>NC_137072.1:24299204-25748751 GCF_951640355.1 Cnephaeus nilssonii | reverse complement strand
ATGTACAACCCCATCCAAGCTGTGTGCAGGGGCTTTTGCATATAAATGGCCTGTCCTTTCTCAGACTAAAACCTGTCAAACAAGCTGCAGCTGGGTCAGGGAGCCCCAAAGCTATCAATAAAAGGCCCAAGATGGGCACCAGCACCAGCCTGCCTTGTTTCATAGCTGGGCCTCTTCTGGGCACTTCCAAACCTAATACAAAGAGGAGGAATATGCAGATATCTCTGTAGCTCCTGCTGGGTGGCCCCAGGCAGTGGCTGACTTTGCACCTCCTTGGAGATCAAAGAGCCAGTGTACCCAGTGGTCAGTGTGAGACCACACCAGATTATAACTCTTCACATCCATAAGTGACACACTCAAGGGGAAGACTCAGTGAGCACCAAAGCCCCACTGAAGAAAGTCCTGCCCCATAAGGGTGTCTCTTGCATAGCAGCTCTCCCACTTTAGTCACAGCTGGTTTCCACAGCCAATTAGCCTGGAGGTCAATTACTCCCAGTGATACCAACAGCAATCAAGGCTCAACTACAAGACTGTGTACACAGCCCACAAAGGGGTGCACCAAGAGTGTCCACCTCAGGTGATTGGAGAGGCTGAGCCACTAGGCCCTATAGGACATCTACTACACAAGGCCACTCTATCAACTCAAGGAGACTTAGTTGTGACACCCATTATAGCTTAGCTACCCAATACATAGAAACAAACACAGGGAAGCAGCCAAAATACGGAGACAAATAAACATGTCACAAATGAAAGAAATGGAAGAAAGCAAACTACTGGATATACTGTAGAGTTCAAAACCACAGTTATAAGGTGACTCAAGAAGCTTCTAGAAACCTCTGAGGAACTTAGTGAGACCTTCAAGGATCTTAGTGAGAATGCCAAAAAAATGGAAAAGGACCAGTCAGAAATTAAGCATATTGACTGAAATAAAGAATAATATACAGGGATTCAACAGTAGACTAGAGGATCCCAAGAATCAAATCAAAGATTTGAAATACAAGATAACAAAAAACACCCAACCAGAAGAGCAAAAAGAAAAAAGAATCCAAAAATATGAAGATAGTGTAAGGAGCCTCTGGGACAACTTTAAGTGTACCAACATCAGAATTATGGGGATGCCAGAAGAAGAGAGAGAGAGCAAGATACTGAAAACTTATTTGAAGAAATAATGACTGAAAACTTCCCCCACCTGTTGAAAGAAATAGACTTACAAGTCCAGGAAGCACAGAGAACCCCAAACAAAAGGAATCCAAAGAGGACCGCACCAAGACACATCATAATTAAAATGCCAAGGGCAAAAGACAGAGAGAGAATCTTAAAAGCAGCAAGAAAAAAACTGTTAGTTACCTACAAGGGAGTACCCATATGACGGTCAGCTGATTTCTCAACAGAAACTATGCAGGCCAGATGAGAGTGGCAAGAAATATTCAAAGTGATGAATAGCAATGAACCTACAACTAAGATTACTCTACCCAGCAAAGCTATCATTTAGAATTGAAGGTCAGATAAAGAGCTTCACAGACAAGAAAAAGCTAAAGGAGTTCATCACCACAAAACCAGTAGTATATGAAATGCTGAAGGGTATTCTTTAAGAAGAGGAAGAAGAAAAAGGTAAAGATAAAATATTATTTACAATAAAGTGACAACAAATACATATCTATCAACAAATGAATCTAAAAACCAAATAAATAAAAAATCTGATGAACAGAATAAACTGGTGAATGGAATAGAATCAAGGGCATGGAAATGGAACAGACTGACGATTCTCAGAGGGAAGGGGGTGAAGGTGGGTGCGGGAAGAGATTAGACAAAGATCTTATATGCATCTATGCATTACCTATGGACACAGACAATAGGGTGGCAAAGGCCTGGGGTGGGATGGGAGCCCAGTGGTGGGGAGCTATGGGGGGAAAAAGAGGGACATCTGTAATAATTTCAACAATAAAGATTAAAAAAAAAAAAAAAGAATCAGAAAATGTGACAAATCAGGGCTCTCTCCTACCCAAGATAGTTGTTAAGCTTGAACCAGGATGGTGCTGTTCCTACATTTCACTACATTGGGCAACCTGTTGACCTGGCTCGAAAATTTTCACTCTTCCCCAATTTTGAGCCTTATGGAGGCCTGCCAAGAAGGTCAGGTGAGACGTATCAAGTGACACTGACCCAAGTCTGGCTCTAAGCCTCAGTTAAACAAAACTATCATACTAGCTTCAAATAGCAACTTCTATCTCAAGAAAGTAAAGGTGACTTTATTTCCACCAAGATTTTGAGCAAATGCTCTTAAGTATATTATACTTTTACTTTGGCTTCCCTGAAAAGCATTTTGTGTCATTTTGAAATCATTCTTACCTTTTTATCAAGCTTATTCTAGAACATTCAAATTACCATCCATTACCAGCTAAAATAAAGGTGCCTTGGTGCATTGTAAAATACGAATAATCTTTAAAACATTTTGTTTTAGTGATATATATCCTCCTATAAATTACAGCTGGCTCCAATTTTACTTAATATTAAAAGATATCAACCATAATGTATCTAATTTTACTAATAAGTTTGTTGCATAAAGGGGCTTATGACTTTACAGCTATTAATATTTAAAACCAAACCAAGACATTACAGCAGGCCTACCTATTACAAAAGAAGAGTTTTTCCTGGCCATTCTACCTTCAGAAAACAGTACTCAAGCTATTTACTTCCTATGTCAGAGGTTACTGTGTTCAAGGAATCTTTTTGATGTCCAGTTTAAAAATTAAGCATTATCCTCTGACATAATAAAGGAAAAATTGAAGAAGAAGAACTAGCAAAGGGAGGTTTTTTCCTATATGCCTGCTCTTTTCTACTAAAAAAAATATATATCATCAACCAGTTATTTTGGAAAATTGAAATTGCTATAGTACCGTCTTGATTTATAACAAGGGAGCATTGCTGGAGTGAAAAACCATCTGAGGAGGAGAAACCACATGTGTGTTACAAGTCTGGACTAATTTGTGGGATAAATGTGTCTCTATAGAAGTTTTCTGTTAAGTAAAATGCTCTAAAAATCACATCATACTTTCTGCAAATTTACATTTATAGCTAGTTTTTTATTACAAAGGATAGCTCCCCACCCCACAATTTGAGGGACAGCTATTCCTATGAGAATAGCCCTATTTTTATGGCTGACAAAACTAAAAGTTCTGAGAAGAAAAACAGATTCTCAATATTGTATTGTAAGTGGATGAGTTGAAAATTAAATTCATGTCTTTTGATTCACAGTCCAGCCCTCTTGCCAATATATCATGCTACAATTCATCTATTTTCATAATAAAACAGAAAATTAATCCCATCAAAAACATTTTCTGGTCCCAAGACATACAATAAATCATACTAAATAATGCAGTAAGTTCTTTCCAAAAGAATAATGTCTATTTAAATCATTATTAATAATACTCAAAATGAGATACAAATTATAAATAACATACTAAATGATACTAAGCAAATAAATTAAAATTTAAAATATTTTTCTAGAAACTTCTCTTTGGAGATGAAGACTCACAAGCACTGACTATCGATTAAGATAGATATAGGGTTTTTTTAAAACTATACTATATGGTTAATTCAGTTAATCATTAAATATCTATTGGGTACTTATTAGATGCCTGGAAGTTATCTTTAGGATATTAATTCACTAGAGGCCCAGTGCATGAAAATTCATGCACTGGAGGGGGGGTCCCTCAGCCTGGACTGCCCCCTCTCACAGTCTGGGAGCCCTCAGGGGTAGGAGGCGACCTGATGATCAGGGGAAGGCGATGCCCCATCACACCTCTGCTGCTGCCACTGCCGGCAGCACAAGCCTCGGCCGGTCCTGGTTACCTGAGCCTCGGGTGGCCCTGGGCAGCTGGGTAGCTGCCATCCAAGGCTTGCCTGCACGTCAGGCAGCCCTGAGAGGCTGAGCAGCCACCATCCGAGGCTTGCCTGTGCCTTGGGTGGGCCCTGGGCAGCTGGGCAGCCGATATCTGAGGCTTGCATGATCCTCGGGCTGGCCCTGGGTGGCTGAGGGGCTGAGTGTACTGGGGGACTTTAGAGGCAGGTACACGGAGCGGCCGGACCCACCTGGGGGCAGGCCCAGCCATGCTGCATGCCTGCTGCCCTGGCGAAGCTGAGGGGACTGGGTGCCGCCATCTTGTGGCTGTGGGTGCTACCATCTTTGTGAGGGTGTGATTGTCAATTAGCATATTCCCTGGTTATTAGATAGGATTAGTCCTTTTTAAGTAGCTGACATACTGATTTAGTTTTCTTAACATCTCTTCATGGTAAAAGCCAACCTTTTTTGTCTACTGAAATGGGTGGGGATACCCCAATAATATTAAGTAAGTAGATTTCTAAGTGGTGTTCTATGTAGATCAAACAGTCTTTTGTAGCTAGTTTCTACAAAACCCTGAAGAGCTTAGGTCTACATCAAAAGCAAGTCTTCAAATCAATATAGTGCTATAAAATTTTCAATCAATATAGCCAATCATTCCCACTGGGCAATACTTTTTAAATAAATGGTTGATGATTGTATAATGGCTAACAAAGAGAAATATGCAGTGGGTAGACTGTCTGAACTATGAATAGTGTTGACATACTGACATTTCATCTACTAAAAGTAGAATAATTCAATTTGCATTGTTTTCAACTCTGCGTGATATCGTAACTTCTAATTAGAATGCTGTGGTTGTTATCAATTGCCATAGGAGAAAGGAATCTCAAACTTGTATTCATTCCATACGTTTTAGTGTCCCTTTGACAATTTAAATATTCCAAAAGTGCTTCAGGAATTAACTCCTACAGATGCCAATGTTTTTCTTCAGAGCCCCAGTGAAATCTCTAAATTGCCATATTTAAAAAAAAATCAGATAATCTACACTAATAAAAGAGAAAGATGCAAATTGACTGTACATCCACAATGCCTACCAGCCAATCAGGAGTGAGTATGCAAATTAACCCAACAAAGATGGCAGGTTAATTTGCATACACAGGCGCCAAGCAGCTAGGCAGGGTGGCGCCAAGCGGCCTGGTTCCCGGGGACAGGTACCAAGCCTAAAGCTTCCCGGGACCATCGCCGCCCCAGGAGGTGAGGGCGGCTGCGTCAAGCCATGCCCGCAGGCTCCTGGGATCATCGCTGGCTGTGGGAGGCAAGGGCTGCAGCTCCAAGCCACACCTGCAGGCTCCTGGGGGGGCCCAGCACCCAGCAGTCCCAAGCCCCGCGGCTGTGGCGGTGCTGGGGCCGCTGGGGCCACAGCAGAGACACAAACATGCAGGAAACCTGTGGAAAGGGAGATAAACTATCTTAACTTTACCTCCCTTTCCACAAGATGAGAAAACTGACCTGATTTATTTAGCAATATGGCCCACACCTTTCTACAAGCACAGGGTATGTTATGACCACTCCAAGGAAGGTCTGGTCAGAATACAGTCTCCAGGGAATAACGCTACTGTGGCAAATCATCTAAGAGAGGAAACAAGCTTTTGTTGGGTTTATTCTGAAGGTCAGAGAACATGCCACCCCAACATATGCTGTGTTGTTATATTGATGATCTTGAGCTGCAGATGCTTGAAAAACAGCAAATGCATGCAGAGGCTTTCACTGAAGTCTCCTGATCTGCCTAAAATTGGACCCCCCTAAAGGAGCTTAAATGTCATAGGTCCCCTTGATAGGAGAAGTGTCATCAGGCAGAGAAGACTGACTCCTGTCACAGGACAGGAGAGTTGAAGTTGACATCACACCCAAACTTTGTTATAAACTATCTCCCTCCACACCTATTCATCTTTCCTAAAAATCATTTACTCTCCTCTAAGAGGCCTACATCTCCCGTCCCCTTTCCCTAGGAAGAAGGTATTTAAATCTAGATTCTAAGCCACCTTGGGGAGTTATTCATTTTTCCCTGGGATCTCCCACATATACATGAGGTACACATGTTAATGAAATTTTGTTTTTCTCCTGGTAATCTGTCTTTCATTACAAGGGCCTCCGCTAAGAACTCAGAAGGGTAGAGGAAAACTATTTTTCCTCCTCCATAATTCTCTCAGGAAATCAAGTCCCGGGCTGAACAGTATCATAAATGTATTCATGATACTAATAACCCCAAATAAAGATGACCACCAGAGAAAAGAGAATTAGGGGATAAAAAAAAAAGAGTGCAAAATGATATTGAGAAAAGGAAAAAAAGTAAGAGAATAAAGAAAGAGAATAAAAAAAGAAGGGGGGAAAACTATTTATATGGGGAGAAAACTCCAATAGAACAACAACTAATAAAAAAAATGCAAACAACAAACACCCAGAGATGAATGCAAACTACAAACAATAACTAACAACAAGCGAGGAGAGGAAAAACAGAAGCAAAAAAAAGAGAAAAAATCACACAAACAAAACAAACTAATCAATAATCAAACAAACAACAACAGGACAGAGAGAAAGAAGGGCAAAACAAAACAAAATAAAACAAAGAACCTAAGACAAAAAGAAAAAAAGGGAAGAGAGAAAAAGAATTGGATAGTGAAGAAAGAGAAGAGAGAAGTGTGTATAGACTTGGAGCAGGGGAGCAGAAATTAGATATATAAGTCGGATGAATTTTTAACAGGGGGTAAAAAGAAAGAATAGGAAAATCTAAAGCAGGAATAGGGTAAGAGAAACAGGACAACAAAAGGGGAAAAGTGAGGAAGAGAGTGTTGGCATAAAGGTAAAGTTGAGATAGAGTAAAATGATGCTAAAGGAAAAATGAAAATAGAATGTAGGACACTAGTCACAAAATAAAATAAAATAAAATAAAGAAAAAATTAAATAAAACTTTAAAAAAGGTAAAATAATAGTAGTAATAATACTAATTAAAAATATAATAATTAAAAAGGTAAAATAAAGTGAGAAAAAAGGAAAAAAATTAGTTTCTTAAGTAAAAGATAAAAAATAAAAATGTGCAGTAGTGAAGGTCAGTCACTTCCTCTACTGTTCTGTTTGGCACGCCTGTTTCCTGTCAGGTAGTCAGGACAGTATTAAAGTTTTCTGTATTCCACTGCTCCTCTGTGTTGTAAGCCACAATCCTGTTTTCAAGCAGGCAGTATTTCTTTGTTTCTCATCCTGCCTTTAATTGTATTTACACAAGAGTCAATTTGTGATTCAACCCCTGGGTGGCAGTGTTTCTGTATTGACATCCGGGGCTATAAGTCTTCTCTCCCCAGTATTTAGTTTTTGTTTTCCCTGCACTTAATACTGGGTTGGGGGAATGGACTGTCCCAGAGCTGGTTTTCTGATCGTTTCTCCCTGCTCTAATCCCCAAGTTCACAAAAACAACTTTCCCCTGCAATCTCAGAGTGTTTTTAATTGGGAGATCCTATGTCCTGGGCTTAGTAATCAAAAGCAAAGATTTAAAGAGAAATTAAAAAAAGCCAGAGTAAGCGCATGGACTCACAACTTTTCCCCCCAGCACTGCACGTGTCTCTGCGCATGTCTCTGTGCATGTCTTTTTCCCTTGGCACAGCGCAACCAGTATACTAGTAGAACTTCAGGCTGCCTTTCTGTGCCCAGCCCAGCTATGGGTTGATTTCTATAGTTCCCTCCTGCCAGCAGCCCTATGGACCCCTTTCCACATTCGTGGACTATGCTGACCCCAATGGCCACGGATTTTGTGGGGCGCAGACTTCCTTTGAAACTCTAGAACTCATGGCTTGTGTTTCTCCCTCCAGCCTGGATCGCAGACCTCACCTTTCTCTAGGTGATATTTGACCTTTCTGTGAGAAGGTGCAGGGCTCTTCCGCGTTTTTGCACTGCTTGAGACCCGGTGTTTATGGGTTTTCAGCTGGTCCCTGGGTGTTGTGGTTGTAGGGTCCTGGGAGGTATCTGAGTTCTTCCAGGTTGAAGGTAAGGCTAGGCTTCCGATGACAGCCACTCTCCCCTTCAAGATGGCAAGGTCTCTGCTGCAGAGCCGGCCGCTCCGGGAGAGATTTCAGCAGCAGTAGGGGCTGCCTGGTCAGGGGAGCCCGGTCCAGCAGTCCCCAACAGTCCCTTGGAATATAGCTGTCTCTCACTCACAAACAGACACTCCCCTCACGTCCACACGCTCTCCTTTCATTCTCTCACTCACACACTATCTTATAGCCTGCCTTCCCATCGGCAGCCATATTCCCGAATCTAGCATATTATGCTTTGATTGGTTGAATGGCCGACTGGACAACCAGACACTTAGCATATTAGGCTTTTATTATATAGGACATGTTTAATAAAATATGAAATACTGTAAGCAGAGACTAACCTTAGACCAAGAGGGAATGGGAAATGTATTTACAAAGGGGTGAGACAGAGTAAAGGAAAAGTCATACAGATTGGTGAAGCACTCTATGGCTAGCAACAGGGAAGGAGTAGGAAATCTGTTACCACCCTAAATCTATAGGCTACCCAGAAACAGTTGTAGCTGTCTGTGTAGAACAAGGCCTCTGGACAGGAGTGATGGTTTTCAATAGAGGATGCAGTCATTCCCAAAGCAAGCCCACAGAGAGGAATCCAGGGGAATAAATACCCTAAACTTTTCCTCTTCCTAGTTCCTATGTTGCTGCCAATGGCTGACATAGGCTGACCCTAACCAGAAGCTAAAGGTTAGAAGAGTCCAACTAATGTAGCCCAAGGAAGTCAGCCTCCTACAGCATGCAGCTAGCAAAAAGGGTAGCTAGTAGATCTGAAAGGTTAAAAAGGAATATATACCACAAATGGAAATCTATTCATGATTTATATTATCAGAATGATTTGGGATAACCAAATTTACTTCACTGGACTAGTTTTATATAATGCCAAAATCAAGCAGTACCTCAGAGCAAAATATATGATTTTAACTATCTCCTTTGCAAGTATCAACAACATGCAAATAAGTCACCAGGAGAGAAGAATGAATAAACCAAGAATGAAGCTGCCATTTAAGATTTTCATATTTCCTCTCCAACATAATCACCATAAAGAGTTCTGAAGATGTAAAAGTGATGACCCACTTTTCAAGTTTATAGACAGAAATCTTCAGACATAAGAGGATATCCAGAGATGAAAATACTAACAATTTAGTGTTCTAATATTGTCAATTTTTAGAAATGGGATCCTATATATTGGAAGAAATCTGAAAGAACCAATAAATTTAGGGTTTCTCCATTTCTTGAAGAGTAATATGTTATAGTTAGAGTGAGTGCATAGAGAGTATATCTGGTAAGATTTCTAAGCCATATATTAGTGTCTATTAACAACTTGCCTTTTAAATTATTCTGACTCCCATAAGCAGAGTTGTTCTGTCCCTCTTCTGTGTCCTTTGCACCACCCTATATCTACTATATACCTCTTCAGTACTTATCCTTTTGTTTTCATGTGTTTACTCAATCAATACTTATTGGGCATCTGCTATGTGTGAGATACTGTGCTAGGGACCAATTTTACAATAATAAACAAAACAGATTTTTAAAAACACTCCATGTTCTCATAAAATTTGTATTGTATTAGAGAATGATCTACAATAACAAAATGTATGGGTTGAATTGTGTTCTCCAAAATTCATGTGTTGAAGACACATGAGTGTATTCAGAATGTGGCTCTATGTGGAGATAGGGCCTTAGAAGAGGGTATTAAGTTAAAATGAGGCCATTAAGATGGCTCTAAGTCAATCTGACTGCTGTTCTTATAAGAAAAAGAAATGCGTACATATAGAGAGACACCAGGAGTGTGGCACATGTAAAGAGCACATGTGAGGACCAGTGAGAAGGTGGCCATATGCAAGCCAAGGAGAGAGACTGTAGAATAAACAAAACCTGCCAACACCTTAATCTTGTTATATTAGCCTCTGAGACTGTGAAAAAAATAATTTCTGTTGTTGAAGCCATCTAGTCTGTTGTACTTTGTTATGCAACCCTAGCAAACTAATACACCAAATAATACATAAATAGCAGGTTGGCGTACAATGTCATTAGTACTGCCAAGAAAAAGCAGGAAAAGATAAAAGCAAATGTGTTAAATAGAGTTGCCATTTAGGTAGGGTAGTTAGGGAAGACCCCACTTGGAGTTAAGAGTTAGGCAAAGACTTGACCAAGGTGATAAAGTAAGTTTTACACATATCAGGGCATGGGAATAGAAAGAATATTCTCAGCAAAGGGAATGACAAGTACAAAGGTCTGAGATAGTGTCAGGCATGGTATGTTCAAGGATAAACTAGATGGTTAAGGTGGCTCAAAATCATCCACTAGTCATTCATGAATCCACTCATGAAGGTGGCAGGAGATGAGGTCAGAAAGGTAATGAGAAAGCTGATGGTATAAGTCTTGCTATTTAAAGTATGAACCTCAGATTAGCAGTATTAGAATCATATAGTAAGATTGTTAGCAATGCAGCATCTCAGGCCCTGTCCAAGACCTACAGAATCAAAAATCTGTATTAAAATTAAATCCCCAAGTGATCTGTAGGCACATTAAATTTTTAACATCTTTATTGCCCATTTAAAATGTACACATCAATGATTTTCAGAGAATTCACAGGTGTGTACAACCACTACTACAGTCAATTTTGGAACATTTTTATCACCTCAAAAAGAAAACATGTACACTTTTATGATAATAACATCTCTTTATCTCTATTCACGTTTTTTGTTTTGTTTATTTATTTAGATTTTTAGAGCATGTTTATTAAAGCTGGGGACACCGAAACAGGAAAGGCTTAGGACAGAAGAAGCAATGGGAGAGAGCCTAGGCGAGGTGGCTTTGGCTCTCTAGAAATGTTATAGGAAAGAAATGAGCCTGGGGGGGCTGCTTTGGCTCACTGAAAAGTCAGAGAAAAGGTACCTTGGAGACAGGTTCAGGGGTTAGCCTGGGATAGGCTGTGTTGCCCATTGTTCTCTTGCTGAAAGTCTGATGGGTCCCTTAGAGTTTAGGAGATGCACACCTATGGGGGAATAAGAAGGGGAAGGGAAAGGTGCAGGAATGCTCCTGAGAGGAAGAGTGCACCAACATTTTTTGTTTTAAAAGTCTCTTTTGTCTAATATCCATATAGCCACTTCAGCATTCTTGTGGTTGCTGTTTGCATGATATATCTTTCTCCATATTTTTACATCTACCTGTTTATTTGAATACAAAGTGTGTCTTCTGTAAATATATATAGTTGGATCATTTTTTTAATCCAGTCTGACAATCTCTGCCTTTTGATTATATGATTTAATCCATTCACATTTAATGCTATCTATACTAATAAAAGGGTAATATGCTAATTAGACCGGATAGACCGGACATCTTTGGATGACCTTCTGGATGTCTTTCCTGACAAAGCTGGGGCCAGGCAGTGCCACCCAGGGTCCCAGCTGCCTATGGTCAACCCAGGCGGTGCTGCCCGGGGTCCCAGGTGACTGCAGCTGGCCAGGGCGGCGCCGCCCAGGATCCTGGATGCCTGCAATGGGCCAGAGGGAGAGAAGCCTGGGTCCCAGTTGCCTGCGGCTGGCCGGAGGAGGGAAGCCTAGGTCCTGGGTGTGGGGGCCAAGGCAGAGATGGTTAGGGGTGATCAGGCAGGCAGGAGAGCAATTAGGGGCGATCAGGCAGGCAGACAGAGGCAGTTAGGGGTGATCAGGAAGGCAGGTGAGCAGTTAAGGGCATCAGGCAGGCAGGCAGAATGGTTAGGGGTGATCAGGCAGGCAGGCAGAGTGGTTAGGGGCAATCAGGCAGGCAGGCAGGTGAGCGGTTAGGAGCCAGCGGTTCCGGATTGTGAGGGGGATGTCCAACTGCCGGTTTAGGCCTGATTCCCCAGAAACATCCCCCGAGGGCTCCCTGATTGGGAGACGGTGCAGCCCAGGCTGAGGGACACCCCCCCCCCCCGTGCATGAATTTCATGCACCGGGTCTCTAGTCTATAATAGTAAAAGTATAATATGCTAATTAGACCGGGCGTCCTTCTAGATGTCCTTCCGGGAGGAAGCCAGGGCTGCAGATGCTTAATCCAGGCAGCTGCCACGGCTGTGAGGAAGGGATCCAGGCAGATGCTGCAGCTGCGAAGGCCTAATCTTGCACGAATTTCATGCATTGGGCCTCTAGTTGTTATATAGTTATCTACCTCTGCCATTTTACTTTTTGTTTTTACATATAGCATGTATTTTTTGTTTCTTTAGTCCTCCATTACATCATTCTTTTGCCTTAAGTGAATATTTCCTAATGTAGCATTTTAATGTCCTTAATAATTTTAACTGCATTTTTAGTGGTTTTCTCTAGGATATACCATATACATATAATTTATCAAAATCAGCTTCCAATTTATACTAGTCTAATTGCACTAATATATAGAGATATTACTCTTATATAGCTCTATTTCATTTTCCCCCTTTTTGTGGAAATTTTATTACATAACATTACATTAATGTTATAAACCCAACTACACATTGTTATAATTATTACTTTACCATTTGTAGTAATTTCCTTAGCCCAATACAGCTTTGCTTCCACCCACCTCCTTTATGTTGTTATTGGCAAATATACATGTATATTTGAGAAGTGCCTGAAAGGGCCTTGCAAACTACTGTAAGAATTTTGTCTTGTATTTTTAGTGAACTGGGAAGACATGGGAACAAAGAAGTGACCTGATCTATTTTTAAAGAATTCCTTTGTACACTTTATTGAGAATAGTCTCTAAGAGAGCAGGGTAGAAGCCAGGAGATCAATTAAGAGATGCTTGCCACAATTCAGGAGTGGAATAAAGATGGCTTAGACAGGCTGTAAGTGGTAGAGTTAGTAAGAAACAATCAACTTCAGGATATGATTTGAAGGTAGCCAATGAGATTTTTTTAAATTTTAAAATGCATTTTTATTGATTTCTTTTTTTAGGGAAAGAGGAAGGGAGAGTGAGAAAGAGATAGAAACATCAATGAGAAACATTGACTGGCTATCTCCTGCACAACCCCTACTGGAGATCGATCCTGAAACCTGGTCAGGGCACATGAACTGGCAACCTTTGGTGCATGGGATGACTCTCAACCAAATGAGCCACACCAGCTGTGCACCAATGCGATTTAATCACCAATATTGGCATGGATAAAGAGAGAAGAATCAACAATGATTCCAAACAGTTAGGCCTGAGCACTGGAAAAATAGTCTCACCATTATCTGAAGTGGGGAAGACTACTGGAGCTCATAGTTTAAGGGGAAGTCCGGGAGATGTTGGGAGATGTGTCAGGTTTGAGATTCCTCACAGGTGTTGATTGGGCAAAGGTACACACAAATCTAGAAAGTGGTTCAGGCAGGAAATATAAATTTGGAAATCGTAGTATGTAGGTGGTGTTTAAATCCCTAAGACTAAATGAGGTCTTGAGAATGGAGAGAAGACTACTAGTAAATGAGACCTGAGGACTGAGTTCTGGGGGACTCTGGTGTTAAAAATGAGGGGTGAGGAGGTGGAATCTGCAGAGATGAATGAGAAGAAGTGAATGTGTTTTAAATAACTGAATCTTTTTGTACACTGTGAGCTGCTAAAAAGTGGAGATACTTTATCACTGTGTCCCTTACACAAGAGTTCTCATCCCCTTTCTCAGCCATGTGTACTTTGAAAAAGCTCCCAGTGAGTCTGATGCACACCTCCAGGTTGAGAGTAACTGTCCCTGTGGTTGTCACAGTGTTGGGCACATAGAAGTTGCTGTGTGTTTCTGAAACTGAAATTAGATATATGATTAACACATAAAAACACGTGAAGTTTTCAGATATTACTTTTGAACTATGACAATCATTAACCACCTGCTATGATCTTACCAAGAGAAGCCACACTGATCCCGAAGTTGCAATTAGAGTAACTGCTGTGCAAGCTAATGCTACCTAAATATACTTGCATTACAAAAGCTTAAGTAAAATACCAGGTAAGTAACAAAAAGTGAGGAAAGTGTATAGCATTTTTGGAGATGGATCACTTTTGAGTAGCTTCACATCATAAAGTCAAATGCCTTTCTCATCTTATATTTGTGACTTGCAATTCTGCTAGTTAAGAGTGACACCACAGAGTAAAAAGAACAGTCAGAATTTCATCCAAATCCTGGCTCTGCCATTTGTAGCTGTCTGATGTTCTGCAAGCCATTTAAACTCCCTGAGCTCATTTCCTTAACTTGTGGGATTAGAATAATGAAATCTACTCTGAAGAAATAGTACGAGGACTATAGATGCATTTAAATTATCTCACATATAGTAAGCCCCTACAAATGGTAACTGTTATTATCACTACTGATAATTTGGTAATAATTATTATAATAATGTAAAGAATTATTAATTGAATAGTTAATTAGTTACCCATGGCTATATAATAAATCTACTGCAAAATATAGTGGCTGAAACCAACAATAACATTTATTACTGCACAGTTTCTGTAGGTCAGGAATTCACAAGCAGCTTAACTGTGGTTCTGGCCCAGCAGTTCTCATTAGGCTGCAAAGCGGAGATGTTGGTCAGGGCCAAAGGATCTTCTTCCAAGGAGATTCGCTCACATGGCTGACAAGCTGGGGCTAGCTTTTGGCAAGAGACCTTAGATCTTTGCCATGTGGACCTCTCCATGTCCTCATGACATGATAACTGGCTTCTCTCAGAGCAAGCAATCCAAGACATGGCAAGGCAAATTCTCTTATACCAGTAACCTCGTCTTAATCGTCATACATCATTATTTCATACTAGTGGCCTAGTGCACGAAATTCATGCACTTGGGGTAGAGAGGGGTCCCCCAGCCTGGCCTGTGCCCTGTCACAGTGCGGGAGCCCTGCGATCCATCGCCCCAAAGAGGTAGGCCCCGCCCACCCATCCAGGGCTCCTCGATGGATTGCCCCAAAGAGGTAGGCCGGAGCCAGGGGAGGCCTGCAGACCCCCGGGCCAGGCCACGGTGGAGACCTGTGGACCCCCAGCACAGGCGCACGAAGGCCCCGCCACGGCCCCGCCCCCGGGCCGGGCCATGGTGGAGGGCTGCGGACCTCTGCGCGCCTGCAGACCCCCAGCCAGGCCCGTGGCAGAGGGGCCTCTCCACGCGCCTGTGGACCCCCAGGCCGGCGCAGGGGGGCGGGGACGTGAGCCTCAAGTTCCCAGGCCGGCACAGGGGTCAGGGACACAAGTCTCATGTCCCAGGTCAGTTGCCGGGGGCGGGGACGAGCCTCACGTCCCAGGCCCATTGCCGGGGGCGGGGACACGAGCCTCATGTCTCTGGGCCAGTGCAGGGGGCGGGGACACAGCCTGCTGACCAGTCATTACATGATGGCGTCCTGACCAATTTGCATATTATCCTATTATTTGATAGATAGGTTACACAGTACAGCCCTTCAGTGAGCTAGGGGGAAAGCATGTGAATAACAGAAGAGGATCACTGGGTGCTATCTTTAAAGTTTGGCTACCACAGTAGTAAATAAACTATACCTTTAACATTATCTGCTATACTATTTGAAAATATGGAACAAAAGTAAAATTTGCTTTCTTTCTCTAAAATTGCAAATAATTCCAATCATTTCTCAATGACCTTAAATGTGTGATTATTTTTATTGTCATTCTCTTCCTGTAAAAGGTTTCTTTTAAATGACAAGTTATTTGAACAAGCATGAGGAAGCCTTATGATGTGGATACATAATTGACATTGTAGTACAACTAGAAAGTCAGTGTATTAATTTTCCTGAGGGAAAATGAAGTTTTATTTCCACTGATAAAGAGTTATAATAATATAAAACACTATCTCAATCTTGCAGCATGATAAAAAATAATATTAAGCAACTCTAATCACATATTAAGAAATTCAGATTAGGATTATACTGATTATCTTCCAACATCAACAACCACACACACACACAAAATGCATTAGAACAATTTAAGAGACTACTCATTCAAGTTCTTAAATTGTATGGTTGTTTGATTCTTGTGTATTTTGAGGTACAGAGTGATGGTTAAATCACTTTTTAATAGATTTTTATTTAGCATAAAATGCAAAAAAAGCTTCAGAGATTTCTATCATAGCCTTGATAATAGCTCATCTTTCCCAACTTAAAATTTTATATCAGCAAATACAGCCACTGCTTTGGTTACCAAGGGAAATTTCCTGAGATAGTATGAATGTAGCATGTTGGTATGAATGGCTGTTTTGTGTTAACATCTTCTTTCGTTTTTAAAGAAAGTATTTATTGTTGAAAGTATTACATATGTCCTCTCCCCCCGCCCCACATTGACCCCTTTTGGCCCGCCCCTCCCCCCTACCCCAGGCCTTCACCACTTTATTGTCTGTGTCCATGGGTTATGCATATCTATATATATAAAAAGCCTGTGGCCCTAACGCTATAACGACCAAAGACCAGCACAGGTGGGCGGGGCTGCAAGCAGGGCGACGCCATGTGGGTGGGTGGGGCCATGCAATTTTGCGCGCTGGGCTTCTAGTATACATATAAGTTCTTTGGTTGATCTCCTACCACCAACCCACCCTCCCCCACATTCCCTCTGAGATTCCATGGTCTGTTCCATGCTTCCATGTCTCTGGATCTATTTTTGTTCATCAGTTTATTTTGTTTATTAGATTCCACATTTGAGTGAGATCATGTGATACTTGTCATTCTCTGACTGGATTATTTTGCTTAGCATAATACTCTACAGGTCCCTCCATGCTGTCTCAAAGGGTAAGAGATCCTTTTTTTTTTACTGCTGCATAGTATTCCATGGTGTAATGTACCACAGCTTTTTTATCCACTCATCTACTGATGGGCACTTGGGCTGTTTCCAGATATTAGCTATTGTAAATTCCAGTGCTATGAACATAGGGGTGCATTCATTATTTCTGATTGGTGTTTTGGTATTCTTAGGATATATTCCTAGAAGTGGGACCACTGGATCAAATGCAGTTCTATTTTTAATTTTTTGAGGAAACTCCATACTATTTTCCACAGTGGCTGCACCAGTCTGCATTCCCACCAGCAGTGTACTAGGGTTCCCTTTTTTCCACATCCTTGCCAGCACTTGTCATTTGTTGATTTCTGGATGGTAGCCATTCTGACAGGAGTGAGGTGATACTTCATTGTTGTTTTAATTTGCATCTCTCTGACGATTAGTGACTTTGAGCACTTTTTCATGTCTCTTTGACATCTATCTGTATGTCCTCTTTGAAGAAGTGTCTATTTAGGTCCTTTGATCATTTTTAAATTAGATTCTTTATCTTTCTTTTGTTGAGTTGTATCATTTCTTATACATTTTAAGTATTACACTTTATCAGACGTATCATTGGCAAATATGTTCTTCCATACAGTGGGCTCCTGTTTCATTTTGTTGATGGTTTTGTTTGCTGTGCAGAATATTTTTATTTTGAAGTAATCCCATTTGTTTATTTTTTCTTTTGTTTCCCTTGCCCTGGTAGATGTATGGGCAAACATATAGTGCTACCAAGAGATGTCTGAGATTTTGCTGACTATGTTTTCTCTAGGGTTTTTAGAGTTTCATGACTTCCATTTAAGTATTTTATACATTTTGAGTTTATTTTTGTATATGGTGTAAGTTGGTAGTCTACTTTCATATTTCTTAATGTATCTGTCCAATTTTACCAATACCATTTATTGAAGACTATCTTGACTCTATTGTATGCTCTTGCCTCCTTCGTAAAATATTAATTGAGCGTAAAGGCTTGAGCCATTTTCTGGGGTCTCTGTTCTGTTCCGTTGACCTATATGCCTGTTCTTGTGCCAGTACCAGGCTGTTTTTATTATATTAGATTTCTAGTATTACTTGAAATTTGGTATTGTAATCCCTCCAACTTTGTTCTGCTTTCCCAAGATTGCAGCAGCTATTCAGAGTTTTTTGTTGTTGTTGTTCCATATAAATTTTTGGAGTATTTTTCCTAGATCTGTGAAATATGCCATTGGTATTTTAATAGGGATTGCAATGAATCTACAGATTGCTTTCGGTAGTATGGAAATTTTAATGATGTTAATTCTACAAATCCATGAATGCGGTATATTCTTCTATTGGTTTATATCTTCCTCTATCCCTTTTCTAATATCCTATAGTTTTCCAAGTACATCTTTTACTTCCTTGATTAAGTTTATTCCTAAGTATCTTAATTTATTTTTGTTGCAGTGGTAAATGGGATTATTTGTTTAGTTTCTCTTTCTGAGAGTTCATTATCCTATATAATAAAAGGCTAATATGCAAATCGACTGAACGGCAGAACGAGTGGTCACTATGACATGGTCAGTGTGCTCCCACAGGGGGCGTGCCACTCAGCCAGAAGCTGGGCTCACGGCTGGTGAGCACAGAGGCAGTGGTGGGATCCTCTCCCACCTCCACAGCAGCACTAAGGATGTCCAACTGCCGACTTAGGGGGAGTGGGCCTAAGCCGTCAGTTGGACATCCCCTGAGGGCTCCCGGACTGCGAGAGGGCTCAGGCTGGGCTGAAGGACTGCCTGCCCCCCCCCCTCTCTGAGTGCACAAATTTCATGCACCAAGCCTCTAGTTAGTGTATAAAAATGCCATCAATTTCTTAGAGTTAATTTGTTATCCTGCTACATTGCCGAATTCATTTATTAAATCTAGTAGCTTATTGATGGAATCTTTAGGGTTTTCAATGTACAATATCATGTCATCTGTGAATAACGACCGTTTTACTTCCTCCTTTCCAATTTGGATGCCTTTTTTTTATATTTTCCTCTTGTCTGATAACTGTGGCTAAGATTTTCAGTACTATGTTGAATGAGAGTGATGAAAGCAGACATCCCTGTCTTGTTCCTATTCTTAGGGGAAATGGTTTTAGTTTTTGCCCATAGAGTATGATGTTGGCTTTAAGTTTGTCATATATGGCCTTTATTATGTTGAGGTATGATCCTTCTATTTCCATTTTGCTGAGAGTTTTGATCAAAAATGGGTGTTTGATTTTGTCAAATGTTTTTCTGTGTTTATTAACATGATCACATTTTTGTCTTTTAATTTGTTTATGTGATCTATCACATTTATTAACTTGTGAATATTGTACCAGCCTTGCATCCCTGGGATAAATCCCATTTGGTCATGGTGTATGATCTTTTTAATAGATTGCTATATCCAATTTGCTAATATTTTGTTGAGGACTTTAGCATCTATGTTCATCAGGGATATTGGCCTGTAATTCTCTTTCTTTGTTGTGTCTTTATCTGGTTTTAGAATTAGGGTAATGCTGGCCTCATAAAAAGAGGTTGGAAGTGTTCATTCCTCTTCAGTTTCCTGGAATAGTTTTAAGAGTATTGGTGTTAGTTTTTCTTTGAATAATTGGCCTAAAACTCCCCCTGTGAAGTCATCCAGGGCTTTTGTTTGCTGGGAATCTTTTGATTACTGCTTCAATGTCATCAGTTGTTATTGGCCTATTCAGGTTTCCTGATTCAGTTTTGGAAGATTGTATTTTTCTAGGAATTTGTCCATTTCATCCACATTGTCCAGCTTATTAGCATATAGATGTTCATAGTATTTTTTCTTTTTACAATATTTTGGATTCTGTGGTACCAGTTGTCACTTCAATGCTTTTGTTTCTGATTTTATTTATTTGGGCCCTCTCTCTTTATTTCTTGATGACTCTGGCTAAAGGTTCATCAATCTTGTTTATTTTTTCAAAGAACCAGCTCTTGGTTTCATTGATCTTTTGTGTGTGTGTGGTGTTTTTGTTTGTTTGCTTGTTTGTTTGTTTGTTTGTTTGTTGTTGTTGTTTTGTCTCTATGTCATTTATGTCTCCTCTGATCTTTATTTCCTTCCTTCTACTTACTCTGGGCTTTTCTAGTCATTCTCTTTCTGATTCTTTTAGTTGTAGGGTTAAATAGTTAATTATTAATTTTTCTTGTTTTTTGAGGTAGGCCTGTAGTGTATGAACTTCCCTCTCAGGACTGCTCTTGTTGTGTCCTATAGATTTGGGGTTGTTGTGTGTTAATTTTCATTTGTTTGTAGGAAGATTTTAATTTCTTCCTTGATCTTGTTGATAACCCATTCATCCTATCTAATAAAGATGGCGGTGCCCACAGCCAATAAGGAGGGAATATGCTAAATGACTACCCCGCCTTCAAATATGGCAGTGCCCACAGCCACAAGCTGGTGGCACCCAGTCCCCTCAGCCCTGCCTGCGAAGTCCCCCAGTCCCCTCAGACCCTCAGCTGCCCAGGGCCAGCCCAAGGCACAGGCAAGCCTCGGATGGCGGCTGCCCAGCCACCCAGGGCCGCCCAAGGCTCAGTTAACCAGGGCCGGCCGAGGCTTGCGCTGCCAGCAGTGGCAGCAGCAGAGGTGTGATGGGGCATCACCTTTCCCTGATCGCCGGGTCGCCTCCCACCCCTAAGGGCTCCTGGACTGTGCAAGGGGGCAGGCCGGGCTGAGGGAACCCTCCCCTCCAGTGCATGAATTTTCATGCACCGGGCCTCTAGTTGTTTAATAACATGCTATTTACCCTCAATGTGTTTGAATGTTTTGAGTGTTTTCAATGTAGTTTGTTTCTAATTTCATTCCATTGTGATCTCAGAAGATGCTTGATATATTTTCAATCTTCTTGAACTTGTAGAGACTTGTTTTGTGTTCTAACATGTGGTCTATCTTTGAGAATGAACAATGTGCATTTGAGAAGAATGTGTATTCTGCAGCTTTGGGGTAAAATATTCTGTAAATGTCAATTAAATCCATCTGATCCAGTATGTCATTTAGAGTTATTGTTTCCTTGTTGATTTTTTGTCTGGAAGATCTATCCAGTAAAGGCTGTGGGGTGTTAACATTCCCAACTATGACTGTATTGCTCTCTATCTCTCAATTAAAGTCCTCCAGAAGTGTTTTTATATATTTAGGTGCTCCTATATTGGGTGCATATATGTTTACCAGGATTATATCCTCTTGTTGGATCAATCTCTTTAGTATTATGCTGTGACCTTTATTGTCTCTAGTGATGGCCTTTCTTTTAAAGTCTATTTTGTCAGATATGAGTGTTACTACCCCAGCTTTATTTTTTTTCCTTTTGCATAGAAAATTTTTCCATCCATTCACTCTCATCCTGTGTGAGTTTTTTTCTGAGGTGGCTCTCTTGTAGACAGCATATAATTGGGCTGTGTTTTTATTTCCATTCAGCTACCCTATGTCTTTTGATCGGAGCATTTATTCCATTTACATTTAAGGTTATTATTGACTAGGGACCCCTTGGGGGATGTCTGACTGCCGGTTTAGGCCCGCTACCCGGGAAGTGGGCCTAAGCCCGCAGTCAAACATCCCCAGAGGAGTCCTTAGCGCTGCTGTGGAAGTGAGAGAGGCTCCTGCCAAGGTTGCTGCTCACCAGCGGTGAGCCTGGCTTCTGGCTGAGTGGCGCTCCCCCTGTGGGAGCACACTACCACCAGAGGGCAGTTCCTACATTGAGCATCTGCCCCCTGGTGGTCAGTGCGTGTCATAGCGACTGGTCATTCTGCCGTTTGGTCAATTTGCGTATTAGCCTTTTATTATATAGGATAGGTACTTATTTATGCCTATATTTCTCACTATCTATTTTTTCTCATTACAGCAGTCCCTTTTGCATTTCTTGCAGCTGGTTTGCTGGTGATAAACTCCTTTTGCCGGTTTTTGTCTGGGAAGCTCTTTATTTCACCATCTATTTTTGAATGATACCTTTGCTGGATATAGTAATCTTAGTTTCAGATCCTTGCTTTTCATTACCTTGAGTTCTTCATGCCATTCCCTTCTGGCCTATAGAGTTTCTGATGGAAAATCAGCTGACAGCCTTATGGGAGCTCCTTTGTAGATAACATATTGCTTTTCTCTTGCTGCCTTTAAGATTCTCTTTTTCTTTAATTTTTGGCATTTTAATTATGATGTGTCTAGGTGGGGGCTGTTTGGGTTCTTTTTGCTTGGGAATCTCTGTGCCTCCTGAACTTGTGGGACTTTTTCCTTCATCGGGTTAGGGAAGTTTTCTGCCATTATTTCTTCAAACACATTCTCTATTCCTTGCTCACTTTCTGCACTTTCTGGCTATCCTATGATGCAAATATGGTTACATTTCATGTTGTCCCACAACTCCCCTATGCTGCCCTCCTTTTTTTTTTTTTTTTTTTTTTTTTTACTGTTTTTCCTTTTTTGTTTTCTGAGTGGTGTTTTTTTTCTACTTTGTCTTCTAATTCACTGATCTGATCCTTGGCTTCCCCTAATCTGCTGTGTATTCCTTCCAATGTGTTCTTTATTAGTGCTATGTCATTCTTCATTTCCAACTGGTAAGTTTTCATAGTTTCTATATCTTTTCTCATACTGTTGAGCATCCTTGTAATCATTATTCTGAACTCAATATCTGATACATTACTTATATCATTTAGCTCTTCTTCTGGAGAAGTCTCTGTTCTTTTATTTAGGGCTTGTTTTTTTATTCCCCATTTTGGCTGTCTGTTTGGGTTTGTGTCTATGTTTTAGCTAGATCTTCTATGATTCCCAGTCTCTAGTGCAGGACAATGTCAGGCTATGTTTGTGACAGCCCAGAGTACTGTTTGGAACTATCAGCAATCCACAGCTTGTGGTTCCCTCTGCTGGGGCTGGGTGCCTTTGTAAAGGACCAAGGAATGCATTAAGGTCTGTTTTTCCTAACCCTTGATCCAGAATTAGATCAGGCAAAGACTTAGAGCCTCTAGAGATCCACATCTGCCTAGAGTCTTATTATTATTCTCAGCCTTAATAACCCTCAGGCTATTGACTGGAGCAAGGTATAGACTCCACAGGGTGAGGTGAGAGTTTTTACAATAGGGTGGGGCGATTGCTTCTCACCCCTCCACCCTGCCTGGATGGTAAAGTCTGCTGGAGAAAGATGTCCTCTTCAATGTGAGGGAATGACTCAGCACAGGGAACCAGAGTGTCTGCCTTCTGAGCTCTAAACCCAGAGCCCCCAACTCTAGATTCTCCTCACACAGCTCTAGTCCACCCTGCCCTTCCTCTGCTGGAGCCCAAAGTAGGTGCCCCTTTAAGAGGTTGCCTGCATTTCCAGTCATCTCTTCCTGGCAGTCAGCAACCCTGCTGATTTTTACAGCCAGATGCTATGTTCCGGTGCCTTCGGCTGGGGAACTCAGCTTGAGGTTTAGATCCCAGAGTTCTCAGTGGCAACCCCCACAGCTGAGATATACCTCCAGCACTTTATCTTCTGCCTTTGGGAGCCCTGCCAGCCCTTTTGTATTTCCACCCTTCCTACCAGTCTCTATGCAGTCTCCACTCTCCATTCGGCTATCAGGGTTCTTTCCATCTAGTCTTCAGTTGATTATTCGGGATGGTTTTTCTGTATTTTGGCTGTAATTCCAGTTTGGTCCTAGAATAGTGTCAGTGTAGCTTCCACTTAATCCAGCACCATTTTGGAACTCTAACATCTTCTTTCTGACCTCTATACCAAGGACAGGAAGAAATGCTAGATTTGAAACTCTTAAAAGCTGACCAAAAGCAAAGTAAGTTGAAGGGTAAGAAGTGAGAAGACAAAGTATGAGTATACTTTCAGAAACAGTGAAAATAATGTAAATTTAAAGTTGAGTAGAAACAAGTCATATATCATTCTATGACTAGAAAAATCTTGTATATAACCAAAAATTGTTTTTCCTGGCAGACAGACAAGCTAAAACTTAGGAATACCTGCTTGTCAGCAGGCTATCAAGTGCCATGCTCACATATGGGTTTTCTGAAGTTTTGCCATAATTTATACCTTTTCTTTTTAAGCTGTAATTCGGGTCATGTTGTACTCTCCAAGATAATAAATAGGGAAGAGCATGTAGGGCCAGTCTACCATTCACTTTGCCTTTCACCCTGCTCAAGGGCACCTTATACCTACCATCTTTATAGTACCTCATTAAGATGTCGCCTTTCAGAAAATTCTATTGTTCTAGGTCATTTGAAATGGTACTACATGAAATAGGTCATCAAGCATACACACTGACCACATACTGTATGGTTCAAACCACACCTACCCTATGCAAGGGCAGTGTTCCAAATTATGAAAATTCAAATCTTATCAAAAAGCTATCTGAATGCAAGTCAACCTTTCATGCCTTAACGATTTCACAGGAAGCTATAGGACAGTAGCTTGCACTCAGTTTCGTAGAAGATCTCTAAATCTCTCCTATCACTGGAGACACTGTTTTAACTATCCTCATATTTAAAAGATGTGAGAGAGTTGTAAGTGTCAACAGCTGGGCCCTGAAATCCTGGAATCACATGCCTATAAGTGCCTGAGCACAGGGGCGGCCCCACGTGCGTAGAGGGTGTCTGGAGCAGGGGCAACAGAAACAAAGTTCCTGGGTTTTCTCCAAGGTTGCTGCTATCTGCTTGCCCGAGTGGCTGCCCCTCTCCTCAGAGAGGCAATGGCTTCCAAACTCCCTCATGTGTTCATCCTCAGGTCACCGGGTTTGGGTAGGGGCACCATGTGCCAGAGGACCGCCCAAAACTTTGGCCTCCAGCATCTCTCCAGCGGCCACTACTTGCAGAGAACATCAAAGCCAACGGGGAAGTTGGTGATATGGTAAAGCAGTACATAGAGAGAGGTCTTTTGGTTCCAGGTTACGTGATCACACGCCTGAGGATGTTGGAGCTGGAGAACAGGCGGGATCAGCACTGCCTACTAGATGGTTTTCCTAGCACATTAGTTCAGGCTGAAGCCCTAGCCAGAATCTGTGACCTGGAGCTAGTGATCACGCTGAACATTTCGTTTGAAACACTCAAAGATCGTCTCAGTCGACATTGGATTCACCCTCCTAGCTGAAGGGTGTGTCACCTGGACTTCAATCCACCTCTTGTACCTGGGGTGGATGTTGTCACTGGTGAACTGTTGGTCCAGCAGGAGGATGATAAACCGGAAGCAGCTTCTCCCAGGATAGGACAGTACAAGGATGTGCAAAGCCCTCTTGAACTGCACAAGAACGGAGGAGTGCTCCACCAATTTTCTGAATGGAGACTAACAACATCTGGCCCTAGGTTTACGTGCTTTTCTAAAACAAGATCAGCCTTATTCAGTCCAAGCAAGCATGCTGAGCTGGCCCTGTGGAAGGACCAGGAAGACGCAGTTGGTTGTTCTTTCAATTGTATGTGTAGTGTGGTGCCATGTCCCAGTTAGAAGCTAGCTGAGGGAGCTTGCATGTCTTTTCTAGTTTAAATGGTGCACTGATATGAGCATTGATGAGCCAAAGGAGTCCGTGAAGAGGCTCCTCTCTGCCTTTTGGAAAAGGGGGCACCTGCACATATTGAAGATGCCTCTGCACAGGCGTCAAGCCCTTCACAAGGATATGAGGACATGCCGGATTTCAAACGGTGTAGAACCCAAGCTCTAGCCGATTTTTTACCATCATGTTGTTGCCATAGTGGTAGCCTTTTTACCCATGATGGTAGCGGTCTCTAGTTCTCCCCACCCCCTAAAGGCTGTTGAACCAAAGCACCAGTTGGTCTGAGAATGCCAAGGAATGTAACCCAGGCTTTGTCCCACATTCTCTGTTTTATGCCCCCTGTAGACAACGAGGTTGAAGCCAATTACTCACAATGGTCACTTCTCTGACTTTGAGCAACTGTATCCACAATTTATTGTTTTTGTTAGAGCAACATCTCCCTTTCTGCATCTATGCTCCATAGAATCTCTCCCTCTCCTTTTCAGACATCCTGGAATGAAAGGATTTGGCTGCTCCTATTTTTATTAGATGGTTTTTTTTTACATCTGTTTCCTTCCCTTCCTTTATCCCTACAGATACTTACTGCTTTTATGCCTCTGAACTTCCATTCTCAGAACTCAGAGCTAGAGGATGATGTCAGATCACTTCATGCACCAGGAACTGAGCTCTTGAAGGGTCTACTTAAACTGCTGGTCTTACTATCATGGGTGTTCCTTTCTTTTTTTGTGTGGAAAAATAAAACCTCATGGTCTTTTGTAAATCCTCAAAAAGAAAGAAATATTCACCTACATAAATGTTAAAAGATCATATCTTATGTATAGACTAGAGGCCCGGTGCATGGATTCGTGCACCGGTGGGGTCCCTCAGCCTGGCCTGTGCCCTCTCGCAATTCAGGACCCCTCGGGGGATGTAGTAGTGCGCAAAGTGGCAGGCGGCCGGCGAGGAGCCCAAGCTTGGGCCAGGTGCCACGCTGCTGCTGCTCATCCTGGCCCTGCTGCTGCTGCTTAGTAGCACTGCCACGGAAGCGGGAAAGGCTCACGCTGCAGCAGCTGCGCTTGCCAGCGTGAGCCCTCATCTGGCTCACATCAGTCAGCTGAGCAGTGCTCCCACTGTGTGAGCACACAGATCACTAGGGGGCATCTCCTGTGTTGAGTGTCTGCCCCCTGATGGTCAGTGCACGTCATAGCAACCGGTCATCTGGTCACTTAGGGTTTTATATATATAGATGTAAAAAGACCATGTGGAATTACTTGATTAAAAGAATAGTTTACTTTTTTGCCCTAACTGGTTTGGCTCAGTGGATAGAGCATCGGCCTGTGGACTGAAGGGTCACAGGTTCAATTCCGGTCAAGGGCATGTGCCTTGGTTGCGGGCACATCCCCAGTGGGGGGTGTGCAGGAGGCAGCTGATCGATGTTTCTCTCTCATCGATGTTTCTGACTCTCTATCCCTCTCCCTTCCTCTCTGTAAAAAAAAAAAAAAAATCAATAAAATATATTTTAAAAGAAAGAATAGTTTACTTTTTATTCAAAAAGTAACATATTTTGAAAATGCTGCTAAATGTTGGTGCTGACAGTGTTTCTCTCCTGTGAATAAATAGTTGGTAAAGGGAGTGGAGCCTGGGGGTTGGGGAAACATGTTGCACTAGCTATGCCTAGACTAAAGATGACAGCTTTACAACAAGGAGAAAACAAAATCTTAATTTTTTTCTAGTCCAAAGATTCTAGAGAGTGGTCATAAAGTCTAAAAATACAAATAATACTATTTTGTCATTTATTGTAATGTAATATCAATAAATCACTGTGGCCACCTTATATAATTAATTCTTGCTCTCCTCTGGGAAGGACAATGAAATTTATTCCAGTTGCCTTAAAAATAATTATTCCAGCAAGGGTCCTTCTCTATTCTTGGGGGTGACTTCTGTGTAAGCTTTACCTTTGGAGTTTTGGGGAGAGGGATAGGAAATAGGAAATGGCATGATCCCTAATTTCATACTCTACTCCTCCATCCTTCACTCCCCTCTCCTTTCTAGCAAAATAGATAGCTGCAGCGAGTGTCAGGGTTACTCAGTGTGTCTCCCATGTTTGCTGTTTCTGAGACACAGCCCAACAACTGAGGGGCCCTTTGCTAGGTGAGAAAAATCAAAGACAAACACCTTTTCCATGGTCTTTGAAAGATGATTCTTGTTTCATGTTCAGTGACCTAAAATATATATATTTCTGGTTTTCTTCAATAAACTCCTTCAATTATATTGTAAAACTTTAACTGTCTGAAAACATTTTCAAAAAAGTAAAATTCAAGGGACAGCTTTTCTTGGTTTTCATTCTGCTGCCACACACAGTTCCTTCACTGCTATCTTCTCTAATAAAATGGTAATATGCAAATTAACCATCACTCCGCTACATAAGCCATGCCCACCGCCCAAGCCACGCCCACCAGCCAATCAGGGCGAGTATGCAAATTAACCCAAACCAAGATGGCTACAGCCACAGAGAGCAAGGTTTCCCAGGTAACAGAGCAAGCCAAGCTTTCCATAGCCGTTGCAGGCCTAAACCTCCACTCAAGCTACAAAGTTTCAATTATAAAAGGTAAACAAATTCAAACAAATGGCAACAGAGTGGAGCTTGAGAGAGCAGGCCAGGGTTGCTGGCGGCAACAGGGGAAGCAAAGCTTTAAAGCACACCCTGGCCGGGCCCACCCGCGTAAGGCAACAAAGTTTCAATTGTAGAAGGTGAATTAACTGCCACAGAAATGGCTGCCACCCCGGAGGGAACAGCAGGCTTGGCTCTGCTCCAGGCTACAAAGTTTCAATTGTAGAAGGAAAATAAATCCCAGATACCAGGGCCTCTGCTTAGGTTGCCAGGGGGCGTGGCCCGCCTGCAAACCACCACAGGCCCCTCGCTCAGGCTGCCCCATGCCCCAAGAGAACCCCCCCTGATCCGGGACACCCTTCAGGGCAAACCAGCTGGCCCCCACCCGTGCACCAGGCCTCTATCTTATCTAATAAAAGAGTAATATACAGATTGATCATCACTGCAACACACAATATAGCTGCCCCCATGTGGTCAAAGATCCTGCCCCCATGTGGACACAAGATGGCCACTACAAGATGGCCAGCAGGAGAGGGCAGTTGGAAGGCACCCAGCCTGCAAGGGAGGGCAGTTGAGAGGGACCAGGCTTGCAAGGGAGGGCAGTTGGAGGTGATTAATCCTGCAGGAGAGGGCAGTTAGGGGTGACCAGGCTGGCAGAGGAGGGAAGTTGGGGGCAAACAGGCTGGCAGGGGAGCAGTTAAGCATCAACCAGGCTGGCAGCGGAGTGGTTAGGGGGTGATCAGGCTGGCAGGCAGAAGCGGTTAGGGGCAATCAGGAAGGCAGGCAGGCAAGCAGTTGGGAGCCAGCAGTCCTGGATTGTGAGAGGGATGTCCGACTGCCCGTTTAGGCCCGATCCCACCAGGATCGGGCCTAAACGGGCAGTCGGACATCCCTACAGGAGTCCCAAATTGGAGAGGGTACAGGCTGGGTTGAGGGACAACCCCCGCCGTGCACGAATTTCGTGCACCGGGCTTCTAGTGCATAAATAGTTTGGATGGTCTCTAAGATCCCTACCTATACTCACTGCTGTGAGTCTAACTAGCTCTGAATTCATTTTGTTCTCCATTATCCTGCCTTGTTTAGAACTTAAAAACGTTGCTGTTTAATACCCTTTAACCTTAATGCAAACATAAAATAGGTACCATTTATCAAAGGCCTATTGAGTAATACATGTAGTTTTACAGCCTTTATAAATATAGGATGGGACAAAAGTAGGCTTACAGTTGATCGTATTGAAAATAATACAATAATCTATATATATAAAAGCCTAAGCAACTGTTAAGACCGAACGACCGGAACAACTGGAACAACCAGTCGACCAGTCGCTATGACGCACACTGACCACCAGGAGGCAGACGCTCTATGCAGGAGCTGCCCCCTGGTGGTCAGTGTGCTCCCTCAGCCAACCTCCCGTGGCCCCTCTCCCCAGCCAGCCAACCTCCTGAGGCCCCTCCCCCTGGCTGGCCAGCCCCCCGATAAGCCTCGATTGCCAGCCATGCTGAGGGACCCCACCTAGGCACGATTTTGTGCACCGGTCCTCTAGCTAATAAATAATAATACAGAATAAACTGTTTCGTGTACTCACATCTGTAAGCCTACTTTTGCCCCACCCTGTATTTCATCTTTCAAGCATCCTACATTTATAGAAGAAGGTGAGGTCAGATATGTGAAGTGCATTGCCCAGGCTCTTGCTGCCAATAAACAGGGTAGCCAGGACTCACACTCAGGTTTTCCGGACTCTGCAGCCTGAGTTTGCTCCTGGATGTAAACTACCTATTTCCTGTCCTAAGCAATCCAGGGAGCGAGCCTGCTTGGTTTTGCTTGTATTAAGAGTGGCCTCACATCAAAAATAGCAGTGTTCCCTATGGTGACATTCAGCTTTACAGGATACTCGTCTTATTTTTCCCTTTGCTTCAGCAAAGAAAAGCTGCGAGAAGGAAGTCTGAGCCTCGATCCTCCTCTGTAACTGCTCATTTATAAGTGAAATGAAAGGCTGTCAAAGTAGGATGGCTTGAGTCCAGGCTAATCTATGGAGAAGGCGAGCTCATGACCCTCACCAACCTTTTGTGTCCAGGGTTTTGTGCCCTTAAAGGGAACTTTACCCTTCCGTCACCCTCAGCCATGGTGCTCACACCGAGGTCTGGGCTCCTGGGAGCTCTCCAGATACTACTTGCTTTTGTTTCCTGAGATCAGAGCAAATCACTCCCCCACTGCCACCCCAAACAAGGCCCTGATAATAAACTGATCCTTCCGAAAGTGCTGGCAGGTGAACCAATGGCGAATGTGCACCTAACACAAGGTAACCCTAACTTTATACCATCGCCCTGTCTCTGTCTCATTCTCTCTCTCATGCACACACTAATTAAATTGGGGAATTCCCAGGAGCATACAGATAATGTTATTTATTTTGACAAGAATTTGCAGTTTGTTAAAGGAAAGATAAGATATGGCATTTATAAACAATCATAATTATAATACATCTCAACAGATGCAGGAAGCAGATTTTTCTTCACGGCTGAAATATGGCCTCATGGGTTCCCCACATCTGGGTCTTGCACACCAGTGCACTTAGAAGGTGCCACATTAACATGATTCTGAATGCCAAATTCACACCTTGGCCTGCTGTCTGATGTGGCGGTGCTGCTTATCACGCACAGTTCTGGCAGAACCAGGGGAGATTGGCTTCCTGTCTTCCCCCCCTTCCCCAGGGTCACCCCTATCCCCTCCAGGAGCCAAGCTCAGATGAGTTCCAGTTTCAGCCAGGGTGTGCCCCCTCTGGTAGGCGAGGGAAAAGGAAAGAATAGCGATGGTGAGCAAGGTGCTGCTGTGCCTTTCCTGACACTTAACATGTTGTTGAGACAGGATAATGTTTGGCAGAAAGATGCCTGTGCAAAACCATAAATAGGGCTTTTATAAAATGTAGTTCACTGGAATCTGAATTCAGTATTTGGCTTTAGCTGTTTGTCTAAACAATTTAACCAGCCTGCTGGGGGAGGGGAGAGGGGGTTTGCTCAAATCATAAAGACCACAAATTTCCAAATGCTATGGATTAGGCATTCTTGGCAGTTACTGGTTATTGCCACTTCATGGTAAACACGTTCATGCATTATTTAATTAAATCCTTAACAATTACCCTAAAAAAATAGATATTATTTCAATTATCTTGCCTCCTTATATTTTTAATCCTGTTTATGTGAGCTTGTGTTTTCATGTACCTTTGTGGAGTAAATTCAAAAGGGCCTTTTTGGTACCTTTCTTTAGTTTGAGCTCCCCATTCTCATTAGCAGATAAACAATGTATTTGCTCCTGCCTGGAACCTCTGTTTTTTACGCTCTGCTGCTGAGACGGGGAATGGGCCCTCCCCGGGTCCCGGTGGTCGCTGCACACTGTGTATGCAGGGGGCATATGTCTCGCCTGTACTCTGCCGGGTTATAGGATCTCCACATCTACCTGATGAATTTTGTTTATCACCTTTCATTTAACAGACAGCATCTTTTCTTGCTACATTTAATTTTGCCAGAGAGGCCATTCACAAGGCAGATCATGTTCACAGTGTGAATTGCTTCTCTCTTCCCCTCCATTTTTAGTAACTCCCTTGTCCATTTGGTGTCGCAAAAGAAGAATGTGGTCTGGTCATGAGCTATCGTCCCTTTCCATACATAACTGACCCAGGCTGGTGTGCAAGACCCAGATGTGGGGAACCCATGAGGCCATATTTCAGCCGTGAAGAAAAATCTGCTTCCTGCATCTGTTGAGATGTATTATAATTATGATTGTTTATAAATGCCATATCTTATCTTTCCTTTAACAAACTGCAAATTCTTGTCAAAATAAATAACATTATCTGTATGCTCCTGGGAATTCCCCGATTTAATTAGTGTGTGCATGAGAGAGAGAATGAGACAGAGTCAGAGATGGTGAAACATGTCCAAAAGGGAGAAAGCTCTTGTATGGCACGGATATTCCTTCCTTCCTTAGTGATAATCAGGCTACCCTAGGAAGTTCGGGATCTCTGAAATACAAGATTTCCTGTTTTAAACTTTTAAAAGGAGCAGTGCACTTAGAAGGTTCTCCCTGGGGTTAGCATGCGTCTAACTCCATTTCATTCAACGTTTCTTTTCTTTATTTTAAAGCTTTGGCTATAAAGTCAGAAAGGTGCTAAATAAAAACAAACTGAACTGTATTTAGTTTAGAGAAAAGGGAAGAAGAAAAACTAAAACGCAATCTTTATGTAAGCTCAAGGTGTCATAAAACGAGAGGGTTTTCCTAGTTTTATGAGAATTTGTACTACTGATTTTTATATCCTCTTGTTTTTGCGACGAATAGCTCTCTGGGGAAATTTGTTGAGTTCCAATGGCATTTCACTATAATCCCTGTCAAGCTCAAATCCGTTCTCTAACGTCATGACAACCGGTCTCTGGTTGACTGACCTGTGAAATGTCAGTTCCACTTTCCCGGAAGTCACGTGTGTACAATGAGTCAGTGTCGGTGTGGGGACGAAGGGGGACATCTGTAATACTTCCAACAATAAATATTTTTAAAAGAGATATGAGGTTGTTGTTGTTTAAAAAAAATGTTTTCTCCCACCTTTAAGAAACACTTTAGTGGCCTATAGTCAATAGAATGATGAGAATGGTGGAGCTATTTAATATAGGGTGTCCTCAAAAAATGAATAATTATAAAGGCAATGTTTATTAAAATACATGTCAGCCCTAGCCAGTTTTGCTCAGTGGATAAAGCATCGGCCTGTGGACTGAAAGGTCCCAGGTTCAATTCCAGTCAAGGGCACATGCCCAGGTTGTGGGCTCGGTCCCCAGGTAGGGGGCATGCAGGAGGCAGCTGATCAATGATTCTATCGTTGATGTTTCTATCTCTCTCTCTCCCTCTCCCTTCCTCTCTCAAATCAATAGAAATATTTTTTTAAAAATACATTTCATTTTCAAAATTGAGCTATCAGCTGTTAAAGTGTGTTACATTTTTTTTTGACACACTGTATATGTGGCAGACGAATCTGGTTCACCACTGCTGATTGGTGCTTCCTTTCATAGTATGTAGTTGTTGCTTTAAGCAGCTTCCCAGCCAGGCACTACGTTTCCCGACGCCAACCACACACAAACTCCACTCACATTCTATTGGCCAAAACCAGTCACATGACCACAAACATCTAGGTGGGCCAGTTCCAAACAATGGAAGTGATGTGTGCCTCCTCCAAGCTGTGTGTGCTTTCTCCATAGCATCTTCATATTCGCCCGCAAGCCTGGGATCATCTGCTGAAGATGGCTACCACGTAAGATGGAAGGAAGCAGAATCCCTAAGGCAATATTAGGAGAGTTGCCTAATCGAGAAAGAATATCTATATTGAATGTTGTATGAGAGAGAATAAAATTTTGTGTTATAACATTGTGTTTTAGAAGATTTTGGTAGAGTAGTTCCTCTCCCCTGACCAAATGGCAGACATCAAACAAGTATAATTGTAAATACTCTCAGGATCTAAGATCATCTGGGAAAATAGAGGAGCAGCAGAAGGAAGAAAAAGGCTCACACACAGAGCAGAAAAACCCAGGAGGGGAGAAATGAGTTCATTTCCTGGGTCAGCCCCTGAAAGTACCTGCTCTTAGAAAAAGCAGTTCATTGGCCTGGACAGTGTGGCTCAGTGGTTGAGCATCTACCTATGAACCAGGAAGTCATGCCTGGGTTGGGGGCTCTATCCCCAATAGGGGGCATGCAGAAGGCAGCTGGCCGATGATTCTCTCTCATCATTGATGTTTCTATCTCTCTCTCCCTTCTTCTCTGAAATCAATAATTACATTTTTTAAAAGAAAAATCAGTTCATTGGTCTGAAGCAATGTGGACTAAGATAGAAAGGTAGGTTATTCAGACAATTATCATTTTGGTAAACATATAGTCAGAAAAAATTACAAATAATCTTTGCCATGTTGAAAATAAAGCAGTGCTAAGGTGGCTACCTTTAATACAGTATCATATTTTATCTGTGAGATAACTGGTGAAAAAAAGATTGGGTTGAAGAAACTCAGAGAAACATTCAAGGGGAAAGAATAAGGAAGGAAAACAATGAAAAACTGAAGACTCAAAGTATGAGAAAGACAGAAGTTACAAAGTAGTTTCAAAAAAGGAATAGAAGTTTGTGGATTTCAGGATACTTTTTTTAGAGCTAGAAATTAGAGATGGTAGTGAAAAATGCTTTGAAGACTTAAGTATATTTATTCATCCATCAGTTTATTCAACAAATATTTACTGAGCAACAACTACATGCTGTGTCTGTGATTGACGCCAGGGATAGAATAATTGTGAATAAGCCCTTTGGAGTTCATAGTCTCCTTAAACAGGAAATAAAGAATGGTGATACATAGTATCCTATTCCTCAGAAGGGCAACTGTTGACTCAAAAATATAGAGAAGGCCAGCGGAGAAAAGGCGCTCTGTTCCTCTCCCACTACAACTCTGTCTCCCTAAGTTCTGTGTTAGCTGTCTGAAGGGGACAAATTGGCTGAAGAAAGAGAAAAGTCTAAGACTTCAACAGACCATGACAAAAATAGAGCTAAATAATTATTTCCAAGAAAATGAAATTACTTTTTATCACCACACACTGAATAGCTTTCCTGATTGTTCCCTGTAAGTCTGCAATAGCAGTGGTGGCAGAACGCACAATTCCTGATAATGACAATACGACTGAAAAAATTAGTCTCCTGTGTGCAAAATAACATTCGCCACAATGGGCAATCCGTGCCTGCTCTCTCTGGACCTTTGCTGAACAGAATACCAGTGCAGGCTAATTACATGAGCAGCTGAAAACTGTGTGTGTACTGGAAAGCCGTCCCCTAAAGAATAGCCCAGAAAAGGTCTTAGTACCAAACACAAAACAACAGAAAAAAAGCGAGAGAGCAAACATGAGAGCATATGCACAGGCATTTTCATTAGCATCCTACAGTTAACCACTTCTGTGGATGCACATAAAAGAGCTGTAAAATTCTCTGCCTTAGAAAACACCTTCCAGGATGCAAGAATTCCGCAGCCACCCCCTCCCCGCATGCTGACCCAAGTGCTTTGCTCCAAGGCACAGCTATGGACCAGCCTTACGTTGAGGACTTTTGTCACTTTGAGGTACAAAAATAGTTCATGTCAGAAAGAGGGTTGAAGAGTCAAAGGCAACTTTCACACACTGATTCACATGTTGGGCAAGGAGTACAACTGGCTTGTCGCAGGGGAAGGTAGAGCAAGGAGCAATGTTTCCAAGTTCTACTCTTCATGAGGCGTGATGCCATTTATCTGCAAGAGGTTTCGAATTTGAGTTCCTCAGGTAAAGTTTCAGAAAGAGCTCAACAAACAACAACAAATGGCTCCAATATGATCAAAACAGATGTGCAGCCCCATATATAATGCATGAGCTACTTTAAGTCCAACCCCAAATCCAATGAATTTATTGTCTGAGAAGAGAAGCACTGGCAAGTGTTCATTCCTGCCATCTGCGCAGTAAGCGAGGGTCCTGACAGGAATGATGGCCCAAACTGTGTCATTTAAGAAAAGCTTAAAGAAGAGGTATTCCCTAAAAGCGTGGGCCCAATGTAGGGAAATCCAGGTACAGTATCAGGGGACTATTTATAGCCTATACCTAAGCTAAAGAATCCAGGGGAGGGGAGGAGACGAGAGGGGAGGAGAGGGGAGGGGAGGGCAGGGGCGAAGGGAGGGGAAGGGAGGGGGTCTAACAAAAGTCGAGGCTTTCGTTCACGATGCAACAGCTTCCTTCAGTCAAGGATGTAACTGACCTGGAGGAACACCACAATGAGAAAGCTTCTTTCCTCATTCCCTTTTTCTGATCAATTTCTAGTGCTCCTCTCTGGGTCAAATCCTAGGAAAACCAGGTCACAAAGGAGCCTATGGATGAAAGTCCTTGTAGGCTGGCCTCCCAGAGCAAAGAAGGACCCCGACAAAACCATGGTGCGGAGAGAAGAGTGGGTCAGGTGTGGCAAACGGAAGGTCCCCAGCGCAGGCCGCTTCCCCAGGAAGCTTCGGGCCCATCGGCTGGAATTTAAGGAAAAGGAAACAAAAATCGGAATCGGGCTATCCTTTTGTAATAAACGGAGCCAACGGACAGGGTTGGATTGCCCAACCAGACTAATCAAAATCAGAGATCTCGCCCAGTATCAGGCTTTCCTACTGATTTCAAGGACCCCGTCAGTGGAGAGTCTCAGACAAAGCAGAGAGGAGCCTGGGTCAGCAAGGATGCCCCTGGTCCTGTCCTCCTGCACTGGGCATGCACTGTGGCTTAGAACAGGAGGCGAGGTCTCAAAGTGAGGTCCGTGGGGTCCCTGGCACAGCAGGAACATTTAAACTACGGCACATCCCCCTTTTACCCAGACACTTGGATGGCCTAGGGGCCACTCTCCAGGGAGACCTGCCTCAGAAATCCTGGGTCCCATTTACTGTAAATAACCCCTAAGGCAGGGAACAGCCTGTTAGGGGCTCTCAACCAATAAGGACTCTTTCTCCCAGCAGCTATCATTAGCCCAGAACCCAGAGGTGCAGTTAAAAAGAGATTAGACCAGGTTGCCTACCTCGGTTTCTCTCCACACAACCTCCCACACCCCCAGGGAAGGGGGTGAAGGGATTTCAGGCAGCCTTTTTAACTCCTTCCTCCCACAAACACTATGCATATATTTAAAAGAGGAAGAAATGTTCATTATTTTCCGTAAATGAGTGAGATCATGTGGTATTTTTCTTTCATTGCCTGGCTTATTTCACTTAACATAATGCTCTCCAGGTCCATCCATGCTGCTGCAAATGGTAAGAATTCCTTCTTTTTTATAGCAGCGTAGTATTCCATTGTGTAGAGGTACCATAGTTTTCTAATCCACTCATCTGCTGATGGGCATTTAGGCCGTTTCCAAATCTTAGCTATGGTGAATTGTGCTGCTATGAACAAAGGGGTGCATATATCCTTTCTGATTGGTGTTTCTGGTTTCTTGGGATATATTCCTAGAAGTGGGATTACTGGGTCAACGGAAAATAAAGAGCATTATAACCTGATGAACAAAAAGATAGATACAGAGGCAGTAAAGCACCGAACAGACTGTCAAATTACAGCGGAAAGGCTGGGGAGTGTTGGGGATGGGGGGAAAGATCAACCAAAGGACTTGTATGTATGCATATAAGCACAACCAATGGACATAAGACACTGGGAGGGTGGGATGAGGGCATGCGACAGGGGGTAGGGGAGGCTGGGGGGAGGTCAATGGGGAGGGAAGGAGATATATGTACTACTATGTGTAATACTTTAAACAATAAAAAAATTAATAAATAAATAAAATAAAAATAAATAAAATAAAAGTGGAAGAAATGTGTGTGTGTGTGTGTGTGAGAGAGAGAGAGAGAGAGAGAGAGAGAGAGAGAGAGAGAGAGAGTGAGAGAGAGAGAGAGAGAGATTTTCAGGGGGGAAAAGAGAAAACATATAACAATATGGAGGAGGGAAGGTCACTGGGCCCCCTGCATGAACCGGCCTGAGGAAACCCGCTGTACCTCTCACCTGAATAACCTTCCACCTTTGTCGGTCAAGCCCACAGCAAAATGCAACTGCGGTGAGTTTTTTAAGGGCGATCACAGGTGTACCCACAGGCCCCACCCCAAAGGCGCCTTCTTGGCCGGCAACGTCAGCCCCTGTTCCTTCCCACGTGACAGGAGCAAGGCAGGGCCGCTGCCCTCTGACCCCAGGCCACCGAGGCACTTCTGTGTCTGAAGCTCTGTAGCTTTTAGACCTCCTTTTCCCCAGTTTGGAGAAGAAGGTGCCCAGAACACTCTAGAAATACAGGGTTGTCAGGTGTGGGGAAGTGAGCCACAGCCGGGATTTGGGGTACATCTGCTAACCCTTTGGGACTGTAAGCACTTTAATAGAAGTGTGCATTTTTCTAAAGTCCGGTCCAGAGTGTTTACAGGGTTCTTAAAAAGACTGAGGGCCTATGAAGTTCAGCTGCAGAACTGCACAGAGTTCTTACTGAATGTGGACCCAGGGCAGGCTGGGTCCCTGCCGCCAGGGTCTGGCCCTGGGCCGCCCTGTTTGGCTCCCGGCCTGTCCTCCTCACCCACGGGAGCATCCAAGCTCAAGGTCAGGCCTGAGCAGGAACACAGTCTTAGGTTCCAGAGGATTTCAAACATGCTATAAGATATTTAGAATATAAAAGTGTCGAACTTACCTTTTCGTCTTGTTGGAGAGCGCCTGGAAGCCATCTTGCAGATTCGTGCACCTCTCCGCGGGCTGGAGCAACTTATTCAGGTAGGTGCTGTTTCACGGGAGAGATTTTAAAGAAAGGCTGGTTTAAAATGAGAGCTTACAAGATGCTGTTAACAGAAACCAGGTTTAATTGCTAAAGTGTGCTCAAATGAAGTCTGGTGTGTATTCCATTATTAGATTTCTCGGTGGAAAAGGAAATTGATATTTTCACTTCTGTTGGGTCTAAAGAAAAAATCTCACACTATAATGTCAAAAAGAAAAGAACTCCTTTGGGAAAATGTTACATTTTCATGTTTTCCTATTTTGAGGTTATTGTGTGGCAATGAACGTGTTATTGAAGAGTTTAACCATTGTGTGTGTGAGCAGACTTTATTTTTAAAAGCTGTCGCTGGTAGGAGGCATGCAGACAAAGGAGATCAACAGTTCTCTCCAGAAAGATACAAAGTAAATCTGGCCTTTGATTATTATAGTAGCCATGAAATAGGGCCTTTTGCAATAGCAAGCTCCTGATAGCTATTGCTTTATGAACTTGAAAAACTGGAGCTGGAACAAAACCCAATCAAAAAGTAAGGCCCTGGCCAGAGTTTCTCAGTAGTTAGAGCCTCAGCCAGAGCACCGGAGGGTCTCTGGTTCGATTCCTAGTCAAGTTCATGTACCTGGGTTGCAGGTTCAATCTGGCCCCAGTCGGGCACGTGTGGGAGGCAGTCAATCAATCAATCAATGTATCTCTCTCACATCGATGTTTCTCTCCTTCCCTCTCTTCCACTCTATCTAAAATCAATGGAAAAAATATCCTCCAATAAGGACTAACTGCAGCAAAAAAGCAAGGGGTTATGGAGTCAGGCTACCTATGAGACTCGTGGACATGTGCGTGCTACTGAACCACTCCAGGCATCAGTTTCCACATCTCTAGTCCTTCCCTCATAGTGTTATTGTCATGATATGTACACATAGAAGTGGATGTAAAGCACTTGACACCATGCCTGATATAGTAAATGCTCAAAAACGTGTATTTGTCATTTTCCTTAGCCTTCAAATTGTTCATACAACTCTGACTACTGTTAATCCATTTATTTGACCATCCTGAAGGTATTTGCCGAAGACAACTTAATATGGGCTGGGGGCCAGGCACAGGAGGCTTAGGATGTGGTGGTGGATAAAGCAATCATGGTCCCTTTCCCTAGTGGAGCTTACAGTCTGGTTAGGGAGAAAGATACATCAAACAAACAAACAAAAAAAACCACACAAATGAGTATAGTATAGAATTATGAGCTGTGATTAGGATCATTAAAACAGCAGTGGGTGCCTTGGAGGAGAGTAATGGGGAGACCCCTGCATACTGAGGGGCCCCTAAGATGGTATCCTTTAGGTGATGATTTCAAGGATAATGCAAATGAACTAGATGAACTTTGGGAAGCGTGTGTTTGGGGGACGGGGAGGGGGACATTCAGGCCGAGGGAAAAGCATGTGCAGAGGCCCTAGAATGGGGAGTAACCCAGAATGTTTGAGGAAGTGGAAGAAGGCAGGTGGGTCTCACAGCTAAAGGCTAACGGGTGTTTGGAGTAAATAGGGGCCGGAGCACGCAGGCCTGGTGAACCATGTTGTGCATTTATCTGCATAAGGAGCAATGGAAGGTTTGGGGCAGGAGAGTGATGTGACCCAACATATGTTTTAAGAGGTTCACTACAGAGAAGAATGAAATGAGAGGAAGTCGGATACAGAAAATGTGATAAAGTTAGGAGGGTTCTAGGAGAGAGATGATGGCCACTGAGACTGTGATGTCATAAGAAACACCCAACTCACAGTTGTTTTACAAGACAAAACTCTGTTACTTGCTCAGGAAATGCCCACTGCATGACTGGGCGGCTTCCCAGGGCCGCTGTGCACCTTCATGTCGGCAGCCTGCTCCCATCCCTGCTGCAGCGGAAGACGCCGGATGCAGCCGTGCCCTGGGTCTGAATGCTCCAGCCCGGCCAGAACCAGTCACATGCCCGGCCTGATCGCAACGTGGGAGTCAGAAAAGAGCGCCTGTCCTGAGTGCCCAGAAAGAGAGGATCCAGACGTGGCCCTGGGCACCACACCGCCCAGCAGCCTGAGAGCAGCTACCAGATGTAAGATCCATTCTGGAGATAAGACTGACAGGACTTCAACATAAATTGGATATGGGAGGTGAGGGAGCAGGAGGTGTACAGGCAGAGATATAAACAAGAAAGTTCCACAATTAATTCTCCCAATATTTCTCAGAAATGCCTTCCCAAAACACTGTGCAAAGAGTACATATGGGCTCATAAAATCCCTCTTTATCCTGATATGATTTTTCTCCCCTCCCCCACTGCCTTCCTTCATCTCCCTCCTTCTGTCTACATGCCTCACCTTCTGTGCTTCCTGAATGTGTAATCATACTTTCCAAGGATTTGTTTATTTCTAATTGGCTGTGTATTTTATTCGGGCAGCACCGTTAATGAAGTGAATTACCAAGCCAGCAGTGCTTTGAATTATGATGGCTTTGCAATATTGAATTGTAAAACTGTAACAAGCAAGCACCCATAGGATTTAATGTCATATAACTTTCCTTAAATTGGAGAGTATCTTTGATAATAAAAAGTCAAAACAGTTTTGCCCAACTAAATCACAGACGACGCATGGAAGGCAAGTGAAGTGTCAGGGGTAAAGTGGCAATCCTATATAATAAATAGGTAATATGCAAATTGACCATCACTCCAACACACAAGATGGCCACCACAAGATGGCCAGCAGGGAAGGGCAGTTGGGGGGGACCAGGCCTGCAGGGGAGGGCAGTTGGGGGTGACCAGGCCTGCAGGGGAGGGCAGTTGGGGGGAACCAGGCCTGCAAGGGAGGGCAGTTGGGGGCAATCAGGCCAGCAGGGAAGGGCAGTTGGGGGGGACCAGGCCTGCAGGGGAGGGCAGTTGGGGATGACCAGGCCTGCAGGGAGGGCAGTTGGGGGGAACCAGACCTGCAGGGAGGGAAGTTGGGGGGAACCAGACCTGCAAGGGAAGGCAGTTGGGAGCGATCAGGCCAGCAGGGGAGGGCAGTTGGGAGCAACCAGGCCTGCAGGGGAGGGCAGTTGGGGGGGACCAGGCCTGCAGAGGAGGGCAGCTGGGAGGGACAAGGCCAATAGGGGAGGGCAGTTGGGGGGGACCAGGCCTGCAGGGGAGGGCAGTTGGGGGGAACCAGGCCTGCAAGGGAGGGCAGTTGGGGGCGATCAGGACAGCAGGGGAAGGCAGTTGGGAGCGACCAGGCCTGCAGGGGAAGGCAGTTGGGGGGGACCAGGCCTGCAGAGGAGGGCAGTTGGGGGGGACCAGGCCTGCAGGGGAGGGCAGTTGGGGGGGACCAGGCTGGCAAGGGAGGGCAGTTAGGGGTGACTGGACCAGCAGGGGAGGGCAGTTGGGGGGGACCAGGCTGGCGAGGGAGGGCAGTTAGGGGTGACCGGGCCAGCAGGGAGGGCAGTTGGGGGCAACCAGGCCAGCAGGGAAGGGCAGTTAAGGGTGACCAGTCCAGTAGGGGAGGGCAGTTAGGGGCAATCGGGCTGGCAAGGGAGCAGTTAGGTGTCAATCAGGCTGTCAGGGGAGTGGTTAGGGGGTGATCAGGATGGCAGGCAGAAGCCGTTAGGAGCAATCAGGCAGGCGAGCAGTTGGGAGCCAGCAGTCCTGGATTGTGAGAGAGATCCCAGATTGGAGAGGGTGCAGGTTGGGCTGAGGGACACACACTCACCCCCCCCCCCCCGCACACACACCCATGCACGAATTTTGTGCACCAGGCCTCTAGTGAGAGAATGAAATCAGAGGAAAAAGAAACAGCATCTTAAGGGTCACTAGGACCAGCCTTTGAACCTGAGCTCCCCTTGCTGACTGTGGTCTTTGAACCTAAAGGTTTCCTTTCTAAAATCTTTACTCCATAAAGTAGTTATAGGGGTGCTATAGATGGAATGTTTGTCTCCCTAAATTCACTTGTTGAAATTCCCCAAGATGATGGTATTCAGAGGTGGAGCTCTGGGAGGTGATAACACTCATGAAGGGGGAACCATCGCGAATGGGATTAGTGCCCTTAGAAAATCGGCCTGAGAGAGTCCTTGCCCCTTTCTGCCTGTGAGGTGACAGTGAAAAGATGGCCACATATGAGTAATTAGAACCTCACCAGACCCCAGATATTCAGGTGTCAGGATCTTGACTTTCTCAGCCTTCAGAAGTGTGAGAAATAAATGTCTGCTCTTTATAAACAACCCTTTCTATAGTATTCTGTTATAGCGACCCAAATGGACCGAGACTACGGTTTATACAGGATGTGTTTAAAAACACCTGGCATACAGAAGTCACTAAATAAATGCTGTGTTCTTATTCTCCTAAACCAGTGGTCGGCAAACTCACTAGTCAACAGAGCCAAATATCAAAAGTACAACGATTGAAATTTCTTTTGAAAGCCAAATTTTTTAAACTTAAACTTCTTCTAACGCCATTTCTTCAAAATAAACTCGCCCAGGCCGTGGTATTTTGTGGAAGAGCCACACTCTAGGGGCCAAAGAGCCGCATGTGGCTCGCGAGCTGCAGTTTGCCGACCACGGTCCTAAACACATCATTGTATTATTTCCTCAAACCACATGGGTCATTATTCCCACAGGGCTCAGCAACTGCTCCCACCCATGGAAAGTCACTTCCCAGTGAAAGGAACAGAAAAGGAAGCCCACTGAGTTCCTCCCTCCTTTCTCTTTCTCTTCTGTCCCCTTTTCATTCAAAGAGTCTTCACAGTTTTCTTCCTTTTCACCTATTGTCATTAAAACCTCCTTAGGACCCTATGGTAGCTCTATTGTTAATGTTTTGAGGAACCGCCAAACTGCTTTCCATAGTGGTTGTACCAGTCTACATTCCCACCAGCAGTGAATGAGGGCTCCCTTTTTTCCACAACCTCTCCAACACTTGTTGTTGCTTGTCTTGTTGAAAATGGCCACTCTAACAGGTGTGACGTGGTATCTCCTTGTAGTTTTGATTTGCATTTACCTAATTACCAGCGAGGTTGAACATCTTTTCATGTATCTATTGGCTGTTTGTATGTCTTTTTGGGAGAGGTGTATTTTCAGGTCCTTTGCCCACATTTTGATTGGGTTGTTTATTTGTTTGGTGTTGAGTTTTACAAGTTCTTTATATATTTTGGAAATTAAACCTTTGTCAGAGCTACTGTTTGCAAATATCATCTCCCATCTGGTTGGCTGCCTGGTTGTTTTAGTGAAATAAGTCAAACAGAGAAAGCTAAGAACTATATGATTTAACTCATATGTGGAATATAAAACTGAAACTTATGTACACAAACAGCAGTGTGGTGGTTGTCAGAAGGAGGGGGTTGGGGGAAGAAAGGGGTCCTAATATGAGGTGACAGGAGAAGATTTGACTTTGGGTGGTGGGCACATGGTCCTATATACAGATTTTGTAAATTAATAATCCACACATGAAACCTATATGTTCATGTTGACTAATGTCACCCCAATAAATTTTTTTTTAAAATTTAAAAAAACCTTTCTAGGAAATGTCCAAGCATTCACACACTAATCCATAAACTTCAAATGTTTGTCTGCATTAGACACCTGACCAATATAGCCCCTCTCACTGCCCTTAGGTAGATCCCCCAGTTCATGCTGTTTTCAACAGTGTTTGAAACACAAATCAATAGTATAACTGCCATGTTTTAAAATTCCTGAGGACCTGACACTGCAGAGATGTCAGGAATCCTTGGAGAAGGGGGACGCGTGAGGTCTTCCAGGGAGAGGGCTAGGTCACCCAATTAGCCTGGAGAGTCACTCCTCTCTGTTGTGTGGATAAGTGAGAACCAGATGTTTCTTGAATCTGAGCTCATGAGGAGAACCACGAGGGAGTTACTTGCTCTTGGAAAAGGAAAAGAAGAAATCTCCTCAGTTCTGAGTTAAGAGAGGACATGCCCTGTGCAGTTGGCACCCACTGCGGATGAAGACATTAGACTGAATCCTCCTTCACTTCTAATTTGGGAACATCTCTCAGGTAAGTCAAAGAGGACGGAGAGAACGTGATTGAGATGAAAGTAGGAATGCCCAATAGCTGGAGTCAGAGGCGACCTGGTGGAAGAAGAGACTGTACAAAACGAGGGTGGGCTGACTTATGACCCCAGGAGGGCTTACTGAGGGTCCGGCTGGGAAGGCCCCTCCGTCAGGAAGAACGTGCAATGGCACAGGATGCTACAGATGTGGAGCACACCACAGCCTGTGCCAGGAACTCACATTCAGGTAGAAGAAGTCCAGGCTATAAACTGGACCCCTAAAACTAACTGAAGTTGGCAGTCTGAGCACTTGGGTCTGGGGAGAGAAAACACATAGGAGTCGGGAGGGCTGTCAGACAAGCTGTGAGAACCAAAATCCCTGGGGCCAGACTTCTCTGGGTTCAAAATGACAATTACGTTTCTGTCAGCCCTGTTACTTTTTAAATTTCAATTTTCTGATGAAAATCCCTTGTAACAACATCTTACCAGAATTAGCTAGCGAAGAGAGAAAGAATCAGTCCGCATGTGATCTGCCAAACTAGACAGCAGACAGTGATCCCAACACAAGTCACGGAAGGAACAGTGGCCACCCTCCTGGCCCTCCCCTAGACCTCGGTGGACCGTTAGCGCTTGAAGTCTCCCAGACCAGATGCTGAGAAGGCTCCCACTGCCCCACCGATGCCTATCCAATCGCTCCATTATAAGACCACAATCTCTGCCCATTTGTCACTATGTAAGACTGCTTGTCTGCTCATGTGTAGCATTTGTAGCATCTTGCCAGCACTCAGTTCCCAGTTCCCTTGATATTTTATCACACTTGCCTGACAAATCTGTGATAAGAGAGTAGTAGAACTCCTGGAATAATAATTCCTGTAGTTAAGCCCTCAGGACTGCTGGGGAGAGAAATCACACAGTAGGTGGGTTGGAGCTTTGATAAACTCATGGTGTCAATTTTGCTTGGCCTTTTGATCACCTTAACAATTCTATAACATATTGCCAGCCACCTCCTCCCTCCACTTCCTTCAATAGCTCCTTTCTACATTCACTGTTCTGCTGTCTTCACCATTCTGTGTCTTCCTAACTTATTTAATCCTAGTTCAGAAAAAAATGACGCTGCCTGGTATGAATTGATGTTTAACTATAAGCCATCCTCATCTTCATCTCAGAGAGAATAGTGTCTCTCCTCTTACAGAGGGACAAGCCACCTGCCATCATATCCCTCCCTGTCTCCTCTAAGATCCAGGCCTATCCTTTCATTTTTCTCTTTACTGGATCTTTAGCTTTTCCCGTCCACTGTCTCCTCCTTCTCACGCTCATTCTCTACCATCTCAAAGTAAAAAACAAGCCAAACAACTCATTCTGCTATTCTCTCCTACCTAACGCCTTGCTCCTCCTTCAAACTGCAACCCACTTCTGACCCTTTCCTTTACCTACAAATCCACTAACCCATTCTTGGAAAGCATCTCCAAATTCAAGGCACATTGCAGTCCTCTTCCTTCATCCCCCAGAAGAACTGGAACCACTGACAGCTCACTCTGCATCTGTTCCCATCACAGTCCTTTCTCTGTTTTTCTACCTCTGACTGCTGATCAGGGACCTTTTGTAGGTTCTTTCTCGGATCAATCTATAAGTGTTGGTGTCTCCATGGTTCTCCTTTTTCTGTCTGTTACTTTAAAGCAAATGGTTGGTATTCAGTTACAGTATTTCCCAGGACTCTCTCCAGGCCTCTTGTCTTCGCAACCTGCTTGTTTCTCTAAACATCTCAACCAACCTCTTTTCCCTTCTGCTCCATCCTCACTGTCCCTGAGATGAGTGGCCTCATGTGCATTTGATCATGTCGTGTCCCTGCTCCAAGACCTTCCATGACCCCCATCCGCTTCAGGAAATGCTCCACACTCCTTAGTTTGACATACAGAGCCCCTGACCATGACTCATCTTTTATTGACCGTTTGCTAAACATTAAATGATACAAATTTCTCTTTCTCCATTCCTTGCAAGTCATGTTATGGATTCTGACTGCTTTCATTATTTAATTATAGAATTTATTTGTTTAGGCAACCAAGCCTTCGGGCACATTTTCATCACTTCTAAACATCTTTAATGCGATTGGGGGGAAAATATACACAAAAACAAGCATTTCTTCTATCATCATCTGTGTGGTTGATCTGCTTTTTAGCAATTCTCTCTTTATAGGTCAGTTCTGAGTTGAAAGTGATCGGTTTACAAAGCCACCTGGCAAGATTTCACAGAATAGCAAGAATCTAAGAGACTCCTGGAAAAGGAATAAAAATTAAGATTCTGATAATGCAAAGAATATCTCTAAAACAAATAAACAAGTGATTTGATCCGTACAAAACAATGTTATTAATAATTACTGGGCATCCTCAAGGACCTCTGAAATAGAGTTACCTCACCTTCTGAGCATTACTTGTAATTAGTGCAATCAGGCCTCTGGACCGGTGAAACGTCCCTCCAAATAATCTGCCTGTAGGCGACTAAGAAGTTTCAAGAACATTCAAATTCTACCTACAGTAGCCATAAAGGGGGCAAAACTGGATTGTGAATCTCAATGAAAAGCTTAAAACCAAATTAATGTTATTCTCTCTGAAGAAAGAATTTCTTAACAGATGGGAAATGCAGCCTAAAATGGAAAGCCCAAAGAATTAGAGTTCTTCCATATACTTCTCCTGCTCCTCCCCCTTTGCTGACCACCAGCAGAAATCCCCCTGTAAAGAAGTGCAACAGGCTGGCCTGCCTCTGGCACAGAGGCGATAGTGGCCACTTGTGTTCTGACTTCGCGCTCATCAAGCAAATTGCTGGCTATGATGTGCCCATGTAATTTCCCTGAGAGAGAACAGGATGCATCCAGCCCACTGCGTAGTCTGATTACTCTCTATAATTGGTATTTTGGTTTATAAATTGCCTGCCTATGAGTTTGGTTAACACAAATCTGCCTTTGACATACCAACCGTACACAGGAACTACAGAACCAAGTCTTGGTGCCTACAGAGATGGGCAGACCCTGGCCTGTGTCTTTGTTCAGTCATTCACCAGGTATCATTGGAACCCATACTAGGTGCCACTGAGAATGGTGGCTGCTGGAAATAGGACAGTGAACAAGACAGTGTCCCTTCTGCCGTGGAACAAAGAGTCTGATGAGGACAGTCAGGTAAACACATGCCTACCATGCTGAGTTTGCAGAATGAATGCTGGCTATTTTCCATAATCATATTAACCTCAAGAAACCATGAATCTGTGTTTTGGTAGATCTCATTTAATTCAAAATATAGAAACTGCTTTTAAAATGACTACATAAACTTAACCTTTTATACAGGAACACTGAAGCCAACTGAACTTGCAAAAAAATCTGCAAATAATCTCTGTTAATTTGGCTTTCTCTTAACTTTTACCTGCCTTCAGTTGCCAAAGAATAATTAGCTAGCTCTTTACTACTAAATTAGTTGCCATAATGTATTCCAGCCCCCCTACCATTGTTGAAAGATAGTTTTCAAAAATGTAAAATCACAAATACCCTACAAATATAAAATGAACACACATTGCAGAGTGCGCTTTGTACATAATGAGGAAAGCAGGAGAAGCCTAAGCATAGACACACAGATACATTTATAAAACAGGTGAATGTGCAAACGGCGGCAAAATTGTTGGGGGGAGGGGCTGCACAGAAGTCAATTGTACCTCCACCAAATAGGATGTAATTTGCATATGTATAGACAAGAATTATTTTGCATTGCTCTGCGTTAACTACAACTTACAGTGTTGTAAAATTGCTCCCAAAGGATTAGGACTAGATAACTCAGGGGTGTGTGATCTGAAGAATACACCAGTTATCCATTGACGCACAAAATTTCCCTAACCCATTAACAGTATCACTGCCTATCACTATAATGTTAAAGGAAAAATCCACAGCAATGACCTGATAGACCCTCACTTCCTCTGAATTTCAGTCCCCTCCACTCCACTGCGTGCCTCAAGAGGAACAGGTGGGCCTGGCTTCACTTGAGCCTTTTGGAGCAAACCAGAAGCATTAACTTACTTGAGAAATTTGAATTCTAATATAGAGATTTATTAAAATTTTTAATCCAGGTGGACAAGAGTAGGATACTAAATAGGAAATGAGCCTTTGGCAAAGTAGAGATAAAATGTTTAAAGGAACTGATTGGGAAGAAAACAAATGACAATCACTGGGCACTGGTGTCTCGTTTCACTGGTCCTTAAGTGCGAGACCTTTGGGGGCTAGAGAAAAGCTCAGTGCAGAGTCAGGGTAGAATTCATCTACAGTGCAGCTTTCTAAGTCTTTTCTAACCCACCTCCAACAAAACTTTCTTACTCTACACAGCCAAGGTTGTTCTGAGCTCTCTTTAAGGTGCTTTGAATTTGAAAACCTGGAATAAACTGAGTATGTTTTTAATACCAATGTCCATATACCTTGATGCAAAAATTATGATATACCTCCTGGTTAAGGATGAAGATAACAATCAAAACATCTACTGGATGGTCCTTAGATGCCTGGTACTGTTTGAAACACCTTACACAGCTGTCATCTCATTAATACCTCTCAACGAATAGACAAGGTAGGCACTGTGTGTTTTACTGAAGAGGAAAATAAGACACCATAGGAATAAAGAACATACCTAACCCTACTCTACTAGTTAGAACTGGACTGGAGTTTTGAACCTAGACACCATGGTTCTCTGGTCTTAACATTGTGCTATTCGACCTCCCCTTGTAGGGAAAAATTCATCCTTCAATGGAGAGCTATTCATTGTCTACAGCACGCCTCCCCTGTCCCCCCTTCAGGTTAACTGATTCTGAGTCCATGTTTGCTGACAAAGTTTCTCTCCTTGACCAAGCTCTAGTGAGGCTCCTCTGAGCTCTTTTTCAACTAGGCCCAATCCTTGGGCATGGCTTTCAGAGCTTAATTTTAGCAAGAAGCTTGCAAAGTCCGTTTAGCCATAAATCCTCATCCTCCACATGTGATCGCCCTCAATATCTGACAGAATTCCTCATCTCTCATCATCCTAGGTGATATCCAATCATCCTGGCCTGACATCAGCAAGAATCCTGTCAGGCCAGGTTAGTTGAATCACTTCTTACCCTTGATGTTTCCTCTTAGTAATTTTCCATTGTTAAAAACAACAATAACAACAACAAACCAAAACAAAACAAACAAAACAAAAAAACAAGTATCAGGCCCAAAATGGAGTCACTTGTGCTAAGTCCCACATCAGCAAACCAAGACTTAATACTTAACCTAATTGCAGTCTTAGCCTCTAAACTTTAACCAGTCAATCTGGAATTACCTGGTCAGCACCAGTGAGGTAATTGGCCTTATAAACCCCTTCCATCCCACACAGGAACGTAACCTAAGCATAAAACAATCTACCTTTTACACTCTTTATTTAAAAACTTCCTTATCCCATTCCCTTTCTGCCTTTAAAAGCCTTTCCTTTTCCATAGTTCTTTGAAACTCTTCTCTATTTGCTAGATAGGATGCTTCCCAATTCATGAACCACTGAATAATTCAAAGCTAATAAGATCTTTAAAATTTACTCAGCTGAATCTTGTTTAAGACTATCCACTGACCCCTGGCCTGCTCCTTTGCTATACATTCCCACATTTCCTTGTTGAATTTAGAGTAGAGCTCAATCTCTGTCCCCCACTGCACCACTGCAATGATCCTTATACCTATCACAGTAGAACTGAACAAAGTCTGTCTTACCATTTTAACAAGTGTCATGAATAATTTTTTTAACAGAGCTATTTTGCAATTCTATAAATTGTAGCTAGCTGACAGCAATGCAAAATAATTCTCGTCTATAGGCATGCAAATAAGTTATGTCCAGTGGAGAGACAACTCTCCCCCACAGTGGAAAAATTAGTTTGCCTCCATTTGCAAATTCATCCCAAGATCCCTGACCTATAAATGCATCTGTGCCTTTGATCTGGTTGCAACACCTTACCCATTTTCTCACTGATGAGCTAAATAAAATCTTTAAAAAGTGTTCATTTTCACATCAGTATGAGAGACATGATTTTATTAAAATTATATTTTAACACTCTGGATCAGAGTGCTGAAAACATTTCCCAGTTGAATAAACACATTACCCTGATCAAGAGGATAAACTTGGGTGGCAACCTGAACAGAGTTCAGATCCCTGGTCTGCTACACACTAGATGCTTAGCTCCAAGGAAGTTAGTTAACCCCTCTATGCTTTTAGTTTCATTCCCAAAATGGACATAATACCATCTCTGTGCTAGATGTGGTGCAGTTTATAAGAAATAATGTATGAAAATGCACAGCACAGTGATTGGACCAGAGAGCCCTCATTGTCATGGCAGGCCTCTTGAATCACTGCTTCTCGAACGGCAATGCACCCATGAACCACCTGGCAAATTTACTAACATGCAGACTCTGGTTTAGGAGATCTGGGTGGGGCCTGATAGTCTGCATTTCTAACGATCCCCGATGATGCCAATCCTGCTGGACTGAGGATCATACTTAGAGTAACAAAGTCTTAAATGCCTCATGGATCAAGTTCTTCTGCCCTAACAATTTTTTCATAACAATCTAGACTTTCAAGAAATGTGTTACTGTCTTATGGCCAGAAGCATTAGAGGGGAAAACAAGGAAACTATTTGAAAAACTCTAAGGGTAAAAACAGCTAAATTACCATATTGCTAATAAGTGTTTGTTATTGTGTGTGTGTGTGTGTGTGTGTGTGTGTGTGTGTGTGTGTTTTAACTTTTCAGATGAAAAGCTCAACAAAGGAAATAATATGAGATTAATGGTACTGAGAACATTGAACATAATTGCTTTTCTGAATCAGGTTCAGGGCTCATCCTACCCAGAGCTCCACTACAGAAAACACACAAGTAGTCTCCACCATTGCTAATACCTCCACTTGGCCTTCCAAACACAACCCCCCCAATGGGCGTTGTTCAAGCAAACTAGATAATAGTTGAAGGATGCTAGCCTTTTCTAAGAAAAGGCCAATGGGTATGAGTTGGAAATGTCAGTTAAAATTCATATTTAAGTGTCCACATTAGCTATGCAATCTCAATAAAAAAGTTCTCCATCCCAACTAAAAAGTGAATAAATTTCTCTGTCAACTCAATATCCTATCTAATAAAAGAGTAATGTGCAAATTGACGGTCACTCCAACACACAAGATGGCTGCCCCCATGTGGTCAAAGATGGCTGCCCCCATGTGGACACAAGATGGCCAGCAGGGGAGGGCAGTTGGGAGGGATCAGGCCAGCAGGGGAGGGCAGTTGTGAGTGATCAGACAATCAGGGGTGGGCAGTTGGGAAGGACCAGGCCTGCAAGGGAGGGCAGTTGGGGGTGATCAAGCCTGCAGAGGAGGGTAGTTAGGGGTGACCAGGCTGCCAGAGGAGGTAAGTTGGGGGCGACCGGGCCTGCAGGGAAGGGCAGTTGGTGGGAACCAGGCCTGCAGGGGAAGGCAGTTAGGGGTGACCAGGCCTTCAGGGGAGGGCAGTTAGGGGTGACCAGGCCTGCAGGGGAAGCAGTTAGGCATCAATCAGGCTGTCAGGGGAGTGGTTAGGGGGTGATCAGGCTGGCAGGCAGAAGCGGTTAGGGGCAATCAGCAAGGCAACCATGCGAGCAGTTGGGAACCAGCAGTCCTGGATTGTGAGAAGGATGTCCGACTGCCCGTTTAGGCCCAATACTCCGGGGATTGGGCCTAAACTGGCAGTCGGACATTCCTAGAGGGGTCCCAGATTGGAGAGGGTGCAGGCTGGGCTGAGGGACACACACACCCCCTGCATGAATTTTGTGCACCGGGCCTCTAGTTTCTTCAATAAAACTTGGAGAAGTGAATTCTGGGATAAGAACTTTAATGAGAAAATAACTTTTATCTGTATTTCATGTTACTCTATGACAGTGTTTGAGATAGCCATATAATCACTGGATACATTAAAGAATTTTAAAATGCTTAAATATTTTGAACCATAACAATAGTTACAAAATAAGTTTAGTCATTAAAGAGTGAGTGAAAACTCTCATAACCTGTAAGTCAATCGTTCATTTTTCCATATTCACATTTCATAGTCAGTTTCAAGAAAGCATTATGTTCAAAACTAGGGACCTCAGATAGATAATTTTATGGAGTCTTCTCTTTAAAAAACAACCAAAATTATAGGGTAGTACAGTGGCTTCTGATCATCAGAGCGAGGAAAAAAATGAAGCAATGAGAACTGGTCCAACACTGGGTGCCAACATGGAGAAGCTACTTAATCAATATGGAGGCTCCAGGGAAATTATACACTACAAAAATAGAAACACTGCAGAAGCTCATCACCGGTGAGCAGTGATCAAAATCCTAATTTACCGACCTAACATTCAAAACTGGTAGATGTTTGTGTGTCTTACAAAGGCTGTTTGGGTTTAGTTGTGAAATTCAGGTGAGTGGTATCAGAATGAAAAGCAGTGCAAAAATCTTGAAGAAATCATGTCCAAACAGTTGGAGACACCTTAGATATTAAACAAAATAACAAGAAAATATGTAATAGTAGAATAAAAATAACAAGTGGACCATCTCATCTTACTGTGGCAACTTTATAAATGTGAAAAGAGGTAAAAGACCCTGTCACATATAATAATGATTGTCCTAATTCTGAAATAAGATAGAAATTACCATTCAGTTAACAAGCAGCACACAAGAATCTCCCTTTTCGATCAAGATTTTTTTCCCTATGACCCATGTCTTGTAACTGTGAACTAGAATTTGTTCAAAAGCAACTTCTAGAATTTGCCCTTAAGTCACTGTCACATTGTTTCCATGTCTGTCTGTAACATGATTGCATCTTTCTCATCTATTAGTAGCCTCCTAACAAATTTTTTTAAAATGGATGAATGAATAAATGAATGAACCCAAGTTACTTCAAGATGATACCTCATCCAGGGAAATATAGATAGATTCTGGAACGGATCAGATAGAAAAGAAAGCTAAACTTCTGGGAAAAAATCAACAGGGAGAATTAGAACCAAAAGGGTCATCTTTTGATCAATCCCCAGCTAATTATAAGATTCAATTAACCAGAAAAACCAGTTTCTGTTCATCCTATTTAATTTCGATTTTACCGTATTTAATAAGCTGTTGTCCAAATATTCTTACTAATATTGAATGAAAGGAGAACTGGGTAACCAAATTTACTTCATTTATAGGTAAACTGTAATTAGGAAGGGTTATGAGAGTGCCCTAGGAGACCTATCCATCACAAAATGAAACAATGTAATTACAGATGAAATTCAACAGGAAACTCTTAGAAGAGAAGAAATACAGTTACTCCCATGTGGTGTTTAGATCTGAACAGTGTAGTCAGTCAATCAAGTCTCATTTTATGCAACTCAGGAGTAATAAATCTACTCAACAAAATTGAGCTCTTGATTACATTAAAGTGTATTAATCTCATATCTGAGTATCCACAATTTTCCAGGTGAAAAAAATATCCTATTATTTCATTTAAATGTTGAGATAATTTGAATCTAATTAAATCAGAGCTACTATGTCCAGTTACAGATTTTTATATTTTTGGGGGGCCGGGGGGGGAAGATTGAGGCAAAGGGTTGGATGTTTTCTTTTTGCTTTGCTGTCTTCCATTCATACTTGGCTCTGTCTCCATTTGCAACAGAACCTCTTTCCCAGAACATCCCAGATTCCCTAAAGCACCTTTCCCCTTGGAGGATATCCCTTCTTGCTCTTTAACTAATTCCTGGCCCATTTCCTATGCATCTGAAAAACTAGTCTTTGTGAGTAGGATCACACGCGGTAATGAGTTTTTAATGTATGACAATTCACAACGAACATTCTTTGTCATTTAAAAATGCTTTTAAGGAATGTCTGTTCCACCCTCACACCCAACCCTGTTGCCTTTAAGCAGAACCAAAGAGAGACAACGCCCTCTGGTCTAGTGCAAGAACTGTAATCACTTTGAACCTCTGGCCCCTTCACCTCCCCAATCTATGCTTGGGACTACTCACTTCTCACCTTCCCATCCTAGCCCACCGGATGGTTTTGCCTTTCCTGGTTTTCATCTTGGGTATCTCTCTTAGCCATAATTAGCAAGCCCTGTGACCACCCTCACCCCCAATACTTAGCTCCTGTTGCCCTGGACGACACCTGCTCCTCTTAACCCCCAGCTCTGGCCTCCCAATTGGGCCTTCTCAATTCATGCCATCCCATCAACCCATCATCAGCCAAGCCAGGCCCTCTTGACTGGCTCAGAAAAATCAGGAGTCTAATCAAAGGTCTAGAGATTCCAACTCTGAAGCAGGCTCCACATTTTGGACAGAGATGGGCTCCTCAAGTCATCCCATGGGAGCCACCATTCTTGCATTAAGTGTCAGGCAAGGTGTGACCTAACAACGCCAGCACAGGGATAACCCTGAGTCAGGACAATTTGCTGTGGGTCCTTAATTTCAGCCTCTGGAATCCAGCCACTGCTACACCAAAAAGGCTGCATCAGGGTGTCCTCCATCAGTCTACACCAGCATTTTCCTGATATACCGGCCTTCAGGCACTTTGTCTACAAGAGCTTTATAGGAATGGATCTGTCATCAATGTTAAGTGCATATTAATATAAGGGAAGCAAGGAGAAGCCGAGATAAAGGCACACACAGTGCAAGCAGATTGTTATGTAACACACCTCTTTTTTCCATTCTATCACAAATTGAATGCATTTTTAATTCAAGAAATATAATATTCAGAATGATTATTTTTGTTACCACTGTGGCTTTTTCCTTAGGCAATGAATGCTTCCATCTAATTCAACTACTTATTATCTTTTTTTTCTCAACAATTCTATTTCTTTCCCAGTAATAATGTATATTTTTCAACGTTTTAAATCTCTTTATTATATACAATTGCATGTAATTTGGAATTTACAAGTCTTATCTCACTCTTTTTCTTCCTGAGCAATTCTGGATATGAAAATTGCAGACTGAATATATTTCTTCAAAGTTCCTGTAACTTTTTACTTAAGATTACTGAAATAAGAATTATGGCTCTTTAATACTTTTCTATCTAGTCATTGCTGGCATCCAGAAAAGCAAAACAAAAATTTACTTATCCAGTGTCCATGCACAGGAGGGGGGGGGGGGTGTCTCTTCAGCCCAGCCTGCACTCTCTCCAATCCGGGACCCCTTGGGGGATGTCCGACTGCCGTTTTAAGCCCAATCCTGGGGACCAGGCCTAAACAGGCAGTCAAAAATCCTTCTCACAATCCGGGACCACTGGCTCCTAACTGCTCACCTGCCTGCCTGCCTGATTACCCCTAACTGCCCCCCCCTGCCAGCCTGATCACCCCTAACCGCCTCTGCCTGCTGACCTGATCGCCCCCAACTGCCCCCCCTGCTTGCCTGGTCACTCCCAACTGACCCCCTGCTGGCCTGCTTGCCCCCAACTGCCTCCCCACCAACCTGGTCACCCCTTACTGCTCCCCGTGCTGGCCTAGTTGCCCTTACTGCCCCCCCCTGCTGGCCTGGTCGCCCCTAACTGCCCCCCAGCCAGCCTGGTTACCCCTTACTGCCCCCCCCCTGCCAGCCTGGTCACCCCCAACTGCCCCCCAGCTGGCCTGGTCACCCCCAACTACCCCCCCCCCCGCCAGCCTAGTCACCCCATGCAGCCTCTGTTCATTTATTTGGTCGTCCCTCATAACCCCCCTGCTGGCCTGGCCGCCCCACGCAGTCTGCTGTTCGGTTGTCTGTCCGGTTGCTTCGGTCGTGATGGCCCCTGGCTTTTTATATATTAGGATACTCTCTGCAATAATTCTTTAATCTCATTGAGACTCCCTCCAATACACATCTTATATCTTCATTTCTCTCTTTCCCAATTCATGCCTTCAAAATGATTTTTAGTTCTCTTGCTTCTCTCTCTCTTGCCCATGCCTGGCAAATTTGGAGCCCCAAATGTATCCAACTCTTTGACATCTGGGCCTCCCCCTGAACAGCCAAATCCTGCTGGAGAAAAAAACCACATTACTCTGCTGAATTATTTCACTTTTAGTTCATCTCTACAAACTTCAAATGGGCATGAAAGAATACCTGGAAATCTTATGTTTTATTATGGAAAATCATGCTTCCCTAATAAATTTCATTCTCTTCTCTCTCAATATCATTACTGCATTTCTTCCCTTCTCTGCTCCAACCTTCCAGCCTCGCTACCTCCACACTCATGTTCAGCTGATGGCTTTACCTCATACTTTACTGAGAAAACAGAGGCCCACAGAGGCAGCACTTTTACATGTCTTCTACTATATCTAAAACCTGTCTGTTTGGGGGCGTCCAGTCTGCTCAGGCTGCCATAACAAAATGCCAGAGACCAGATGGCTTAAACAGCAAACATTTCTTTTCTGGAGACTAAAGTCCAGGATCAAAATGCCATGAGCATTGGTTTCTGATAAGGTCTCTTGTCCTGTGCCCTCACATGGCCTTTTTTTTTCTGTGTGTGCACATTTGGAGAGAGGGCTCTCTGGTGCCTCTTCCTCTTTTATAAGGACCTTTAATATTGAAACAAATCCTATTGGATTAGCTCCCATCCCAAGGCTTCCTTTAACCTTAATTTCCTTCAGAAAGACCCTGTTTCCAAATAGTCACTGTGGAGTTAGGGCTTCAACATACGAATTTTGGTGAAGACACATATCAGTCCGTAACAGTGCCCACCTTGTCCATCTTACCAAGTGTTACAACAGAAGAAATGTTCCTGCTCCCATCAAAAGATAATAGACCCCAACGTGCTCCAGATTCCAGCCCTTGTTACCCTCTTCAGAACATCACTGACCTACTCATCCCTTCTTTCTTGGCATACCCAGTCTTTCTCTGATCATTCTTACAAGCATTCAAACATGCTCCTCCCTCCCTTGACTCCACAATCCTTCTCCGCCTCCCAACTCATTTTTCTACCTCCCTTGAAACAAAAGTTCTCTAAAGAAGTTTCCAAAATCACTGCCTTCCCTTCCCCAACAATTTATTCACTCATCAGACCAAACAAATCTGGCTAAAACGGTTTGCCTCAAACTCCTCCACATCCTCTGTGCTCCATAGTCAATGGACACTTCTCTATTCTGATCTGACTCAAATATTCAGCAACATTTGACCCAACTAACCACTCTCTTCCTTAAAAACCCTCCTCTTACTGGATCCATGACATCACACTCTCCTGGTTTCCTTTTGCTGGCTTCAACTCCTCTTTCAAGCCTGTAAATATTGGAATGCCCTAGGACTTGCTCCTGGGTCATCTTCTCTTCTCCAGCTACTGCTAATGCTAAATGATCTCATTGCACTTCCTTACTTTGAATACTGTCTCTCAGGTGGTGACACCCAAATTTAGATGTGTAGCTCTGACCTCTCCCTTGAGCTCCAGACTCATTTATACAGTGCAAATGCATATCTGACAGTTCCACTTGTCAAATGAAGCACATCCAAAATATAACCCTGACTTCCTTCTCCCTTTTCCAGTCTTCCCATCTCAGTAGATGACAATGAACTGCTCAAGACAAAAATGTATCATCCTTGATTTTCTCCTCTTCCTTTTTCTCCTACATCCAGCCTTTTGGCAATTCTTCCTCAAATCCATTTACTTCTTTGTCTCTACTTCTATCCCTCCAGTCCAAGGCACATCATCTCTTGCCTAAACTGGCCTCCTAATGGGTTGTTCTGCTTCCATTCTCACCCCACAGTCATCCATTCTCTATACAGATACCAAAGGAATCTTTTAAAAATTTAACTCATGTTTTGGCATGCCTTTGCTCAAAACCTTTCAGTGATTTCACTTATTATTAGAAAGAAACTCAAAATCATCACCAAGGCCTGTGTCCCACAACATAATCTCACTTCCCAGATCTCTCTTAGCATTCTTCTTTCTCTGTTCCATTCTTTTTTTGTAAATTTATTGGGGTGACATCTATATATTTATATAAAAGGCTAAGCAACCATATGACCGGTAGTATGATGCACACTGACCACCAGGGGACAGATGCTCAATGCGGGAGTGCCAAGCTGCAGTGACTTGGCAGCAGCGGTTCTTGGGTGATGCACCCCAGAACCAGAGAGAAGGGAGCCCGATTCTGGGGTGTGTCACCCAAGAACTGCCCTCTCGCAATCTGGGACTCATCAGGGGATGTCGGAGAGCCAGTTTTGGCCGGATCCCCACAGGTCAGGCCAAGGGACCCCACCTGCCAGAGGGATCTCGCTCACTCTGCAGATGCTCTTCGAGCCACGGCACTGCCCCAGGTGTGGCTGGCCAGGGAGGGACTGCAAGAGGTTGGCTCCATGGCTTGTCCGGCCCATTTCACCCAATCCCGCCCCGCCCGCCAGCCACCTTCTAATTAATGTCCTTTAAGTGTGCACGAATCTGTGCACCGGGTCACTAGTTGGTTAATAAAATTAGATAGGTTTCAAGTGCACAATTCTATAATCTATCATCTGTGTATTGTATTGTGTGTTCTCCATGTAAGTCAGGTGTTCTTTCATCACCATTGTCCTCTTCTACCTTCCCCACCTCCTTTCTCTTTGGTAATCACCATACTGTTGCCTTTGTCTATGAGTTTTGTTGTTGGTTTTTGGTGTGTGTGTTTTTTTTTCTTAAATCCTTCACATTTCACCCAGCCCCCAAACCCCTTCCCCACTGACACCTGTCAGTCTGTTCTCTGTATCTATGAGTCTCTTTCTATTTTTTTTTATTAGTTTATTTTGTTCATTAGATTCCATATGTGAGATCATATGGTATTTATCTTCCTCTGACTGGCTGATTTCACTTAGCATAATAATCTCCAGGTCCATCCATGCTGTTGAAAAAGGTAAGATTTCCTCTTTTTTATGGCTGAGTAGTATTCCATTGTGTAAATGTACCACAGGTTTTTATCCACTCATTTACTAATGGGCACTTGGGACGCTTCCAAATCTTGTCTATTGTAAATAATGCCGCAATGAACATAGGGGTGCATATATTTTTTCTGATTGGTATATCAAGTTTCTTAGGATATATTACTGGAAGTGAGATCACTGGGTCAAATGGAAGTTTAATTTTTAATTTTTTTAGGAAACTCCATATTGTTTTCCACAGTGGCTGCACCAATCTGCATTCTTACCAACAGTGCATGGGAGTTCCCTTTTCTCCACATCCTCACCAGCACTTGTTTGTTGATTTGTTGATGACAGTCATTCTGACAGGTGTAAGGTGATAACTCTTTGTGATTTTAATTTGCATTTCTCTGATAATTAGTGATGTTGAGCATCTTTTCATATGTCTATTGGCCATCTGCATGTCCTCTTTGGAAAAGTGACTATTGAGGTATTTTTCCCATTTTTAAATTGGATTTTTTTTGTTTGTTTTTTTAATTTTATAAGCTTGTTGTAAATTTTGGATATTAACTTATCAGGTGTATCATTGGTGAATATGCTCTCCCATTCAGTGGGTTTTCTTTTCATTTTGTTGATGGTTTCCTTTGCTGTGCAAAAATTTGTAGTTTGATGTAGTCCCATTTATTTATTTTTCTTTTGTTTCTCTTCCCTAAGGCAGTGAATCAGAAAAATATTGCTACAAGGAACGTCCAAGATTTTACTGCCTATGTTTTCTTCTAAGGTTTTTATGGTTTTAAATCTTCCATTTAAGTCTTTATCCCATTTGGAGCTTACTAGTATTCTTGTATATGGTGTAAGAAGATGGGTCTAGTTTCATTTTTTGCATGTATCCATCCCAACACAATTTAGTGAAGGGACTGTGTTTACGCCACTGTATCCTTTGTCAAATATTAATTGATCATAAAGGTGTCGGTTTATTTCCTGGCTCTCTATTCTGTTCCATTGACTTGTATGTCTATTTTTATGCCATCTCTGTTTCTGTTTCTCAAACATACCAAGCTCAGGGTATATATAATCACTGTTCCCTCTGCCTTCTTTCTCATCCTCCAGGTGTTAACTCAAGTGTCAACGTGACACTTTTCCTACTCTCGATCTAACTAAAGCTGACCCACACCCGGCACCAGCATTGACTTTCTATTTCTTCCACACTACTTACTTATCACCACTTATCTGCGGGAGAAGGCAGAGCTTTTGTCCGTCATGCTCCCTGCTGTATCTCCAGGACCAAACACATATCTGGCGCACAATGAAGGCTCCCTGAAAGAATGAAATTGATCACAGACTCCTTCCGTCCTCCAGGCTGGGAACAGAAGCCCATAATTGCCTTCCCAATTCTCCATTTGTCCCCACCCCATGTATCTCTTAAGGAGAGCTGTCTCAGCCAGACTGGTCCAGGGCTCGTCATACATCAGTCAGAGAATTGACAGAGTATTAACAGGAGAAGATAAAACCTAAAAAGCTTCGACAGGAAAACACTTGGGGAAATCGGTTATCAGTCAAAAATGATAAAGAATGGAGTTCTGGGTGCGTCGAAGGGGGAAGGGAGCACAGGGAAAGGAAGGGAAATCTATCTGGTCTCGGTGAAGTGAGAGAGCTCTTTCAGCATTTGTCAAATTTGAGTCTCTTGAGGGGAAGGGAGAGAAGAAACTGAGAAGAGTAAATGGGATATGAACAGCATAGCTGAAGATTCTGAATTGGATTCTTTTTTATGCATTTTAAGAGAAAGCAAAATAAGGATGTAAAATTTTTTTCCTGCATATCGAATTGTGCTTCCTTAAATATCAGCCTGGGGTTGAATATAGCAGTTGTATACATATAAAGAAATGGAAGTGCTGAGAGATTGTGTGACATAACCACAGTCATTCACTTAATAGTGGCGAAGTGAGGAGTCAAACCCCAGGCTTCTGCCTATAGGGCCTCGGCTTATATTGTTACGCCACCTCCTTCCCTCCAGAACAAGGTATGAGGTTAATTGTATGCATCTTGTTTCTAATAAATGACATGGCCTCCTGTTACCATTTCCCCTTCTAATTACTCACAGCAATTTCAGCAAAACTCACTAGTTTATGGTCTCCAGAATATATCTTTATCTGCCCTCCAAATATCAAAATACGTGTTCCATTTTTAGTTTGCTAACACCTCTCTTCTTTTCTGCCATTCCTTTGGGATTAGCAGTAGTGGGTCTCCAATCACACATGTAAAGAATATTCAGCTCCTAGCAGATCATTTGTCTCTATCTGGAGACTGGATTTACTTTAAATGACAAAGTGATCTCTGACTAGCTCTTTACCTGTTATGGGTTTCCATTCTCTCTCTACTGTGCAAGATGTTTTCTGTTTGAGGAACATTGTTCTTGAAAGGAAGTTGAAAGCAAAAGGGGAATGGAGCAGTACTGATTTCCCTACTTCAGAGAGCAATATCTGATCTGCTCCAAGCAATGAGCAGATCCCTTTCTTGTTTTTTTTTTTTGCTTAAAACATGACTATGGAAAAACATCAGGAGTTCATTCTATTCATTAAGCTTTTTTTATAACCTTCTTACATCTGCATGCCACTCTCTTGCATATATCTTTGTTATCCATCCTTACTTTACCTTTCCATGCACCTTTTCTGAATCTGAGATCATCCTGTCGTACTGCTGTATAAGATGCTTCCCTATATTTTTATTTGCATTTCTATGATCAGAATTTTATTTTTAAAGTATTTCTCCTGGCAAGGCTTAAATAGACACAGATATTTTCCAAGCAGATAAAAATGAATTTTTAAAATGATAACTAAAATATAGTTAAATTTTAAAAAAATTATAATCTTAAAGTCTGAGGACTGTGAAATGCTTTATAGAAGAGATTGTGAGCTTTTCTATTATGGTGAAAGTCATGTGGACACTTGTAGCACTGTGATCATTCCCAAAACTCTCTCTGAGGGTCACCCTGGAACAGATACTGATAAACACCTATTGGAGTCAAATCAGGTCCTTAAATATTCAAGAGTTTATTTCCCAAGGAACCCAGCTTCCTATAATCCCTGCTACAACAGGATTTGCATAGTATGTAGTTAAATTCATCCGTGCTTTTTATGTGTAAAAAAAATCATGTATATAAACTGTACAATTAACTAGACCAGAATGAATAAGATACAAGAATTAAAAGGATGCATACAATGTTAGAACAAGTCTTAAATTGAATTTTATTTCCTTTTTGCAACATTTTTCATACATAGATAATCTCCAAAGTATAAAGGAAGCAAGTGGAATAATTTAAAGGCTCTACAAAGCTTCTTTTATATCTTCCTTTTCAGAATCTATTATAGATTTATTAATTATAATATTACATAATTTACTAGAGGCCCGGTGCACAGATTCATGCACATTGAAAGGAAATTAATTAGAAGGTGGCCAGCAGGGTGTGACTGGGCAAGACGGGCTGGACACGCCCTGGAGACAACCTCCCTCGGTCCCTCCCTGGCCAGGGCTCAAAGGGCATCTGTGGAGTGAGCGAGCGGGTCCCTCCGGCAGGTGGGATCCCTAGGCCTGGCCTGTGGGGATCAGGCTGAAACTGACTCTCCGACATCCCCCGAGGGGTCCCAGATTACAAGAGGGTGGTTCTCGAGTGACGCACTCTGACACACCTCAGAATCGGGCTCCTTCCTCTCTGGTTCCGGGTGCGTCACCCGAAAACCGCAGCTGCCAAGTCACCACAGCTTGGCAGCTCCTGCGATGAGCATCTGCTCCCTAGTGGTCAGTGCGCGTCATAGCTACCGGATGGATGGTCGAACAGACAGACAGTCGCTTAGGCTTTCTCACACACACACACACACACACACACACACACACACACACACACACATATAATTTCATGTATATAGATTATTTCAATGTTAAATCTATTTACATAAAGAACATGTAGGGGAGCAAAATCTTGTCACCCCAAAATGTGTCTCTTTGTGAGGGCATGAGTGGGGGTGGGGGGTGAGGGGGGAATGGGGAGATAAGGGCACATATATAATACCTTAATCAAAAAAAAAAAGTGTCTCTTTGGCAATGAGGATTATTTTAGGCAATGAGGTTATTCTTAAGAAACAGAAGACTCAGGCCCTGCCAGCGTGGCTCAGTGGTTTAACGTCAACCTATGAATCAGGAGGTCACGGTTCGATTCCTGGTCAGGGCATATGCTCAGGTTTCAGGCTTGATCCTCAGTGTGGGACATGCAGGAGGCAGCCAATCAATGATTCTTTCTCATCATTGATGTTTCTATCTCTCTTTCTCTTTCCCTCCCTTCCTCTCTGAAATCAATAAAAATGTATATATTTTTTTAAAAGAAACAGAAGACTTAGGAAGTTTTTATTTTTCTTCCCCCACTTAACTGCCTAAAATATTTAGTTAGGGAGCCTATACCAGGAAGAGAGATATGACCAAAGATTAACTCCTTTTTACATCACAAAGATTTCTCTGCACAGTATGGCATGTACTGCACAATGTTTACCAAATACTTGCTCTTCCCATCTCCCTATGAATTGTCTTCCTTCACTTTGAAATTCCAGGCCCATACCCCTTTTCCTCAGCTCAGGATGACATATCAACCTCAATAACCTAACTGTTCAGGAGCCACTCATGTCTTTGTGCAGTTCCCTTACGTATGAAATTAAATTTGGCTTTCTCCTGTTAAACTGCCTTATGTCAACTTAATTATTAGGCCTGACAGAGAACCTAGAAGCATGTAAGGAAAATCTGTCCTCCCCAACAAGCACCTAACAATAATATTAAGTCCCTCACTTCACGTTTCATCAAGAGAACATAATCTTTTAAAATATGTTTTTATTGATTTCGGAGAAAGAGGGAGAGAGAGAGAAAGAAACATCGATGTGAGAGAGAAACATTGATTGGTTGCCTTCCCTATGCACCTGGACCAGGGACTGAACCCGAAACCGGGGCATGTGCCTGACAAGGCATCGAACTGGCAATCTTTTGGTGCACGGGAGGATGCCCAGCCAACTGAGCCGCACCAGCCAGGGGGGAGAACACAATCTTTCAACCAATAGGAACAGTCTCACATCACGCCACAAGAGGAGAAACTTGCTATTTAAAAGCAAAACAAGTTTAAAAACAAGAAAAAACTTTGGGACAAACCTCACCTTTGAAAGATTCTACTATTCTAAAACTTTTATGGAATATGATTTGTAATTTCCAACATATTAAATTCTAAGTTCTCCCTAAAGCAACTGCCCACAAGTAGAATTGTTCTACAGAGACAAGTACTGTGAATCAGAAAAACAAAACTTATGTATCTCTAGCTGTCTTCCTACGGCACTGACCTTCTCTTTGCCAAATGGTAGCCATCATTAACGGTGGATAATGTGCTACTCCATGGCAAACAGAGCCTTCAATAACCCTGCTCCTCCCTTACCACCATCCTGGGACTGAACAGGAAAATGCATTGATATCGGGTATGGCTCATGACACATTGATTAATCAGGTAATACACATTCTAAACACTTAGTGAAATGGACTGTAAGAAAACTATTTGGCTGACTCTCAGGAAAAACCATTTATCTTCTTCTACTTTAATGACAGTGCTATATCTATGTCTTTACAGTCAATAGTACTTAAAAATTATCTAAAATGCCCGGGTTTGATAGATTCAACACCATTTCAAGTCCACTAAATTTGGCTAAAATTTTCCAAAAACAAACAAACAAAAAAACACCCCACAAGCCATATTAAGCATGCTAAGAGACAGGAAAGGGAATGATAGAAAATATAGAAATTGTTTAACAATTTGGACTAGACAGGATGATGGACAGTGGTAATTTCACTTTGAAGAGAGCCGACTGGAAAATGATAAAAATCCCTTTCAACACAACAGGAAATAAATGTACACGGGAGTCGTTCTTAATGGAACCCTGTTGCCATTCATTTGGCAGTGCCAGAGACAACGAGACGCAGAGAGTGTTTGGTAGCAAAAATATGTGCCTGATATATTATGCAGCCAAATTAGCAAGTAATTAGATAGAAATACTGAAACTAAACCAGACGCAGCAGCCATCCCACAAATTCCAGCCCCATAAAACATAAGCAGACGCCTGTGAAATTGACTGTAAGTACAACTGCTCATTTCTGTTTTCTAAAGCCCAATAATCTTCTCAGGGGAACCTTCTCAAATCCTCCAGGGTGGATTCCTCCTTGTCATATGTTTTCATGGCTCCCTATTTTATTTTCCTTCACATGACTTCCTATTATGGGGGTCCTGTGATTAACATTTCCCTCCCTCAACTGCACTGTCAGTTGCATGAGGACAGAGACCCCAGGACTGTCTGGTTCCCTAAATGCCTAGTGCAGTGATCGGCAAACTCATTAGTCAACAGAGCCAAATATCAACAGTACAACGATTGAAATTTCTTTTGAGAGCCAAATTTTTTAAACTTGAACTTCTTCTAACGCCACTTCTTCAAAATAGACTCGCCCAGGCCGTGGTATTTTGTGGAAGAGTCACACTCAAGGGGCCAAAGAGCCGCATGTGGCTCGCGAGCCGCAGTTTGCCGACCACGGGCCTAGGGCAATGTGTGATATGATACAGGTGCTCTAAATACACTTTTAAAATGAATTAAAAATCTTCTGGGCACATCGAAGTGTTTCTCTCCATTTTCTAGTTTCTCTTTGGTTGTTACCTGCATTGTTCTCTAGATACTCTTACTTTTTCTTCTGCTGAGAATAGAATAACAGCAGCGCTAGAACAATGTGACATTCACAGGAAAGGGGCACCTTCCTCCCGCCCCTCTGTACTATGCACACCAAAATAGACCACTTGTTCAAGAGCATTCGGGCTCCTGTAATGGATCCCAAAATATATGGGCAATCATCTTAAAAGGAATCTTACATCTTTGTCTGAAATTATCTTCAGAACGACACAATACGTATTGTACTAGGACCTTCAGAGATAAGTAAAGTGGTACAGAAATCGCAGGTATTGATTGAGCTCCTACTCTGTGCCAGTTACGACAAGATTATCCAAAATCAAGAGATATAACAGACTTTCATTGGAATCTTTTGTTCAGCTACAGTCATTCTTATACCTCCCTACCTCATGCCTTGAAACCACATTGCCCCCATCACCCCCACATGCTTTACACTGATACAGTACCCTTAACAACTTTTATAGCATTATTTCCAAGTTCTGCTTTTGCCTGATTGTCATTGTGACAGACACTATATTCCAATTCTTCCTATAATCCCCAAATGGGGTGTGTGTGTGTCTGTCATTCATTAATGTATTCATTTTAAGATTTTGCCCTATTGTCAATTATAGAAGATGAAAAAATGGATTTTCATTATGCAGACATTTTGACAGGTCTAACAGGAGAGTTATTTTTTATTCTATTTATTCATAGTTATTTCAATATCTCCATTTTTTACTTGCAGCTTATATCTACCAAGTATTATTATTTTTTTATTTTAGAAAGATATAACATATAATATCACCAGTGTTATCATAAATAAGTGGTGATCTGAAGAACTACCTCATCTTGCCACAGGTTATTTGAGACTTAAAACTGAAGTAATAACTTAGGAATATTTTATAAAGTTAAATGACTTGCAGAAATTATGGAAATTACTGATCAGTGTATAAGTGCTCTGGTCGCAGGACATGTCTGGCATCTACATGGGGTTGTCTTAGTTCAGGTTCTCCCAGAAGCAGACCATGAGACAAAGAATGAAACGTAAATAGGTTGTTTGGGAGATGAGTCCAGATAAGATGGGAGGGGAGTGAGACCTAAAGAATAAGGTCTAAACTGGGGCCCAATATTATATGTACTTTGACATTAGGGAAAACCAGGGAAGCCTCAAATGGCCCAATCATCAGCTCCCCTCCTCATCCTGCTCCCACAGATGAGGTCCCCTGGCCAAAGAATCCTTGTCACAGCACCAGGCACACTTCCTGTCTATCCCTGTGTAGGGGCCTCAGTTCCCTGCCAGCCCACGGAATTATTCAAACAAATTAATCACATCCTCTCTTGAGAACCTCTGGGCACCCCACCCTCTTGGCTCTACAAAGCCTGCCTCCCACAGCCGCTGCGGTTCATGATGTTCCCAAGTACAGTCTCTGTGCAGCCCTGTGTGACATGCAGTGTCCTCCTCCCCTAGGCTCTGAGTATATGTAGCAAATAAACTGCTGTCCATCTCATCTCTCCCGTGTCAGGTGCCGTGTCTGGTCATCTCCATAACCCCAGAGCAGGAATCCCTCCCTCACCCACAGGGGGAAGAAGAGAAAATTAAAACAGAGACAGAGAACAGACTCATGGTTGCCGGATAGGAGGGGGTTGGGGGCATCGGTGAAAAATGTGAAAGAATGAAGATGTACGAATTGGCAATTACAGCCATGGGGATTGTAAAGGACAGCATAGGGAATACAGCCAATGACATCGTAATAACTACGTATGGGGCCAGGTGGGAACTGGAAATACCAGGGGAAGGGTCACTTTGTAAATTATATAAATGTGTGACCACCAAGCTGTCTACCTAAAGCTGATCGAAAATAATATTGAACGTCAACTATCATTGAAAATTTAAAAATAAAAGCAGACACAGAAGGAGATACAGCTAATCAAATGTGTGTTACCAAGCAAGTCACTACTACCTTGGCTACTGGGTAACTGGAGCTCAAACCCTCGGGAGAGTGGAGAACCAGCCTTGGAGACAGCCCCTCCCCCTGTGGAAACAGCTGAGACGTTTAAAGCCAACTCTTGTCAGTCAGGAGTTGATGGCTTCCCCCGGGGCCGTTCATTCTCCCACACATTGGGCACGGGCATGCTGTAAGTGGGCGAAGTGACTCAGCCAACCAGAGCAGCCCCCAGGCAGCGATCAGGAGAGACCTGCAGGTGAAGGTGGCCTGAAGCAGTTGTGAGGCCTGAGGGGAGATACGCAGAGGCTCCGCTACCCAGGAAGACATGGCCCATTACTCAAAATCTTGTTCCCAACTTTGTCCACATATTCACTAATCCTCATACAAAAGACTTCATCTTTGAGTACAGTCAGAATTCTAGGTGGGAAAAGAGGATTTTTGAGAGAGGGAAAGAGTAATGTTGAATGCTATGGTTTGATCAAGTAGAATGACCATGCCTTCCTCCAACCTCTAGCATTTAGGAATGAGGTGCTCCAGGCTGGTGGTTCTCAGATGTCAGCATGTATCCGAATCACGTGGAAGGCTTGGGTCTCAACTTCAGTGTCTCTCACTGAGTAGTCTGGGGTGAGGCCTGAGAATCTCTATTTCTAACAAACTCCCTAGGGATGCTGATGCTGTGGGCCAGGGACCACACCTGGCTCCAGGCCAAAGCCACCAAGGTCTTCAAACGTGGAGCTAGTGAGACCTGTGCTGATGGCAGAACAGGCCTCTTCCACAGTGGGATGGCCCATCGCAGCATGAGGTTAAATCATAGAAGAAAAATCAGCAGCTTTGTCTTGCAGTATTGCAATTAGAGGCGGTGAGGAGATTTCCTTCATATAAGTCAAGGTCATGGAGGTGGTCCAGGTAAAAGCATGTAAGGATAGCAGCTGAATCTGTGTTCATCCAAGGTCCTCCCATATATGGCCCGCTCCTCCATGGACAGAGTGACGGCGGGTTTCCAAAGATGATACTGAGAACTGGAGTCAGGTCACTCTTTACAGGCAACATCTGGGCACTTACCTATTGAAAAGGGGATGCCTTGTGCTTGCCTTTCTTCCTTTGTCCCTTTAGTCCAACCAAAGTCTGTTTTGCCTTTGGAAATAGCCTGGTGTCTTGGTCTCCTGGAAATCCACTTACTCGTGAAAAGAGGACAACCTTGACTAGCACTTTATCTTTCTGCCTCTGAATTTAAGTGCTCAAGAAGCTATTACCAGATCAATTATTGCTTGAGAAAGAAGAAAACCCAGAAGTCTCCCCACAAGGTGACTTATGAAAGCGCATCGCACTGGTCTCCCTGAGGCATGAGAGAGCATAATGATGCCAGACAGAAGGAAGTCTTTCCTCCCCTACATCTCTGGAACTCAGAATTCAGTCTCCAAAGGAGTTTGACTTCAGAAGCTCTCTCTTCCACCCCATGTATGGAAAGAGCAAGTCTCATCATTCATGTAGTTTTCATTTTTCAAATGCTATGCGCGGCTCTTATGTGGTAGGCCATGTGCCTTCCACAAAGAGTGTTCAGAATAGTCTGATAGGTGTAAGAGGCTCTTGCAAGGGCCTATGTTTTCTAGAAGATCCATCCAACCCATTTGAAATTCTATGATTTCAGATTCCTTCTTTCCCAGGGAGAGACAGGATCCTGCAGAGACTCCCGATGAGCTGAAATACAGCTGGCAAGGACCCCAACACTGAGCTAGAATCCTGCAGAAACCCCTTGGTGAAAAGAGACATATGATACTGTTTGCCAAGAGATGGATGGCACAGCACAGAACCATATGGGTATGATATGGAAAAGGAAATGTTGATGGTGGAGAACACAGGACACAAAATACGAGGAGAAGCAGTGAGAAGCCAGGAGTAGGTGTGTTGCTTCAATGCAGAACCTGGAAAGCTGGTGGGAAACAGTAACACCTCAAGGTGGTGGGTGGCCCAAGGAGCACAGGGTGCTTGCGGTGAGGAAGGAAGGCTCTGGATGGTGTATTTCACCATTTTAGTACAAATCAAAGGTGAGGCTGTATGGGGGTGGGAGGGGTGAGGGGGCTCTTCCTGCTGCCTGCCCCATGGAGACAAAACCAGACACCTTGTAGGAGGTCAGTCTGAACCAAAGGCAGACCAAGAAGGCATGGGATCCGCAGGGAGGTTTTTTTCTATGCCTGTGAAACATCCTTCTCCTTGCACAAGGAAAAGAAACAAGCTCATTTTGCTTACTGTCAAAGTGTTTCCAGGCATTGTTTTGACTTCATTTTCAGCTCTATTAACTTTAGCATTATCCCTACACGTTTTCCTTACTTACTAGTCCAGTGACTAAATCTTTCTGAATGTCCATTTCTTTAAATGCTGTAACACAAATACTCTAACACATATTCCACCGGTTGACATGATAATAAAGCAAACAATATGTGTGAAGCGTCTGGCTGGGCCTGTCTCACTGTGGCTGAATGCGAGCTGTCTTCACTCCTGCCCCTCCCTTCCCACACCCTGGCCCAATCATTGATTGCCATGATGGTTGCTTTCTCTCAGTAGAGCCGGAGCGCCTTATAAATCCTAGTCTATTTTCATGCATGCATTCACTCACTCGTTCATCCAATGAATATTTGTTTTTATTTGTGATGTGACAGTCAGTAAATGTTGGAGATACAAAAATGATGGGCAGCCACCGCCAGCACGTAGATCTCAGTCTCCCCAGGAGATGAGCAAATAAAAATTTAATTTACTCAAGTGTGATAATGAGCGATGCCAGAGAAACACAGAGGGAGGAAAAGCAGTGGCAAGGCTTCCCAAGGGAAGGGACAGCTGAGCCAGATCTCCAGGGAAGAGCCGAGGAACCAGCCAGGTGGAAAGGAGCAGAAAGAAGAGCAAGTGTGAGGGTGCCGAGTAAGACGCCGCTGAACACTAGAGAAGGGTCTGGGAAGGCAACAGTGCAGGGCAGGGAGGCAACGTGAATGAGAGAAGTGAGACGGCCGCAGCACTGGCATCATGGGAGTCGAGGAGGAAACCACGCGGAGAAGGAAGGAGCGGCTGGATCTGAGGAAGCAAGTAATACAGGGACTGTTTGGTCGCTGCGTTGCTGATGATCTCAGCCAAAGGAGTTTCAGAGAGCAGCTGGGACAGAAGTCAGTCCGCTGCACTGCCATCCCCACCACCTCTCTTGTGTTGGGGAGTCACGGTCACCCTAGGACCTCATGTTAGCACAGAGGTGTGCTGCTGTTGGCTTCCAGCTAGTAATTGCAGTTATGTCTCTTTCTCGACATATTTCATACTTTAGAGTACTTCTATGGCCCTGATAGCAATTAATGCTCCCTTACACCTTTGTACAGCCAGCGTTGCCTTTCAGAATACACCACCAGCTCCACTACCGATGCCCCCGCATGCTCCTGGGAACTTGTTCCATGTCGATCTGGACCTCACATCTTACAGTGTGGGGCTTCATCGAGCATCTTGTACTTTGTTCTGCAGCACCCCGCCTCTTCTGAGTGTCTACAGTCTCTATAACAGGGTTATGCAGACTTGCTCCACGTGACCAAGGGCTCCCCTTGTGGCAGACAGTGGGTCAACAGCCCCAGTGCCATTTCTGAAAGCACTTTCCGTGTCCTTCCTCTAGCCCTGAGGCGGGGAAAGGAGAACATGCATCTTTCTAGACGTTCTTGCAGTCCGTCTGGACATGTGACAATGATGGCCCAAAAGATTTGGGCAGACGTCTTGGGGTAGAGATTTCCTTCCCAACTATAAAGGCAAAAGCTCATCAGGAAAACGCCCTTTGCCCTGGGCCTCTTCCTCCCAACTGCAATGCAGGCGTCTAGGGGCAGCCACCATCTGCAGACGGGAGGACGAGGACCACACACGGAGGCTGGCGGAGATGAGGGGTGAAGGAACCGGGGGCGCTGATGACACTGGGGAGCGGCTGCAGCCGTCTGGACATCCAGCAGTCTGGACTCCTTGCTAAGCGGAAGCATAAACCCTTGTTGGTGCATGCATTTTGACCCACCCCTGGAAGCATGGAAAGCAGACAGTTGGTTGGTGCTTTGTGGGGCCCCTCGAATCCTTAGAGCTCTCCCACCTCCATGCTACTCTCGAATGATCCATCACTGGCAGCTCCAAGTGTACACCAAGGAAACAGCCCTGTTGCACTGCTGCCTCCCGTGCGCCCACAGCTACTGCTAAGACCTACAGTCAGACAACCCTGATATCTGGTTGACAGGTTTCTGGATGTTCCTGACTTCTGGACAAAAACCACAGAAGGACCCAGTAACATGCCTTCGTAAGAAAGTACGAAGATGCCTGGGTCACACCTACAGCAGGGGGCACCTCCCCTGCCCAGTAATGCAGGGTTACTGAAAGGGGAGAAGTGGGCAGGAGGAATGGAACACAAAGGAAAAGAAGGCTCAGTAGTGGCCAGTGAGGAGCAGGGAGTCCTGAGGCCCTGATACCGAGGCAGCCTCCTGTAAGTGTGATGAGAGAGGTATATGTTGAGAGAAAGTGCCAGGGCACAAAAGGGTAGGTGAGTTGCAATATGGCTCATTTAGAAATGCAGATTCCTGGGTCCCAGCCCAGAGATTCTGAAGCCGTAGATCTGAAGTGGGGTCCGTCCAGGAATTTTCATTTCTAATGAGCACCTCAGTTTGTAATTACGCATGTTTTAATCCTTGCTAAAGGCTATAAAACCGGGAGCTAGTGAAGGGAAGCCTGGGCTGGGAGTTAGAGATACTTGCCAAGTGAGTAGCGTCTCTGGGCGTCAGGTGTAAAATGACTCAACAAATGATTCTCAAACTCTTTTATTATGAAACCCTTTTTCACTAATAAGATTTAATACAAATATTTAATATATCAAATTGACGGAAAGACACATCTCTGACTGAAGCAGAGTGGGAAACCAGAAAGGCCGCCTGTTCCATCTCACCACGTCACCTTCCTCTGAGGAAGCCCAAGGCTCTCGGCACCATCAGGCCCAGTGGCTTCGGAGTCTGTTCCAGGGAAGACATGTGACTTTAACAGAACAACATATAAATTAGAGGTCTCTGTGGTTCTTGTTTTGAAGGTCAGATAGATTCCCCCTTGAGATGGAGGATAAAGAAAAGCAAGCTGGGGGTATAGTATACTAGTAGTAAAGCATATTTGTAACCTTCTTTGGCTTCTCTGGGGGAAAAGCTGATGTCTTGGAGAGACTAGCTGAGTGTCAGTGGGTTACATAGGATATTTCTGGAGTTGTCATGGTCTAGTGACTGGAGCTCTAAATTGACATGATCTTTCCAGAATTGACAAAATAGCAACATATATCAAAGCTTTAAAATTGTTAATATCTGTTGACAGGGATTATCCTTCTAAAATCAACCCTAGAGAAAAGTATCTGTAAAGTAAAAAAGGTACAGGCACAAATATGTTCATTCATTCATTCACTGATTCATTCAACAAACACTTATTGAATATCTACCATGTACCAGGTACTGTTCTGGGTGCTGAGTGCAGAAGAGTTGGAGTGGGGCTAGGGAACATTAAACTTCAAACCCTGCCCTTTTGGAGCTTACATTTTGTAGGGTGAAATAGACAATCATTCAATCAATAAATATATAGTACATCTTAGGTTGATTATTGTTATGGAAGTGGAGTGTATTATAAAAATGGAAAAAAAGAAATAGAAGAGAATGAGTCAGTTATGAAGTCTCAGACAAAAAATAGTCATTTAAAACACATTTATAAAGAATTTTTAAATTTCCAATATTGAGTGAAAAAAGGAAGACACAAAATTGTGTTTATATGTATATAATACATGTGTGTATGTGTCATATGTAATCTCACCTATATTAAGTGCATACATACACATATTCTTGAAGAAAATAGACCCCTATGATAAAATTAATAAACTATCTTTCAATGGTGAGATAATAGGTAATTTTCATTTTTGTTACAATGAATTCATAATACTTTTATAATCAGAAAACAATTTAATTTAAAAAATACAACTTAAAAAATCACTTTAGAGTGGCTTATAATAGCATATGAAAGAGAAAATAATTACAAATAAAGACATTGTTTTGCTCAAGAAAACAAAGTGGGCACATGAAGTCATACAGCTCTAGGATGTTCAAACTCTTGGCTAAGCATGTTTGGCTGAACAGAGGCATGAAAAGTGAAGATGAAATAAAACCATTTAAGTCATGCTATCTCAAAGTCTCAAGGTTCCCCCAAACCTGAGCTCCGCATAAAAGTTACACTCACCTTAAGAAAATCTGAATTTCCAAAACTATGTTAAGATCTGCCGCCTCGACTTACATCATAGGATTCTTCCCGTGAAAGTCACCCTCCCACCTTACAACACACACTAACCCAGCTCATAGGAAGTACAGGCCAGCCCCATTACACGACTCCTCAGAATGAGCAAAGTTAGGTCTGTTTATGTTTCAGCATCATGGGCTGACTTGTGTTCTCCTACCGCCAAAATTCATATGTAGGAGTCCTAACCCCCAGTACCTCAGAATGTTACCTTATGTGGAGATGGGCCCTTTAAAGGGGTACTTAAGTTACAAAGAGGTACTTAAGTTATAAGAAGAGGAAATGGGGACGCAGACAGGCGGGGAAGACCATGTGAAGAAACAGGGATGATCATCTGCAAGCCGAGGAGAAAGGCCTAGAACGGCTCCTTCCCTCACAGCCCTCGGAAGGAACCAACTCTGCCAGCACCCTAAGGTCAGATTTCCAGCCTCCAGAACTAAATTAAATAAAAATGAATGAGAAAATAAATTTATTTGGTAAAGCCACCCAGTCTGTGGTACTTGGTTACAGCAGCCATAGCAGACCAACACAGTACATAACTGCACGCACCCAAGACCTTGACCAGGTTCCTCTCACCCCCAAATTCCACTGAATTGCCAAGACAGGGATTCAAATTCCTCACGTTTCTCCTTAAATCTCCATCTACTCCTATCATGTGTATTTTAACTCAGGCCTGACTCCTATTTGGTCTCTCATTTCCTTCCTTTTTCAACCCATCATCTGCACGGGGGAATATTCACAACAGATGCCAACCACACAGACACAGATGCTGTGCCCTGGTGCAGGCAAAGTACCCACCGTGCAGGCACCTACTCAACCAGACAGCCCCCTCTGGTGACCCAGGGAGAAGGGCGAAGCTGCAGTTCGGCCGCTACTTGAATGACTGGCCTGGCTGTTCCAGCTAAAGCTCAGCCCGGACAGCGGGGCGTGGGCCTCTGGCCAGCCCTGAAGCCCCCTTCTCAGTGATTGGTCTATGCTGTGTCCTGTAGCTGCTGCACATCTGCCTTCAGTACATCTGACTTTGTCTGAAGGAATTCAAAGATCTCCTCTGGATGGCCCCTGCCTCCCACCATAGCGCATGGCCCCGGTCTCCCCTCCACATGTCCCCGAGGCCCTCCATCCCTGCAACTCTCAGTCATTCTTGACCACTCCCTGCCATTCTCTCCAACAATTCCCTATAAATCTGGAAAGATCACTTGTATCTGACATGGGACTAAGTGACTTACCCCTGTTTCTCCATTTGGAACACAGCCTGGGAAGTCAGTCAGTTGACCCTTCCACCTATGTGGCCTGGGACAAGTGAATAAACCCTCTGGGTCTCAGTTTCTCCTTCTGTAAAATGGGAATATTAACCTTTTGCACTCGGATGTCGAGTGTGACTCGACATGGTTAGCATTAGAATAAAGGAATCGAGAAAAAAGCAAGCGAGTGCAAAGGGTTAATAGTCCTACCGAACTGTATTGCTGTGAGAATTAGATGGAGTCGTACAATATCAAGATGCTAAACCTGGACATGGCAACAGCTCTATAATTGCTAAACCTTTTTTATTTTGTTGAGCTTGACACAACACCCCACACATTGTAGGTACTCATATTTGGGTGATGTTCTCAATCTTAAATAAACAGCATGTTAAACTTGACTTGGAAGCTTAGAAAACATGAAAAAAAAAGTGAAATCTAAATGCTAATGGAAAACTTTGCTCATTTTGTCTATTTCTCACTTCAGGATATTGATGCTGACTATGTAGATTACCTAAGAAGACTTTTTTAATGTGGTGCTCTTCAAAACTACTTAAATCTTCTGCATATCCCAGCAACACAACATTACTTATACATCAACCTCCAATATTTGAAACACACACACACACACACACACACACACATACACACACACACACACACACACACACTGCATAAAATTACACACAGCAAAACCAAGGATGCCAACCCGTATTTGCTCTCAGAATTTCCTACATATAAAAAGCTTAAGTACACAATTCAATGATATTTAGTAACTTTGTAGATTTCCACAGCCTTTACTATAATCCAGGTTTAGATTTCCATTAGCCCCAAAAGATCCCTTGTACCCAATTTCTACCGTACCCTCACTCACAGCCATAGGCAACCACTGATCTGCTTTGCATGCCTGCTTCGTACAATATTTTGTGTCTTCTTTCACTTAGTGTTTTTGAGGTTCATCCGCATTGTAGGGTGGATTCATATTTCATTCCTTTCTATTGCCAAATAACACTTCATGTATAGATATACCACATATTGTTTATTGATTCACCAGTTGATGGACATCTGGACTGTTTCCATTGTTTGATGATTACGAATAATGTTGCTATAAATGTTCATATACTATGTTTATATTTATGTGGACATGTTTTTACTTATCTTGGGTAAATATCTAGGAGAAGAAATCTTGGAGCATGTGACAAATTTGTGTTTAACTTTCCAAGAAATTATCAAACCATTTCCAAAGTAGTTGCACCTGGATTTCCACTAAAGACTGATTTAGTGCCAGCAACCCCTAAGCCTCACCTCCCACCTGTGTCTGTTGCCTCCCGCACAATCCTAATGAAACTTACTCCAGCAGCAGCACCAACCCCGCCTCCCCCCCCCCCCCACCCCGTGTCAGCAGGGGACCTCTGAATGAAGCAGAACCATCACTATGTGGCTGCTGAGGCTCATCCCCGGGGGAAATGGTTAATAGGAACACTAAGAGCACCAAAAATCTTTACAGCTGTTCCTGTCCTTGAATCTACTATAATGATTCAAATATTCCCAGGAGCTAAAACTAAAGTGTTAACCAGCCCTAAATGGTTTACCCCCTCACCTTCTAAGTATACCAAGGAAACTAATGCATTCTTGAGCCAATGTAAAGGTCATTGGCAAAGATTATGTGTCCTCCTTAGTGCTCCCACATTTCAACAAATACCCAAGAGTGATAACATAAACCCAACAATGGCCTTGTAGGTAGCTCAGTTGGTTAGAGTGTTGTCCCAATATGCCAAGGTTGCGGGTTTGATCCCCCATCAGGGCACATACAAAAATCAACAAATGAAAGCACAGATATGTGGAACAACAAATTGATGTCTCTGTCTCTCAGTCTCTCTCTCTTTCTCTAAAATCAATAAAAATACAAAAAAATAAATAAACAAATAAACACAAAAGTCCTGTCCAGATGGCTCAGTTGGTTGGAGCATCATCCCATATACCAAAAGGCTGCCGGTTCAGTCCCTAGTCGGGGCTATACAGGAGGCAATTGATCAAAGTTTGTCTCACATGGATGTTTATCTCTCTCTCTCTCTCTCTCTCTCTCTCTCTCTCTCTCTCTCTTTCCCAAATCAACAAAAACAGATCCTCGGGTGGGGATTAAAAAAACAACAACAGCCTGAGCAGCGTAGCTCAGAGGTTGAGCTTCGGCCTATGGACCAGGAGGTCACTGGTTCGATTCCAAGTCAGGGCATATGCCCAAACTGCAAGCTTGATCCCCAGTAGGGGGAGTGTAGGAGGCAGCTGATCAATGATGCTTTCTCATTATTGATGTTTATATTTCTCTCTCCCTCTCCCTTCCTTCTGAAATCAATAAATATATATATATTTTTTTAAAGCATTGTCTTTGAAATAAAATTGTTTAAAAAACAACAATTGAGATTGAGTCTCCTTACACAATAAGGCTATGAATATAAATGCTCTTCAATTTATGATGGTTTTATGTCCTAATAAACCCATTATAATTAAAAATATTGTTGAGTCAAAATGGATTTTAATACACCTTACATACTGAACATCGTAGCTTAGCCTATAGCCAGTTTTTATTAAATGTGTATTGCTTTCACTGTAAAGTCAAAAAAATTGTTAAGTCAAACCATCATAAGGTTGGGGACCATCTGTATCATCTTAGGAATGATAAATTCCCTGAGGTAGATCCTCAGAGCTATTGATCTACCAATATGTTTTATTCTGGCCCATTTATCCAGCATCACAGCCCCAATTTGCATTCATCTATGAGGTATCCCAATATAGCTTCACTAAATTATCTGCGGAGTAGATCTATATCCCCACCATTTATGCAGACAGGATCTTCACGGGCTTGTTCTATTTTTAAGCACCCTGAAAATACAGGGGTTGGCAAAAGTAGATTTACAGTTGTGATTATGGGAAATAGTACAATAATTAATAAATAATAACAACACAGGAATAAATTCCGTTTTGCATACTCACAACCGTAAACCTTCTGTTGCCCACCCCTGTATTCTACTGAGGGGAGAAACACATAAAGGTATTTCACAAGATATTCATACCGTGGTCCAGACTTTGACTAACTGTAGCTGAGTCCCTGCACACCTAAGAGATCCAGCGCCTCAGTTAGATTTGGAGGCTTCATTTGATCCCAAGAAGGCTGCCCCGTACCATCTCCAGTCAATATCCCTACTCCTAGCACTCTCAAAAAAGCCCAACATCTACTTGCCTATTTAGTTTCTGGAAGCAACCTATTCCCCATCGACACATTTAATTAAAACCTGTGTAGACAATCACAAGAAAATCGGTCCAATCTGAATGAGGTCATCCCAGCAGTAGACCCTGAGGCCACCCAAAAAGCTGCCCAGGTAAAAATGCCACCAATACCATCTGGTGATTCCTTTACTATGGAAACCTCAGCCACTAGTTCTCATGCTCTGTGGAGTCTGCTTGCCCATGGATCCAAGTAAGAGCATACCTTGCTTGGCCCAACTGGCTCCTTGCAGGGTCCCCTACGTGTAGGAGGAAGGGGATACATTTATTTTATAGACGACAGCACCACCATCACGTGTGCTGGAAACCAATGAAGAGCTTCTTCTTCTCATTCTATGACCGGGACATCCTTGATAAAGGAGGGGACCCAAACATCAGTCATTTCAACACTGGAGGATACCCTCAAAAAAAGTATGTTCAGTGTCCCTATTTTACAGACTCTACTCTTTGATCTGCTCTATGGCTCAAACACAAAATAGATTGATTTCACATTCAGGATTGTTCACTATGGGACCTTCCACATTAGGAATATATTGCTGCTCAGACCTCATGTATTAAAATTAAAGTCTCCCATGTCTCAGCTCCTACTACAGGTCCCAAGGAGGAAGCTCAATTTAATGCCACAGCCAACCAACTTGCTCACGTTTCTTAAGTAAACTCATATATATATATAACCCAAACAGAATTACCCTTCCCACTTAATAACAAACTCCCATTCTGCTATCCCTTTTCAAACCTGGAGCCCAGATTGAGAGGGATAACACAGTGGGACCCATAGAAAATGAGGACCCTAATCTTCCCCTTCCACCCCCCCTCCCCCAAAACAAGCTATTCTATTTGCCAAAAGAAATCTGCCTGCCAAAGCCTACTGCTCTTCCTCAATATGATGGCTTTAAAGGTTGACTCACTGGGTGTCTATTTCTTGGTGCCTTCTGTTAAACTACATCACAGTCTTTGGTATAACAGACACATGTTTAGTATTTTCTGTTGTATAACCCAGACTCAACACTCCCTATAACTGTGTGGATCTTTTAACGAGGAATGGAAGATCCTGAATTAGTTCCTAACGCCAACATTCTTAAATAGGATGCCAGCTCCACTCTATTATGATGATTTGAATGAGGAATTGCTACAAGACTCAGCATGGAATGCCCATGCCTCTCATAATAATAAGAAATAAGAACTTACTCAACAACTCCTGGAGCCAAAGGAATACTGATTTTTAGTCATTCTTGTGGTAATTTCCCAAATATAAAACTCTGCCTCGAGGTCTTAGGGCTACTCACAGACTCATAAAGGGTCTGTAAAACTGCTGTATACTCACTACTCTCTCTCTGTTCCAGTCTTTTCCTGGAGAACCATCCTCCTTTATCCCCACCTCAGGAATTCTTCGCTTGTGTGAGTAATAAACCTTTCTCTGGTTATACCAAAGCACTACTATCATGACCTTCAGTAGGAGAAACTAACCTTGGGAGGAGCTGCCCCATGACATGGTGAAGTTGCTAGAAAAGCCATCATAGAAGGTAGGAAGTGATTATCTCATTGTGTTTTTTCCCTAGTGACTAATGATGTTAAACATTTTTTTCAAATGCTTATGAGCCACCTGTATATATTTTTTGGTAAAATGTCTATTAAAATTTATGCTCATTTATAAATTGTGTTGTTTTCTTCTTGTTATTGAGCTAGTTGCAAAAGTTCTTTATATATTCTGTATAAAACTCTTTCACTGCTATATGATTTTCAAATATTTTCTCCCAGTCTATGGTTTTTCTTTTTATAAACTTTTAAATATTTTTATTGATTTCAAAAAGGAAGGGAGAGTGAGAGAGAGATATAAACATCGTTGATGAGAGAGAATCAATGATTGGCTGCCTCCTGCATGCCCACATTGGGGATCGAGCCTGCAACCTGGACATGTGACCTGACCAGGAATGAAACTGTGACCTCCTGGTTCACAGGTCGACGCTCAACCACTGAGCCATGCTGGCCAGGCTTCTTTTTATATTCTTAATGATGCATGCAGAAGCATAAAAATTTTAAAGTTTGATAAAATGTAATTTATCATTTTTTCCTATATTGATTATACTTTTAGTGTTGTTTCTTTACCTAATCCAAAGCCATTAAAATTTCTGTTTTCTTCTAGAGGATTTATGGAATATTGTGGTTTAAAAATTGTATATTGGAGAGTTCTAGTGTTTTTACAATAACCAACAAGGTAATGGAAATTATTTTACAATCATCTTAAAAGCACAGGTTATGCCTATAAAATTACCTTTAGAAATCAAATTATGCCCATGGAAATGAATGTTCTCAATGACTGATTACCTATAGCATGTACAAAGTATTCTTAGTACTTCATGAAACAAAATTAAGTTTTTGAAATATGAAAGTATAGACAAGATATATTTAACTTCTTAAGTGTGTACACATAAAGATACCACAGCAATAACCATCTTCTTAATGGCAAAAGGAGCTATAATATAAGACATCAGGACACAAGAACATTTTCCTCGTTTGCTCATGGCCTCAGCGGCTCTCTAAAGAGCTTCTTTTTTCTCCCATCAAATGAGAGGTTGTAGAACATTTGAACTCTGAAACCACAGAGCAGCTAAGAGACTCGTGGCTCTAAAAAGAATCACTGTCCCTGGCAGATGAGGAGGTATATTTATTTCCTTTTCTTCTCTTCATATCCTTTCCACTGTGCCCAAGCCTCTTTTCTCGCTACTTCCTGTCAGCACTTAATCTCTCAAAATATTTGTGCTTCTCTGTAACTCCCCCAAAAAACAATTCCTCCTACCAGGCAGACCGGCTTTTCTTTGTTGTTTCAAATTCATTCCAATGCCTGTTGGCTCAAGGAAAACGTCTACCGAGGGCACAGTGAATTAACGCACAAGGCCAGACAACATTAAGGCAACCTTGATCTATGTTTCAATGGGCCCACCTTCACTTTGGCAAACGGGTAGAAACAGTGTTGTCTGCTGAATGTTTCCTTTCAAGTTATAAAAAGCAACACCCAGCCTCTTTGTGAAGAGAGGCCCTGTCAAGGAAGTAGTGGAGGCACATGGGAATAACAGAAAATAAAATTCCACCTCTACCAATCTCCAGAGTAAGTGGGGCCCATCAGACACCATTTCTTCATGAACTCCGATCTCTTCACCCACCTACCCCACAAAGCAAAGGGAAGAGCAGAGCATGTCCTCCTGTCTGCCAAGCTCACCCTGGCTTTCCTGTCCATGTGGCAATGTACCCACAGAAGCCCAGAGTGACTGCAGCCGCATTCAGAAACCCTCTCCCTGGTCAGCTGGCCTAGACCAGTGGTCAGCAAACTCACTAGTCAACAGAGCCAAATATCAACAGTACAATGATTGAAATTTCTTTTGAGAGCCAAATTTTTTAGACTTAAACTATATAGGTAGGCACATTGTTATTAACTTAATTAGGGTACTCCTAAGCTGGCCTTTGCTAAAAACTCAAGGGGCCAAAGAGCCGCAGTTGGACGACCAGGAGCCTAGCCCATTGTGCCCGACAGCTCTTACCACAGCAGAGCAGCTGAAGGTGTGCATAAGCGACCAAGAACAAAGAGGTGGAAATGACAAGCTGGGAAGCCCCAGGGAAACCCATTTCCAAACAGGGAACATGGGGAGACAGGCAACTGACACGGGAGCAGAAGTGGAGGAGAGCTCCCTCTTACACCTTGAAAGAGAAGGGCTGCAATCAGGCACCAGTTAGGAAGACTGCAAGATTTAAAGCCTCATTTCAAGTTACTTCAGAAACCAGACTCAAGGCAGCTTTAAAGAGTACTGAATTTTTTAAAACAGAACACGGATAGTATCATAACTTCTAAAAGCAATGAAGTAAAGATGCAAAAGTGAATGACAGCCCAGCCGGCATGGCTCAGTGGTTGAGCGTCGACCTATGTGCCCAGGATGTGGGCTCGATCCCCAGTGTGGCGTGTGCAAGAGGCAGCCCATCAATGATTGATTCTCTGTCATCATTGATGTTTCTAGCTTTCTCTCCCTCTCCCTTTCTCTCTGAAATCAATAATATATATATTATTGATATATATATTTTAAGTGAATGACAGCATTCTCAAAAGTAAAATTCAATAGCCTTTAGCAATTTGGAGGGTGGGGACAGAAGAAAGGGATAAGGGGTGAAAGTCAGCTATTCCAGGGTTCTGTTGAGCTGTATGGCCGTTTTTTCAAGCCTGGTTCACACTTAATTTGAATTTTCTGTAGTTCATAGTTATGATCCCAGTGTGAACATAGTCAACAGAAAAATGTCGCATAAAACATTATTACAGCTTTCATTATAAGACAGTAGAGAGTCAATAGTGCCTGATTCTCTCTCCTCCATACTCCATTCTTAGGAAAGTACACAAGTCTACACAAAAGGACCACCTTACACAGCTGCTTCAGAAATTTGTCAGGTTTTGGGAAGAAATACTGCTAACAAGAGGGCATGTGGACCACATGGAGCAATTGCCAGCAGCTGATGTCAGATTTTACCTCTGAAACAGAGCAGGACCAGGAAGAAAAAAAATAGAGGCTTTGATCTCCCTCCCACTGGCCAGTCAAAGAATCAGGTGGTTGCTCCCACACAGGAAGGACCTACTTCCTGAGGCTGACTGGGTGCCCCAGGCTCATTCACTGCTCTCTGTCTCCAGGCTCTTGAGATTATACCTCTGTTATATTATAAAGCAACACCAAAGGAATGGAAGGGAAATCAGCCATCACACCTCCGGACATGAAGGGGGGCGCAGATTTCAGGTGACATTGTTCATGCATTATTCCTGGCAGCAGCAGGAGTCCAGGTTGATTAGGATCACTCATGAATATATGCACTTTATGACAGCCTTTGAGTTAAGACAGGGGAGCAGAAGATAGCTTTGAGGTCCAGTATTTAAAAACTCAAATGATGTAGACACAGACAACAGTAAGGTGATTGCCAGAGGGGAAGGGGGTTGGGAAGAGTAGACGAGTGCAAAGGGGGGAATAAATGGCGATGGAAGGAGACTTGACTTTGGGTGGTGAACACACAATATAATATAGAGATGATGTATTCTAGAATTGTACACCTAAAACCTATACAATTTCATTAACAAATGTCACCTCAATAAATTAAATAAATAAATAAATAAATTCAAATGAATAAATTTTATGTTACCTGTATTTACCACAATTTTTAAAAAACTCAAATTATTACCCTAGCCAGTTTGGCTCAATGGATAGAGCATCGACCTGCGGACTAAAGGGTCTCAGGTTCGATTCCAGTCAAGGGTACATGCCCAGGTTGTGAGCTCAATCCCCAGTGGGGAGTATATAATGGGCAGCCAATCAGTGATTCTCTCTCATTTGATGTTTCTATCTCTCTCTCCCGCTTCCTTCCTCTCTGAAATTAATAAAAATATATTTTAAAAAAACACATTCAAATTATTTGCCCAGCCGGCATTGCTCAGTGGTTGAGCATCGACCTATGAACCAGGAGGTCACGGTTTGACTCCCGGTCAGGGCACATGCCCGGGTTGCAGGCTCGATCCCCGGTGTGGGGCATGCAGGAGGCAACCGATCAATGATTCTCTCTCATCAGTTATGTTTCTCTCTCTCCCTCTCCCTTCCTCTCTGAAATCAATAAAAATATATTTTTAAAAGTAATAATAATAAATAAAATAAAATAACTCAAATTAGTAAGTTTTATATTATGTGTATTTTATCGCAATGTTTTTAATTCACATTTTTTTAAAAACAGACATTTGTTTAGGGCTCTATGGTGCAGCCTTTCATGTGGTTTATTCTCCAAGGACAACTGCTTCCTAGTGGTGACCACCAGGAGTTCTAAATCCTGTCTGAGAGCACAGGCCATTTGGGGAAATCTAAATTAAAAACAAGCCCACCCTAGCCAGTTTGGCTCTGTGGATAGAGTGCAGGCCCTCAGACTTGAAGGGTCCAGGGTTCTTGGTTGCAGGCTCTATCCCTGGTCCCAGTCAAGGCACGTGGGGGAGGCAGCCAACCCACACGTCTCTCTCAGATGGATGTTTCTCTCTCTGTGTCTCTCTCCCATTCCCTCTAAAAATCAACAGAAAAAAATATCCTCAGGTGAGAGTTAACAACAACAACAACAACAAACAAACACAGCTCCAAAAAATCATAAAATGTATAAAAAGATTCTATAAGTTAAGGGGAGAATATTGTTAAGATATGGAGAAAATGCTACTTTTGGAGAATAGGTACTATAAGAAACAGAAGAAAGCCTTGGAAAGCATTTGCTTCACATTCTCGAGAAAATACAAAGAAATGGAGGTGAGGTTTAAAAGATTATTAAGTGTTTTCTAAGATGTAAACTGATGTAATAAAGTACAGGCTGGAAAAAATGTAAAAAACGATAAAAATAAAAATGTCCTAGATTTACTGTTATAGATAGGGCAAAACAGAGAGTTGACACTACAGAAAAATAATTCAGTAATATACAGGACAAATTTGAGAAACTATTCCAGAGGGCAGAGGAAAAGGACAAATTAAATTATAATTTCTTTACACAGACAAGTAGTATAAATTTTGCACCCCTGCTACACAAATAATCAAAACCATCCTCTCTAATAAAATGGTAATATGCAAATTAACCATCACTCTGATACATAAGCCACGCCCACCAACCAAGCCACGCCCACCAGCCAATCAGGGCGAGTATGCAAATTAACCCCATCCAAGATGGCTACAGCCACAGAGAGCAAGGTTTCCCAGGTAACAGAGCAAGCCAAGCTTTCCATAGCCATTGCAGGCCTAAGCCTCCACTCAAGCTACAAAGTTTCAATTATAGAAGGTAAACAAATTCAAACAAATGGTGGCAGAATGGAGCTTGAGAGAGCAGGCCAGGGTTGCCGGCAGCAACAGGGGAAGCAAAGCTTTCTGCACACCCTGGCCGGGCTCACCCGCTTAAGGCTACAAAGTTTCAATTGTAGAAGGTGAATTAACTGCCACAGAAATGGCTGCCGCCCTGGAGGGAGCAGCAGGCTTGGCTCTGCTCCAGGCTGCAAAGTTTCAATTGTAGAAGGAAAATAAATTCCAGATACCAGGGCCTCCGCTTGGGTAGCCAGGGGGCGTGGCCGGCCTGCAAACCACCACAGGCCCCTCGCTCAGGCCGCCCCACGCTCCAAGGGAACCCCCACCTGATCCGGGACGCCCTTCAGGGCAAACGAGCTGGCCCCCACCCCTGTACTAGGCCTCTATCCTATCTAATAAAAGAGTAATATACAGATTGATCATCACTGCAACACACAATATAGCTGCCCCCATGTGGTCAAAGATCCTGCCCCCATGTGGACACAAGATGGCCACTACAAGATGGCCAGCAGGAGAGGGCAGTTGAGAGGGACCAGGCTTGCAAGGGAGGGCAGTTGGAGGTGATCAACCCTGCAGGAGAGGGCAGTTAGGGGTGACCAGGCTGGCAGAGGAGGGAAGTTGGGGGCAAACAGGCTGGCAGGGGAGCAGTTAAGCATCAACCAGGCTGGCAGCGGAGTGGTTAGGGGATGATCAGGCTGGCAGGCAGAAGCAGTTAGGGGCAATCAGGAAGGCAGGCAGGCAAGCAGTTGGGAGCCAGCAGTCCTGGATTGTGAGAGGGATGTCCGACTGCCCGTTTAGGCCCGATCCCACCAGGATCGGGCCTAAACAGGCAGTCGGACATCCCTCCAGGAGTCCCAGATTGGAGAGGGTACAGGCTTGGCTGAGGGACAACCCCCCGCCGTGCACGAATTTCGTGCACTGGGCTTCTAGTTTATGATAATAGGGACATAAAATAAGTTAAAAGACAGCTTTTAAAAAAGCACTACAGAATGATATAAGTTGAAAAATCTTAATAAAATAGACCACATTCAGGAAAAAAAATACGAATTACCTATATTAGCTCAAGAAGTATGCCAAGCAGAAAAGAAATATGCCAAAAGATGCTGAAAAATTCATCAAAGAATTACCTCAAAAAAGGCCTAGAACCAGATAATATAATTAGCACATTCTTTCAAACTTTCCCCAAGGGGCAACCTCAGAGAGTATAACAAACAGTACCAGGACTTGGAAAAAGATGGAATGCTCCCAGTTCGTTGGGAAGGAAGGCTGCCTATAGTACACAGTCCTGCATAAAATCAAAGTATAGGAAGACATTTTTCTCAAAGCTTTGTTACTCCAGGATTTGTTAGCACCTCTAATCCGCTGTGAAATTCCAAAAGGACGGTTGTGGGAGGCGGTGTGGTCCCAGCACTTTAAGACTTCTTCCAGGCTCCCCCAGACGCTTCTCGTGACCACGCAGAAGCTACACAGGAGCCTTGAGTCAGGCAATCAGAAGATTAAAATGACCCAAGAGCAGGAAGAGATTAACTAAAGAACATATACCATCCTACCTAATAAAATAGTAATATGCAAATTGACCGCACCTCCGCTACGCCCACCAGCCAATCAAGGCGAGTATGCAAATTACCCAACAAAGATGGCAGTTAATTTGCATATGCCGAGGGAGGGAGGAGTGAAGACTAAAGACAACTTAGAAGGAAGAGGGAGGAAAAGCGGAAAGCAAGGTGGCTGCCAGAGGGAAAGCCCAGGTGGGGCAGGGCGGAGCGGGGCGGGGCGGGGCGGAGCGGGGTGGAGCGGGGCGGGCGGCAGCAGCCCGCGGGTGCAGGCGCAGCGGCCGCAAAGGCGGCAGCAGCGGCCGCTTGCAGGATTCTTCCTGCAAATGGGCTACTAGTATGCATATATGCATAACCCATGGACACAGACAATACTGTGAAGGCCTAGTGGAAGGAGGAAAGCGGGGGGGGGGGGGGCGGGGGGGGCGGAGGAGGGTCAATGGGGAAAAAGGGAGACATCTGTAAGACTTTCAACAATAAAGACAAATTTTAAAAAGAACTGCTAGAATAGTAAATGGTAACAAAACACACAGACTCATTAATAAGAAGGCAATTAGGTCTTTGGGGAGAATTCATTTCCAAAAGAATGCTAAAGCAAGCTATAAAATACAAGTAAAATTGTGTTTTGGCATAAATAGTGTATATTGTCTATGATGTCATAATTTTTCTCTTGAGAGAACTGACAAGAATCTCTGTTCTTAAATATGAACACAAACATAGCAAAAAGAACACCGGTGACAGTGAATGTATTCTACCTAACCCTCATTCACTATATTTGACTGTCCTGTCAATGAGTTCCTTATTACAAAGACACTTAAATTATGCATAGAAGTAAAAGAAAAATATAAAACAAGAAACTGCTGCTACTAGTAATGTCAGAGGGAATACCACTTGCTATATCAACATATCAGTATATATATTAATGATTATTATATATCATGTTTGGTTCCTCAGATATGTTTACCTTTAAATATTCTTATCCAACAGGTCGTGACAAAAACTATTTAGCCTTATTTTTATTCTCTTTTAAAAATATTTCTTTCCAAAAAAGAATATACAGAAGACTACATAGAGGAAAAGAAATTCACAAGAGATAAATATAGGAAAAGAAAAATATATTGCAATATATAAAATTGCAATAATAAAACAATGCTGAGGCACAAAGTACATTCTGCTGGTGAGGATGTAATTTGATTCAACTCTTCTAGGAAGCAACTGGCCATATGTATTTAGAACTTAAAGTACACTTATTCTTGGACCTACCAATCCAACTTCTATCAGTCCATCCTGGAGAATTAATTTTTAATATTAAAATTTACATAGTTCAATGTACTTAATACAATTACTAGTAGCAAACAAAGCAAAACAAAAGAGGAAATTATCTAAATGTCTAAAACTGGAAACAATTCAATGGATTATGGCACATTCATATGATGAATTAAGCAACAATTAAAAACAATGCCTTGGGAAATTTTTAATAATATATATATATGTATAGGAAAAAAGAAAGAATACAAAGTACAATATTAAATATATTTTAAAATATGTTTATGTAGGAAAAACTACTGGGGGGAAAAAAAAAACAGACCAAAACCTTAATATGATCTGTGGGTGGTGGGACTCTGAGTGAATATAATTTTTATATATTTCTAACATCTAACTTTTTGCACCAAGCATGTATTACTTTTATAATCAGAAAAATGATAAAAAAAACAAACAATTATTGCACATGGATAAAATACTCATGTGGGTGAAAGAGAACAATTTTAAGTCTCCATTTACTAAGGACAAAAACATTCTCAACATCGTGCACAGAATTCCATCCTCCCAAATGTGCCTCTTACACCGGTGCACATTAAAGCATAAAGACAGAAGGCAATCCAACCAAATCCCTCAATAAGGACAGGCTGAGCTGCTTCTCCCAAGGGGGTGCAAAGCACCATGATCAAGAGGGGAATTCAGCTCCCATTTTTTTTTAAAGTGCAGCTGTTTTCGGATACCCCTAGAACCAAGAAAATAGGCTTTACAGAGGAGATTGAGGGAGTGAGGAGTTACATTCTGGTGTGTGCATACTCATTCTCTCTCTCTCTCTCTCTCTCTCTCTCTCTCTCTCTCACACACACACACACACACACAGAGAGAGAGAGACACACACACACAGACACACACACACACACTCAATCATGCCATCCCAGCCAGATAACTCAAAGCAAGTGCTGCAGGTGCAGCCGCACCCCATCCACGGGCACCGGGAGTACCTGTTCGCTGTGGCGCGAGGCGGCGGGGTCCCGGGGCTCCTGAGCGTCCTCAGTGCTACAGGCATACCATGGGTGGCCTCTCTGCTTTCCTCCACCAAGAGCCTGCAAAGCCAGGAGAAAAAAACACACAACTAAGTTGTAACACCTCGCGGGGAGCGGTGGCTGGCAAACTGGCTGCCCGGCCGGGACGTCCCTGCGCGCCCTGGCTCCCAGACAGTCCCCCGAACCCCGGCGTCTGAAGAGGCTCCGGGCGGGACCGTGGGAAAGCACGCGCTGGGCTGGAGAGCCCAGGACACCGATGCCGAGCCCGACGGCAGGTCCCGCCCTGCAGCTCCCTCGCCCCGAACGATGCACGCTTGGGCCCTCACCACACAGACCGGTCCCTCTCTGCCCACGCGGCGCCCACAGGATTCAAGTGTCGCCCCTCTGGTACCCCCGACTCATCCAGCCCTGTGACCGGGACTTCCTTCCCCCAGCACACCCCACCCGCAGGCCGCCGCTGCCCTTCGGCTCGTCTTCGCAGCCGCCAAAAGTCTGCGCGCCCAAGTCGAGCGGATCGGAACGACCGGGGCCCCGGGAGCGCACCGCAGGGAGCGCGGCGGGGTGCACGGAACGCGCGGCCCCCGGAGCGCGGCGGGTGGGTTACCTGCGGCGCGCGGGTGCGGTGGTCGAGCCCCAGAGCAGGCGCAGCAGCAGCAGGCTGCCGAGCAGGGCGAACAGCGCGCTCCCCGGCCGCATCCTGAGCCACAGGCGCGGCAGCCGCCGCCGCTGCCCCAGCGACGCGCAGCCCCGGCGGCCCCGACTCGTGGCTCCGGCCGCGGCCGCCGCAGCCACCGCTGCCACGCACACCTCCAGCGTTGACAGGCGGCGGGAGGGGAGACGACAGCACTCGGCGAGGTCCGCGCTCGCGGGCAGCCCGGCCCCGGCGGCACAGCGTCTGGGAGCCCGGAGAGACGCCGCGTCCCGCTCTCCCACTTCTCCCGCCGCCCGGGACCGCCGCGCTCGCTCGCGCTCGGGAGGCTGTGACGCTTCGCCGAACTCGCTTCCTCTCCTGCCGGAGGCGCTCCGAGCTGCTGCGGGTTCTGGGCTCTGGTCGCCGCCGCCGCTGCCGCCGCTGCCGCCGCCGCCGCCGCCGCCGCGCGGGGTCACCTGAAGGTTGGGGCGCGGGAGCTCCGCTCAGTGCAGATTGGGCTCCAACTTTTCTGCGCCTTCTCCTGCTCCCCGAAGCCTACGCAGCTCACCGATGAGCACTACGACTCCGTCGGTGCCCCTGTGGTTGACAGCCAGGGCTTAGAGGGGCGGGAGAGGACGGGAAGAAAGGGCTCACTTTGAAAACTTTGAAAATTGTGTAGTCGCTCTGCCGGATTGCCCCACGCATGAAGGCTGCCAGGAACTTGGCAGTCATTGGATAGATTCCGGCGCCCACTGGAAGGAGTAACCTCTCCTGGCTTAAGCGCACAATCCAAGGCACAGAGAATCTATTTCTAGGGCCAGGCAGTCTTTAGGGGTCTGCAAACTACTGCCCCTGGGCCAGATTAGGTCCCTGCCTGATTTTGTCGTTTTATCGGAACACCTCCCTATCCATTCCTTTGTATTATCAAGGGCTGTCTGTGTCTGGTTGTCTATGGCTGCTCTTATGACACAAGTGCCAAGTTGAGTCGTGGTGACAAAGATCATCTGGCCCACAGAGCTAGGAAATATTTACTAGCTGTCCCTTCTCAAAAAAATGTTGGTAGATTCCTGATCTAAATCATATTGGTCTAGGTTCTATTGGTTAGCATCTCATCTGTTAATGATCTATTTATTGCAAAAGAGTAACCCGATGACGGTAATACAGCCTGGCTCCCCAATTACTTATTTGGGAGTGGGCGTTCCCTCTTGCATTCCTAAGCCATCTTTCTACATGTGTAGCCCTCAGACTTCCCAAGCCCCCACTGTGCCACCTCCCCAAGTTTTGCCCCTGACTCTGGACCCTTGAGGAACATCAGTAATCCATAAACGCCATAATGTTTACGTGGGGACTCATTAGACTATTCAGTCTACCTTTGTCTAAGTTTGAGATTTTTCTAGAAACAACCTTCGGACTCTATCATCTTGTGAGTGCCTTGATAAAGGCTTTAGTGAGTAACTTTCCCAAGCAACAAAAATATTCATATTTCTAACTGGAGTCTCTTAGGGGCATAAGGTCTTAACCTGGAAGAGCAATGTAAGAGTCTTTTGGGGAGCACGTAGGCCTGACAGCTCAGTAAAGTTGCCACCAACAAGTTCCTCACTGAAAAAAATAACATCAAGAAGAGAAAAGAACGGCTGCCCAGTTTCTTTTTGCTAACTCTGCATTTGTTCTAGTTAAACATATTTAGTTGAAAACATACCAGAACTTTGTACATAGTAATTGATCAAACTAATAAAACACCTCAGAACTAAAAACAAAAAAACACCTATTCTTAAAGAGAAAAGGAACAAAAAACTGAAAATAAATGTGACTAGAAATATTATTTTCTTCCATAGCTCACCATTGCTACTAAAATATATACTAATCAATGAAGAAAAAAAATGCCACTTTTATATAAGACTTACATTTTTAGGGGTCCAACTGCTTAACTGAGTCTAGTATAATAATGTAATGCTATCTTCAGTGCTAACATAATAAAGTAATCCAATTATACATGTTTGAAAGTACGTACTCTGTTGGCTAAGTAGGATATGACACAACTATCTTGAAAATGAAAAGTCTGGATTTGGAAGATAGTCCGAATGAAAAAGTTGTTTAGATTTGGAAGATAATCTCAATTTTATTTCTCTTAGAGGAGAAAAGAATTGTGCAGAAAACTCACACTGAAGATTGTTTGCAGAAAAAGAAAGGGGCATTACTGTATCAGCCAGGAAGCGGCAAGTTTACCTAATTTCCTGAAGTTTAGTATTTCAGCACAGCTGGGCTCAAGGCAAGAGCAGAAGAGCCAGTCTTGCACTGAGCTCCCCAAACACCCTCGCTGAAAATGAAGTAACTTTTTTCAAGCCAATGGCTATCAGCAGGGGACTTGCAAAAGCCCATTTTAATTGGAAAACGAAGTATAAATTTGCAATGAAAATTCTGAACTGGGTGCTAAAATTTGACAGTAGGGAGCTTTACCACAAGCTTTGTAATTGAAGACTTGGGTTGGTAAAATATGAATTATCTTGCTTATACTTGAGAGATAAAAGAACTTGACAAAAACACAATTCCTAAATGTTTTCAGCCATTGAACCAATACTGGGAAACCATACATTTGGTAACTTAACATTTTCAGGTTTGACCAATAGCACAAAGATCTATGCCATGTAGTAATTTGAGATTCTTCTGTGGCTTAGAATAGACCCAGAAACTCAGGCTGATGTGCAGAAGCCCAAGTTGGTGCACGAACCTACCTTGCTCATCCACTCTGCCCATAATTTGCTTCTCATTTTTCCTACGTTATTATTCATTCATCACCAAGAATGCTCTCACTTTCACAAAACAAATTTTTCAAAAATGATTGTGAGGTTTTGATATATACAAAATGTATAAGTAATTAAAAATCATTGCAGGAAGGTGGGTTTCTTAATTTTGGTTCTAAACATTTCCATACGTATGATTTGGGGATTCATGAAAAAGAATCAAGTGTCTACAATATCCACTCTACAGCAGTGGGAACTCTTAGTATAAGGCAAGGAAGGAGTGCTGTGAGAAACAAAGAAAATTGATCCACCAAAGAATCTTTTCCTTTATTTGGTTGACATTTTAACTCCCATGTCTAGAAAGAATGGTTTCTGATGTCTTCGGCTTGTTTGATTGGTTTTAGTAATATTAGAGATTTGTGAAGACTGCAGAGCCATAGCACATTTATAAATATTAATTATTTCCTGGGGGAGAAAATTCATAAGGATAGTATAACCAAGACTACATATTTTCAATAAAAATATATAGGATATAAATAAAAGTAGAAATAACTTCAAGGAATCAATAACCTTCTATGGAGGGTATGTTTTCAAATACGTTTTATTCAAATTAGATTTTGCTCATTGCTAATTGAATACGAAAATGGAATCAATTTTGTGTACAAAGTAGTTTTAAGTTTAAAGATAGAATACCTAGGATGACATATAAATTATATGTAGGCTTTATGCATATAAGAAATCAGATTTGTAGTACAACTAAAATTACAAAACAAAAAAAAAGAATTATTATTCACATAATAAAATTGATTTTTAATGTATAAAACTTTCAAACTTTTAAAACACCTCTCCCTGTCTACTTAAAAGATCAAACAGGATAAAAACAGAAGTGGAAACAATTTATACTGAAACTATAAAATGGCCACAATCCCATTCCACAAACTGCAAGAATGCCAGCTAAAGGTGAACCAATTGGAGAAGAATGCCAAGTTCAAGACACATCTCCTATTTGTGACCTTAGATTTACAGAGGGAAAAATGAAAGTTTTTGAAGACCCTGCTTAATACTCAATTTGGAAGAACAAAGATTGGAAGCAGGTCACCACAAAAATGAGTAACAATCAGTGTGTATGGCCAGGGCCATGGAGTTGAAGGAGAGATAGTGACCAATATTTCTGTTTTCAGTGAATTCAGCTTTCTAGCCAGAGGATGACTTAGAGACAGTACTAATCTTGAAGAGAAATGCTACAAAAGAAATTTGTAGCTACTGATTAAAGTCAATTTACCAAAGAGAAATGAGCAGCTAGTCTACATATTTAATAACTAAAAGGCCCTTGAGCCATTGGTTTTTATACTGAATTGGCCTCTCCCAGCATCTCCTGACTAATTTCAGGTTTTGCAAGACTGGGTAGAACTCTAATTGTTTCAACAGATTGGAGGTTGGGGATTGTGTGTCCAGAGGTAATGTACCCAAACCTGCCATATTTCTTTCCTTAGCTTTTCTTCCCCACCCCTTCATTTCATACACCCTAAATTATTAGCAGATAAATAACCAAACAAACAAACAAAAAAAAGCCAATAGCAAACCCTTAATGCAAAACTAAGTTTCAACAAGTGGGCAAGTAAAAAGGAAGGACTGACAAAGATTTTCCATTCACAACATTTCTGGCAAGTAGCAGACAAAAACAAGTATGACTTATTTCAAAGATGAATAAGCAGGAAAAAAAATCTGTAAAATATAAGACAAAAGAAAAGAAATATAACCAATAAAAAGGCAATGAAGAATATATATTGGATATATTAGAACAAGACTTACTCAAGGAAATAGTAGAAAATTTAAGCAAGAATCACTTCCTACTCCCCAGGAACTGAAATATAATATAAACATATGAATGACAGAAGAACCCAACGGAGAAATAAGAACTATAAGAGATAGCAAAGCAACAGGATGAAGTGAGCTGATAACAGTAAAAAACAAGACAAAGCAAACAAACAAACAAAATCATTACAGAATTTGGAACTACCTAATAAGCCTGGAGATCAGAATTTAGATAGCAAACATTTAAATCAGTGTCATAAAGGTTATGCTGATGAAAATTGCAAAAACACAAAGGAAAGGGACAAAGAAAATACATTGATTAGAAAAACAAGTATATGTACCAAAGACAGATATTAGATATATATCATGTAGGTATTAAGTGCTCTTTTTAAAAGCATAAAAATGAAACATTTAAAACATTTAAGGATATAATAGAAAAATCTTTCCTGAAATAAATATGTGAACCTGTGGGTTTTTGTGTTCTCATTGTCTGAACTCATTAAGTGAACTCATGGTGATCCAAAGAAATTTAATAGACAACAGCTAACTTCATGATTAATTTTCTTGCAGAGATCATCCAAAAACAAAGACTCCTGAAAGCATCCAGACAGAAGAAACAGGTAAAAATTAATCTTGCTTCTGAATACCTTAGCAACATTAGACTAAAAGTAAAACTATATATTTACAGAGTTTTAAGCAGAAAATATGTGACCCCAAAATATACCCAACTAAGATAGTTTTTGCTAATAAAAGCAAATACTTTGCATATAAAATTTTCAAATATCCAATAACTCAGAATATATGAGTTATTGTACATGTCCTAAAAAAATACCTTGAACTATAACCCAATCATAAAACATGAATCAAAATAAAGAATTCACAATAAAGAAAGCTTGACCATAAAGAAGTCAGATGAGAAATAAATCATTTTAAAAACAGAATTGAGTCTAAATAATAAAATTCCACAATGTGTTACATTTTCTTTTAAAATTGCTACATAAATATAAAATAATATGTTGATGAAATAAATCTGGGAAGGAAAATTCTAGTTCATAGTAAATAGTGGAAAATATGAAATAAGAAGGATGAAGGATGCAATAAACGTACATTGTTTTTCTGCCTTCAAATAAATTCTATTTAATAAAAGCCCAGCAACCGAAACAGCGGAACGATCAGAGACCAGAACTACCACGACCCCTCATCCCAGCCGGTCGCCCCCAGTGAGCGGTTAGGGGTGATCAGGCTGGCAAGCGAGGAGTCAGGGGTGATCAGGCAGGCAGAGAGCTTAGGGGCGATCAGGCAGGCAGAGGCGATTAGGGGCGATCAGGCAGGCAGAGTGGTTAGGGGCAATCGGGCAGTCAGGAAGAGGCAGTTAGGGGCAATCAGGCAGGCAGGAGAGCAGTTAGGGGCCAGCGATCCCGGATTGCGAGAGGGATGTTCGACTGCCGGTTTAGGCCCGATCCGCAGGGATCCCAGATTTTGAGAGGGTGCAGGCCTGGCTGAGGGAATTCCCCCCCCCCATGCACGAATTTCATGCACCAGGCCTCTAGTATATATACTGTATATATATAATTAAATCATAAAAGGTTGTTAGTCAAAAAAGCAGTAATTGTTTTACGAAAAATAAAAACAAAAAATATAAGTATATTTTAAAAAACAAGAGGGAAGAAAAAAAAGTCAGCCTTTTTAGTTAAAAACAGAAAGAATAGCTATTCAAGAAATACTAGTATGTGGATCTGTTACAAACACTTAAAATGTTTTATAAAATATAATAATAATAAAAGAATTCATAGATGAGCTCTCAATAAAGAAAGGAAAAGCCTCAGGTACCCCATTATTGTCCAGGAAAGAAATGGAAAAAAGAGCAGTAAGTGTGTGCTCTGATGCAGCAGTCACCTGGAATACATTATCATCCTGGTTACCTAGAAGTTTGCTTTCAGCATCAACACAGAGAATGAAAGAGGAGGACTGAACTCCCAGTGAGACAGAGCTAGAATTAAAATTCCTGTATAAAGCTTCTTTTTGTTGTTAAAAACAAAATGTAAGAACTAAAAATACAAAAATCCACACACCTACACAATGACAATTGCTTATCTCTGCCCGAGCTCAAATTTTACTCTAAAAATTTGCTTCCTTTGGCTTTGAGGCCCAATGTTACCCTACCTAAATAGTCCTGAATTTAACATAGAGCTTGGTCCCTGGCTAATGATGCCCTGAGGTGCATGGCAAAAAAGAGTGATAACTATTCTGGTTCCATAAAAATCTCAAAGAAAAGAAATCTCAATAAAAATGACCATAAAATTTAAAAATTATAAAACACTTAAGGAATTCACCATGAATGTGTCTCAGCAGGTACAACTAATGGAAGGATTATTAACCAATAATGAAGAAAACATGAAATAAATTTAAAATTATTAACTGGTTAAATCAACACACTGGGAAAATAAGTATGACAAAAGGAGCAGATTTGTCCTGAAGAACCAATAGAACTATAAGGGGGGGTGGGGGGGTTGAATAGCCATTGATGTAAAAATAAGCAATGGATGGGGTAAGTGATATTGGTAAAGAGAGAATCAATAATGTGGAAAACAAATCTGAGAAAATTATATATTAAAGATAAAGACAAAGAAAGTGTGAGAAAGAGGCTAAAAGTCTTGTAAAAAGGTGGTTTAAAACAGTAACATTTTATTATACCTAAAGATTTTGTGGGTCAGGAATTCAGATAGGACTCAGCTGGATAATACTGATGTTTCACTTGGAGTCAAATCTGGAGGGTTCAACGTGGATTTACTTACATGTCTTTGCCCTTTGATGGGGGTAATTGAAAGATGAGTTTAACTAAGACAGTTAACTGATGCACCAACACATGAAATCTCCAGCAGAGTGATTTCAGGGTAGCCAGACTTCTTACTTAGAGGTTCACAGTTCCCATTAAAAATACCCTAAGAGCCCGGGCAGAAACTACAAGCTGTTAGAGTTAAAGCTCAGAAAGGTCCTTGTCTTATTCAGGATGCCAGTACTTACCTTTATACATACATTGTAAAGTCAAATATGCACTTTTAAATGTTAAAGACATCCACTACAATATGTGGGGTGATGGATTTGTTAATTTACTCAATGGTGGGAATCCTTTCACACTGTATACATATATCAAGTCATCACATTGTATACTTTAAATATATCACAATTTTTATTTGTCAATTATAACCTCAATGAAGATGAAAAAAGACATCCACTATAAAGTAAAAACATGATAACTTTTAAGCCAGTGGAAGAGAAAATAGATCTTAAAAACCAACCCATTCACTAGAAGACAGAAAAGTAGAAAAGGACAAAGTAAATACAAGTCAAAAATAAAGAATAAAATAAGATGGTATAAATACATTCAAATACAGTAGTTTTCATAGTGAATATAAATAAACTAAACTTACCAGTTAAAAGACAGAAACTCACAGATCAGATTAAAAAAATAGACAAAATAGCCCTAGCCGGTTTGGCTCAATGGATAAAGCATGGGCCTACGGACTGGCAGGTTCCAGGTTCGATTTCGGTCAAGGGCATATGCCCAGATGCAGGCTCAATCCCCAGTAGGGGGCATGCAAGAGGCAGCTGATCAATGATTCTCTCTCATCATCATTGATGTTTCTATCTCTCTCGCCCTCTCCCTTCCTCTCTGAAATCAATAAAAATATATTTAAAATAATAATAATAATATAAAAAATAAACAAAATGGCACAGAAAAGTTGAAAATAACAAAATGTACAATTATAGACAAAGGAAATACTAACCAAAAGAATGCTAAAACAATATCAGACAAAACAGGCATGGAGGTGGAAACCAGTATTAGAAATAAAGAAGGTCATTCACAATAATAAAAATTACAACTTGCTAGGTAGAGATAAAAATCCTCGATCTAGTTCTGGCCGGTTTGCTTAGTGGTTAGAGCATCAGCCCATGGACCGAAGTCTTGCAGGTTTGATCCCTGATCTAGGTTGGGGCGCATACGGGAGGCAACCAGTCAATGTGACACATCAATCTCTCTCTCTCTCTCTCTCTCTCTCTCTCTCTCTCTCTCTCTCTCTCCCTTCCTCTCTCCTTTCTACTATCTCTCTCTAAAGATCAATTCCTTGGGTGAGGATTAAAAAGAAATCCTGGATCTATATGGAACAACCAACAACATAATCTCAAATTATACAAAACAAATTTGATAGATTCAACACTACTTTCTCTCAGAGACCAAAAAATTAGAAAAACATAAATTGAACAACACAATTAAAAAAAAACACATTTTTCTCAAGCTAATCTGGAATACCTCTTAAAACTGATCATATTCTACTCCACAAAGCAAGCCCCAACAAATCCTACAAAGTGGAAATTATAGATATTATATTTTCTAATCAGAAAGCAGGAAAATTAGAAACAAAAAGATTCATAAAACTGTTCCTATCCTTAAACACATTTTTAAATAATTCATAGGTCAAATAGATCATCTACATTCAATTTAGAAAGTATTTCGACAAAACCAATAATGAAAAGACAACATATCAAATTGTGGGCTATAATGAAAGCAGGAAATTTTATAGCCTTAATAGTAGATATTAAAAATAAAAAATTAAAAATCAATGAATGAAACATCCTCCTTGAGGTCCTGGGAAAATAGAGCAGAGTAAACCTAAGACTATGAAATAATACCAAACAATGACATTGTAAAGGTAAGAAAATTGGGAGATCAATTCAACACCCTATTATCCAAATCATAGGCTATCTTAGCCCAGATCCTCTAAAAGCAAAACTGAGATAGGGGATTTTGTGCAGGTAGTTGGTTTAAAAATAAATCCGGGAGTGCAGGAGTGCTAAACTAGGAAAAGCAAAGCAGAGGAGAGAAAGCCAGTGCAAAATTGCATCATTAAATTGGACACTCCTGTGGAAGTTGGGCTTCCTCCTGCCAGGGACTCTCTGGTGCACCTTACAGAACGTGGCTCAGTATTGTCTGCCTCAAGGAAGGCTGGCATTTCTCCCTCAGTGCATTTTCAGGTGGCACAAGCATGAGAGGCAGGCGTCCTGCGGTGGTACAATGACCCCACATCAGACTTCCCTTCACAGGACAGTGCTCCTTGTGAATAAACTCTTCCCTCTTCAGTTCTATATTCTGCCTTGTCTGCTCCAGCACCTCCATGGCCCACCCCCAGATGTGTTCCTTGGCTTCTGCCAATAGGTACTACAATTGGTTTGATGTGTATGCTTCCCTCCTGGAGTACAGGCTGCATTTTCTTGCTGAAGCCATGCTGTGACTTGGCCCTCATTCTTAGTCTGGAAGCAATGAGGAAGATGGGGTAGATAGTGAGGAAAGACATCATAATGAAAGGCATCTGCCTCCTTTGAGGTCTTGGCTTGGATCTAAGCAAGGTAAAGATTCTCTCTATTATCAAGGAAATGGAGGCTGCTTCTGCCAGACCAGAGATTTTAGAGGAGCCTGGGGCTTATCAAGATTCTCAGGCTTACCTGAGAATGTCCCCACGACAGGTCTTTTCTATCACAACCTTGACATTTGCATAGGAGACCTATCAAGGCTGTAAACTCCATCTTATTTGCCGCTCTGCCACCCATAAAATTCAACCCTGGGCCAAAATGGCCTGCAGCGGCAAATGATGGTATTTCCTTAAGTACTACTGTAGAGGGCCTCTAGCTTTCAAAGCCTGCTTTGAGTGGATAGTTAGCTGAACTAAGCCTATCAATTTCCTTAATGTAAAGCTTCTAAAGCATTAATCAAAACCAGCACATCTGTGATCTTTTTTCCTTACTACTGCCCCATCTTATTCAAAGGATTGGCCTCTTAACTAAACACTTCATCTTCACCTATCCTTCGCCCCAATCCATTGCACTGAGCGCTCAGTAATTGTGATGTCAAGAGTTCTCACCATCCACCACCCACCACCAGCAGTGGGGTCCTTGCTGCTGTCCGACTGGGAAGTGATTCCGTTCCAGAACTCTGTGCTGAAGCTCTGCTTTTCAGGACCACTTTTGATACCAACTCTTGACCTGCCCACCACTTACCCACCCCCAAGCAAAGCCCGAGGCAACATCTTGCAAGTAGGACACTTAAGAAGTATTCCCCAGAAGCAGGACTGAGGGATGTGGAAAGGGAAATAATGTTTGGTTGGTCCAATCTATGGGAAGCTGGAACTCTGTCCCTCTCAGCAACCCCTGCACCATATGGAACGCACCTCCGAATTGTTCATGTGAAGGCCAGGCAGGAGCACTTACCCACCAGCTTGCGTCCCCCTTTTCCAAGGGTTGTTGTCTTCTCAGCTGCAAACTCTCTCACATTTTTCGGGTTGCACATGAATGAGGACCAGGTGGGTTTCTCCAAGAATGGGACCATCACACCATGAGATCCAAGAAGCCCCAGGAAGAAAGCAGGTTACATCTGCACTAATGTGGAACTCTCATCAGTGGAAACCAGATTTAAAAACAGGTCATATACAAAGGATCAGGAATTAAGTTGTCTGAGAGGGAATATAATCTAATAGGTTAGAAGGAATTCTCAAGGTAAACTACTTGGGCTCATATGCAGGACTTCCCATTTACCTGCTATAGAATTTTGGGTAAGATACTTAGCCATTCTATGTCCCAAATTCCTCATATTTAAAATGGGAATAATAATAACAGTATCTGCTTCATAATGCTTTTATAAATATTAAATGAACTATTTTATATAAAGAGATTAAGACAGTGCCAGGAACATGATAAACATTATATGTCTCATTACATTCTCTAGAACAACAATGGAAGCTATAAGATAATGGAACAACAGCTTCAAAATTCAAAGGCAAAATTATTTTCATCTAGAATTTTATACAAAGGAAGTAGAAACTACCTAATTTTCCTTCAGCAGCATGATAAATATTTTGCCACTTACTCATTCAGCAATAAAAATACCACAAATCTCAAAAACTACATTAAAAGATCCATTAATACTGTATGATTCCAACTATATGACGTTCTGGAAAAGGCAAAACTATGGAGATATACAAAACAATCAGTGGTGGCCAGGGGTTGGGGAAGGGTGAGGGGTGAATAGGCAAAGCACAGAGGATTTTTAGAGCAGTGAAAATACTCTGTATGATACTATAATGATTAATACATGCCATTATACATTTATCCAAACCCATAGGCTATACAACACTAAGAGGGAACACTAGTGTATACAATGGATTTTGGATGATTATGTGTCAGTGTGGGTTCATCAGTTGTAACAAATGTCATACTTTGGTGTGGGATGTTGATAATGGAGAAAGCTATATATATTTTGGGGGCAGGGGTATATGGGAGCTTTCTGTACTTTCTGATCAATTTTTCAGTGAACTTAAAACTACTCTAAAATTTAAGTTTTAAAAAAATAAATAAAGCCTTTTAAAAAAAGGACCACTAGCATTTATTCTCATGATGCAAAGATGGTTCAACATGAGAAATCTAATTTTATTTAACATATTACTTGATTGTTGCAGGAAAGCCATGCTAGCAAAAGAGAAGCGGCATTTAATAAAATTTAGCTACATTTCCTAGATTTAAAAAAAAATCCTTGTAAAACAGAATTTAACAGCAGTCTTTAAATAAATAATTAAAAAATAGTCATCTCAAACCAAAAGGCAACCTCATGCATAATTAATTATTTCATTGAAACAATTTCTATGAGGAATGAGACGAGCTCTCAATAAATATTTATTGAGTGAAGTGAATCCATGGTCCTGAACAGGTTCTTGACATGCCATTTGATTCTTCAGCATGCTAAAAATATTTTTAAAACTTTAAACCCAAATGGAGCCATGTAAAAATATTCAACAACTTCATCCATAGTTTAGGAACCAGTATAATACAAGTTACCAATTGTTCTATTTTTACATTTAACACCCCAAATTAGGATTGATTGTACCATTATCTCTAAAACTAGAGAAGAGAAAATTATAAAATAAGTCTGATTTTACAATTAGTAACAATTAACCTGAATGATATTCTTCACTACTCATTTATATGACAATTTAATCCCTAAAGGCATGTAGATTTTAGGCTTAGTTGAATGTTTCTACCTTTATTGGCACAAGGATTCAATTTTTGTTGCCATTGGCAAGTCAGAATCCTTTAAGGTATCTTTCTCTAAGACATATCTCTAGAACATGATCTTACAATTCAAAATTGAAGAAAAAATATTTAGAAATATTTTGGGTTCAGGCATAAACCTTAGATCATTTTCATCTTGCCTTTTTTCTAAAATTCTTCTCCTACACTGTGAGGAAGGGAATATATGATGCACTTCCAAACATGAGGTCAAAATGATTTTGTGGAGTGAGACTGACATTCCACTGTATATTCCTTTATTTTTTAAAATTAAATATTAGGTACGTGTTTTAACTATTCTCAATTAATTGCATAAAAATATCTATCTCACAATGTTGTTGCAAAAAACCACACCATATTATAGGTTTCCAATAATTACTAGTAAAGGGGGTTCCCTTCCCCTTTGCAAGCAGAAAGAAATTGCCCATCTGGAGCAGCATATGAAAGCTAGAGGCCTTCTAAATCTAGCACCAACCCCATTCATCTATATGAGGGAGCCCACGTATGTGAGAATGTGTGCGTGTGAACCTGCATGCCCATAAGTAGGAATTAGATAACTTGAACCGGTATCTTGTTAAGTTGGAACTGCGGTACCACTAAAACATCTTTAAGAAAAAGTTATGAATATGAAGATGCTTAGTTTTATACTCCAGTCTGTAATAGTTTAATTTTTAATGGGTACAAAAAATTAACATGAAACATTGAACAAGCGACTTTGACTCCTTTTATTTCTGAACACTGATATACAAGGTGCCAGTGTTCCAACCTGAGCTAATCATTCTGAAAATGGGAAGAAATTTCTAGTACATTTAGAATAACCCCGTATTTTTTACACATTAGGAAACAGCTGCCTTTGACAGGTTCTCTAACTCAATAACCATCACCTGCTTAAAGTCTGCCATTTATTATGCACACTTAGCTCCCATGAGCCGTTTCACCAACCCAATCTCTAAATCAATCGCATGTCTGTTCACCTGTTCATTTTTCCAAGCGGAAACTATACAAAGGGTGGAAAGCAAGGGGTGGAAAGCAAGGGTCTTTTGGAAAGAAAAAAACCTATTAAACTAGAATAACTCATAAAATATGGAAGCCACTATGACCTACAAGACACTCTGGGTTAGATATTCATTAGAAGCAAACCCATGAAATATACGGTGCATCTAAGTATATAACTTATACTGCACAAAGGTATTCCAAAGTAATAGAGGCCCAGGAACCTATCAAGGATTTATATTGTTCTTCTAAATACATGTTTTATTTACCTTAAAATATGTTACATATTTACTTTTTTTTTCTAAAATGATACTTTAAATTATTCAAAATCCAGTACATTTCACCATTTCTTTCCACGGGTAAAATAGATTGGTGGTTTTTGTTGTTATTTTTAGATCAGTAGCAACACTTTAAAAAAGCAATCCTGAGCCCTGACCGGTTTGGCTCAGTGGATAGAGTGTGATCCTGCAGACTGAAGGGTCCCAGGTTTGATTCCGGTCAAAGGCATGTATCTTGGTTGCAGGCACATCCCCAGTAGTGGGTGTGCAGGAGGCATATGATCGATGTTTAGATGTTTCTAACTCTCTATCCCTCTCCCTTCCTCTCTGTAAAAAAATCAATTAAAAATATTTTTTTTTAAAAAAAGCAATCCTGAGACTTCAGAGAAGTACAATTCAGTAAAATCAAACACCCACATAAGAGACTTAATTGTTGCCAAAGCTAAATATGAGAAAAAAATAGATGTCCATATGGAAAATCTAAGGTAGTCATTCGGGGGTTAACAAATAGCACTAGTATGATTAGGAAATACCACAGAAATTAAATATCCATTCTTCTGTATCCTATTAGAGTAGGAGATGAAAGATTAAGAGTTTGGAGGCATTTTTGATTTAGAGTCAATGAACAGCACTGGAATTTCTATTGAAATCAAAACCATTTTGATAATTAAGAAATTCCTTGATAAATAAAATACTTCATTTCAGACCTCTTATCTTTTTGGTCATTGTCTTTTTCATTCTATTATATACAGATGTGTAAATAGTATTCTCCCCCAGAGCTATTGATAAGGAAATAATACTCTTATTTAGTATTTCACCTGAGTCCCCATTCTTAAGAGAATATTTTCTTATACTCTTCCATTCATCGAATTACTTAGCATAGCTCTATGCCAAACACATTAATCACTGCACCCCTCCAACTCACAGATGTCATAAAATAGAATTCCTACTCCCTTAGAGTCTACATGATGTGTCAATGATAATTTCACTTTTAAGTTAGGAGATAACCATGTGTTTACCCATCTTAATTAAGTTTCCCCTGGAAAATGTTCCTTTAATTATGTTTTGCACATTTGAATGTGTCCCATTTTCCACCTGTGTTCAAAAGCACTCAACTCTAATGAATTGATTATCTAAGTTAGAGAAAGGATGCCTTTATATTTCATGTACTTTGATAAATGGACCTTACATGTTTGACCTAGCTGACATTTTGTAACCTATTTTATCACCTCATGAGCTCTATTAAGACTTTTCAATGATATTTAACATCTGATGGATATATAATTAAAATATAAACCTAATCAAATCTATATTATAACTAAATTATAGCATCAAGATGACTTGGCCTTTTCTTTGTGGTTTCTCTGAGAAAATTGAATTACTAACGCTGACCTCCTCACAGACAATGATCTTCAATGTTTTTCTTCCGAGGGCACTTATGTCTCTCAGAGTTTTCCTTCGAATACTACTTTGTCGGCTTCAGTTAAGTTACATTTCCAACATGCACATAAAATAAAAGTTTGAAGGATCATTTGAGCCAATATCATGTTTTAATCATTGATTTAGATGATATGAGCCAATATCATGTTTTGTGTCTGGATTATTAGAGTAAAATCAGCAGAGCAAAAATTGTCTTTCCTGCCTTATCCAAATCACAGCCTAATTACCCTTTCTATGCCAGCTGTGCAGGCCCAGCCAGTAGGAAGTGAAATGATTTTTTTCCCTAATCCCAAAGCAAGTTATTAGCAGCTGTGGGCACAGGAATCTGTCCTGTCTCTGTGGGTGCCCATCAAATATCACCCCATGTGCCACCGAATTGAAAGAAGATATTTTTCCTTGCACCTTCCTGAGAACAGCTGCATGCTGTTGTAGTAACTGATCACATTCCACCTTGGAATCATTGGTTTTGTCCTAATTATTTTAAGTCTGTTCCAGAAAATAGTTTAAATACATACAATTACAGTAGTACTGTGACTGGGGCCTACGTTTTCAGAGTAAATACCTTAAAAATTAAACAATTTTATTTGGATTTTTTTAAGTAGGTATAAGTTATAGGACTTGTCAGTGATACAATATTGAGATATAGAAACAGGCCAGTGTCTCCCCCCCAAAAAAAAGTTTAGGTAGTTCACCAAAAGCAAGGACAGCTAGAGAATTAAAATGTAATACAGGAGATTGTAAGACCTAAAATTACAGACTAAGGACATTTCAGGAACACATCTTTTTATAGCACCCAGAGTAAGCAGAGCTGAACAGATGGGTATCATTCCCAGGTAAGACAGATTCCTCCGCTGTGAAACTGCACCCCGCAACAGACACCTGACGTAAGCAAAACTCCTCATGCCCCTTTCTCATCAGCTAATTTTTAATGAAGCACATGTTCAGAATGGGTAATGTTTCAATACAGACATAATCTGACTCAATCTAAACCCCACACATAAGTAATTGATGGTTCTCTCATATGTGTTTTTTTTTTCTTTTTTTTTTCTCTTTTAGGAATGACCAGTTAACCTTATTTATTTACCTGGTTTTTACATTTTTAGGTATTTAAGAAATGTAAACCTTCCCATTTTTCTTATTTCCTCTTGAAGAGTTTTTTTCTTTAGGGAAATACAAAAAACTCATAGTTTTTCCATTTGTAAGTCCAAGCTCCCTGAGGACAGGAGTGCCGCTTGCCTTGTCCACACTGTATCCTGGGCTACTTAAGTAGGTGACAGCAAACATTTGCAGAATATGTGACTGAAGGACACATGATGGCCTCGGTAAAACACGGGTTAGGAGTTCACTTTCAACATATGCATTATTATAATGTCTTTTGAGTATAAATTTCATACCATCTTGAGTTTCTAAAAAATACAAGCCACTTCTTGAATTTAAAAATGGTACATCTGTGTAATTCACTAGAGCAGCAAACACACAGAGCAAAATATTTTCTTCTGAGACCAGTGGCAAGCCAGATTAAAATGTCATTTTTACTTGGGAAAAGAGACAAGTTCTATATTGGAAGTGGTGGTGCCAATGTTGGCAGCGTTCTCTCAGGACGAGGAATGCCAGAAAGTATAAAATAAACACTTGTTGATAAAGACCCACAGCTATAAGAAGTGGACCCACCACCGAATCCACACCCACACACACCTTATCAGAAACAGAGGGTTTCATTATCAAACTAACGTTCCCGTTGCAGGAAAAATCCTGCAATAGGGTTTCCTGCTGCACTCTACCCCGCCCTGCCCGCTCTCCTTCCTTCTCCCCTGGCCCCGCCTCCACTCCTCCCTTCTCCCCCGGCCCCGCCTCCGCTCCTCCCTTCTCCTCCCCCTGGCTTGCTTGCTTCTCTACAGCTTTGCTCCCTTCTGCAGCTCTTGGCTTCTTTCTATGCTGTCTTGATATGCAAATTAGCCACCATCTTTGTTGGTGTAATTTGCATATTCGTCCTGATTGGTTGGTGGGTGTGGCTTGGCTGGTGGGCGTGGCTTGGGCATAGCGAAGGTGTGGTCAATTTGCATATTTGTCTATTATTAGATAGGATTCTGAGAGTGGCCTTCACAATAGTTCTGGTTATGCCACCTTATCCTAGAACCCAAGTGAGTGGCGTTATAATCAATTAAAGGCTCTGTTAGTCCCAGGAGTATGTTATGTGTCTCAGGTTTGGGAAGTGGAAGAAAACCATTGGGAAAAAAAAATGTGGGCATTTTTTCACTACAGCTCAGTCCTCAGTTCTTTCCCCTCTACTGTGATCCTCTAGGAACACACCCACATGCATGGGTGAACTCTGTTGTTCCTTAATTGGGTGATTCTTAAACTTGACCTCTAGCTTTGTCCTTCCTCTCTAGTGAATAGAAAACGCGTATTTCTGGAAGCCTGCTAGATATCCCCACCTTGACTTCCCACCAGCTTTATCCATTCCTCCTTCCAAACCATATTTCCTATAAGGACACTATCAAACCACTGTCAAGCCACTCAAGCTAGATTTCCCAGACTTATCTCTAATTTCCCCTCCTCCCTTCTCACCTCTTCAATATCAGAGTTGGTGTCTTGACTTCATCACTTCATTTATTTCCTATTCTTATCTATGCCACAAAACATTTTTCCTTAAACTTGTTGTATATAGGCCATGCCATGCTGCCGTTCCAGAATCTAATCTTCAATGTTTCTCAATGAGATGAAATTCTATGACTGACACCCAGACTATACTTCCTGTGATTATCAGGACCTAGACAGAATGGTTCAATATCCTGGGTTTGCCACTCACTATCTGTACAGCCTTGGACCTCATCTCTCCATGCCTCGGTTTCTTCACCTGAAGACTTAACCTCTTGAGGCTGTATAATGATTAAATGTACATGAATACATTGAGCCTTTAGAACAGCTCTTGTTATGGATGATCGTGTAACCTACAAATGGGACCACTCACCATTTCCCAAAGATGTCTTCCTTTTTATCATTCCTGATCTTTTGTTCAAATTGTTCCCTTTGCCTTACATGACCTTTTCTCCACTGAAAACCTACCCATTTTTCAAAATCCAACTCAAATACCAACTCTTCCCTTGAAACTGTCACTTAAAAGATTTGTCTTTTTCTGAATTCAAGATAATGTATCTACCCTAACTAGCTTTATTCATAGTAAATGAAATAATATAGATTTTTGTATTTTTAAATCTTCATAAAAGATTCTATCCTATAGAGCCATTATGTTCTTACACTGACCTTCTTGTTACAGCTACACTGCTAATATTTTTATTATGTTATTTTATTCCATTTCTTTGTAAGTGGTTTTGAATTTGAAATCATTTTCAATAGCAAAACACAAAACAAAACACAGCTTTAGGAAGAAATAAATTGGAGCTTTCTAAAAACATGACAATTTAGGCTTTAGGAAGATTTTTAAGAGAAAAGATTTTAAATAGTTTTGATGTCGAAATACAAAGCATTTCTGAAGAACCTGAAGAAACAGATAAAGCATTATGCCAGTATTGTACCATTAACTATTATTTCACAGATGATTTTAAAGTTGGGATGACTTTCCCCCTTCAATTTCACTATTTTCTGCTATATTTGAAGCATTGTGGGGTTTTAAAGGCTGCCCTCTCATGGAGACAAATTAGACTGGAGGAAATTAGTCCAGGTGCAGCCAGTTAATTATGGAGTCAGGAACGCCCCTGTGAAGTGAGATTGCACGTCCCCACCATGGACTCCACTTTAGGCTTCTTCGCACATGATGGAGCTTCATTTCAATGAGGAAAAAGTACCCTCATGTGGCTTGTACTGGGCCTTGGATTTTTTTTTAATCTAAAGATTATGTGCTTCCCTGGGGAAAAGCCGGCAGAACTAAGAAGATGGTGGCCTGCCTGGTCTCCAGGTCTCTCCCTCTGGGATCCCTATCAGTAGCAGATCTTCCTTCAGGTGGTCCCTTCATCCATCCACCTGTCCAAACCCATGGCCCCCCACCATATTCCACCCATCCTCAATGAATGCTCTGTGCAAGAACTTCTTGATGGACCAATCCATTCTAATGTTTCATTCAGGGCCAACACCCCTTGATGGACCAATCCATCCTAATGTTTCATTCAGGGCCAAGACCCCTTGATGGACCAATCCATTCTAATGTTTCATTCAGGGCCAAGACCCCTTGATGGACCAATCCATCCTAATGTTTCATTCAGGGCCAGGACCCCTTGATGGACCAATCCATCCTAATGTTTCATTCAGGGCCAAGACCCCTTGATGGACCAATCCATCCTAATGTTTCATTCAGGGCCAGGACCCCTTGATGGACCAATCCATTCTAATGTTTCATGAGGGGAACAAAAGACTCACTCCAGCAATGGTCTGCACTGGGCTCCTCTTTCCTTTCATCTTTTGATTCCCTTTGTTTCCCATCCCCACTCTCATCCCTCTAACTGCCCCTACCCCACATTTCTAATATCTTTGATGAAAATTATCTTATTTGTGTTTATCTTTATAAGATGTTTATTTTGGGTTTGTGTGCATCTCTTAAAGCCAGACATAAATGGTATTGAGCTATGGATATCAATATTTCTTATTTTAAATATGTTTTTATTGATTTTAGAGAGGAAGGGAGTAGGAGAGAGAGATAGAAACATCAATTATGAGAGAGAATCATTGATCGGCTGCCTCCAGCATGCCCCACACTGGGGATCAAGCCCGCAAGCCAGGCATGTGCCCCAACTGGGAATCGAACCGTGACCTCATGGTTCATAGATCAATGTTCAACCACTGAGCCACACTGGCTGGGCCAACCTTTCTTACTTTAGATACTCAGTACTGTGTATTTATGACACCCAGGTTGCTGTGTATACATTCAGTGAACTGTTTCTGGATGTATTCCATATAATATTTCATACAGAACATTGTATTTATCTTCTACCCCAGTGATAGACAACAGTTGTCTCCAACTCCCACAAACTATGATGAACATCAATTTATATATTCCATTGTGGGCCTGTGTGTGAATTCCTTTGGGAAATAGCAAGGAAGAGGATTCCTGGATCCTAGGATCTACACATATTTAATTTTATCATTTCTTGCCAGATACTCTCAAGGATGACTGCACCAATCTATACTCCCACCAGTCATGCATAAGGGTCCTTATAACTCCACATGTCTCCCATTCTGCCAGGTTAATGTTTGTGAAGTAATAGTTCACTGTAATTTTAGCTTATATTCCTGATGAATAATTCATTTGAGTAACTCTTTGGTGTTTATTCATTTTCTGTAAATTGGCTATTCATATTCTTAGCCTGTTTTTTTATGTTGGGGTTCCTACTTCTTCAGGTTAATTTACAGACATTCCCCACATTTTGTGTATTAGGTTTTAGTCCCCTGTCAGTTTTAGGCACTGTCAAATAATTTCGCCATATTTGTCACTTCAAACTTTGTCCATGGTATCTTTCACTGAATGAAATTCCTTAGTTTTGCTTAATGGTATAGGCTTGTGAAGGTGTCAGAAGTCTTTTCTACCTCCATATAACAAGATATTCTCCTACATTAATTGTATTACACTTTAATGCATAGTTTTCACATTCAGGTCTTTAATCTACCTGGAAATTACATTTGCATGTGGTTGGATAGGTAACACTTTCATTTTTCTATATATGGGAAGTCAGTTTTCCCAACAACATCTATGGTAGTGCCATCTTTATCATATACTAGAGGCCCAGTGCACAGATTTGTGCACCGGTGGGGTCCCTCAGCCTAGCCTGAGAGGATCGGAACAAAATCAACTCCCCGACATCCCCAAGGGGTTCCGGATTGCGAGAGGGCAGTTCTTGGGTGGCACACCCCAGAATCAGGCTCTCTCCTTTCTGTGTCACCCGAGAACCACAGCTGCCAAGTCACTGCAGCTTGGCAACTCCTGCATTGAGTCTGGCCCCTGGTGGTCAGTGCACGTCATAGCTACTGGTCGGACAGTCAGACGGTCGCTTAGGCTTTTATATATATATATATATATATATATATATATAGATAAACTCACTGAAATGTTTATTCTACTTCAATGGTTTATTTTCTTGTTCTTATGCTAATACTGCCTTTTAAAAATTACTGTGGCTGCCAGTTTAACTCAGTGGATAAAGCATTGGCCTGTGGACTGAAGGGTCCCAGGTTTGGCTCTGGTCAAGGGCACGTACCTTGGTTACAGGCTGAGGTTGCAGGCTTTATCCCCAGCCCTGGTCTGGGTGCATGCAGGAAGCAACCAATCCACATGGTTGTTTCTCTCTCTCTCTCTCTCTCTCTCTCTCTCTCTCTCTCTCTCCCTTACACTCGCTTTGAAAATCAATGGAAAAGTGTCCTTGGGAGACAGATAAATAAATAAATAAATAAATAAATAAATAAATAAATAAATACTGTGGCTTTGCAGTATGTCTTAATATCTGGTAGGGCTAGAACCTCCTCTTTTCTCTTTATCCTAAAGACTGATTTAATCACCTTTATTCTTTCACATAAACTCTGTAGTATATTCAACCAGGAGTTTGATTGAGATTTCCATTGAATATATAGATTAACTTGAGAAGAGTTGACATTTTCATAAATATTAACATCCATTCTGGAGACTTTGAAAATTTATTTATTCAGCCAAAACCGGTTTGGCTCAGTGGATAGAACGTCAGCCTGCGGACTGAAAGGTCCCAGGTTCGATTCCGGTCAAGGGCATGTACCTTGGTTGCGGGAACATGCCCAGTAGGAGGTGTGCAGGAGGCAGCTGATCGATGTTTCTCTCTCATTGATGTTTCTAACTCTCTCTCTATCTCTCTCCCTTCCTCTCTGTAAAAAATAAATAAAATATATTTTTTTAAAAATTATTTGTTCAGAATCACTTATGCATCCGTTATTCAGTTTTATGCATCACATCTTAATTTTTATTGTATTTTCTAGACAGGTAGTAAAATTTTTAAAAAATTATTGACATTTTTATAAATTAACATATCCAGAAACCTTCCTAAAATCCCAATTGTTCTAGTAACTTGTTTCTTTCTAGTAACTTGTTTCTTCTTAAAATATTGGCAGTGCCATCTCTTTCTTGACCAAGCATTACACACACATTTCTTTTTCTTATAGCACTCACTAGAATTATGTTAAGCAGTAATAGTACTAATGGACCATCTTGTCTAGTCCCTTTCTTAAAGGGAATATTTTTGGTTTGGGATATGTAATAATGGCAAAAATATTCACTTTTTTCTCTCTTCCATTTTATTATAGAACCTCTAAATTTTGGGCTGGACTCACATCCATCCAAAATTAAGACTATCTTTCCTAGCCTCACTTGCCACTAGATATGGCCTCATGACTAAATTCTGGTCTATTTGATATGAGTAGAAGTGATGTGTTCATCTTTTGGTTGTAACTTTTAAAAAGAAAAGGACATGGCTTCCCCTTTCTCATTTCTTGTGGCTGAAATTTAGAAATAGTGGTGAAGACTAAAGTAGCCACCACAGATCATACAGATAAGGTCAACATGGTAGGGATGTCACACTAACATGATAGAAGGAGGCTGGGCTCCCCAAATACTAAATTGCCCTATCAGCCCTGAACTACTATTATACCACTATACACTTGGAAGAAGTAATTAAAATTTTACCTTCATGTTTAAATGTCACTATAGTGGGATATAAAAGTCTTGGCTTAAAGTTTATTTCTCTCCAATATTTTAAAAATATTAAGCCATTGTCTTCTTGTATTTAGTGTTGCTCTTAAAAAGTTTGATTTTTGTTTCTTTGTAATATGCTATTTATATCTAGAAACTTTTCTAATTCTCTCTTTGTCTTTGATGTTCTTAATTTTTATTATAGTATCTGGGTGTGAAGGATTTTGTTTTTAATTTACTTTTTTATTTTTTTTATTTTTTAAAAAATATATTTTATTGATTTTTTACAGAGAGGAAGGGAGAGGGATAGAGAGCTAGAAACATCGATGAGAGAGAAACATCGACTAGCTGCCTCCTGCACACCCCCTACTGGGGAATGTGCCCGCAACCAATGCACATGCCCTTGACCGGAATCGAACCTGGAACCTTTCAGTCCGCAGGCCGACGCTCTATCCACTGAGCCAAACCGGTTTCGGCTTAATTTACTTTTTTATATATGCACGAGAGGCCTGGTGCACAAAATTCGTGTGGGAGCACTAGATGGGACGACTGCTCACGGGAGCAAAGAATTTTCAGTAACCACCAGAGGCTCATCCCAATGACAGCGACCAGTGCCCCGCCTTGGTCTGGCGCCCCTGCTCACCTGCTCCACCATCTGCCACAGCCGACGTCAGCCATGTTATGTGCATGCCTTCTGGTGGTCAGCACATGTCATAGTGACCAGTTGTTCGTTTGTTCCACCATTCGGTCTATTTGCATATTAGGGTCATATATATATATTAGAGGCCCAGTGCAAGAAATTCATGCATGGGAGGGGGGGGGTTCCCTCAGCCCGGCCTGCACCCTCTCCAATCCGGGACCCCTCGGGGGATATCTAACTGCCTCTCACAATCTGGGACCGCTGGTTCCTATCCGCTCACCTGCCTGCCTGCCTGATCGCCCCTAACCACCTCTACCTGCCTGCCTGATTGCCACTAACTGCTCCCCTGCTGGCCTCATCGCCCCTAATCGCCTCTGCCTCGCCCCACACCCAGGACCCAGGAATCCCTCCTCCAGCCGGTTGCAGGCACCCAGGAACCGGGCCGGCTTTGCCTGGGCTGGCTGCAGCCGCAGGGGACTGAGGGCAGGCAGCTTCGCCCGGGCCGCAGCCACAGATGCCCAAGACCGCAGGGCAGGCAGCTTGTCCCTCTCTCAGGCCGCAGGCGCAGGTGCAGCCGCTGGCACCTGGGACCGCGGGAAGGGTGGCTTGTCCCTCTCCCGGGCTGCAGTCTGGCTGGTCCCCATTCCTCTCTCGCGAGCTCATTTGTGCCTGGCTGGTCCCTATTCCTCTCTCCCCAGTGTTGAGTGTCTGAGCCTTTACAGTGTGATAGCATGAGGGCGTGACAACCATTTGCATATTAGCTCTTTATTATATAGGATCATACTTGACACTTTATGAGGTACCTGTTCTGGTTATTATGATAACGTAGTCTCCCTTATGGCAATCTGTCAGCCTGGGGGGTTTAGAGGGACAGAAGTGAAGACAATGCTGGCCCTCTTCATCTGTTTTTATAAACTCTTCACTCATGTAAAGCTTTTACTCTGCCCTAATATTACCCCAAAGACCTGGACCACAACAGTTGATTTATGTGATGAAGTATCTATCAACTCTTGACCCAAGACCATGTAAGGAAGAAGCAAGGACAAAACACAAAAGCTTTTCTCCAAGTTGTTCTCTCACTGCAGTGTCTTCCTTAAGCTACCCCTTTCCCTCTAATCCACCTCTACCCTGAACCCCACCCAAACACAGAAGTTCACTACACCATTCACTCTCCCCAGGAGGCTCATGCCATTTTTGTTGGTTTCTTTTCACTTCTAGTTTCCCTACGGTTGATTTGAAGAGTGAAAGCTAGCGACCTATCCTAATTTCCATCCTGATGGGAAGCCAAAATCAGATACAGGAATCTAATTTTAATGGCCTTATGAAGATATTGGTGTATTAAAAGTGAAACTTTTAGACCTAAAAGAAAGGGAAAATACCTTCACTAGAGCCTGGAAAGGAAGATAAATTAAGCCAAATAGGACCTGGCTGGACTACCCTATTCATACCTATAGAGGCTACAAGTTACTCACACCATCCATGAGGAAAGTCATTACCTAAAGTAACATTTTGGAATTCCCTGAATAGTTACCTAATCAGGCATCTCCTTGACTGGTCCCAATGGTAAACAGGACTCAAGTAAGAAGAGAAGTTAAATAAAGCCTTCTTTCCCATCACTCTTCAGTATATCTCAGAAGCACATTGCACATTAAACACAAATGAAATAAGACTGTTCTAGGTGAGCCCTGATTTTGTTTTTTATTTTCTGAAATCTGCATGGATTGTTTGTTATCTAAATAGGGACTTTTGTAGGGATTTTTAGGGATGTCATCATTTAGGCTGCTTTTAATGTGTAAAAGTGCAGGCTAAAATAGTCAAAGGACTATTTATGCCTGCATAGCTCATTGCTGCTGAGTCAACATGACTTTGTTTGAGCCCAAAGACCAATTAGAAATCACAGCTTTTGGGTATTCTCTTATTAGCCCAAAGCACAAAAGAAACCAGCCAGGACTACTACTAAACTGATAAATGTCGTAAATGAGAGTAGACGTTCTAAAATCTCACATGAGAAATTTGATGGGTCTGAGTCTGTGCTCCTACCTTTTCTAAAGAAAAAGTACAGATGTCTATCCTTTTTAAAAAAAAAACATATTTTATTGATTTTTTACAGAGAGGAAGGGAGAGGGATATATAGTTAGAAACATCGATGAGAGAGAAGCATCGATCAGCTGTCTCCTGCACACCCCCTATTGGGGATGTGCCCGCAACCAAGGTACACGCCCTTGACCGGAATCGAACCTGGGACCCTTGAGTCCACAAGCCGACGCTCTATCCACTGAGCCAAACCGGGTAGGATGATGCCTATCCTTTTTTTAAAAAGCATTAGAAAATCCCAAATCCAAACCACTCTAAAGAGCAAAATGTGGAAAATATTAAGAGAGGATAATACTGTTGGCAATCAAACTGGATTGATCCAGAAATAATACATTCACACACTACTTTTAGTATCTGCTTCTCAGACTTCATTCCCTGTAGCATCATCTGCCCCTAGAGACAGCTTTGCCCATTAGTATTAATTAAACCTGAATGTTAACATGGAGAGAGATTTATAACTTCCTTGGCCTGACAGCTGTGCTGTAGCTAAAGTGCATCAAAGAGAATGAATGACCCCAGTCTATACACATGAATTATGATCCACTTCTCCAAATTGGCCAGAGAGTTTTAAAAGTATTTTGGGGAACTTGCCAAGCAAGTTTTCTATCCCTCCTCCTCACCCCCATCTAACCACTGCCACTATCATAAAAGGACCACGTCCATATAGAGCAGTGTGTAAAATTGGGGGCCAGGCTTAAAAGGGGAGGAAAGTGAGAAGTAAAGACCTAGTGATCAAGTGCTGAATTACAAGGTTGAAAGAAAAATAGTTTGCCCAAGAATTCCCCTTATTTGAACCATAGCAAATAGAAGTATATATTTTCATATAATGTGTCTGTACAGATTTAAGATGGGTCAAAAAAATTCTTGTCCTATTATAGACTGTGGGGCAAGATGAAGAAAAGAATGGATGTCAAAACACCTATGAAATTTCAGAACAGAAAACAGAGAAAACAAATTTGAAACTGAAATTGACAATCATTTCGAATCATGATATTTCATATAGTTTTCAAATCTAACTTTTCAAAAATTTAAAAACTTACCTATATCATGATTTGTGGGAATCACCTAAAGATTTTAAACTCTGATTCTATATATTCAATTTACTTATATAATCCGAGTAGCTACATTAGCATGACTTTACTGTCCAATTGTTTTTGTAACTCTATTAGCATAACTCTGCTATTCCAGACACTCTTGCCTGGAATGACTTGATCGATCATTTTAGGAAATTCCCAAAAGACCCATCAAGGATTCACAGTTGGTTTATACTTCCCTGAGACTTTTTGAATGTCTTACCTCAAATTTCTTGCTTCACTCTTACCCCAAATCCTAATCTGTTATATCAGGATCCTTACACAACCCTAATCAAGCCTCTGCTTTGAAAGCCCCACCTTAAAAAGAACACACTTCAAAAAAAAAAAAAAAAGAAGAAGAAGAACGCACTTCAAATTTCCAGTACAATCTGGCTTGTCTTCTCCCTCAAGATGTGTAAAACTCTATTGAGGTGGTGTTCCCTTTTGCTGTGTGGTAAGCAGTAAACTTTGTGTTATCAACAGGCTGTGTTAACGATATTTGAGAGCCCTTGACAGAAGATAATATAATATTTCTATGTATCCATTAAAGTACATAGAACTTACAGTAAAAAGAATGATATAAATGACATTACTTTTTACTTTAGATTTATCTGAAAGAGAAGATGGTGGAATGAACTTTAAATTGTTGTAAATAGCCCTAGCCGGTTTGGCTCAGTGGATAGAGCATCAGTCTGTGGACCGAAGGGTCCCAGGTTCGATTCTGGTCAAGGGCACATGCCTGGGTTTCGGGCTCGGTCCAATCTGCAGGAGGCAGCCAATCAATGATTCCCTCTCATCATTTATGTTTCTATCTCTCTTTTCCTCTTCTTTCCTCTCTGAAATCAATAACAATATTTTTTAAAAATTGTTGTAAATAGTAATTGTGTGGATCTTGTGCTACATATAGTTATGTGTACTCTATACAGAGATGCCATCTTCTGCCCCAGCATTTTCCATTCTCCACATCCTGCTGCCTTCCTTTATTTGGGAGTAGGTTCAGCACTTATCATCATCTGACATACTAAACACACACACATATATACATTTGCTTATTTGTTTATTGTCTGTCTCTACACACAATCCTAACTCAAATGTAAGCTTTATGAGGGTCTATTACCTGTTGCATTCCCAGCACCTAGAATGTGCCAGACTTAGAATAAATACAGAGTGTCCCAAAAAATGTACACACACTTTGAATAATTATTAATTCCAATGGGTTCAATCTGAAAAGAAAGAAATATCAATTGAGCTATCAACTGTTAAATGTGTATACATTTTTGGTAGGAAGGTAATAAGGTAGGAGAAGAAGGAAGAAAAGGAAGAAAAAAGCTGCAAATCGTTAGTAAATATAAAATCCATATGTAAAGACAAAACAATGAGTAGTGTTTTTTTTTTTTTCTTTTAGGAAAGAACGTTTAGTTTGCAGGCACTATACAAGACACATTTCAGATATGTTATTCATTTCCTATTCTCCCAACTGTGCAATACATTATCTCCATTTTATAGATGAAAATCTTAAGGCTCAAAGAATTGTAGTATTTTGTTTGACATCATATAATTAATAAATTGGTGGGGGGAAAAATCTGAATTCAGTTCTAACTTCCAAATCTGAACATTAGACATTTGGACTAAGTTGCCTCATTTAATTTAGCTTTTTCTTTTTCTTCTTCTTCCCTTTTCTGCCCCTCAGCTCCCTATTCAGGGCACTGCACTCCTGTCTGCTCAGTTCCCACCAGAAAACACAAGGTTTCCATTCCTGGCACTTATACACAAAACAAGTGATCACTTTTGTTTTAAATTCTCCACCCATTGACTTGACAACATTTCCTTAATTTCTAAACCCAAAAGGCTCATCAAGGAGCTTTAGAGGGACAGAAAAGGGGTGTCTAGAGCAAGGAAGAGAGGCAGGGCCTTGCCCAGAAAGGCGGCCAGTGGAAACTCCCAGCGGCAGGGAGGCCAGGGCACTTTAGAGCCATGTCATCTATTATTCAGGTTTCAGTTTTCTGTGCTCTGTGCTTCCTCTTCCATTATTTTAACCCTTCTGGGAAAGTCAGCATTTGTCTTGTGTTGGCAGCACCCTGGGAAATTCACATATGGGTAGCTGAAAGAAGTGCTGCTTCTTTGGATCATCCAGCTCTGGATGATGGTGTGGCTGTGGTCGATCACAGGCAGAATGTGAGCTCCAGTGGCTACTCAGGAGCAGGTCGGAGCACAACCCATACCCCCAGATGGCCCTGGGAGGCAATAGAGGAAGAGAACCTGCTGCTCTGCAGATCCTGCTGTGGGGAAGGCAGATGTGCTGAGAAGGAAGAGAGATCTAAGTGACCACTGCAGGCCTGGACGAGGGTGAGGGCAGGGAGACGCACCTCAAAGTGTAAGCCCTAGCCACAACACTCAGTGCTCTAGAGAAACAATATTTTCATGTAATATTTCAATCAACCAAAATTAATGCAAAAAATCCATGGTGAATAAATATCAAAATTTGAAATAAAAACAGGCCGAAACCGGTTTGGCTCAGTGGATAGAGCGTCGGCCTGCGGACTGAAAGGTCCCAGGTTCGATTCCGGTCAAGGGCATGTACCTTGGTTGCGGGCATATCCCCAGTAGGGGGTGTGCAGGAGGCAGCTGATTGATGTTTCTCTCTCATCGATGTCTCTAACTTTCTCTCCCTCTCCCTTCATCTCTGTAAAAAATCAATAAAATATATTTTTAAAAAAACAAAACAAAAAAAAACAGGATCATTATGGCTGATTTTTCCTTTTCCTCAGGCTCCAATATGGTGCAGCATGGCTTTGTTATGATTGTGACTTTATCTGAAATGTTGACATTTTGTTCTTCATGGATGTTTTTACATTGATTTTGAATTTTTAAAAATATTGTGTTAAAGTATTGTATTAGGGGTCTCCAGAGAAATAAGTCAAAAGAATATCCTATCTAATAAAGAGAGAATATGCTAATTGACCATCATGCCCTCACAAAGATGGCAGTGCCCACAGCCAATAAGGAGGGAATATGCCAATTGACTGTCACGCCCTCAAAGATGGCAGCACCAACAGCCACAAAATGGCGGTGCCCAGTCCCCTCAGCCCCGCCAGGGCAGCAGGTGTGTGGCAGAGCCGGGCCCACCCCCAGATGAGTCCGGCCACTCCCCGCGCCTGCCTTGGGAGTCCCCCAGTTCTCTCAGCCCCCCAGCTGCCAAGGGCCACCCGAGGCTCAGGTAACCAGGGCCAGCTGAGGCTTGCGCTGCCGGCAGTGGCAGCAGCAGAGGTGTGATGGGGCATTGCCTTCCTCTGATCACCGGGTCGCTTCCTGCCCCTGAGGGCTCCTGGACTGAGAGAGGGGGCAGGCCGGGCTGAGGGACCCCTCCCATGTAGTGCATGAATTTTCATGCACCGGGCCTCATATATATATGGAGCTGAGGGACAGAAAAGGGGAGTGTAATATGTATATCAATAGGATATCTATACTAATAAAAGCCTAGGTGGTCCTTGCACCCTCGCATGCGACATCATCACAAGATAGCCGCCACAAGATGGCCGCGTGCACAGCAGAGGCGAGGCCCAGTGGCTGCTCCATGCGGTGAGGCCTGGGTGTCCCACAGCTCTGAACGATGCAGAGGAGGCCGGTCCTGGCATATCCTCCGCCTCGCACGGAGGAGTTGGGTCCCAGCGGAGGAGGCAGGTTGCAGCAGGGGAGGGCAGTTGTGGGCAATCAGGCCAGCAGGGGAGGGCAGTTGTGGGTGATCAGGCCAGCAGGGGAGGGCAGTTGGGGGCCATCAGGCTGGCAGTGGAGGGCAGTTGGGGGCCATCGGGCTGGCAGGGGAGGGCAGCTGGGGGCCATCGGGTTGGTAGGGGAGGGCAGTTGGGGGTGATCAGGCCAGTAGAGGAGCAGTTAGGTGTCAATCAGGCCACCAGGGGATCAGTTATGGAGCAATCAGGCTGGCAGGCAGAAGCAGTTAGGGACAATCAGGCAGGCAGGCAGGCAAGCGGTTAGGAACCAGCGGTCCCAGATTGTCGAGGGGGATGTCCAACTGCCAGTTTAGGCCTGATCCCTGTATTGGGCCTAAACTGGCAGTCAGACATCCCCTAAGGGGTCCCAGATTGGAAAGGGTGTAGGCTGGGCTGAGGGTCACCCCCCATGCATGAATTTTGTGCACCGGGCCTCTAGTCCTATCTAATAAAAGAGTAATATGCAAATTGACCATTACTCCAACACACAAGATAGCTGCCCCCATGTGGTCAAAGATGGCTGCCCCTATGTGGACACAAGATGGCTGCCACAAGATGGCCAGCAGGGGAGGGCAGTTGGGAGGGACCAGGCCTGCAAGGGAGGGCAGTTAGGGGTGACCAGGCCGACAAAGGAGGGAAGTTGGGGGCGACCGGGCCTGCAGGGGAGGGCAGTTAGGGGTGACCAGGCCTGCAGGGGATGGCAGTTAGGGGCAAACAGGCTGGCAGGGGAGCAGTTAGGCATCAATCAGGCTGGCAGGGGAGTGGTTAGGGGGTGATCAGGCTGGCAGGCAGAAGCGGTTAGGGGCAATCAGGAAGGCAGGCGAGCAGTTGGAAGCCAGCAGTCCTGGATTGTGAGAGGGATGTCCGACTGCCCATTTAGGCCTGGGCAGTCGGACATCCCTCAAGGAGTCCCAGATTGGAGAGGGTGCAGGCTGGGCTGAGGGACACACCGCCTGTGCACGAATTTTATGCACCAGGCCTCTAGTATATTTACATATATATATAAAACCCTAATATGCAAATAGACCAAATGGCAGAACAACCAAAGAACCAGTTGCTATGACATGCGCTGACCACCAGGGGGTGCATGTGGAATATGGCGGGTGTCTGCAGCAGGGGGCAGAGTGCAGAACTTGGTGGGCATTGGCCGCAGTGGTATGATGGAGCAGATAAGCAGGGGCACCAGACCAAGGTGGAGTACCAGTCGCTGTCATCAGGCCAAGCCTCTGGAGGTTACTGAAAACTCTTTGCTCTTACACGTTTTGGTCCCACCTGACACTTGCACCTGCCGCCAGCACTGGCCCCACTTGCATGGCCCTGATCGCTCAGCACCATCAGCAGGTGAATGACTGCTGCCAGCCCTGATTGCCCCCTGAGGGCTTTTCCACCTCTCCCTGCTCCTGAGGGGTGATTGGGGCAGCAGCTGCCACTCACACCCACTGATGGCGCTGGCCCTGCTCGCACTGGCTGCTGGTGCCGGCTCGTGCAGTCAGTGGGTGCGAGTGGGGCCGGCACCATCAGCGCGTGGGAGTGGGGGGCAGCAGAAGTAGGGCTGCCGGCAGAGAGGGAATCGGGGGGCTGTGGTGGGAGGGGCTGGGTGGGGGCACAGAGGATGAGCCAAGACCCACCCCAGAGCCCACCGCAGCCTCATGGCCCACAGATCCTTTCAAGGTGCACAAATTCATGCACTAGGCCCCTGGTATATATAATATATGTATATTATGTATATAATAGAATAAGATTTTATGTTAGGTATTGGCTCATAGGATTATGGAGGCTGACATGCCACATGATCTGCCATCTGCAAGCTGCAGACACGGGAAAGCCTGTGTTCTAGTTTTGAGGCCTGAGAGCAGGAGAGCTGATGGCGTGGATTCCAGTCTGAGTTTAATGATTTGAGAACCAGAGCATCGAGGTCAGGTGAAGATCAATGTCCCAGCTCATCAGGCAGAACAAACCAATCCAACCTTCCCTCAGCTGTTTGTTCTACTTAGTGGATTGGATGATGGGAGAGCCATCTGCTGTACTCAGTCTACCAATTCAAATGTGAATCCTTTCTACACACACCCTCATAAACACACCAGAAATAGCACTTAATCAGATATCTGGGCATTCCATGGCCCAGTCAGGTTGACACATAAAATTAATCATCACAAATATTATTTACATTAATTACTGAGGGTTTTTTTGCACCCCCCTTAAATTTTGCACAGGGAGTGAGTGGAGGCTTAGGCCTGGCAAGGGCAGGCGGAAAGCTTGGCTTCCTCTGTTACCTAGGAAACCTTGCTCTCTGTGGCTGTAGCCATCTTGGTTTGGGTTAATTTGCATACTCGCTCTGATTGGATGGTGGGCGTGGCTTGTGGGTGTCTCGGAGGTATGGTCAATTTGCATATTTGTCTATTATTAGGTAGGATATGTGGATCTTATTGCAGTTCAAAATTTTAGGAAATATTTACTGAATACCTACTAAATGGGTTTAATTTAGTATTAAATAACAAAAAAAGACAACCCGTGTCCTCATGAAGCTTACTGTCTGGTGAGAGAAACACTAGTACATCAATCAAGATGATGATTGTTATAGAGGAAGGATTAGAAATCCTGGGAACCCATAGCAAGAGGCCCCCCCTCCCAAGGCAAAGGAGCAGGAAAGGCCTCTCTGCAGAAAGGACACTTCTCCTCAGTCCTGAATGAGACATGGGATTGTCTGGATTAATGAGGAGGTAGAGAGCAGATGCGTGTTCTGGGAAGAAAGAATAGCATAAAGAAAGGCCTAGATCCAAGGAAGCTTGTCTTTGTACAGGCAATGACGGAAAGTCACATATGTGAAGCATAAAAAATGTTAGGCAAGAGCCTGGCCGGGTGGCTCAGCTGGTTGGAGCATCGACCCATGCACCAAAAAGGTTGTGGGCTGGATTCCCAGTCAGGGCACATACCTTGGTTGTGGGTTTGATACTCAGTTGGGGCGCATATAAGAGGCAACTATCTATGTTTCTCTCTCACATAGAAAAAAATCGTAAGTATGTATGATGATGGATGTTAACTAGACTTATTGTGATGATAATTTTGCACTATATATACATATATAAATCATTATATTGTACATCTGAAACTAATATAATGTTACTAGTGGCACAGTGCATGAAATTCTCACATGGAGGAGGGGTTTCCTCAGCCCAGCCTGCACCCTCTCCAATCGGGGACCCCTTGGGGGATGTCTGACTGCCTATTTAGGCCCGATCCCTCAGGCCTAAACAGGCAGTCAGACATCCCCCTTGCAATCTGGGACCGTTGGCTCCTAATCTGTCTGACCAGCAGTCGGACATCCTCCTTGCAATCTGGGACCGCTGGCTCCTAACCACTCACTTGCCTGCCTGCCTGATCGCATCTAACTGCCTCTGCCTGCCTGCCTGCCTGATTGCCCCTAGCCCCTCTGCCTGCCTGCCTGATCGCCCCTAACTGCCCTCCCCTGCCAGCCTGATCTCGCCCCCAACTGCTCTCTCCTGCTGGCCTGATCTTGCCCACAACTGCCCTTCCCTGCCAGCCTGATCACCCCTAACTGCCTCTGCCTGCCTGATCACCCCCAACTGCCCTCCCCTGCAGGCCTGATCTTGCCTCCAACTACCCTTCTCTGCCAGCCAATTTGGTTCACCCAGATTTTGTTCTGATTGATCAGTTTCTATGCCAGTCAGCATCAAAAGCTTCGCCTCCTAGGCAGCCATTGGCTCCTCACACTTCACCTGGATTTGGTTCTGATTGGTCAGTTTCTATGCCAGTCAGCGTCTCTGGGCCTATCAATGGGGCCTGATCAGTAAGGCGGGGCTAATCAGCAGCCCCGGTGGAGGCCTGGAGAGAAATAAAGGCGCAGCTGCTGTCCAGGCCCCAAGAGAAAGAGAGAGGCAAGTGCTGATTAGCAGCTGCCACAGAGGCTATGGATCAGACCCTGCTTCTCTCTTCAGGCCTCTCTCTGGGCCTGATTCGCAGCTCAGTGCTGGATCATCACGCCTGCAGCCGCAGCAGTCAGCGCTGGGTTGCCATGGCAACCCAGCGCTGACTGCAGGACTAACTTCCAGTTGGTCGAGCCTCCAGTCGTTGTGGATGTGACAGACCCAGGGTTTTTATATATTATGATATTGTCAATTAAATCTTAATTTTAAAAGACAAATTCTATAAAGATAGGAAGAGGGTAGTCACATTTGAAAGTCACATTAGGGTTCTGGACTTGCACCACAAAGCAATGAGACGACGTATGAGGGTTTTGAGATAAGAAAGGACATAGCAAGATTTGCGTTTTGAAAAATCAAAATTTAGAGATGATACTAAATGAAGAAGAATGTGTATATTACAATGGCCAAGGCAAGATAGAGGATAGCCAGCACTAAGGTAGTGTCAAGGGTTAGCAAGAAGTTAAAAAAATTTACATATAGAGATGGGATAACCAGCATTTAATGACTCATTTAAAGGGGTAGTGCTATAGAAGAAGGAATTAAATATGGGACCTCATTTTCTGGCTTGAGCAACTGAGTGATTGATGGAGTCATTTTCTGGAGATTGGGCATATTAATTACAGTGGCACTAGCTGTATACACAATAAAAGTTCTTAACTGAAATGATTTTGTATGCTGCTTATTGAACTTACTCCCGAAAAAGAAAGATACTTTTTCAACAAAGAAAGTTCAAAAAAATAGAAATCGATTACATAAGTTTATTGTTATACCATGTGATAAGAAATTATAATCATTTTGAGTAGAAAATAAGTAATGTAAGATTTCTGAGAAGCTTGTCATAGGAAAAACGGTTGTAATTCTTAGTGTTTATTTTAAAGGGGATTAGAATGACTTATTCCAAACATTACAAACATAGACAAAACAGTATTCTCTCACAAGATCCTTGATATTTTCCAAATCCTGTTCAATGTTTTTCATTGTATTTTCAAACAGTACCTGATACCTTTAAGGAACCGGAGCGGGGGGCGGGCGGGGGGGGAGGACAAAGCCATTACAAAGAAAAACAAATAAAACAACACCTTGGATTTTACATGTTTAGAAATATTGACAGCAGCACATTTGCTCCCCAATTACCCATTCCCAGGGGGAGAAAGATAGCAATGTGGCCATAACACAGTTATGGAATCTCCCCAAATCACCCTCCACAAACATAGACAGAACAGTTGAGAAAGCAAAGCAAGAACCCATGGACAGTGACAAGACATTCCCACAGCAGGAGAGGTCGAAGCACTGGCAGCAACAAGACCTGTGGTGACAACTGCAGGAGGAAGGGAAAGACAAGGGACTCCCAACAAACAGCCCCAAAATTGAATTGCCAACAAGAAACCACTCCCAAGGGAAGAGTCCTCTCTCAGCTCGAGGCCCTGCAAGCGCTCAGATTGGTCAGCTCACAATGCATTTAAAAAGATAAAGAAGTCTTTCAATTCTGTAAGCTACCATTTCACATAAGGATACGATAGGTATTAGTATTCCTGCACTCAAATCCTCAACACCGCTTTCATAAAGCACAGGCTGCAGGAGAAATCCTCAGACTAAAGAGAAACTCCCGGCACGGGATGTAAATGGAACAAATCAGGGACAGGGAGGCAAAGAAAGAGAAGGTGGGAGGGGAGCAAAGACAGTTCTGTCAGACAGGAGAGCCAACCACACCACATGAACAATAAAAAATGGAGCCTTGGGGTATTGAAGCTATTGTAAAAAAATTAGGAATCAGACACACTTGAATACTAATTAAATAACTGACAATCTTAAGAAATTAATGTTAATGTTTTAAGGTTTAATAATGATGCTCTGTTTGTATTTTAAAAGGGCCCTTATGTTTTTGGGATGCATCCTAACATATTTTTGGACCAAAGAATATCATAAGATTTGCTTCAATAATAAATAAACTTGCCTCAAAATAACCTAGCAAGGGAGAAAGTATAAATAAGCCAGGTTTGGCCTTCAGGTGAAAATTGTTCAAATTGAGTGGTGAAACTTGGGGTTTCTTGTTTATTTGCTATATTTTTGTATATGTTTGAAATTTTCCACCATGAAGAGTTTAACACACACAGGGTCTTATTTTGTTTTGTTTTTTATTCCGACTTTATCTTAACCGGTCCATCTACAACAAGCATGTCAGATTAACTTTCCAGGTTCCCAAGCCTTTAGAAAATGGGCTCTAAGTTGAAAGAATAAATCAGACTATAAGCATGATACATTTCCCTTGATGTTGGTGTATATCATTTGTCAATGAATTTTAATAAATACTAGGTGGCACAGTGATTGCTTTATACTAAACAGGCAAAAGAGAAAATGAATTATCTCGCTGGAATGAGTAATGCCATCTATCAATGCTATGGCATGGTGACAACACTTTTTGAAGTTGCCCTATTTCTTAATAGATGAAAATATTTTTTTATTTCAAAATTATAATTCTGCCTCTGCATTACTAGTTCACCTAAACATAATTTATTAAAACTTATATTTACATAGTAATTTTTATTCTTGCATTTTTTTTTCATCTTTCAGTTTATTTTAACATGGCTGTGCCCTGACAGGACTGAGACGAAATTGAACTTTACATGGTTAAGTAGGTGGAAGAATTTTATATTCTTCAAACTGGATTGACACAAAGTATTTCATATGCTGCAAAAATTAATATGAAGTAGCCCTGAGCCTTTCCTCCAATATCTAATATCTGCCCATTGCTTCCAGTTTCTCATTCTCATGGCACTAATTGATCTCAAATCTTGTTTTAGCTATCGCGATGTTCCTGTTGGCTGATTTTTTTTTCTTCACCCAAATTACATATCATTCTATTTTGTCAGTGCATGACTAATTTAGGGAATTACTGAGATTTTAATTAATGGATTGTGATTCAAGTATTAAGCTTCAAATTCCATTATTTTAAACAGAAAATAAACTTCACACCCAGTGGGATAGTAGAAAGAACAGTAAATTTGGATGGCTGGTGATCCACCGTGCCACTTGGCAGGGGTCCACTCAGTTCATCTCTCTGCACCTCAGTTTCCTTCATTGAGTCTTTTATTGAGTGAATATTTATAACTGGCTTTGTGCTGAAGCAAGGAACACAGTGGTAAATGCAATATATCATATCCCCACTGTGCTGTTCTCATCGAGATGGAAAAGATGTTTAAGAGTTATCAGAGTGAAGAGTGCAGGACAGGAGTGTTTGAGCAAAGATGACAAATTCAGTAGTGCTGAGTAAAGGAACTGGTATAAAATGAAGAAGTCTGATATAGAACAAGAGAGAAGTAAGAAAATAGAAAGGTGCACCTGCTAAATGGTGGGGTTGAACAACATGACCCTTTAGATCTTTTCAGTTTTAAGTGCTTATATAATTGGGTAGCAGTTGAATCAGAGAATCTTGGCTTTAACTATTTATTATCACCACTAGAGGCCCGGTGCATGAAATTCGTGCACGGGTAGGGTCCCTAGGCCTGGCCGGCAATCAGGGCCAATCTGCAGGGCGACCGGTGGGGAGATCGGAAGGCCCCCCCCTGGCACCCACCTTGGCTGGCCTGGTGCCACCCACTTGCCGGCCCCACCCTCTGCCACTGCCGCTGGGGGCAGCTCCTGCGTTGAGTGTCTGCCCCCTGGTGGTCAGTACGCATCTTAGCGACCAGTCATTCTGCCCATCATTCTGCTGGTCAGTTGATTCACATATTAGGATTTTATTATATAGGATGATCATATGCAAATTCTTTGTGTCTCTAAACCTCAGTGTCCAAGTCTATAAAATAGTGAGTATACCTACCTCAAGACTGTCTGGGTTAAATAATATATTTAAGGCCTGTATCTAATAAAATTGAAGCATCCTATATAACAATCCTATATAATAAAGAAGTAATATGCAAAGTGACCCTCACACCCTCACATAAGATGGATGCCCCCATGTGGTCAAAGATGGCTGCCAGAAGATGGCCAGCAGGGGAGGGTAGTTGGGGGCGACCGGGCTGGCAGGGGAGCAGTTAGGCGTCGATAAGGCTGGCAGAGGAGTGGTTAGGGGGTGATCAGGCTGGCAGTCAGAAGCGGTTAGGGGCAATCAGGCAGGCAGTCAGGTGAGTGGTTGGGAGCCAGCAGTTCCAATCCCTGTGGGATCAGGCCTAAACCAGCAGTCGCACATCCCCCGAGGGGTCCCAGCAGTCGCACATCCCCCGAGGGGTTGGAGAGGGTGCAGGCTGGGCTGAGGGACAAGAATTTCATGCGCCGGGCCTCTAGTTCTGTATATAAATGGTAATGATTATTATTAGCTTATACTTTGCCCTTCTTGAAGAAGCTTCTGCATCTTTATCTGATTTCATTCCATCAAAAGTCCCAGGAGGGATTTATGACAGTATATTATTTCTGTTTTACAAATGAGAAAATTTGAACTCAAGAGGTCCATAGGATATAAATAAGAGAACCTGGTCTGGCTTCCCATACCAGCCTTCTTTTTCTATCAGACAATAACACTCTGCTGACTATTTTAGCATCCCTTTGAACAAATAAGGAATCTTAACAAAGACCGAGGACTTGTACAGATTTGTTTACCTTAGCGCTCAAGATTTCAGGTTTTCCTCTGGGTTTTTTCTATTGCTCCAACAGATCGATCTTACACAGAAGCTATTCCTCTCATGCTAAGCCTTTTTTTTTTTTTTTTTGGAGTGTTAAGGTTATGAATGTCGTGTCAGTCAATGGCCTGTTGGAATGAAGACCAGCAAGTGTTTTTAATGATTTTTATGTGTACCATAGCCATGTCTCTGTCATTCTTCCATTACTTTGGATTTGTGAGCGAAAGCTTTCTGTACAAGCTATTTCTCAAGAAATGAGTAAAGCTTCCACTAGAAATTGCCTCAGCAGGATGACATACTTCAAATCAAAAGTCACAGTCTCTTGGGCTGTGATCTTATCTTCCCTTGAAAATTCAGTAGAAGTAGGGTCATTCCTAGCCTAGTTTTTACTTGAATTGCCAACAATCAAAAAAGCTATCATTACTGTATGTTTTGGGGAGTGGAGGACAGCAGGAAGATGTGCGCTAAGGGACACATTGCAACAGCGTTCCCAACTTTTAAACACTTTTTGAGCTGACCTCTTTACTATTGGAAGATTATTACATGGCAGTCCCTCTTATTAGCTGCTGGGCATTTCGCTACACAGGTACAATCACCCCAGCGTGGATCTCTTCGGGCAAGGTTTGTCATTGATCCAGGAAGAGGAACAGGACATTTTCTTCCTGAGAGCAACTCAAAAGGGATATTCAACTTACTGGTTTCAATAACTGTATTTAGAAAAGATTTCTCCTGTTATTCACCTAAAATTTGTGTGGGTGTTAAATTGTAGTACAGCTGAAGATTTTCCTCAAATGTTAGATATCCATTTTGAATGTATTGACAAGTATGACAAGATCATTTGACTGACGTTTTTGCTCCTGTTTCTATATATCAAACTTCTCACCACCTTTACAAAACATTTCTTTTTTTATAATAAATCTTTATTGTTCAGATTATTACAGGTGTTCCTCTTCCCCCCTCCCATAGCTCCCCTCCACCTGATTCCCCACCCCACCCCATACCCTTACCCCACCCCCGCACTGTCTTCATCCATAGGTTTAAGATTTTTGTCCAATCTCTTCCTGCACCCCTCAGCCCCCCTTCCCCCTGAGAATTGTCTGTTGCCTCCCTTTCTATGTCCCTGATTCTATTATATTCACCAGTCCATTCTGTTCTTCAGACTTTTTTATTCACTTGATTTTTAGATTCACTTGTTGGTAGGTATGTATTTGATGTCTTTTTGTTGTTCATAATTTTTACTTTTACCTTTATTTTTCTTCTTCCTCTTCTTAAAGAACACCCTTCAGCATTTCATGTATTCCTGGTTTGGTGGTGATGAACTCCTTTAGTTTTTTCTTGTCTGTGAAGCTCTTCGTCTGACCTTCAATTCTGAATGATAGCTTTGCTGGGTAGAGTAATCTTGGTTGTAGGTTCTTGCTGTTCATCACTTTGAATATTTCTTGCCACTCCCGTCTGGTCTGCATAGTTTCTGTTGAGAAATCAACTGACAGTCGTATGGGTACTCCCTTGTAGGTAACTAACTGTTTTTCTCTTGCTGCTTTCAAGATTCTCTCTTTGTCTTTTGCCCTTGGCATTTTAATTATGATGTGTCTTGGTGTGGTCCTCTTTGGATTCCTCTTGTTTGGGGTTCTGTGCGCTTCCTGGACTTGTGAGTCTATTTCTTTCACCAGGTGGGGGAAGTTTTCTGTCATTATTTCTTCAAATAGGTTTTCAGTATCTTGCGCTCTCTCTTCTTCTGGCACCCCAAAAATTCAGATGTTGGTACGCTTAAAGCCGTCCCAGAGGCTCCTTATGTTATCCTCACACTTTTGGATTCTTCTTACTCTCCGCCTCTCTGGTTGGGTGTTTTTTGCTTCCTCATGTTCCAGATCTTTGGTTTGACTCTTGGGGTATGGTGATCTACAGTTGAGTTTCTGTATATTCTTTATTTCAGACAGTGTATGCATAATTTCTGACTGGTCCTTTTCCATTTTTTTGGTATTCTCATTAAGGTCCTTGAAGGTCTCTTCAAGTTTATCAGCGGTTTTTAGAAGATTCTTGAGTAACCTTATAAATGTGGTTCTGAACACTGTGTCGTCCATTAGTTTACTTTCCTCCATCTCTTCTATTCGTGACCTGCTTCGGTGTCTCCACATTTTGGCTGCCTCCCTGTGTTGATGGAGTGGCTTTGTGTGGTCAGTGACCTATAGGGGCTGGTAGCTCAGCTTCCCCAATCTCCCTAGGTGGTCGCTCTTGGTACCCCCCTTTGTGGGCTGAGTGCAAAGTCTTGGTGTTGTTAAGCCTTGATTGTTGTTGGTACACTGGGAGGATTTGACCTCCAGGCCAATTGGCTGTGAGGATCAGCTGTGTCTACGCCGGGAGACAGCCTTATTCAACTAGACTTGCAAAATTGTAAAAGCCTCTGTGCTCAGCTTGGATGGAGCGGAGTTTCAGGGTGGAGCCTATAGCCGTGGCTTCCCGTCAGCCCCGCCCTATGAGGTTCCTGGGTCTCAGTGTCCCTCAGTGTCCCTCTGTACTCCCTGCAAGCACCTCTGAGAGAAAGGCGCCCTGGAGTTTCACCCGCTGCCAAACAGTCTAGTCTCTCCCCCAATGAATCTGGATTCCCAGATTCTCACCCGGAACTGGGTTTCAGTGCAGTCAGAACTGGGGCTCAGCGCAGTCTGGAGCTTTTGTCTCCTTCCCGCTAAGGCAATTCAGTGGCACAGTCAACAGTCTGTCCTCTGCGCGCATTCACGTGCGCACCTCCAGAACTCTGCCTTTCGCCGCTCCTCTGTGTTTCCTCCTTACAGCCCAGATTCCCCCAGTATGAGCCTGGCTCCCCAGGGTCTCGCCTGGAACTGGGGTTCAGTGCAGTCGGAGCTGGGGTTTAGCACAGTCCAGAGCTTTTGTCTCCTTCCCGCTAGGGCAATTCAGCGGCACAGCCAACAGTCCATCCTCTGCGCACATTCACGTGCGCACCTCTGGAGCTCTGCCTTTCACCGCTCCCCTGAGTTTCCGCCTTACAGCCCAGATTCCCCCAGTATGAGCCTGTGTCCCCAGGGTCTTGCCCAGAACTGGGGTTCAGTGAAGTCAGAGCTGGGGTTCAGGACAATCTGGAGCTTTTATTTCCTTCCCGCTAGAGAATGCTGGCCAGGCATTCAGCCGCCCCGTCCTCTCAGGCTCCGTCCTCCCCGCATGCGCGCGCCCGTGTCTCCACCCGTGTCTCTGTACCTCAGGCTTTTATGGCTCCTCTGATTTTCCTTGTGGTTTTCTCTTTCCTTCTAGTTGTGGGCGTTTCAGTCAGCCACCTTTCCTGTGGTTCTGGATGATGTCCGTTTTGATTTTTGAAATTGTTGTGCCAGGCTGCAGATTAGGTGTTTACCTATCCCGCCATCTTGGTTTCTCCTCTACAAAACATTTCTTGATTCTCTCCACCTGACTCGAGTTCCTAGAACTTGAGCAACTCCCCCACCCCTTCCACAACCCATGGCCATCTTTACCTCCCTGGACTATATGCTATCTCACCTACCTGTAGCACTTACCCTGGCTTCCTGAACAGGGAAGGTAGAAATCTAAGAAATGCACATAGAACTGAATTCTCCTACCTCAAACCGAAAGTACTTTATGCACCAAAAAGATGATGTTAGGGGGAGAATGAGACAGAGAATGCATTTCTTTGAAGCCTTTGAAAAAAAAGATATTCAAAATGATACAGTATGCTTCAAATTATGTCAGACTAGTAAGCTTTTCATAAAAGGCACAAATTTAGGCTTCAAATTGTTTTTGCTACAAAGGGAAAGACTACATGAAGTCTGGGTTGTATGCTGCTGATTTGGGTTGCTTTTATGATGGGAGAATCTGTCTATCAAGAGACTCAGAGTGCTGCATGCAGCAGCATCATTGCCACTCAGTACAAAGGTGTCAAAGGTCTTATTTGAAGCATGTTTCCTTGAAAATGATCCCTGGCCATTTGTCTTAAAATGCTGTATTTCAAAATAAGATCTCCCTTAAAATCAGTGAAGACAAAAGCAAGAAGGAATGAATACTGATGATTCGCCGGTAAAGATTCACAGAATAAGCATGGCACCACATTTGGTTTTATAGGAATCCTGTCTTTCTCTATGGGCCTTGGAATTATTTTTACTATAAATTCATCAGTAGCTTAAATGCTGCAAGTCAATGGATAATCCAGCATGTCCTTAAATTTTTTAGACATTATAAATTAAACATATAAAGTTAAATATGTGCATAACAAAAGACTCACATGAAGTACTAAATGTTTGAAAACTGGTGATTCACATATTATATATATAGTCTCTCTGTGAGGTAGAGAATGAGAATGAGACCATTCCTGTCTCTCTCGACCTCTCAATATACCCTGAAAAGGACCAGCCATGACAGACAGAGTTAGTCTCTCTTCTCCCTGACTTTGTATTTCATTTGTCTCGTTGTCCTCACACTGTTTAGAGCACCATGCTGTCTCCACGGAGAATTGCTCATCAAAATCTACAGAAATGTGCTCCTTCTATTACTAAAATCAGAATAAAATGGCTCATTTAAATTGACTTGTGTGTGATAACTGCGTTCAAATTCACAGTTGCCCTGTTTCTTCTTAGGAAATGACATGGGTAATAGGGATCATATCTCATGGATGATATGAATTTTGTAGTGGTTTGTATTTTCCTTTTTGCTTTGGCTTCCTGGAATGCTCAGAGTCAAATTTATAGTCCAATTTATTACTGCCTTGAATTGCTTAATAATATTTTTGAACTTGTCTTATCTTGCTAATATACCTATATGTTCTCTGGCCTTGATTTTTTTAAAATTATGCTCTAATTTTATATTGCTTTAAAACGATATAAAGATCTTTATAGAATAATTAAGGGTATAGACATATAAATAATTATTTCAGTTATAGAATGCAGTTCAGAAGGTCAGTCCTTTTTAGGAGGAGATAGTGAAAACAAAAGATTAATGTCTCTTTAGAAATTTATAACTTATGTAAAATAATATCATGACAAATAATTATCCTCTACTGATTTATCTCCAATCTTACCACACTTTAGTTAGTCCATCTGCCATCTTATACTTGTCTTCCTTAAACATAGATCAGAATGCATTACTTTTCTCAGACAACATAGATGGCAGTATCTAGAAAATAAAGTTCAAGGTTTTTACAAGATACTACCATCTTACCTGTCTAGCCTTATCTCCCTGACTGCCTCCAATGTGCCCTGTACTCAAGCAAATCTGTACAATGTACCTCTGGATAAGCCCTGCCCTTCCCTCCCCATCTTCAAGAGTTTTCTCCCTCCCCTCTTTTCAAACAGAAAATACTCTTGTTGCCCTTCTTTCTGATCCAACATACTTCCCAACCTGGGTTAATTTTAAGGCAGTAAAATTAACCCATGATACTGTACATAGAGAACCATAAATATTCAACAACAACAAAAAACTATAAGAACTGATAAATTAACTCAGTAAAGTTGCAGAATACAAAGTAAATATCCAGAAATAGGTTGCATTTTTATGCACCAATAACGAACTATCAGAAAGGGAAACTAAGAAGACAATCCCATTTACAGTTCCATCAAAAAATAAATAAGCCCTAACCGGTTTGGCTCAGTGGATAGAGCGTCGGCCTGTGGACTGAGGGGTCCCGGGTTCGATTCTGGTCAAGGGCATGTACCTTGGTTGCGGGCACATCCCCAGTACGGGGTGTGCAGGAGGCAGCTGATCGATGTTTCTCTCTCATTGATGTTTCTAACTATCTCTCCCTCTCCCTGCCTCTCTGTAAAAAAACCAATAAAATATATTTTAAAAATAATAATAATAAATAATAAATAAATAAATAAAATACCCAGGCATAAATTTAATGAAGGATGGAAAAGACCTGTACTCAGAAAATTAAAAGACACTGAAGAAGATGCAAATAAGTGGGAGCATATACCATGTTTGTAAATAGGAAGAATTAACATCATTAAAATGCCCATACTACCCAAAACAATCTATAGATTCAACACAATTCCTATCAAGATACCAATGGCATATTTCACAGAAGTAGAACAAATATTCCAAAAATTAATGGAACCACAAAAGACCCTGAATAGCAACAGAAATCTTGAGAAAGAAGAATAAAGTTGGAGGAATCATACTACAAGGCCATAGTAATCACAACAGCATGACACTGGTATAAAACCAGACATATAGATCAATGGGACAGAAAAGAGAGCCCAAAAATAAACCTAAGCCTTTATGATCAATTTATATTTGACAAAGGAGACTAGAACATACAATGGGGTAAATACGGTCTCTTCAATAAATGGTGCTGGGAAAATTGGACAGGTGGGTGCAAAAAAAAAAAATGAAACTAGACCACCTTCTCACACCATATACAAGAATAAACTCAAAATGTATCAAAGATTTAAATATAAGACTCAAAACCATAAAAACCCTAGAAGAAAACACAGGCAGTAAAATCTCAAACATTTCTTGTAGCAATATTTTTTTCTGATATATTTCCTGGGAACAAAGGAAACAAAAGAAAAAGTAAACAAATGGGACTACATAAAACTAAAATGTTTTTTGCACAGCAAAGAAAATCATCAACAAAGTGAAAAGGCAACCCACTGAATGAGAGAAGATATTCACCAATGATACCTCTGATAAGGGGTTAATATCCAAAATTTTTAAAGAACTTGTACAACTCAACACACACACACACAAGCCAGGCTAGTCTTTTTTCCAAACACCCTCAAGTAGCTTGCCTAATGTCTAGCTTATTTGCCCTCTGAACATTGCATTTTGCCTCTCCCTGAAATTTTCCCAGCATCTGCCCCATCGGGTGGATGAAACTAGTTTTGCTCTCATTAAGCAAATCATGTGGAATGAAATGACAGTAATATGAGAATGAGGACATTCCCAATTTTTTAAATGGTTCTACTTTACAGTTATAACATGACAAGTTAAATATGCAAATTCATTTGTTCCTTGAACTTCTCCTTAGATAAGCAGAAAGAGGTTTCAAACTATCTGTAAAGGTGAAAGGACATAGCTTTCAGTCACCTGAGTAATGAGTTCCCTGCTAAGAAAATGGCAAATAGTAAATAATTTCATTTTACTCAATACTAGAGATACAGAAAATGTGTCTTTTTAATTAGTCTCTAAAGCCCTGTCAAAAATTCTTTTGGCTTTAGCGGAAATCTTTCAATAGAACCAAAAAATAACAGAAAAGGAGGTTAGGAAAGAAGAAAGAAATACTTTTCACCAAAAGACTGATCTCATGGTTGTTTTTAATTCAAGGAGTACTCTCTGAGGAGAAGGGGCAGGGAGGAACCCTGGGAAATAACAAGACAGAAATGCTTGACATGTCTCCCAAGGACAAGATTCTTCAAGTCCCAGCATCTAAAGTACAACTGTAAGTTTCTTAGATTTCTCACCCATTAAAATTCTAGGGAAAGGAAGCTAATTTTCCAAGTAGCCAACTCTTCCTGATATATGTGCTTCATATAAAATTACAACAAAAGGATTATATGACAAGAATATTTGTGCTGGAGGCTAATTCCAGCAGGTCATAAATGCAAGAAGTTCGTCAAAAGGTTGATGGAACTTGGGGCTTAAGCAGGGCTGAAAATCTGCATCTTATTACCTGCTGCTGAACAGCTGTAGGCATTTCCCCCAATCTGATAATCTTTTACTGTTTACCAAACCTCACCTTTGATATGTATATCTGCTTTGCTTCAGGGCAAAATGTGTTAATAAAAAGCTAGGGGTCCGGACATTCGGGGAGCTTAGTCACTAGAACTGAGTTTCCGTATGGCTTCCCCCCATGCCTTCCAAATTCATATTTCTTCTCTAGTCTCTTCATTCATTTATGCACAGCCCCTTTTACAGACTCCTGAACCCTAGTAGATGCTGAGAAAGACCCCGGAATATTTGAATAGCCAAGGCAGGTTTTCCAGGTACTCACAGAGATTTGGTAGGTAGATTAGGATGAGACACAAGGGTAAGAGGTCATACAAAGTTTTTTAAATACCAACTACAGTACTTGAATTAGTCACCATTTATGATTATGAGTGTCATGGTTCCTCTCTTATAAGCAGCTGTATTAGGTAGGGTTCTCCTGAGAAGCAAAATCAATGGTGTCTCTCTCTCTCGTGCGCGCTCACGCTCTCACCCTCGCTCTCACTCTTGATGATAGATAGGTAGGTAGATACAAAGATAGATAGATAGATAGATAGATAGATAGATAGATAGATAGATAGATGATTGATAGATAGATGATAGATGATAGATGATAGATAGATAGATGGATGAAAGACAGATGATAGATAGATAGATAGATAGATAGATAGATAGATAGATAGATAGATAGATATTGATTTTAAGGAATGGGTTACATGATTGTGGGGGCTGGCAAATACAAGTTCTGCATATAGGCCAACATACTAGAGACCGAACGAAGAGCTAATTTTGCAGCTTGTTCCAAAGATAGTCTGGAGGCAGAATTCCCTTTGCCCCAAGGAATCCTTCAACTGATTGGATAAGGTCCACCTACATTATAGAGGGTATTCTGAATTACTCAAAGTCTTTGAATTTAATGTCAATCACATCTTAAAAAATACCTTAACAGCAATAACTAGACTGGTATTTGACCAAATATCTGGGTACCATGGTATCTAGCCAAGTTGATACACAAAATTAACCATCACAGAGGCATAATCACAATTGATTATTTGAGCTTTAGGATACAGTCACAGACAAATGCTACATTTTGCTCCTCTGGGGCAAAATCCATCTCCACCTAGAACTAGCCACAGAGGAGAACAAAGAAATTTACTGTGCAGGTCGTCAATTCTGATAATATGGAATTGCCATAAAGAGTGCACTGAAATCTGAGAACCATGTTTCAACAGCCAACTCAGGACCATATAAGGCTGTATGAGCCCTTTTATGGACCTCATATAAGGACCATATGAGCCCTGAATTCAAAACAGCTTAAATTCTGCCTTCTCCTCTCTCTGCTGGCATTTACCAAGAATAGGAATCATGCATGTAACCATAAACCATGGAGCTATGACAATTCTGCTGTCATTGCGACACAGCACATCTGTGCTAATATAATTTAATCTGAAGAAAGATTGCAAATAATCCCTGGATGAAATCCTACCCACTTATTCATAAATATATTTCTCCTGATAAATTGCATCTTTTGGGAGTAATCTGACAGGTCTTCCACTGAATACCCAATTGGGGTAGGAGTCTTTCAATAGCCAGGGGATTTCTCAATTATAAAGAAACTAGAGGACTTGTATGCATGCATATAAGCCTAACCAATGGACACAGACACCAGGGGGGTAAGAGCATGAGTGGGGGGGATGAAAGGGATAATGGGGGAATAAGGACACATATGTAACACCTTAATGAATAAAGAAATTAAAAAAATAAAAATAAACTAGAGGCCCAGTGCATGAAATTCATGCATGGGTAGGGGCCCTAGGCATGGCCGGTGATCAAGGCCAATCTCTGGGGCAACCAGCAGAACGATCAGGGGCCCCTGCTGGCACCTGCCTTGGCCAGCCTGGAGCCGCCCGCTCGCTGGCCCTGCCCCTGCCCTCTGCGGGGCTATCAGCAGGGCAATCAGGGGGCTCCCGCTTGCATGCCTTGGCTGGCCTGGGGCCTGCAGGTTAGGGCCAGCTCCTGTGTTGAGCATCTGCCCCCTGGTGGTCAGTGTGTGTCATAACGACCAGTCGTTCCACTGTTCGGTCATTTTTTATATTGGGCTTTTATTATATAGGACTAGAGGCCCAGTGCAGAGGATTCATGCACTGGTGGGGAGAGTGGCCTGCGGGGATTGGCCCGCTGTGGGAACACTGCTCATCCAGGTCAGCTGAGCAGCGTTCCCACTGTGGGAGCACACTGACCACCAGGGGGCAGCTCCTGCGTTAAGCATCTGCTCCCTGGTGGCCAGTGTACATCATAGTGACTTGTCGACTGGTCATTCTGGTCATTCTGCCATTCGGTCGCTGGGCTTTTATTATATAGGATGTCCTCTTCTACTGGCCTGTGGGGACCCAAGCCAAAGTCCAATTTCCCGAGCCAAACAATCCCTTAGGATCCAGCAAGATGCCCATGCTGAAGTCAAGCTTCCCATGTGTAGTTCCCACAGGGAAGGTGCCAGCGCTAGCCCATTCCTACTCCATGTGGGACTCCTCCAGCAGGCGGTCTTTGCTTGGGAACCTCATCAGCCTGGTGAAGTTTTTCTCAGAACTGTTCTGGGGATCTTCTTCCTCATTCCTCCCCCCTCCCTTCCTTCTTTTTTTTCCTAAGTATCAGATCTGCCTCTCAGTCTGACCAAATTCTCACCTCCTTCTGCTTCCTCCTCCTTCATCCTTCATAGGCAGGTCACTGAATAAACAAAAAAAACAAGCAAATGAAAAACAAACTCATAGATACAGACAACAGAATGGTGGTAACCAGCGGGAAAGAAGGATAGAGGAAGGGTAAAAGGGGGTCATATATTGGTGAGGGAAGATTAGGCATCGAGTGGTGAACACACAAAGGAATATAAATATGTGGTATTATAAAGTTGTACACCTGAAATTTATGTAATGTTATTAAACAATGTTACCCCAATAAATTTAATAAAAATAATAAAAAATAGAAAAATAAGAATAAAATTTAAAAATATCTGTCATATCTAAGCTCATGTTGGGACCTACTTCTCAGAGAGCGTGAGCTGACCCAACCTCTTTATGTCCTATTGCTTTTATGACATCCAGAGGATACTAATTGCTGTTGTAACATCCTTTATTAGCTATAACTAAGAGGAATCATATGTCCTGGCTTGCCCAAGACAGTCCCAGTATACTTATTGTGAAGCATAATTATTAATAACTCTCTGTATATTCTCAAAGACTCTCACTTTGGATAATAAATTATATGGTTACCCCAGCTGTAGTTTATAATTAGAGGTTAGTTTAATAAAATGGTCCCCAAAGTCCATGTTATACACAACATTTAGAAGATTTTCTAGAAAAAAGGTTCACTGGATGAATAAACTTGGAAAATACTCTTGTCCGTTCACAATTCACATTAATGTGTTAAAACCTTAAAGAGGTCCTGCAGTAAAAGGCCTTGTCTAACTTTGTTTTACTCAGTGTTTCCCAAGCTTATTTGACCATACCATGTTTTTACATGGAACACATAATGCCATGGAGTGAACCATGGCAAGAATACATTCTCTCTACTCACAGTTACCCTTGAAAACAGCTCAGAGTGTTAGGAAGTTCCATACAGCAGCTGGTTCACTTAGAGGTGTTGGCTGCATGCAGAAAACAACTGGGCCCCAGTCTGTTCTGGCTCCTGACTCGCCTCTGAGTGCAATTTACATTAGCAACTCTGATCCACAAAGGCATTTGGCCTCTGGTTAAGTGAAGTCATTTGGATCTAAATGTTGCTTTTAACGGCTTCTAATTTTACTCATAAAATTTTTCAATCATAAAACTCCTCATTTTTAGTACCAAATTGGGAATTTTGTTAGCAAATCACTTGATCCAGCCACTTAGGTGATTTCAAAGGGCCCTTTCCATCTGGCCACTTCTCCTGTTCCCAGTCCTGCCAAAACCGTGCCATAAATTCCGTTTTTCAATTTGGAATATAGGGGCTGGCTTCTTCTATATTCAGTGCACATTCAGCTCACTCCATCTCTTCTTTCACCTTCTTGTGTTATATACATGCATATCTGATAGCTACATTTTGACAAAATGCTTTGAGCCTGGTGCTTAGTAGAAAGAAAGAAAATAAGAAAGAAGAGAGATAGAGAGAAGAAAAGAGGGAGGGAGAGGAGAAGGAAAAGGGAGGAAGGAAGGTGAAAGAAGGAAAGAGGAAGGGATGATTTTACCAACACAAATTAAAACTATAAAGGATGGCTTTGTTTTTGTACCAAAAGACTAAGTTGACATTTGGTCAAATAGTGCTTATGTTCTGTTAATGCCTCAAAATATTTTACATACTATAATGAAATCTATTTTTCAAGAGTTCATAAAACAAGCACTGTGAGAAAACAAGGCAAATGAATAAAGTACAAGGGTCTGCTGTGTTTTTGTTAAAGAAACTGATTCAATTCATTGTAGCCTTAGGTTATCTTTTGCAATCTCCCAACAAACTGAATTAGACACTAATTATGAATTAGACTGAAAGCTATATTGAATACTCTTGATATGCAGAAAGAAAAAGTGCCTAAATAATAATTATTTTTAAATCCTTGTATAAAGATATAGTTCTATTGTTTTATAGGGTGTCCCCCACTGCTGGCTCCCAACTGCTCACCTGCTGCCTTCCTGATTGCCCCTAACTGCTTCTGCCTGCCAGCCTGATCACCCCCTAACAACTCCCCTGCCAGCCTGATTGATGCCTAACTGCTCCCCTGCCAGCCTGATTGCCCCTAACTGCCCTCCCCTGCAGGCCTGGTCGCCCCCAAATTCCCTCCTCTGCCTGCCTGGTCACCCCTAACTGCCCTCCCCTGCAGACTTGATCGCCCCCAACTACCCTCCCTTGCAGGCCTGGTCCCTCCCAACTGCCCTCCCCTGCTGGCCATCTTGTGGTGGCCATCTTGTGTCCACATGGGGCCAGCCATCTTTGACCACATGGGGGCAGCCATCTTGTGTGTTGGAGTGACAGTCAATTTGCATATTACTCTTTTATTAGATAGCATAGAGACCTGGTGCACGGGTGGGGGCCGGCTGGTTTGCCCTGAAGGGTGTCCCGTATCAGGGTGGTGGTTCCCTTGGGGCATGGGATGGCCTGTTTGCAGGCTGGCCATGCCCCCCGGCAACCCAAGCGGAGGACCTGGTACTGGGACTTATTTATCTTCTATAATTGAAACTTTGTAGCCGTGAGCAAGAGGCCAGGGCAGGCCAGGGCTGTGGGAAGCTTGGCTTCCTCCATCGCCAGGTGCAACTCAAGCCTCCTGCTCTTTCCAGCTCTGTGGCTGCAGCCATTTTTGTTGGGATTTATTTATCTTCTATAATTGAAACTTTGTAGCCTTGAGCAGAGGCCAGGGCCAGCCAGAGCGGGCAAGAAGCTTGGCTTCCTCCATTGCCAGGGAAACCCAAGCCTCCTGCTCTCTCCGTGGCTGCAGCCATCTTGGTTGGGTTAATTTGCATACTCGCTCCTGATTGGCTGGTGGGTGTGGCTTGTGGGCATAGCAGAGGTACGTCAATTTGCATGTTTCTCTTTTATTAGTGTAGATGATACCAAATTCCCTGATTTGAAAAAATAATAGTCTGTTATATAACAATTAGATTTATTATTTTTTGGGTTCTGAATTATCTAATGAGATAATAGAGAAGTCCAGTTTATGTTAAATGTCCACCCATCTACACTAATAAAAGAGAAACATGCAAATTGACCATCCCTCTGCTATGCCCACCAGCCAATCAGGAGCGAGTATGCAAATTAACCCAACAAAGATTGCGGTAGCCATGGAGCTGGAGTGAGCAGGAGGCTTGGGTTGCCCCCAGCGATGGAGGAAGCCAAGCTTCCAGCCCTCCCTGGCCTCCGCACAAGGAGGGGAAGGGAGCCTGGGTTGCTGGGGGGCGTGGCCAGCTTGAAAATGTCCCTCAGCCCCTTACCCAGGCTGGCCACGCCCCTATGGAGTAAGAGTTCCTACTGGGGGGCGTGGCCAGCCTGCAAACAGCCATCAGCCCCTCACCCAGGCTGAACAGGCACCCCAGCGGGAGCCGCCACCCTGAAGGGGGTGTGGCCAGCTTGAAAACAGCCCTCAACCAGGCTGGCCACACACCCCCAGTGGGGACCCTCATCCCATGGGGGCATGGCTGGCCTGCAAACCACCACAGGCCCCTCGCTCAGGCCGCCCCACACCCCAAGGCAGCGGTTCTCAACCTGTGGGTCGCGACCCCTTTGGGGGTCGAACGACCCATTCGCAGGGGTCACTTAAGACCATCGGAAAACACAGATATTTACATTACTATTCATAACGGTAGCAAAATTACAGTTATGAAGTAACAACGAAAATAATTTTATGGTTGGGGGTCACCACAACATGAGGAACTGTATTAAAGGGTCGTGGCATTAGGAAAGTTGAGAACCACTGCCCCAAGGGAACCCCCACCCTGATCCGGGACACCCTTCAGGGCAAACCAGCCGGCCCCCACCCGTGCACCAGGCCTCTATCTATACTAATAAAAGGGTAATATACTAATTAGACTAGGAGACCTTCCAGGAGACCTTCCAGACATTCTTCTGGACAAAGTCATGGTGGCAGGGCCGAGGTAGAGGCAGTTAGAGGCCAAGAAGGGAGGGCAGTTGTGGGTGATCAGGCCAGGATGGGACGGCAGTTGTGGGTGATCAGGTCAGTGGGGGGGGGGCCATTGGAGGTGATCAGGCTGGTGGCGGGGGGAGTTGGGGGTGAGTAGACCAGCAGCGGGCCAGTTGGGGGCAAGCAGGCAGTCAGTGGGGGTCAGTTGGGGGTGATCAGGACAGCGGGGGGTGCAGTTTGGAGTGAGCAGGCCAGCAGGAGGGCAGTTGGGGGCAAGCAGGCCAGCAGGGGGGGAAGTTGGGGACGAACACACTGGCACGGGGGGCAGTTGGGGGTGATCAGGCTGGTGGTGGGGGGGGACATTTGGGGGCGAGCAGGATGGCAGCAGGGGGCAGTTGGGGTGAGCAGGCCAGCAGGCAGAGTGGTTAGGGGCAATCAGGCAGGCAGGCAGATGAGCGGTTAGGAGCAGCAGTCCCGAATTGTGAGAGTGATGTCCGACTGCCAGTTTAGGCCCGATCCCTGTAAACCAGCAGTAGGACATCCTTCAAGGGGTCCCAGATTGGAGAGGGTGCAGGCCAGGCTGAGGGACACCCCCCCTCCGTGCACGAATTTCATGCACCGGGCCACTAGTTAAATTATAAATTTTAAAGACTAAAGAGCTTGTTGAACTCTTACTTTTTGTTGTTTTTTTTATTGATTGATATTAGACAGAGAGGGAGAGAGAGAGAGAAACATTGATTAGTTGATTTGCTGTTCCACTTATTTATGCACTAGAGGCCCAGTGCATGATTGAATCATGCACGTGTAGGGTCCCCTACACACTTTCGCTTTCGATCGCGGTGGAGCTGGGTGCCTGTCCGCTGGTGCACCAGGCCTTTCAGAAGCCTCCAGCCTGGCAGAGGCTTCCGAAAGGCCTGGTGCCTGAGCGGAGAGGCACCCAGCTCCCACACTTTCGCTGTCGATCGCGGGGGAGCTGGGTGCCTGTCCGCTGGTGCAACAGGCCTTTCGGAAGCCTCCGGCTCGGTGGAGGCTTCTGAAAGGCCTGGTGCCGGAGCAGACAGGCACCCAGCTCCCCTGCTTTTGGTGGTCCGCGGCAGGACGTGAGCTCACTGCCCCAGAGACCCCTTCTGTTCCGCAGGCAGCACAGCCATGGCACAGACGCTGAGCTCGCGCCGCCACTGGCGACGCGAGCTGAGCGTCCTGCCGGCCCAATTGGCTACCCCAGCCACCCCGAGTCCTGCCCCCTGCGCCTCCCTCTGGCCCAATCGTGGGCGTAGCGGAGTGATGGTAATTTACATATTACCATTTTATTAGGTAGGATTTTTTAGTTGATTCTTGTATGTGATCTGACTGGGGATTGAACCCGCAACCTTGGCATAAGGGTACAATGTTCTAACCAACTGATCTACCCAGCCAGGGCTGTTGAGTTCTTAATTTTATTTTTTGTTGTTGAGCTCTTAATTTTTGTCATTCAAATTTTGGAGGGATTATTTAAAACATAGTATCATTCTTCATATATTTCTGATTAGATTTAAAAGCAAATGCCCTAAACAAGATAGTGGTGATAATCCATTTATGCAGAATCAACAAAACTTTAAAATTGTTTTTTAAACCAGAAAGTAGGAAATTTGACTACTGGATTTGACTGCTGTCTGGAAACCACTGATTCAGCTTCCTGAACTTCCCTTAAAATATGCTATGCAACAACAGAAGAAAACAAACAACCAAAATCACCATGAAGCTTAGTACTGGGGATCATTTCAACTTAATATAAGTCCAATGGAACTGTGAACAAAATGACCTGACCTACTGAATAGAATACAGAACGACTATCTCTGCCCTGATATACAGGACCTGAACCATACAGAAGACTGGGCAGCTGCTACTATCCTGTCTGAATGTACATTTGAGACACTCAGGTGCTTTTGGTCTTTCCTCACCTTCGTTGTACCCCCTTCCCCAGTGTCATCAGTTCCTCTCTTCCAAAATCGACTTGAAGACTGAAAGTACCATGAACTCACTAGGCAGAAAAGAAGGTGCAGTTCCAGAAGGGTACTTTTCATCCTAGAATATGAGTCTCGCCAGGTTGAGTCAAAACCAAAGCATCTATACAGCAATAGCCCAGGCCTCTCCCCTCATTCCTGTCTAATTGGTAATATAGCATTTGAAGGTCCTGCAACATCCTGAGTTGAGTGAACTCAAAACTTCCCCCCTCAAGGTGGCTAACCCTCCAGTGGTACACTCCCATTCACCCAGTTAGTTATCCTAGAAAATTGACAGTGAGTTTTGATTCTTCCCTCTCTCTTACTTGTAATATTTCTTGAAGTTATCCACTGCTGCCCATCACCACCACCACACCTCATATCCAACCTCTGTTGCCTTCTAAAGTACCCTCTGAACCATCTCCTCCCTGCCACACCTGCCCCAACCTATTCTAATTTCCAGTGTCCAGAGTGAGCTTCTCAACGACACATCCAATCAGAGCATCACTCTGCCTGAAAACCTTTAGAAGCTTTCTATTTAGTTTAGGAAAACATCCAAAATCATTAACAAAGGCTGCATGGTCTGCATGGGCTCCTGCACTTGGCTTTAGCCACTAAGACTTCTTTCCGCCCAAATGCTCTGAGCTCTTTCTTGCTTCAGAAGCTTTGTGAATTTTGTTTCCTCTGCCTGAAATAGTTCTATTTCCACCCAGTATAAAGCTAACTCTAAATCATCCTTTATTGCCTCAGCTTGAGGAAATTTCCACAAACCCTCAATTCTTGTACAGAGGCCCTGTTATACATCAATCCCACATTTTTCTTTCAGACCACAAGTGTTACCAAAGTTACTTATGCCATGATTTGTTTAACATCTATTTCACAACTGGCTTGCAATTCCATGCCTGTCATAGAAGCATTTCCAATGCTTACAGTGGCCACATATCGGAAGCCCTATTTAACAAAAATGAATGAATATGCTATCTTCAGGAAACCCATGTAAACAACAGGCAAATGATAAAAGAATAAACAAAGACAGTATTTTATGTTAAAAAACAAAAGGAGCCTGGCTGGTGTAGCTCAGTGGTTGAGCATCAACCTACGAACCAGGAGGTCAGGGCACATACCCAGGTTGTGGGCTCGATCCCCAGTAGGAGGCGTGCAGGAGGCAGCCACTTAGTGATTCTTCCTCATCATTGATGTTTCTATCTCTCTCTCCCCTTCCCTTCTTCTCTGAAATCAATGAAAATATATATATTTTTTTAAAGGAAAATTGCTTAAGTATCAGAACATACTCCCACTGAGTGCCTCTCCCTTTATATTAGATTTAATTATTAAATTTAAATTTAGCTTGGGAAAGTGTAGTGTTTTACTTCAAAAACCTGAATTGGCATTTTTTTTATTCTTTCAATAATGTTTTATTTTCAAAACTCTACTTTCTCATAATCAACCTTTCAAAATTTTGAACAGAATATTACTATCAAAATAAAGTCATACAAATGCATTAACCCGTGACAAGTTTAAAATAGCGATTTTCCCATGTAAGATACTTTATATCAAGGTGGTAGATTAAACATACACAAAAATTAATAATAAAATTGTTATTGAATTAGCATTTTAATACATAATAAGATGTTATCCCTAATAATTAGGTTGTAATATAAAAACAATTTAATGTATTCATATAATACCATGCATGCCAGCTGAATTGAATAAGAGAGATGCAGTGGATGGTTAATTTTATATGTCAATGTGACTGGGCCATGGGATGCACAGATACAGATATTTGGTCAATAATTATTCTGGGTGTTTCTGTGAGGATGTTTGTTTTTTAAAATCCTCACCTGAGGACATGCTTAGAGAGAGAGAGAGAGAGAGAGAGAGAGAGAGAGAGAGAGAGAGAGACATCAATGGGTTGCCTCCTATACGTGCCTGACCAGGGATCAAACCCACAACCCAAGTATGTGCCTTGACTGGGAATTGAACCAGCAACCTTTCGGTGCACAGGAAGATGGACACTCAACCAACTGAGCTACTCCAGCTGGGCTGTGAGGATTTTTGGGGTGAGATTAACATTTACATTGGGAGTCAGTAAATCACATTGCCCTTCTTAAGGTGAGTGGGCCTCATGCAACCAGCTGAAGGCCTGACTGGAACAACAGGCTGATGTTCCCCTGAGTAAGGGAAACTTCCTCCTGCCTGACAGTTTTTGAACTAGGATACCAGCTCTTCTCCTGCTTCAGAGTAAACTGACACAGGGGCTTTTCCTGGGTCTCCGGTCTGCCAGCCTTCAGACTAGTAGTGCACCATCAGTTCTCCTGGCTCTGAGGCTTCAGACTCCACCTGGAAGTACACTGTCTGCTCTCCTGAGTCGCCAGCGTGCTGGCTCACCCTGCAGATCCTGGGATTTGTCAGCCTCCATAATCACATGAGCCAGTTCCTCATAATAAATCTCTTCTATATACATACTAGAGGCCCAGTGCATGATTGAATCATGCACGTGTAGGGTCCCCTACACGCTTTTGCTTTCGATCACAGGGGAGCTGGGTGCCTGTCCGCTGGTGCACCAGGCCTTTCAGAAGCCTCCGGCACGGCCAAGGCTTCTGAAAGGCCTGGTGCCTGAGTGGACAGGCACCCAGCTTCCACGCTTTTGATGGTCCGCGGTGGGACGTGAGCTCGCTGCCCCAGAGGCCCCTTCTGTACTGTAGCACAGCCATGGCACAGACGCTGAGCTCAAGTCGCCAGCGCACGAGCTCAGCGTCCCGCCGGCCCAATCGGCCACCCCGAGTCCCGCCCCCCCACGACTCCTGGCCAATTGCAGGCATAGCGAAGGTATGATCAATTTGCATATTTGTCTATTATTAGGTAGGATTATAAGCTCTGTTTTTCTGGAGAACTCTAATATATGCAGGTACCAGTGAAATTAGAAAGGCAAGAAAAATAGTAAATAAGAGAAATAGCAGTGAAACAAGTGAAGTGCCATCCTTCAGTGCTTCTGGGGAGCACAGAGCAGACACTAACAGGGAAACAGGGAAGCTTTGGAGGGTCCGGCTGCATTATGCCGGTGAGGCACACAAATTAGTGAAATAAGATCTTTAAAATGACTTCCTTTTACTCAGAGTCCTGGGGAAATCTGGGCTGCATATTAAAATAGCTTACTAAGTTTTTGTTTTCTCACTTTTGAATATAACCTCAGTGGTTCAATTATTTTAATTGGAAAAAGCTAAAAAAAAAAAAAAAGACAGATATCTGTATGTAAGTTTTAAGGAGATTATTTTTCTCCCTATTGTCTTCCACCTAGATAATATTTCCACTCTGTTGTAAGAAACAGCTGAGGGGATTATAAAATGCTAACTCCTGGGTCCACCCTCTGGAGAGTCTAACTCAATGGTCCCGAAGTGAGGCCTAAGAACCAGCATTTCAGCCCGCTCACTGGAGCTTCAGATGCAGATGACGCCCTGACCACAGCTTGAGAAACACTGATGTAGAACCTGTGTATAGACCTGTGAAAACTATACTTTAAAACTATCATGCATAGAATATTGTGATATTAAACTAAAGTAAAATAACCTTCCAGAAAATACATAAAACTCAGTGATAGAGTTCTTGGCAGTTTTAATTTTCTTTTGTACTTTTCTATACTTCCTGACCTGTATGTTGGTTGAGATGTAAGCTTTTGAAAATGGAAAGCAATGTTTTAAAAATTATGAGAATATGCTACATTGTTCTTAGCATATGTTTTTAGTTTTTGGTTCACTCACATTAAAAATGAAACATTGAAAATATTCAAAGGAAAAAACACTGGAATATTAGAGGTGGTTCCAGCTCTTGGTGAACAAGAAGATTATTTTTCTCCCTTCACTTTTCAGCACTTACTTTGGTGAAAGAACATTAACTTTATTTTTAAAATAGAATAAGGATGCTCTCTATTCAAAAAGTTATCATCACTTCTCAAGCCATTTCATAAAGTACCTGACAGGTCTGACAAAAATAATACCAAGTCTCCATCACCATCCCCACTCAGACATTGAAAATAAACCAAGGCAAAACTGGGAGGCTATGAAAATGTTTTTGTTTATGTGTCTTCGACCTCCCCCTTCTTTAAAAAAATAATTTATTTTAGAGAAAGAGACAAAGCTACAGAGAGATTCAAACAACTGTGAGAGATATCAATTGGCTGCTGCCTGCAGGCCCCCTAAAGGGGATTGAGCCTGCAACCTGGAATCGAACCTAGGACCTCTTGGTTCCTGGGTGGATGCTCAACCACTGAACCACACCAACCGGGCATTTTGCCCTCCCCTTTTTAGTTACTTTTCTACTTTTGCACTAGTATAAATTCCCACCCAACCCCATCTTTTCAGGCCCCACCTTTTCTTATTTTAAATCTCCTACTCCTATTCAAACAGACATAATGATAAGCATTATCTCATCGTTATGTGTAATTTATTCATACTCAAGTATTAACTCTCTCAGGGAGCCCATTGTGCTCAGAGAAAATTTACCTGCCCTGACCCCCTCCCTTTCTCACTTCTTTGCTTCCTTTGGACTTCACACCTCCTGACCACAACTCTCACAGCCTGGAGGCCACTGGCAGCCTCAAGACCACAGTAGCAATCCCATTCTATCCTTTGTCTCTTGCTTAATCCACAAGCAGCTCCAGACTCTCATGTCTCACTTTACTGTATACCCTGCATTCTCATAACCCTATAGGTCTGCATATTCTTTTGCTGCCCTCCCCTCCTGCTCCTCCTTATCTCCTAAAACCCCTCCCAGTGCTCTTTGGAACTTACGGCCCATTCCTCAGCAAAATCCACTAAACTGCAGCCTATCTCTAAATATAGTCAGTTCTGCTATAATGCAACAAAAATTCCTGTGCTCTTTTTAAATCACCCTATAAAAACCACAGAGCTTATGGAGAAAATTGTGTGGGGACATAAAATCAAAATTTTCATCAGTGATAGAAAAAAAAAAAAGACCCTAATAAAAACAGAAGCACAGTCGTTCACATGTTAAGTGGTTAAGAAAGACAGAAATATTACAATAAATATAGCGCTTTACCTTGATTAAGACCCAAGTGTGCCTATGGAAGAGGCTGTTGGAAGGGTTGCAGCATGAGAGTTATTGTGAAGGGTGGAAGAAGGGTCAACTGAAATCAGAGGGAAGATTGTAACACCAGATGTGGTGGGTGTGGCTCATAATTCATGCGGTAAACCGAGGCAGCTGGGAGATGTTTGAGGTTGTGCATTTTGTGTATGCATAAGGGGCTCCCATCAGCCTGGTGTAGACTTCTGTGTTATACATTTCTCACAAATGAAATCACATATAAGTAAATGCAAAACTAGCCTTATCCTCACAATGTTCCCTGATATCTCAATTGTGTTTGAAAAATTCAGATTTCAAAATTAGCATTACAGCTGAACTGGCTGTAGTTCATTCACATTCTTGCTCAGAACCCAAAACTGACTTTACCCTGAGGACATCGCATCTTTTCCAACCCTTTCAAGTGGTGGGCAGTTTTACTCAACCTCTAGCTCTCATACCATTAGACCTAAAGGTGGAATAAGTGTCCTCTTTGCTCCACATTGCTACATCTAGACCAGTGGTCGGCAAACTGCGGCTCGCGAGCCACATGTGGCTCTTTGGCCCCTTGAGTGTGGCTCTTCCAAAAATACTATGGCCTGGGCGAGTCTATTTTGAAGAAGTGGCATTAGAAGAAGTTTAAGCTTAAAAAATTTGGCTCTCAAAAGAAATTTCAATCATTGTACTGTTGATATTTGGCTCTGTTGACTAATGAGTTTGCCGACCACTTATATAGACCATTCCCTCTCCTCTCATTTTCCTTAAACACTTTAATCTATTGATCTTTTCGTGCAACTTACATAGGCTTTGTCACTTCCACTATCATATTCTAGGACCTTCCCATTACCAATAATTGAACACCCATGGATTAGTCAGGGTTCTCCAGAGAAACAGAACCAAAAGGAGTCAGACAGACAGACAGACAGACAGACAGACGGGTAGAGAGATAGAAATATGTATGTATATAGATGGATATATTTATTATGAGATATTAGCTCACGTGGTTATGGAGGCTGACAAGTGCCGCAATCTGCTGTCTGCAAGCTGGAGACCTAGAGAAGCTGGTGGGATAGTTCAGTCCAGGTTGTTAACATTAAAACATTCAAATCTGTAAAGAATTTTTGTGAGTTTATTTGAGCCAAACTGTTGACAATTGCTGGGAAGTAGAACCTCAATGGATTGGGATAGTGTTCCAGGGAATGGCGGTTTCTCATCTGTTTTTATACATTGTAATCAAAGGAGGGGACGTAGATGAGTTATATGAAACCCATTGGTGATAGATTAGAGAGGCAGGAGAAAGCAAAGTGGGGAAACCCTTGGGATTGGATATAAAGTAAAATGATAGACACACACTTAGGTGGGTGCAGAAACAATTAACATGATAACAATGAAGGAATTTGTGGTATCTGTCCTGGCACCCTGCACATTAGGTTGTGCCCCAAGGGGTCCGGAAAAAGGGTAGTTACAAGTTACCTAGACATTTCAAGGATATGTTATCATAGATGCAAAAAGACAGATAGGCTCAGTTAAGGTAAAGGTTGACCCTTGTCAGTGAAAATACCAGCCTAGGAGGTGACTACCTACCATAACTGCTTTTAGTTGAAGTTTCATTTCAGACCATCCTTTGTGGTTACTTTAGGTCTTTGCGTTTGCAAGACTGCCATGCAGGCCTCCGCTGAGCTTGTCAGGTCAGCATGTGGCCCCTTTCATCCACACATTCCCCTTTTGGTCATAAATCAATCCAAAGGATTCATTGATGACCAACCTTTTGGTTGGATCATGGATTCTGGAGTCCCACAGTGCTAGGAAGGCTCATTCCTAGGATGTCTCACTGTCAGCATTTTTCTTGCTGAACAGGTTGGACCACTGGGGATGGATGGGGCAAGATCATAACCTTAGATGGCATTTAAGGTCAAATTATAATTATTTTTAAAAAAAAGGAGGCAATTAGATCCTATATGTCCTTGTTAAAAAGTATTCTGGATCGTTTATAATTTTTGAGCCACCATGATCTGAGTCTTTTTGCTGTTTGTCAAGTTTTGTTTTTCTGAATCTAGTATAACATTTACATACCAGGAACAAAAGCAATAATCCTATATTTAGACCATATTCATAATTATTAGGAAGGTGTTCTTTGAGAGGTTTCTCCAAGGTAGATTCTTTATAATAGATACAGCCTGAAAAAAATGTACCAAAACTTACTCAGAATATCACTGTCTAGCATGTGGGAAAGATTAACAGGTACCCAAGTTAGATTTTTCATGTCTAATAGGGAAAGGGGTCTAGGAAGAGAGATATTGTTTCCAAACCATAGAGAGGATAATCCTATATAATAAAAGCCTAATATGCTAAGTGTCTGGTCGTTTGGTAGGCCGTTCAACCAATCAAAGCATGATATGCTTATGATATGCTAAGGCCGCTCAACCACTCGCTATGACATGCACTAACCACCAGGTGGCAGATGCTCCAACAGGTAGGTGAGCTTGCTGCTGGGGTCCGGCCCATCTGGACTGAGTGAGATGGGCCAGATACGCCCTGGAGCCCTCCTGCAGTCCCTTCCTGGCTGGCCAACCTCCCGCGTCCCTCCCCAGCTTCGATCATGCACCGGTGGGGGTCCCTGGGCCTGGCCTGCACCCTCTCACAATCCGGGACCCCTTGGGGGATGTCAGAAAGCCAGTTTTGGCCCAATCCAGCAGGCCAGGCTGAGGGACCCCACTGGTGCATGAATTCATGCACTGGGCCTCTAGTAGCAATATAAAAATCATTTTGTATACATTTAATCAATAACAATTAGGTGATATAAGAACAAGGTTTGATCAGCATCAATTTGTGAGCATACAGGCCTTGTTGACGTCTTGGGATGGCTGTCTACCTCCTCCGTGGTTGGCGACTTCTCATCCTTGAGATGAAGGCAAGTGTCAGAGACAGGGGCAAATGTCCATTCATAGTTAGGTACCTGGTAAGTTAAGGTCCCTTTAATACTGTTGGAGAGATTCTTTCATTAATGTATTTCCCAATGGACAAAAATCTCCGGGTTGTCATAGTCTTTGAATTTTTGTCTCCTGGGAGTACTGTGAAATGAATGTTACTAATTTGTTAGTCTTTACAATGCAGAATGTCTGCTTTTTAGTTTTCCTTATACTTGGGAAACAAAAGATTTAAAAATCAATACTATTTTAAACAGAGTCATAAGAATAATTATTCTTAATTCATTTAGTCCCATAACTATTTGTTTATCCTGATTATTTGCCAGTATTTTTTAAATTCAGTTATTCCTTGGAGTTCTATAACTCTTCATCCAGTTCAAAGATATGACCTGCTTAGAAGCCTGCAATTTAGAGTAAGTCAGAGTCCTTTTCATGGATTTTCCTAAAGATATAATATACCTCCAAATGCATCAGAGTAAAGCAATGACTATCCATGAATGGCAAAATTTAAAAGTGGCATGGTTATAGATTTGACTATAATGCAATTGATAAAAAATAAATAAACTTTGGTTTTCTATAAGATATAACATTCCAAGACAACAATTTCTTGGTAAATAGCACTGTAAAGTGACAGAAAATAATATAAAATGTGTGTATTTTTAGATTCAATATATGATTTCAGCATATAAAGAACAAATAATATGTAAGATTTTAAAACATGGCACATGGCTTATTACAAGCAGTGTATTGAGCATTGAAATAATTTATAAACTTCCAATATGTGAAACACAAATAACCAGAGTATCACTGGCAGACGCCCCCACAGGGAATCACCACTCTTGGCTTGCCTGGTGTCCCTGACTGAACACATACTACCCCTGAGAGTTTCCTGTTTGAACTTGGCTCTGAATCTTTGCAAGTTCCTTTCTGAAGCAAACTGAAATTTCTATGACAGTCACTTTAACAAAATATATGTATATAAATAGAACATAGTTATTAACCCATTGTACGCCATAGCGTCTGTAGACGCAAGAGGCAGACCTTCCCCACATGCCACACGCATCTATAAAAAAAATTTTTTTCCCTAAGTGGCAGCCCTAACCAACTTTAAAATCATTTTTCGTGAGAATTTTCAGCTGAAATATTCAAGAACATCAGAATTGTGAGTAATATATTTATTTTTATAATATTCATTGCAAACTGATTTTTTAAGTTAAATTCAAAATATCGTGGCATGTGGGGATGGTTTCTATTTTGGACGTGTGGTAGTTAACTGGTTAATTTTTATTTGACAAAGCTTCCCACGTAATTTCAAGTATGTTAAATTGGCCTAATAAGTTAAAAAAGATTTCTCTTATGAAGAGAGAATAAACCCTTGAGTCATTCCAGGGCTCATTGGAATGACTCTAGGTCAGGCGTCCTCAAACTACGGTCCGCGGGCCACATGCGGGTGTTTTTGCCATTTTGTTTTTTTACTTCAAAATAAGATATGTGCAGTGTGCATAGGAATTTGTTCATAGTTTTTTTTAAACTATAGTCTGGCCCTCCAACGGTCTGAGGGACAGTGAACTGGCCCCCTGTTTAAAAAGTTTGAGGACACCTGCTCTAGGTCATCTCTCTGTTAAAGTCTTAAAATTTACCCTGGATCCGGGTGGGCCTGGCCCCGGGTCCGGGTGGGGCCGCGGGCCCCTGGATCGGGTGAGCCTGGGCCCCGGGTCCGGGTGAGGCCGCGGGCCCCTGGATCCGGGGGAGCCTGGGCCCCGGGTCCGGGTGAGGCCGCGGGCCCCTGGATCCGGGGGAGCCTGGGCCCCGGGTCCGGGTGAGGCCGCGGGCCCCTGGATCCGGGGGAGCCTGGGCCCCGGGTCCGGGTGAGGCCGCGGGCCCCTGGATCCGGGGGAGCCTGGGCCCCGGGTCCGGGTGAGGCCGCGGGCCCCTGGATCCGGGTGAGCCTGGCCCCTGGATCTGGGTGAGGCCGCGGGCCCTGGCTCCGGGTGAGGCCGTGGGCCCCTGGATCCGGGTGGGCCTGGCCCCGGGTCGGGTGAGGCCGCGGGCCCCTGGATCCGGGTGAGCCTGGGTCCCGGGTCCGGGCGAGGCCGCGGGCCCCTGGATCCGGGGGAGCCTGGGCCCCGGGTCCGGGCGAGGCCGCGGGCCCCTGGATCCGGGGGAGCCTGGGCCCCGGGTCCGGGCGAGGCCGCGGGCCCCTGGATCCGGGGGAGCCTGGGCCCCGGGTCCGGGCGAGGCCGCGGGCCCCTGGATCCGGGGGAGCCTGGGCCCCGGGTCCGGGCGAGGCCGCGGGCCCCTGGATCCGGGGGAGCCTGGGCCCCGGGTCCGGGCGAGGCCGCGGGCCCCTGGATCCGGGGGAGCCTGGGCCCCGGGTCCGGGCGAGGCCGCGGGCCCCTGGATCCGGGGGAGCCTGGGCCCCGGGTCCGGGCGAGGCCGCGGGCCCCTGGATCCGGGGGAGCCTGGGCCCCGGGTCCGGGCGAGGCCGCGGGCCCCTGGCTCCGGGTGAGGCCATGGGCCCCTGGATCCGGGTGAGCCTGGCCCCGGGTCCGGGTGAGGCCGTGGGCCCCTGGATCCGGGTGAGCCTGGGTCCCGGGTCCGGGTGAGGCTGCGGGCCCCTGGATCCGGGTGAGCCTGGGTCCCGGGTCCGGGTGAGGCCGCGGGCCCCTGGATCCGGGTGGGCCTGGCCCCGGGTCCGGGTGGGGCCGCGGGCCCCTGGATCCGGGTGGGCCTGGCCCCGGGTCCGGGTGAGGCCGCGGGCCCCTGGATCCGGGTGGGCCTGGCCCCGGGTCCGGGTGAGGCCGCGGGCCCCTGGATCCGGGTGAGCCTGGCCCCGGGTCCGGGTGAGGCCGTGGGCCCCTGGATCCGGGTGAGCCTGGCCCCGGGTCCGGGTGAGGCCGTGGGCCCCTGGATCCGGGTGAGCCTTGCCCCGGGTCCGGGTGAGGCCGTGGGCCCCTGGATCCGGGTGAATCAGTGCCCCTGGGTCCGGCCGAGACCAAACCAGAGGGAGTCGGACCTGCATTACCACCATTTGTCCACCATCCAGAGCTGAGGGGTCAGTGCCGACATGTACTCATAGCGAACTGGTGGACATTGATATTGGGTCTCAAAAGAACTGTTGGTCCAGAAAGAAACTCACTACAGACTGATTCATTTGCCTGTCAGCATAACTATTATTGCTCGTCGCACATTCAATTCTTATAAGTATATCTCTAGTGACACATGATTTCGCCCATCTAGGGGAAATGATGAACAACATAGACTGATGAACAAGAACAGAACCAGAAACAAGGAGGCATCGATCAGACTATCGGGCCTCAGAGGGAGGATAGGGGAGGGTGGGGGGAGGGGGGAGAGATCAACCAAAGGTCTTGTGTGCATGCATATGAGCCTAACCAATGCTTAAGTTCAACAGAGGGTTGGGGCATCCAAGGGGAGGGGTGTGGGATGGGAATGGGGGGATGAGGACAAATATGTGACACCTTAATCAATAAAGAAATTAAAAAAAAAAATAAAAAAATAAAAAAAAAAAAAAAAAATAAAGTCTTAAAATTTAAACTTTGGAAAGATTGTCAAATATACTTAACCAAAGATTATATCATAACTCTTTGTAAATCTAGGAAAAAAACATATATTCTATGGTAATAACTCTAAAAGATATTAATCAAACTTAAACCAGTTTTAATATTAAAAATTTTGACCAGACCACAGAATTCTGCTTAATTTATATAAGTAATATAAATTTTTTTAATCAGGCCAATAAAATATTATATCCTAGTTATGCCATCCAGAGGCTGAAAATTTCCCACACATAGTACACAGACAAACACATATACATAAAGAGCACAACATAATTTGAACTACTAATTTTTGAAGAGAAAATGCAAGATTTTCCTCAAAAATGAATTTCCATACTTCATGCAGTCTATTACCACAACCATATAATTTCTCCCTATTTAATTTGAACTTTTAACTCTTAGAAGCCTCAAATTTTAGGTGGCAAGTTAAATACTTAGCATTTTTCAGATTAGTAATGCATTCACATTTTTAAGGATATATTTCAAATAAAATACAAGACATATTCAATTAATAGACTCAAATCTACCCTCTAGATTCTCCATCTGAGGCAAACTCAGATTAATTAATGTTTCAGTTTCCTGTTATTTCAAAATACCTAGGTTTTAAATTTTTTATTTTTTATTTATTTTTTACTATTTAAGCCAGGGGTCCTCAAACTTTTTAAACAGTGGGCCAGTTCACTGTCCCTCAGACCGTTGGAGGGCCGGACTATAGTTTAAAAAAAACTATGAACAAATTCCTATGCACACTGCACATATCTTATTTTGAAGTAAAAAAACAAAACGGCAAAAACACCCGCATGTGGCCCGCGGGCCATAGTTTGAGGACGCCTGATTTAAGCCAGCAATGCTCCAAAGCTTTTAAGTTACCAAAAAGGCATATGAGACTGGAGAGAAGGCAGAGGGGGGAAGAAAGCAGGCCCTGCAGCCTCTTCTAGGACTGCAGTTTCCAGCCTCTTCTAGGACTGCTCCACCTCTACAGGGAGAAGGACAACTGGCCCCTTCCTCCAACAGAGAGCATAGTCAACCTCCTTTTGAGTGACTGGACTTTTATGATTAACACTAGCGGCCCAGTGAACAAAATTCATGTACGGGAGGGGAGTGTCCCTCAGCCCAGCCTGCACCCTCTCCAATTGGGACACCTCGGGGGATGTCCAACTGCTGGCAGTTGGACATCCCTCTCACAATCCAGGACTGCTGGCTCCTAACTGCTCACCTGCCTGCTGGCCTGCTCACCCCCAATGGCCCCCCTTGCCAGCCTGGTCACCCCCAACTGCCCCCCCTGCCAACCTGCTCGCCCCCAACAGCCCCCCCTGCCGGCCTGCTCTCCCCTAACTGCCTCTGCCTCAGCCCCGCCACCATGGCTTGTCCAGAAGGACGTCCTGAAGATCTCCTGGAAGGTCTCCCAGTCTAATTAGCATATTACCCTTTTACTAGTATAGATAGAGGCCTGGTGCACAGGTGGGAGCCAGCTGGTCTGCCCTGAAGGGGGTCCCAGATCAGTGTGGGGGTCCCCTTGTGGGGTGGGGCCAACCTGGGAGATGGGCTGGGGTGGTTTGCAGGCCGACCACACCCCCATCAAGGTGAGGGTCCCCTCTGGGAGGTGTGGTCGACCTGGGTGAGGGGCTGAGGGCCGTTTGCAGGCTGGCCACACCCCCTTCAGGGTGGGGTCTCCACTGGGGGGCGTGGCCAGCCTGGGCGAGGTGCTAAGGGCCATTTGGGGGCAGTTTGCAGGCCCACCAAGCCCCCGGCTTTGCCCAGAAGGATGTCCAGAAGGTCTCTGGAAGGTATCCTGGTCTAATTAGCATATTACTCTTTTATTAGTATAGATATTTATAATTATCACTGAAAAGCTTTATCATAAACCTTTATTTTAGTTACATCTATTTATTCTAATCTTAACAACTTTGAGATTTTATTTTTTATTTTTAAAATATATTTTATTGATTTTTTACAGAGAGGAAGAGAGAGAGAGAGAATTAGAAACATTGATGAGAGAGACACATCAATCAGCTGCTTCTTGCACACCTCCTACTGGGGATGTGCCCACAACCAAGGTACATGCACTTGACCAGAATCAACCCTGGGACCTTTCAGTCTGCAGGCCAATGCTCTATCCACTGAGCCAAACTAGTTAGGGCACAACTTTGATATTTTAAAGCCAATTATTACCCAAAGCATTTTCTTGACCAAAAAAAATTTTTTTTTAATTTTTAAAACAGGGACAATTCGCAGGCTTATGTTTCTTTACAAAATTGGAGTGCCCCCAAACCCCCTATCATTTCTGCAGCTTGCAGAGCTGATAAAAAAACAAAACAAACAAACAAAAAAAAAAACTTTATTTGAGCTGTGTTTTAAAATCCTTGAGGATTTTTAAAAAACAACCCTACAGTAAATAAATTAGTACTTTCAAAAGGATGGACTGGGACATTAGCCTTAGAATCTTAACTCAGCATAGAAAAATGGCCTTTGGTTCTGAGTGGCACAGAGCCCACACAGTACAGAGACAGAGGATGTTCATAAAATGGGGAAGAGCAAACTAAGCTAGTTAAAATGCCTTAAAGTTCCTGTAATCCCTGCCACATGTTCAGCTTGCCCACAAGCAGCTGGGCCCCCAGCAAAGTGGAATGTGCCCCATCTTTAAACAGATTGATCTAAAGAACAAAGACGCAAAACATCAACAGAAACCTTCTTATCTACACTAATAAAAGAGAAACATGCAAATTGACCATCCCTCCGCTATGCCGACCAGCCAATCAGGAGCGAGTATGCAAACTAACCAAACAAAGATGGCAGAGGCCATGGAACTGGAGCGAGCAGGAGGCTTGGGTTGCCCCCAGCAACAGAGGAAGCCAAGCTTCCTGCCCGCCCTGACCTCTGCTCAAGGAGGGGCTGGAAAAAAAAAAAAGGAGGGGCGACCTAGACTTCCAGCCAACCCTGGTCTCTGCTGAAGGAGTGGCTGGGGGCCTGGGTCACTGGGGGGTGTGGCCAGCCTGAAAACAGCCCTCAGCCCCTCACCCAGGCTGGCCATGCCCCCATGGGGTGAAGGTCCCCTCTGGGGGGCTTGGCCAGCCTGAAAACGACCCTTAGCCCCTCACCCAGGCTGGCCAGGCACCCCAGTGGGGACCCCCACCCTGAAGGGGGTGTGGCCAGCTTGAAAACAGCCCTCAGCCCCTCACCTAGGCTGGCCACGCCCCCCCAGCGGGGACCCTCACCATGGGGGCATGGCCGGCCTGCAAACCACCACAGGCCCCTCACCCAGGCCGCCCCACACCCCAAGGGAACCCCCACCCTGATCTGGGACACCCTTCAGGGCAAACCAGCTGGCCCCCACCCATGCACCAGGCCTTTATCTATACTAATAAAAAGGTAATATGCTAATTAGACTGGGAGACCTTCCGGTTGTTCTTCTGGACAAAGCCATGGTGGCGGGGCCGAGGTAGAGGCAGTTAGAGGCCAAGAGGGGAGGGCAGTTGTGGGTGATCAGGCCAGGATGGGATGGCAGTTGTGGGTGATCAGGCCGGTTGAGGGGGACATTGGGGGTTATCAGGCCATCAGTGGGGGTCAGTTGGGAGTTATCAGGACAGCGGGGGGGGGGAGCAGTTTGGAGTGAAAAGGCCAGCAGGGTGGCAGTTGGGGGAGAGCAGGCCAGTGGGGAGGGAAGATGGAGGTGGGCAGGCCAGCAGAGGGGGAAGTTGGGGTAAGCAGGCTGGCAGGGGGGGGGGGCAGTTGGGGGTAAGCGCACTGGCACAGGGGGCAGTTGAGGTGATCAGGCTGGCAGACAGAGTGGTTAGGGTCAATCTGGTAGGCAGGCAGGTGAGCGGTTAGGAGATAGCAGTCCTGGATTGCGAGAGGGATGTCCGACTGCAGGTTTAGGCCTGATCCCTGTAAACCGGCAGTAGGACATCCTTCGAGGGGTCCCAGATTAGAGGGTGCAGGCCAGGCTGAGGGACACCCGCCCCATGCACAAATTTTGTGCATCGGGCCACTAGTAGTGCACACAGCCCACAGACACCAAGTGCACACAGCCCACAGACACCACAGATTGCCCTGCATTAAAAAAAAGAACCAAAGAGAGCAATGTCTCCTGTCCCTGGTTTGGGGACTGCCCCTCTCCAGAACCTCAGCATTCTCCCAAAGGACTATTTCAGGGAAATGTATTCCCTAGGCCTAGAATTCCTGTTTCCCATTCTCAGCAGGTCTTTTGTGACCTTTCGTGCTCAACCTTCCTTTGTCTAGGGCCGTGGTTGGCAAACTGCAGCTCGCGAGCCACATGCAGCTCTTTGGCCCCTTGAGTGTGGCTCTTCCACAAAACACCACGGCCTGGGCCAGTCTATTTTGAAGAAGTGGCGTTAGAAGAAGTTTAAGTTTAAAAAATTTGGCTCTCAAAAGAAATTTCAATCGTTGTACTGTTGATATTTGGCTCTGTTGACTAATGAGTTTGCTGACCGCTGGTCTAGGGGAATCTTCCTAGAACATGTGCTATTGGCCACGTGTACTGTTCATACCCTCGCCCTACCCCCTACATCCTGTTTGCTCTGGGGAAATTCAGTAATGGCCTGGTCACCTATTGTTTCTTTTCTATGAAGATAAATCAGAGGCATGCTTCCTACAGGGGGAAAATCTGGGTGTAGGCATTTATTAACTTCAGAATAGTTCTGAGACAGTCTCTAAAATTTCTTATTAATTTCCATCTTTTTTGGGAAAAATTTTTTTTTCTATGCTTTTCCTTAGAAGCTTCTAATTTCCAAATCAAGATATGCTTTCCCATATAGTCATTCAGTTTAATTTCAGAGCCGGCATTTTTTGTAATTTCTGTATGCAAAATATTAATGTAGGTATACAAAGACAACTGCATTATGGCCATTTCTAAGTTGATATCTTCTAGTTAAGTCTTCCCATTTCTGTAAAGTACTTGCAAGTAAAGGCTTCCTATCAGGAGTATTAAAGGAGGGCTGGGGTTTGGGAGCTTCTGGACTTGGAGGTACAATTTCCCATGTTAATTTTTATTTTTTATTTTTGGATATCTGTAGTCTGAGCAAATTTTCTAGACATGTTATGTAGTGGGTCAAGTGTGGCCTCAGTTTCTCTCCTGGCTGTCTGAAACAACTGGAAGGGTTTGGGGCATGGGCAGACCAAGCCTTATGGTGGCCTCCTAGATGAGCCATTTAGTTAATTACAGTTGAGTTGGAACTTTCCTATGGGGCTCCTGCACATCTGACACCTCCACAAAGATTCTTAGTCATCTAAGAATACCCGAGAATCAGACTGGAGGAAGGATGTGCCCCTTTATCTTCACAGCTGAATGAGTTCAGCTCATTTATATGGCACAAATTTTTGCTCAGACTCTCAGAAAGCAATTCCAATTGAAAAGCCAAAATCAAAACCAGCCACCCATTTTTTCCTCCAGTCCCACCTTAGCCTGAGTCTGTCAACCCTTAACCTGGGTTCTGTCAACTCAGTTTCCACCTTGAGGATTTTAAAACACAGCTCAAATAAGTCAGACCCTCTACCAAAAGCAAGGGAAGGTCCTGGATCCAAGAGAAAACTCACCCAAGTTCACCCAATGGGTGGAGAACTGGTGGGCTCAATGGGCCCTTCACTGGATCCTAGCACCATGTCCGAGTCCAAGGGATGGTCCTGGGTGAGCTTCTTTGGAATCCTGCCGACTACGCCAAGTAATGTTAGCATAAAAACATTCAAATCTGTAAAGAATTTTTGTGAGTTTATTTGAGCCAAACAGTTGACAATTGCTGGGAAGCAGAACCTCAACGGATTGGGATAGTGTTCCAGGGAATGGAGGTTTCTCATCTATTTTTATACTTTGTAATCAAATGAGGGGATGTAGGTGAGTTACATGAAATCCATTGGTGATAGATTAGAGAGGCAGGAGAAAGCAAATCGGGGAAACCACTGGGATTGGATAAAAAGTAAAGTGATAGACACACACTTAGGTGGGTGCAGAAACAATTAACATGATAACAATGAAGGAATTTGTGGTATCTGTCCTGGCGCCCAGGCACATTAGGTTGTGCCCCAGGGGGTCCAGAAAAAGGGAAGGTACAAGTCACCTAGACATTTCAAGGATATGTTACCATAGATGTAAAAAGACAAATAGGCTCAGTTAAGGTAAATGTTGATCTTGTCAGAGAAGATACTGGCCTAGGATGTGACTACCCACCATAACTGCTTTTAGTTAAAGTTTAATTTCAGACCATCCTTTGTGGTTTCTTTAGGTCTTTGAGTCTGCAAGACTGCCATGCAGGCCTTCCCTGAGCTTGTCAGGTTAGTATGTGGCCCCTTTCATCCACAAAGTCCAAAGGCCTAAGAACGTGGGGAGTTGATGATGTAATTCCCAGTCTGAGGCAGGAAAAGACCCATATCTCAGCTTAAGTAGTCAGAGAGATGGGGAGTCCAACCTTTCTCTGCCTTCTGTTCTACTCAGGCCCTCAGTGGATGGATGGTGCTCACATGCATTAGTAAGGGAAATCTGCTTTACAGAGTCAAATGCTAATCTCATTCAGAAAAACTATCACAGACACACCCAGAAAAAAATGGTTAGTTATTATTTTATAATTTTTAAAAATATATTTTTATTGATTTCAGAGAGGAAAGGAGAGGGAGAGAGAGAGATAGAAACATCAATGATGAGAAAGAATTATTAATTTGCTGCCTCCTGCACACCCCCTACTGGTGATGGAGTCCATACCCAGGCATGTGTCTTACCGGTAATTGAACCTTGACCTCCTGGTTCATAGGTTGATGCTCAACTATTGAGTGCACTGGTCAGGTTAGTCATGGATTTTAATATCATTTAAAATACTATTCAGAAAGTAGCCAGGTAAGCTCTGTGCTAATACAGTTATGTGTTTAAAAGCACATTTAGCAGTGTGAGCATTTTTTTAACAACCTCATTATGCAAGTATTCTTATGCAAGCTGGAAATTAATCAAAAGAGAAAAATGAAATGCAAATAGCATAATTTATAAATTTGTAAACACTATATTATTTTTTTAAATGAAGAAATATTCAGCCTCAGAATTGTGGGGGAGATACAGGGATAGCTGAAAGGTGAGGAAATACTAGGATTACACACATGGGTTAGTGAGTGGGTTAGAATTTAGAGGATCTCCAGACACAGAACTAGCTGACCCTGCCAGCCTTAACATCAATGCTTAGTGACAGCACCTCAGGGGAAGATTGGCATGGTGCTGGATGCAGAGAGCAATGTTAACACTTAGATTCTAAATCTTGATCTCCTACTCAAGACAATGGTAACCATAAATAAACGGAAAGCAGGTAAAGCAACAATGCAATCCTGACTCTGCTCACTTAATTCTGAGAAAAGAGAGCAATATCTATCCCTTGAGGGTAAGAATTTTCTGAACAAATTATTATGGACTTTAATCTCTAATGCTCTTTATCACATAATGACATTCAATCAAAAGTTATAGATATGAAAAGAAGCTTGAAGATGTGACTAAATCAATAGAAAAAAAATGATCACTAGAAGAGAACCCACAAAGTGACCCAGATTTTGAAATTAGGAATCAGGATTTTAAGAGAAATCTTATAAATATGTAAACTTAAAAACAACATCAAATAGTCTAACATATATATAATTGGAGAAAGAGAAGAGAGAAAACGATGGTGCAGAAGCAAGATATGAAGAGATCATGGCAGAACATTTTTCAAAAGGAAAACATCAAGCTACAGATTTAAGAGTCTCCGAGAACCCTAAATAAAAATGGTTTAATTAGGATAAAGAAAGAAAATTACACTTAGGTCATACTGCTGAGTACCATGATAGAGATAAAACCAAATTTAAAGAGAAAAACTTAAAAGCAGTCAGAGAAAAGAAACATTGCATTTCAGAAAACAGCTTCTACTCAGAAATAATGAAAACTAAGTGACAATGGAATAAAATTTTAATACACTGAAAGAAAATAAATTGTTAAATTTCTGTACTCATTGAAAATATCCTTTAAAACTATAGGCAAAATAAGCATATTTTCAAGCAAACAAAATCTGAGAGAATTTATCACCTGCACTGTAAGAAATGCTAAAGAAAGTCTTTCAGGTTAAAGAGAAATTATGCTGAATAAAATCCTAAAAGAACTGAAAAGCTTTCAAATTTTTTCTTTAAAGTCTATTTAAAGCAAACATAACTATAAAGTATGTGGGATTTATAACATGCAAAAATAAAATACATAACAATAATTCCACAAATGTCAGGAAAAGGAGTAAGTTAAATCATAGTTCTTGAAAGATTCTTACATTGTCTAGTAAATGGTATTCCAATTGATTTTGATATAATAAATTTGCAAAGTTTGCATTATATCACTTCTGTGTAAACACTAAAAAATAATTCAAAGAGCCAAAAAAGGAGATAAAATGTAATACTAGAAACTACTTGATTTATCTAAAAGAAGACAGGGAAAAACAAAGGAAGTAAAGGGAAATGGGGCAAACAGGAAACATGTAAGAGAATGATAAAACTACAGCAGTAGTTAAATTAAGTGTAAATAAACTAAATGTTTCCATTAAAGTAAGGAATAGTCAAACTGGATAAAATAACAAGGCCCAGTCATTGCTGACTACAAGATAAATTTAAATATAATAGAGGTTCATAGTAAAAGGATAAAAAAAAAATGCCTTGCATACATCAGTCATAAGAAAGCTAATGTGCCTATTTTAATACCAGATAAAGTAGACTTCATTGTAACAAGTGGGTTGATTCATCAGGAAGACAAAACAATCATAAATCTATATGTACATAACAACAAGAAAGTGATAGAAATAAACGAATAACTAGAGATATTTATGAACATACAGTCAATCCTTGAACAACACAGGTTGAACTGTACAAATCCACTTATACTCTGATTTTTTTCAATAAATACAGCTAGCCCTTCCTATACTTGGGTTTCACATCAGCCAGTTTTGCATTCACAGATTCAACTAACTGAATCAAAAGGAGTATTTTAATTGTATATATGTGCCACAGTTTTTTTATCCATTTGTCTATTGATGGGCATTTGGGTTGCTTTCATAGCTTGGCTAATGTAAATAATACTGCAATGAACATAGGAGTGTATATACTCTTCCAGTGTTTGGGGGTTTTTCAGATATATACCCCAAAGTGGAATTGCTGGGTCATAAAATAGTTCTTTTTTTTAACCTTCATAGTGGCTACACTAATTTGTATTCTCACCTACAGTACACAAAGATTCCTTTTTCTCCACGTCCTTAACAACTTTTGTTTGTTTATTAATGATAGCCATTCTGACAGGTGTGAGGTGATACTCCTTGTGGTTTTAATTTGCATTTCTCTGATGATTAGTGATGTTGAGTATCTTTTCATATGTCTGTTGGCCATTTGTATGCCCTATTTGCACAAGTGTCTATTCAGCTCATTTGCCCATATTCTAATTGGATTATTTGGTTTTGAGTTGTATGAGCTCTTTATAAATTTTGGCTATTAACCCCTCATCAGATGTATGAATGGCAAATATGTTCTCCCATTCAGTAGGTTGTCTTTTCATTTTGTTGATGGTTTCTTTTGCTGTGCAAAAACTTTTCAATTTGATGTAGCCCCATTTGCTTATTTTTTCTTTTGTTTCCCTTGCCCAAGGAGATATATCAGAAAAAATATTACTCAACCATATAGAAGAACAAAATGTTACCATTTGCAACAGCACACATGGACCTAGAGAGCATTATGCTAAGTGAGATAAGTCAGTTAGAGAAAAGCAAATACCATATGATTTCACTTATATGTGGAATCTAAGGAACATTATAAATGCACAAACAAAATAGAAACAGATTCATAGAAACAGAGTACAGGCTGATGTTTGCCAGAGTGGAAAGAGATTGGTGAACGTTGAAAAGGGTGAAGGGATTGAGAAGTACAGAGTGGTAGTTACAAAATAGTCATAAGGATGGAAAGTACAGCATAGGGGACATAGTCAATAATATTGTAATAACTATGTATGGTGCCAGGTGGGTACTGGAAATATCAGAGGGAACATTTTATAAAGTATATGATTGTCTAACCACTATGCTGTACACCTAAACTAATATAAAATAATATTGAATGTAAACTGTAATGGAAAAAAAAATAGTATTTTCACATTCCCAATGGCAGATTCCCTGATGCAGATAGAAATAGTATTTTTGTATTCCCAACTGATGATTCCCAACCGCACAGCAACATTTTCACATTCCCAACTACAAATTGAAAAATACTGATTTTTTTAACATGGTAACAATTATTATTGTTGTTGTTATTGTTAATAATTTGACCCATGGTTGCTTCAGTCCCTGAATGCCAAGGAGTGATTGTAGAGTCAAAAGTTGCATGCAGATTTTTGACTAAGCGGGTCCTAATCCATTACCTCACTGTTCAAAGGTCAACTGTAGTTGGATATTTTAACAGATCTGTCCTAGAAAATGATAGAAAAAACAGATGAAAAAAAAACAGGTAAAAATATAGACGATTTGAACAACACTATTAACTAATTCAACCTAGTCAATGTCCAGAGACCACCACATGTAACAACAGGAGAACACGTCTTTTTGCAAGTGCATGAGGAACAGTTACCAAAATATACCAAATGCTTCCCACAGAGTAATTTCTTAATAAATTTAAAAGATTGAAATAACAGGGAGTATATTTTCTAATTCCCCAAAGATAAACCAGAACTCAATAATAATAAAGTAACTAGAAAATCTCCCAAATATTTGGGAAAAAATGCAACACATTTTTTAAATAAGCCATGGATCAAAGATGAAATCACAGCAGAAATTAGAAAATGTTTTGAACCAAATGATAAAAATAATATATAAAAATCCATGGTATGCAATGTGTAGGGGGAAATTATATAGCTTTAAAAGCATATATTAGAAATAAAATATTCAAAGTTAATGACCTAAACTTTCAATTCTAGAAGCTAGAATCAGAGCAGAAACTATAGAAGGAAACTAATAGGTAAAAGAAGAAACTCGTGAAATAGAAAAAAAAGACAAATAATAGAGGAAATCAACAAAGCAAATTTGGTCCTTTGAAAGCAGTAAAATTTATAAACGAGAGAGAGAGAGAGAGAGAGAGAGAGAGAGAGAGAGAGAGAGAGAGAGCACATAACTAAGATCAGGAATGAATAAAAGAACATCATTGTATCCTATGATATTAAAGGAATACTAAGAGAATATTATTAAAACTTTCCTCAATAAACTTAAGAAATTCCCTAGAAATGACAAATTCCCTAAAAAAAATAAAGCTGTGTAAGCATGGCACAAAAAGAAATAAACACTCTCAAGAGTAATATCTCTGAAAGAAATTGGATTGCCTGATTAAAAACCTCCCCACAAAGAAAATTCCAGGCACAGAAATCATTGATAAATTCTACTAAACTTTTAGGAAGAAATTACAATAATACACAAATTATTTCACTGTATAAAGGAAGAAAAAGTATTCTTCAGCTCATTTTATATGGCCAGTATAACACTACTAAAACCTAACAATGACATTACCAGAAAAGAAAATTACACACTAAATTCTTCATGAACATGAACAAAGAAATCTTTAATGGAATAAAATTCAGCAATATATGAAAATGGTAATACTAAAAGGTGAAGTTTATTCCAAGAATGCAAAATAGTTTTAACTTCAAAAAGCAAACAAATGCGCAATTCTCCACAATCACAGAATAAAGGAGAAAAATATGAGATTAACTCAGTAAATTAATAAAAACCTCTTGATAAATGTCAATACTGAGTCATATATAAAAAGCACCAGCAAACCAGTAATAGAAGGGAATTCTAATAATTTGATAAAATGTCTATACAAAACTTGCAGCTAATATAATTTTTGTAGTAGACTATCAAATTTTCTCTTCCTAAGTTGGGAAGAATGATATCCACTTTTTCTACTTCTATTCAGTGTTGTACTAGTGGTTCTAGCCAGTGCAATAAGGAACAGAAGGAAAGATAAAAGGTATAACAATTGAGAAAAGAGAATTAAAACTGTTATTTACAGATAATGTGGTTTTGTACATAGAAATTCAAAGAAATCAATATATTGCTAGGACTGATTGAGTTTAACGTGATTGTGGGATACAAGGTCAACACACAAAAATCAATTGTATTGCTATATACCAGCAACAAACAATTAAAAATTTAAAGTTAACATTTATAAAATAACATTAAGTACTTTTGAATACATTTAATAAAAGTTGTGTAAGACCTCAAAACTGAAAACTATAAATCATTGCCAAAATTAATTAAATGAGACTTAATAAACTAAGAGATATACAATTTTCATGGAATGAAAGCCTCAATATCATTAAGATATCAGTTCTCCCAAAATTAAATCTTTAGATTCAATGTGATCCCAGAAGATTTGGGGTGGGGAGAGGTGGAATTAAATTGCTAATGAAAGTTCAAAATGCATGATCTCTTCAAAAGATCAGTTTAGCAATTTCTAATAAAGTTAAACATAGTTACTCCATGATGCAGAAATTCGACTCCTAGATACACCTAACAGCTTTCAGATGTGCCTGCAGTCAAGAAATTTTAAGCAAAATTAAATCTCCCAACTGATCAAATAGAACGGCAGATTGAAGCAATTTAATTTCTGTGCCTTTGTCCTTCAATCAGTGTCCTATAATTCTTTATTTTTAATTTGCTATTTAAACACAAGAATATGTAGTATATCACAGGGTTTGGACACACAAACTACATTTGAAATGAGACCCAGCAGTTCTGAAGAATGAGAAACTTACCCTCAAAACAAGCATGTATAGCTGATTCCATCTGTGTCTGGGGCAATGATATAACTGGGCATTCTCCAAACTAACTTTTTTGTAGCATCCAATGTATATTAAAAATATAAAGTTAAAATGTTCTTATTTCAAGCGTACCTGTATAGCATTAAAACTCAACAGTAAACCACAGCAATTGTTTAGAACCTAGACCAATAAAATATTGCTGGGGGAAGGAGTATTTTACCAATGAATCAATGGCATTGTTAGGATTGTTCTTCCATGGTGAAATAAAAAAACCAAACCCTTTAAAATCTATTTTATTTTTGTTTTCCACTTCTCCACAGACCATGCATCCTCTTACTTCCCATTCCTGGGGATGTTGTTCCACTGCCCTGCCCTTGCCATGCTACTGAACTTCAGAGAACATTTTACAGGACCCTCCCCCATCCTTTATCTCAGTTTCCCCGGACATTCCCAACCACCTGGGCATGTGGAGAGCAAGTCAAAGCCCCTTACCACAAGTTTCACTGCCCAGGACACTTGACTTGGTGCAGGGAGTGGAAGAATGCTGAGGAGAGAAGAGGACCATGAGGATAAAGTGTCAGGAACCTTGTGTGACAGACAGTGCAGGACAAAATTTGGGGGAACTCTGTGGTTAGGCTACATGAGGTATAAACTTTGCCCTGCAGATGGTACATATGATAATTTGGACAGAAAATGGAGCGTGGAATGGGAGTAAACAGTGATTCGGACTCTGATTCCAAATACTGGAGAACTCAAAAGGAAAAGAGAAAAACAAGTGTTTAAAAATGGCTTTTTGGGAGCTCCAGTTGCGCAATCGGTTAGCGCACGGTACTTATAAAAATGGCTTTTTGTACAAATAATACCAATTACAGTCATTCATGTGAACTAATGGGCATTTTCCCTAATCACCATGCAGCATACTGACAACAGTCTACACCACCACGTTTGTGTCAGATTAACTAAGTGTAATTGGACAACGTGTACCCTATGGCCACAGTTTATACCTCATGTAGCCTAGCCTAGCCTAGCTGCCCACTGGGTTAAAGAATTCAGTGGGACATTTGTTCCATGATTTTTCTTTTTCTTCCCCAGAAAAACTGAATTCTCAGAAGCGCTGGGCCATCCACCGCTGGGAATTGAGTCACCGCTCCCTGCCTCTGTTACTGTCCCTCTGCGTGGCCAGCCACGGATCTGCCGCTGTGCTGCCGTCTGCCGGGGCCCAGGCTGACTTCGAAGGGCAAAACGGAAACTTCCCGTCTTTCAGCAAGAGGGTGTTTGGCATTGTTTCACGGTGATTAATCAAAAAGGCAAAAACAAGGCGCTCTGCCCTCTGCAGTGCTTAGATTATTATCCACCGACGGAGGGGATTAAAAAGTATCACTCACTGAGCCATCTGTATGACAACCTTAGGTTCCACATTTCCCAAACGCCCAGATTTCAAAGATGCTGTCCCCCAGTTTGGGTTCAGAAAATACGGTCTCTGAACTCAGGGCCCATGACTGTGTGCCTGCACGGCTGTGGAGCTCTGCCCGGTGGGAAGCTGCCCTGGGAGAGGAGAATGAATGACAGTGGCAGTGGGCACACTGCCAGGCCCCCGACAGTCAGCATCACGGAAGCTGGTCGCAGTCCGCAGCCATGGACCAAACCCACACTCAGGTCTGGCACCACTGACTCAGTTGCTGTTTCAGCATGTTCGCCGTTTCAAAACAAGGCACTGGTTTGGGGAACTGTGGTCCATTATGACAACAAACAGGTCATAGTGTTAGATGATTGTATTGGTTCCCTGTCACTACTGTAACAAATGACCACAAAACGAGCAGCTTAAAATAAAACCTATGTCTCACCTTCAGTTCTGGAAGTCGGACATCCAACCTGGATTGGTTAGAAGCTCCAGGAAAGAATTTGTTTCCCTGCCTTTCCAGCTTTCAGGGACCATCCGTGTCCCTCAGTCCTTGCTCCCTGTCTTACTCTGACCTCTGCTTCTATGGGCACATTTCCTTCTCAGATTCTCCCACTTCCTTTCCCTCTTAAGGGCTGTGGTGATTATGTCAGACCCACCCAGATAACCCAGGATATTGCAGGATAACCTCCCCATCTCAAAATGCCTAACTAACCAGTCTACAAAGTCCCTTTCGTTACATAAAGTAACACATTGACAGGCTCCAGGATGGGGAAATGGACACCTTGCAGAAGAGGGAGGTGATGGCTCTGCCTACTGCAATGATCAGGAAATTGATGCCAAACCAAGGAAACTCATTGTTGTTGTTTTTTTAAATTGATTGATTTGAGATAGAGAGAGAGAGAGAGAGAGAGAGAGAGAGAGAGAGAGAGAGATCAATTTTTGTTGTTCCACTTATTTATTTATGCATTCATTGGTTGATTCTTGTACGTACCCTGACTGGGGATGGAACCTGCAACCTTGGCATATAGGGATGATGCTCTAACCAACTGAGCTACCCTGCCAGAGCAAAAAGCATTTCCAATAGAATGTTAATTGAAGCAAAATACATAACTGAAATTCTGTGGCATATAAAAATGTACACACGGAATAGAAAATCAGGGTTAGATGTGGGAAAGTTCTGTAAAAATAACAGGATTATGGATGGTCTTCCCCTACCACTTCAACTCCAGCCAATCACTTTCTCTGATGGTATATTATATGGGGGTGGGGGGGGGAGATTTTACATTTATCAGAACATACAAAGAAAGACAGTCATTAAAATTGAAAAATACTATATATATTTCATTTATCTCAACAAATAATTACAAGTCTCATTTTCCTTTCTAATTGGTAATAAAGTAGGGAATAAATAAATGAATGAAAGCAAAACCAAAAGTAGCTTGGTCAGATGGAAAAGTAATTATCTTTACTTTCATGGCTTCGATTTCACTTTCTTGAGTCTGTCAAGTAAACAAAGGTAGTATAATTATTTATAATATTAAAAGAGAAAGAAAATGTGTTCAGTGAATCTAGAAACTTAACTTTGTTCCAATTCTTTAGAAATTCTGTTTTTATAGTATAAATTTCATTTTTATAACAGCTTTTTGAGATACATTTCACATATGGTAAAATTCACACTTTGAAAGTATACAATTTGTGGGTTTCAGTACATTCTCAAAGTTGTGCAAACATCATCACTATCAAATTTCAGAACATTTTCATCACCCCAAAAAGAATCCCCACACCTATTACCAGTTAGTTGCTCCCTATTCCCCCTCCCCCAGCCCCTGGCAACAGCTAATCTACTTTCTGTACCTATGAATTTTCCTACTCTGAACATTTTACATACTATATGTGGCCTTCTGTGAGTGGCATTACTTAGCATAATGTTTTCAAGGTTCATCCATATTGTAACATGGATCGGTATTTCATTCTATTTTTCATCCCAAGTATATACTATTCCATTGTATAAATATAGCTCTTTTCATTTATCCATTCATCAGTTGGTGGACATTTGGGATGTTTCCATTTTATGGCTATTAAGCATAATGGTGTTACGAACATTTGTGTACCAGTGTTAGTGTAGACATAATTTTCAATTAATTTCTACCTAGCAGTGAAATTCCTGGGTAATATGATAACTTTATGTTTAACATTTTGAGGACCTGGCAACATGTTTTCCAAAGGGGTTTCACCCTATTTACAACCCCACCAGCAAAGCATGATGGATTCAGTTTCTAGACATCCTCATCAACATTAGCTATTGTCCATTTATAACAATCCTAATATATGTGAACTGGTATCTCATTGTGGTTTTGATTTTCATTTTCCTAATCATAATGATGTTGAACATCTCTGCATGTAGCTCTGGGCCATTAGTCTATCCTCCTTGGAGAAATATTTACTCAAATCCTTTTATAAATTGAGTTTTTAATCTTTTCACTATTGAGTTGTAAGAGTACTTCATATATTCTGGACACAAGTCCATTATTAGATATATGATTTGCAAATATTTTCCCATTATGTCAGTATCTTATTAATTTTTCAAAATCAAACATTCTCTAGGCACACTAATTCAAGATTATGACAATACTAGAAAACTTAAACTTGATATTGTTCCTTTGACATTTGTATTTTTCCTATTTCTTTCTGTCCTGTTTAAAATCCAATGTTACCATTATAACATTATTTAACACATGACTATCAAAAACAAATATTGAAGGGAAAAGATGGCGACCGGCAGGAAGGTAGGGAGAGAGAGAGTGTGAGTGAGGAACCCATAGAGGAGAGTGTAGATGTGTGTGGTGTGTGTGTGTGTATGAGATAGGGTCAGTTAGATTCTGCAGGTCTTCCAAGGGGCTCCCTAACTGGGCAGTCCTAGACGGCGCAGCCCCGCGCACAAAGCGGACACTTCTCGGCGGCTGGTGCGGACGCAGAGACCACGCCATCTTGAGAAACAGAGCTGCCTGAGACTCGGATCCTGGCTTCTGACACAAACCAGGACCCTGCAGCCACCGGGGACAGAGAACTGCTATCACAGCTTCAGACAAACAAACAAGAATCCAGACTTCCCGGCAGATTTCCGTGAGTCAAAGAGCCTATCCCCCTCCTCGCAGGCATAGTAACTGATAGACCTGCCCCTCCCCCAAGCTGCTGAGCGCCCACAGGCTCGCGGAAAGCGCCATAGTAACTGATAGACGCGCCCTTTGCCCAAGCTGCTCACAGGCGCGCACAGACAGCGCCATAGTAACTGATAGACCCGCCCCTGGCCCAAGCTGCCGAGCTTTGCGCAGGGATGCACTCCCTCTTAGGGAACTTGGCGCGCGCTCGCGCACAGGACAGAAGCAGCTCCCCGTCGGGGAAATCTGTCAGTGCGCACAGAGGGCTCCCCTTCGGGGAATTTGGGGGAATTTGGCTCGCGGGTCACAGCTCCCCCTTCGGAGATTCTTAAGAGCATCCACAGAGGGGCTTCCCTTTGGGGAATTTGGCGCGCAGGACGGACTCCGCCCCCCTTCTGGGACTTTGGGAGAGTGCACTGAGCCGGCTCACCTTCAGGTTTTTAAGAATGTGCGCTCTAGCCGGTTTGGCTCAGTAGAGAGAGCACACACAGGACGCAGCTCCACTTCAGGGAATTTGGCACGCCGGACACAGCTGCCTGGGATCCCTGACTCACAGCGCATTCACACTAAGAGCCAGCGACCCCAATTGTTGGTGCGTGCACACACAGGGACCCTGATTCTCAACGAGAAACCGCACAAGGCAACAGAGACTTTGACACTCGAGTCTTGGTGCAGACACAGGGAAACTCTGACTCCTGGCACATGCTAAGGATCTCATTCTCGGCACATACAAACAGTGTGGTGCAGACAGGGCCCCTGATTCTAAATGTGCACACGAGACCACACAGAACACTGGGGACACTGATCCTGGGCAAGTCTGGTTCCCACCAACCAAAGACAGCCACACGTCCTAGTGTCAGAGCACTTCAGTGAAACTAGGGTGGAGCGAAGTCCCCACAGCACACGGCCCAGGTCCACGCAAACAGAAGCTTGAGCTTTCTGGTAATAGCCAGAATGGGGAAACGAAATAACTCACAGAGGAAAGAAAATGTGGAGTCGCCAAGAAAGGAAATTAGTGAAAATGAAGCTTGCAACATGACCGAAAAGGAGTTCAGAGTAATGGTCATGGAATTTATACATCGGATGGATGAGAAAATCAACAACTTATGCAAGAATCAGGAAGAAATGAAAAGTGATATAGTTACAATCAAAAACACCATGGAAAGTTTCAACAGTAGACTACAAGAAGCAGAGGACCGAATTAGTGAGTTAGAAGATCAGGTACAGAAACAAGCTCAAGCTGAACAGCAATTGGAGAAAAAAATTAAAAAGCAGGAGGAAAGCCTAAGGGAGCTTCGGGACAACATGAAACGAAGTAACATGCGTATAATAGGGCTGCCAGAAGGACAAGAAGAGCAGCAGGGATTAGAAAATCTATTTGAAGAAATAATGACAGAAAACTTCCCGGATATGGGAAAGATAAAAGTTACGCAAGTAAAGAGAGTCCCAAGCAGGATCAACCCCAAAAGACCCACACCAAGACATGTCATAATTTCAATGGCAAATATAAATGATAAAGAGAGAATCCTAAAGGCGGCAAGAGAGAGACAGAGAGTTACCTACAAAGGAACACCCATCAGATTGTCAAATGATTACTCAACAGAAACACAACAAGCTAGAAGTGAATGGAAGGAGGTATACAAAGTGTTGCAAAGCAAAGGACTGAATCCAAGAATACTATATCCAGCAAGACTATCAATCAAAATTGAAGGGGAAATCAGGAGCTTTGCAGACAAAAAAAGCCTCAGGGAGTTTATCACCACCAAACCAGCAATGCAAGAATTGCTAAAGGGAATACTGTAAAAAGAAGAAATAAACAGGTAAGAAGGAATACAGACACAAAAATAGATATGACTGCAAACAAATACCTTTCAGTAATAACTTTAAATGTAAACGGACTAAATGCTCCAATCAAAAGACATCGAGTAGCTGAATGGATAAAAAAACACGACCCATATATATGCTGTCTACAAGAGACCCACCTCAGAACAAGAGACTCACACAGATTGAAAGTGAAGGGATGGAAAAATATCTTTCAGGCAAATGGAAATGAAAAAAAAGCTGGGGTAGCAATACTTATATCTGACAAAATAGACCTCAAAGTAAATGCCATAACAAGAGATAAGGAAGGCCACTTCATAATACTAAAGGGAGAAATCCAACAAGAAGAAATAATTCTGGTAAACATATACGCTCCCAATATAGGAGCACCCAAATACATAAAAAAACTCCTGGAGGATATCAAGGGAGAGATTAATAGCAACACAATCATAGTAGGAGACTTTAATACCCCACTATCACCACTGGACAAATCCTCTAAACAAAAAATCAGCAAAGAAACAGCAATCCTAAATGACTCACTAGACCAGATGGAATTAATTGACATCTTCAGAACATTTCACCACAAAGCCACAGAATATACATTCTTCTCAAGTGCACATGGGTCATTTTCAAAGATAGACCATATGCTGGGTCACAGGCAAAGTCTCTTCAAATTCAAGAAGATAGAAATTATATCAAGCATCTTCTCAGATCACAGTGGCATAAAACTGGAAATCAACTACAATAAATACAATCCAAAGAAATCAAACACATGGAGACTAAACAGCATGCTATTAAACAAGGACTGGGTCACCAGAGAGATCAAGGAAGAAATAAAAAACATCATGGCAACAAATGACAATGAAAACACAACAATCCAAAATCTATGGGACACAGCGAAAGCAGTCTTGAGAGGGAAGTTCATAGCTCTACAGGCCTATTGCAAAAAACAATAAACAATGGTAATAAATTACTTAACCCTACAACTCAAAGAGCTAGAAAAAGAGCAGCAAGAAAAGCCCAGTGTAACCAGAAGGAAGGAAATAACAAAGATCAGAGCGGAGATAAATGACATAGAGACCAAAGAAACAATACATAAGATCAACAAAACCAAGAGCTGGTTCTTTGAAAGGATAAACAAGATTGATGGACCTCTAGCCAGGCTCACCAAGAAGCAAAGAGAGAGGACCCAAATAAACAAAATCAGAAATGAAAGGGGTGAAATAACAACAGACCCTTCTGAGATACAAAGGATTGTTACAAAATACTACGAACAACTCTATTCCAACAAACTGGACAATCTGGAGGAAATGGACATATTCCTAGAAAAATATAACCTTCCAAAAATCAATCAAGAAGAATCGAAACAGCTCAATAGGCCAATAACTATGGACGAAATTGAAGCAGTCATCAAAAAGCTTCCGGCAAACAAAAGCCCGGGGCCTGATGGCTTCACAGGAGAGTTTTACCAAACATTCAAGGAAGAACTAAAACCTATCCTCCTCAGACTATTCCAAAAAATTCAAGTGGAAGGAACACTTCCAAGCTCCTTCTATGAAGCCAGCATCACCCTAATACCAAAACCAGATAAAGACAACACAATGAAAGAGAATTACAGACCAATATCCCTCATGAACATAGATGCCAAAATTCTCAACAAAATTCTAGCAAATCGGCTCCAGCAGTACATCAGAAAGATCATACACCATGACCAAGTAGGATTTATCCCAGGAATGCAAGGATGGTACAATATCCGCAAATCAATAAACGTGATACATCACATAAACAAATTGAAAGATAAAAATCACATAGTCATATCAATTGATGCAGAAAAAGCATTTGACAAAATCCAACACCCTTTCTTGATAAAAACTCTCAACAAGGTGGGAATAGATGGCTCATACCTCAACATAATAAAAGCTATATATGATAAACCCACAGCAAACATCATACTCAATGGACAAAAACTAAAAACATTTCCCCTAAGAACAGGAACAAGACAGGGATGCCCACTCTCACCACTCCTGTTTGACATAGTACTGGAAGTATTAGCCATTGCAATTAGACAAGAAGAAGAAATAAAAGGCATCCAAATTGGAAAAGAACAAGTAAAGCTGTCTTTATTTGCAGACGACATGATATTGTACATAAAAAATCCGAAAGACTCCGTCAAAAAACTAATAGACTTAATAAATGAATTCGGCAATGTAGCAGGATACAAAATTAACGCCAAGAAATCTATGGCCTTTCTATACACCAATAGTGAACTTACAGACAGAGAGACTAAAAAGGCAATCCCATTTACCATCGCACCAAAAAAATTAAGATACCTAGGAATAAACTTAACTACGGAGGTAAAAGACCTATACGCGGAAAACTACAGGACACTGAAAAAAGAGATAGAGGAAGACGTAAACAGATGGAAGAACATACCATGTTCATGGATTGGTAGAATCAACATCATTAAAATGTCCATACTACCCAAAGCAATCTATAGATTCAATGCACTCCCCATTAAAATACCAACGGCATATTTCACAGACCTTGAAAGAACTCTCCAAAAATTCATCTGGAATAAAAAAAGACCCCGAATAGCCACAGCAATCCTGAGAAAGAAGAATAAAGTAGGAGGGATCTCAATACCAGATTTCAAGCTGTATTACAAAGCCACTGTTCTCAAAACAGCCTGGTACTGGCACAAGAACAGACATATAGATCAATGGAACAGAATAGAGAATCCAGATATTGACCCAAACCACTATGCTCAGTTAATATTTGACAAAGGAGGCATGAACATACAATGGAATAAAGACAGTCTCTTCAATAAATGGTGTTGGGAAAATTGGACAGATACATGCAAAAAAATGAAGCTTGATCACCAACTTACGCCATACACAAAAATAAACTCAAAATGGATACAGGACTTAAACATAAGACGGGAAACCATAAAAATACTAGAGCAATCCACAGGCAGCAAAATGTCAGACATATGCCAAAAGAAATTCTTCACTGACACTGCCCCTAGGGCAATGGAAGCTAAAGAGAAAATTAACAAATGGGACTACATCAAAATAAAAAGCTTTTTCACAGCAAAAGAAACCATCAACAAAACAACAAGAAGGCCCACTGCATGGGAGAACATATTTGCAAATGGCATCACTGATAAAGGTTTAATCTCCAACATCTACAGGCAGCTTATACAACTTAATAAAAGGAAGGTAAATGATCCAATAAAAAAATGGGCAACAGACCTAAATAGAATCTTTTCAAAAGAAGACAGAAGGAAGGCCAAGAGACACATGAAAACATGCTCAACGTCACTAATTATCCGAGAGATGCAAATCAAAACAACAATGAGGTACCATCTCACACCTGTCAGAATGGCTATCATCAACAAATCAACAAACGACAAGTGTTGGCGAGGATGCGGAGAAAAAGGAACCCTCGTGCACTGCTGGTGGGATTGCAGACTGGTGCAGCCACTGTGGAGAACAGTATGGAGTTTCCTCAAAAAACTGAAAATGGAACTCCCATTCGACCCAGTAATCCCACTCCTGGGAATATATCCGAAGAAACTAGAAACACCAATTAGAAAGGATATATGCACCCCTATGTTCATAGCAGCACAATTCACCATAGCTAAGATTTGGAAACAGCCTAGGTGCCCGTCAGCAGATGACTGGATCAGAAAACTGTGGTACATCTACACAATGGAATACTATGCTGCCATAAAAAAGAAGGAATTCTCATCATTTGCAGCAACCTGGGAGGAATTGGAGAACATTATGTTAAGTGAAATAAGTCAGTCAATGAAAGAAAAATACCACATGATCTCACTCATTTATGGATAATAAAGAACATTATAATCTTGAACAAAAAGATAGATACAGAGACAGTAAAGCATAAAACAGACTGTCAAATTACAAGGGGAAGGTTAGGGAGAGGTGGGGGAGATAAGAGATCAATCAAAGGACTTGTATGCATGCATATAAGCATAACCAATGGATGCAAAACTCTGGGGGGTGGGGGCATATATGGGAGGGGGGTGTGGGGAGGGCAATGGTAAGATATGTACACATATAATACCTTAATAAAAAAATTGAAAAAATAAAAATAAAAAATAAAAAAATAAAAAATAAATAAATAAATAAATAAAAACAAATATTATCTTGACATTGAATACATAGTGGAACTTCTCTCTGTAAAACACTTGTTTTCATCTAGCACTGCAGCTCTCATTTCTTTGTATCTGTGAGAGAGAGAGAGAGAGAGAGAGAGAGAGAGAGAGAGAGAGAGAGAGATTCCTAATAAATGGTCTCATCTCTTGTCGCTTACTCATAAATCTCACTATGAAATGGGAGTTATGCGCAGCCTTTGGTGATGAAGCTGCTTGAGGGAGTAATCTGTATATATATATACCAGTAAAAGCCTAAGCGACCGTCTGACCATCCGACCATCCAACCAGTAGCTATGACGTTCACTGACTACCCAATGAGCTGGTTTCGGCCCGATCCCAACTGGCCAGGCCGAGGGACCCCACCAATGCATGAATCCTTGCACCAGGCCTCATCTCATAGTTGTAGGTAGAACCCATGGGTGGCAATTCAGAACAACTGAGGATGAACTTCCTGCTCTGTTAGAGTTGCTTTTTTCTTTCCTGCTGCCAGTACTTGCTACTGTGCTTTTTAAATATGAAAATCTTTTAGGAAGCCATAATCTTTAATTGCACAGGTGATAATCTCTGTCTAGGCTGTCTTCAAATTTTAATAACCCAGAAGTTTATATTAAAAAGGATCACCAACCAGCCCTGGTCGGTTTGGCTTAGCGGTTAGAGTGTCAGCACATGGACCAAAGGGTCTCAGTTCCATTCCCGGTCAAGGGCACATACCTCAATTGCAGGTTCAATCCCCAGCCACTGGGGCATGTGTGGGAGGCAGCCAGTTGATATATATCTCATATCGATGTTTCCCTCTCTCTGTCTCTCTCTCTCCCTCCTCCCTCCCTTCCACTCTCTCTTGAAAGACCAATGAAAAAATATTCTCCAGTGAGGATTAAAAAAAAAAAAGGAACAACAAAATTATTTTCCTGGAATAGAATGGTATTCTCTCTCTCTCTCTCTCTCTCTCTCTCTCTCTCTCTCTCTCTCTTTTTCTGGTTTTACCCATTATTCTTCACTCTACCTTTAGAAAGCTGTTGACATGCTATCAAATCAAGTCCCATTTCTTTCACTAGCTTTTCCTATGAATAAGATAGCGGTATCTAACCTGAGATCTTCATTCTGCTTCTAATGCTTTTTCACCCTTTGGACCTTTCTTAAGTCTCAAACTTTAGCATTTAAGGTCCCCTCTCATTACTCTTAGGAGGCATTTTGATAAAATGGTTTCCATTGTAAAATACATTCTCACTATGAAATGGGAGTTATGTGCAGCCTTTGGTGATTAGCTGCTTAAGATATATATAAAAGCCTAAGCAACCATCCGACCATCCAACAAGTAGCTATGAAGCGCACTGACTACCAGGGGACAGACGCTCAATGCAGGAACTGCCAAGCTGTGGTGACTTGGCAGCGGCGGTTCTCGGGTGAAGCACCTGAACCAGAGAGGAGGGAGCCTGATTCCAGGGTGCGTCACCTGAGAGCTGCCCTCTTCAATCCAGGACCCCTTGGGGGATGTCGGAGAGCTGGTTTCGGCCTGATCCCCACAGGCCAGGCCAACGGACCCCATCAGTGCATGAATCCATGCACCGGGCCTCTAGTATTTTATAAAGACCAAGTATGAGTCTTCTCTGTTGTAAAATTATTGTTACTAGCTGGAGTTAAATTGCTCAATTATTATTAGGGACTTTAAGGTTTCTTAGGAAATAAAATAAAAGTACCATGAAAGTGTAATAGTTTATTCAATTGTCATTTCTATATACTTGACTTGCATCCATTTAAAATTATCAGATAGTTTCATTGTGGCTTGTTAATTGAGTTAGCTAAATTATCAATGAGATAAGTCTGTGGGTTATTGGACATCACATAATGGAATATTACATAGTTAGTAATACGTATAAAAACTAATAATATCATCTAGGTGAAAAAGGTAAAGCGGCAGTTACAAAATAGTCACTGGGATGTAAAGCACAATATAGAAAATGTAGTGAATAATATTGCAATAACTATGCGTGGTGTTGGGGGTTACTAGATTTACCTGGGGGATCACTTTGTGTTGTATAAATTTCTAACCAACATGCTATACACCAATATAAAACTAATATAAAATTGAATGTCAATTGTAATTGAAAAATAAAATAATAATAACATGAAATTATTCTCATATTAAATGAGAAAGCAAGATAAATAATTTCAGGTTCAGTGTAATTGCAACTAGGTACATAAAAATCCTTTTAAAGATTAGAAGGAAATACACCAACCCTAGCCTGTGTGGCTCAGTGGATAGAGCATGGGCCCATAGACTGAAAGGTCCTGGGTTCCATTCTGGTCAAGGACACATACCTCAGTTGCAGGCTCAATCCCTGGCCCTGGTCAGGGCGCGTGCGGGAGGCAACCAATCGATGTGTGTCTCTCTCATGTGGATGTTTCTCTCTAAAATTCCATGGAAAAATATCCTCGGGTGAGGATTAACAAAACATATATGGGAGTGGGGTGGGGGGCAATGGTAAGATATGTACACATATAATACCTTAATAAAAATAATAATAATTAAAACAAAACAAAACAAAAAAAGAAAAGAAATGCACCGAAGTATTAATGTAATTCCCCTGCCTTGGACATCAGAGCTCCTGGTGCTCAGGCCTTCAAATACAGACTGAACTATACCATCAGCTTCCCTGGGTCTCCAGCTTGCAGAAGGCAGATGTGGGACTTCTTAGCCTTCATAATAGCTTGAGCCAGTTCCTATAATAAATGTCTACATATTATCCTATTGGTTCTGTTTCTCTGGAGAACCCTGAATAATATACACTTACAAATGTAAAACCATTCTGAGCTTGCAGGCCATGCAAAACATACACAGGCTAGATCTGGACCAATGACCATAGTTTGCCAATTCCTGTTCTAGATGGTCATGTGTATAGCTACAAATCTAGAGTACCATTACCATGGAGGACTGGGGTTTGGGGAAGGGGTTAGAAATATATTGAGGAATAACCAGCTCTTATTTTAAAAAATTTAAGACTACCAGTTGTTTGAAATAATAGGGAAAATGCTCATTAGTTTAAAAGGCAAATACAAAGTTTATTGTATATTTTAAAGCCCCAAATAAACAAATTAGACATGAGAAGAAACCTGTAAGAAAATTAACTAAGACTCTCTCTTGTTGATTTGCTTCTGGGTGATTTTATATAATTTATCTTCCTATTTGTCTGAACTGTAACAATTGAATTGTAATGAGCACACATTACCACTTAAATACAAAATTTTAAAGTAAAAACATCATAAGTAATTTAGACTATCCCTTCATTCAATTATAAAAATAATTCCCTTTTTTTTCATCTAATGTGATTTATGGCATAGTGCTATATTAAAAGTGAAATTGCTGTTAAACTTTCAGAGCTGAAAAGCACTTTGCAATCAACTTCAACTCCTATATAAAATTTTGTTTTAAGTTTATAACAGTTTAATACTAGAAAAAGATCACTTGTTCTTTAGTTATTATGTGGAGAGATTAGATGTCATTTTTTATCACAGGTTTGAAGGCAAAGAGTTCAACAATGAAGAAAATAATTTTCTAGTCACTGGTTTTCCACAGTGAATGCACTCACTCCAGGCTTTGTGGGGGAAATCAAAGAGTGAGAGCTTAAATTATCACAGCAATTGGGGAACACTGACAGTTGGTGGGCAAGGATCAGGAATGCTAGAACTCCTCCAATTCGGGGAGTCCAGCCTAACCCAGAGCAGTCCTATGTCTCACAGGACTTTCATATAGCTTTTCTTCTTCCTGCACAATAAATTTATTTCATTACATGTCTCAGGGTAATGTTCGAAAGAATTAAGGCTGAGACTTCAGGGCCTCTTAAACCTAGGATCCAGAACTGACATACTGACATACTGACCTAGGGTGTGCAGGAAGCAGCTGATCAATGATTCTCTCTCATCATTGATGTTTCTATCTCTCTCCCCCTCTCCCTTCCTCTCTGAAATCAATAAAAGTATTAAAAAAAATTTTCTGCTTCTAATTCATCCTTGATCTTTGGCCTTCAATCAAAATCATATAAAACTAGTGGTCCAGTGCATGGATTTGTGCAAACTGAAAGGAAATTAATTAGAAGAAATATTTTAATATCACTATTCACCCTTTTTCTATAATAGAAATGTCAACAAAAACAACCAAATTCATGATAGACAATGACATATCGAAACACACGAATATGATTGGTGCCAGCGAGAGCTTTATATGTATAGTGCATGCACGAGTCAACGTTTATTTTTAAATTGCCAGTGCGCGTCATATCTACTGGCTGGTTGGTTGGTCACTTAGCCTTTTATATGTATAGATAAGGCAAGTCCTTTTTCCAGATAACATCTTTTCAACTGTTTGAGGAGAGCTATAATATGACTCATAGGTCTTCTCTTTTCCTTTTTTATTTTTTTCATTTTTCAACTTGACTTACGGATTTTACTCTAGAATTATAGACTAAAACAGAGCCAATACTTCCACTTTTCTTTGAGGCATGAATACATTCATGGAAGTAAAGAACATTAAGTGTACATCCAGTGAAGGCTTATATCTATTTACATTTACTTCATTGTGACCCAAATCAAGATATAAAATATTTACAGAATGCTTTTTTATGCTCTTCCCAGTCAATTCTACACTCCCAGCAATGACAACCACAATTCATCATTGAGTAGTTTTGTCTGTTTTTGAACTTAATATAAATGGAATGAGACTGTATTTACTCTTTTGGGTCTGGCTCATTATACTCAACATAATGTCTGTAAGTGTCATCCTTATTGTTGTGGGTAGCAGTAGTTTATTCTTTGATATTGCTGAGTATAAATTTTATGTAGTATGACTATATTTATTTATTTACCTATTGGACATTGGGTTGTTGGCAGTTTTAGACTGTTATAAATGAAGTTGCTGGGAACATTTGCGTATATATATCTTTTGATGGACATATACATTCATTTCTCTTGAGTACCTAACCAGGAGCCTTTAGAAAACACAGCCAGTTCTACAAAGAGGTAGAACTCCCACCAGCAATGTATGAGAGTTCCAGTTGCTTTACATTGTCCATCTACATTGTAACCATTCTAAAGGTAGCCAATGCTTATTATGTATTTATTCAGAGGGCCACCGTTTTTCTTCTTTATTCTGCTAATGTGGGGAATTACATTGATTAATTTTCAAATATCAAGTCAATCTTGTATTCCTGGGGTAAATTTCATTTTGTCACAGTGTATTATGCAAATTGACCTGCTAAATTTGTTTAGGATTTTTCTGTGTGTGTTCATTAAAACTATTAACCTATAATTTTCTCTTATCAAAATGTTCGTGACAGGTTTAGGTGATAAAAGTTGTTTTGGCAAATGTCACCAAGATGGCTGGATAGGAGTCTTCTGGACTTTGGTTGTCAACAATTTGACTATTGTGTGCCTAAGCCTGTTTGTTGTTGTTATTTTTGTTTGGTTTTATTCTCTTGGGATTTGCTGAACTTCTTGAATCTGTGGATTAATATTAATCTTTAATCTTAGAATAATATTTGACCATTACCTCTTCAGATATTGCTCTTAATCCATTCTCTCCTTTTCATCAACTACATTTTACTGTTTGTTTTGTTTCCCACTTATCTATATTTTTAATATTCTGTTCTTTTATCCTTCACTCTTTGTTTCAGCTTAGATATTTTCTATTCACCTGCCTTCAAGGAACTAATTGTGTCTTGTATTGTGCCAAGTCTTCTCTTACACCCATTTCTTATTTTCACATTTTATTTTTAAATTTCTGGAATGTGGATTTGATTCATTTTTTAATAGATATCATTTTCTTGCTGAAATTCTTCATCTTTGATTTCATTTTGGCCAACTTTGTCTCTATTTTCTTTAACTTGTTAATCTGTTCTCTTAAAGTCTCCGAAAGCTAATTCCAATATATGCACAATCCCTGGGTCTCCTTCTGTTGTCTGCTTTTTCTCTTGATTATTTGACATATTTTTTTCACCTTTTTGAATGGCTTTTTTAAAATGTTATGTTACACACTGTGTATAAAAGAACAATAGAGATTAAAATGAACATTTTATCCCTTAGGAGACTTCCCTGTTTGCACTTTCCTCTTTTAGGTAGCTTTTACTCTATCTTTCCAGCCCAGCTTTTTTTTTTTTTTTTTTAATCCTCACCTGAGGATATGTTTTTTATTGATGAGAGAGAGAGAGAGAGAGAGAGAGAGAGAGAGAGAGAGAGAGACAGATCAGTTGCCTCCTGTATATGCCCCAAACTGAGGACAGAACTCGAAACCTGGGTATGTGTCCTAACTGGGAATTGAACTTGCCACCTTTTGGTATAGGGGACGAGGCTCCAACCAACTGAGCCACACCAGCCAGGGCTCCAGCCCAGCTTCTTGACCTCCCATGCAAATATTCTCTAGGTAAAAATTGCTATGTGCTTGGGGTGCCTCTGTAGTTCATTCTGTCTTGCAAGCCTATTCAACACTCAAAATTTTACCAGTTTTTCTTCCCAGCAGTAGCGTTTCCCTGTGTAGGCTAAGCCTTCAATCTATAGCCAGACTTAGCAAATGTCCTTCAGGAAGACAGGCCAGCAATCTCTGCTTATTAGGAAGGCCTCTTCCTCTCTGAAATTTTGTTTCCTCTAGTCTGGTAATAGTACCCAGATCAGCAGCTACAGCAGCATCTGGAGAGTTGTTAGAAATGACAATTCCCTGGCCCCAACTCATGCCAACTGAATCAGAAACTCTGCAGAGTGGAAGCCAGTCGAGTCTGTTTCAACAAGCTTTCCTGATAATGTAAAAGTTTAAGAATGACTGCTCTAGTCCTGTTTGTTTGATCAGCTTTCCAAAGTCTTTAAAAATATTATTTTTTGTAAATTATCTACTCTTCTCCCTATTTGTTATCTACATCCTACCCAGAAACAAAAGTTCCCTGCACTTGTTCTTGTTACTTTGTTAACAAGGTAAATGACTGGAATATTGCTGTGTGATAGCCAATATTATCTCCCTTCTCTTTGAGGGCATCAAAGTTTGTTTTAGGAAATTGTTTCATCCACCACATAGTTTGAGTGATGTAAACTTCATCGCAAGTTCAAGGATGGCAGAACCAATCACATTATTCCAACCATTCTTCCATGGTAATTGTCTCAAGAGAGGACACATAAGCCCACCCAACTCAGTGATGCCTGAGGGTTTCTAGAAGAGAGACGTCTTCTCCACTTCCACTGCTCTTTTTATGGAATGAGGCCATAAAGTTTGAAGCTTGGCTTCTTTTGACTAAAAAATGAGAAACCTGAAACTATCAGCGGCCACTTGGAAAAGCCTGAGAACGCAGCCTGCTGTAAGGTAGATCTGAGAGGTGGGAACCAAATGGCATTATTTGAACCCTGCAGCAGGCCACTCCTAAACCCTACCCTTCAGGGGGACTTTTCATGTGCCAGTGGTAGGACCAACCATTCTAGTTTGCCTAGGGCTTTTTAGTGCTAAAACTTTCAAAGTCCTGGGCAAACCTGTGTGACTTTCCCCCCGCCCTAGATAAAAGAGATATTTAGAATTAATATATCTTTATATATTACCATTGGGAAAAGATGAAAATTGTCACTACAAAAGAAGAACAGAGACTTTTTTGTGATGTAGTTTTTCTCACTCAATTTTTCTTTCATTTTGTTTCATCCAAGTCTTAGAAAAGATTATGCATTTTATTTATCTATTTTTTTTAGCCTTGAGTTGGAACTTTTATTTATTTATTTAATTTAATAAATCTTTATTGTTCAGATTATTACAATTGTTCCTCTTTTCCCCCCCATAGCTCCCCTCCACCCGGTTCCCACCCCACCCTCTGCCCTTACCCCCCGCCCCCCCCCCCACTGTCCTCATCCTTAGGTGTACGATTTTTGTCCAGTCTCTTCCCGCACCCCCACACCCCTTTCCCCCCAAGAATTGTCAGTCCACTCCCTTTCTATGCCCCGGATTCTATTATATTCACCAGTTTATTCTGTTCATCAGATTTTTTATTCACTTGATTTTTAGATTCACTTGTTGATAGATATGTATTTGTTGTTCCTAATTTTTATCTTTACCTTTTTTTTCTTCTTCCTCTTCTTAAAGAATACCCTTCAGCATTTCATATAATAATGGTTTGGCGGTGATGAACTCCTTTAGCTTTTTCTTATCTGTGAAGCTCTTTATCTGACCTTCAATTCTGAATGATAACTTTGCTGGGTAATCTTGGTTGTAGGTTCTTGCTATTCATCACTTGGAATATTTCTTGCCACTCCCATCAGGCCTGCATAGTTTCTGTTGAGAAATCAGCTGACAGTCATATGGGTGCTCCCTTGTAGGTAACTAACTGTTTTTCTCTTGCTGCTCTTAATATTCTCTCTTTGTCTTTTGCTCTTGGTATTTTAATTATGATGTGTCTTGGTGTGGTCCTCTTTGGATTTCTTTTGTTTGGGGTTCTCTGCACTTCCTGGACTTGTAAGTCTATTTCTTTCACCAGGTGGGGGAAGTTTTCAGTCATCATTTCTTCAAATAGGTTTTCAGTATCTTGCTCTCTCTCTTCTTCTAGCACCCCCATAATTCGGATGTTGGTATGCTTGAAGTTGTCCCAGAGGCTCCTTACACTATCTTCATATTTTTGGACTCTTTTTTCCTTTTTCTTTTCCGGTTGGGTGTTTTTTGCTTCTTTGTATTTCAAATCTTTGACTTGATTCTTGCGATCCTCTAGTATGCTGTTAGATCTCTGTATAATATTTTTTATTTCAGTCAGTGTATGCTTAACCTTTTGCACTTGGATGTTGAGTGTGACTCGACATGGTTAGCATCGGTAGCAGCTCTTTTTATACTCTTTGAATGTATCAATAATTTGAAATATAAAAAAATCCAAATAAATAAGTTTGTATGAAAAGAAACTCCAGTTTTTTATTCTACTGCCGCGCTTTGTAAAATCTGGGGTATTTAAAAAATTAAATCCCGAGTAGAATAAAGGAATTGAGAAAAAAGTAAGCGAGTGCAAAGGGTTAATTTCTAGTTGGTCCTTTTTCATGTCCTCGAGGGTCTCGCTAAATTTATTGGCCTTTTCTAGAAAATTCTTGAAAAACCTTATAACTGTGGTTTTTTAACTCTATATCCAGTCATTTGCTTTCCTCCATTTCTTTCATTTGTGATCTGTTTCTTTGCCTCCACATTTTGGCTACTTCCCTGAGTTGATAGAGTTGCTTTGTTTGCTAGGTGTCCTATAGGGCCCAGTGGCTCAGCCTCCCCAGTTACCTGAGGTGGACACTGTTGGTGCACCCCTGTGTGGGCTGTGTGCACAGTCTTGTTGTAGTTAAGCCTTGATTGTTGTTGGTATCACTGGGAGGAATTGACCTCCAGGCCAATTGGCTATGAGGATCAGCTGTGTCTACGCTGGGAGAACTTATGTGCTGGAGACACCCTTATGAGATAAGACTTGCAAAAGCCTCTGTGCTCAGCTTGGATGGGGCAGAGTCTCGGGGTGGAGTCTCAGGGCAGAGCAGACAGTATTGGTTTCCCTGTTAGCCCTGCCCTAAGAGGCCCCTGAGTCTTAGTGTCCCGCGGTAATCACTGCAAGCACCTCTGAGAGAAAGCCGCCCTCGAGTTTTGCTCACTGCCAGACAGTCCAGTCTCTCCCCGAATGAGTCTGGGTCCCCAGAGTCTCGCCCGGAACTGGAGTTCAGCACAGTCAGGATCTTTTGTCTCCTTCCCGCTTGAGAAAGCCAGCTGTGTACTCAGTTGCCCAAGATGATGTATTTTAAACTTAAGTCACAGCATGTCCATTTTCTGTTGCAAAATTGCTACAGGGCTTTTAAATAGACTAAGCCATATATTAATCTAAGTCCATTTATCAAAATGATGAATGAGTAGGAATGCATTTATAACACATCATTAGCAAACAGTTTTCTGGAAAAGTACTGGGTAAGTCTGTTTCCCTAGGAAGTAATAAACTAAGAATAGTAAGAAATAAAATTAACACTAATAATTTTAATTTGCATAATGTCTCATAAAAAGTGTTTTCTAAATGCCTGAAGAAATTTTTGTGAATTACATAGACATAGTAAAAGCTTTCCCGCTTGTTAAATTAAAATTAGGGATATAATGTACAGCATGGGGAAAATAGTCAATATTATCATGATAATTTTGTATGGTGACAGATGGTTACTAGGCTTATTGCTGTGATCACATCATAAGGAATAAAAATGTTAAATCACTATGTTGTACACCAGAAACTACAATAATATTATATGTCTACTATACCTAATAACAAAAAAAGGTTAGGGAATATAATTTCAATTTTTATTCTGTTGTTCCATTTGATTAAACTTTATCTGCATTTGTATCCTCAGATGTTCAGTGGGAATAATGGCAATGACCTATCGCATTTGGTCATGATGAGGGGAAAAACTAAGACTATGTGCTCTAAATAAATAACATCTGAGGTTTCCAAAACTACCTTGCAGGAGGCTTTTGGTTCCTTAAAAATAATTTAGCAAACCAACTCAAAAGTATGAAGTTACATGCTGGCCAGTGTGACTCAGTGGTTATAGCATCGGCCCTCACACGGAAGGATCTTGGGTTGGATCTCTGGTCAAGGGAAAATACCTGGGTTGCAGGTCTAATCCCTGACCCGGTCAGGGTGCGTGCAGGAGGCAACCATTGGATGTGTCTCTCTCACACAGGACTCTCTCTCTCTCTCCCTCTCTCTCTCTCTTTCTTCCCTCCATTTCACTCTCTCTAAAAATCATAAATATCCTCAGGTGAATATTAACAAAAAATAATAAATAAATAAATAAATAAATAAATAAATACCAAGAAAAGTGTGAAGTTACAACACCCATTATTTTTTTTTAATATATTTTATTGATTTTTTTACAGAGAGGAAGGGAGAGGGATAGAGAGCTAGAAACATCAATGAGAGAGAAACATCGATCAGCTGCCTCTTGCACACCCCCACTGGGGATGTGCCCGCAACCAGGGTACATGCCCTTGATCGGAATCGAACCTGGGACCCTTGAGTCCGCAGACCGACGCTCTATCCACTGAGCCAAACCGGTTAGGGCCAACACCCATTATTTTAAGAACATGATCCTAAACAGTGGCAGAAAATAAACCCTTCCTTTCCCGTTCTGTGACACAGCTGTCATCTTAGCTTTTGATCGTGGCTGTTAATTTAGTCTGTGACTACTTCAGTTCCAGCTGAGCAAAAGAAACTGTAGTTCATTAAAATCCATTTTGCAGTTCAAACAACTGCCAATGATACAAGCTGCCCTTGCAATTAAGGAAATGTAAAGTGATCCCCCACAGAGAGGAATGAAGTCAAGTCAGAAGCCAGGCCAACAAATCTTTGTCTCCTTACAGCTTCCCAGAAAAGCCTTGGCAGGGAACATGACCAGACCATGAACTAGAATAAGTGGGTGAAGGTTTGCTTGGATCATGCCTCTGTATATTCACCACATGAAAGAACTTTCCCCTCTGGACTGCACTAGATCCTAGATTCTGTACAGATTCTATACACGTACTTTTAATAACTCTGCGGCAACCAAGTTTTATATTATCAGGAGATCTGGAGAGTCTTAAGAATGATCACAACATTGGGTAGATCACATCTACACTGCTTTCCTTTTGAATTCCCTCATTATAAATTCAAATAAGCCTCAGGCAGCTATAATTCTACTTTTCAGTGCATTCTCATAACTGAACTATAAATTTCTTTGCACTTGAAGTAATTCTTTTTTATCTCTCAGCATAAGGAAATATGAATTCTGCATACAATTATGGCAGTGTTTATTCAAAATATCATTTATCCTATGTCTTCCTGAAAAACAAAATTATTTTACTAAACACCACACTGCTGTCCTCCTAATATCATTTTTGTGTGTCCTTAATTTTAATGCCTCTCTAGGTTGTTTGCTTGATTAGTTTTAGGGAAAATAGGAGAACCTGAATATAGTTCATTGCCATGAATGACTCATTTTGAAAGCTTGTTTAAGTCATATATTAATAGTCAAATACAAAGTTATGCTCTATCAAGTCTGACAATTCAGAAGCTGCTTGGAATCCATGAAGTCAATAGAGAAATAATTACAATACAATACAGAATAATTATTGCATAAACCTCAAACAATTCATCAGCTCACTGGTTCTCTCAATCTCCCCCCCCCCCCCGCCCCAATTTCTCAACATCTCCCTTTGTCCTTCCTCATCCCACCTGCTTCCTGTCACAGACACACAGACACCCCCACGGACACCCATGCACACATTTATCTGTTATTTGACACATTTAAATCAAGCTAAGAAAAAATTATATGCAGAAAATGAAGTGGTTGATTTCTCCTTTCATCATACACACATCGTCTCCTATCTTTGTAATATCTTTCAAATCTCTATTGTGCAGAATTAATATCAAGATAAACACATAGACCAATGAAATAAACACAAATCCCCAAGTAGATCCTATATGGATTTCTATGTTTTCAAACAATTGAGGGAAACATCATAAAGGAAATAAAGGAACAAACAGCATGTGTACACCAAAGCACTTGTGTCCATTGGGAAGGGCATGTGGGAAACCTGCAATTATAACAGATGATAGAGAGGGAAAGAAATTGCAGCAAAACCAATAAAAGAGAAATATCTCTACCAGATAAACAGCTCTTTCAAATTTATAAAGAAAACATCAAGAATTCCATAGATTCGAACAATAAAAATGTTCATCTTAGTAATCAATATTGAGACAACTCTGAAATACCATTTACACCTACTAAATTAGTTTCAGAAAACGTTTCATAAATGCTGGTGAGACTGGAATTAAAGGGGTAAGGTTAATAGCACTGAAAATAGTAGACACTTCTGGAAAAGCAACACGATGAAAAAATGCATCTAGAATAATTAAAACATTTGTACTATTGAATCCAGTAATACAATTGATCTATTTATATTACTTTATTCTAAGGAAATAATTTAGTAGAAGAAAGACTATCTGCTGAAATGTGTTCACTTCAGAATTATTTATACAGTAATGCAACTGTATAATTATAAAAAAAAATTCAACAGATAAAAAGCTGCAGAAGTTGCTCACTGCGTCCTTATTTATAAAAGTGGTGGCGGTAATAAGGATATAAAGCACAGCTTAGGGAATATAGTCAATAATATCGTAATAACTATATGTGGTGCCAGGTGGGTACTAGACTTATCAGGGGGATCACTTTGTAAGGTATATAAATATCTGACCACTATGCTGTACACCTAGAACTAACCAAATAGTGAATGTCAACAATAAATAATTTTTTTTAATTTTTAAAAGAAATCAGAGAGGGAAGCCTAAAATCAAATTAATATTCAAAAAAGAGAAGTTATATAAATAATATGGGTTCCATGACATGATATGGCTATTTTAAATAATCATTCCAATTTCTGCACATAAATATGAGAATGATATAAGTAAAAATACAGGTGACTATGAATATATTACAGAGTGGAATTGTGGGCTTTTTTCCCTTCAAATTTTCATTTAAAAAAAAATAAAAATAAGGGCTCTTTTACAAATAGCTACCGATCCACAGGCACCTGTTAGTAAAAGCCAATTTGAGTATGTCTATTCCCATTGAGAAATAAGAAAGTTCTTCACCAACTTTTTTCCTCCTCCTGAGCACCAGCATCTTTCACAATTTGCTTTGCTTCTGTGACTGTTTTTGCCAGTGGAATATCCGTGAATGCCACTGCCATCGACACTTCCCACATGCAAATCTGTATGTCTCTTCTGCTCTGCTGCCTCACTATACAAAGGCACACTGACCTTGAAAGTCATGTGAAATATGGCACAGCTGTAGGACGGAAGGAGCCTGGGTCCCCAAGTCACCGGAGTGGGCTGTACACCAATCTAGTGTGTGTGTGTGCGTGTGTGTGTGGTGTGTGTTTATTGTTTAAAGTTTTACATATGTCTCCTTTTTCCCTGATTGATCCCCCCTCCCCCAGCACCAAACCAATTTTGACTGTGAGGTGAGCTGCTGAGACTTCTGGATATATTGACATTGGTTAGAGTAGCTAGCTTTACTTTACTGCTCCCTGGCCTGCAGTTTGATGATTTCCAATTAGCTTTAGGAAGGAATTAAAGGAAACAAGCTCAGTCAGGCAAACATTCCAGTTAGAACTTTGTAGCTCCCACACAGATAACCCTGACACTTTGTTTTTCAATAAAAACTGTTTGTTCTGTCATCTGTCATTTCCCCTTCTTCCAGTTTAGACTTTATTTTTTCACCTAAGCAAAAACTCATAATTTTGGTGTCAGATTATCATATCAATAAGCATTTGAAAACAGCCTACTCCATGTCATATGGAGGAAGGAGCAATATAGCCAATTGCATCAGGTGGGTGTTGGGTGGACAGAAGTGCAGCTGAAGATTAAGCCAAGGGAAAGGAAGAGTAAGAGCTTATGGCCAGCTGTAGCTGGGTGGCGCAATTGTTTGGACCATTGTCCAGTACACCAGAATATTTCGGGTTTGATCCCAGGTAGGGGAGCATCTGGGAGGAAATCAATACATATTTCTCTCCCCACCCCCTTAAAAAATAGCTTATGGCCATGGGGTGCATTGCATATGCCAAAATTCAGGCCCTGTGTCTCTTATGGTTCAAAAGTTTAAAGTCAATGTGATTACCACATTTCTGGAGTTCAAAGGCTTTGGGGAGAAGGTGAAGAAGAGTTGTTTGAATTGTCAGAATATGTTATCATCATCAGGGAAGGCAATACTTAGAGACGTGCCAGCACTGGCTCTCACGCCCATGCAGGTATCACTAATGATCTTGGCATTCTTTCTGGCCGATTCTGCATCCCGGGCACAGAGTCCTCGCAGCTGCTAACAATCAATCAGTTGGACGGTGACATCAGAGATTCTTGTCCTGCTACAAAGGCTGAGAATTTCTCTAAGGATCTTGCAATTGTAGTTCAAGACTGCTTGCCCTCAGATAGAAGAAGGAACAAAGGAAGTGGCCTTGAAAAGGAGTAAAGAATAAGAAATACGAACTCTTGAACAGAAAAAAGTACATATTTTTTTAAATCTTAAAAATCACAAATTGTACCATTAACTTTATAGTTAATGGTACAATTAACTGTAAATTAATGTGTAAATTTCAGTCTATAGCTATCAATCCAAATAATCTAATCAGAATTGATGTGTGATCAGAAACAAAGTTTAGTTTGTTCTTAGCTTAACCTATACTACTTGAGAGCTTTTTATTTTAAAGATATATTTTATTGACTTTTTTTTTTTTACAGAGAGGAAGGGAGAGGGATAGAGAGTTAGAAACATCGATGATGAGAAGAATAATGGCAGCGGAATAGACAGACGGGTCCCGAGCCTTGTCCCGGAGCAGAAAGGAAGAACAGCTGAGAGTCGCACAGGGAGTATTTGTTGGCGAGTTAAGGAACAGCTATACTACAGGAGAAGGTGGGGGACTGCTGGACAGGGTTCCCCTGACCGGGCAGCCCACACTGCTGCTGGGTCCCCTCCCAGAGCTACGGGATCGGACGTGGAGACTGCGCCATCTTGAAGGGGAAAGTGGATGTTATAGGAAGCCTGAAAATCTACAACTGTGGCAACCACCAAACAGTTGCGAGCCCTAGAACACCAGTCCCCAATTGGCGCAAACATGCGGATTCAGAGGAGCTCTACACTCCACCACGAAAAGGTCAGATTTCGCCTGGGATAAGGAGAGAGAGAACTATATAACCAGACATCCAGAGAAGAGAGACCATGGGGAGACAAAGAAACAGCCTGCATATGAAAGAAAAGCAGGCATCACCAGAAAAGGAAGTAAACGAAATAGAGGCAAGCAACCTGTCAGAGAAAGAATTCAGAGAAATGGTCATAAGGTGGCTGAAAAGAATGAAAGACAAATTCAACAATATGAGTAAGAACCAAGAGGAAATGAAGAAGAACCAAGAAGAAATGAAAAATGACATGGCTGCTGTAAAGAACTCAATAGAAAGCATCAAGAGTAGACTAGAAGAAGCAGAAGACCGCATCAGTGAGCTAGAAGACAAGGTGGGGAAAAATACCCAAGTAGAGCAGCTTCTAGAAAAAAAAAAAAAGCAGGAGGAAAGCCTAAGGGAACTTTGGGACAACACAAAACAAAACAACATTCACATAATAGGGGTTCCAGAAGGAGAGGAAACTGAGCAAGGAATAGAAAACCTGTTTGAAGAAATAATGACAGAAAACTTCCCTGATATAGGGAAGAAAAAAACCACACAAATCCAAGAAGCTCAGAGTCCCAAGCAAAATGAACCCCAAAAGACCGACGCCAAGGCACATTATAATTAAATTGGCAAACACCAATGACAAAGTAAGAATCTTAAAAGCGGCCAGAGAGAGACAGAAAGTTACATACAAAGGAACCCCCATCAGACTAGCAACTGATTTCTCAACAGAAACTCATCAGGCCAGAAGGGAATAGAATGAAATATACAAAGTCATGCAAAGGAAGGGTCTGAATCCAAGAATACTGTACCCACCAAGGCTATCAATCAAAATTGAAGGTGAAATCAGGAGCTTCACAGACAAAAAAGGACTAAGGGAATTTATTACCACCAAACCAGTAATGCAAGAAGTGCTAAAGGGTCTGCTGTAAAGAAAAGAAATAGGAAGGGAAGAAGGAACACAGGGTAAAGAATAAAAATGGCAACAAAAAAGTACCTATCAATAATAACTTTAAATGTAAATGGATTAAATGCCCCAATCAAAAGACATAGGGTAACTGATTGGATAAGAAAACAAGACCCTTGCCGAAACTGGTTTGGCTCAGTGGATAGAGCGTCGGCCTGTGGACTGGAAGGCCCTGGGTTCGATTCCGGTCAAGGGCATGTACTTTGGTTGCAGAATGGTGTGCAGGAGGCAGCTGGTCAATGTTTCTCTCTCATCGACGTTTCTAGCTCTCTATCCCTCTCCCTTCCTCTCTGTAAAAAATCAATAAAAAATATTAAAAAAAAAAAAAGAAAACAAGACCCATATATCTGCTGTCTACAAGAAACCCACCTCAGAAAAAAAGACGCACACAGACTGAGGGTGAAGGTATGGAAAAAGGTTTTCCAGGCGAATGGAAATGAAAAAAAAGCTGGGGTAGCAATACTTATATCTGATAAATTAGATCTCAAAGTGAAGGACATAACAAGAGATAAGGAAGGCAACTTCATAATACTAAAGGGAGCAATCCATCAAGAAGAAATAACTCTGGTAAACATATACGCACACAATACAGGAGCACCCAAATACATAAAAAAAAACTCCTGGAGGATATCAAGGAAGAGATTGACAGCAATACAATCATAGTAGGAGAATTTAATACCCCACTATCACCATTACACAAATCCTCTAAACAAAAATCAGCACAGAAACATCAATCCTAAATTACTCACTAGAACAGATGGAATTAATTGACATCTTCAGAACATTTCACCCCAAAGCCACAGAATATACATTATTCTCAAGTGTACATGGGTCATTTTCAAAGATAGACCATATGTTGGGACATAGGCAAAGTTTCTTCAAATTCAAGAAGATAGAAATCATATCAAGCATCTTCTCAGATCACAGTGGCATAAAACTGAAAATTAACTACAATAAAAACAATCCAAAAAAATCAAACACATGGAGACTAAACAGCATGCTATTAAACAATGACTGGGTTACCAGAGAGATCAAGGAAGAAATAAAAAACATCATGGCAACAAATGACAATGAAAACACAACAATCCAAAATCTATGAGACACAGCGAAAGGAGTCTTGAGAGGGAAATTCATAGCTCTACAAGCCTACTGCAAAAAACAAGAAACAATGGTAATAAATTACCTAACCCTACAACTCAAAGAGTTAGAAAGAGAGCAACAAGAAAAGCCCAGTGTAAGCAGAAGGAAGGAAATAAGAAAGATCAGAGCGGAGATAAACGACATAGAGACCAAAGAAACAATACAAAAGATCAACAAAACCAAGAGCTGGTTCTTTGAAAGGATAAACAAGATCGATGAACCTCTAGCCAGGTTCACCAAGAAGCAAAGAGAGAGGACCCAAATAAACAAAATCAGAAATGAAAGAGGTGAAATAACAACAGACCCCACCTAAATACAAAGGATTGTTAAAAAATATGACGAACAACTCTATTCCAACAAACTGGACAACCTGGAGGAAATGGACATATTCCTAGAAAAATATAACCTTCCAAAACTCAATCAGGAAGAATCTAAACAGCTCAATAGGCCAATAACTATGGAAGAAATTGAAGCAGTCATCAAAAAGCTTCCAGCAAAAAAAAAAAGCCTGGGGCCAGACGGCTTCACAGGGGAGTTTTACCAAACATTCAAGGAAGAACTAAAACTTATCCTCCTCAGACTATTCCAAAAAGTTCAAAAGAAAGGAACACTTCCAAGCTCCTTCTATGAAGCCAGCATCACCCTAATACCAAAACCAGATAAAGACAACACAATGAAAGAGAATTACAGGCCAATATCCCTCATGAACATAGATGCCAAAATCCTCAACAAAATTCTAGCAAACCGAATCCAGCAGTACATCAGAAAGATCATACACCATGACCAAGTAGGATTTATCCCAGGAATGCAAGGATGGTACAATATTTGCAAATCAATAAACGTGATACATCACATAAACAAATTGAGAGATAAAAATCACATAGTCATATCAATAGATGCAGAAAAAGCATTTGACAAAATCCAACACCCTTTCTTGATAAAAACTCTCAACAAGGTGGGAGTAGAAGGATCAGACCTCAACATAATAAAAGCTATATATGATAAACCCACAGCTAACATCATACTCAATGGGCAAAAACTAAAACCATTTCCCCTAAGAACAGGAACAAGACAGGGATGCCCACTCTCACCACTCCTGTTTGACATAGTACTGGAAGTATTAGCTGTTGCAATTAGACAAGAAGAAGAAAAAAAGGCATCCAAATTGGAAAAGAAGAAGTAAAGCTGTCCTTATTTGCAGATGACATGATATTGTACATAAAAAAGCCAAAAGACTCCATCAAAAAACTAATAGACTTAATAAATGAATTCGGCAATGTAGCAGGATACAAAATTAACGCCAAGAAATCTATGGCATTTCTATACACCAATAGTGAACTTACAGAAAGAGAGACTAAAAAAGCAATCCCATTTACCATCGCACCAAAAAAATTAAGATACCTAGGAATAAACTTAACTAAGGAGGTAAAAGACCTATACGCGGAAAACTACAGGACACTGAAAAAAGAGATAGAGGAAGACGTAAACAGATGGAAGAACATACCATGTTCATGGATTGGTAGAATAAACATCATTAAAATGTCCATACTACCCAAAGCAATCTATAGATTCAATGCACTCCCCATTAAAATACCAACGGCATATTTCACAGACCTAGAAAAAACTCTCCAAAAACTCATCTGGAATAAAAAAAAGACCGCGAATAGCCACAGCAATCATGAAAAAGAAGAACAAAGTAGGAGGGATCTCAATACCAGATTTCAAGCTGTATTACAAAACAGCCTGGTACTGGCACAAGAACAGACATATAGACCAATGAAATAGAATAGAGAATCCAGATATGGACCCAAACCACTATGCTCAATTAATATTTGACAAAGGAGGCATGAACATACAATGGAGTCAAATCAGTCTCTTCAATAAATGATGTTGGGAAAATTGGACAGATACATGCAAAAAATGAAACTAGATCACCAACTTACACCATACACAAAAATAAACTCAAAATGGATACAGGACTTAAACATAAGACGGGAAACCATAAAAATACTAGAGAAATCCACAGGCAGCAAAATCTCAGACATATGCTGAAAGAACTTCTTCACTGATACTGCCCATACGGCAATGGAAGCTAAAGAGAAAATAAACAAATGGGACTACATCAAAATAAAAAGCTTTTTCACAGCAAAAGAAACCATCAACAAAACAACAAGAAAGCCCACTGTATGGGAGAACATATTTGCAAATGTTATCACTGATAAAGGTTTAATCTCCAACATCTACAGGCAACTTATACAACTTAATAAAAGGAAGATAAATGATCCAATAAAAAAATGGGCAACGGACCTAAATAGAATCTTTTTGAAAGAATACAGAAGGAAGGCCAAGAGACACATGAAAAAATGACCAAAGTCACTAATTATCCGAGAGATGCAAATCAAAATGACAATGCGGTACCATCTTACACCTGTCAGAATGGCTACCATCAACAAATCAACAAAGACAAGTGTTGGCGAGGATGCGGAGAAAAAAGAACCCTTGTGCACTGCTGGTGGGAATACAGACTGGTGCAGCCACTGTGGAGAACAGTATGGAGTTTCCTCAAAAAACTGAAAACAGAACTTCCATTTGACCCAGTAATCCCACTCCTAGGAATATATCCTAAGAAACTAGAAACACCAATCAGAAAGGATATATGCACCCCTATGTTCATAGCAGCACAATTTACAATAGCTAAGATTTGGAAACAGCCTAGGTGCCCATTAGCAGATGACTGGATCAGAAAACTATGGTACATCTACACAATGGAATACTATGCTGCCATAAAAAAGAAGGAATTCTTACTATTTGCAGCAACCTGGATGGAATTGGAGAACATTATGCTGAGTGAAATAAGCCAGTCAATGAAAGAAAAATACCATATGATCTCACTCATTTGTGAATAATAAAGAACATTATAAACTGATGAACAAAAGGATAGATACAGAGTCAGTAAAGCATCAAACAGACTGTCAAATTACAGCAGGAAGGTTAGGGAGAGGTGGGGAAGATAAGAGATCAACCAAAGGACTTGTATGCATGCATATAAGCATAACCAATGGATGCAAAACACTGGGGGGTGAGGGCATGTATGGGAGTGGGGTGGGGCAATGGTAAGATATGTACACATATAATACCTTAATTTAAAAAATGGAAGAAAAAAAAAAAAGAAACATCGATGAGAGACAAACATTGATCAGCTGCTTCTTGCACACCTCCTACTGGGGATGTGCCCACAACCAAGGTATATGCTCTTGACCAGAATCGAACCTGGGACCTTTCAGTCTGCAGGCCGACGTTCTATCCACTGAGCCAAACCGGTTAGGTCTACTTGAGAGCTTTTTAAGAAAAACTATTATTAAATGACACCTGGAATTAAAGGTGAACTTAATATGGCAACATACATGCATTGTCTGGCCCTCTCCTCCTGACAGGTCCCCATTCTAGCACAATGTACCCCAACTGGAGTGACCATCACACATTTGTCTTCTATCTCTTTCTACTTTTCCCTCTGGGCCCTGCCTGTGTTATCATTTTTCATCCCTTTTTAGAAGATACCTTGTGTACCAGGTAAGGTCATATTTATTTTATATGCTTAATTTTCTGAGGATTATTTGAGGGTGTTTCTTTTCCTCTTCTATTTTTCCACAGTCCCCAAACCTTGAAGTTTGTCCCTCCACATCTCAAAATGTCTCAGCCACCTTGACCCTAAGACTCTCTCACGTCCCCCCAGTTAAGGTTCTCAGCACTTCCAGCTTCCAATAATGCAGCAGCCTCCTAACTGGTCTCCAGCCTTCAGTCTAATGTCTCCAGTCTCCCCCATGATAATGGAAGCACAGATGAAACTGTCCCCATCATGTTAAAAAATCTGATGGTCTTTGCATGTTGAAAAAGCCATATCTCCACTGGACGAGAGTCTACACAGTGTGCTTTTGTGGCTTTGCATCTATGGCATGGCCTACCACTCGTCCCTGGTTTCTGTTGCATATTCTCCTGGCTTCTCAGTTATATTGGCTTGCGTTATTCCCTTTGCCAAACCAGCCCCAGCCTCCTTTTTTTTAAAAAAAAAAATGTTTTTATTGATGAGAGAGAGAGAGAGAGATTTGTTGCTCTACTTATTTATGCATTCATTGGTTGATTCTTATATATGCCCTAACCAGGGATTGAACCCACAACCTTGGCATATCGGGATGACGCTCTAACCAACTGAGCTACCAAGCCAGTGTCCAAACTCACTTCTAACTGTGCTTGTTGGAATGTTTCCAGTTTTTTAATACCCATCATTCAAATGAAGCCTTCAAGCTTCACCTGAGAGGAACTAATCTTTCCTCCCCTACATCCTCACACCCTTTGGCCTCTGCTTAGCACTCTGTATTGTTTATGTATGTATGTTTCTCTATCTCCTCTTGGACAGTGGCCTACTGTGTGAGAATGCAGACTTTGTTTTATTAACCACATCTCTACAGTTCTCAGCAGCCTACTGCTCAGAAGAGATTGTCAGTAAATATTCGTAGTAGGTTTAAATAGCAAATTGCTACTGCAATGAGAACAGTCTTAATTTTGAAAAAAGATTTGCAGAATTTGGTTGATCTCCATGCATAACCAGTACATATTTTTTAAGTGCATTTTCTCTTATAGGGTATCATTATTGTAGTCTGTTTAGAACAACAACTTCACCAAAACAATGTATTTTAAAGGTCATGTTCAAATACTCATCATAAATATAAGCCTCTCTGGAGAAATATTTAGAAAACATTGTGAAATAGATTAGATATTTTGTTTCTCTGAGGCCAAGTATGTTTTCATTTTTGTGTGCAAATAAAAAATATTGATTTTTCTTTACTGAAAAAAATCTTTTAAAACACACTAGGCAAATAGTTTATGTGCTGCAGAAAGCCAGGTGTCTAAGGGCACTGAAATAGATAAATTAGTACCTCCTACCTTAAGGATATCTGAAAGGAAATCTGATGAATGTTGTGATTTGAAACTTGAGGCTAGCTGGATATTTTGTTTAATATCGCGAGTGCCTCCAAAACCCACCTCACTGCTGTATATCAATATTATTGGTATAAATGCCTTTTCCTGCTACCCGCAGGGCCACACTCATGCACCCCATGTATTAAAATTATTGGTATATATTTTTCTTCACTAGATGGAAAATTCCTAGAAAGATATATTCCCTTAAGTTATTGGAACTTATAAATGAGCTTTCTCCCCACTAGACTTTAAGTTCCTGGAGGGCAGGAACTGTCCTTTATGTGCCACCAGCTCTTACCACAGAGCCTTGCACATAGCATTCACTCAACAGATGTGACATTCATCTTGCCCCTTGGTTGACTCCTCCATGTGACTTCGTTTCTTTGCTCAAGGACACTGTAGTCTATCCCTCATTCAAAATCCTGTATTACGTGTAATTTAGGTTCAGAAGCTATAAGCCAGATTCAAAATGACAGTAGTTTAAACAGTCCAGGTGTAAGCTTGCCAAGACTTGCTCTTCCAGTCCAGCCGACCTTTGCAGGTGGCTCTGGACTACCACGAGAGGTGCAGTGCACCAGCCCACGGGGGACCCGTTCACACTGTGTCTGTGGGAATGGGGCCTGCTGTGCTAAGACCGACAACCGCACAGCTGTGTTCAGCGGCCCTGTGGCTGCTCCCTGGTAGTGGAGATCCGTGCTCCTTTTTCCTATTGCCCCTTGGTTCCCAGGGAGTCCCAAGATGCATCACGTTCCAAGATGGATCACTGCCACCACATCCACATTCTCTTAAGAGCATGCTTACTGGAAGTTGCATGTGTCACTTCCACTCACATTCCATTTCCTAGAACTTAAGTCACACAGCCACGCCCAGCAGGAAGGGAGACTGGAAAATATCTTTATTTTCAGTGCCAAGTTGTCACTCAAGGGCTCCATTACTATCAAAGTGGAGAGCAGATTTGGAAGACAACTAGAAGTCCTATCACAAACCACCTTTCATTTTGTCACTTACATTTCTATTTCTGCAACCTTTATTACAACTATCACTTCTTTATTTCTGATAATCAGGAAAGCCTTATTTGATGTCTGAATTTTTGCAATATCGTCTGTGAATAATGACAGTTTTGTGTCTTTCCTCCTCATCCTCATGCACTCCCCCAGAATAAGGTGGAACTGAAAATGTACCAGAGAACACATTTGTCTTGTTGTGACAAGGGAAACAGGCACTAGAACACCCCTGCTGTAGGCTGATTGTAGATACTAGTTATTACATTAAGGAAATCCCTTTTATTCTCCACGTGAGGGACAGGGCCTATCTGGGGACCAGCATGACTTTTTTTACCCCACCCCTTCCTCCTGAGTCCCCAGGTGATGAGCTGACATCACATGAACAACAACAACAAAAAACTATGAAGGAAGGCGGGGGAGGGGGGTGGTGGTGGTGGTGAGGGGGTAAGAGATCAACCAAAGGACTTATATGCATGCATATGAGCATGACCAATGGACACAGATGGGGGCGGGGGTGCGAGGGGAATGAGGGCATGTGCTGGGGAGTAGGGGGTAGCCCGGGAGAGGTCAATGGGGGGAAAAGGAGACTTATGTAATACATTAAACAATAAAGAATTAAAAAATAAAAATAAATAAATAAAAACTATCCAGCTGAGCCCAGTCAACTCAGAGGACAGTGAGAGAGAGAGTAAAATGACTGTTTAAAGCCACTGTTTTGCAGTGGTTTCTTAATTCAGAAATGTATTCTAAAAAAAAATACTTCTCATTCACATTGCAATTCACTGCATGCAGTCTTGCGTCTTCCACCAACACTCCAAAGAATCTGTTCCCGTAAAGCTCGTAACGTAACAAATCATTGGGAAACTTAATAGGCTCCTTCCCATTCTTGCCTTACGAAAATTTCTGCCATGTTTAATGACTGACCACACCTCCCTTTTTATAAAAAAAAAAAAAGAATATGAGTAATACTTCCACATTGTTCAAAATCTAGATAGTTTAAAATTGTCACCAGCAAAACATCTCCCTCTATTTTTCCCCATGCCTGGCCAGATCCACTCCCACCGCTGCCCATAATAGATAAAAACTGTCCTTATTTTATTAGATATCTTTCTAGAGTTTGTATTATTTACGTACAAATATACATTTCTCCTCCTCCTACTTTTTAAACAAGATATACATCTTATACACACTGTTCCACCCCTTGTTTTTCCCCCATTAACGATATATCTTGGGGATTTTCATATGTAGGAAACTCACTTTTACAATCATATTTCTTTAAAAAAAAAAAAAAAAGAAACTTCTACCATATTGCTAGTTCTAGATTAAAATGCTGTTTGTCCCACTAAAGGATTTCTACACAGCCCATCAAAAGATAAGAAATTTTAGAATATATGCGGTTCCCTTTTATCTCTAGGATCAGAAATGGACAAATATACCATTTCTCATTGAGATCTGCCCTTATAAGAAGAAAAAATAATCAACAAGTAGATCTTTAATGGATTTTTCCTACAACTAGTTCTGATTGTCATGTAAGTGGATGGCATTAAGCTTTTGATTGCTGAGGCTTCCATTTCAAAGACACCCATCTTGTATAAACACATGTCCAGCTACACAACATGCCACCCCACCCATGAAGTTCCCCTTTTTATCAAGCCCTAGGTGAGTCAGATAACTGACCATTTGACAACTTGCTTTCCCTTTCCCATGCTTTCATTCCTGTTCGTTTTAAACTCACCAATGAAGAGTAAACCCTCAAAATCCTAGGGTTCTAGGAAGAACCCCTGGTCCGGGCTCTCTCTCTTTATGCATGACCTTCCTGGGTGGCCTCCAGGGCTTGTTTTTATCAAACTTCCCTAGTGGTTGTTGCTGGGAGGCAACTTGCAGTCATAATAAGAACCACCTCAAAGGCCTGGTCCAGCCACATTGGCTCTGGGCAGGGTACATAGGGGCCCAGGTGAGTGCCCCAGGCATTTCAAACTGTTAGCATCACTCTCCATAAGTTGCCACACAAACACACCTTCACCCAACAAATATTTCCAGTCCAAGTGAAAGCAGATTCATGCTTGTATTTGAAGAGACTTGGAGACATAAAATAGAGGAAAGAATGGGAAATGAAACACACAAATCCCCTACACCTGTGACAAGTCCAAGTATCTTTTCCTTTGTCTAATAATAATAATTGTACATTCAAGTAACTTTGGAATGAAAGGTCCCCCTGACACTCATCATAGGCAGCATTTCACTTCAGTGAGAGAAAAGCTGCATTCAATGAATACTGTTAGGAAAATATGGAATTCATGCAGGTGAAAAATAAATAGATCCCTACCCTATACTGTAACAATCAAAATTTCCAATGGAAAGAAAGTTACACAACCCATAACAAGTATAGGAATAAAAGAAAATGTACTTAAGATTTTGAGGTAACTAAGTCTTTTTAAGCAAACTATAAAACCAAGGAAAAGATTGGCAGATTTAGTACAGAAAAATTTAAATCTTCTATAAGACAAAACCATCATAAACAAAGCTAAACATAAGCACTTGGTGGAAACATATATGCCCAAGCATACGCATATATGAATACAACTTATATGCACTTACAAAGCAATAAAAAAGACTAACAATTCCACAGAATTGTGGGAAAACAATATGAAAAAGCAATTCAGAGAAAAAATACAAATAACCAATAAGCATAAAGTATGTTCAATTTTAATAATCAGGTAAATACAAGTTGGAAAACAGTTAAAAGATTTACACTATTTAGTGTAACAATATAAGAAAATAGGTGCTCCCACACCTTGATGTTAAGTTTGAATTGATAAAGCTTTTTGGAACACAATTTAGCAGAATTTAAAATGGTGAAATGTTCCCTTTCACCTAACGATCTTACACCTACAAATCTCTTACATGCATACAACTGTACAAAGGTACAATGTTCTTGGGCCTGTTACTAACCTCTTTGAAACTAAAAACCTTCACTGATAAAATGTTTATTTTAATAGTGTATATTTGCCAAAACCGGTTTGGCTCAGTGGATAGAGCGTCAGCCTGCGGACTCAAGGGTCCCAGGTTTGATTCCGGTCAAGGGCATGTACCTTGGTTGCGGGCACATCCCCAGTAGGGGGTGTGCAAGAGGCAGCTGATCAATGTTTCTAACTCTCTATCCCTATCTCTTCCTCTCTGTAAAAAATCAATAAAATATATTTTAAAAAAATAGTGTATATTTTATTTGGTTGTTAATTATAAATGAGATAAATTAGCACATGCCTGGTACATACTTTCAATAAATGTTACCAGTTGATATTACTATTATTGTCATTACAACTTTATTATAACATGCAAACAAAAATGTCCATCAACAGAGAAACACAAGACATAACATGCACATATATGTACATGCATGAATCTCCAAGACATTGTGCAAAATCGTATAAAGTATGTATAGATTATTTCCATTTAATTCTTTGTGTGTGTGCAAAGAAAAATAGAAAGGATGAATGTGTGAAGGTCTGAAGATACCAAGCTGTTATTAATGCTAGTATTGGAAAAAATGGAACAAGTGAAGAGAAACTTACATGTTTTACCCTGTGTCATTCTACATTGTTTTAAATTTGACCTTTCTGATCAGCCAAAAGAAGCTGCAATGCTCCTTCTAAACCAGTGAACTCACCTCATCTGAAACCAAAACATCTGGGCCAGAAGACTTCGGTCAATTCTAGCCAATTTTGTCATCTAGTTTTTCAGATTAAAAACAATAGAAGGTAACTTATTATCTATATTTTGCACACCATCTAAGATAATAGAGGTGTACATCTATTTTTTTTTAAATGGGGACATAAGATGAACTTAAGTTTTTTGAAAAGTCATCTTATTGCTAACAGTGGCAGATTAATGAGACATTTCTGAATAAAATTATTTCATCATATTCTGATTAAGGAATTCTTCATTTGAGAACCCTGTAAAGCTTTTATATTCTTCTATTAATAACAAACATAAAATTATTAATATCATGCAGACACAATGGAATTCTCTAAAAGGATCTGTTGTAACGATAGTGGTCATGTCCTCCCATCCCTGACATTCCTATCAGGGGATCTGAGCCCCCTCTTCCTTCACCACAAGCCCTGCCAGGGGGCCAGGCTGGCTGAAGAGTTTTCCACGGAAGCCTCTGCCTTGTTGGAAACACTATCTTTTTTTTTTTTAATATATTTTATTGATTTTTTTACAGAGAGGAAGGGAGAGGGATAGAGAGTTAGAAACATCGATGAGAGAGAAACATCGATCAGCTGCCTCCTGCACACCCCCTACTGGGGATGTGCCGGCAACCAAGGTACATGCCCTTGACTGGAATTGAACCTGGGACCTTTCAGTCCACAGACCGACGCTCTATCCACTGAGCCAAACCGGTTTCGGCGGAAACACTATCTTAAGGCACGACCATCAGTATACCACACATATCCCAAAGGAGAACAATTTATAGGTAGCTGCTTTCCACTGTTCTACTACTAAATGAAACTACAGTCTTCCAATTCAAGAAAAATAGTTCAATATAAGCAATCTTTCCAACAGATCAAAGTAGGGAAAATGTAGGAAAAGAAAATTATACTAAATTCTCTATAAGTAATATTAAATTCTACCGAAGAGCCCAGCTGGCATGGCTCAGTGGTTGAGCATCAACCTATGAATCAAGAGGTCACAGTTCAATTCCTGGTCAAGGCACATGCCTGGGTTGTGGGCTCAATCCCCAAAGGGGGCCGTGAAAGAGGCAGCTGATCAATGATTCTCTCTCATCATTGGTGTTTCTCTCTCTCTCCCCCTCTCCCTTCCTCTCTGAAATAAATAAAAAATATATTTTAAAAAAAATTCTACCCAAGAAATAGTGGGTATGGTATGACTTTAGAAATTTCACCTGGCATAATATCCTATATAATAAAGAGGTAATATGCAAATTAACCCTCACACCCTCACAAGATGGCTGCCTACAACCAGGCTGGCAGGGGGGTTAGTGAGGGACGACCAAACAACTGAACAAGCAGGCTGTGTGGGGTGACCAGGCCAGCAGAGGGGGGCAATTGGAGAATACCAGGCCGGCAGGAGGGGCAGTAAGAGGTGACCAGGCTGGCGGGGGGGGGGGGGGGGGACAGTTAGGAGCGACCAGGCCAGCAAGGAGGGGGCAGTTGGGGGAGACCAGGCCGGCATACAGAGGCAGTGAGGGGCGATCAGGCTGGCAGGGGGGGGCAGGCAGTTAGGGGCAACTAGGCAGGCAGGCAGGTGAGCAGTTAGGAGCCAGCGGTCCAGGATTGTGAGAGGGATGTCCGACTGGTGGTTTAGGCCTAAACTGGCAGTTGGACATCCCCCAAGGGGTCCCGGATTGGAGAGGGTGCAGGCTGGGCTGAGGGGACCCCCCACCCATGCACAAATTTCATGCACCGGGTCTCTAGTAGTTGTTATAAAATAATTAAAAGTAAAAAATTGATTAATAGCTAACATTTAGTGAGTATTTACATTTGCCAAGCTCTGGGCTACATAATTATAAATGTTATCCCATCTGCAACTCAGACAACTTCTTACCCCATGTTACAGATGAGGGATCTTCAAGCTGAAGAAAGTTAGGTTTTTTTCCCAAATTAGTACAAGTCTCACTCCCAGGCCCCAGTCCTTAACCATTCATTACACATGTCACCATTCCACCAATGAATATGACTGATGAGACAGAATTTTATATGTGTCATTAGTCTAATAATATTGATATCCTAACATATACTTTATAATTTTTATTTTACTAGTATTTGCCAATAAATAAATCCATTTACTCTTTACCACTAAAGAAATATTTATAGCTTTAATCTATTTAATTTCACTACAAACTAAACTTGGTATTAAACAGCTCAGATCTAATTCCACAAAACTTTTAAATAAATGTGGTAATTTCTTATCTTTTCTTAATGTTTACCCGACAAAAACCATATTTTAAAGAAAACTCAATGCATGCTTGCAAAGTATATGTGCTTTGTAAAGTTAATTCACAGAAAATACTTTTAAAATGCTTTCTCAAAAACTATATGAATGCACTTACATAAAGCAGTTAACCCCACAGCATAATAAATAACTAGGAATATTCCAGGGCCAAAAATCCTTCATAACTATGAACATGTTCAACCTGTAAAATAACCAACATTTTCAAAATATAACCATTAAAGCCTTTTTCCTAGCCATGCCCATACTTAACTTTCACTATTTAACACACTATAGTTCATACTGATTACTAAAATCTCAACTCCTCTACAAATTCTGAACTTTCCAAAATATTTTCATAAAAATATGTGTGCTTTGAATGCTACAAATTCAGTTTCTATATAAATTAGCTCATATATGTTGATTTTGGAATTGAAACAAAAAAGTAACACCAGATTTTGAAGGAAATATACAAGTTGTAAATTAAGTTTTGAAAATAATTTAATATTTGAGACTTTAAAATGTACATTCTCCCGGATGAAAATTGTTTTAAAGTCTATTTTTTTCTCAAGTACACTTAAGATAAATTAATCTTTCATTTCCTCTATTCATAAAATTTATTTCTGTTCAAGGGACTTAATAAATTTCAATTAAAGTTTAACTAAAAAAAAAAAAAACAAAAAACAGCTTCTGAACATAGCTATTTTGCCACAAATCTATTTTAGTCAATTCAGGATTCAATTAAAAATCATTCAGGCAAATTATAATTACTTCCTGTCATGCAGATTTCTCAAAAAACTGGATCATGTATATTTTCCACAATGTTGAATTTATTCCTAAAATGTTTTATTAAAAAAACAACAACAAACCATTAGAGGTTCTGTTCAATTAACAATACTACTAAAGAAAAATCTTTTAACAGTTTCTAATTATACTAGTAGCCCGTTTGCACGAAGATTCGTGCAATAGACCTTTATTCACCTGGCTGCCTGCACCAGTTTTCTGCCGGCACCAGGGACCCAGGCCTTGGCTGTGGCCACCGCCTTCTGCCTTTTTCAGGGTCGGGGCTTGGCCCCGGGCTCAGCAGCACCCAACATCCTTGCTAAGGATCGCAGGAGCCAACCCCCAGTGGTTTCCTGCGATCCGTGCAGGCTGTCCACTGGTGCCCAAGGCCGGGAAAGCCTCTGCCCCAGGCTTTCCGGGCCTTGGGCTCGCCGCACCCAGCGTCCCTGCTACCGATCACAGGAGCCGACCCCCAGTGGTTTCCTGCAATCGGTGCAGGCTCCCCGCTGGTGCCCAAGGCATGGAAAGCCTCGGCCCCTGGGACCCCCGGGAGCTGCGGGAGGGGCGGGATGGGCACGGCCAAGCCCCCCCAGGTGGCTGATCGACCCCCGGGACCCCCGTGAGCGGCGGGAGGGGCGGGATGGGCCCGGCCACGCCCCCCCAGGTGGCCGATCGCCCCCCGAACCCCAGGAGGGGCGGGAGGGGCCGGGCCACGCCCCCCTGGTGGCCGATCGACCCCCGGAACCCCCGGGAGGGGCGGGAGGGGCCGGGCCACGCCCCCCCTGGTGGCCGATCGCCCCCGGGACCCCCGGGAGGGGCGGGAGGGGCAGGAGGGGCCGGGCCATGCCCCCCGTGGTGGCCGATCAACCCCGGGACCCCCCGGGAGGGGCGGGAGGGGCGGGTGGGGCCCGGCCACGCCCCCCCGGGGTGCCGATGGGTCCGGCCACGCCCCCCGGGGTGCCGATCGCCCCAGGCACCCCGGGGAGTGGCGGCATGGGCCCGGCCATGCCCCCGGGGTGCTGATCGCCCCAGGCACCCCCGGGAGCGGCGGCATGGGCCCAGCCATGCCCCCCCGGGGTGCCGATGGGTCCGGCCAAGCCCCCCGGGGTGCCGATCGCCCCAGGCACCCCAGGGAGTGGCGGCATGGGCCCGGCCATGCCCCGGGGTGCCGATCACCCCAGGCACCCCGGGGAGCGGCGGCATGGGCCCGGCCATGCCCCCCCGGGGTGCCGATCGCCCCAGGCACCCCCCGGAGCAGCGGCATGGGCCCGGCCACGCCCCCCGGGGTGCCGATCGCCCCAGGCACCCCTCTGAGCGGCGGCATGGGCCCGGCTACTGGGCACCGCCATCTTTATCTTCTCAACGGAAATGCCACCCGGAGTCCCGCCTCCAGCCTCCTGCCGGCCCAATCGTGGGCATAGCGGAGGTGCGGTCAATTTGCATGTTTCTCTATTATAAGGTAAGATAATGCTGTACATTTATTTCATGTCATTAAATTCAGCACAACACAAAACCTGACTATTAATCTGGATTTTACTACTGTTACCTGTCTTATGCTCTACATTACTTAAGTGGACAGATCAATTGTATGGCTACAAAAACACATACAAAATGTCTTACTACTTCATATTTGTAATTACCAAGTTTTTCATTTTTATAAACTTAAAACGATGGCGTTCATTTTGACTATAATGACATAGGAACGCTGATTTTTTCAGTTCTGTATGTACATTGAATATGGGACTTGGAAAAATTCATGTCCCTCCACCCTGATATTTCACTATTGCAGTGTTTCTCAAAGGGTAGTGAAACAACTAAGCTGCCTGCATCAGAACTGCCCAGCACCTTGCCAAAGATGAGGAGTTCGCAACCCCATAGCCACTGATGCAGAATCTCTAAGGGAGGGACTCTGGGGTCCTCAGATGACTCATAAAAGCTGTAGTCTGAAAATAATTGTTGTACAGTCGTTATCCTCAATGTGCCCTAAAACCACAAAGTGTTAAGTGGACTTAAGAATAATTTTTAATTTTCAAATTGTACAAATTGCATCTAAAAATACAGGGGTAAGGCCCAGCTGGTGTGGCTCAGTGGAGTGAGCATCAAGAGGTCACTGGTTTGATTCCCAGTCAAGGGACATGCCCAGGTTGCTGGCTTGATCCCCAGTAGGGGGTGTACAGGAGGCAGCCAATCGATGTTTCTCTCTCCCTCTCCCTTTCTCTATCTAAAAATCAATAAAAACAAATTAAAATATATATTCATAGGGGTAACACACCATTAAAAATCAAGAAATAAAATGTATTTTTACAGGAATTTCAATCATGCATTATATATCATTTTAGAAAAGCAGAATACTATGGTAAGGGTATATAATAATGTAAAACAGAATGCTGTAGTTATGAATTGTAAAGCAAAACCAAAGTGTATTAATTACTCAGAGTTTTACAATCCAGAAGCATAAAAGCCAATATAAAGGTGAGTTAATAATATGCCTGGAAATTGCATGTGTAAAAGAATTTACTACATTTTAAGCATTTAAAAAGACATTCATTTTCATGTATCAGAGCACAGGCATATTCAGGTAAAAAATAAAAATCCCAGTGCCATATGTCAAAGTCAAACTCCGATGAATTAGGCCAAAAGGCCTTCTACTAGCAAGATACCTATTACTCTGCAACAAAAATATTTTTTAAAAATATTAAAAAACACAAACCCTAAAACATCAAAATTAGTATCATTAGTAAGTGGAACAAATCAAATTCCTGCTCAGGGGTGAATACATTAAATCTAATGATGAGAAGACATCAAACAAATCTGAATGGAGGGACTTTCTATAAAATACCTGTCCGGTTCTGTTGAAATGTCAGTCATGAAACACGAAGCAAAAAACAAGGATCAGCTCCAGGCTAAAAGAGATGATAACTAAATGTAATGCCTGACCTGGACGGGACCTGGTCCCAGAACATACACGTGCTCAGAACATCCTGCTGATGAGATTTAAACAAAGCCCGTGGTTTAAAGGGATTCTATCAATGTTAATTTCCTGAGTTTGACCACTGTACTTTGGCTAGGTCAGAAAATGTCCTTATTCTTAGGAAATATACACTGCAGCAATTAGGGGTTAATGTTTTCAACCTCACTCAAATGATTCACAAAGTATTATAAATACATATGGAGAGAAAACAACAGCAAATCGAACAAAATGTTAACATGTGGGGAATTCAAGTGAAGGCTTTTTACACTTTTGCAGCTTTTCTGTAGGTTACAACTGGAAAGTGGCCTGGCCTGTGTGGCTGTTGGTTGGTTGCCTGCTGTCCCATGCACCAGGAGGTCGCTGGTTTAATTCCTGGTCAGGGCACACACCTGGTTTTGGGCTCAACCCCTAGTAGGGGACGTGCAAGAGGCAGCCAATCTATGGTTCTATCCCTCTCTCCCTCTCCTCCGAAATCAATGAAAAGATACTTTTTAAAAATTGATAAAGATGTTTTTGAAAATATATTTGTATTGATTTCAGAGAGAAAGGCAGAGGGAGAAATAGAAACATCAATGATGAGAGAGAAACATTGATTGGCTGCCTTCTGCACACCCCTCATTGGGCATTGAACCGATAAACCAGGCATGTGCCCTCACCAGGAATCAACCCGAGACCTCCTGGAACATAGGTTGAAGCTCACCAACTGGGCCACGCCGGCCGGGTGATAAATATATTTTTTAAAGTTGTAACAAGAACACTAAAAAAAAGCTAAAACTTTTAGAATATATTTTTAAGCTTCATATCTAGAATTATCTATTTAAGATGTTTTGTAAATTTAGCCTAAAAATATGAACAAATTGAACTTTAAATTCCATTTAATGCTTTCATAGTAGAAATTACATAACTGTGTTGTTCATATTTTTATCCTATCAATTATATGTATATTCCAGATCTACATGTTAAAGAAAAATACCTCTACCTTTTGCACATTCATTTACAAAATATATTAAATGTTGTTTATAGTTATTTTTCTTTAAATGACGACAATAATTGATTTTGTCAGTTTTTTAAAAATATATTTTTATTGATTTCAGAGAGAAAGGGAGAGGGATAGAAACATCAATAATAAGAATCATTGATTGGCTGCCTCCCGTATGCCCCACACTGGGGTTCCAGCCTGCAACTCAGTGCCCTGACCAGGAATCAAACCGTGACCTCCTGGTTCATAGGTTGATGCTCAACCACTGAGCCAATCTGGCCGGGCTATTTTATTGGTTATATTCAACGATTGTTTTTAGTTTGTTTGAACGTAGTTTTAAACCAGAATGTTGTCTATTTAGTGGTGCTCTGATACACGTATACATGTAATAAATAACAAAGAACCCTGCAACCCATCAGATTACCAATGCACTATGTTTTGTTAAAGCAAAGATAATTATTTTGCAATGTGATTTCCTAACTAATTTAAACTGGTAATTATGTCAAAGGTTTGAGTAGAGAAAGGTATAACAGGAGGAAGATGGTAATTCCCTACAACAGTACTGGACAGATGGTGGGAACAAAATAAATATTGTGGCGGGGGGGGGGGGAATTATTACATAATTCCATATCACTTGCAATATATCATTAGAAACAATGAGTGTTGAATGATAATTAGATGCTTAAAAATCTAAAGATGCAAAAATAACCTTTCTTAAAATCAACAGAAATCAAGTCACAAAAGCTTTTGGTGAAAATGAAGTTTTAAATGTTTATTTTGACATGCTGTTTTTATGAAGCTATAACCTAGCAGAGGTGTTGATGTATTAATATCAAATTAAGACCAAGAAAAATAAAAGACACATTGTATATATTGTATAATACATCAAGCTATAAAGTTATTAAAAATTTAAAACCAGAATTTAAAGGAATGTCACCAAGCTAATAGAAAGTTGCTAGTATTAAAACTTGTTGATACGTGTCTACAGGACCGAATTCAGGTTCTACTTGATTCAAGCCCTGACTCAACACTTATGGTGACTTCAGGAGCAATCCAAAAAAGGGTACAGTCCACAGCAAACATGTGCAAAGGACTTTCAAATACTTTCTCTTTTTTAAATAAAAGTACCATTTAAGCACTTTATTTTCTACATAGAATGGTTTAGAATTAGTTGAAATAGGAGATACTGAAGATAAACTAAAGTTATGCATACTAGTATTTATGCATACTTTGAGTATATTACTATAGGTCACTGAATAGTTTGATGGATTTTTATCACTGCATACAAATTTATTGAATACCTTTTACACATACTGCAGTGTGGGCATACAGATTTAGTGTAAGATATGCCCCGATCTCTTTGAGTTTATACTTTTAGTTTTTAATTTTATTTTATTGAATCTATTGGGGTGGCATTTATTCAGATGTACAATGCTATATACATCACTTGTATATTGTATTGTGTGCTCACCACCCCAAGTCAAGTCTCCTTCCATTACCATTTATCCCCTCTTCACCCTCTTCTACCTACCCCCATCCCTTTTCCCTCTGGTAATCACCATACTGTTATGTGTGTGAGTGAGGTTGTTGTTGTTGGTGGTGGTGGTGGTGGTGGTGGTGTGTGTGTGTGTGTGTGTTTGGGGATTTTTGCTCAATCCTTTCACCTTTTCCACCCAGCCTCCCAACCCCTACCCCTCTGATAGCTGTCAGTCTGTTCTCTGTATCTATGAGTCTGTTTCTGTTTGTTAGATTATTTTATTCATTAGATTCCACATATAAGTGAGATCATATGGCACTTGTCTTGATCTGACTGGCATAATACTCTCTCACTTAGCATAATACTCTCTAGGTCCATCCATGCTGTCACAAAAGGTAAGATTTCCTTTTTTTTTTTTTTTTTTACAGCCAAATAGTATTCCATTGTGTAAATATACCACAGCTTTTTTATCCACTCATCTACTGATGGGCACTTAGCTGTGTCCAAATCTTGGCTATTGTAAATAATACTGCAATGAACATAGGGGTGCATATAGTCTTTCGAATTAGTGTTTTCGGGTTTCTTCAGATATATTTCCAGGAGTGGAATTGCTGGATCATAAGGCAGTTCCATTTTTAATTTCTGAGGTAACTCCATACTGTTTTCCACAGTGGCTCCACCAATCAGCATTCCCACCAACAGTGCACGAGGGGCATTTTCATTTCTAATTAAAGTTAATCACAATTTCTACTTCAAGATAGTCCACAAATTAAGGGGTGAGGGGTTAAAGAGTAGTACAGCTGTTCAAAGGAAGCATGAGTTGAATTAATACAAATTTCAGGGAAAGGATTTGAAGTATTTTTCGTAAGACAGGAATCTAACAAGATAAGTATGTGAACATTTTATACTATATTACCAAAGATAAAATCTCCCTGAAAACCTCTTCCATATAAAAATTCAAAATGAAAAAAAAATGAAAACTGATCAAGCCATGTAAGCAGAGAATGTACATCAGCATTTTGAGAATTAGTAACCTAATACATAATTGCTAATTAAAACATTCAGCTGCACAGGAAATATTACAATATAATGTAATAAAAGAAATAGCACCTTATAAAATTCAAGTTATCTAAAATGAGAGTTTGAAAAACTATTCTGAACTACAAATCACGTGAAATCATTTGATAAGAACGTGGTCACAAAATTTTGAAGTGTAATGTTACATGTTGAGGTAAACACAAGCAATAATAGAACATTTAAAGCCAAAATTATGCCTATATATCATGGTAGGCAAAAGTTCCTTTTCTTTTTAAGTCACATATTTAGTGTTCTCTCTAAACTGGGTTACTTAGTTTACTTGACTAAGGAGTATACCTTAATATAAGGAGGAAAATTTTTAAAGGACCTATTTAAGAATTAAAGCAGTATAAAAGTATATCGTTCAGTGTATCATTCTATTAAACACATAGAGAGCTTTATTATAAGACTTGCTTTTCAGTGGAATTCACATAAAATGAATCTGTTTCAGGCCATAGGCCAAAACTTACCTCAGTATCTCAAAAATGTTATTATAATTTTTATTAGACAATCCCATGGTATAGAGCAGCCTTTCTCAGCCAGAGTTCTGAGTATAATATTATGATCAGACCTAATGTCTTTATTTTTTAACTAGAGGCCCAATGCATGAAGATTCGTGCAAGAATGGGCCTTCCTTCCCTTGGCTGCCGGCACTGCCTTTGCTCCGGCCGGAGCAGCCTTTCTGCCTTCCCACGCTGCCCAGAGGCCTGGAGTGGCTGGGATGGTGCAGAATGCCTGCGTCATCGCCATGGCGACAATGCAAGCGTCCCGCCCCCGGCCACTCAGCGCCTGGGTATGCAAATTAACCCACATCTTTGTTGGGTTAATTTGCATACCCACTCCTGATTGGCTGGTGGGCGTCACAAAGGTATGGTCAATTTGCATTTTTCTCTTTTATTAGTGTAGATAAGGGAGGCAAAGTATATACTTATGTTGTTTCTAATCCATTAAAACCTTTAGCATTGAAAAGGTTGTCTTTAAATGGCTAATTCAAATAAAAATAAATTTGCTTAGTAGTGTAAGTAATTTCAATTGCATAGATATACTTCCAAATAATATTTTCCAATTGTGACATCTATATCAAAAGTCTCACGACAGTAAAGTATATCCATGCTTCCAAAAACTGTTATTAATCAAAATGCTCCCTTATAACTTGAAAAAATAGTTCTTGGTTTCAAGAAACACCAATACATTATTAATGAGCTATTATAACTCTGTATTTACTTTCATTTATAAATATCACATAAATTATTACTGGCAGGACTACAATGTTAAATCACTGAACTAATTGCTAAATATTGGTTTTTAAAGCTTTGAGCATACATTGCAAAACAATTTAGTGAAACTAAAAAAAAAAAAAAAAAACTAACAAAAGGGGTTTTTGCAAGTAATACGATGATCGCCTACCCAGGAGTTGATAAATACTTGCATAGTTCTTGTAGAAAATGGACCTGGCACAATGTGAAGACAAATATTGGCAAACACCACATGTCTCAAAGTTATATTTGAAGAAATAATACAATCTGTAGTATTTCATGAAGTTGTTTATTCTTGTTATTAAAACTTGGACTCAAGTAATCCTGGTTATTCTGGAAAAAGCACCTTGTTTGTAGAGGTCATTTAGTCATCCTTTTCTACAATCACCTCTCCATGAAGCACCTTTCTTCTTTGACGTAACATGTGAAAATAGAGTTGTGGAAATACTTCATTGAAAAAAGAAAACAAAGAAAGATAAGCTATTGTTGGAAATTATTTAAACTTGAAACCTCTTAAAGGTGGCAAAGTTTGAAAGCAAGCACATCAGAGGCCACTGCTACCCCCTAGTATTTACAGAGCTCAGGGTGAGAGTACAAATGGACGCCACAGACCATCGGCCTAAATACTTTAATGCATAAGCTGTGAGGTCTCGTAGCAAACTTTAACACTACCTTGACAAATAAACTTTCATAATGACCTGGAAGGCCATGTTTGAATTTAGTAACAATTTGGAATATTGTGCCAGAACATTCCAGCACAGAACTGCCCGCCTGGCCCCTGCTCTCCATTCCATTGGCTGTCCTATACCACGAGGGGTATTGTGAATATGTGTGTGGATATGCAAGCCCACACAGCTCATACCTCCATCCGTACCCCTCACAAACAGCTGCCCCTAGCTATACACCTGGATTTCAGGGCTGTGTACACTGCCAACATGGTTAACCCTCAGGAGAACAGACTGGGGAGGAGGCCTATGCAGTGCCTAGATGTACACTCAGTGCCATGTGGACAGCAAATTCCATGGTCCCGGGTTTCCAGAGTGTGATCTAGAAGGCGGGGGGTGGAGCGGTGATCAGTGGACAGCCAGAACAGGGCCCAGAGCAGAGGCCCCGCTTGGCTGGGTGTAAGAGTGGTCTGTTTTATACAAGCACATCCATGTGCATGTATTAGATCAGTCAGACAAGCTGTCATCTGCCCTATCAAATTTGGAGAATTATTCTGAGTCAATGTGAATCAATGGTTTAAATCACACTGTAAGCGTTAATGGATGAACAAATTCACATTAACTATCGACAATACAAATGTGAAAACATCCCTGAAAATGGACACAGAATAATCAAACCAATGACTTTAATGACAAAACAAGCTTTGAATATCTAGCTTCAGCAACTTCAGATAACTGTTTTTAGCCTGTGGCTCAAATGGAGCAAAAATGCACAACAGATTTTACTTTTTAAAATGTAGGTACTGCCGAAACCGGTTTGGCTCGGTGGATAGAGCGTTGGCCTGCGGACTCAAGGGTCCCAGGTTCGGTTCCGGTCAAGGGCATGTACCTTGGTTGCGGGCACATCCCCAGTGGGGGTGTGCAAGAGGCAGCTGATCGATGTTTCTAACTCTCTATCCCTCTCTCTTCCTCTCTGTAAAAAGTCAATAAAATATATTTAATAAAAAAAAAAAAAGAAATTTCGAGAGCCAAAAAAAAAAAAAAAAAATGTAGGTACTACTCATCTTAATATACGTAACCATCATACTATACCTAAGGGTCTAAATATATTCAGGTCATATATACTGAAAGCTAACTGACCAGTGATTGCAAATGCTTCTCTAACATTCCGAGGTTAGTAGAAGTGTAGGCTTGAGTTCCAATCCTGACCTTTTTTACTAGCTGGGTGACTTTTAATCCATCCACTTAACCTCTCTAATCTATAAAGTCCTCATGATAAATGAGAACTAACAATACTTCTTTTGAGTATTAAAATAAGTACTCAAAAAGGACTTTTAATACTTTTAATTAGCAAAGAATTTAGTAAGCAAAGCACCATTATTTATCATTACTAATAATAATCAAGTGGAGAACATCCCCCTGGCTTGACTGATCTTCCAGCAAGTGGGCCTCTCAGGTAAATGTCAGCATAATAAACTGAGAAGCTGCTACTGGCATAGGAGTGGGTCTACGCTTCCCAGGACACCTGCAAACACATGGTCGAAAGTTACTAGTTTGCTGGTTTCAACCGTGATCTGTTGTGCCCTGGGTTTTTTGCAGATGTCTCAGTGGCCAAAAGGAATGAGAACCCAACCCCTGAAACTGCAACTATGATATGACAGACACTGAAGCAAGGTCTGGCTCTGCTCAAGGTGTGCTGCCATTCACTGAGTGTTGGGAAAAGCAGGGGATACAAATAATTGCCATAGGTGTACCACTCCTTAGCTCTCCTGAGCTAACGCTGGTGAAAACCTAATGAGAGTCAGGCTGAAATGGCACAAGTGAGGGGAATAAAAACACTACCTGACCAAAGTCCATTTTGATTTTGAAAAGCTTACAAATTGGCTGGGCTGGTGTGACTCAGTGGTTGAGGGTCAACCTATAAACCAGGAGGTTGTGGTTCAATTCCCGGTCAAGGCACATGCCTGGGTTGTGGGCTCCATCCCCAGTAGGGAGCCTGCAGGAGGTACGTGATCAATGATTCTCTTACTGTTGATGTTTCTATCCCTCTCTCCCTCTCCCTTCCTCTCTGAAATCAATAAAAATGTATTTTTAAAAATTGGACGCCTCCAGGTGCTGGCCAGTTTTTATGTTCATCCCCTTTAGATGACATATTTTATACTGCGTCAATGTAGACTTTAGATTCTATAAACTTTTCTTATTTCCCTTTCCCTCTCACTGACACCAATCTCTAATTTTATTCAGAAGGGTAACTAACCACCTTGCTTTACATTATTTCCTGCTAGTAACTATCAAAATTTGACCTAAACATTGATCATTATTAGTGCTTAAATGAAGCAATTAAAGCCTCACTAATTCATTGCAACTATTGAAAGGTGATGAGAAATGAGAAGAGGCTGAGTTACTAAAAATATTTTAAGAAAAGTAGCTTCATTATTTTCCAGAGCATAGAGCAACACATAATGGTATAAGACTAAATGTACTCCTAGATGATTTCTCCAAGTATATGCTTAATGAATAGATAAAAATGACCTGGCATTTTCTAGGATAAAATGTTTCTATTAAATACATAACTCTAAATGCTTAAAAATAGTTCACTGACCCATGCTTTATCTTTTCTTTAAAAAAAATAAATCATACTTAGCTTATTTTTAAGTAATTTTGAGAAGGTAATAATTTGTATATTAATTTACTTACTTTCTTCTCATAACATGGAAAAAGCCTTTTCTAACTCACTAGCTCTTCAATTATCTATATAATAAAAGCCTAAGTGGCCCTTACAGCAGAACTACCAGAATGACCGGTCACTATGATGCACACTGACCACCAAAGGGCAGACGCTCAACGCAGGAGCTGCCCCCTGGTGGTCAGTGCGCTCCCACAGGGGGAGCACTGCTCAGCCAGAGGCCAGGCTCACAGCTGGCGAGTGCAGCGGAGGTGGCGAGAGCCTCTCCCACCTCGCAGCAATGCTAAGGAGCAGCGAGCAGGTGGGCAGTAAGGAGCGAGGGATCCCGGACTGTGAGAGAGATGTCCACCTTCCGGCTTAAGCGGACATTCCCCTGAGGGGTCCCAGACTGCGAGAGGGCACAGACCAGGCTAAGTGCACACCGCCCCCCTCCACCACCACCACACCCCGCCGGCCAGTGCACGAATTTCGTGCACCAGGCCTCTAGTTTCATATAAATGAATATATGTGGGATTGAATAGAGGTATTTTTTATATACACATTTACTGAGGTGTAATTTTTATACCCTAAAATTCACCCATTTTAAGTGTACAGTTTTAGTTTAGTAAATTTATACAGCTGTGCAACCATCACTACAATCCAGTTTTAGAGCATTTCCATGAATAGAAGTTTTGATGTATTTGTAAGCTGTTACTTCTCCTTGCTTATTAAGCTAGCAATTATGATATCTCTCCAAAAACTTTCATAGCATATGCTAAATCAAAGTACTTAGAAATAGATACTTACATGGTATATACGAGGCCATGGTTATAAGAAGAAAATAATAGTAGTCAAAAGAGATATTGTATTTATTAGGAAGTCTTATTGAAAACATTCCACTTTTCTTCACATATGGTAAGGCAGCGTATATCGTGAGAAGTTCACCGGCAACTCCAACAGGATATAAGATGATAAAAAAATTATATCTGGAAAAAGAAAAACCTCAAAGTTATCTTTCTAGAATAAGTATTGAATTTTGTATCATGGTTCTTTTGCTACTGCTATGTTTAAACTTAAAAATTCTCCTTCCTATACATATTTACAATAACTTCACATAAAAAGGTTAATTTTTTTCCTACTTTAATTATTTGCTTATTAATTTAATTACCATCCTTTTTCTCATAGCAGTTTCCATTTCAAATGACATGATCATAAAATAGTCAACTTACTTTAAAGTAGTATACATTTTTTACATGTATATGCAGTTTTTAAACTATTTTGACCAGTTAACTGACACGATATTTTGAATTTAATTTAAAAAGGTCTGCCGCTTGCATCTATAGATGTTTATGGCGTACAAATGGTTAAAGTATCTAAGTATTGATTTGTAAAGCATATGTAAGCTTGTAAGGTATTTTAAAGGTAACTTCTTTGACACCTGGAATCATAACTGATTTTTTCCCCTGCAGCTACACATTTATTGTTCAAATGCTGTGCTTTAAAAAGACCAGTTATGATCCTAATTTTACATCTAAACCTTGAAATTACCTATTTGAAGGAATTTGGAAAACCCTTTGTGGTTACTAATTAAAAGAGAATTAATATTTCAAAAAACTGATAACACCTAAAGCATCAGTAACCAATAATTGTCTACAATTACTTCCACAACAAGCTGTTCCCTGAATTCCCACTTTAATAAATAGTTTAGGTAGCCTGGCCAGCATGGCTCAGTGGTTGAGCATCAACCCATGAACCAGGAGGTCACAGTTAGATTTCCGGTCAGGGCACATGCCTGGGTTGCAGGCCGATCCCCAGGAGGGGGGGGTGCAGGAGGCAGCCCATCCGTGATTCTCTCTCATCATTGATGTTTCTCTCTCTCTCTTCCTCTCCCTTCCTCTCTGAAATCAATAAAAAAAATATCTTTTTTAAAAATAGTTTAGCTTGCTTAAAATAGAACTAAGAAAGTTCTATTCAAAATCCAAAAATCAGTTTGTCCACGTGGACTGTGGCACGTTCCCTGACATAGAGCAGGCCAGGCATCATTTATGCTACAGTTAGGGCAACAGTCTCCAAGTTCCTACTGGTCCAGGAGCAGCAGCCTCAAGGACCCGAGGCATTAAAGAAAATAGTTTTTCTCCAAGTCAGTCATTGTGTAACTGAAAATTAAGGTCAAACTTTTGGTGGAAAAATAATCCATATTTTATTTAACAATTTTGTTGGCATTAAGAAATATTTGTAAAGAAAAGTAAAATTTGTCAGTATGACAGAAGCCTAGAGACAATCTTATTCCTATACTAGAGGCCCGGTGCATGAATTCGTGCACCAGTGGGGTCCCTCGGTCTGGTCTGTGGGATAGGGCCGAAACTGGCTCTCCGACATCTCCCGAGGGATCCCAGATTGTGAGAGGGTGCAGGCCTGGAGGGACGCAGGAGGTTGGCCAGCCGGGGAGGGACTGCGGGAGGGCTCCAGGGCATGTTCGGCGTCTTGCTCAGACCCGATCAGCCAGAGCCCAGCAGCAAGCTAACCTACCGGTTGGAGCATCTGTCCCCTGGTGGTCAGTACACGTCACAGCGAGCGGTTGAGCAGCTGTAGCATATCATTAGCATATTATACTTTGAATGGCTGACCAGCCAACCGGACACTTAGCATATTAGGCTTTTATTATATAGGATGCCAGTTATACAAGGATAAAAGATGGTGGATAGGGACAGAATTATTTGCCAAAATAGATTAACTAGTAAAGACAGAAAAATGGCCCAGCCAGCATGGTGATTGAGCGTTGGCATGGCGATTGGGTTGCGGGCTGGATCCCCAGTGTGAGGCGTACAGGAAGCAGCCAGTCAATGATTCTCTCTCATCACTGATGTTTCTATCTCCCTCTCCCTCTCCCTTCCACTCTGAAATCAATAAAAATATATATTTTTTTAAAAAGAAAAATTATCCTTTTCCTGTCCCAGTTTACGCCCTCCTTTCCTTCAGTATATCTAACCTGGTTTCTTTTCCAGTCTGTGTAGTTATTTGTGTATCATTTAAATCAATCTTTTCCAATATCATTTTCCTATCTCAATTTAAAATCATATAACTGAACATATTATATTCCTTTTTCAAGTAAAACATTCAAACTTATTTAAGTCATTTTTATAAACTTTATGTGATTCTCAGCTTTTTTTGGTAGCATTGTTCTTTAATAGAAAAAAAATCACTCCTATAATAAACTCATTTAAAGCCTTAAAGAGTGATTATTTTTAATAAAATGGGAATAAATTGTATAATTTATTTGACTTTGTGTTTTTAAAAGATTACATCATCACTCTCTAAGTTCTGATGGCAGTATGATTTAACTACCATTCAGAAAAAGACATAATGTTCCTTAAAGATTCCTAATTTTCACCTAAATTTTTTTGAAGGGAATGTATTTTTTAAGTTAAACTGGAAATCAATATGAAAACATAACAATATACAATGATCTGTTTGGTGGACTTTTCTAAGAACACTTTTAACACAAATAGGATCAAGTTATATTCAAACTGTCACAGTAGGCTAACTAGTTATAAATAAAAAGGCACTTCTAAAGTGGAGCTTTATTTGAGAATAGCTTTAATATTTGAACTTAAGTACAAATATGATTTTAGGTTCCTTAAGGGGGTTGGCAAATATATACATCGACAGTTGGGATCTTTACAATTTTTGACACAAAATATAGTAATTCATGATTATAATGAACTGACAAGATGTATTATGCTAACATGTGCATTTCAAATTTGAGAGATTTTATAATACCTTATTTAACATTAAGGCAATTGACAAAGGATTTCTGAACAGCAAATTTTAACATGCTATGGCACAGTTGTGAACTTTTCCAGAAATTCAAAACATGCAAATCATCCCAAAAGGCAGACACGCAAAATATTCAAGACCACTATCTTCCACAAATGTTATAAATACAGCAAATTAAAAAAGACTATATCATGAATTTGTATTTTTAAAGGTGTTAGAGGTCGGAAAGACTGAGGTCATGCAAAATGGCACTCACAAGCATTCTAGGATTTGAGTACAGCTTTCAAACCGCCAACATTATGATGGGCCCAATCACCAAAAGTGAGTAAGTTTTCAGATACAACAGGAATAAAACCAACCAAACACATATAAATGGTAATGGAACTTTCTTAAGACAGACAATTTGTTTAAGCTCAAATTATAATTTTAAAGAATTTTATTACATACAAAATGGTAAGCCACAAATGTTGAAAAAAGAACTAGAAAATATTTTAAAAGTCTAAAAAATTATATAACACAACAGTGATTATCCTTGTGCAGGGCGATTATAAGGAATTTAAAAGTTTTTTTTTCCTTCTTTTTGGTTTATATACTCTTATTTATTATATGTGAGCATGCATAATATGAGTTATAAAAAAAAAAGAAGTAGTCACTAAAGAAAGAGTGATAGGCTTTTAAATATAAAGATCAAAAACAAACCTGACACCAGCTTATAGATTACCTTCAAACAAGTTAGGAATGTATGAGTATAAATATCAGAGCTTTAAAAAACAACAGAAATATGGATATAGCATTATTTGAGATGCCATATTTATAACATTTGAAAATTGAAAATGATCTAAATTCTAGCAATACAAAACTGGGTCAGTCATACTATGGAATATTAAAGAGTTAAAGAGCTAAATCTAAATATACCTATAGTGATTAAAAAAAAAAAAAAAAAAGCCCTAGCCGGCTTGGCTCAGTGGATAGAGCGTCAGCCTGCGGACTAAAGGGTCCCAGGTTCGATTCCGGCCAAGAGCACACGCCTGGGTTGTGGGCTCGATCCCCAGTAGGGGGTGTGCAGGAGGCAATCAATGATTCTCTCTCATCATTGATGTTTTTATCTCTCTCTCCTTCTCCCTTTCTCTCTGAAGTCAATAAATACATTTTTTTTAAAAAAGAGATCTCCAACATATAAACAAAAAACAAGTATAATGCCATCCTATTTATGTTTTTAAAAACTCACACTGTGCCCTGACTGGTTTGGCTCAGTGGATAGAGCGTCAGCCTGCAGACTCAAGGGTCCCAGGTTTGATTCTGGTCAAGGGCATGTACCTTGGTTGCGGGCACATCCCCAGTAGGGGGTGTGCAAGAGGCAGCTGATCGATGTTTCTCTCTCATCGATGTTTCTAACTATCCCTCTTCCTTCCTCTCTGTAAAAAATCAATAAAATATATTTAAAAAAAACTCACACTGTGTTCACATTTTTGATAATATGAAAAAATCTGGATGGGTAAACGTCACTCTTTTTCCCTCCGAGGGGTAGGGAGTGGGTCAGGTCAGAGCACAAAGAGAAACTTTCTGTGTTTATTCTACAAACTTCTGTGCTATTTGAGCTTTTTACAAAGAAAACGTATTATTTCTGTAGTTTAAACAGACAAATGTAAAGAAATGGAAATACTGTGAAATCCTTTTATCCTACCTACATGGGGTAGATGTACACAAGATGCACATCTCTTATCCTGTGCCTCCTTGAACTTCTTACCCCTGGCATTTCACAGAGCTGTTAATGGTTTTGTTTTCTGCCTCCTCCATCCTGAGTGGACAGGGATTTTGTTGTGCTCATGCCTGCATTTCAACTATGCAGTTGGTGCAGAGCACATTAAGTTGTTATTGATGTTATTGTCACTATAAGTACAACAGAAAATGCAATGAACAAATCTATGCTTTGCGGTTTGTTCTCCAAAGAACCATCTTGTTTTTATAATAATTTTGTAAAATATCAACTGCTCAAAGAATTCAACCTTTAAAATGAAAAAAATATATATTTTGCTTTAAAAATTGTTTTAGGATATATATATTTAGAACCTTTAAAATATAAATTTTGCCGAAACCGGTTTGGCTCAGTGGATAGAGCATCGGCCTGCGGACTGAAAGGTCCCAGGTTCTATTCCGGTCAAGGGCATGTACCTTGGTTGCGGGCACATCCCCAGTAGGGGGTGTGCAGGAGGCAGCTGATCGATGTTTCTCTCTCATCGATGTTTCTAACTCTCTATCTCTCTCCCTTCCTCTCTGTAAAAAATCAATAAAATATATTTAAAAAAATAAATAAATAAAATATAAATTTTGTTCCCAGTCCAAATAATACAATTTCAAATAAGTGTGACTTTTTAAATGTCTGTCTTAGTATTTTATACATACAAAAAAATTGACATTGTATGTATAAGGTACTAAAAATTGTATTTATCATTTAAATCAATGATAATTTAAACCAATCAGACAAAATGCCATGCTTTTGGGACACTGTTTATCTAATATAATTTCCAAAATGTATATTTTGCTTTTAAAGAAAAATGAATGACCAACTTAGAGCATAAGGGTACTAATATAATTTATCTTATATTGATTTCCTAAAAATATATATTATTTCTTCCTGATCATTAATTTAAGCCTTTAGAATGCAACTTTAATGTTTTGCTAAGTATGCAAAACAACAGCACCCTGGCATTACAGGGCTGAAACACAAATTTTAATTCTCTGGTGTTAGCTCAGCAACAAAATACGCATGCACAGGACTGTGAGAAACTAAATTACAAGGCATCGCCACCTGGCCCATTTAATGAAGTATGGCAAGTGGTTGAGAAGACTGAATGTGTAGAAGGAATAGCGAGTAATCTCTGTCACAGTCCACGCGACCAGAAAAAGCACCACACTCTCCTCATTCTGGATCTGCAGAATGACAGAGAAATCCACAGTGTCGTTTAAGCTTGAGCTTTTTTCTCCATGAAGATATTTTATCTTATTTACTGTGTGTCTTTTATTATAATGGAATGGTAGGGTTAGACAGATGTAAGACAGAAAACAAATGCAGTCACCACTACCTAATTCATTATAAACACACAACTTCAGAGTATCCTCAGCACAGAAATAGGCACATTTGTACTGGATTCTCTCTCACAATTCACTCCAGCCAGTAACTCAGCTATCCCAGGGCAACATCACCCCCTCAAAACAGCATGGGAACAATCTAACCCTCCGACTTTCTATTAGTCATTCCACTGTCGCACTAACTCTTGAATCTGACCACTCATCTTTGGCCCTGCTACCACCAATGGAATCCAGGGCCTTATCATCTCTCATCCAGACTATCGTGACAGCCTCCTAAAAAATCTCTCCACTGCTTTATTCTCTTCATGGGTGAAAGTTTTCTCTTAAAAGCAAAACAAAGAAGCAAACAAACGAAAACAAAATTGGAGGCAGCTAGTGATTTAAGTCTCATTGGCTTCCCACTATTTAAGAGGAAAAGATATAATCCTACCACCTGAGCATGAAGTTCAAGGTTCTTTATAATCTGAGCTCAGAAATCTCTCCAACTTCATCTGCAAACACTTGACCCAGCCCCACCCCAAATCCCCAACACCTCTCTGGTGACACTAAACTTTGTATTCTTTCCAGAACATGCTCTGAACACTTATGCCTTAACAAATGCTATTCCCTCTAACTAGAATGCTAATCCCATAGAAAACCCCTTCTCACCTCATATTTTAAGATCCAGCTAAAATATCACACCCTCTGGAAAACTTTTCCCAAACAATTCCTTTCACCCTGAGCAGTTATTTGCTCACTTTCCTTGTTCTCACAGTATTTTGTTCATATCTGTATTATAACACTTGCCAATTTTGTACTAAAATTTGTCTACCTGACTCTTGTATACCTATCAATACTCAACTTATACATTCTTTCCTCAGGGAGCCTTCCTTTATTCCCTAAGTCAGGCTAAGTCCCGAAGTATATTGCCAGGCATGCTGGTCTCTTGGTTCAAAGCACTAACGTTAATATAATCAAACAATTATTTGTGCAACAACTTGTCTAGTATCTATCCCAATCACAGGCTCCGTGAGGCGGTAACTATATTTGCATTACTAATAGCCAGATCCTCAGCACGTTGGCTGGGACTGCCTTATTCATTGTAAATCCAGAAATTAACACAGTGCCAGGTGTGTAGAATGCACTCAATAAATGTTGGTTGAATTAATTAAAGAGTTGGATAAAATTAAATAGTACTATTAAGGCAGAGATCCTCTGGAGGATAAAAAATAAATAAATCAAAAGAGCAAGCATATGGATCTTTTTTCTCTTGGGGACTAGCCACCTTTAGCTTGTTTTCAAATTCTTTTCTCCAGTTAATGTTGGCCACTCTGTCTTTTCTTTCTTCTTTCTCAGTCTTCAGACTCTTTGTGGTCCTGGCCCCGCTGTTATATTCATTCCCTGTCCAGAATAGTCTCTCTTTTATACTGTTAATGTCCGACTCCTGCTTTTAAACTACACAGCAATCTGAATTAAATGTCTGGCTCTCCATGTGGCATGCACTCATTGCTCTCTGTATGGCAGTCATTGGTTAGGGATCAGATGGATAGAGTAAGTTGAGTGAAAGATACTGGTCAAGAGAGCTAGAGTGTAGAGTAATAACAGGGCAGAAGGTCAGCAATCTGTCCCCATGCAGACAGGGAGGGGGCAGTGAGTCTTGCAGGCAATGGAAGGGAGGTTAAGTATCATCCCAAGTAGAGAAAGGCATCTGAGGAATGGAAAGGAGGCCAGAGATCTGTCCTCAAGTAGACAGGAGACTCCAGAGGCTGTCAAGAAGGTCAGAAGGGCCCATCTGGGAAATGCTTGTCATGGGTTTAAAAGGCCCAATGTCTTGACATCGTAAGCATGTGTTTGTTTGTCTAAAAGGGTTTAAGCCATTAACTAGATTCGGGTCTCTCTCCTGTCATGCCTCAATAAATAACGTGCTTGTTTTCCCTAAGTTCCTTAACCCTTCTAACTCGTTGTCGTTGACATTTGTTCATATCTCCAGAACTACACTTACTTTTTATGTGTGTTGCTACAACACTCAATGCTAAATGAGGAAAATTAATGGTTTACACTGACAAGTTCAAATTACATAAACAAAGACAATATACATAACTTCAGTAGAAAATTTTCAGTTAACCAATTGACAGCATAGTAATATTAATTTTAAAAACTGGAACACACCAGAGGAGAGTACATTATGAATATAAAATGCTAATATTTAGTTTTGCTTGTGCTTCAAAGTTATTCTACTAATTCGTTGAGTCAATGGACAAACACACTTAAATCGAAACCCAAGCTTTCTTTTGTCCAATGATTCTGCTTCCTGAAATATACCAGTACTAATATTTTAGATTCCTATTAATAAAAGAGCTGTCTTGCAGGCTCAAGTAGAGAACATGTTCATGTCACTTACTGGTTTTATGCTATGAGTAATGAGCCACACCATAAAGATTCTGGAACTGACTTGGACCCCAGTCACAAGCACAGAAGTAGGTACAATTCCTTAAAGAGAAAAACAAGTCAACCATTGTCTTCAAGGTAATTTATACCAAACATAAAAATTAAAGAAAAAACTCACCAATTAAACAGTGGACTATCTGTAAGCAAATAAAAAAATCACAAGTCAGTACCATACAACATAAAATAAATCCCTGTTGACATTGGTTTTAAATGAATCCGTAGGTGGTATGTAATCAGCAAAATTGCTTTTGCTCAACAAATATATTTTCAAATAAATATTACAATGACAAAAAATAGAATCACTGAAAACTTACCTCAAGCAAGGCAAATGTCTGGAAAAATTTAAGTGTCTTCTGAATACTTTTATATAAACCTTTGTGTGTTCCTTTTTCCATATAAAAACGCACCATGGTAATAGCTAGAACCAACCACCTAGAGAAAATGAAAGTATTTTATAAAGTTTTGTCAAAATGAATACAACTAATCTTCCTATAAAGAATGCCATATTTTAAATAATAATAACATGTATGTCTTATGCTCTCAATTTGTTATTCTGTTTTTAAAATCTGAGGAAGAAATAAATATTACTTTTACATGAACTCTTCAAGGGGATGAACAGAACATATTTGAAACCAAACAATGTCCACTGTATCTTTGGCTCCACCAGATAAAATGACAGACTGAAAAAAATCAGGTTTATTACCAAAAATAAACTTATTATAAAGTAATCAAATAGTGACTTCTTAAGGTAAAAAGCTGTATAAATATGTACTTTATACAAAAACGTAATACATAGCTATATATAATTATAAGTAAAATCATTAATAAGAATCAATTAATATTTTTACAATTTTCATTAAATAAAAACAATTGCTGTGTCACACAACAACCCCAAATATATGGGACACAGCAAAAGCAATCCTGAGGGGGAAGTTTATAGCATTACAAGCCTTCCTCAAGAAATAAGAAAAAGCTCAAATGAATGATCTAACCCTAAAACTAAAAGAATAAGAAAGATAATAACAAGAAAATTCCAGAGTAAATAGAAGAAAAGAAATTATAAAGATCAGAGTGGAGATAAATGACATACAGACTAAAAGAAATAATAATAATACAAAAGATCAATGAAACCAAGAGCTTGTTCTTAGAAAAGATAAACAAGATTGATGAACCTTTAGCCAGGCTTATCAAGAAACAAATAGAAAAGATCCAAGTAAATAAAATCAGAAGTAACAACTGACATCACAGAAATACAAGAGATTTTAAGAAAATACTATGAACAATCATATGCCAACAAACTGGACAACCTGGATGAAGTGGACAAATTCATAGAAACATACAATCTTCCAAAACTTGATCAGGAAGAATCTGAAAACCAGAATAGGCCAATGACAACTAATGAAATTGAAGCAGTAATCAAAACACTCGCAGCAAACAAACATCTTGGATCAGATGGCTTCACTGGCAAGTTGGAGAACTAACACCTATCCTCCTCAAACTACTCCAAAAAATTCAAGAGGAGGGAGTGTAAGCTCTTTTGACAAGGCCAGCATTATCCTAATTCCAAAACTAGATAAAGACACAACAAAGAAAGAAAATAACAGGCCAATATCCCTGATGAACATAGATGCTAAAATCCTCAACCAAATATTAACAAATCGGATCCAGCAATACATTAAAAAGATCATACACCATGACCAAGTGGAATTTATTCTGGAGATGCAAGGCTGGTACAATATCACAAATCAATAAATGTGATACATCACATAAACCAAATGAAGGATAAAAATCACATGAACATATCAACAGATGCAGAAAAAGCCTTCAACAAAGTCAACACCCATTTATGATAAAAACTCTCAGCAAAGTGGGAATAGAGGGGTCATACCTCAACATAAAAAAGCCATATATGACAAACCTACAGCCAATATCATACTCAATGGGCAAAAATTAAAAGTGTTTCCTTTAAGATCAGGAACAAAACAGGGATGTCCGCTTTCACCACTCTTATTCCACATAGTTTTGAAAGTCCTAGCCCCAACAATCCGACAAGAAAGGAAAATAAAAGGCATCCAAATCAGAAAGGCAAGAGTAAAATGGTCATTATTTGCAGATGACATGATATTACTAGTGTACATAGAAAATCTTAAAGACTGCACCAAAAACAAAAACAAAAAAACTACTAGATTTAATAAATGAATATGGCAAAATATCAGGATACAAAATTAATATCCAGAAATCAATGGCATTTTTATACACCAATAATGAACTATCAGAAAGAGAAACTAAAAAAAAAATCTCATTTACCACTGCAACAAAATAATAAGATACCTGGGAACGAACTTAACCCAGGAGGTAAAAGACCTATACTCAGAAAACTATAGGACACTGAAAAAGGAAATAGGGGAAGATACAAATAAGTGGAAACATATACCTTGTTCATGAATTGGAAGAATTAACATCATTAAAATATCATAATACCAAAAACAATCTATGCATTCAACTCAATACCATTAAAATACCAACGGCATATTTCACAGATCTAGAACAAATATTCCAAAAAGGCATATGGAATCAAAAAAGACCCCGAATAGCCTCAGCAAATCTTGAGAAAGAACAAAGTTGGAGGGATCACAATATCAAACATCAAACTATACTACAAAGCCACTGTAATAAAAAGAGCCTGGTACTGATGCGAGAACAGGCATATATGGTAGATCAATGGAACAGAACAGAGACCCCAGAATTCGACCCATGCCAATATGTTCAATTAATATTTGACAAAGGAGGCAAGAGCATACAATGGAGTAAAGACAGTCTCTGCAATAAATGGTGTTGGGAAAATTGGACACATACATGCAAAAAAATGAAACTAGACCACCAACTTACACCATACACAAAGGCTAAACGCAAAATGGATAAAAGACTCAAATGTTAAGTCACGAAACCATAAAAATCCTAGAAGGAAATATAGGCAGTAAAATCTTAGACGTCTCACATAGCAGAATTTTTGCTCATACATCTCCTAGGGAGAAACAAAGGAAAAAATTAACAAATGAGAATACATCAAGCTAAAAAGCTTCTGCATAGCAAAAGAAACCATCAAAATGAAAAGGGAACCCAAAGTACGGAAGACATACTTGCCCATGACACATCTGATAAGGAATTAATTCCCACGATATACAAACAACTCATACAATTTAACACCAGGAAGACAATGTTCAGTGAATGATTAGCACGTGATTACATCGAATTGCACACGGTAATTGGTTCTGTTGTCCCGTGGTGTGTCTTTCTACAGCAGTTTTAATGCATGTCAGCCTATGTTCCCATGGGCACTAAGCCACGCCCCAAAAGTGCGTATTTGTTTACTCACAGTGACTGATGAATGCACACATTTACTAGACCTATTCAGCCTAAATGTAAATTACTGTGATACATACAGAAAACTTTTCTGTGAAATTAAGCTTTTCATACTTACTTGTAATTACATAAACGTGTCTACATAAGTAAAAACTAATTTGTCAATTTCTTAACATACATATTCAGAAAACCTACTTTATTATATAATGGATTTTCAGCTAGGGGGATTTTCAGATACCCCCTAGCCCGAATTAATCCATTATATTGAGGTTTTACTATATTTTTAAATAGGATGATATAAAAATCCATGCCTTATAACTTTATAACAAGTTTTACTGTTGCTCTATAGGTGGCAGTATTGTACCAACTAGTATAGTATGATAACACACCTGTTTAAAATAAAGGAAATGAACACTGTGAGGTTAGAAAGGGCCACTGAACCATCTACGCTAACCTCTCATCTGTTTTTCAGTAAATACGCTAGGACCGTGGTTGGCAAACTGCAGCTCACGAGCCACATGCGGCTCTTTGGCCCCTTGAGTGTGGCTCTTCCACAAAATACCATGGCCTGGGCGAGTCTATTTTGAAGAAGTGGCGTTAGAAGAAGTTTGAGTTTAAAAAATTTAGCTCTCAAAAGAAATTTCAATCGTTGTACTGTTGATATTTGGCTCTGTTGACTAATGAGTTTGCCGACCACTGCAAACTAATCTAAACTAATTAGTGCTCTCTCCTTAAGTCCTACCATCACAACCTTTCCTAAGTGCCCTACCTTTCCCTAATTTTGGACTTCCTACATCCATCAGTTTAGTAAGTGTAATAAAACCAAAAGTGTTCCAAAAACAATTAGAACTTCTGCGTTTAGAAATTCTTTTCTGAAAAGTTGTTTGTTTTTTTAATATGCCAGAGCTATTGATTACCCAAACACGAACCCAAATAGATACATTCAGTCTTCGATAAAATACTCTGGTGGGAAAATATAAACATGTATTCCACTTGCAGAAGGTTCCTTGCTTACTTGCTTAATTCATCTGTTTATTCATTCATCTTTAGGTTCAACATTTATTGCTGAGCCAGATAGTGTGCTAGATGCTGGGGAATTCGAGGTAAACAGGATAGTTCTTACCTCAAGGAACTAAATTAGTAAGTGGAGACAACAGAACAGTGCTGTAACAGGAGATATATGCCATCACTTGCTAAACACAGGGCCTCGTTCTCATGCCAGTATGGCTATAATGACCCTGAAAAACCCTATAGAGAGAGGAGCTTTCCTCTAGCTGTCTTCTCATGCTTCTTTCTCTCCTGAGATTTCTTGGAGACCACCTGCTTCTTGAAGAACTTGATTATCTATATCTCCTTTTTAAAAAAAATAAAATAAACACTGCTTTTTAAATTTTTATTACAAACAATTTCAAACATATACAAAGATATAGAGAATGGTATAAAGTGCCCATTGCCCACCTTCAAACCATTGTCTATGTACAATCTTGTTTCATCCAAACCTCTATTCATTTCTCTTCCCACTATCACTCTTCCCTCATTATTTTGAATCAAATCATACATCCTATAATTCATAAATGCTTATTATGCATCTCTAAGAGCATTGTTTTTAACCAACATAACCATAATACCATTATCCCATTTTTTTTAACCAATCCATGTTTTAACCTTTAAGACCTTCTGCTGTTTGAGAGATACTATGAAGAGAATAAAAAGCTAAGCCACAACTTGAACAAAATATTTACAAGTCACATAATTTAATAAAGGACTTGTATCCAGACTAAAGTACTCTCAAACTTAACAGAAAATTAAACAACCCCATAAAATATGAGCAAATGATTTGAACAGACACTATACCAAAAAAGGTAAACAAGTGGTAACCACATGAAAAGATGAGCAGTGTCATTAGTCCCTAGGGAAATGGAAATTAAAACCACAATGAGATAACACAACATACCAATTAGAATGTCTAAAACTATGACTGACCATACCTAGTACTGGTGAAGATAGGCAGCATCTGGAACTGTCATTCACTGACCATGAAAATGGAAAACATTTTGGCAGTTTCTTAAGAAGTCAAGAATGTGACTACCATATGACCCAGCCATTCCACTTGGAGACATTTACCCAAGAAAAATGAAAGCATGTATCCATATAAAAATCTGTACATCAATGTCCATAGGTTTGTCATAGCCCAAAACAAGAAAGAACCCAAATGTCCATCAACAGATGAACGGATAAACAAGTTGTGGTAAATCCATGCATGGTTCTGTCCTCAGGAATAAATATATGCCTATTACTTATCATTTTGGGAAACTTATACAGGGTGAGGCAAAAGCGGGTTTACAGTTGTGAGTACATCAAACAGTTTATTCTTGTATTATTATTTAAGAATTACTGAATTATTTTCAATATGAACAACTGTAGCCTGAATTGTGGGTTTGGTGCTCTAATAACTCATACTATGTTTACTGTGAAAATATCTTAAATAGTTGTTCTTTCTGCAGGAAGTGCATTTTTAAATTAACCACTAGAAATAGGAATTATCATTTTAAACATCCACTGTGTGTCAGGAATTCTGATGAACACCTCATATCCATGATATGTTTATTCCTTTGTAATAATTTAGCAAAGCTGTGCTGTTCCAATTTTACAGATGAGAAAACTTAGGGTCACAGAGGTTAAGTAATTTATCTGAGGTTACCCAGTTAAAAAGGAGTGAAACATAACCTTTAATCAACACCTTCCTGTACTGCTTACAGATTAAGTCCAAACATGTTAGCAAGGCATTTAAAAAGCCTTTGCAGTGGCCCAAGCTACCCCTCTATCTCCATATCCCTCCCTATACTTCAGCCCTTCTGTTGCTGCCTCATCAGCACGTCCAGCAATGGTAAACCTCTATATCCTAACTCGTGCTGTCTCCCCATCCATGCCGAATAAATCCTACTCATCCTTCAAAGCTCAGCTGAAATGCAATGGTCTCCCCCACAAAGCTTTGATTCTCTGATTCCCCCCACCTATCTGACCTGACACCTCTGTAGAGATGTATTTCATTTGTCTTTTATTGCCATATATAAATGCCCCAGGTTACACTTCTTCAAGGACAGGGCCTAAAATATTTATATTACGTCACTTACTTCACCTAGAACAATGCACTTAACAGCTTCAAAAGTATTTGTTAGTCATGCATGCTCATTGTTTGCAGTGATAGAAGTGTGTGTGTGTGTGTGTGTGTGTGTGTGTGTGTGTATTTTTTTTGTCTTTATTGTTGAAAGTATTACAGATGTCCCCTTTTACCCCTCAGTGACCCCTGCCTACCTGATCACTCCAAACCGCTGGTCTGCCTACCTGATCACCCCTAACCGCTGATCTGCCTACCTGATCACCCCTAACCACTCTGCCTGCCTGCCTGATTGCCCCTAACCACTTGCTTGGGGGCAGGGCCAGCCCACGAGGGGTCATCTGGTCTCTGGTCATTTCGGTCATGACACCTCTGGCCTTTTATTATATAGGATTATTATATAGGCTTGTTTTCAAAATTATTACAAAAAACTAATAAACACTCCAAAGTTCTGCTAAGAGAAAAACAAAATAAGCAAGTTCAATGAAGAAACAAAAAGACCCTCAACTAACCCTCTGCTATCCACTCCATTAAATGTAAATCTTGATGTCCCACTTCCAAAACAACTTCTCCAACCTTATCTGTCACTACTAGAGGTCCGGTGCATGAAATTCGTGCATGGGGTGGGGGTCCCCTCAGCCCAGCCTGCATCCTCTCCAATCCGGAACCCCTCGGGGGATCGGGCCTAAACCGGCAGTCAGACATCCCTCTCACAATCCTGGACCGCTGGCTCCTAATCACTCATCTGCCTGCCTGCCTGGTTGCCCCTAACTGCCCCCCGCCCTGCCGGCCTGATAGCCCCTCACTGCCTCTGCGTGCTGGCCTGATCACCCCTAACTGCCCCCCCTGCCAGCCTGGTCACCCCCAACTGGCCCCCCTGCTGGCCTGGTCGCCCCCAACTGCACCCCCCGCTGGCCTGGTCACCCCTAATTCCCCCCCCCCCCCCCCACTGACCTGGTCGCCTCTTACTGCCCCCCCTGCCAGCCTGGTTGCCCCTCACGCCCCTCCACCCCCCACTGGCCTAGTCAGCCCACGCAGCCTGCTGTTCAGTCGTTTGGTCGTCCCTCCCTAACCCCCCTGCCGGCCTGGTCATAGGCAGCCATCTTGTGAGGGCATGATGGTTAATTTGCATATTACCTCTTTATTATATAGGATTCCCCAACCTTCCACTTAAATCAAGATAATATACCAAGCTTTTTTACATCCCATGCCTATTTCCAGAATTTATCTCACTTGAAATATCTATCCTGTACATATGCAAATCCTATTCCTTCTTCAAATCTCAATATCTCTAGAAAAACTCCAAAGAATTAGTTATGTAGATTATTCCATTTCAATTATCCTTACCTTTAAACAGAGATGAAAATAACAAGAGACCTTCTCACTACAGGCAGGGAGACAGACAAGTTTCAGACAAGCAGTAATTTGCTGGGGCAGGTAGAAAGGAGAGGAATGAAGTGTGAGAACACAAAGGAGAGAGCATTTAATTCTGCTCCAGGTCAAGTAAGAGACCTAGAACACTTCAACAGAGTGACTTGGTTAGAAGTCACGGGAGGTATATGGAGGCTATTAGACAAAGAGAAAACAGCCTGAGCAAAGATGGAGAGAGCCATGAAAACTAAAATGCATGGTGCTTTGAGGGCATTGTGCATTAGAGGGAATTTCAAATGCAATAAAACTGAAAAGGGAAATCCAGAAGCATAGTGCAAAGGGCCTTGAATGGCACACAGCCTAAATCCCTTTGATTATGGTAAAGGTAATGGCAAGTCATGTAAGGCATTGAACTGGAGTTATGCATTGACCTTTGTTTCTTAGAAGGTAACTTGACCTTCTAAAGAAAGGCTGGACTGGAAAAAGAAGGGACAGCAGACCAGGTAATACATGGCAGGTGTTCCATAAATGTTTATTAACTGGATGAGACTATCACACAGAGAAGAGGGAACTCTTTCAGTCTCCACATTTAAAGGCAGCAGCACGTAGTGGGTGCTCAATTGTTCTCCGGTTGCTTTGAATATATTAGTTTTCCACTTTCAAGATCATAAAATTTAGTAAAGCGGAAGGGTGAAGAAGAAGTCAGACTTGGCTGAAGTACACGTCTGACAATTGCTGGTTGTGTGATTGCGAGCAAGCTACTTAACGTCTTGGTGCCCCAGTCTCCTAATCTATTAAATATAATATTATATACCCCTCACAGGATTGTAGAGGATTAACAATGAGGTGGTACCAACACAGTGCCTCGCACATAGTAAATCCTCAATAAATATTATATTTCTTATGAACTGTATTTGGTGTTCAGGATTATACTAGTACATTAAGCACATAATAGGTACTCAGTACTGTGTCAAATCATTTATTAAAACTTTGACAATCACATTTTTCTATAAACTTTGTATGAAAGCTTTAAACTTCTCCCCACATTTACACAGGTTAGGTTCAGGCCATGTGGAAAATAACTTCTTTTTAAAGGCAACGCAACTGAGAAAGGGAAGAGCAGGCTCTTAACAGCTTAAGTCACTTTGACAGGTCTCTGAAGAGCCACAGGCACTGTGTAACCTTAACAAACTCAAAGGCAGAAACGAATTACAGGGTGTCAATAAGGGAGCACGGGGCCATAACGATGCTGGCACGAGTGACATCCTCCAGTAAGGCAGGGTGTTTTTTTTTTTCTTTTAAATCGTACCAAGTCAGCGCTAGTCTAGAGAGTACTATTGCTTAAAAAAAATCGTGGTGACATTAACAGTTAGGAAAACTCTACCCAGCGATCTGCAACACGCGGAAAAGCACGCTAGGGGCCGGCGGTCGGGAGAGCTGGTTTGGGCCACCGGAGGGACCGCTCAGGGCTCCGGGGTGGCTGGACCCACGCGTTTCTTCAACGGCGGTGGCGGCGGCGGCGCCGGGGCGGTAGGGCCGAAGCGGCCCGGCCTCCTCCGCGGGTCGGCCCCGCATTCCTGCCCCGGTCTATACTTAACCTCCGGCCCGCGCCCGCGGCCGCCGCCACGCCGGGCACCGTATTAGGCAATGCCCGGGGCGCACGGCGATCCCCCGCCCGGCTCCATTCAACCCGCCGGCGGCGGCGCCCGCGCCCCTCCCCCACGGCCTCCGCCCGCGGCCCCCACGGCCCCCCACCGCGGCCCCGGCGCCGGGACCCCCCCACCCCGCGCTCCGCCCCGCACACACCTCCGCACGCCCCACCCGCGCGCTCCGGAGCGCGGCGCCCCCCACCACCCAGTCGCCGCCCCGGGCGCGGAGTCACGGGCACAGCAGCGCGGGGAGGGCCTGCGGGAGAGCCGGGACCCTCGGGGCGCACGTACCCCGCGGTCATGGCAATGTTGTAGAAGGTGAGCCAGGCGGTGGCCGCCCAGCCCAGGCGCCTTCTCCTGCTGGGGGCCTCCCGCTCCTCGCCGGCCTCCGAGGCGCCGCCGTTGGTGCCGTCCTCCTCGCTGAACGCCATGGTGGCCGTGCAGCCGGGGGAGGTGGCCGAGACGGGCAGGGGAGTGGGCGGGGGCCCTGCCGAGCTCGCCGCCGAAGCGCCGCTGCCCGCTGCCGCCGCCTCGGTCAGGCGCCCCATGTGCCGCGCGCAGGGGGCTCGGCGCCGCCAGCCCGGCCGCTCGCGGGGGGAGGAGCGGGCGCCCCCGGCCGGCACCCCGCGCGCCCCGCCCCCGGCCTCGTGAGCGCGCGCGAGGCGGGACCCGGCCCCCCGCCCGGAGCGCGGGAGCGAGGCCCGGAGTGTGATTTCGAGGCGCCCACGGAAGACCTGTCCGCCTCGCGGACTGGGGGGACCTCCCCTCGGAAAGACGCCCTAGTTATCGTGTACCTGGCGACGTGCGCCCCGCCGGTGCACCGGGACAGACGGAACCCACCGGGGCTTAGCGCGGTCACGCCCCGCCCTGCACTTCCCAAGGCGGCTTCGGGACGCGGAGACAGGTGCCGGGATGTTCCCGCCGGACCCATTCTTAAGAGCTTTGGGGGAAGTTGTGTCCACTTAACCCCGTAGCACTTTTACTGGCCTGTGGGGCATGGATGGCGGAGACACAGGATTTGGCCAACTTGTGTGGATTCCATGGAGCCAGGGGTTCTCAGGGCATTAATTTAAATGCGCAGAATAATGGATGTTAAGGGAAGCTGGAGGGAAGAGGACAGACATGTGAAGACACCAGAGGAGAAAAGTTTGAATAGATACAGAGAATCCATAGACGTAGGGCTAACAAGAACTCTTTTCCACAGGAAAAATAATAACCCACTGTTCTCCAACCTATATCTCTTTCCTTTAAAAAAAATTTTTTTTTGCCTCCAAATACCCACACTTTCTCCTAATAGCTCTTGCCTATTTTTCCTTAAAGCACACAGTTAAGAAGGCAGGTTCTGGAGTCAGAGTACTGAAATTCAAATTCCAAATTTCTGGTTCCACCGGTCTTATTAGTTGTGGGCAACTAAACCTCTCTATGCCTCAGTTTCCTCAATGGGGAGAATTTAAAAACCTACCTCATGAGGTTGCTGTGAGATGTGTGTAAACCAGTTACAGGCCTGAAACATTTTGAGTCACCCCAAATCAGCGCGTTAGCACTTTTCTGATGGTTCCTGAACTCCGTTGATAAAAGTTTTATCATAAAAACTAAAACTATAAAATTCTAGAAGAAAGCAGAATCTTTGGAACCTTGAGGAAGGCAAGGATTTCTTAGACACAATGACAATAAAAGGCATTTATCAGAAAAGAACAGACAGATGGGGCTTCATCAAAATGTAAAACTTCTGTTATCCCAATGACACCATTTAAAAAGTGAAAATATTCACAATGTATATTGTGATAAGGAACTTGTATCCAGAATACTATATATAAAGAATCCTTGCCCTAGCCAGTTTGCCTCAGTGGATAGAGCATTTGCCTGGGCACTGAAGGGTCCTGGGTTCAATTTCGGTCAAGGGCACATGCCCAGGTGCAGGCTTAATCCTCAGTAGGGGAAATGCCTACTGAGTTTAAAAAAAAAAAAAAAAAGAATCCTTGTAACTCATAATACAACAATCTGGTATTTTTAAATGAGCAAAAGCTTTCAATAGACATTTCACAGAGAAGATATAGAAATAGCAAAAGATTTTCTGCACAGGCCAGCAGAAGCAATCCGCTTGTTCGGCCTTCCTACTGGCCACAGTCAGGGCGGCCACCTGAGGACTAGAGACCCAGCTCCCTGAGCTTCTCAGGGTATGAAGTCATCCTCACCGGGAGGAGAAGGTTAGGGACGGCACCAAAGAGGAGAAAAAGGAACCTGGTCCAGGAGGGTCGTGATCCAGGCTCTCAGCCCATTGCTCAGGCAGTACTACCAGCCTGCTCCAGAGAATTTAGATAATTTTTTGTCTTTTTAAAAAAATAATTCTTTATTATTGAAAGTATTACATACTAGTATGTCCTCCTTTTTCCCCCATTAACCCCCTCCGCGCCCCCCCCCCAACTTCAGCACCCTATTGTCTGTGTCCATGGGCCATTCATATATGCATACAAGGTCTTTGGTTGATTACCTCCCACCCACCCACCCTCTCCCGCCTTCCCTCTGAGATTCCCCACTCTGTTCCATGTCTCTGAATCCATTCCATTCATCAATTTATTTTGTTCCTTAGATCCCACATATGAGTGCAATCATGTGATACTTGTCTTCCTCTGACTGACTTATTTCACTTAGCATGATACTCTCCAGGTCCCTCCATGCTGTCTCAAAGGAGAATTTAGATAATTTTGAGGAAGACATTCCAATAGGGGAAGGGGGAAAAGGGGTACAGGAGTTTGAGATGCGCCTAGGAAGATATATAATGGCTCAAAATTGTTCAAATTTGATGAACACTGTGAACTACTATTTTTAAAGGCATTTAAATTGCAAAGGAAGAAGTGAAACTATTTTCAAATGATAACATTGTGTGATTAGAAAATCCTAAGGAATCTACAAAAAAAATTACTGGCACTGGTTGCAGGATACAAGGTCAGTGTAACAATCAATCATTTTCTACATAGTAGAAAAGCACAACTGGAAATTGAAAAATAAAACCATATAGTGCTCATCAGCATCCCAAAACATGAAATATATAGGGATAAACTTAAAATATGTACAAGACCTGAACCCTATAAATAACTGCCAAGAGAAATTAAAAACCTGAATAAATAGCTATTCATGCTTATGAATTAGAGGACTCGGGATTGTTAAAATTGTCAGTTATCCCCAAATCCCAGAAGGAAAAAATATTTAATTTGACAAGGTGACTCAAATTTATATGGAAATACATGCATAGAAAAAACAAAGTTGGAGCACATACATATCTGTTTTCAAGCCTTAGTATAAAACCACAGTTTACAGGACAGTGTGGTAGGTAGGCATAAGGGTAGACATACAAATCATTGAAACAGAGTACAGTCCAGACCCGTATGTCAACTGATTTCCAACAGACGTCAAGGTAAGTCTTTTCAACAAATGGTGCTGAGACAATTGGATATCCACACACACACAAAATGAACCTTGATCCTTACCTTATACCATAGACAAGTATTAACTTGATATGGATCATAGACCTTATCGTAAAAGCTAAAACTATAAAATTCTAGAAGAAAACGGCATCTTTGGAACCTTGAGGAAGGCAAAGATTTCTTAGATACAATGACAAAAAAAGGCATTAATCAGAAAAGACAGATGGAACTTCATCAAAATGTAAAACTTCTGTTATTCCAATGACACCATTTAAAAAGTGAAAATACACTGTATCTGATAAGGAACTTGTATCCAGAATACTATATATAAAGAATCCTTACAACTCAGTAATACAACAACCTGGTATTTTTAAGTGAGCAAAAGATTTCAATAGACCCTTCACAGAGAAGATATAGAAATAGTAGCACATGCAAATATGCTGTCTTATTAGTCATTAGAAATGCAAATTAAACACACAATGAGATATCACTACACCTAATTTTTTTTATTTTTTTATTTTTTTAAATATATATTTATTGATTGATTTCAGAGAGGAAGGGAGAGGGAGAGAGAAATAGAAACATCAATGATGAGAGAGAATCATTGATTGGCTGCCTCCTGCACACCCCCCATTGGGGATCGAGCCCGCGACCCAGGCCTGTGACCTTGGCCAGAATCGAACCTGGGAACCTTCAGTCCGCAGGCCGATGCTATATCTGCTGAGCCAAGCCAGCTAGGACAATATCACTACATTTAATATTTTTAAATGTTGGCAAGGATGTAGAGCAATTGGCATTCTCATACATGGCTAAAGAGATACAACTTTGAGAAAATGATTTGGCAGTTTCTTAAAAATATCAACATACACTTACATATGACCCATAAATTTCATTCCTAGGTATTTATTTATTCAAGAGAAGGAAAATAGGTCCACACAAAGACTTGGACACAAATGTTCACAGCAGTTTTATTCATAGTAACCCCTGAAAATAATCCATCAACATGTGAACGGATAAACAAATTGTAGTGTACTCATATAATGGAATATTATTCAGCAATGGAAAAGAACTCACTACTGTACACACAATATGAATGAATCTCATAAATTTTAGCTGAGCAAAAGGAGACAGACACAAAAGATTGCATAGTATATGATTACATTTATATGAAACTCTACAAAAGGAAAATCTACAATGACAAAAAAAGAGAAAAGTTGCTGCCTGGCACAGGATATGTGTGTGGATAGAACTGACTGCAAATAGACACAAGAATCCTTTTGGAGTAATATAAATATCTATTTAGTGATTGTGGTATATACATTTATCAAAACTCATTATATGAAACAGATAAAATGGATGCATTTCTTTGTGCATAAATTATTACATGGAGTTGATTTTAAAGTATCAGGAATAATAAATATTTTGAAGTGTAAAATTTACAAATTATTGATACGTTTAACATAAAACCCACATACTATAGCAGAATGGGCTTGTATATTGCAGTTAATAGTTTCTCTTCTGATTATTCAATTATTCCTTTAAACCATTAAATATGACATGAAATGTAACTCATTTTCACAATGGCTATCGTTGGTGTTTTTTAACTTTTTTTTTATCCTCACCTGAGGATATGTTTTTGATTGATTTTTAGAGAGAGAGGAATGGGGAGAGAGAGAGAGAGAAAGAAACATTGATGTGAGAAAAAAACATCACTCAGTTGGCTCCCTTATGTGCCCCCATCAGGGATTGAACCCACAACCCAGTATGTGCCCTGACTGGGAATTGAACCTGCAACCTTTTGGTGTATGGGATGATGCTTCAACCAACTGAGCCATCATACCAGGCCAATGGCTATGTTTTTTACAAAGTTGAATGTGACATTTTTAGAAAGATTTTTTATTGGTTTTTAAAGAGAGAGAGAGAGAGAGAGAGAGAGAGAGAGAGAGAGAGAGAGAGAGAGAGAGAGAGGTGAGAAAGAAACATCAATCAGGTGCCTCCTGCACACCCCCTCCTCGGGATCGAGACTGCAACCTGGGCATGTGCCCTGATTGGGAATCAAGCCAGCAACCTTTTGATGCACAGGACAGTACAAAACCAACTGAGCCACACCAGCCAGGGCTGAATGTGACATTTTGAAAAAAACTTTTAAATGTCTTAAGAGCAACATGCTAACAGACTTGTAAAACTTTCCCTTTAAAAAGTTAATAATTTACTATGTACTATGTACAAATAGGTAATACCAAAATGAATGAAAATAGGGCTTGTCCTCATGTAGTTAACAGTACTTCATAATGGATAAGAAAGTCATACGTATGCTCCAAAATGTGTTAGTAATATACCACCTCTCCTATGCCAGGCACTTCAGTTGATTTAATCCACACAACAATCCTTACAGGTAGGTATTAGTATTCACCTTTTACAAATGGCGTAATTGAAGTCTGGAGAGATTAAGAAACTTGCCCAAGCCCAGCTAGTATGGCTCAGTTGGTTGAGCATTGGGCCATGCACTAAGAAGTCACCAGTTCAATTCCCCGTCAGAAAATGTGCCCTGGTTGCAGGCTCAATTCCCAGTAGGGTAGATGCTAGAGGCAGCCCATCGATACTTCTCTCCCTCTCCCTCTCCCTTCCTCACTCTCTAAAACTAATAAAAACATTAAAAAAAAAAAAAAAAAAAACTTGCTCAAGGTAAAAAACTAACAGGTAGTGATTTTGTAGTTCTGCCTAACTCCAAAGGCCATATTCTATTATCAAATTCAGAGTAAAATAAATGACAAAGGTCAGTAGCAAAGTGCTGTGGAAGTTAAAGAGCTGTCAGTGTAACTTGTTTGGGGGGCTCAGAAAGGCTTGCTTTAGGCAAGCAATCACTTGAATACTTGAAGGGTAAGTATGATGCCAACAGAAAAATTGCAAGAGGTTATTGTAGGCGAAGGGCTTGCCATGAACAATGGGGCAGGAAAAACAAGCTTGAGGAACACTGCATTGTGCAGTCTCACTACATCTTAAAAGTATTAGGAGAGACAGAATATAAATATATTAAGAACCACTCTATTTTATTTATTTTAGGAAAGAAGCGTTTTTAATTCACAAAATTTGAGCTATGAGATATGAATCATTAATATTTATATCAGGAATATACTCTGCTGAAACCAGAAGGAAATCTATCAAACAATGGCTTATACAAATAAGGGGTTTTTATCGCGCAAAGTCTAGGACTCTGATTCCATCAGGGACTCATGTTTCTTCCGCCTTCCACCGATTTTAAAAGGCAGTGGTGAACTTCCGAAGACTTGGGAGAAGGAAAACCATAATAAAGAAACCTCTTTTCAAAGGTTTGGGAACAGTGTTTTGAATAGATTGGAATGGAGGAGAGGAGGGGAGATTCAGGAAATGAGATCAGTAGTCTAGGAGAGAAGTCATAAAGGCCAGAACTACGTTGGTGGTCACTTTCAGCATGAAGAGGGGAATAAATAACGGGATATCTTGAGACACAACAGAGCAAAAAAAAAAAAAAAAAATGTTTTTGTTTATTTGCTGACGTGAAGGTGCCATAAGATAGGGAGAGATTGTCTATGTGTAATAGGCCATTTTATGAAGCAAGATCCCTCTAATTGTTGGATAGTAAATGATTAGGAAGATAGATCAGAGAAATTAGGTTTCAAAGAGAAAAGACAGGTTTTTGTTTTTGTTTTTTCAGATAGGCATAAAAATTGGAGATAGAGATATTTTGAGGTAGAGAAAATTGAGGTAGGTAACCTAATTGAAAGCAAAGAGGGTCTGATTTCTCAAAACATCTCTTATCAATCTATGGATTACCCCTTGCATTTAGGATAAAAACTGATCACTTAACTTGCCTTCAGGGCTTTCTACTATAATCTGAGGCCAGGGGAGCCAACAGAACATTATTTCTTAATAAGTACCTGTCACCAAAATACTATGATCCATTAAAGCAGGTCTATTCATTTTCCATGAACTAATCCAATTCTCCATTCTTATCATCCTACCCAAACTGCTATTTTGCCTTCTTTCTTGTTTTCATAAACCTCATTCACTCTTCATGGCTGCATTCAATACCAATTCTTTTAACTGACTTTCCTTGATCACTCCAACTCAAACTGGATGCTTATTTCCCCCAGCTAAAACAGTTTGTATTGTTAAAATGCCATTCATTTTAGCAGTTAATTCTAGACTGTCTTCTGCTTTTACTTAACTTACATTTGCGTATATTTTGTCTGTGGGGAAGAATTGCATATTAGAGAGAGTGACTGTATTTTGAAAAAGGCTTCTCAAAGGTCAATCAATATTTTGCAATTTTAATAGCTCTCTTGAGAGATAATTGACATACAGTAAAATGCATGTATTTTAAATGCATAATTTAATAAGTTTTGACATATGTATCATCTCTGAAATCTTTACCACAATCAAAATAGTGAATATATCCATCATCCCCCAAAGTTTCCCTGTGCTACTTTATTTTTATATTGTATTTTTTTTAAATACATTTTTATTGATTTCAGAGAGGAAGGGAGAGGGAGAGAGAGATAGAAACATCAATGATGAGAGAGAATTATTGATCGGCTACCTCCTGCAGGCCCCACACTGGGGATATAGCCCACACTGGGGATATAGCCCAAAACCTGAGCGTGCACTCTGACCAGGAATCAAACCTTGACCTCCTGGTTCCTAGGTTGACACTCAACCACTAAGCCATGCCAGCAACACCGGCCAGGCTCCCTGTGCTGCTTTTTAATCTCTTCCTCCTGTCCCATCCCATCCTCTGAATGTCCCCAGGCAACCACTGACCAGATTTTTATCGCTACAGATTAGTTTGCAATTTCCAATAATTTTATACAACTGAGGTCATACATATATACTCTTTTTTGTCTGGCTTATTTCTCTCAAATAATTATTTTGAGCAAGTCCAGGTTCATGGGCATGGGACCTATGCAGTCCCACAGGATCCTGTGCTTAAAAGGGCCTGGCACTTAGTTTAATGCTCTATTGTCACTGTTCTGGAATTCTTTTTTTTTTTTCTTTTTTTTTTTTTTTTTGTGTGTGTGTGTGTGTGTGTGTGTGTGTATTTTTTATTTTTATTTTTTAAATTTAATAAGTCTTTATTCTTCAGATTAATACAATTGTTTCTCCTTTTTCCCCCATTGCTCCCCTCCACCCGGTTCCCACCCCACCCTCTGCCCTTACCTTCCCCGCACTGTCCTCATCCATAGGTGTACAATTTTTGTCCAGTCTCTTCCCGCACCCCCACACCCCTTTTCCCCTGAGAATTATCAATCCACTCCCATTCTATGCCCCTGATTCTATTATATTCACCAGTTTATTCTGTTCCTCAGATTTTTAATTCACTTGAGTTTTAGATTCACTTGTTGATAGATATGTATCTGTTGTTCATAATTTTTATCTTTACCTTTTTCTTCTTCCTCTTCTTAAAGAATACCTTTCAGCATTTCATATAATACTGGTTTGGTGGTGATGAACTCCTTTAGCTTTTTCTTGTCTGTGAAGCTCTTTATCTGACCTTCAATTCTGAATGATAACTTTGCTGGGTAGAGTAATCTTGGTTGTAGGTTCTTGCTATTCATCACTTTGAATATTTCTTGCCACTTCCGTCTGGCCTGCATAGTTTCTGTTGAGAAATCAGCTGACAATCATATGGGTGCTCCCTTGTAGGTAATTAACTGTTTTTCTCTTGCTGCTTTTAATATTCTCTCTTTGTCTTTTGCCCTTGGCATTTTAATTATGATGTGTCTTGGTGTGGTCCTCTTTGGATTCCTTTTGTTTGGGGTTCTGTGCCCTTCCTGGACTTGTAAGTCTATTTCTTTCACCAGGTGGGGGAAGTTTTCTGTCATTATTTCTTCAAATAGGTTTTCAGTGTCTTGCTCTCTCTCTTCTTCTGGCACCCCCATAATTCGGATGTTGGTACGCTTGAAGTTGTCCCAGAGGCTTCTTACACTATCTTCAAATTTTGGGATTCTTTTTTTCTTTTTGCTTTCCCGGTTGAGTGTTTTTTGCTTCTTTGTATTTCAAATCTTTGACTTGATTCTTGCGTTCCTCTAGTCTGCTGTTGGGTCTCTGAATAATATTTTTTATTTCAGTCAGTGTATGTTTAATTTCTAGTTGGTCCTTTTTCATATCCTCGAGGGTCTCATTGAATTTATCAGCCTTTTCTAGGAAATTTTTGAAAAACCTTATAACCATGGTTTTGAACTCTATGTCCAGTCGTTTGTTTTCCTCCATTTCTTTCGTTTGTGATCTGTTTCTTTGTCTTCGCATTTTCGCTGCTTCCCTAAGTTGGTAGGGTGGCTTTGTGTGCTAGGTGTCCTATATGGGCCAGTGGGTCGGCCTCCCAGTTACCTGAGGTGGAAACTCTTGGTGCACCCCTTTGTGAACTGTGTGTACAGCCTTGTTGTAGTTAAGTCTTAATTGTTGTTGGTGTCACTGGGATGAATTGACCTCCAGGCCAATTGGTTGTGAGGACCCGCTGTGTCTATAATGGAAGAACTGCTGCGCTGGAGACACGCTTATTGGACAGTACTTGCTTCAGTGGGGCTTTGGTGCTCACTGAGTCTGCCTCTTGAATGTGTCACTTATGGATGTGAGTAGTTGAAATCTGGTGTCGTCTCACACAGACCACTAGATACACTAGCTTCTGGATCTCCAGTGCAGGTCAGCTACTGTCTGAGGCCACCCAACAGGAGCTAAGTGAGAACTACAGTTTTCTCCTCTTTGCTTGGGGTTTGGAGGTTTTGGAGCTGTCTGACCAGAGCTGCAGTTTGTTTGGTTATGCTGCGATAGGGCAGGCCATTTATATGCAAAAGCCACTGCGCAGAGCTTGGGTGGGTTTGTAGATTGTGCAGGGCGGGGTCTCAGGGAGTCACTAGGCTAGGGCGTGGCAAACAGCGATGGCTGCCAGTCAGCCGTCTCTGTGTCTCTGCGTTTCCAAGTCCCTGCGTCACGTGCCCCAGCGCAGTAAACAATGATTGCTGAGCACACCTCTACAAGAAAGTCACCCTCACTTTCCGACCCGATGCCAGACAGTCCAGCTTCTTCCCGTAGGAGTTTGGGTCCCCAACGTCTCCCCAGAAACTGGAGTTCAGAGTAATCGGGAGCTTGTCTCCCTTCAGGTTGAAGAAAGCAGCGTACCCAGATACCCGCCGCCAGCCCAATTCGCGCACCTCCATACCTCAGCTTTTCAGTGCTTGTGCACATCTCAATGCTCTTTTCTCTTTCCTTCTAGTTGTAGAACTTCCACTCAGCCAGCTTTCCCGTGGTTCTGGGTGATAGACGTTTTGTCTTTTAGTTGTAGTTTTGAAATTGTTGTGCGAGGCAGCAGTTTAGGTGTTTACCTATGCCGCCATCTTGGTTTTTCTGTTCTGGAATTCTTAATAATATATGAGCAAGGGGACCTATATTTTTATTTTGTACTGTGTCTCACAAATTATGTAACTGGTCCCAAATTAGAGATTCATTCATGCTATGGTGTGTATCAATAATTCACTCCCCTTTACTGCTGAGCAATAAGTATCCCATTCTATGGATACGCCACAATTTATTTATCTACTCACCACATAATTTGTTTATCCATTCATATTTAGACATTTGGGTTTTTTCAATTACAAATAAAGCATCTGTGAACATTTTTTGACAAGGCCTTGTATAAAGATATGCTTTCATTTTCTTAGATAAATACTTTGGAATGGAATGAGTGGTCACATGGTAGGTATATGTGTGACTTTTTAAAGAAACTGCCAAAGTGTTTTTTCCAAAGTGGTTGCACCATTTACATTCTCACCAGCTATATATGGAAATTTTAGTTGTTCCACATCTGGGCCAAAGCTTAATATGGTCAGTCTTTAAAACTTTACGTATTCTCATAGGTATGTTGTGCTATCTCGTAGTTTTAATTTTCATTTGCCTAATGACTAATGACACTGAACTTTTTTTCATGTGCCTATTTATCAATTGCATATTTTCTTTCCATTAGAGGCTGTTCAAATCTCTTACCAGTTTTCTTAGTGTACAATTATATTATTAAGTTAATTTATATATCCTGGATACAATTCCTTTATCAGATATATAATTGGCAAATATTTTCGCTCAGTTTGTGGGTTGCTTTTCATTCTTTTAATGATGTGTTTCTAAAAGTAGGTCTTAATTTTGATGAAGTTCTAATTACCATTTTTTTCTGTGATAGATTGCATTTTTAATATCTTTTTAAAAGTATGTTTCTTTATTGATTTTAGAGAGAGAGAGAAGAAGGGAGAGGGCGAGAGAGATAGAAACATGGATGAGAGAGATACATTGATCGGCTGACCTCTACTGGGGATCCAGCCTGAAACCTGGGCTTGTGCCCTGACCCAGAATCAAACTGGTGACTTCTTGGTTCATGGGTCAATGCTCAACCACTGAGCAACAGTCAGGGCTAGATTATATTTTTTATGTCACGTTTAGGAATCTTTGCCTAACCCGAGGTCACAAAAGATTTTGTCCAGTTTTTTTGGTGGAAGATTAATAGTTTGAAGTTCTATATTTAGGCCTATGATCCATTTTTATTTAATTTTTGTATATTGTGTGAGATGTAGGCTGAAGTTCATTTTTTAGATTGATTTTAGAGAGGGAGGAAGCGAAAGAGAGAGAAACACCTATGGGAGAGAGAGATACATTGAGCTGTGGCCTCCCATATGCGCCCCAACCAGGGATTGGACCAGCAACCTAGGTATGTGCCCTGACTGGGAATCAAACCCACAATCTCCCAGTGTACAAGACAATGCTCCAACCAATGAGCCACACCAGCCAGAGTAAGTTTATATTTTTGCTTAAAGTTATCCAATTGTTCCAGCATCATTGGTTGAAAACCCATCCTTTCTTCACTGAATTGTTTTTGTACCTTTGTCAAAAATCAGTGCCTATATAAGTATAGATGTATTTCTGAAATATCTATTCTGTTCTATTCATCTATTTGTCTATACACCAGTACCACACTATCTGGATTATCATACTCTTATGAAAAATCTTGAAATCATATAGGTTTAGTGACTTTTGTTAGTGATAGTGATGTTAGTAATCTGTAAATGCATGTTTTTAGCACATGGGGATAAAACTTGACCAGGATTGGTGTGGCCATTTCAACAGGATAAGAGCAACAATATCACTAATATGAAGTAATGCCATTGAGAGAGAAGAAAGCTGGTGGACTCAAGAGGAGACTATTTGTGAAATACTGCAGAAGTAATGGAAGTACAATTAAAAGCAAATGCTCGCATCAGTGGTGGCTCCTCTGGCTGGCTAGTGAAGAAAGAGAATGAGAACTGAAATGTGAAGAGTGAGAAACCTCTAAACAGAGGTATTAATCTAGAAAATGATAAGTTGAGCACTGTGGTTTGGAAGAAATATTAGAATTAATTCAATTTCTTATTGATGTGGAAACAGAGACACAGTAATGTCTTCAGGTTGAGTTTATCGAGAATCCCCTCTAAAACAGAATCAATCTATACAAATTTGGTTTTAGGCTGGCAGTTGAAAGTCAAATCTTTGTGAGTAAAATCCTTCTAATCTATAGAATTATTATTCTTATAGGTAAGAACTTCATTCCTGAAGAACCATTTCATACCTTACCAAATTGATCATGAAAATGAAACAAAACATGCACACATGCCATTATAAACATTAATTATGTTAGACTAAGCAAAATATAAAAATGAATACTTTAGCTCTGACTGGGTAGCTCAGTTGGTTAGAGCATTCTCCCAATATGCTAAGCTTGTGGGTTCGATCTCCGGTAAGGGCACATAGAAGAATCAACCAATGAATGCATAAATAAGTGGAACAACAAATCGATGTTTCTCTCTCTAAAAATCAATAAATTAATAAATTAATAAATTAATAAATTAATATTTTAAATGCTCCTTTGGGAAACATCTTCTACATCACCACATATATAATACAGGGAACTTGAGAATGAACATGACCTTTTTCCTTGTTTCGCTACAGTAAACACATACATCTTTCATTGTGCCCAGAAACTTTGAATTACCTTCAAAATTGGAGTTATCTGTTTTGAAAATCTGTGGCTTATTTTAATGTCCATGAAAGCTTTGAAAAGTCTTTGAAGGGCAAATGCTGGGGAGAAGCAGATTCCTTGGTGAGGTCTTCATTTTCAAAGATCCTTCAGGATGCACCAGATGTAAACTAAGACAGCTGGATCACCATAAACCCTGACCAGCTGGTGAGTGTTGCTAATCCAGTTACCCAGTCTTAGGCAGTTGTTAGGTTAAAGAAATATATGATCATGACAATAGCAAAGGGGGCAAAAGTGGAAGTCATGAGTTCAGCTATAATAAATCAAGGGAACTTGTGTTTATTATAAACTAATCATTTGTTGTGAGAAGGTTATTTATAGTCCCGGGCATTATATAGATTGATCCAACCTACTCAAGAAAAGATGTTAAACCATGTGAATCAGAAGAAACAGCTGTTCCAGAATTATCTATTAGGAGAGTCTGGGGAGGTGAGGCAGTCTGGTTGTTGCAGAAGGGGCTGAGGCTGCTATTTTCAAACATTTTTACCTTCACTCATATAAGATTTTTTTTTTTCTTCTTTAGAGAGAGAGTGGAAGGGAGTGAGAGAAGAAGAGAGAGAGACATCAGTTGGTTACATCCCACACTCGCCCTGACTGGGGCTAGGGATCAAACCTGCAACCCAGGTACATGCCTTTGACCAGAATGGAACCCTCGGCCCTTCAGTTTGTAGGCCGATGTTCCAACCACCGAGCCATTCCTGCTAGGGCAATCAGCTAAGAATTTTTCATCAAATCTATAAAGGTTTTGTTGCAGATGATATAATTTATGGTTATTTTAACAGCTTTATTAAGGTAAAATTGACAGACAATAATCTACACATTTAAATTGTACATAAATCTGGTGCATATTGATATATGTGTATATATAGATATATCCATAAAATTTTTACCACTATCAAAATAATGAAGATAGTCCATCAACCGCCCCTCCCCTCCCAGTGTCCTCATATTCGTGTGCAATCCTAAGAAAATCTATCAAGGCTGGAAGTTAATTTTATTGAAGGTTTTTAAAAAGAAATTACATTTGTTTGACAGAAAGTTATTCAAGTTAACTATTTTTATCATGAGCATTAGTAGTTTATGCCTATTAAGGAATTTGCCATTTCCATTAAGTTACCCAATTTATAGGTATAAAGGGGTCATAATATTTCTTTATTATTCTTTTAATATCTGTAGCATCTGTAGTGATTTAACTTCTCTCGTTCTTGAAATTGGTAATTTGCATCTTTTCTTTCTCTTTCTCATCAATGTGACTATGTGGGTAGTTTTATCAATTTTCTTTATCTCCTCAAAAAACTAGCTTTTAGTTTTATTTTTCCTGTTGTTGATTTTTATTTTTATTTTATTTTTTTTGCTTTCCTCTTTGATGTTTATCATGTCCTATTTTCTGCTTACTATGGGTTTCATTTGCTATTTTTTTCTAGATTCTTAAAATGAAAGCTGAGATAATTGATTTTGAGATCTTCTTTTCTAGTCTATATGCTATATTATATTATAAACATCCCTCTAAATATTGAATTACCTACTTCACACAGATTTTGATATTTTGTGTTTTCATTTTCATTCCACTCAAAATACTTTCGCCCTACTGGCATGGCTCAGTGGTTGAGCATCAACCTATGAACCAGGAGGTCACGGTTAGATTCCCAGTCAGGGCACATGCCTGGGTTGCAGGCTCGAAGGTTCCTATTGGGGACATGCAGGAAGCAGCCAATCAATGATTCTCTCTCATCATTGATGTTTCTATCTCTCTCTCTCCCTCTCCCTTCTTCTCTGAAATCAACAAATGTATTTTTAAAATATAATTTCTACTTTTCATTTTTATTTCTCCTTAGACTGATGGGTTACGTAGAACTGTGCTATTTAATTTCCAAATATTTGGAGACTTAAATATCCTTCTGCATTTATTTGTAATTTAATTCTGTTGTAATCAGAGAGCATATTTTATATGACTTGAATCCTTTTAAATTTATTTATATTTATTTAATGGCATGGAATATTTTGTATCTTGATAAATATGTCATGTGCACTTGAAAAGAATGTGTACTCAATTTTTATTGGATATAGTATTCTATCAATTCCAATTAAATCAAGTGGGTTGATAGTATTGTTCAAGTCTTCTACAGCCTTACTGATTTTCTGTCTACTTGTTCTATTGAGACAGGGGAGTTAACATTTCCAATATAAACATGGAGTCCTCAATTTTTCCTTCAAGTTCCATCAGTTTTTGTTTCATGTTCTTTGAAGCTCTATTACTATATTGCCGTGACCTTCACAGTGGGGTTCAGGATCTGAAGGAGGGGCCGACGCACAAATGAAAATGCTATACAAGAAATATGAATTTAGAAGGCATTGGGCGCCAGGTGGAGCCTCTTTTTTGAAGAGACACACTGAAACCTGGGCTTATCCACTTTTTATTCAGTTTTAGATACACATCTTGCCTTCAGTAAAGCACGGCAAACAGATAGCAGACAGGCCGTCTCTAAGGTCAGTAAAGATCAGTAAAGATCAGTAAGGTCCAGTAAACATTTACTTGGAGGCTATCAGGTCAGGAAATTGCCTTGAGCCACCGCTATCTCAACATGAACAATCGGTGCTTAGCGTCAGCCTTGTTAACGCTCAAGGTCCATCGGCCTTCCATGTTCCTTGGTGCACTCTCATGATAGTATTGGAAAGCGGTGGCTTCCTACACTATATGCTAAACTATATAGGTTTGTCATGTTCTCTTGATTATTGACCCCGTTTTAAACATAAGGTAACATTCTGTGTCTCTGGTAATATTGTTTGATCTGAAGCCTACTTTAATATTAATATAGCTATTCCAGATTTCTTTTGATTAGTGATAGCATGGTAGATTTTTATATATCACTAGAGGCCCGGTGCATGAAATTCGTGCATAGGGGTGGTGTCTCTCAGCCCAGCCTGCACCCTCTTCATTCTGAGACCCTTCGAGGGATGTCCAGTGGGATTGGGCCTAAACGGGCAGTCGGAAATCTCTCTCACAATCCAGGACTGCTGGCTCCCAACCACTCACCTGCCTGCCTGCCTCCTGATTGTCCCTAATCACTTCTGCCTGCCAGCCTGATCACCCCATAACCACTCTCCTGCCAGCCTGATCATGCCTAACTGCTCCCCTGCCAGCCTGGTCTTCCCTAACTGCCCTCCCCTGTAGGCCTGGTCCCCCTCAACTGCCCTCCCCTGCAGGCCTGGTCACCCCCAACTGCTCTCCCCTGCAGGTCTGGTCCCCCCCACTAACTGCCCTCCCCTGCAGGCCTGGTCACCCCAACTGCTCTCCCCTGCAGGCCTGGTCCCCCCCCCCCCAACTGCCCTCCCCTGCAGGCCTGGGTCACCACTAACTGCCCTCCCCTGCAGGCCTGATCGCCCTCAACTGCCCTCCCTTTCAGGCCTGGTCCTTCCCAACTCTCGTCTGCTGCTGGCCTGGTCACCCCCAACTGCCCTCCCCTGCAGGCCTGGCTCCCCCCAACTGTCCTCCCCTGCCGGCCATCTTGTGGCGGCCATACTGTGTCCACATGGGGGCAGCCATCTTTGACCATATGAGGGCAGCCATCTTGTGTGTTGGAGTGATGGTCAATTTGCATATTACCTATTTATTATATAGGATTATATAGGATACTATCAATATATATATATACACATATATACGTGTGTGTGTGTGTGTGTGTGTGTATATATATATATATATATATATATATATATATATATATATATATATGGCTAAGTGACCATCACATCCGAAACAACTGAATGGACGACCAAACAGGCTGTTTGGGGTGACCAGGCTGGCAGGGGGGTTAGTGAGGGGCAACCAAATGACCAAACAGCAGGCTGCATGGGGTGACCAGGCCAGCAGGTGGGGACAGTGAGGGGTGACCAAACGACTGAGCACAGGCTGTGTGGGGCAACCAGGCCTGCAGGGGGGGGGGGGCAGTTGGGGGTGACCAGACTGGCAGGGGGGAAGTGAGGGATGACCAGGCTGGCGGGAGAGGGGCAGTTGGGGGTGACCAGGCCGGCAGAGGGGGCACTAAGGGGTGACCAGGCCAGTGGGGGGTGCAGTTAGGGGCGACCAGACAGGCAGGCAGGTGAGCAGTTAGGAGCCAGTGGTGAGAGGGATGTCCGACTGCCGGTTTAGGCCCGATCCACAGTCGGGCAGTCAGACATCCCCCGAGGGGTCCCAGATTGAGGAGAGTGTAGGCTGGGCTGAGGGGACCCCCTCCCATGCATGAATTTCATGCACCGGGCCTCTAGTAGCTTTATATTTAAAGCAGCTTTTTAGAAGATAGCCTGGTAATTTTTGATTGGATGTCAGATGTTATATATTCTATTTTGTCAGGTGATAGATATTTTTATGTTCCAACATGTCTTTGACCTGCAAACCCTAACAGCCTTGGTCCCTCTGGATTTCCAGCTCTATCCCATGGCCTGGAAAATCTATCCAGGCATAAGCTAGGGCTCTCATGAGGCTCACTTCAGTTGTCCCATCTCTAAATATTCACTGTCCTTCATTGCCTGATGTCCAGTGCTATGAGAATTCCTATTCCTATATTTTGTTCAGTTTTTCAGTTGTTTCAGGCAGCAGGATAAATCCATTCTCTGTAATGCCATCTTGGCTAAAGCCAAAGTCTGAAACATATATTCCTTTTACTTTTTTCTTGACTTTAGCACCATTATAATATTGAATAGAGAGAAACATATTTTTCTTTAGCCATTGAGTAAGATGTTAGCTCTTAATTTTTATAAGATGCTCTTTGTCAGGTTTTAAAAGGTTACTTCTGTTTTTAGTTTGCTAAAAATTCTTATCACAAAGACTTTTGAATTTTGTCAAATATTTTTCTGCACCTATGAGATTATCATGGTTTTTTTTTCTTACATTCTGTTAATATGGTGAACTGTGTTGATTGATTTTCTTTTTCCTTTAAAATTTTTTTAAAAATTTATTTCAGGGAGAGGGAGAGAAAGATAGAAACATCAATAATGAGAGAGAATCATAGATCAGCTGCCTCCTGCATGCCCCCTACTGGGATCAAACCTGAAACACAGGCATGTGCCTTAACCTGGAATCAAACAGTGAACCTCCTGGTTCATAAGTTGATACTCAACCACTGAGCCACACTGGCTGGGCTGTTGATTGGTTTTCAAAAGCTAATGTAATTTTGTATTCCTGTGATGTAATCTACTTGATCATGACATATTATCTACACTAATAAAAGAGAAACGTGCAAATTGACCGTCCCTCCACTATGCCCACCAGCCAATCAGGAGCGAGTATGCAAATTAACCCAACAAAGATGGCAGTTAATTTGCATACACATGTGTGGAGCAAAGACTGAAGACAGCGTAGAAGGAAGCCAAGCGCTGCAGAAGGGAGCAAAGCGGCAGAGAGCGAGGCAGCGGAGACAGGAGGGAGCGAGGCAGCAGAGAAGGGAGTGAGGCAGTGGAGACGGGAGGGAGCGAGGCAGTGGAGAAGGGAGCAAGGCAGCGGAGAAGAGAAGGAAGCCCGCTCAGGACGCAGGAAGCCCTATTCTTGCAGGAATAGGCCCGAGGAAGCCCTGTTCTTGCAGGAATCTTCCTGCAATGGGCCTCTAGTTCTTTTTATATATTGCTATATATTTCTATTTTCAAGAGTTATTATATTTATGTTACTGAGATATTGTTTTAGTATCAGGGTAATGTTGGTCACATGAAATGAATAGAAAATTGTTCCCTCCTGTTGTATTTTCTAAAAGATTTTGTATAGGTTTGATATACAAAAGGTTTGATGTTATTCCTGCCTTACAAGTTTGATAGAATTAATTATTAAATTCATGGGCCTGGAAATTTTTGTGGAGTGTTTTAAACTAAGAATTTAATTTCTGATATTGATATATATCTTTTCAGGTTTATTGTTTCTTCTTGACTGAGTTTGTAGCTTTCAAGGATTTTTTTTTACTATTTCACCTATGTTGTTATATTTATTGGCATAAAATCTTCAAAAAATATTCCTTAATGAATGTTTTAATATCATGTAATTCCTGTACTATTTTAATGAAAGGATCTATAGTCACATACCTTCTTTCATTCCTGATGTTGATCATTTGTGTGTCCCTCTTTATTTTTTTTATCTAGGTAGAATCTTACCAATTTTATTGATCTTTCTAAAGCAGTGGTTCTCAACCTTTCTAATGCTGTGACCCTTTAATACAGTTCCTCATGTTGTGGTGAACCCCAACCATAAAATTATTTTCGTTGCTACTTCATAACTGTAATTTTGCTACTGTTAATGAATTGTAATGTAAATATCTGTGTTTTCCGATGGTCTTAGGTGACCCTGTTAGCAGTTCTCAACCCACAGGTTCTCAACCCACCAGGATTGGGCCTAAATGGGCAGTCGGACATCCCTTGAGGGGATCGGGCTTAAACAGGCAGTCGGACATCTCTCTCACAATCCAGGACTGCTGGCTCCCAACTGCTCGCCTGCCTGCCTTCCTGATTGCCTCTAACCGCTTCTGCCTACCAGCCTGATCACCCCCTAACCACTCCCCTGCCAGCCTGTTTGCCCGCAACTTCCCTCCTCTGCCGACCTGGTCACCCCTAACTGCCCTCCCCTGCAGGCTTGATCGCCCCCAACTGCCCTCTCTTGCAGGACTGGTCCCTCCCAGCTGCCCTCCCCTGCTGGCCATTTTGTGTCCATATGGGGACAGGATCTTTGACCACATGGGGGCAGCCATCTTGTGTGTTGGAGTGATGGTCAATCTGCATATTACTCTTTTATTAAATAGGATAGAGGCCTGGTGCATGGGTGGGGGGCAGCTGGTTTGCCCTGAAGGGTGTCCTGGATCAGGGTGGGGGTTCCCTTGGGGTGTGGGGCGGCCTGGGCGAGGGGCCTGTGGTGGTTTGCAGGCCAGCCACGCCCCCCGGTGATCCAAGCAGAGGCCCTGGTATCTGGGATTTATTTATCTTCTACAATTGAAACTTTGTAGCCTGGAGCGGAGCCAAGCCTTCTGCTCGTTCCATGGCGGCAGCCATTTCTGTTAGGATTTATTTATCTTCTATAATTAAAACTTTGTAGCCTTAAGCGGAGGCCAAGGCAGGCCAGGGCAGGGGAAAGCTTGGCTTCCTCCATTGCCGGGGGCAACCCTAGCCTCCCTCCTGCTCTCTCCGTGGCCGCAGCCATCTTGGTTGGGTTAATTTGCATACTCGCTCCTGATTGGCTGATGGGCATGGCTTGTGGGTATAGCAGAGTGATGGTTAATTTGCATATTACTCTTTTATTAGATAGGACTAGAGGCCCAGTGCACAAAATTTGTGCATGGGTCAGGTGTGTGTGTGTGTGTCCCTCAGCCTGGCCTGCACCCTCTCTAATCTGGGATTCCTCGGGGGATGTCCAACTGGCACAGTGATGGTTAGACATCCCTCTCACAATCCAGGACCGCTGGCTCCTAACTGCTCACCTACCTGCTTGCCTGATCGCCCCTAACCACTTCTGCCTGCCAGCCTGATCACCCCCTAATTGCTCCCCTGCCAGCCTGATTGATGCTTAACTGCTCCCCTGCCTGCCCAATTGCCCACCACTGCCCTCCCCTGCCGCGACCCACCTCCTCCGCTGGGACTGGCCTTCTCCACACCAGGCTGAGCCACGGGACCCCCAGGCTTCACTGCGTGGAGTGGTCGCCAGGCCCCCCCCTCCGCTGTGCACAAGGTCATCTTGTGGTGGCCGTCTTGTGGTGGCCATCTTGTGACAATATTGCGTTTGAGGGCGCGAGGACTACCTAGGCTTTTATAGATGGTTTGAGACAGGGCAATCACACCAGATATCTTATTTGTCATTTTTTTTATTTGACAATCTAAGGGAAAAGAGGTCAGTGCTCCTAATTAAATAGTCAGGTATTGCAAGTTTTAAAAATTCTTGTGGCACATAGTTTGAAAATAGCTGCTTATGCATCACTATAACTGCATCTCACAAGTTTTTATGTTTTCACTTTCATCAATTCAAAATATTTTGAGGTTTTTGACATATAGGTAATTTAGAACTGTATTGTTTAATCTTTACATAAGATGGAATTTCTGTTATCTTTCTAAGTTAATCCTGTTTTAGCCAAGGAACAAAATCTATGTGATTTTTATCTTTTAAATGTTATTGAGTCATTTTAAGATTATGTTAATGTTCTCTGTCCACTTGACAAGAATGTTTATCTTGCAGTATTTGGGTGGGCCATCATAAATGTCAGGTCAAGATGGTTTGATAGTGTTCTTTCAGGCTTCCATGTAATTACTGGTTTTCTATTAACACTGTCTTTACCTGAGAGAGAAGTGTTAAAACAGCCAACAGAACTATGGATGTTTTGATTTCTCCTCTCAGTTTCACGAGTTTTGCTTCCTTTTTATTTCAAAATATGACATTAGGTTCATATATATTTCATATTATTATGTCTTTTTGGTGAATTTACCCCTTTATCATTATGAAATATTATTCACTGTCCCTGGCAAGTTTTCTTTTCTTTTTTTTTTTTTTAAAGTAGTATGCTTTTTTTTTTTTTTTAAATATATTTTATTGATTTTTTACAGAGAGGAAGGGAGAGGGACAGAGAGTTAGAAACCTCGATGAGAGAGAAACATCGATCAGCTGCCTCCTGCACACCTCCCACTGGGGATGTGCCCGCAACCAAGGTACATGCCCTCGACCGGAATCGAACCCGGGACCCTTGAGTCCGCAGGCCGACGCTCTATCCACTGAGCCAAACCGGTTTCGGCCCTGGCAAGTTTTCTGTTTTTTAGTTTATTTTGTCTGATATTAATATAGCTAGCTACTTCCTTTAAATTAGTGTTTTCAAAGTATGTTTTCTACCATCCATTTACTTTTAACCTTTGTCTTTATTTTTAAAACAAGTTTCTTATACACATAATATAGTTGGGTCATCTTTTTAAAAAATCCAGTTTTACAATTTCTATTTTTAATTGGAATGTTTAGACCTTTTGTATTTAATGTAGTTATTAAGATGGTTAAATTTAAATCTATCACCTTACTATTTATTTTCTATTTATTGCATTAGTTTTTTCTTTATGTCCTTTTTTACTGCCTTTTGGGAGTTATTTTAATTTTTTAAAATTCCATTTATTTCCACCATTGCCTATCACCTTTGTTTGATTTTGGGGGGGTTGGGGGGGCGCGGAGGAGGGTATTGCTCTAGGGCAGTGGTCGGCAAACTCATTAGTCAACAGAGCCAAATATCAACAGTGCAACGATTGAAATTTCTTTTGAGAGCCAAATTTTTTAAACTTAATCTTCTTCTAACGCCACCTCTTCAAAATAGACTCGCCCAGGCCGTGGTATTTTGTGGAAGAGCCACACTCAAGGGGCCAAAGAGCTGCATGTGGCTTGCGAGCCGCAGTTTGCCGACCACGGCTCTAGGGCTTACAGTATACATTTTTAACTTATCAGTCTACTTTTGAATAATATTTATAGCACTTTATGTGTAATATAAGAACTCTTCCAACACTACATTTCTATTTTCCTTTTTCCACCCTTTGTGTTACTGTTTTCCTATATTTTACTTCTAGCCTTTGTTATCAACCCCATAATATATAGTTAATATTGTTGTTTATAAAGAAATTTAAAAATGAGTAGAAATTCATGATCGTTCTGATCTTCATGCCTACGTGAGGATTAGTATCAGAGAGGGAGTCCTTTTGTCTGAAGAATGCTTGTATGTTTTAACATTTCTCATTGAATAGGTCTGCTGGTGATGATATTTTTTGTATGTAATTTGTGATTTCACCTTCTTTTTGTTTTGTTTTGTTTTCTGATGCATCCAGGGCATGAACCAGGCACAGGCACAGACCAAAAACCAAGCTGGGATAAACAAAGAGTTACTTTGTCCCTGGCTGATATGAGAATAGCATCACCAATAGCATCCAGGTGCAACTCTACCCGGGACAGGGACATCATCTTCATTTTTGAAATATATTTTTGCTGAAAGAGAAATCTAGGTAGACAATTTGTAAGTTCAGGACTTTAAAGGTACTGTTCCACTGTTATTTTTTATTTTGCATAGTTTGATTAGAAGTCTACTATAATTTGTATTTTTATTCCTGTTTTTATAAATTTTATGTATTCCTGTCTTGTTTTCTGAATGTTTTAAAAATTGTCTTTATCAGTGACTTTCAGCAATTTGATGATGCTGTGCCTTGATGTCATTTTTTACTCTTGTTGTTAATTATGGTTAGAGTTCATTTATATTCTTACATCAGTGAAAATATAGTTTTTATTAAATTTGGGAACATTTGGGCATTTAAAAATACTTTTACTCCCCCATTTTTCACTTTCGGTAAAACTCTATACATACACAGCTTTATTTTTCCTACATGTCATTGAGGTTCTGTTAATTTTTTTCTTCTGTGTGCTTCAATTTGTAGACATCCCATTGCTATATCTTCAAGTTTATTTATCTTCTGCAATGTCTAATCTGTTAATCCTATTTAGTGAAAGTTCCAATTAAAATTTTTTAACTTTTTATTTGAGAAAGAGAGAGAGAGAGAGAGAGAGAGAGAGAGAGAGAGAGATCAATTTGTTGTTCCATTTATTTATGCATTCATGGGTTGATTCTTATATGTGCCCTGACTGGAGATCAAACCTGAAATTTTGGCATATGAGGACTACACTCTAACCAACTGAGCTACCCAGACAAGGCCAAAATTTTCATCTCTAGAATTTCCATTTGCTCCTTTTATATATATATTTTTTTCCTTTTTGTGTATATATTTTTTCTTTATTAAGGTATTACATATGTGTCCTTATCCCCCCATTGCCTCCCCCACCCACTCATGCCCTCACCCACCTGGTGTCTGTGTCCATTGGTTAGGCTTATATGCATGCATACAAGTCCTTCGGTTGATCTCTCCCCCTTACCCCTACCCTCCCCTACCTTCCCTCTGAGGTTTGATGGTCTGATCGATGCTTCTCTGTCTCTGGATCTGTTTTTATCCTTTATTTCTCTCTTCATTATGTTCATCTGTTTGTAATTTCCTTGAGTATACTGATAATAGTTCCAATAAACATTCTTATGTGTAAGTTCAATCATCTCTTTAATTTCTGGATTTATTTCTAAGGACTGATTTCCCCCCACTGGTTATTGGTCATATTTTCCTGGCCCTTCATGTGTTCAGTAACTTTTTTTTATTGGAGTCTAGCCATTGTAGAATTTTACATTCTTGACAGCTGCATTTTTGTGTGTGTATGTGGTGGGGGAATATTCCTTTTAAATGTCATGCTTTCTCTCTCTGGCTCCTCCCTAGCACTAAGACTTTGCCCTTGTGTGAATTCTTGGCATCTTTCAGATTTTGCTTCCTTGGTAATAGCTCTTCCCTTGAAAGTTCTTTACTCAGACTTGTAGAGGTTTACAATACCCATGACTAGATTAGATGTCAGCCAGAGTCTCGAGGTAATTCCTGTGCAGATTTTTGGAGCACTTTCTCTTCAGAACAGCACTCTCCTAGTGTTCTGTCCTCCAAATTGTAGCCCCCTGGGCTCCCCAAACTCTGATTTAAACAATAAGACCTTCTGGTTCTTTTTGGGTTTCCCATCCATGTGGCACAGTTCATAAAACGACCCTAGGCCGAATGCAGCAGCAATCATGGGGCTTATTGCCTGTTTCCTTTCTCGTTGGGATCACGGTCTGTTGTCCCATGTTTGAAATTGTTTCCTTTTTATCCAGTGTTCCATTCGGATATGATGAAAAGTCCAGATCCTGTTAAGCCCTTGTGGCTGGAAATGATAGTATGCTGTTTTAATCATACCATTTATTTACTACATTTAACACATATTTATGGAACACCTACTGTGAAAAGCCCAGAAATACAAAGGTAAATGAACCGCAGACTAAAAGTTACAGTATTGCGGCAGCTTTCAAGTATGGCCCCAAGTTCTTTAATATTCCTTCCCCCAAGAAGTGAGATTTCTTCTCCTTGAGTACAGACACCGTGGCTCCTTTTCCAGTGCGCCCTGACTGAAGTAACGCTGGGCCCGTTTCCTAACTCAGGTCTTAGGAAAGTGGTAGTTCCCTTTTCCTGAGTCTTGAACTGCTCAGTCCCATATTCTGGGAGGAACCCAACCGTCACCGAGGAGGTTCCCTGTGGTTGCTCTGGCTAACAACCCCAATGGCCCAACCAACTGCCAGCATCAACTGCTAGGCTTGTGAATTGTGAAAGTTTTCAAAAGATTGCAGCCCCAGGGGTCATCATCCCACCCTTTGAGCCATCCCTGCTGATACTGAGCAAGACAGGCAAGCTGTGCTTGAGGAACACTGACCACATTTCTAATTTGCAAGCAAAATAAATGATTACTGTTGCCCTAAAATACCAACTTGGGGGTAATTTTTATGTAGTAAAAGACACCTGGTACAAATATAATACCATTAAGTGCTGTGATAGAGGTGACCAATATCAAGTTAACCAATATTTATTACATGCCTATTTCCAGTCAGGTACTGCGTCAGGAAAGGCTTGTGAAAAATGTGTGGAGGTTTACAGAAGGTATAGAATCAGAGCAGGAAAGGCAAAAAGAATTGCTTGTTTAAAGCCATGGAAAGTTTGGGGGCATCAGAAAAACTAAAGTAGAGGATATGAATAAACTTTGAGGAGCCTGAGGGGAGGGGCGGGGAGGGATGGAGGGGATAAATGGGGGGGGAAGTGAACATCTGTAATACATTAATCAATACAAATAAAAACTAAAAAAAATAGAAAATGTGATAAAAACAAAAAACTGTGAGGAGATGAGGTATTCAGGGACCAGTTCAGTAACTAAATGTAGTACTAAAGAATTAGGATTTAATCCTGAAGGCAGGAGGCTAATCTGCATGCAGTTAATTTATTATTTATTTAATGACTGTCTTTCCCATAGGTTATTATACTCCGAAAATGGTTATCTCACATAGAGCTTTTATCCCTATGGTATTTCCAGCTTCTATAATGGTACCAGGCACAAATAAGGAGTTAATAAATATGTATTGAATGACTGAGTGGCTGAAGAACCATGTGAGAATTTCATAGGAATATGATCAGATTTGTGTGCTAGAAAAATCATTCTAGTAGAGGTTTGGAGAATGGTTGGGAGACAGGCAGGTGTATTAGCTTGGCTGCCATAAGAAATGATCACAGACTGTGTGGCTTAAATAATAGAAATTTATTTATTTTATAGTTCTGGAGACTGGATCCTAGATCAGGGTGTCTATATGGGTTTAGTCCTGGCTTGCAGACATAGCTGCCTTCTCACTGTGTGCTTACATGGTGTTTCTTCTTACAGGTCACTAATCCCATCATGAGGACCTCACCCTCATAATCTCATTTAAACCTAATCATTACTTAACCATCCACCAAAGGCCCCATCTCCAAATAGTACCACATTGATATTATGAATATCAACATATGAATTTTGGGAGGACACAGTTCAGTCTATAAGGAAAGAAGAAAACCCCGGTAGGAGGTAAATGCAATCATTCATCTAAGAGATAATGAGGGTGTGAACTAAAGTAGTGTTAATAATTTTCCTAGGATATTTTCCCCCTAAACCTTAAACTTATAGATTTTTCTTGAAGTAGCTCCATTTGCATGCTGCTTTTTTTTTAATGTGTAAGAATTTTAAAAATTAAACCAAAGAAAAGATTTAGCATTTTAAAATCAACCACAGAATTCAGTAAACATGTATTATAGAAATATTTGAATGTGAAATTGACAAAGTTTCTACAGTGTTTTTAAAACTATAGTAAAAATGAAACTCCTAGTTTCAATGTTTTAAGGGCTAATAATGAAAAGCTAACCTCAAAATACAAACCCATTTCACTTTTTATATTTGGTTTTTATGTAAAACATAATAATGTTAAAAACTTTAGATTTAAAAATGTTTATTATTTATAGCATATTAATCATAAGAGCCCCAAATAGCTAAAGTCATCCGTCTAAGTCAGAATATATAGATAATGCTATCAAGATGAACAATTCCCAGGGCTTCACTATTCCCAGTGCTCACATATTGATAATCAAGGCTTGAACAATTTGATCCATAGATTATTGCTGGCAACAGAATAATTCAGTCTCATTACTGAACCACAAAGCACATCCAAATGCATTTCCATAAACATTTGGCTATGATACAAGGTGATTATAATAATGTGCCCCAGCTCTGCTCAGAAACTTGAGGTGGACAAGTTGTCCCCTGATTCTATCAGCCCAGGAATCAACAACTGGTTTTTGATAGAAAATGCTCTGGTTCACACACCAATAGTGATGTTTAGGAAGAATTTTATAGAGTCAGAATGAAACACAAGTAAGCTTTTGTTACTGGCTCCTCAAAATGTTACAAACCAGTGTTACAAATGTACCACATTTTTTTACATTATGTTTTTATTTTTTCTCTGCTTTTGAAAGAAAATTGGCTCATCATTAAGATATTTGAAAAACACAGACTGCATAGAAACCACACCCAAATCTTATCACTCAGAGAGGATCATGTAATAATATTCTCATGTATTTCCTTTCACTTAAAACATCTGGGTTATTTTATAATTCTGCATGGTTTTGTAACCTGTTTTAAAAAACTTATGTATTTAGATGTCATTCTATGTAAATATAGATCTATATTATCACCTTTAATAGCTGTGGAGTTTTTACTAGTACATCCTATCTACTGTATTTACTTGACCAATACTAATTATAACTATTGCTTTTACTTAATTTAATGCTTACTATATGCTAACCAACTAAGGGTTTCACTTGCATTAATCCACTTGATCTTCACAACCCTATTATTTCTCCTATTTCTTACAGAAGAGGAAACTGGGGCCCTAAGAAGTGAAGTAATTTGTCCGATCTCTTAATATTGGACATTTTAGTGGTGAACAATGCTTTGGTAATAGAAGCAATGTTGTTATGAATATCTTTGCTCATGTTCTTAAAGGATGTCTTTAGGATAAATTTCAAAAAGTAGAATTGCTGGGTACAAAGGTGTTCACATTTTTAAAGGCTTTGGTTATATACTTCCAAATATTTCCTTTAGGAAGAATATATTAATTTACACTTAATTCAACAGTGTGAATGTATGATTCCCCACATTTCTGATTCTATGTCTGAATGACAAAAATGTATCTAAATGCTACTTCAATTTGCATTTTCACTTTTAGAAATGGAACTTCATTCTTTTTTTTTTTTTTTTTTTTTTTACCCCTCTCCCTCCCTCCCTCTGGAACTTCATTCTTAATGGATGTTTGTGAGCATTCTTTGTATACCACTACTAATACTGTCGTTGACATTTTGCAAATATCTGTTTACATTTGGAAATGCTCTATTTTTGGACACAATTTACATAATTTCAGTTCTCATGCAAGATGCTGTTTGTTCCAAATGGGATGCAAAATCTAGTAGATGCACCTTAAAATTTCCACATTTGTTAAATGAACATTAATAAAATTACTACGTAAATAAACATTTTAAGTGGTTAGGAATCACTAATCAATTTCTAGTTCCATTCTTCAGTTTTCTTTTTTTGCTCGGTTTAGGGGGACATTCTTGGGTTATGAAACTTATTTTCCAACCAACACAGCTGCTTAGTGACTGCACAGTTAGTCAGTACCAACCAACGCCCAACTGGAAGCGTTTTCCACGGATTCTGAAGCCGGGCGTTCAGGGACTCTGGGGAAGGTGCCAGCGAGACCTCAGCCCTCTCCGGGGAGCGCCCGGACACTCCCCTCTTCAGGGATTCCTGCCAAGCCGTCCAGCTCACATGACTTCATCCAAGCAGGCTTGTCACCGCAGACAAGCAAATTCCTCATAGCCTTTCTACCTTGTTGACTCCCAACGAGGGCGTTCCCTTCCCCGTCCAGAGGGAACTACAAAACTAGGACCACCAACAGGAGGGGGTAAAGGGGGTCTCGCTCAACACAAACGCGACCCTTATTCTTTCCCAGCCCTCCCAGCCCGTTTCACTCCGCGGATTGTTAGTCGGCTTCTGCGCGCCTGGAGGACCCCGTCCCCCGCAGACTGCCAGCCAAGGCAAAAAAAAGAAAACGCAGGCATTCTTGCCACTCCCCTGTATGATTACTCAAAAGAGGAGTCGGGTGGAGGGGACGCTTCGGTTGGACCTGTTTTGGAGAGGCAGTTTCTGGGCAGGTTCTGGTCAGGCAGCGCTGAGGGCACCCAGATTCCCGACAGGCTCCACGCGGGGGCCATTCTGGGCTCCTTCGGCTCGGCCACCGCTGTCGCTGGTGCCGCCAGCGCCGTTGCTGGGGTTCGGTGAGACCATAGCCTGTCGCGGACCCCGTCGAGTCCGCGTCAGTCGCCGTTTTTGCCCGAGGAGTCCTCCTTCCTCCGTCGCACCCTGACTCCCGAGGCGTCGACGGGGAGTCCCTGCGGACACCTCGGCGCGCAGTGGAGATGCCGCTCTTTGCCACTAATCCCTTCGATCAGGATGTTGGTAAGTGCTCCCGCCGCTCCCGGTGCGCCGCCCCCCGGACTGCAGCCCCGCTCGGCCCGCTCTCTGCGACGTTCTGGACCCCTGGGCCCGGCCAAGCTGTTCCCCTTAAAGGAGGCTCCGACCGTAAGAGTTCGCGGAGGAGGTTGCGGGCTTGGCGCATCCTCTTGGAAAGAAATGGGACTCGGAGAGCCCGCGAAATGGGCCTGGAGCTGGGACTGTGGGTTTGGAAAGAATGGCCCGAAGGGTTGCCGTGGAGCGCGCTCCGGAGGAACAGCTGGTGTGGCATCTGGTGCTGGGACCGAGCTGCTGGGAGAAGCGCGCGGAGAGGGCTGGGCGGGGCTCGGGCGGGATGGAGAGTCCTCGCCCCAAGTGGCGTTCTGGGCCACAGCTGAGGCCGAGTCGAGGACCTGAGCTGCGGGGCTGCCTGGCGTAGGGTAGGTCTCTCTCCACTTGAAGAAGTGTGGACGGGGACCTGGAACCTGAAAACGCCAGTTTGTTTTGAATTTTAAATGCCCCTCCCCCTCCCCCCCTTTGTTTTTCTGAATCATTGGCAGTAGGTTGTGATCCTACCGATTCTACAGGTTAGCTTTTGTTTATCTTTTTCTGGCTTGAGGGTATTAACGACGGGAGTTTGAGTTTGCGAGAAGAGAATTTTGGGGTGATTTGAACTGCAGTTATTGTAGTAAAGAAACGTAAGGACCAGCTTCGAGGGGAGCTGCTTCTATATTTTAATTGTGAGTGGTGGGTGCCAGGTTTTGCTTTTTTAACCCTTCCTCGCAGCCTATCACTGAAGCTTGGAGATTTGGGGTAAGACTAGAAAAGGGTTAAATCTTAGAACTGTCATTTCCTCGCTGAGTGAAATCAAGGGCAAGTTACGTTAGCTCTTTGAGCCCCAGTATCCTCATCTTTAAAGAGAGACAAACACATTCTCTTCATGGTTACATCAAATAATATGTGTAAGTGCCTACTGCAGTGCCTTTATATGGTAGTCACCTAAAATAAATGATGGCTTTTTTGTTGTTGTTCAAGTTTAAATGAATGTCCTAAATACAGTGGATGGTACTTTAGAGTTCACCAACAATACTTGTAAATAATTAATTGGAAAATTGCATTTAATTTAGTAAGCACTTAGCACACACTTTTTACAGGACACTGTTCAGGGACATAAGAAATTGGGGGACTGATAAGACATGGTTGCTGCCCTTTAAGTAGTTTTACAAATTATTACATTAATTTCTAGGGCAAATGCTTAAAGTAAAACAATTTCTTAATAACTGCTTCTTTCGTTTCCAGTACCTTTGTCTAGTTTTTATATAATCTAGCTTCCAATTAACCAATCACTTTTATATCCTACCGACTCTTTTAATGCACATTTTCATTGCGTTTAGATAAATTTCTTAATGTCAAAACCTTTCTCAGTACCTACAGCAGCCAGTTCAAAGCAGGCTCCTTCTTGCCTTTATATGTTTGCATCTTTTATTTCTTCTACCTTTCTACATGTCCTCATGATTAAAAGCCAACTCAGGAATTGTTTCTTGATTACTCTATCCTAGGGTTTTTCAGTAGCAACAGTATGATGGTTTGGACCAGATAAATGTCTTTGGTGAGTGTGTGTGTGTGTGTGTGTGTGTTCGTTCTATCCTGTGCAATGTGAGCATCCCCGACAAATACCCACTAGATGCCAGTGGCACCTCCCTTCCCCAGTCATGATTTAAAAGATTTCCAAAAATTGCTAAATGTCCCTCAGGCCCACAAAATAGCTCCCAGTTGAGAACTGCTCTAACTCACCATAATCTCCACTCTTTTCAAAACTCCTGCAACACCGTTTATCTTTACCAAATTATTTGGCATCCTTTTGTATGCTCCTTAATTATTTAATTACATAATAGGTGCTTAACCCTTTGCACTCGCTTGCTTTATTCTCGATTCCTTTATTCTACTCGGGATTTAATTTTTTAAATACCCCAGATTTTACAAAGCACGGCAGTAGAATAAAAAACTGGAGTTTCTTTTCATACAAACTTATTTATTTGGATTTTTTTATACTTCAAATTATTGATATATTCAAAGAGTAATTTTAATCTCTATAATTTTTCATGGTGTGATATTTTTTGAAACATTCACCCACATGAAGACCTGGTTTACAGTCACATGTTTCGCAAATATAAATCGTCTCTCTTCTTCCTCCTTTGATTTTTCTGTTAGAACAAACAACACAATCTTTGTGTTTTTTGTTAGGGTGAGGTGTGATTATATGGAGCTTTCCATCTAAACGTTGCTCTAAGTTAGTGGATAATAATCTACCCCTGGAAGTTAGTGTACCATCTCTGAATTCTCCAACAAGATCATGTACTAGTTTCCTAATAAATTTCACATGCGTTATCGGTTTTTCATTTTTGCTTTTTTGGCATCAGTTGAGACGGCATTTACATTTTACTTGTCCTTTCATGCTAATGAAAACAAGAAAAGATACTGGAAAAATAGACAAAAATGCCCCTTCCCCCCGCCCCCCGCGGTGAAACTACGTGTTGAGTGTGGCTCGACATACGAGCTGCTGCCGATGCTAACCGTGTCCAGTCACACTCGACATCCGAGTGCAAAAGGTTAATATTTGTTGAATTGAGAATGTGTCATGTGAGCTTGCTAGATAGTAAGTTTCTTGAGTATAGGAACATTGTTTTGCTCCAGAAAAGCTTACTTTTTAAATTTAGTCAGGTTTGGGCATTTGGATCATATTCTCTTCTTGTGATCCATGTATCAAAATAGCTTGAAAAGTTATCTAAGAAGACCTGTCAGAGGCTCCTAGTAAATAATCCTTGGACAGAGTCCTATAGACTTCTATGTTAAATATTTTACTAGGATAGCATGTAGAATATAGTATGTAGAATATATTTAACAACTAGAGGCCCGGTGCATGAAATTCGTGCATGGAGTGTGTGTGTGTGTGGGGGGGTGTCCCTCAGCCCAGCCTGCACCCTCTCCAATCTGGGACCCCTTGAGGGCAGTCGGACATCCCTCTCACAATCCAGGACTGCTGGCTCCCAACTGCTCGCCTGCCTGCCTTCCTGATTGCCCCTAACCTCTTCTGTCTGCCAGCCTGATCACCGCCTAACCACTCCGCTGCCAGCCTGATTGATGCCTAACTGCTCCCCTGCCAGCCTGTTTGCCCCCAACTTCCCTCCTCTGCCGGCCTGGTCACCCCTAACTGCCCTCCCCTGCAGGGTTGATCGCCTCCAACTGCCCTCCCTTGCAGGCCTGGTCCCTCTCAACTGCCCTCCCTTGCAGGCTGGGTGTCTCCCAACTGCCCTCCCCTGCTGGCTATCTTGTGTCCACATGGGGGCAGGATCTTTGACCACATGGGGGCAGCCATATTGTGTGTTGGAGTGATGGTCAATCTGCATATTACTCTTTTTTAAAAAATATATATTTTATTGATTTTTTACAGAGAGGAAGAGAGAGGGATAGAGAGTTAGAAACATCGATGAGAGAGAAACATCGATCAGCTGCCTCCTGCACACCCCCCACTGGGGATGTGCCCGCAACCAAGGTACATGCCCTTGACCGGAATCGAACCTGGGACCTTTCAGTCCGCAGGCCAACGCTCTATCCACTGAGCCAAACCGGTTTTGGCTGCATATTACTCTTTTATTAGATAGGATAGAGGCCTGGTGCAGGGGTGGGGGCCAGTTGGTTTGCCCTGAAGGGTGTCCCGGATCAGGATGGGGGTTCCCTTGGGGTGTGGGGCGGCCTGAGCAAGGGGCCTGTGGTGGTTTGCAGGCCAGCCACGCCCCCTGGCGACCCAAGTGGAGGCCCTGGTATCTGGAATTTATTTACCTTCTACAATTGAAACTTTGTAGCTTGAGTGGAGGCTTAGGCCTTCAAGGGCAGGCGGAAAGCTTGGCTTCCTCCGTTGCCTGGGAAACCTTGCTCTCTGTGGCTATAGCCATCTTGGTTGGGTTTATTTGCATATATGCTCCTGATGGGCTGGTGGGTGTGGCTTGTGGGCGTGGCTTATTACTCTTTTATTAGTTAGGATGAGTATGTCAGTGGTTTTAAAGTCCTCTCACTAAATCACTTGATATAATTATTTACCATTTAACATTAGTATATATTTGTACTTAAAATTATCTTCTACATCATAAACTGAAATGGTGAATCAGAAATTCATGAACTGATTTATGTAATATAACATTTCATATAAAGAAGCGCAAAATACTGGCAATAGCTTTTCCCTTGAAGAAATGTCTAGACATGTTATCAGAATGTAAGCTCCATGAGGACAGGGATTTTTGTTTTGTTCACTATGATATTCCCAGCATGTAGTGTGTCTGATACTAATAAACATTCAGTAAACAGGTTTTGAATAAGTGCATCTCATTTTGGATATTTCTTGTGAAGTTCAACTCTTGAATTATAAATATAACTCATTCCATCAAACTTTTATTTCAAAGTCTCTAGTGACTTCCATCTTGGCAAATTCAATAGTCAACAGTCAATACCTAGTCCATTTTTTTGTTGTTGATCTCTTAACATTCCTCTTTGTTCAGTTGGTTTCCAGTACACCAAACTTTTTCTGATTTTCTGCTTTAAGTCCTTTTTAAGACTTTTTTGACTTATCCTTTTTGTGACTTCCAAATGTTGAACTGAACCTGGAGCTCAGATCTAGAACTTCTTTCAAATGTTCCCTTAGAGCAGGGGTCCTCAAACTTTTAAAACAGGGGGCCAGTTCACTGTTCCTCAGACCGTTGGAGGGCCGGACTATATAGTTTAAAAAAAACTATGAACAAATTCCTGTGCACACTGCACATATCTTATTTTGAAGTAAAAAAACAAAACGGCAAAAACACCCGCATGTGGCCCGTGGGGCGTAGTTTGAGGACGCCTACCTTAGAGTCTTAGGAGGCAGTTTAGCTTAGCTTTAAGAATTCAGATTCTGGAGCTACATTGCCTGAATTCATTTCCCAAGTTTGATGCTTACCAACAGTGTGACTTTGGTCTAGTTGCTTAGATACACTGTGCCTCAGTTTTCTTTAATATGGAATATAGAGATAGTAATAGTTCTATTCATTCCTTCATCATTACCTATTTCAGTAGATGGCATCATTGATATTTCCTGTCACTCATCTCTGTTGTCTAGGAGTCATCATTGATTCTTCATTTTCTTTCACACTCCACAGCCATTCTATCAGGACAATATTTTGGCTCTATTTTAACTCTTTTTTTTTTTTTAAATATATTTTTATTGATTTCAGAGAGGAAGGAAGAGGGAGAGAGAGATAGAAACATCAATGATGAGAGAGAATCATTGATTGGCTGCGTCCTGCATGCCCCCCACTGGGGATCGAGCCCGCTACCGGGGCATGTGCCCTTGACCGGAATCGAACCTGTGACCCTTCAGTCTGCAGTCCGAGGCTCTATCCACTGAGCCAAACCGGCTAGGGCTATTTTAACTCTTTTTTAAAATATATTTTTATTGATTTCAGAAAGGGAGAGAGAGGGAGACAGAGATAGAAACATCAATGATGAGAGAGAACCATTGATTGGCTGCCTCCTGCACGCCCCACACCGGGATCAAGCCCACAACCCAGGCATGTGCCCTGACCCGGAATCGAACCATGACCTCCTGGTTCATAGGTCGATGCTCAACCCCTGAGCTACATTGGCTGGGCAATTCTTTTTTTTTTTTAAAATATATTTTATTGATTTTTCACAGAGAGGAAGGGAGAGGGATAGAGAGCTAGAAACATCGATGAGAGAGAGACATCGACCAGCTGCCTCCTGCACACCCCCCACCGGGGGATGTGCCCGCAACCAATGTACATGCCCTTGACCGGAATCGAACCTGGGACCTTCCAGTCCGCAGACCGACGCTCTATCCACTGAGCCAAACCGGTTTCGGCCAATTCTTTTTTTTTAATCTTCACCTGAGGATATTTTTTGTAATTGTTTTTTTTTTTTAGAGAGAGAGAGAGAGAAAAGGGAGAGGGGGTGAGAGAAGCAGAGGGGGAGAGAGAGAGAGAAACAGAAACATTGATCAGTTGCCTCTTGTACACAGCCTGACCCCCAGTCTGGGTAAGTGCCCTGACCCGGAATCAAGCCCACGACCTTTTGGTGTCGAGACGATGCTCCATCCAACTGAGCCACACTGGCCCGGGGTCTACTTTAAAATATATCCAGAATCTCATCACTTCTCTTTACCTCACCACTATTATTTTACTTCAGTCATCATGACTTTTTTCATAGACTATGGCAAAAACTTTTATTAGGCTTTCTTTGCTAGCACTCTTACCCCATATAATCAGTTCTCATCTACAAAGCTCAGTGATCTTTGAAAAATGTCAGATAATGTCACCTGCTCAGCATTCTCCAGTAGCTTCCCATCCCACTTACAAGAAAATGCAATTCCTTATTGTGGTGCACAATCTGACTCCTCCCTGTATCTGATGTGATTTTGATCCCCAGACACTCACTTTCATCTAAGCCTCTTGGGTCTGAATACTCTAAGCTCATTACTGCCCTTGTATCTATCTTGTGCTATTTGCTTTCCCAGGGATATTCTTCCCTCAGGTATTTGAAGGCCTTCAATCGCATTATTCAAGACTGTTCAAAACAGTTTCTAAGAGAGGCTTTCCCTAACTACCTTCTGTAAAAAAATATTCATCTTTACCAACTCACTGTTTCCTTGTTCCATCTGCTTCTTATTTTGCAGTATGCAACTACATTGATTGATTGAATGGAATTATAAACCCTATAAGGATAAGAACTTTTTTTTAAAACCTTTTTATTGAAGTTATTGAGGTCACATTGTTTATTAAAATTATATAGGTTTCAGGTATACAATTCTGTAGTTCATCATCTGTATATTATTTGTATGTTCACCACCCCAAGTCAAGCCTCCATGTGTGGAACCCCTTTCACGTCCTGCGTGGTTCAGGGTTCAGGTTCAGGGTTCAGATTCTGGAGAAGGCCGCACACAAATGAAAGAGACTAGAAAAATATTAATTTGGGAAATGGGGGCCAGGCGGAAGCCCAACTCTATCTATTGGGAGGACTAAGCTTTGCCTTGGCCTTGCCATCCCTTTTATTCAGGTTTGGGATACACCCATTGCCCTTAGGCAGGCAATTCCAGTAACAGGCAGATTATCTTATCAGTAAGAATTTACATGATTATTTGGTGGGGAAGTTGCTTCAGCTACCATTGTCTCAATTAGTTAGGGATTGGTTGGCTCTGACCTTTCAGAGCTTCAAGGCTGACCAGCCTTCCAGGTTCCTTGTCCACACCTTTCTAATTAGTGAGACAATGATCGGTTTCCGGCATCCATGTATCACCATTAATTCCCCCTTTATCCTCTTCTAAGGACTTTTTATTTCTATCCCCAGTACCTTAGGGACAGAACATAGTAAGCACTCAATAACTATTTATCGTAGATCTGCAGTCTTGTATTTCTAAATATGTGTGGTTGTTGTTGTTTTTTTAATTGATTTTAGAGAGAGAGAAAGGGAGAGAGGGATAGACATTAGAAACATAAGTGTTAATTGATTGGCTGCCTCCTGCATGCCCCCTGCCGGGATCAAGCCGGAAACCCTGGGCATGTGCCCTGATCAGGAATCCAACTGGTATCTTCTTGGTTCATAGGTTGCTGCTCAACCACTGAGCCATACTGGCCAGGCACCAGTCTTGTATTTCTATTTAGTGTTTTGTTATCACCTAAAAAAATAAATCTATCAGAAAATTGAACACCTTTCCTAGTCTGGTTCTTCAGCATTATTTAGTAATTTTATAATGTTCTAGTTATTTTGACTTGAAACCCAAGAGGCATTTTGAATCATTCCCCTGCCTCTGCTAAATCATCGAGTTTCGTTTTTATAATAGTACATTTGCATTACTAGTCAGATTATTTTGGACTACTAGTTCATATCCTACAGTTGGACATGTTTTTCCTTTGTTTTGCTTAGTCCACTCTGTCATAAACCACAGCCAGATTAATCTTCATAAATATTAATGTCCCATTCTCTTACAGTATGGTGTAATGGAAGGACCTTGGGCTTTGGGTTTTTGTTTTTTTATAATTCTTTATTGTTGAAAGTATTACATATGTCCCCCTTTTTCCCCCATTACTCCCCCCCCCCCCCCGCCTGCCCTGCCCCCTGCCCCAGACCTTCAGCACTCTATTGTCTGTGTCCATGGGTTATGCATGTATGCATACCAGGTCTTTGGTTGATTACCTCCCTCCCACCCATCCTCCCCCACCTTCCCCCACCTTCCCTCTGAGATTCTGCACTCTCTTCCATGCTTCAGTGTCTCTGGATCCACTCCGTTGATCAGTTTATTTTGTTACTTAGATTCCACATATGAGTGCAATCATGTGATACTTGTCTTTCTCTGACTGGCTTATTTCACTTAGCATGATATTCTCCAGGTCCCTCCATGCTATCTCAAAGAGTAAGAGATTCTTCTTTTTTACTGTGCATAGTATTTCATGATATAAATGTACCAAAGCTTTTTATCCACTCATCTACTGATGGGCACTTGGGCTGTTTTCAGATCTTGGCTGTTGTAAATTGTGCTGCTATGAACATAAGGGTGCATACATTCTTTCTGATTGGTGCTTCAGGTTTCTTAGGATGTATTCCTAGAAGTGGGATCACTGGGTTAAATGGCACTTCCATATGTAATATTTTGAGGAAACTCCATACTGGTTTCCATAATGGTTGCACCAGTTTGCATTCCCACCAGCAGTGTACTGGGGTTCTTTTTTTCTCCATATCCTCACCAGCGCTTGTCATTTGTTGATCTGTTGATGGTAACCATTCTGACAGGTGTGAGGTGATACCTCATTGTTGTTTTGAGTTTATTGTTGTGTATGGTGTAAGTTGGTGGTCTAGTTTCATTTCTTTGCATGTATGTGTCCAGTTTTCCTAACACTATTTATTGAAGAGACTTTCTTCACTCCATTGTATGCTCTTGCCTCCTTTGTCAAATATTAATTGACTGTAATGTCTTGGGTCTATTTCTGGGTTCTCTGTTCTGTTCCATTGATCTATATGACTTTGGGTTTAAATTGCAGCTGAAGCATTTGCTCTTAGTAAGTGGGCAAAGTATGGACTTAGGCAAGTATAGAACCCCTGAGTTCATTTTCAACCTATGTAAATAGGGATAAAATATTTACCTCATGGAGTTATGAGGAATACTTACAAAACACTGACATTCTCTTTACTGGAGTTGAATATGCTTCACATACCTTAAAATCAGCATGCTCAAAATCAAACTTTTTACCTGAGTATTTAAACTTTTCTTCTCTAGTGTGCCTTTCTGTTCTGATGACTGGTTCCTTAGTTTACTTAGTCAGGTACATACGTCAAGAATCTGCAGGTCGTTCTTGACTTCTGTAGTTGTAATTCTCTACATTCTAAACAACAAGTATATTGTCTTCTGTGTGGCAGGCACACTGAATATGCCCTCACGGATTCTGGTGTTGCTGTGGTCTGTATGCTTTATCTTCCTAATAGATTGGCTCCTTTTTACCTCATCAGCCTCACCTTCCACTATTTTTCCTCAAGGTATAGTTCTTTCCTTGTTGGCTTTATACTACTGTTTTTTCAGGTGTGGATCCTCTATCCTGGCAACCCTTCTCTTAATTAGTCCTTATTAGGGTTAGTTTAAGGGGCCTTGGCATGTAAAGCAGTTAGCACATTACCTGGCATTTAATAATCAATAGTTACATTTTAGCTCCTCTTATAAAGTTAGGAATAATTGTGGTGTCTGTGGATACTACTCCGATTCTAAGGGGTGGAACCAGTTGCTGTCAAAAGATATTCAGGAAAAAAAAAGATACTCAGGTAAAATTCAGCATACAGATGTATTAAAGGTCTGCTATCCACTGGGTTAAGAAATTATCCTCATTGTTTCTTCTTTTCCTGTTTTCCCTTTCCTGTACGCTATTCTTTCTAATGCTTCTAAGTGTTCATTTCTCTTTTGTGCTCTTCTCTTTCATTTCTCTTTTGATGCCTACTTCTTTCTGATTAGTAGAGCTTCAGATTACTTTTCTTCGTAGATATGATTCCCAGTCGTCAGGAGGTACAGGGAATTAGATGAAACATTTTTGAAAAATTGATTTCCATAATCCCAAAAAGAGGGCAATTTAAGACTTGCTTTCTCCATTGATCGTTTTTGAAGAGCATCTCTAAGCTGATTGAATGACAGTCTTTTTCCTATAAGCATTTCTCACCTCCCTAAATCTTTTGACAGTCATAAATTTTGAGAAATTCAAAAGAAGCTGCTTATCAGAAAAAAATTCTCCAATCCATTGAGGCTATTGAAATTTAAATGAGGCTATGTATGTTATCTTCTGGGTATTGCTGGGCAAATTGATCAATCTCTTATTGAGTATCTGAGGATGAAATGGGATCATTAAGAAGTTTTGAATTCTTTAGAAGCAAATCTGTTTTTGTTGTCACTTTTCCTTTTCCTACAAACCCTGTTTTGAGGGTCTTAGAGAGTAAATAGTTTTGACTTCATTTGTTATTCACAAAACCATGTTGAACTGCTGCGAGTAGTTTATATTCTTCTGGTTTAAAAAATATTTGTTTTATAACTGAGAAGAATTCTGCTTGTTGACCTTGAGGCAGCATCAGTAAATGACGTGAATGGTTTTAGAGCTCTGAATGGGTTGCATTTCTGATCTGTCTGTAGATGTATGTTTGAGTCGGATACTGATACTGTTTATGCATAGGAAAAGAACGAAGGTAGTTCATGAATGTTCAGCATATCATCTGTTAATGACTATACTAGACACTCCTGGATATGACCTAATTCGGAAACAGTAAGATCATAGTTATGATAATAGGTAATTTATATTTGATCAGACATATTTCTGTCATTTCTAGTTATTACCCTTTTAATATTAAGTTTTAATAAGCATAGCCGTTATGCTTTTAAATAAAGTGATGGGTTTTAAGATTTAAGTGTATTCTTTTTTGAAAAAATGCACTATGCTTTTAAAAAAGTCTGCTTGGCTACCAGTCAATAGGATGATGAATTAATTATTTAAAGGCACTACAGATCAAAATAATAACTTGCTTTCCTTTTCTAAGAAGTAGTAAATGTTAGCCTGGGGGATATTGTTCAGGATGACACACTGAGCCTCCTTGGGCTTCAGAGGGGTTGAGGGTCAATGGGGTAGGGCTATGAGACTCCTCAATTAGAACAATTCCATTTGGATTTGCTTTACATATACATATACTAGTACCCCTGTGCATGAATCTGTGTGCCAGTAGCTCGCTGCCACCCTCCTGTAGCTCTCTGCCCGCTGCCCCACCCTCCTGTAGTTCCCTCCGCCCCCCTGCTCCTCCCCCCCCCCCCCCATAGCTTGCTGCCCTGCCCCCTCCTGTAGCTCTCCTCTGCCCACTTGTAGCTCGCTGCCCCACCCTCCTGCTGATCCACCCTCCTGCTGATCCATGATCCGGTCTTTACTGGGTCAGTTGTTATACACTTCACGGTGTAACGACCATTTGCATATTACATCTTTATTATATAGGATTAGAAAAGATAAGATTTTCCATTATAAGATTGCTAAATAATAAAAAATTTGAATAGTCTTTGTTTCTGTTTCCTGGGAGGGAGCCTCTGAATCCTTGAAATTTCCTGAGTGAGGGGAGCATCTTTCTTATTCATGGTGGGTTCCTGGTACTACACATTAGTTTAGATGCACTGAGCATGTGGGCTGGCCACTCCACAAGGAATACCTTGTGATCAGATAGTTGGGGCTTTGAGTCTTAAGATAGCAGCCCTGCCAGAGAGCAGGGAGGGGATTGGAAATAGAATTTCAAGAGATGTTAAGTCATACCTTAATAAGGATACTCCCATAAAAACTCTGGAAACAAAAGCTCAGTTGAGGTTCCTGGTTGTTGATGTTAGTGGCAAAACTGCACCAGAATGTTACCAGCAATTGTATTATTATCTGTGGAAATGGGGTGTCCACCGGTGGATCCCTTTCTCCACTGGGTTCTTGGGGTTGGGTCCTTGCGGTATCTTGAGAAAAAGAATTTTCTAAGACTCGAATGGGAGGATGAGTGAATTTTATTGGCCTGGAATTACATCCCTGGGTTTGCAAAGTCCCATTTCCCTTCAACAAGTCCTGGAAGAGGGGCAGCTGGGGATTTAGCGGAACTGGAAGCAAAGCCAGCATCCAGAGTTTGTGTTCCATGGTGGAGCTGGGTCTGCTGTAGCATCAGGCTAGTCCAGTGGTTGGCAAACTGCAGCTCGCGAGCCACATGCGGCTCTTTGGCCCCTTGAGTGTGGCTCTTCCACAAAATACCACGGCCTGGGTGAGTCTATTTTGAAGAAGTGGCGTTAAAAGTTTAAGTTTAAAAAATTTGGCTCTCAAAAGAAATTTCAATCGTTGTACTGTTGATATTTGGCTCTGTTGACTAATGAGTTTGCCGACCACTGGGCTAGTCAGAATCCATCAGTCCATTGTGGTAAATAACCAGATTATTTACAGTGGTATCAATTGGACCTTGATTCAGCAACCTCAGTACTTGAGGTCTTGCTAAGAAAGAATTCAGATTCCAGTACAAGCAAAAATATATATAAAAGCCTAAGTGACTGGATGACCAAATGACCAGTTGACCGGTCACTATGATGCACACTGACCACCAAGGGGCAGACGCTCAATGCAGGACCTGCCCCCTGGTGGTCAGTGTGCTCCCACAGCGGGAGCACAGCTCAGCTAACCAATGGGCGCCAGAGGCAGGGCTCATGGCTGGTGAGCACCACTGCGGTGGCATGAGCCTCTCCTGATTGGGACTGACTGGGTGCGAGTCTGCAGCAGGTGCAGTGAGGCCAGGGTGAGCGGGAGTGGTGCAGTGCCCGACCTGGGCTCCTCCCTGGCCACCTGCTGCTTCGCACACTACTACATCTCTTGGGGGTTGTCAGACTGCCGGTTTTGGCCTGATCTCCAGAGAAATTTCAATCCAGAGATCAGGCCGAAACCGGCAGTCAGACATCCCCCAAGGGGTCCCGGATTGCGAGGGGGCGCAGGCCAGGCTCAGGGACCCCACTAGTGCACGAATCCGTGCACCCGGCCTCTAGTTTATTTAGAAAGTCACAGAGGTAGAAGTGAGCCAGCTGGGCTCCATGGACTCAGAAAACAAGTTACAGAGGCAAAAGAAGGGCCCTTGGAGCTTAGGAGAAAGAAAGCAGAGACATGCCTAAAGTAAGAAGGCACAGGTGGGGCGTGGAGGAGGTAGAGAGGGGCGTTAGAGGGAAAGAGAGAGGGAGAGGGAGGATGAGGCAGGGGAGAGAGAGAAAGAGGGCACTGGGTCCTTTGTCTCAAGGGCATTTAAGGGTGAGTTTTTCAGGGGAGGATCTCAATAGAATATTCATCAGCTTTTCAGGTGTGTCCTTTCATGTTCGGTGACATCCACTGATTGGTTGGCACTAGGGGAGTCATTGCATCTGGTCCTGATGTCAGCCATGGTATCCCTCTGTTTGGTTTTGCTGGTTTTCTGGGCTTGGAGCTAAAACACAACTGAGGCCTAAATGTTATTTCTAGTTTGATCCAAACTTTGTCTCTCGGGCAACAGGTCATGGCTTTGTTCCTAAGATTATTTTATTTAGGCTAGAACCTCATTGTCCTGAGGGCTTAATGCTTAAGGGTTGTATGGGAGTCACATGAGGTTGTTCTCCAGCCCCTTTGTTCTTCCTCTAGGGATTTCACTACATGACTAGCAACATGCTAGGAGAAGAAAGGTCAGGGGAGGGTCCGAATCATGTAGGACTGGAGCTAGAAGCAAAGCCAGTGTCCAGAGTTTCCATTCTGTGGCGGAGCTGGGTCTGGTGTAGCATCAGGCTAGTCACAGTCCATCAATCCATTGTGCTAAATAACCGGGTTATTTACCACTTGACCAGTCATATGAAAGGTCAAGGGGTCTAAACTGCATGACCAGCCATATGCCAGGAGAGGAAGGGTCACCCTCGGGGGGAGGTCCTTGTTTTCCCAGTTTCTAGGTACCTGGGCCTTTCCATCTTGGTTACATTTTATTGTTCCTACTCTGTTCATGCCTGTCTAACTGCCTGCTACAGTAACACATTGATGTGTCAGGAGGGCGATGCATCCTGAGGGCTCAGATGCTTTCTTATATTTGGGATCCTCCCAGAGCTAGCCCTATGAATCTCTTTATTGCCTGGTTCAGATTTGTATCTTTTCTAATGAAACTAATTGCAAGTGCTTTCCTGAGTTCTGTGAGTTATATAGTGATTTATTGAACCTGAGGGGTTATTGAAGAAATGCATGGATGGCCCTCGTTTGCTAGTGGGAGTGGAGTTCTTGGGTACTGCTGGAATAAGCATACCACTGGAGGGTGAGATGTGGTAAAAGCTTTATTTTCATGGAATTACATCCTTGGGTTTCCAAAGACCCCTCTCCCATAATCCAGTCATGGAAGTTGTGCACGTGGGAATTCAGTAGAGCTAGAAGCAAAACCAGTATCCAAAGTTTCCTTTCCATGTTGGAATTGGGTCTAGTACAGCACTAGGCTAGTTGCAGTCAGTCCATAGCAAGAGGGCCAGGAGCCAAGAGAGCAAACTCCTTTGTTTAGGAGATTAAATATCTCAAATCTTCCTGTGCTTGCAGTGGCCATGACTATTCTAGCCAATGACCTGTTCCCAGGTGTTATTGACAGATAAGTCCCCTCCCTATGTTATCCAGACTTGACTGGGCATGGGTCTATTCTCCCAGCAATCTGTGGGAAATAGACCTGGGGAGTGTTAAACTTCAGCTTCCTGGCAAAGCTGTACAATGACATGCCTATATTATTTGGCCTTTCTTTGCGCCTTTCCAGTTATTCATAGCTAGGTTAAATTACATATTGCAGTTCTGTGATTAGATTTAGTATTTATTGAGCACAGAGACTGAAAGCATGGATATTGAAAGAATTACCCAGAGCAGAAATTGTTATTATTTTCAAGGGATTTACAATATATTGTTGAAGCTTGGATAGCAACAGGTAAATTTGAATCAGTTATCAGTGGCCCCTGCTGAACAAGATTAAATGTTGTTTCAACATTTGGTTTCTAAGTAACCCACTTAATTTTCAGAGTAGAGTTAGTTTCTCTTGTTTTCTTCCTTTCCCTCTACCAAACCATTTTTACATACTGGTTATAGAGCAGTGGTTCTCAACCTTCCTACTGCCGAGAACCTTTAATACAGTTCCTCATGTTGTGGTGACCCCCAACCATAAAATTATTTTCGTTGCTACTTCATAACTGTAATTTTGCTACTGTTATGAATCGTAGTGTAAATATCTGTGTTTTCCGATGGTCTTAGGTGACCCCTGTGAAAGGGTGTTCGACCCCCAAAGGGGTCGCGACCCACAGGTTGAGAACCGCTGCTATAGAGTCTTTTTCTTTTTGTGTCTTTTTCTAAAAGTCCGGCTCTTGCACACAGCCTCCACCATTATCAATGTCCTGCAACAGATAGATAAAGAATATAGAGAGTGGTACATTTGTTACATTTGTGAACCTACCAACATTCATCTTCATATTCAAAGTCCATAGCTTATACTAATGTTCACACTTAGGTTTGGAGAAAGGACTGTATAATGACATGTAGTCAACATTATAATATACAGAGTAGTTTCATTGTCCTACAGATACTCTGTGCTCCACCTATTCATCTCACTCTCCCCCTAACCCTTGGCAACCTCTGATCCTTTTTTAGTGTCTTCATAGTTTTGCCTTTTTAAGAATGTCATATAGTTAGAAACATGCACTATGTAACCTTTTCAGATTAGCTTCTTTTATTTAATAGTATGTATTTAAAATTTGTTTTTTCTTGGCTTGATAGCTCATTTCTTTTTACCATTAAATAATATTTCATTGCCCTGATGTTACCACAATTTTACCTATTTACCTACTGAAGGACATCTTGGTTGCTCCCAAGTTTTGGTAATCCTATATAATAAAAGGGTAATATACAAATTGACCATCACTCCAACACACAAGATGGCCACCCCCATGTGGTCAAAGATGGCCGCCCCCATGTGGACACAAGATGGCCACCACAAGATGGCCAGCAGGGGAGGGCACTTGTGGGCGATGAGGCCAGCAGGGGAGGGCAGTTGGGAGGGACCAGGTCTGCAAGGGAGGGCAGTTGGGGGTGACCAGGCCTGTAGGGGAGGGCAGTTGTGGGGGGACCAGGCCAGCAGGGGAGGGCATTGGGGGGGACCCAGGCCTGCAGGGGAGGGCATTGGGGGGGACCCAGGCCTGCAGGGGAGGGAAGTTGGGGGGGACCAGGCCTGCAGGGGAGGGCAGTTGGGGGTGACCAGGCCAGCAGGGGAGAACAGTTAGGGGTGACCAGGCCGGCAGGGGAAGGCAGTTAGGGGTGACGGGACCAGCAGGGGAGGGCAGTTGAGAGGGACAAGGCCTTCAGGGGAGGGCAGTTGGGGGCGACCAGGCCAGCAGGGGAGGGCAGTTAGGGGTGACTGGGCTGGCAGGGGAAGGCATTTAGGGGCAACCAGCCTGCAGGGGAGGGCAGTTGGGAGCAACCAGGCCTGCAGGGGAGGGCATTTGGGAGGGACAAGGCCTGCAGGGGAGGGCAGTTGGGGGCGACCAGGCCTGCAGGGGAGGGCAGTTAGGGGTGACTGGGCTGGCAGGGGAAGGCATTTAGGGGCAACCAGCCTGCAGGAGAGGGCAGTTGGGAGCGACCAGGCCTGCAGGGGAGGGCAGTTGGGAGGGACAAGGCCTGCAGGGGAGGGCAGTTGGAAGAGATCAGGCCTTCAGGGGAGGACAGTTAGAGGTGACCAGGCAGCAGGGGAGGGCAGTTACAGGTAATCAGGCCAGCAGGGGAGCAGTTAAGCGTTGATCAGGCTGACGGGAGTGGTTAGAGAGTGATCAGGCTGGCAGGCAGAAGCAGTTAGGGGCAATCAGGCAGGCAGGCAGGCTGGCGAGTGGTTGGGAGCCAGAAGTTCTGGATTGTGAGAGGGCAGTCAGGCATCCCTCGAGGGTCCCAGATTGGAGATGGTGCAGGCTGGGCTGAGGGACACCCCCCCCCACACACACACACCCGTGCACGAATTTCGTGCACCGGGCCTCTAGTTATGAATAAAACTGCCAAAAATATCCATGTGCAGGTTTTTGTATGGACGTTTTTCAGCTCCTTGATTAAATACCAAGATGTATTGTAAGAGTATGTTTAGTTTTGTAAGAAATTTTCAAAATATCTTCCAAAGTGTCTGTACCATTTTGCATTTTCACCAGCAATGAGTGGAATTTCTGTTCCTCTGTATTCTCACCAGCATATGCTGATGTTAGTGTTTTAGATTTTGGCCATTCTGATAGGTATATAATTATATCTTCCTATTGTTTTAATTTGTAATTCTCTAATGACATATGATGTGGAGCATCTTTTCATATATTTATTTGATATCTGTGGATCTTCTTTGGTGAAGTGCCTATTCAGGTCTTTTCCCTGTTTTTTTTTTTTTTACTAGTAATTGGATTGTTTTCTTATTACTGAGTTTAAAGAATTCTTTGTATTATTTGGGTCACAGTCCTTTATCAGATGTGTTTGGCAAATAATTTTTCCCAGCCTGTGGCTTATTGTTTCATTTTCTTTTTTTTTTTTTTTTAATTTCTTTATTGATTAAGGTGTCACATATTTGTCCTCATCCCCCCATTCCCATCCCACATCCCTCCCCATGGATGCCCCAACCCCCTGTTGGACTTAACCATTGGTTAGGCTCTTATGCATGCACACAAGACCTTTGGTTGATCTCTCCCCCCTCCCCCCACCCTCCCCTATCCTCCCTCTGAGGCCCGATAGTCCGATTGATGTCTCCTTGTTTCTGGTTCTGTTCTTGTTCATCAGTCCATGTTGTTCATCATTTCCCCTAGATGAGCAAAATCATGTGTCACTAGAGATGTACTTATAAGAATTGAATGTGCGACGAGCAATAATAGTTATGCTGACAGGCAAATGAATCAGTCAGTAGTGAGTTTCTTTCTGGACCAACAGTTCTTTTGAGACCCAATATCAATGTCCACCAGTTCCTTATGAGTATATGTTGGCACTGACCCCTCAGGTCTGGATGGTGGACAAATGGTGGTATTGCAGGTTCGACTCCCTCTGGTTTGGTCTCGGCCGGACCCGGGGCCAGGCTCACCCGGATCCAGGGGCCCACTGCCTCACCCGGATCCGGGGCCAGGCTCTCCCGGATCCAGGGGCCCGCGGCCTCACCCGGACCCGGGGCCAGGCTCACCCGGATCCAGGGGCCCGCGGCCTCACCCGGACCCGGGGCCAGGCTCACCCGGATCCAGGGGTCCACGACCCGGGGCCAGGCTCACCCGGATCCACGGGCCCACAGCCTCACCCGGACCCGGGGTCAGGCTCACCCGTATCCGGGGGCCCACGGCCTCACGCGGACCCGGGGCCAGGCTCTCCCGGATCCAGGGGCCCACGGCCTCACCCGGACCCGGGGCCAGGCTCACCCGGATCCAGGGGCCCAGGGCCTCACCCGGACCCGGGGCCAGGCTCACCCGGATCCAGGGGCCCACGGCCTCACCCGGACCCGGGGCCAGGCTCACCTGGATCCAGGGGCCCAGGGCCTCACCCGGACCCGGGGCCAGGCTCACCCGGATCCAGGGGCCCAGGGCCTCACCCGGACCCGGGGCCAGGCTCACCCGGATCCAGGGGCCCACGGCCTCACCCGGACCCGGGGCCAGGCTCACCCGGATCCAGGGGCCCAGGGCCTCACCCGGACCCGGGGCCAGGCTCACCCGGATCCTGGGGTCCACGGCCTCACCCGGACCCGGGCCAGGCTCACCCGGATCCAGGGGCCCGCGGCCTCACGCGGACCCGGGGCCAGGCTCACCCGGATCCAGGGGCCCGCGGCCCCACCCGGACCCGGGGCCAGGCTCACCCGGATCCAGGGGCCCGCGGCCCCACCCGGACCCGGGGCCAGGCTCACCCGGATCCTGGGGCCCACGGCCTCACCCGGACCCGGGGCCAGGCTCACCCGGATCCAGGGGCCCAGGGCCTCACCCGGACCCGGGGCCAGGCTCACCCGGATCCAGGGGCCCAGGGCCTCACCCGGACCCGGGGCCAGGCTCACCCGGATCCAGGGGCCCAGGGCCTCACCCGGACCCGGGGCCAGGCTCACCCGGATCCAGGGGCCCACGGCCTCACCCGGACCCGGGGCCAGGCTCACCCGGATCCAGGGGCCCAGGGCCTCACCCGGACCCGGGGCCAGGCTCACCCGGATCCAGGGGCCCAGGGCCTCACCCGGACCCGGGGCCAGGCTCACCCGGATCCAGGGGCCCAGGGCCTCACCCGGACCCGGGGCCAGGCTCACCCGGATCCAGGGGCCCACGGCCTCACCCGGACCCGGGGCCAGGCTCTCCCGGATCCAGGGGCCCACGGCCTCACCCGGACCCGGGGCCAGGCTCACCCGGATCCAGGGGCCCAGGGCCTCACCCGGACCCGGGGCCAGGCTCACCCGGATCCAGGGGCCCAGGGCCTCACCCGGACCCAGGGCCAGGCTCACCCGGCTCCAGGGGCCCACGGCCTCACCCGGACCCTGGACCCAGACTCACCCTGACCCAGTTCCCAGACTCACCCGGACCCAGAGGTGCGCAGCTTCACCCGGATCCGGGACCCAGCGGGGTTTCGTCTTCTTGATCCCATTTCCTGTTGGTCCATTCATTCTCAGTAATTCCTTCGGCCATTTTCTCAGAGCTCTAGGGCAGCCGCCGCAGAACTCGTTGGGCGGCGGGCTCGGCGAAGCTCCGGTGTGCCCGGTGCGCGGCGGCGGGCTGGTCCAGGGTGGCTGCGTCGCCCCTTGGGTCTGCAGCGGTAGCCAGTCACCGAGCGTGCGCACCTGGCCGCTTCCAGGGCGTTGAGATTCTTGAAGGACTCGGAGGTCAGCAAGTGCGGAGTCTCCCACCCCTTGTTTCCCAGTGGCTCGTCTGTCCGCGCTCGGCAGCGAGTGGGGCCTTCCCCTCAGCCGGAGACCGCCGGAGGGACTGCGCCGAGCACGTTCCAGGCCGCCACTGTGTCGCCTGAGCCGTAGTTCTTAAAGTGTGATCTTTGGGTCACCGGCATCAGCATCGTCCCGAGTACCCCTCTCTTTTATTCTAGTATTAGAGCATCTGCTCAGTCAGCCCTCCGGTGGTTCTGGATGGTGTCTGCTCTGCTCTCCCGTCGTAGACTCAAAATTGTTGTGGTAGGCAACAATCAGGCTTCCGCCCTATGCCTCCATCTTGGTCTTCCTTTGTATAGTTAAGTCTTGATTGTTGTTGGTGTCGCTGGGAGGAATTGTCCTCCAGGCCGATTGGCTGTGCGGATCCTCTGTGACTATAAAGGAAGAGTTGCTGTGTAGGAGACAGATTTATGGGCCGGGGCTTGGTGCAGCAAGGCTTTGGCGCTCACTGAGTCTGCCTCTAGAATGTGTCCTTTATGTGAGTGGTTGAAATCTGGTGTCATCTCATACCGACCACTAGATGCCCTCGTTTCTGGGTCTCCAATGGTGTGTAGGTCATCTACTACCTGAGACCACTCAGCAGGATTTGCGGCAAAAACTGCAGTTTCCTCCTCCTGTCTGAGCGTCCCTAGAGCAGTCCGACTAGAACCGCAGTTTATCTGGTCAAGCTGCCACAGGGCAGGCCACCCACATGCAAAAGCCGTTGCTTGGAGCCCAGGTGTGCCTGCAAGACGTGCGGGGCGGAGCTGCAAAACGAGCTGGGCGGGTCCCAGGGCGGGGCGAGTCTCAGGGCGGGGCGGGGCCTCAGGGCGCCACCAGACCATGGCGTGGCGAACCGCACTGGTTGCAAGTCCGCTCCTTCTGCCCTCCACGCTTCCAAGCCCCCTCGCTCCGCACTCCAATGCAGCAAACACTGATTGCTGGGCGCGCCTCCGCAAGGAAGTCACTCCCACTCTCCGATCCGAAGGCCGAGAGTCGCGCCTCTCCCCGCAGGCGTCTGGGGCGCTAATCTCCCCTAGGTTTGGAACAAAAGCCACAATTCCCTTCCCCCGACCCACGCGCCTCCGCACCTCAGCTCCTCCAGAGTTCGCTCTTTCCTCTTCTCTCTTAGCTGTAAATCCACCATTCAGCCTGCTCTCCTGTGGTTCTGGGTGGCAGACGCTCTGTGCGCGTGAAGTTCCTTTGTTTAACCTTGAAATTGTTGTGCGCGAAGTTCCCTTGCTCGACTCTGCTGCCCTCCCGGTTCTCCTCTCCCAAAATGGCCAGAGGACCCGAGTGTAAGACAGGAAGTCCTAAGAATCCTCCAAGTCGGTGTTGGCGGTCTCCGGGGCCCCGAGGATCTCAGTGGGGAGCTCGGTCGGGTCGGTGACGCGGGTGGGCCCGTCTCGCAGAAAGATGGTCTCTTCCTTCACCGAGAGCCGCTGCGCCGAGTCCGCGGCTGCCGCCACAGCAGTTGCCGCGGCGCCCACGAGCCCATGGCCCCGGCTGCGGTGCTGGCTGAGAGGAGCAGCCGCCCGGCCTGGGGAGACGCGAGCAGGAGTCGCCGCGCTTGCCAGTCCATCTTTTAGTTTTTTTTTCGGAACTGCCATGCGAGGCAACAGATCAGCCGTTCACCTCCGCCGCCATCTTTTTTTCCCATCTGTTTCATTTTCTTTACAGAGTCTTTCAGACAGCAGAAGTTTTTAATTTTAATGAAGTTCATATTATCAATTATTTCCTTCATGGATCATGTCTTTGGTTTTTGATCTAAAAAAAGTCATTGCCATATAGACCAGTGGTCGGCAAACTGCGGCTTGCAAGCCACATGCGGCTCTTTGGCCCCTTGAGTGTGGCTCTTCCACAAAATACCACAGCCTGGGCGAGTCTATTTTGAAGAAGTGGCGTTAGAAGTTTAAGTTTAAAAAATTTGGCTCTCAAAAGAAATTTCAATCGTTGTACTGTTGATATTTGGCTCTGTTGACTAATGAGTTTGCAGACCACTGATCTAGACTTTATCCTGTGTTATCTTTTAGGAGGGTTTTTTTTTTTAAAGTTTTTATTGATTTTTAGAGAAAGAGGAAGGGAGAGGGAGAGAGAGAAACATTGATGTGAGAGTGAAACATTGATCAGCTGCCTCCTGCATGTCCCCTACTGGGGATAGAGCCTGCAAACTGGGTTTGGCCCTGACCAGGGATCGAACCCGGCAACCTTTTGGTGCATGGGATAACATCCAACCAACTAAGCCACACCGGCCAGGCTCTAGGAGTTTTTTAGGTTGTGTTAAATTTAGACCTATGATCCGTTTTGAGTTTGGAAAAACTGACATCTTGACAATATTGAGTCTTCTATCAGTGAACATGGAATAACTCCATTTCTTTGATTTCTTTCATCGTCAGGGTTTTGTAGTTTTCCTTATATAGGTCCTGTATATATTTTGTTAGATTTATACCTAAGTATTGCATTTTTTTTTTGATCACTAATGTAATGCTAAATGGCATTGTGTTTTTAACTTAAAATTCCACTTGTTCATTTCTGGTTTATATAGAAAAGTAGTTGACTTGTTTTTAGTGAATATAGTTGACAAGTAACATTATGTAAATTTAAGGTGTGCAACATGTTAATTTAGTAAGTTTGATGGTTATACTATAATATTGTTTTCTATTTTCGTTATACTGTGCGTTAGATCTCTATGGCTTATTTACTACTTGTTGCAAGTTTATATCCTTAAACAACATCTGGCTTACCCTCCCAGCAATTGACTTTTGTATATTAATTAATCTTGTATCCTGCAATCATGCTATGATCACTTATTAGTTCCAGCTTTTTTCTTTTTCTTTTCTTTTTTTAATATATTTTTATTGATTTCAGAGAGGAAGGGGGAGAGAGAGAGATGGAAACATCAATGATGAGAATCATTGATTGGCTTGAGCCCACAAGCCAGGCATGTGCCCTTGACTGGAATTGAACCCGGGACCCTTCAGTCCGCAGGCCGATGCTCTATCCACTGAGCCAAACCAGCTAGGGCCAGCTTTTTTCTTTTTCAACAAAAAAAAATATTCTTTTGGATTTTCCATGTAGATAATTGTTACCTGTGAATAAAGACAATTTTATTTCTTCCTTCTTTATCTGTGTACCTTTTGTATTATTTTCTTGTCTTTTTTGTATTAGCTAGGACTTCCCATATGATGGAGTAAAGGTGTGGTGATAGGGGATGTCCTTGCCACAGTGGTAAATGAGAGGTTCGGAATGGGCCAGGGTTGCGCACCTATGACATGAGGCCATAATGTATCAAAAGAAGCTGTTATTTCAGGCACCTGGATGCAGGTGGGCTGAGTCTGAAAAAGGAATCAGCAGAGACTGAAGGGAGAGGCAGGTTTTTATTAATCCTTGCTGGCTGCAAGCCTCTCTGCTGACATAAGGGTCCGGTCCGTCCTTGGTTCCCTCCGATGCCAGGTGTCTTCTGGTTATCTAGCTATGCGGTGCTTGGCTGCAAGCTTTCTGCAAGATATTTGCTAAGCACAATAAGTTTTCTCTGCCCCGTTTTATTCTCTTTAACCCTTTCAGTAAAACTTTCAGTTTCTCACCATTAAATATGTTAGATTTTTGTGGATGTTTTTTGTAATTTTGAAGTAGTTCTCTTATTACTAGTTTCTTGAATAGTATTCATCTTCATTTCACTTATACACAAATGTGCGCGCGTGCATACACACACACACACACACACACACACACACTATCATTTACCTCTCCCTTTGAAGAACTTGTTTTAACATTTCTTGCAAAGGCCACTCTATTGATAATAAATTTCCTCAGTGTTTCTTTGTTTGAGAAAGTCTTTATTTCTCTATTTTTTTAAAAAACATTTTTTATTGATTTTAGAGAGGAAGGGTGAGGGGAGGGATAGAAATATCAATGATGAGGGAATAATCATTGATCGGCTGCCTCCTGCACGCCCCCCAGTGGGGATCAAGCCCACAACCCAGGCATGTACCCCTGACTGGAGTCAAACCCTGGACCCTTCAATCTGCCGGCTGATGCTCTATCCACAGAACCAAACCAGCTAGGGCTCTCCTTTTCTTTTGATGAATAATTTCCCAGGGTACATAATCCTAGGTTAGTGGTTTTCTCTCAACATAGCCATTTCACTCTGTTCCTCTCCTGTTTGCATGGTTTCTGAGACATCAGATGTCATTCTTCTGTTTATTCCTATATAGGTACAGTGTTGTGTTTTTTGTTTTTTCCTTCTGCTGTCTTCTTTTTCTCTATATTCTTTATCTTTGATCTTTTGTAGTTTGAATAGGATATGCCTAGGTATTGTTATTTTGACATTTATTGTTTTTGGTTTCCTCAATTTTTCTAGGACCTGTAGTTTGGCTTCTAATTTGGGGAAGATCTGAATCATTGTTTTAAATATTTCTTCTGTTTTTTTTTTTTTTTTTTTCTTTCTTTTTCCTCTGTATTGCATCTTTTGTAGTTTCCCAGAGTTCTTGGATTATCTGTTTCATTTTTTTTCAGTCACTTTTTTTCTCTTTGCTTTTCAGTTTTGAAAGTTTCTATTGACATATTCGCAAGTTTAGAGATTCTTTTCTCAGTCATGTCCAGTCTACTGTAGAGCTTATCAATGGCATTCTTAATTTTATTCTGTTGTTCAGCTCTAGTATTTTTCTTTGATTCTTTTTTAGAATTTTCATCTCTGCTTACATTGCCCATTTGTTCTTGCATACTGTCTCATTTTTCCATTAGAACTCGTAGCATATTAATCATAGTTTAAAACATTCCTGGTCTGATAATTCCAGCATTCCTGCCATGTCTGAGTCTGGTTCTGATGTTTGCTCCCTCTTTTCAGACTTTTTTGCTTTATAAGTGTGCATTAATGAAAGTTAGACATAATGTACTAGATAAAATGAACACCAGCCCTTAGTGGTCCGGTGGTAAGGTGTCAGTGGGAAAGCATTCTGTATTCCTGTGATTGGGTCTCAGTCTTGTAGTGAACCTCTGCCACTGGAGTGTGAATTTTTCACATGCTTATCAGTATCTCCTGTACCCCTCAGGTGGAACAGGGTGGCCAGAGGGGGCTGGAGTTGGGTTATTTCCCTTACCCGGTGGGTTAATCTCTAATAAAACTCTAGTTGGTTAGGTGCTGGTAAATAGTTTCTCTTGAGAGTAGTGGGTCTTGCTAAGAAGAGAATGCTCTGGTGTCTTTCACAATGATTACTGTTCTCCTTCCTCTGCTGGAAAAACAAAGAAATTTTTCTCTTATGAAACTCACAAAAAAAAAGTGTGGGGGCTTCCCTATGACTGTGTACCTCTGGAGTTTGGCCCTAAACTTGTACACACTTCGGTCCCAGCAATTTGTTACAGTTTAAATTTTCATGCCACTAGTGGTTTCTGGTGATGTTTCTGCTCTAAATTGTGATTCTGTGTATCCACCTGTCTGTGTTTCTAATTTGGGGGGGAAGCAATTTGCTCTGTGGTTTCACCTTTGAGGGATATATGAAAGTTGTTTATTATTTACTTTTTTTGTGCTTTACTTGTTAGAATGGAATGATGACTTACTTCTAACTCCCTTACTTGTTGGACAGGAAACCAAAAGTTGATACCTGTGTCTCAACTATGTCTGGTGTCTCCTTGCCTAGAAAATCTTTGCTTTACCTCCAGAAAACAAACCTTCACTCATTTTTTTTAGGTCGAGGAGAAGTGGTTGCTAAAGCCCTTGAGTAAGAAAGGCAAAGTAGGGACCTGTCTACATTTCAAACAGCATTAACTCTTAACCCATTTACATTTAACTTTAAATCTTCTTTATTCTTCACTCTCAATTTCAGACTTCCTTTTGCTACCAATATTTGAATTTTCTGAGAATTCAGTGGTGTAAAACAGGCCAGTTCTTACATTTTTTTCTTACTGCCAATATACGATCCACCTTTCTTGGTCTTCTACATTGTTATATAGCTTTTGAGGTATTGTTGCTATTATTGCTTCTGATGTTTTCCCTCTCTTGATATCTTTAATTTGTCAAGTTTTTATTTAAGGGAAATATTCAGTTAAAGCTTGTTTTTCTTTTGTTCAATTTCTTCTTATCAGAACCCCAAACCAAAACTAAATAATTAATTTAATTCCCTGAAACATTTTATAGAGATTTGCCTATGTTCCTTCACTGGCAAGTAAAGCTAAGAATTATTTGATAATGAAATGATTTCTTCTTTTTATCTTGATATCTGCAGAGAGAGGTTGACCTGTATATAATTATTTTAAAAAAGAAAAATCATTGGCATATTTTTTATACAAAGTAAAAGCAACTGAAATGTGAATGGGGAAAATAATTGTGATAGGTAATAAAGGTGCTCTTCTTTTTAAAGATGGACTTGAACATCTCACCATCAATCAGACTGCTGGCAATTATTATGATTTGTTGATACTTGATTATACTACAATTTGATGATTTGAGTCTGATTATTTACCCCTTAAAGATTTTTTAAAAATACTATTTCTGCAATTTCTTTTTATAATATACAGAGAAAGCAACTAGTGAGATGAATACTGCTGAAGATTGGGGTCTCATTTTGGATATTTGTGATAAAGTCGGTCAGTCTCGCACTGGGTAAGTATTGCAAAATTTCAAAGAACTTTTATTCATTTGTCCTTTTTATTAATATGAATACAACAAAGATAAGAAGGTGGAACATATTACAATTATAATTTATTTTAAAAGAGAATGTTTTTCCTAGAAGGATTTGAAGAATCATCCTATTTAGGTTACTCCTTATAACCAGTTATAGTAACATGACTGGTAAAAATGTTGCCACTTTAATTAATCACTCTTTCTTCCTGAAATCTAGCTTTTTTTCACTTGATTTTTCAAGTCATTAGGGTTTTCTCAGTTACAAAGTTTGATGGTCATTTCTGAGTTCTTTTCTTTGTCACATCTGCAACATACTACCACCCAACTGATCAATGACTACTGAAAGAGGCACTTAAGGGAAGTAGAACCTTAAACTTTTTGGCATATGGGCTTTTGGGAAACACAACTTTCAAGCAGTTCAGTGAGCAGATTAACTGGTATATATATTAATGATTTTCTTATTCCTGGGCTAATAATGTCTAGGTATTAGCAGCCTTACCCAGACATGTTGTCTTATTCATGTACTTTCATGTGAAAAATATTAGGGAGCACTATTGCATTATACTTGATTCTGGTGATCTTAACCTCTGATGTACCTTCTTTTGGCTGTTGTTCTTTCCCTTCTAAATATAGATAGTTTCTTAAACTCTTTTTGATTTAATTTTTTCCCTTAGCATCGTTTTCTTTTCTAATATTTTTTTTCTTTTAAAATCTGACAACTTCCAGGAAACATGTATTTTCAGCTCTAATTTTGTACCCAATCACTAGTTCTGTGGACACAGCATTATCTATATACTAGAGGCCCGGTGCATGAAATTGGTGCATGGGGGGTGGGGGGTGGGGGTGGGTGTCCCTCAGCCAAGCCTGCACCCTCCCTAATCTGGGATCCCTCTCACAATCCGGGACCGCTGGCTCCTAACTGCTCACCTCCCTGCCTGCCTGATCGCCTCTAACTGTCTCCCCCGGCCGGCATGGTCGCCCCCAACAGCCCCCCTCTGCTGGCCTGGTCGCCCTAACTAACCCCCCTGCTGGCCTGGTCACCCCCAACTACCCCTCTGTTGGCCTGGTCACTCCCAACTCCCCCTACCTGCTGGCCTGGTCACCCCTCACTGCCCCCCTTGCCTGCCTGGTCGCCCCCAACTGCCCCCCTCTGCCGGCCTGGTCACCCTAACTGCCTCCCCCCCGCTGGCCTGGTTGCTCCTAACCCCCCCCCCCCCCCGGCCGGCCTGGTCGTATCCAACTGCCCCCCTGTCAGCCTGGTTGCCCCCAACTCTCCCCACCCGCTGGCCTGGTCATCCCCAACTGCCCCCCCCTGCTGGCCTGGTTGCCCCCAATTGCCCTCATTGCCGGCCTGGTTGCCCCATGCAGTCTGCTGTTTAGTCATTTGGTCATCTCTCACTAATCCCCCTTGCTGGCCTGGTCGCCCCACGCAGCCTGCTGTTCAGTTGTTTGGTCATCCCTCACTAACCCCCCTGCTGGCCTGGTTGCCCCATGCAGCTTGCTTGCTGTTCACTTGTTTGGTCATCCCTCACTAACCCCCCTGCTGGCCTGGTTGCCCCATGCAGCCTGCTTGCTGTTCAGTCGTTTGGTCGTCCCTCACTAACCCCCCTGCTGGCCTGGTCACCCCATGCAGCATGCTGTTCAGTCGTTTGGTCGTCCCTCACTAACCCCCTGCCGGCCTTGTTGTCCCACAAAGCCTACTATTTGGTTGTCCATCCTGTTGTTTCTGTCGTGATGGCTCCTGGCTTTTTATATCCTATCTAATAATAGACAAATATGCAAATTGACCATACTTCCGACACACCCACAAGCCACGCCCACAAGCCACACCCACCATCCAATCAGAGCGAGTATGCAAATTAACCCAAACCAAGATGGCTACAGCCACAGAGAGCAAGGTTTCCCAGGTAACAGAGGAAGCCAAGCTTTCTGCCGGCCGTTGCAGGCCTAAGCCTCCACTCAAGCTACAAAGTTTCAATTATAGAAGGTAAACAAATTCAAACAAATGGCGGCAGAATGGAGCTTGAGAGAGCAGGCCAGGGTTGCCGCCGGCAACAGGGGAAGCAAAGCTTTCCGCACACCCTGGCCGGGACCACCTGCTTAAGGCAACAAAGTTTCAATTATAACCCCAACAGAAATGGCTGCCAGCCTCGGAGGGAGCCCCAGGCTTGGCTCCGCTCCAGGCTACAAAGTTTCAATTGAAGAAGGAAAATAAATTCCAGATACCAGGGCCTCCCCTTGGGTTGCCAGGGGGCGTGGCCCGCCTGCAAACCACCACAGGCCCCTCGCTCAGGCCACCCCACGCCCCAAGGGAACCCCACCCTGATCAGGGACACCCTTCAGGGCAAACCAGCTGGCCCCCACCCCTGTACCAGGCCTCTATCCTATCTAATAAAAGAGTACTATGCAGATTGATCATCACTGCAACACACAATATAGCTGCCCCCATGTGGTCAAAGATCCTGCCCCCATGTGGATACAGGATGGCCACCACAAGATGGCCAGCAGGAGAGGGCAGTTGGGAGGCACCTGGCCTGCAAGGGAGGGCAGTTGAGAGGGACCAAGCCTGCAAGGGAGGGCAGTTGGAGGTGATCAACCCTGCAGGAGAGGGCAGTTAGGGGTGAGCAGGCCGGAAGAGGAGGGAAGTTGGGGGCAAACAGGTTGGCAGCAGAGTGGTTAGGGGGTGATCAGGCTGGCAGGCAGAAGCGGTTAGGGGCAATCAGGAAGGCAGGCAGGCAAGCAGTTGGGAGCCAGCAGTCGTGGATTGTGAGAGGGATGTCCGACTGCCCGTTTAGGCCCGATCCCACCGGGCCTAAACGGGCAGTCGGACATCCCTTGAGGGGTCCTAGATTGGAGAGGGTACAGGCTGGGCTGAGGGACAACCCCCCTCTCCGTGCACGAATTTCGTGCACCAGGCCTCTAGTATTATATAAAAGGCTAAGTGACCAACTGTCCATCCGACCAACCGGCCGGTACATATGACGTGCACTGGCAATTTAAAAATGAACGTTGACTTGCTCATGCGCGATACATATGAAGTTCTTGCTGGCGCCAGTCACACACAATGCCAGAATGTATCTGAAGACCAACTATTGGCACAACGTGCCTCTGAATCTGAAATTAATTAATTTCCTTTCAATTGCACGAATCCGTGCACTGGGTCACTAGTTTCTGGATAGTCATCTGTATAAGCCTTAATCCTGCCCATCTGTAAACCTGACCTTGTGTCTCTTTTATCTTTAAACTTACTTTCCCTCTTTTGTTTCCTGTTTCTGTTAATGAAAAATTATTCTTGTATTTGCACTTAAAACCTTAGTTTCTGCCACATTTATTTTGTTACCCAACTCTGTAAATCTGCCTCCATAATATCCCTCAGAATGTTGGTGTTATAAAGTCTTCTTAGTTAAAATCTTGAACTTGGCCAAATCATTCAGGAGCAGTTTTTCTTCAAGTCCTTGTTACCCCTTCACTTTAGCCTTTTTAGGCCCCTACTGTGCTCTCTTTGCCAGGTTCCCAAAAATGTGGCTTTCAGAGCTGGCCTTATCCATGCCCTTTATTGTATTTATTTTTAGTATACGAAGTCTTGTTTTTCCTGACCTTGTAAGTTCCTTAATATAATTGAAATTTAAGTAGCTACTTTGTGCTACACATCTATTCCTTTTTCTGTATTTCTATTGCCCCCCTCCCCCGCTTACTTGAGATATTCTTTACCATGCCTAGATTTGTGGCATTTCTTTTCACTTCCATCTGCACCATTCTTTTCAACTTAAGCTTTTCAACCTTAGTTTGGTGTTGTTAGTCATTTTATTCCTTCAGTATGGAATAGTTTCTTCTACCACTTCCTATCTTTGTGTCTCATATCCTTCCAGACCCAATATAGGTATTATTTCTTCAACAAAGCTTTTCCTTACCCCCTTTACTGAAAATCATATTATGGTCCTCTGAATCCTTAAAGCACTATACCAAAAACTATTCTTACTTGTTTTGCCTTTTAAAATAGTAGTTTATATTTATTTAGTAGACTTAGATTTATAGAATGAAAGGTTCGTGGATTTTTGTTATACAGAGGAAAAGAAGCAAGTTAGCTTAGTGGTTGAGAGCATGGATTTGGGGTGAGACTGCCTGGGTTCAAATTCTAGCTGTTACCCCCTAACTATTTATATTGGGTAAGTAACTTACCTTTCTAGTTTGTAACAAAATGAAAATATTATCTTCTTCATAGAGGGCTTGTTTTGAGTATGTGCCAGGTACTATTATAAACAGTACATATACATAGTATGTATGTGTTTACATATATATATTTATAAACACTGTAGTGTTTATAATAATACCTGGCACATAGTTAAGTGGGTACACCTCTGCTTCTTTTTTATTAAAGTCATATTTTGTGACAGTTTGTTGAGGAGTATCAACCTAGCCCCATCCCTGTATATTTTGAAGATAAAACTTTTATCTAGCATTTCAGTACCTGAGTTTTCACTCAGTTGGTTTTCTTTTTATCTTTACTCTGGTGTCTTCCTATATTATAGATATTTTTTATGATAATTTGGTTAGTTGCTTGACATGAAAAGACAAACTAGTTTGTCTAGAAATAATGCATATTTTTCTAGTTAAAAATAAATTTTTAATTCTTTGGAAATTCTGTATGAAGTACAATAAAGATGAAGAGATCAATTTCTTTTTTCTTCATGTTAACATTATCGTACTAGAAACATTCATATTTTATGTTATTTCTTGTGATGGGAACTTCTAAGATCAACACTCTTAGCAACTATCAAATATACAATATAGTATTGTAACTATACTCACCATGCCATATAGTACATCCTCAGAACTTATTTGTCTTATAACTAGAAGTTTGTACCTCTGTTCTCTATTTCTGTTAGTTATATTCCACATATTAGTGCGATCATGCCGTATTTGTCTGCTGATTCATTTCACTTAGCATTAATGCCCTCAAGGTTCATTCACATTGTCCACATATATTTAAGATGTACTAATAGTTTTAAAAAACTCTTTTATTTGTCTTTTAAAAAAATCCAGTATCAATAGGTTTAGACACATGCTCATTTTTTTATATTTTTCAAATTTAGACAACATACTTTAGTATATTCCTTAATATTTCAGTTATCCTTTGGGGATTTTAATTGACATTATGCTAAATCTATACATTTACTTAGGCAGTATTTTCAGCTTTGCTAATTTAAATAATGAGGGGTGGTTCTATTTGTCCTTCATTTTTTCCCCTTTCTTTTTCCTTTTTCTTTTTTTCCTTCCACTTATTTTTTATTTTTGCTCTCTTGACAGTTATGGCTCCCTATTTCCTTTAAATCAGGGGTGGGAAACATCCAGCCTGAGGGCCGTGTAAGGCCCGCAAAAGCATTTGGTCTGGCCCTGCCAAGGCATTAGGGGTGAGTTAATTAAATGTTTGACCAACTACAGCAGGCTAATTTTTAAATTAATAATTTTGTATGGCCACAAATCCTATATAATAAAAGGCTAATATGCAAATCGACTGAACAGCACAATGATCGGTCCCTATGACATGCACTGACCAAGAGGGGCAGACGCTCAATGTAGGAGCTGCCCCTTGGTGGTCATTGCGCTCCCACAGTGGGAGCGCCACTCAGCCAGAAGCCAGGCTCACGGCTGGTGAGCACAGTGGTGGTGGCGGGAGCCTCTCCCGCCTCTGTGGCAGTGCTAAGGATGTCCGACTAACGGCTCCCAGACTGCGAGAGTGCGCAGGCCAGGCTTAGGGACCCTCCCCCCCCCCATCAACAAGTGCAGAATTTTGTGCACCAGGCCTCTAGTGATGTTATAAATATCCAACTGGCCCTTGGCAGAGAAAAGGTTGCCCACCCCTGCTTTAAATCCTTATTATTTATTTGTATAAATGTAGTATTTCTTTACAGCTTTTGTTAATAACGAATTGTTTGAGAAGGATTAAATAATAATTGTGATATCATTCTAATATTATTGAAGTTTTTTAAAGTCAAACCTCAATATTTATTCTTGTGTGTGATTTCTCTTTAAGAATGTTTTACATAACCATCAGGACCACATTTTGACCTTTGCTTTCCTGGGTCCTTTTCTCTATTAAAAAACTGTAAAAATATTTTATGATCGTATTGTTGTAAAGACAAGTATATTATACATTAAAACATTTTCTTTTATCTATAAGTTCTTTATTTTCTTTTAAAAAATTAAAACATTTTTGTGTACCCCTAATATTATTGTGAGCTCTATGCATAGTGCCAATGTGCCTAAGGATAGTATTACAGAATTGAGTTATACTTAGTAATAGTTATACTCAGGTCAACTTAGTAATAGAAAATTCTGAAGGGTTTTTTTTTTTTTTTAGATGACCAGTAAACTATGGGGTACTTAGGGAGGAGATACTAATATGTAATTTATTTGTTGGTTTATTTGTTTTTATTGTGGTAAATATACGGGTTCGTGTCATTTGGTATTTTTGCATTGTGTGATCATCACTGCTACCCCGCTCTAGAGCTTTTTATCATCCCCAGCCAATCTCTCTAGCTATTAAACAACTTTCCATTCTCCCCTCCTCCAGCATCTGAAAACCACTTATAGTTTGTTTTTAATCTTTTAAATCATTTTATAGTTAATGTATATGAAAAACTTACGGAGATCTCTCTGGTTTATGTTATTAGGAACCTATATACTCATAGGTTGTCTCCCCCAAAATGTATATACATTTTAACAGTTGATAACTCACTTAATTTTCACTCCTTTTCAGGAAATAACGGCTGAAGCCAGACTAAGCTTTGAACAAGGAAAATTTATCCTAAAGTGCCACTAGACTTTTTAAAAATGGGTATACATAAAAGATAAAGTTTATGGTACAAAACTGGCAACAGTTGATGGATTGAGGGCACACATACCCAATGAAATGATTGATGTTTCCAGATCTATTGCTTTGTGTTATCAAAAGTGCCTGGACCAGAATGGTTATCAGTTTAAAAACAGGCATTGACAAAAAAATTGTTCATTTCTGTAGATTCTTTTAAATTTTGAAAATGAACTGTATGTTAATAAACACTGAGTTTATAATCATTCAAAGTGCATATTTTTTGGGGGTACACCCTGTATGTTTAGATATGGGTTGCTGATGGTAGCATAAGAATACTGGACAATATTGTAGGTTGTCAATGAGGTATTCTAGATACCTGGTGTGCTTTAAAGAAGACTGAGACATGTAATTGGTGTGAAAGAGGAAAGGGGACATTAATTTTCCTGAGACAAATTTAGACAGGGTAGGTTAATGTAGAGGGAAGTTATAGATTGCAATGCAATTCATAAGTTTATTTTTTTAGGCAATAGTCTAGATTTAAAAAAAAAGTATTAACATTTGGTGTTAATCTGTAATTTTATAAAACGTATAGATCTCTTTAAGAGGTCTGATTTAGGGATGATGAAGGGGAATTTTGGAAAAACATTTCTTGTTCAGAAAGATTTTTAACCTTTTGCACTCGGATGTCGAGTGTGACTCAACACAGTTAGCATTAGAATAAAGGAATCGAGAAAAAAGCAAGCGAGTGCAAAGGGTTAAAAATAAAAAGGATATGTAACAAGCAACATATTATAGAATTATTTAATGCATAAATACAATAATTTATTTTAAGTTTTTCTTCCCTAAGGAAATTATTTTTAAAAATCCTTTGGCCTCCCCTTCCTCTTCCTCTTCCTCTTCCTCTTCCCTTTCCTTCCCTTCCTCTTCCCTTCCTCTTCCCTTCCTCTTCCCTTCCTTTTCTTTTCTTTTTCTTTTTTGTTACAGTAACCTGTTTTGGAGTTCTGGTAGTTTGGAAAATGTTCTGAAGTTTTCAGGGGGGAAAAAAGAACCATTATTGTGAAATTCTCTTTAGTCAGGACTATGACTCAAAAACATGGCTCCCAGTGGTGTTTTGAAAATCTCTCCTTAATTCTTCCTCTCTTAAAAAAAATGTTGCTGTTCTGTTCTTTAAATCACACACAGTGTGTATTTATTGATTTAAAAATTTATAATATCCTCCTATATAATAAAGAGGTAATATGCAAATTGATCATCACTCCAACACACAAGATGGCCACCCCCATGTGGACACAAGATGGCCAGCAGGGGAGGGCAGTTGGGAGGAACCCAGGCCTGCAGGAGAGGGCAGTTGGGGGGAAACCAGGCCTGCAGGGGAGGGCAGTTGTGGGCGATCAGGCCAGCAGGGGAGAGCAGTTGGGAGGGACCAGGCCTGCAAGGGAGGGCAGTTGGGGGCGATCAAGCCTGCAGGGGAGGGCAGTTAGGGGTGATCAGGCCCTGCAGGGGAGGGCAGTTGGGGGGAACCAGGCCTGCAGGGGAAGGCAGTTGGGGGGAACCAGGCCTGCAGGGGAGGGCAGTTGGGGGGGGGGGACCCAGGCCTGCAGGGGAGGGCAATTGGGGGGGACCCAGGCCTGTAGGGGAGGGCAGTTGGGGGGAACCAGGCCTGCAGGGGAGGGCAGTTAGGGGCAATCGGGCCTGCAGGGGAGGGCAGTTGAGGGCGACCAGGCCTGCAGGGAAGGACAGTTAGTGGTGACCAGGCTGGCAGGGGAGCACAGGGGTGACCAGTCCAGCAGGGGAGGGCAGTTAGGGGCAATTGGGCCGGCAGGGGAGCAGTTAGGTGTCGATCAGGCTTTCAGGGGAGTGGTTAGGGGGCAATCAGGCAGGCAGGCAGGCAAGCGGTTGGGAGCCAGCAGTCCTGGATTGTGAGCGGGGTCCCAGATTGGAGAGGGTGCAGGCTGTGCTGAGGGACACCCCCCTCCCCCATGCACGAATTTCATGCACCGGGCCTCTAGTTTTTATATAATAAAAATGCACTTTTTTGCTTTTAAAATAGAAACATTCACATGGCTCAAACATTAAAACAACTTAAAAGATGAACATTGACAAACCTCCTGTCCTCCCCACCCCCATCCTCTAAGGTAACCACTTTTGTTTCTTTTCTATCAGTTCATTGTTTCTTTACACACATATGAATATATTTCCCCCATTCGTAGATAATAGGTATATTGTATACACTATTCTACATTTGTAATTAATATATCCTATTAGTATTAGAAATGTATTTCCTCTCATGTCTATTAATATTACATTAGTTGTAAAAATTGAAAAATTTAGAAATAATTTTCTAGTTTAGTATTAGTTTTGATTAGTGCCATGTAGAATATTTAACATTCTTTAATAATTATTAATTAAAATTATTATTTTAAATATATCAATTTCAGGAAACCTAATAGATGTAATACCTGTTTGCCTCATATAGATAATAAGGTTTTTTAAAAGCCTGAAGTGTTTGAATATGCTGGACTTAAAACCTTAGAAACATTCTGAAAATTTTTTTCTAACTTACTGAGATATTCACATGATTTTTAGTGTGCAGTTCCAGTGTATGAGTAATTACTGAAAAATGCCTAGCCAGTGAGGTCATATGATGAACTGAAAAGTCTCTTTAAAATCAAGAGAACTTTCAGAATGATAGTAGCAGTTTTCTTTAACATGTCTTCACATAATAAAAATAGCTTTGTCTGTTAGTTTTGACTGATTTGTTTATATTATATGTAAAAAATGTGAGTATAGGTAATAGGTTAAACATACCAAAGTTCTGTAATTGACTGCCAGATTAATTTGTGCTATTATTTTATATTTTAACTGTCTTTGCTTAAAGATATAGTTGACTGAAGGTGGAAAATGTACCTTTTTTTTTTTTTTAACTTGACTAAGAGCTCAATTTAGGTTGTAAGTTTTGATTTATTCAGACAGAATTAGAAGGATAAAATAGTAGTCATTACTAATATTTTCTGAAAAATATAAATATAAGTCTTTTGGAAAGAGTTTGTTAAAAATGTTTTTCATTGGATCTCTAATGTCCTGTCCTGGACCTGGGCTGTGACTTTTTCTGACCTTCAACTGGAGGTTGATAGAATACTATATTCCTGGTCTTTTAAGGGAAAATTCAAGTCTTTTTGTTGGAAGGGCAGCATCAGGGAGAGAGATAGTTCTGTTGCAGTATACATTTTATTACCATCATAGCCTTAATTTCCAGGCCTTAATTTTCAAAGTCTTTTAAATGCCTTTTTAAGACTAATACCCAACATTTATTGACTGCTTATTATTTGCCAAATCTTGCTTAAGTCCTTATAAACACTTTATTTAATCATCAGAGCAGGTCTAGGTACAGTAGGTTTTTCCAGTTTACAAATGAGAATCTGACCCATATTTGGGATTCTTTAATGTAATTTAAATTAAGGGACGAGTTCCTTAAGGGAAGAGTTCCACCAGGAATAAAATTAAAGGATTTTTTTTGTAAAGCCTGATCTTGATTTCCATGTCTCTTTCACTTTCTTAACATCACAGAACTATGGCAGTTGGTTTCATTCTCTTTGCATCATCATTTTTTCTTTTATTTGACAAACAGTGAGTAGTGGCTGGGCATCATGCTTTTCGTATACAGTGGTGAATAAAGCAAGCACACCTTTGCCATCAGTTGTGGTAACAGTCTATAGTGCAAGATAGAAATAACCAGGTAAAGACAATGAGCTAAGAAGATAATGAGCAGAGTGCTTTAGTGGAGTATAGAAGGGGAACCTAACTCAGTTTTTTCAGGGAAGGACAGGTGTGAGAAGATAACATTTATGCTAAGATTTTCAAGTTGAGAAGGAAACAGCTGAAAGCAGAGGTCCTAGGCAGAGGAATAGCACCTACATCAGCGGTTCTCAACCTGTGGGTCGTGACCCCTTTGGGGGTCGAACGACCCTTTCACAGGGGTCGCCTAAGACATCCTGCATATCAGATATTTACATTACGATTCATAACAGTAGCAAAATTACAGTTATGAAGTAGCAATGAAAATAATTTTATGGTTGGGGGTCACCACAACATGAGGAACTGTATTAAAGGGTCGCGGCATTAGGAAGGTTGAGAACCACTGATCTACATGAATGCTGCAAAGTGGAGAATACTTGGTGCTTTCTAAGGACATGAAAGATGTAGAGTAGCTGGAGCAGAGGTGAATTGCCCTAAGTGAGCACAGTGTTGGGTATAAGAGAGAGTGAGTGAGTTAGAAACATGTAAGGTAATAGTCAGAATGATTGAAATTGTGATTATAGAGGGTTTTCCATTATTGGTCATGACACGGTCTAGGATGTGACCATGACAGTTAATAATAATAATATGCGATAGAAGGAAAAAAGCCAAGTTATCGGAAGCATCACTTACATTATCATTAACATCTCTAAGAGTAAGACAGGAGTAATGTTGGAAAGAGTTGACAGTGAGCCAGGAGTTAAAATCATTGAGAGATGAGGGGGCAGATGAGGTTTTCTAAGTAAACTGGAACAAGAAGATAGTATGACATAATCAGAACTGGACTGTTTTGGGAAAGAGGAGGGGGATAATGATTTGGAAGAAACAAAAAGATAAAAGAGGACCCATACATATCTCATTTAATGTAAGTACAAGAGCCTTGGGAAGACAAAAAGCCACCACTTGAGATAGGAGTAGTATCCTCCTTGGGGAGCCAGGTTTCTGTAAGGAAAAAAGACTAAGGATAGGGCTTTTGTTGATAGTGGGCTGTGAATTCTAGAGGGTACAGTTGAAAGGTTTCTGAAGTTGGTAATGGATATGCAGAGCTGTTCCATGATGGAACGGATAGTCTGGATCTTCTTGTAGGGACTGGTATAAACAAGAATAGCAGGCATATATGTTCTCAAGTTGTCAGTTACTGGGTAGTAAGTAGAGACTTTCTCTTGACCTCTGCAGGCAGAACCTTGGAGGACTGGAAAGGAGAGTAGTTGGGGCTCTTTTGATTCCTTTCCATAACGGTGTAGAGGTTTGAGGTGGATAGGCTTACATCAAGTCAAAAGCTCACTCTTATCCTTTGCTCAGTTGAACATCTTTTTCTGTTTTTAAGAGCTATTTGTATTTCCTTTCCTGTGAACTGTATGTATGTATCTTTTCCTCATTTCTAGGAGACCTCGATTTATTAGGAACATATCTATAATATGACTTGTATATATATGTGTGTATATATACGGTATACATACATATATTTCCATTGACTTTGCTTTGTTATTTGTTTTCTTTAAAAGTTTGTGACTTTTATGTAGTTGAATTTATCACTCTTTTCTTACGTTTATAGAATTTTGAGTTACACAGGAATTTTCCAAGGTTTTAGTGGAATTATCTTACCTTTTTTTTAAGGTTTCATTTTCATTTTCTAATTAACAGACTGCTTTTTAAATATAATTTTAGACTTAAAGAAAGTGGATTAGAGTGATTGGGTTGAGTGATTTAGTGAGCCACACTAAGGCTGTGTGGCTCAGTTGGTTGAAATGGCGTCTCATACTCCAAAGGGTTGTGGGTTTCATTCCGGGTCAGGACTTATGCTTGGATTTTGGGGTTCAGTTTTAGGATTGGTGTGCATTCGAGAGGCAGCTGATTGATGTTTCTCTCTTTCTCTCTCTCTCCCTCTCTCCCTTCCTCTCTCTAAAATCAATAGAGTGTATCCTCAGGTGGGGATTTAGAAAAAGGGAAAAATTCAGCAGATAGTACAAAGAATTCCGTATACCTATTCCTCCCCTTGCAGTTTCCATATTATTAACATCTTGAATTAGTGTGGTACCTATATTACAAGTAATGAACCAATATTGATACACTGTTATTAACTAAAGTTTATTGTTTACATTAAAGCTCACTCTGTTTGTTGTACAGTTTATGGGTTTGACATATCCATAATGACATGTATCTATCATTACAAGTATCACAAAGAATAGTTTCACCATCCTAAAAATGTTCTGTCCTCCACCTACTCATCCCTTTTTCCCCTTCCTCTGACTGACAACCACTAATTTTTTTTACTGTTGCCTTTTTCAAAATGTCATATAGTTGGAATCATATAGTATGTAGCCTTTCAGATCAGCTTTTTGCTAAGTAAGCAAAATGCACTTAAGCTTCATTTGTCTTTTCATGGCTTGCTATATCTTTTTGGTGATTGTGAACAAAGCTTCTAAAAAATACATTTATGAACCATGTGTGTGTGTACATAGGTTTTTAGCTCAGTAGGGTAAATACCTAGGAGCTTGGTTGCTGGATCACATGGTAAGACTATGTTTAGTTTTGTAAGAAACCATCAAACTGTCTTTTCAAAGCCTCTGTGCCTGTGTTTTCAACTTTACATTTGTTTTCTTAAGATTGCTGCAGCTATTCGTGGTCTTTTTTGGTTCCATATAAATTTTTGGAGCATTTGTTCTAGATCTGTGAAATATGCTGTTGGTATTTTAATAGGGATTGCATTGAATCATATATTGCCTTGGGTAGTAATGGACATTTTAATGATGTTGATTCTACCAATCCAGTGGTCGGCAAACTCATTAGGCAACAGAGCCAAATATCAACACTACAATGATTGAAATTTCTTTTGAGAGACAAATTTTTTAAACTTAAACTTCTTCTAATGCCACTTCTTCAAAATAGACGTGCCCAGGCCGTGGTGTTTTGTGGAAGAGCCACACTCAAGGGGCCAAAGAGCTGCATGTGGCTCACGAGCCACAGTTTGCCGACCACTGTACCAATCCATGAACACGGTATATTCTTCCACTAGTTTATATCTTCTTCTATCTCTTTTTTCAACGTCCTGTAGTTTTTCGAGTACAGGTCTTTTGCCTTTTTGGTTAAGTTTATTCCTAAGTACTTTATTTTTTTTTTTTGCAATGGTAAATGGGGTTGCTTGTTTAGTTTCTCTTTCTAAGAATTCATTATTGGTGTATAAAAAAGCCACTGATTTTTGGGTGATGATTGCTGGGTTCTTTAAATAGTCAAATAACATTGTCTATTATACTCATGTTCTATCAACCATCATAAAAGAAATGCCTACTTTACAAGCTCAGAATTGAGAATTTGATATTTGTACTCAGTGTTTCGCTCTTCTTCCCTTGTATTGTGTAGACTTTTATGTAATGTGTATTACAAATCAAATACACATTTTGATTATGTCATTGAATATTCAGTTGTTATTTATCCCAGTTCTTATTCCTTCCATGTTTTATATTTGAGTTTCCTTACATATATATTGACTTAATTCAGCAAAGATTTGAGTTCCCATATCACATATATGTGTGCCTGCTAGGCACTGCATACTAAGGCTATAAAAGATATGCATACTAGTACACATGTACTCTCCTTCCCTTCATAATATAGATATACATACAGGGATAGGCAAAAGGGGGTTTACAGTTGTTTGTATGGAAAAAGACATGCAGGTTATAATTATTACAATTGCTTGATTAACTTTGTTTTGCCTACTCACAATTGTAAACCTGTGTTTACTCACCACTGTATATTCTTGAATGGTAAGTTGTAGTAAAGCACTTTTTATAGCATGTCAAATGAAAATGTAAAATTTAATTCACTCTGAAATAGCTTTGGAAGCTAAAGTTGTAAAGCTAACTTGATAGAAGAAGATATGTTTGTGCTTTCTAGAACTAACATTGTTGAGTGCCTCTAAGTCCCTGGCACCAGTCTAGTATTGTAATAACATACTGATAAGAAAGCATTATCATTCCCTATTATAGATGAGGTCTGTCAAGTTACAACTCTTTTTCTACTGTATCACAGTGCTGCTTTTGTCTGGCAGTGGTTCTCAGCCCTGGTGGTATTGCTCTATTAGGGATTACTTTGGTTGTCACACTGACATGGGGTTACTACTGACATTGATTGGGGAAGGGGGCGGGGACCAGGAGCGTTATATGCCAGATCGTCCTACTCTACAAATAATTTTCTGCCCCGAATACCAGGTGTGCATATGTTTAGAAACATATTACTAACTAGAGGCCCGGTGCACAAAATTTGTGCACGGGGGTGTGTGTCCATCAGCCCAGCCTGCACCCTCTCCAATCTGGGACACCTCGAGGGCTGTCCAACTGCCCGTTTAGGACCTGAATTGGGCCTAAACTGGCAGTCGGACATCCCTCTCACAATCTAGGACTGCTGGCTCCCAACTGCTTGCCTGCCTGCCTTCTGATTGCCCCTAACCGCTTCTGCCTGCCAGCCTGGTCACCTCCTAACCATTCCCCTGCCAGCCTGTTTGCCCACAACTGCCCTCTCCTGCAGGCTGGGTCACCCCTAACTGCCCTCCCCTGCAGGCCTGGTCCCCCCCAACTGCTCTCCCCTGCAGGCCCAGTCGCCCCCAACTTCCCACCTCTGCCGGCCTGGTCACCCCTAACTGCCCTCCCCTGCAGGCTTGATTATCCCCAACTGCCCTCCCTTGCAGGCCTGGTCCCTCCCAACTGCCCTCCCCTGCAGGCTTGATCATCCCCAACTGCCCTCCCTTGCAGGCCTGGTCCCTCCCAACTGCCCTCCCCTGCTGGCCATCTTGTGGTGGCCATCTTGTGTCCAAATGGGGGAAGCCATCTTTGACCACATGGGGGCAGCCATCTTGTGTGTTGGAGTGATGGTCAATTTGCATATTACTCTTTTATTAGATAGGATATTTTTTGTACTTTTAAGTTCTATTTCATAGTTGATTAATACTATGCGAGCACATTCATTAACTGATCCTACCTAATAAAAGAGTAATATGCAAATTGACCGCACCTTCACCATGCACAAGCCACGCCCACCAGTCAACCAGGGCAAGTATGCAAATTAACCCAACCAAGATGGCAGTTAATTTGCATACATAGGTGCCCTGAGTGGACCCCCTGCAAAGGATCGCAGGGAGCTGGGTGCATGAGCGGACCCCCTGCAATCAATCGCAAGGAGCTGGGTGTCCACGCTGGCACCAGGTCGAAAGCCTCCACTGGAGGCTTTCAGCCTGGTGCACGAGCGGACCCCCTGTGATTGATCGCAGGAAGCTGGGTGTCTGCTCTGGCTGGAGGCTTTGGCCTGGTGCCGGAGCAGACCCACTACAATCCTACATAGCAGACCCACTACATAGCAGACCCACTATGTTGCAGGCTCCTCACTGGCCGGGGCCCAGATCAGGGCTCATGCAGGAGGCAACCAATCAAAGTGTTCCTCTCACTTTGATGTTTCTCTCTGTCTTTCCCTTTCTCTTCCACATTCTCTAAAAGTCAATGGAAACATATCCTCAGGTGAGGATAAAAAATAAATAAAGAAATCCATATCCTATGAAAGACACATCTTGAAAATGCCTAAAGAAAGTTGTCATTTTTTCTTGGTGAAGGGACTGGAGTCGTGTTGATGAAAACACCTTGGTGGCTGTGGTGACTGGCAGTGGCTGCAGCAGCGGGGTGATGGGGCTGGTGCCTTCCCCTGATCGGCCCGGTTGCCTCCCACAAAGGGAGGCCAGACTTCGGCTTAGGCCTGCTCCCCCTGGGGCGCGGGCCTAAGCCGTCAGTAGGACATCCCCAGAGGGCTCCCAGTATGTGAGAGGGGGCAGGTTGGGCTGAGGGACCCCCGACCCCCCAGTGTACGAATTTCGTGCATCGGGCCCCTAGTATAGATATAAGTGGGTAGACATTTATAAATAATGTGTGGTGACAATTTTGGAAATTTACTCAGAGCTATTCAAAGAGATTTGAAATTTCATTATTCTTTGAAAAGAGAATTGTAGGATTGCAAAATTAGTTTTAGTTTTCCTTGACCCCCCTGACAATAGATTTGAGCTATATCATATGCATGTTTAACTTATTGAATTTAACTGTATTCTTTTGTAGCCCCTCAAATTTTACTTTTCCTAAAAACTTGTCCCTGCTATTCATTTAATGAGCTTATATGTGCTGTCTCACAATTACAGTCCCCCTTTCTCTTATAAACTGTGAATGTCTCACTGTGAGTGTGATTCTTGCTCAAGAGTATGCATGTTTTAAACAACATAGCCCTATATGCACGCTAACTTCTTTAGCTGGTGGTAAAAGTAACATTTTGCTTTAATAATTGAGGAAAGGTTGCCTGTATTGAGCATAATTGAGAGATGGCAGAGTATGTTCTCCAACAGATAGTCCCCTAATCAAGAACAGTTGATGATCTGCAGTTTTTCCTTTATAATCTTGACTTTGCAAACAAACCCTGGGAATGGTGCAATTTCATTACATTTTACAATAGTGTGATTTAGGCTATTTTCATTTGTCACATGGAAGAAAAACAGTTTTTTTGTGGTTGGAAAATTGGGAGAGAGAATTCTCCTTTCCTGTTTTTTGTTTGCTTGTGTTTTACCTCTATCTTGTTTTCCCATCTCAAGATAAGGAAGAGAGAGAATATATCATACAAAAAGTTTTAAAATATCAAAAGGAGCTTTTGAGAAGTTTTTGAGAGAGATGAGGGTTTGATTTCCCTTACAAAGGTAGGTGATAGAAACCATTGGTAGACTCTTAAATGCACATGCAGATTTTATTGTAGCATGAATTTTTACAAAATATTTCATTTGTGTTTATTACCATGTCATTTTTCTCACATGCTGTGTTCCTCCCAGTACTACTTATTGTTCATTTTTCCCTTATTATGGTCTTATTATAATTCTAAGAAATAAATTTTATTCAACTATGTGCATTTTTCACATAGAAAGCAAATTCAGTGGAAAATATGCAGAAATTGATAACAAATGGCTTTATAAGGAAGACTTTAATTCTAAATACTATGATACAACAGTGAAAAGTAGTTATTTTCTATATTTAACTCAACAGCATTTTAAAATTATTTTATTTTTTAAGGTTCCAATAGGCATGTTAACTTTTTATGTATTACTAGAGGCCTGGTGCACAAAATTCATGCACGGTGAGGGGGGAAGGGGTAGTCCCTCAGCCTGGCCTGCACCCTCTCGCAATCCAGGACCGCTGGCTCCTAACCGCTCACCTGCCTGCCTGCCTGATCGCCCCTAACCACTCTGCCTGCCTGCCTGATTGCCCCTAACTGCTCTCCCCTGCCGGCCTGATCGCCCCTAACTGCTCTCCCCTGTCGGCCTGATTGCCCCTAACTGTCTCTGCCTCATCCCCTGCTGCCGTGGCTTTGTCCGGAGGACATCCAGAAGGATGTCCGGAAGATGTCCGGTCTAATTAGCATATTACCTTTTTATTAGTATAGATTTTTAAAAATTTATCTTTAATTGTTGAAAGTATTACAGATATCTCCCTTTTCCCCCCATTGACCCCCTCCATCCTGAACCCGTGCCCCCACCTCCAAGGCCTTCACTACAATACTTATTGTCTGTGTTCATGGGTTATACATATATGCATGTAAGTTTTTGGTTAATTTCTCTCCACCCACCCACCAACTCCCACCTTCCCTCTGAGATTCATCAGTTTGTTCCATGCTTTTATGTCTCCGGATCTATTTTGTCCACATGAAAATGAGATCATGTGATACTTGTCTTTCTCTGACTGACTTATTTCGTTTAGTACAATACTCTCCAGGTCCCTCCATGCTGTCTCAAAGAGTAAGAGATCATTCTTTTTTACAGCTTCATAGTATTCCGTGATGTAGATGTACCACAGCTTTTTTATCTACTCATGTACTGATGGTCACTTGGGCTTTTTCCAGATCTTAGCTATTGTAAATTGTGCTGCTATGAACATAGGGGTGCATGCATTCTTTCTGATTGGTGTTTCAGGTTTCTTAGGATAAATTTCTAGAAGTGGGATCACTGGGTCAAATGGCAGTTCTATTTTGAATTTTTTGAGGAAACTCCACACTGTTTTCCACAGTAGCTGCACCAGTCTGCATTCCCCTAGCAGTGTACTAGGGTTCCCTTTTCTCCACCTCCTCGCCAGCACTTGTCATTCGTTGATCTGTCAATGGTAGCCATTCTGACAGGTTTGAGGTGATACCTCATTGTCATTTTAATTTGCATCTCTCTGATGATCAGTGACTTTGAACATTTTTTCATATGTCTCTTGGCCATCTGTATGTCCACTTTGGAGAAGTGTCTATTTAGGCCCTTTGCCCATTTTTATATTGGATTGTTTGTCTTTCTTTTGTTAAGTTGTATGAATTCTTCTATATATTTTGGAAATTAATCCCTTATAAGATGTATCATTGCCAAATATGTCCTCCCATACAGTGGAATCCCTTTTCGTTTTGTTGATAGTTTCTTTTGCTGTGCAAAAGCTTTTTATTTTGATGTAGTCGCATTTGTTTATTTCTCCTTTGTTTCCTTTGCCCTAGGAGATGTAGCCACACATATATTGCTACGAGAGATGTCTGAGATTTTGCTGCCTATGGTTTCTTCTAGGATTTTTATGGTTTCACAACTTACATTTAAGTCTTTTATCCATTTTGAGTTTATTCTTGGGCATGGTGTAAGTTGATGGTCTAGTTTCTTTTTTTGCAGGTACCTACCCAGTTTTCCCAACACCATTTATTGAAGAGACTATATCGACTCCATTGTATATTCTTGCCTCCTTTGTCAAATATTAATTGAGCATAATGGCTTGGGTCGATTTCTGGGTTCTCTATTCTGTTCCATTGATCTATATGCCTGTTCTTGTGCCAGTACCAGCCTGTTTTGATTACAGTGGCTTTGTAGTATAGCTTGATATTTCAACAGCTTTTTATTGAGCATCAACCATACTGATGGCACTATTCTATGCAACATGCAGAATGAAAGTGTATTATCTTCAGGCACTGAAGAGCAGTAGTAGTTGCTAAATAGTTCTTACTTTTGTTCTCTCAAATTTCAATTGAGTATTTATTATGTAGCCTGGCTAGGAAGTGGGAACCAAGGATGAGCAGCATAGCCCTGGACCCTGTCTTTAGGAACCCTCAAGATGGGGAGATAAACAGTTAAGGAAATTTTATGTTAGAAAAAAAAGATGAAAAGAAAGAATTCTAAATAATACACATTAATACTGTTGAAAACTGACATCTGGTAGCCCACTTTGTTAGTGGCTAGTCTATTGCTACATAACAAACAAGGCTAAGACTATGTGGCTTAAAAGAGCAATCTGTTACCTTCACAGTTTTGTGAATTAGTTAACAACAGTCAGATAGTGGATGAAACTGGAGTCATGTGAAGGCCTGACTGGGATGGATGGTCAAATGGGTAGCCGTTGATGGCTGGCTATCAGCGAGGACCTCGGTTGGGGCTATCCTTTGCATGTGGCTTGAGTTTCTCACAGAAATGTGGCTGGGTTCCTGGAGGGAACATCCTAAAAGCAAATGTTCAAAGAGACCTAGATGTACTCTACATGGCTTCTTATGAACTGTACATCTCAGAACATCACTTCTCTTATAGTCAACTAGGCTCCCAGTGCATGAATTCCTGCACCTTGAAAGGAACTGTGGGCCGCAGGCTGAGGTGGGCACAAGGGCGGGTCTCAACTCATCCTCCATGCCCCCTCCCGCTGCGGCCCCCAGTCCCCTGTCTGCCAGCGGCCCCACTCCTGCTGCTGCCGCTGCTCCTACTTGCTCATCAGCAGGTGCCAACCCCGCTCGCACCTGCTGACGGCACAGAGCGATTGGGGCCGGTGCCAGCAGTGGTGTGATCAGTGGCTGCTGTCCCGATCACCCATCAGGAGCAGGGGGAGGTGGAGAAGCCCTCAGGGGCGATTGGGGCTGGCAGCTGTTACTCGCACCTGCTGATGGCTCTGAGCGATCGGGCTGGCACCTAGCACTGGCAGCGGGTATGAGCGGGGCCAGAACCAGCAGTAGGTGTGAGCGCCTGGCGGGACCATGGCCTGCAGGAGCAAAGAATTTTCTGTAACCACCAGAGGTTCGCCCCAATGACAGCGACCAGCACCCCACCTTGGTCTGGCGCCCCCGCTCATCTACACTATCCTGCCGCAGCCGACGCCCGCCATGTTCCATGCTCTGCTGGCCTGCTGATGCTCGCCATGTTCCATGCATGCCCCCTGGTGGTCAGCACATGTCATAGCAACCGGTTGTTCGGTTGTTCCGCTATTCAGTCTATTTGCATATTAGCCTTTTATTATATAAGATTGGTCAAACAGCTCACTGAGTTTAACCCAGAATCAAGGTGAGGGTTAGATATTGCCCCTTGATTCTTGAAAAGTTTATTTTCTGTCTCATCTACAATTTTAGAAAAAAATATTAGAAGCCACAACTACATGAAAGTATTGTCCTTTTTTTCTCACTCTCCTGTGAACTAACTACATGACCCAGGTTTATGCATAAAAAGATGATTTTGTGGCCCTGGACAGTGTGGCTAAGTGATAAGAGTATCGGCCGGCACACTGAAGGGTTGTGGGTTCCAGTCCCGGTCAACTGCATGTTTCCTGGGTTGCAGTTTACTCCCCACCCCCAGTTGGGGTGCGTGCAGGAGGCAACCAGTCAATGTGGCTCTCTCCCATCAATGTTTCTCTCTATCTCTCCTTCCCTCCTTCCCTCACTCCCTTCCACTCTCTCTGAAAAACAACAGGAAAAAATATCCTCAGGTGAAGGTAAAAAAAAAAAGATGATTTTGTGGATGAACATAGTTTTGAGCTGGGGTGCCCATATATCCAGTGTACTTTGGAAAATTCTAGTTTATGTCTGCTGTTCCTGTACTGTGTTTACTTGGCACCCCCTTTCATTCTCAAATGGGTACTTGCATAGATGATAAATTATACGGACACTGTGTTTGTAGTCAGCTTTCTTTTGTCATTCAGAGGATAATAGTCATAGTATACCTACTTTAAATTCACTTGTAACTCTTAAACCTTTTTAAAAATAGTATTTTAATTGTATTTTTCATTAAATTGTAGGACTTAATCAAAATATAACTTCAGTCACACTTGTGTGTTTTTTTATCTTCTTGTGGAAATACTGAAGAACTGAATCGAAAAAAAATTCATAGAGTACAATGAGAGAGTTAATACTAAATTTTTGTGGGTCCCTTCTGTTGTTGAATACTACCAGTTTTATACACAATTCTGTAGTGATTTTTTTTTAAGCTTATATTTTAAAAAATACTGCCTTGTTGGCATAAATGAAGTGTTCATCAGCATTTGTAAGCATTCTGATTGGCTTTGACGCTCTATCCTTTTTATGGTATAGTAGCCAACTTTATTTTGGTGCCAGAGATATCTTTGCCTTGATTTTAAAAATTGGCTGTGGGAAAATATCCAAACAATATAGAAATGAATGAAATACAAAGTAAAAGTTCCATCTCAGAGCCTCTTTCTCCAACTCCCCTTTACAAAAGTCATCACAAGTTTAGACTTCTTACTTTTAAAAATAGTGGTTTACAGCTAATACACCAGAAATTTTATTTAAGAATTTGGTGATAGCCCTAGCCAGGTTGCTCAGTTGGTTAGAGCGTTGGATCCCGTACACCAAAAGGTTGTGAATCCGAATCCAGGTCAGTGCACATACATTGGTTGTAGGTTTAATCCCCAGTTGGGATGAGTTTGGGAGGCAGCTCTTCCTCTCCCTCTCCCCCTCCCCCTCCCCCTCCCCCTCTCCCCTCCCCCTCCCCTCCCCTCTCCCCCTCCCCCTCTCCCCCTCCCCCTCCCCTCCCCTCTCCCCATCCCTTCCCCCTCCCCCCTCTCCCTCTCCCTCTCCCTCTCCCTCTCCCCCCCTTCCTTCTCCCTCTCCCTTTCCCCTTCTTCTCTCTCTAAAGTCAATAGACATATTTTTGGGTGAGGATTAAAAAAATAACAAAACTTAAAAAGGATTGGTGGTAAAGCAAGTATAAAGAATTACTTTCTAAAATGTTCATTCACTGAGCTAAATTATAGTTGGATCATTAATTTTAATGGTTTTAATTTTAGTATTCAGATAATCCTTTTTATATATTGTCTTTACCAGTGCTTTGAAGTGATAGTTTTGTGGTTTTATGTCATGATGGTTTTTATAACTGCAAAAATTAGCATGGGGCCACAGATTCTGGCTCCTAAAATAAGTCAAACTGTGAAAAAGGCAAAATCTAAATAATAATCTTATACTAGTAGTATATAATGTCTTTAGTCTAATAATGCTGCTCTCAGATGCTTTTAATATCAAACAAAATCAATAGAAAAAGAGCTTTAGGATCGTTAAGAGTTGAATGCTTAAGATGGCTGCCCCCATGTGGACACAAGATGGCCGGCAGGGAGGGCAGTTGTGGGCGATCAGACCGGCAGGGGAGGGCAGTTAGGGGTGACCAGGCCTGCAGGGGAGGGCAGTTGGGGGGGACCAGGCCGGCAGGGGAGGGCAGTTAGGGGCGATTGGGTGGGACCGGGGCTAAATGGGCAGTCGGACATCCTTGAGGGGTCCCAGATTGGAGAGGGTGCAGGCTGGGCTGAGGGACCCCCACCCCCCCGTGCTCGAATTTCGTGCACCGGGCCTCTAATATTTACATATTTATTTCACAGACCGTAAAATCTATCAATTTGTTAGTTTTTAGTATATTCAGATGTTTGTGCAACTGTCACTACAATCTAATTTCAGAATATTTATCACCCCCAAAATAAAACCTGTATTCTTTAGCACTTTCTTTCATTCCCATCTCTCCTCAGCCCTATAAACCACTAATTTACTTCCTATCAGTATGGTCTTACCTATTCTAGACATTTTGTATAAATGGAATCATACACTATGTGGTTGAATCATAAAATATATGTGTTTTTTGTGACCAACTTCTTCATATAGTATAATGTTTTCAAGGTTTATCCATGTTGTAGTATGTATCAGTACTTCATTCTCTTTTCCCTGCCATTTTATTTGGCAAAATACAAGTAACATGAAATTTACTATTTTAACAATTTTTAGGTGTACAATTCAGTGGAATTCAGTACATTTACTGTGCTGTGCAGCTGTCACCACTATTCACTTCCAAAACTTTTTTATCCCAAACAGAAATGTCTACATTAATAAGAACTCTTCATTGCCCCCTCCTCCTAGCCACTGGGACTCCTGTTCTATTATCTGTCTCTGTATTTGCTTGTTTTAGGTACTTCATATAAGTGGAGTCGTACAACATTTATCCTTTTGTGTTTGGCTCTTCAACACATAGATCGCAATTTTTTCCAGCCTTGTGGAGTTTTTAACCTTTGTATGCCTGGCTTTTTCCACAGCAGATTGAAATGGACCCTTATGTTGGTATATAGAACTCTTTCTTCATATACTAGTAGTTCCTTCTACTCTGTCTTGCAAATTTTAGCTCCCTCAGCCTTTTGAATTCTGATTTCTGTCCTCTCAACTCAGTGAGATAATGTTCTTTTCTTGGGATCACCTTCTCTTTACTGAGATCCAGAAACTGTCTTAATGCAGGAAGCCTGTATTGCTATCTGGAAAATGTCTCTAGGTAGAAATTGAAACAAAGGTCTAGCTTATTTAATTTGTCTTCCTTCTTAGAGATCATCATTATGCACTGCCTGTGATCTTGCATACTAAACAGGTACCTCAATGTATATCTTACATATGTTTTTCTAGTTTTGTAATTGTTTATAGCAGGAGTATAAGTCTGGTTCCAGTTATTCTATCATTTTATTTTCAAAACTTTTTTCACTCAGAATTAGCCTAAAATGCCTCATCTGTGATTGCTAAGGAAGAGAGCCTGTTAATCTTGTTTGAAAAATTTAAAGAAACTTGTCAGTCTACAATTTTTCAGTTGTGCCATTAATAAAAATTAAACTTCTTTACCATATTCTCCCTATTGCCTATTATAGTGGGGGGGGGGGGCGGGGCTGATGTACTACTAATTGAGTGTTACATTTCTCGTTTTTTAGACCTAAAGATTGTCTTCGGTCTATTATGAGGAGGGTGAACCATAAAGATCCTCATGTTGCTATGCAAGCTCTGACTGTGAGTGATTTGATTTTAGGTTCTATCACAATATTACCTGCTGAAATTGAGCCCTTTTAACTTTGGAATTTATGTTTTTAGCTTCTAGGAGCATGTGTATCAAACTGTGGCAAAATTTTTCACTTAGAAGTATGTTCCAGAGATTTTGCTAGTGAAGTAAGCAACGTATTAAACAAGGTAAGGAACATTATTCCCAGAAATGAATTAAGACAGTGATTTTTCTTTATGTATTTTATTGTTCAGTTCCTCACATTTTAAATCAGCAGTTGCCAACCTTTCAGACCTCACGGACCACCGGTTGGTAACCACTGCTCCAAAGGTTTCCTTAAACCAGTGGTCGCCAACCTTTCGGACCTCAGGAGCACCAGTGGTCTGCGGACCACCAGTTGGCGACAGCTGTTTTAAATCACAAAGGACTAGTCTGTCCTTTTTTTTAAAAAAAAAACCACCACAAAACAAAAAACTCTTTCTAGGCTATTTTCTATCCAATATATAAGTCGATATTATGTTTTGCTGAAGAGACTACACATTTATAATTTCGAGAGTTTTTTTTTCCAGCCAAATTAGAGTATATTGAACCTCTTTTCTTTATCATTCCTTTCATCTGGTAAGTAAATATGTGTATTTCTCCGATTAAATAATACCAGTCAGTTTTTGGCACAGTTGTTTTAAACCACAGAATAATTTTGTAGCCACAGAATTGTTTCCTCAATGTAGAATTGTTCAGAAGTATTCCCAAAATATAGCACTGTTGAATTTCATCTTTATATAAATAAGGCCACTACTTGACCATCATAGGATTATAATACTATATATTTACTTAATGAGTATAGAATAAAGAATTCAAATCCTGAAATTTAAGGACTTTAAAAAATGTAAGTTACTAAGTAATATGTGAGTTTTCCCAGTAAAAATTTGTGCATTCTAAAGGTAATTATTTCTGGCTTTTTGGGGGGTGGGGGTAGGGGATGCATTATACATCAAGAAAGAATTTTTTTAAGTGTTAAAAGGGAAAATGCCTTTTAAAAAATATATTTTTGTATTGATTTTACAGAGAGGAAGGGAGACGGATAGAGAGATAGAAACATTGATGAGAGAGAAATATTGATTGTCTGCTTACTGAATGACCCCCCAACTGGGGATCGCACCCACAACCTGGGCATATGCCCTGACCATGTACCCTGACTGGAAGCTAACCATGACCTCTTGGTTCATGGGCTCATGCTCAACCACTGAGACATGCTGGCCAGGGAAAAATGCCTTTTTTTTGAAAAATAAGTTTTTTTAGGTTTTTGTAGAAAACAGTACAGAAACAAGATAAGAAATGTAAAATTCTGAACTTTTCAAACATGATTACATAAAAATATTTTGCCTGTCCTGCTTTATTAAGTTGTATTTAGATATTTTCTACTAATTAATAACCATTCTTTTTTTTTCTTTTTTAATCCTCACCTGAGGATATGTTTTTATTGATTTTTAGAGAGAGAGGAGTGGGGGTGGGGAGAGAAAGAGAAAGAAACTTCAATGTGAGAGAAAAACATCATTCGATTGTCTGGTGCATATGAGCCCTGACTGGGGATCAAACCTGCAACCTAGGTATGTGTCCTGACCAGGAATCAAACCCGCAAACTTTTGATGTATGGGACCACACTCTAACTGAGCCTTCTGGCCAGGGCAGGAACCATTCTTATAATGTCCTGAATATCCATCAAAATGTATCACTGTTTATAAAGAGACTATAATTTTTTCTATAATTCAATTGAAGATGTACTCAAACTTGTACTTAGTAGAATGAACAAATATTTTGAAAACCAAACAGCAACATATAAGAGAAAGGACTTCTCTTCATTTTTCCAGTGTTTTATTTATTTTTTAGTAAGAGAACATTTATTTGAAAATCACAGAGATAGAAGAAGTAATTTGTAGAAGAAATGGGCATAAGAAACACACTGAACTTCCAAGCAAAATAGAGACAGACTCAAGAGGGAGAGCAAGCAGACAGCTTCAGTGGGGTGAGGAAAGGGGGGTTGGTGGAGGATGGAGGGATTGAGCAAAAGGAAAAAGAGGGAAGTCATGGACATGGACAACACTGTGGTGATGGGTGCAGGGTGGAGGTGGAAGAGGGCATAGGGCATAGAGGGGATAAATGGGGATCGAAAAAATAAAATCCTATATAATAAAGATATAGTATGCAAATGGTCATCACGCTGTGAAGCGTAACGACTGACCATGTTATGACTGGATCATGGATCAGCAGGAGGGTGGAGCAGTGAGCTACAAGTGGGCAGAGGAGAGCTACAGGAGGGGGCAGGGCAGCAAGCTATGAGGGTGGGCGGGGGGAACTACAGGAGGGCAGAGCAATGGGCGGAGAGCTACTGGAGGGCGGTAGCAAGCTACTGGTGAGCTACTGGCGCACGTATTCATGCGCAGAGGTACTAGTAAATAAATAACAAAACAAAGAAACAAGTTCTAGAGACAAAGGAAGGGTCCTTGGAGCTTGGAAGTGAGGAAGGTAAAGGTGAGGCACCTGAGGGGAGGAGGGGAAAGGGGAAAGCGCAGGCATGCTCCTGGGAGAGCCCCAAATGTTTTTGAATGAACGTATTGGTTTTATACTTTAGGTCAGTGGTTCTCAACCTTCCTAATGCCGCGACCCTTTAATACAGTTCCTCATGTTGTGGTGACCCCCAACCATAAAATTATTTTCGTTGCTACTTCATAACTGTAATTTTGCTACTGTTAGGAATCGTAATGTAAATATCTGATATGCAGGATGTCTTAGGCGACCCCTGTGAAAGAGTCGTTCGACCCGCAAAGGGGTCGCGACCCACAGGTTGAGAACCGCTGCTTTAGGTGAAGTATTATTTTGAAGAAATAAAGTTTCCAGGGATAATGACATGTAGTGGACCTCAAATCAGACCTTAAATATTTAAGCAGCTTAAAGAAAAAAACATGTAAAATGCACATTAAAAGTCAGAAATTAGGAATAAAGGAAGTGCACCATTTAATTGTTTCTAAATTATTTTTATAATTTTGATCTACAAAAAACAAAACAAACTATCTTCTTGCTGTACAGAGTTTTATTTAATTTCAAAATACTCTGACAAGTTCTGTCTTTCTGACCTCTAAAGTATTACCGTATTTAATCTGTTTGAATTTGATATGAGATATTTATGAGGTATCTTGTTTTTTCATAGTGTGAAAATACAAAGAGTTTATTTATTTTTAAATGTATTTTTATTGATTTCAGAGAGGAAGTGAGAGGGAGAGAGAGATAGAAACATCAATGATGAGAGAGAATCTTTGATCGGCTACTTCCTGCATGCCCCACACGGGATGAAGCCCTCAACCCAGGCATGTGCCCTGACTGGGAATCAAACCAGGACCTCCTGGTTCACAGTCAATGTTCAACCATTGCCGGCTGGGCAAAATTAGTTTATCTATAATAATAAAAGCGTAATGTGCAGATTGACCAAACGGCCGAACAGCGGAACGACCGTCCGGACGACCACACTGTGACACCCACTGATGCCAGGCCAGCCAAGGCGGGTGCAGTGAGATTGGTCAGGGGCCCGGTCATCGCCCCATGATCCTCCCACAGAGGGAGGCCCAGGCCACCTGCAGGCGGGGCGGTCAATTGGGGGTGTTCCACAATTGCCCCAAAGAGGGAGGCCCAGGCACCGGCTGGCAGGGTGATCAATCAGGGGGCTCCAAGATTGCCCCAAAGAGGGAGGCCCAGGGATTGTGTGGTGGCGGACACGGGCAACACCAGGCCAACGCAGGTGTGGGTGGGGGGCGGGGCCACGAGACAGCCAGGGCCTCGAGGCAGCTGTGGCTGCAAAGGCCTACCCTTGCACGAATTTCATGCATCGGGCCTCTAGTTTTTAATAACCAACTATAGTTTCTTATGTATTGTCTATAGCTAGGGGTAATTTGTTTTCTCTTTTTCTGTTTTGGTTTCTTTTTGCTAGGGATAATTTATGATTTAAAAAGAGAATTACAACACTTAAGAATTCTTATATTTAATATATCTATATTAAATAATTGGCCAGAAATTAGTGTACTTTTTAGTAATTTTTTTGGTATGAAAAACTTTAATGAAAACATTAACCATACAAAAATTAAATAGCAAAACCATTCAAAATGACTTACAATTCAAACAGGTTTGGCTTACTGATAATTCTCTATCAACTGATTATTTCCAGATACATTTCTCTATCAACTGACTATTTCCAGATAAAATCTTATTAATTATTTTCTTTATTTTTAGGGTCATCCTAAAGTGTGTGAAAAATTAAAGGCCCTTATGGTTGAATGGACAGATGAATTTAAGAATGATCCACAGCTCAGTCTAATATCGGCAATGATTAAGAACCTTAAAGAACAAGGAGTTACATTCCCAGCTATTGGCTCTCAGGTATTTTGTAAAGTTGTATGTGTGCTACAGTGTTTTTCTAAAGTAGCCATATTTATTTGAACTTTTCACCCCTCCAAACCCAGGTAGCTTTTATTACTTCGAAGGATTTTTTGTTAATAATAATTTGCATTTCGAGGTGCCATAAAAAATAGGGTGGAATATTAATGTGTTCCAACTTCTACTTTCCCACTGTTTCTCCTTTTTTATAAATGAATTTGCTGTAACATTTGCAAGTATAATTTTTAAAAATTTAGTTCTAATATAGACAAAATTACTTTATTACATCAAGTAAGTATTGTTAAATGCTCTTAATGCTATCATCAAAAATAGGGATATCCTTAAAATTAAAGATGAGTTTAGAGGTTCTTTTGATTATGAAATTTATGAATACCTGTATAAAAAGTGGGAAGGAGATATAAAGGGGTCAATGGGAAGAGAAGCACATGAAGCATTTCTTCCCTTAATAAAACCTGACCAGTGGCTTCATCTTTTTCCTTTCTCCTAATAAATATGACTGACTGAAAGGCTTACCTTTCCTTTTCAAAAAATTATGTAATGAGACAGATGTCTAATTAATGTCATATAAAAAATGAAAAGGGCCCAGCTGGGTGGCTCAGTTGGTTGGAGTGTTGTCTGGTACACTAAAAAGTTTGTGGGCTTGATTCCCAGTCAGAGCACATACCTAGGTTGTGGGTGCAGTCCCCACAGGAGGCAACCAATCTCTCTCTCTCTCTTTCTCTTTCTCTCTCTCTCTCTCTCTCTCTCTCTCTCTCTCTCTCTCTCTCAAATCAATAAACCTATCCTCAAGTGAGGATTAAGAAAGAAAGGGTATCTCTTATTTTTTTTCTATTCTGGATAACCATCCTTTAGCGTGCCCAACGAATCAAAAGGGTTTAAAATGTATGTATTGGTAAAATGTAATGAGTGATACAAAAGCATGAGCAGAAAATCTCAGCTGTCAAGGATTCAAGTTTGGGGTTTTGACCACTTCAGGGAATCATGAACTGATTCATCCAGACTTATCTAGACTTTCTCCAAGGCACTTCTAGTTTATCTGTGTACTCTTGAACTGTAAAAACACACACATAGAAATATACTTAGGAGAGTAAGGAAGGGAGGATATTTTACTTCAAAAAATTTGCCCTTTGAATAGTTTTACTATGTAAATTATATCTTTTAGAAGTATTCATGACTGACAGCTGGCTTTTACTACTCTCAGAATAATTTCTAAAACTATAATTACAGAATAATTTTATGCAGAATAATCCAAGAGTCTTATAAGTTTCTTGACAATAGAAGCAATGTTTAATTATCAAAGTAGACTCACTACAGAGAACCAAAGTCTAGATGCTTAATGGAATTGCAATTTCTATGCATCAAGAACCTATTCTAGAGCTTGTTACTCAAAATTTGGTTCATTGACCATCATCATCAGGTTGTTATAAATGCAGCATCTATGGATTTATTATTTTCATTTTATCAGGGTCCTGGATGATTCTGTATACACATTGAAGTTTGAGAAGCACTGCTCTCAAATACAGCTTTCAGTGCAAGTGAAAATTGCGTATCTGTCCACAAAGGGACTTGTTTCTATAAGACAGTGGTTCTCAACCTTTCTAATACCGTGACCCTTTAATACAGTTCCTCATGTTGTGGTGACCCCCAACCATAAAATTATTTTCGTTGCTACTTCATAACTGTAATTTTGCTACTGTTATGAATCGTAATGTAAATACCTGTGTTTTCTGATGGTCTTAGACCTGTGGGTTGAGAACCGCTGCTGTAGAGCCTAAGACCATCGGAAAACAGATATTTACATTACGAAATTACAGTTATGAAGTAGCAACGAAAATAATTTTATGGTTGGGGGTCACCACAACATGAGGAACTGTATTAAAGAGTCGCGGCATTAGAAAGGTTGAGAACCACTGCTATAAGAGAAGGAAGAATTAATGATCTGTTTGATATATAGCATTTTTTGGTTAACCTAGACTCCCAATTATGGGAACATCTTTAGGGATTCTCTAATCTAACACCCTCATTTTACAGATGAGGAAACCGAGACCCAGAATGGTTAAGTGACTTGCCCAGGGCCACTTGGGCAAGAGTAGTTGACAGAGCTGGAAGTAGAACACAGGCTTCCTGACTTTCAGTCCAGTGTTCTTTCTACTACACCAGTGGTCGGCAAACTCATTAGTCAACAGAGCCAAATATCAACAGTACAACGATTGAAATTTCTTTTGAGAGCCAAATTTTTTAAACTTAAACTTCTTCTAATGCTACTTCTTCAAAATAGACTCGCCCAGGCTGTGGTATTTTGTGGAAGAGCCACACTCAAGGGGCCAAAGAGCCGCATGTGGCTCGCGAGCTGCAGTTTGCCGACCACTGTACTACACCATTCTGCCTTCCGTTGATATAGAAGTTAGTGGATATGTGTCTGTTCAGACTAGGCTTCAAAGGACAAGAAGTGGAGTGAACACGGCAGGAGGATTGATTGATTGATTGGCATAGAAGTTAGGTTACTCTCCTGCTCAAAAGATTCAGGACATAGATCAGCAACATTAAAGTTAGGAGTTACTTTTCTTCTTTTCATCTAGATGTTACACAATACATGAAACCTAATTTTATTATAGTTGCTATCATTTAGCCACAAGAAATATATAAAATGCATATAAAGTACGATAAGATGAAATAGAATTGTGATTTTTTTTATAGTACTTTCTGAAAAGTGTATCATTGAAAACACTGTTTGTAAAGAACTTTATGTTTAATGAAAAAAATGTGTCATCTAGGGAAAAAAGGGAAGATCTGTAATACTTTCAACAATAAAGATAAAATTTTTAAAAAGTGTCATCTAGGATCAACTGTAGAAGTACCTCTAGATTTTGAAGTCACTTAGTTGTATGTCGTCACACTTAGTCAGACTAGATTTTTGTTAGCATTCTTAACAAAAGCCTATGAAAATATAAGGATTTTTAAGTTTATTATTTACCCAAGTTCAGAAGAAAATAATAAAAATGATAAAAGTTAGACTTTTTAGTTACCTAACTTATTTTCATGCTGTTGTGATTTTTTTTTTTTTTTAGTACTAACTTTTGATGTAGAGATGAAAGTAATGGTAAACTGCTACTGTATTTGGCTAGTTAATAAGACAAGTGTCATTGCTACACGTAGAACCTGATGAGAGAAAGGAACTTTGAAAATTGTGCAGTTCAGGAGTGCAGGCTTAATGCAGCTTGTTCTGCACTTTCTAATGGACCAATAGAGATTTCTTCACAAAAAATCAACATATTTGTTTTGTGAAATTGACCAGATTGTGAAAAATTTTTATATATTATGAAAAAGGTTGCCTCTGACTTTCAATTTTCAGTTGTATAATGATTAAAACACTGCAACAAGAGATGGATCAGAATTGAAGGTACTTAAAGTTCTATGCAGTGAACTATAAAAAGCTTTTTTGTAATCAGCTTTTCTAAAAATAAATGCCTTGTGTATTTGTTTGACATTATAAAATATACTAAGTGGAGAATATATAACTGTGTGTTACTATAGTATTTTGCCTTTCACTTGCTCAACAATCATTTAAAAATTAGAATTCCATTTTTTATTGATTTATCTGGGAATTACTGTATACATTTGTAACTTTTGAAAATCTGTTTTGAGTTAATACTGGATTATTTCATGTAAAATGTAGAAACCTTGCAACAGTATAGGGTTTATCTACTCCACACTTCAGCATCCTTTATGCTGTAGTCATCTTACATATGACATATATTCTTCTACATACATTATAAATCCCAGGAGGCAATGTTATACTTTTTGTTTAAACTTTGAGGGGCCCCCATTTTATCTGATTTTAGAAGCTACATGTGTTAATTTAATCCTCTTAATATCCTGTAGTGTGTAGGTGATATTATTATTCTCATTTTGTAGATAAGGGACTTGAGACACAAAGAGCATTGATTTAGCATTTGATCTCGTGTTTGCCTGACTACCCATTCTCAACTACCCATGTCATAGCACCTTGAAAGTGTTATCAGAGGAACATGGAGGAGGGAGTGCTTTATTAAGAGGCTTAGGGATGTTTCACTGAGAAAGTGATATTTCAGCTGTTTACCCACTGATGAGTTGCAACTCAGCAGGGAAAAATGTGGATGGAGTAAACAGAGTCAGAGGGGAGGACATTATAAGTAAAGCAAATGTGTGTCATAGGTGTAGAAATACCAGTATGTGTTTCTATAATAATCCTATCTAATAATAGAGTAAAATGTAAATTACCATCACTCCGCTACACCCACGATTGGGCGGTGGGAGGCTGGGGGGGCGGGACTCAGGGTGGCCTATCCGGCCATTGAGAGGCACGGATCCGCTGCCACTGAGGGGGGCGGGACTCCCGCCCCCTGCGACTCTCAACGGCCAGATCGAGGCCAAATCCGCGGCCGCTGAGGGGGCCTGCGCAGACACCCAGCTGCGCCTCTCAACAGCAGGGTAGCCAGGTGTCCGCGGCAGCCCCCCTCAACGGCCGTTGAGAGGCGCAGGGGGTGGGAGTCCCGCCCCCTGCGCCTCTCAACAGCAGGGTAGCCCCCCTCAGAGGCCACGGACCATCAAAAGCGTGGGAGCTGGGTGCCTCAGGCACCCAGCTCCCCGCGATCAAAAGCAAAAGTGTGGCAGCTGGATGCCTTTCTGCTCAAGCACCAGGCCTTTCAGAAGCCTCCGCCACGCTGGAGGCTTCTGAAAGGCCTGGTGCACCAGCGATCGAAAGTGAAAGCGTGGCAGCTGGATGCCTGTCCGCTCAGACACCAGGCCTTTCAGAAGCCTCCGCCGCGCTGGAGGCTTCTGAAAGGCCTGGTGCACCAGCGATCGAAAGTGAAAGCGTGGCAGCTGGATGCCTGTCTGCTCAGACACCAGGCCTTTCAGAAGCCTCCACCGCGCTGGAGGCTTCTGAAAGGCCTGGTGCACTAGCGGACAGGCACCCAGCTCCCCGTGATCAAAAGCAAAAGCGTGTAGGGGACCCTACACGTGCATGATTCAATCATGCACTGGGCCTCTAGTAAAAGGATAATATGCTAATTAGACTGGACATACTTCCGGACATCCTTCCGGACGAAGCGGGGTTGGAGGGAAGCCAGCCCGGGTCCCAGTGCCTGCGGGCAGCCGGGGGGAAGCCAGCCTGGGTCTTGGGTGCCTGCGGGAAGCCGGTTCTGGCAGCCGGGGGGGAAGGAAGGCCTACTCTTGCACGAATTTCATGCATCAGGCCTCTAGTATATGTATACGTATACATATGCGTGTATATATTATCTATACTAATAATAGCCTAGGGCCGTCATAACATAAACAACCAGATGGACAACCGGTCACTAGGAAGTGCATGGAGCACCTCTCGGTCCCTTCCCCTTGGCCCACAGGCTTCTATCACAGCAAGGCTGGTGGTAGGCAGGTGGGTGGGGGGTGGGCGGGGCGAGGCGGGCGCGGCGAGGTCGTTAGCCTCTCCTGGGGCCGTTCCAGAGGCCTAATGACCTTGCCACTGCCGCTGCAGCTGCGGATCAGGCTCAGAGGCCCGGAGAGAGAGGCAGGGCCTAATCAGCAGCCTCCGTGGCTGCTGGCGAGGCCCGGAGAGACAGAGAGGCGGGGCCTGATCAGCAGCTGCTGCGACTGCTGGCGAGGCCCAGAACCAAATCTGGGTGAACTGCAAGGAGCTAATGGCTACCTAGGAGGCGGAGATTTTGACCCTGACTGGCATAGAAACTGACCAGTCAGAACCAAATCTGGGTGAACTGTGAGGAGCCAACGGCTGCCTAGGAGGCGGACCTTTTGACACTGACTGGAATAGAAACCAACCAATCAGAACCAAATCTGGGTGAACTACCAGGAGCCAATGGCTGCCTGGGAGGCGGAGCTTTTGACTCTGACTGGCATAGAAACCCACTAATCAGAACCAAATCTGGGTGAACTGCGAAGGCAGAACCTAAGGTGGGGGCTGAGGAGGGGTTTTAAGGGCAGCGGCTGTTTGGTGTAAGGCAGTGGTCAGCAAACTTCGGCTTTTGAGCCACATGTGGCTCTTTGGCCCCTTGAGTGTGGCTCTTCCACAAAATACCACAGCCTGGGCGAGTCTATTTTGAAGAAGTGGCATTAGAAGAAGTTTAAGTTTAAAAAATTTGTCTCTCAAAAGAAATTTCAATCATTGTACTGTTGATATTTGGCTCTGTTAACTAATGAGTTTGCCGACCACTGTTTTAGATTGACAAGAAGGATCTTGCACCTTTGTAGATTAGGTGGGGTAGGAGTATTTGAGATTGGTGCTCAAATATTGTGTTCCTTTTTGTGTGTGTTAGGCTGCAGAACAAGCAAAAGCAAGCCCAGCTCTGGTAGCTAAGGATCCTGGTACTGTGACTAACAAAAAAGAAGAAGAAGATTTAGCCAAAGGTATGTTTTTAAGTCCTTGATGGTGGCAAAAAGATGGGTTGCTTACTTAATATTTTTTTCCTGAAGTATTTTAAAATAAAAGAAATAGGACTTTACAGCTAAAGCTGAAATCTACTTTGTTACCCTCAATATCACTTCTTCCTCTTCTCTCCCAAGGCGACTATCATGTATGTCTTATTGATCAGTATTTTTACTACACAATTTACCCATAAATATTCATAAACAGTACCAAATACTTTTTGTGTCCAATAAAATTTTTTCATAAATACTGTAGGTACCATTTATCTACAACTGTATTTTTTATGCAACGTTTGAAATCTATTCATGATTAGACATATGAATCAAATTTACTTTTTTAACTGCTGTATAATATTCCAGTGTACTAATAAATACATACTTTAATATATCCTCCTATTGATGGACATTTGGGTTTTCTGGTTTTTATTTTTACTGTAATAAATATGCTTCATTGAATATACCTGTATGTGTTCGTGTGTGTGTGTGTGTGTGTGTGTGTGTGTGTGTGTTTTGTGTGACTAAAAGTGAAGTATTGTTGGCTCATGGGGCAGGCATTTCTTTAATTTTGCTAAATAGTTTTATTTTCTCTTCCATCATCAGTGTATGAAAGCTATTATTATTTTTAACTTCCTGACAGCATTTGGTATTGTCAGTGTTTAAGTTTCATGAATCTGATAGATTCGAAATGATGTCCCATTATTTTAAATTTTATTTCTTTTACTACCAGTGATGTTGAGTCCTTTTTTGTATGCTTATTTGCATTCTGTCTCTTTTTTTATTGAGTCTCTTTTTAAAAAACATAATGATATGTAGAAAGTCTTTATTTTGCATGCTAATCTTTTGCCTATTTTATCTATAGTAGATATCTACTCTTGATTTTTGGCTTATACTTTAACTTTGATAATGGTGCGTCTTATCAAACAAATTTTAGTCAAAATTTTTGCTTTTATGTTATTTTTACTTTTTTATGTCTTAAGTTGTTCTTTTCCTACTCTAACATCCTAAAAGACATATTCCTATATTTTCTTATGACAGTTTTAAAGTTTTATTTTCTCATTAGGTCTTTCATTGATCTAGAACAGAAGTGGAAAGGAAGAAGGGGTTTGGGTTGATTTGAAAGCAAGGTAATCATTCCCATAGTGATGGCCTATATGGGGAGAGGAGGATGGAGATAGAGGAGACATAGTTGAAATCTATTTTGGGGAATTTGTTAGGTGAAACTTTATTGTAGTTATTTCTAAATTCCAATTCTTAGACTGATTATAAAAGAATTATCTTTGGAGCAGTAAAATACAGGTTCTCAGCAATTAGTAAGTCCCCAATGAGGTTTGAGACTATTCTCCCAAGTGATTTTATCATTTCGGGAACTTAGTCTATAGGAATACATTGAAAAGCCAAAAGAAAATATATCTGCAACTAAAATTTTAAAAATGGATCTAAGTTTATGTCTTTTTAATTACCCAGAATTATTTTAATTGTATTGTTCAGTAAAAAATAGTCATCATGCTGTTCAATTTTTTTTGTTTATTTTTTTTGAACTTTCAGTTGTGAATGAATGAATAAAATTGATGAAATGATTTTTATTGTCCTAATTTCCAGCTACACTACTGAGAGAAGAATACTTTTTACCTTCAGATACATTTTTGTAATTCTTTGGATTATTGGACATGTTAACATTTTGGGTCTTTTTAAACCCATTATTTTCTAGCCATTGAGCTGTCCCTGAAGGAACAAAAGCAGCAGTCCACCACCCTTTCCACTTTGTATCCAAGTACATCCAACCTCTTAACTAACCACCAACACGAAGGCAGAAAAGTTCGTGCTATATATGACTTTGAAGCTGCTGAAGATAATGAACTTACTTTTAAAGCTGGAGAAATTATTACTGTTCTTGATGACAGGTGATGGAACTTTCATGTGAAAATATATAACATTACTTCTGTGTTTCATATTACTCCTGTTGGATGCTATCAACAAATGCAATTAAAAAAATACTGATCCAGCTATTTTCTTTGCCTGATGGTTGCTTTGCTTATGTTATACTGGCTGGATTCTTATTTTGTAGTTTAATTTTTTTCTTATCTATTTATTAGTTTTAATTTCTTCTTGGAGGCTTAGTTTAATCTATTTATTTTTGGTTCCATCTAATAATATAGTTAAATTAGTAAAAAAGTTAAAATTTTAGAAAATATACCAAATATGTGTGTATATATGTATTTGTGAAATTTGTAAGAAATACAGAATATAGTTAGTTTATTATTTAGTGTATTTGTTTGGAACAAATTAATTTTACATGGAATTATATGCATTTACATTATCATAGGAGAGGTGATTAAGTGCATTTGTCTCTTACTACAGCTTTATATTTATGAAAATTGTTACTGATAATGAAGTACTAAACTTTGCAAATAAGTGGTTTCAAAAATAAATTCGAATAGGTTTAAGGTTATTTCTATAATCTATATATATAAAAGCATAATATGCAAATCAACTGGACAGCGGAACAACTGGTTGGCTATGACGTGCACTGACCACCAGGGGATAGATGCTCAATGCAGGAGTTGCCCCCAGCCCACAGGCCCCGATCACCTGATCAGGGCCTGCTGGTCAACCTCTTGGTCCCTCCCCCTGGCTGGCAGGCTCCGATTGCCCGATGGGGAACAGGGAACCGGGGGTGGGTGGCGGCGGACGTGGGTGGCAATGGGGCCCCGATTGCCCCGCCGGTCACCCCACACACAGAGGGCGGTGGTGGGGAGCGGGGCCGGTTGCTGGCAGCTGGGGAAGATCGGCCCTGATCGCAGGCAAGGCCTAGGGACCCTACCCATGCACGAATTTCGTGGGCTGGGCCTCTAGTACATACTATAATACTAGAGGCCCAGTGCACGAAATTCTTGCCCTCGGGGGTGGGAGGGATCCCTCAGCCTGGCCTGTGCCCTTCTGCAGTCTGGGAGCCCTCGGGGGATGTCCAACTGCTGGCTTAGGCCGGATCCCCTTGGGGAGCTCTCATTCGGACATCCTTAGCGCTGCTGCGGAGGTGGGAGAGGCTCCCACCACTGCTGCTGCACTTGCCAGCCGTGAGCCTGGCTTCTGGCTGAGCTGCGCTCCCCCTGTGGGAGCACACTGACCACCATGGGGCAGCTTCTGCATTGAGTGTCTGCCCCCTGGTGGCCAGTGTGTGTCATAGCGATGGGTCTTTTCACCATTTGGTTGATTTGCATATTAGCCTTTTATGCCTGCGGGATTGGGCTGAAACCAGCTCTCCGATATCCCCCGAGCGGTCCCAGATTGTGAGATGGCACAGGCCAGGCCGAGGGACCCCACTGGTGCACGATCAAGGCTGGGGATGGATGTGGGAGTTTGGCCAGCTGGGGAGGGACCACGGGAGGGCTCCAGGGCATGTCTGGCCCTTCTCACTCAGTCCCGATCGACCAGACCCCAGCAGCAAGCTAACATACCAGTTGAAGCGTCTGCCCCCTGAGGTCAGTGCACCTCATAGCGACTAGTTGATCAGTTGACTGCCCCTTGGTGGTCAGTGCATGTCATAGTGACTGGTCGACCAGTCAACTATCTGCCCCCTGGTGGTCATTGCACGTCATAGTGAGCGGTTGAGCAGCCTTAGCATATCATTAGCATATTACCCTTTGATTGGTTGAGTGGCCGACTGGAAGACCGGACACTTAGCATATTAGGCATTTATTATATGGAACTAGAGGCCCGGTGCACGAAATTCATGCATAGGTGGTGGGGGGGTGTCCCTCAGCCCAGCCTGCACCCTCTCCAATCTGGGATCCCTATTATAATCCAGGACTGCTGTCTCCCAACTGCTCACCTGCCTGACTTCCTGATTATATTTATAAGCTTTTGCCTGCCAGCCTGATCACCCTCTAACCACTCCCCTGCCAGCCTGATTGATGCCTAACTGCTCCCCTGCAAGCCTGACTGCCCCTAACTGTCCTCCCCTGCAGGCCCGGTCGCCCCCAACTTCCCTCCTCTGCCAGCCTGGTCACCCCTAACTGCCCTACTCTGCAGGCCTGGGTCCCCCCAACTGCCCTCCCCTGCAGGCCTGGTCCCCCCAACTGCTCTCCCCTGCAGGCCTGGGTCCCCCCCAACTGCCCTTCCCTGCAGGCCTGGGTCCCCCCCAACTGCCCTTCCCTGCAGGCCCCGTCACCCCCAACTTCCCTCCTCTGCCAGCCTGGTGATCCCTAACTGCCCTCCCCTGCAGACCTGGTCTCCTCCCAACTGCCTTCCTCTGCAGGCCTGGTTCCCCCCCCCCCCCCAACTGCCCTCCCCTAGAGGCCTGGTCCCCCCCCCAACTGCCCTCCCCTTCAGGCCTGGTCCCCCCAACTGCCCTCCCCTACCGGCCTAGTCACCCCCAACTGCCCTCCCCTGCAGGCCTGGTCCCCTCCAACTGCTCTCCCCTGCAGGCCTGGGTCCCCCCCCAACTGCCCTTCCCTACAGGCCCAGTCGCCCCCAACTTCCCTCCTCTGCTGGCCTGGTCACCCCTAAGTACCCTCCCCTGCAGGTTTGATCGCCCCCAACTGCCCTCCCTTGCAGGCCTGGTCCCTCCCAACTGCCCTCCCCTGCTGGCCATCTTGTGGCAGCCATCTTGTGTCCACATGGGGGCAGCCATCTTTGACCACATGGGGGCAGCCATCTTGTGTGTTGGAGTGATGGTCAATTTGCATATTACTCTTATTAGATAGGATGATTTCTCAATTAGAAAATAATGAAGTTATGTTTGAGCTGTTTTATTGGAAATTGCACAAAACTTTGATCATTCATTCAAAAATATTTATTGAGAGCTTGCTGGCTTTTCTTAGACTAGATACAGATACAGTGAAGATACAGTATGCACCTTAAAATGTGTTCCTTGTGAACGTTTTGTGCTATAAACAGTGTTTCTGTCATATGTGTTTTCTTGTGGGGAAAAATTTGCTGATATGTACTAGATAGAGCACAAGAATGGACATCTTGATTAAGGTCCTGCTATATATCATACTAGAGGCCCGGTCCATGACATTTGCGCACTCGGGGGAGGTCCCCTCAGCCTGGCCTGCACCCTTTAGCAGTCCAGGAGCGATCAGTCAGACATCCTCTGCGCTGCCGCTTGTGGCTGAGCAGGACTCCCCCTGTGGGAGTGCACTGACCACCAGGGGGCAGCTTCTGCATTGAGCATGTGCCCCCTGGTGGTCAGTGCCCATCATAGCGACTGGTTATTCCACTGTTCGGTCGATTTGCATATGACTAGAGGCCCGATGCATGAAATTCGTGAAAGAGTAGGCCTTCCTTCCCCCGGTTGCCGGCCCCGGCTTCCCTCCGGCACCCGGGACCCGGTCTTCCCTCACAGCCCCGGCTTCATCCGGAAGGACGGCTTCATCCGGAAGGACGTCTAGTCTAGCATATTACGCTTTTATTATTATAGAAGATTACAAAGGATTCTTAAGGTGGAGCCTTCAAACCACCTGAATTTGACAATTCTTAAATATGCGGACCTCTTTTATAAGGGGAGAGTTAGTGCCTTATAGTAAATCTTTTAAGCATTCACCAGCCTTCCAAAAGATAAAGCACTATGTGTTTAATAACTTATTTTTTTTGAGGCCTCATCTCTTATTTATAATAATGATACATTCATTTCATTCTTCACTGGATTGATGTGGGTTTCAAATCTGGTATTAATGTAAGTTAAACACTATAAAAGGGAAAGATTTATAGAAATAAAAATCTTTATTATAGTCAAATATTCTTTTTTGTTCCTCATAGTGATCCCAACTGGTGGAAAGGTGAAACCCATCAAGGCATGGGGTTATTTCCCTCTAATTTTGTAACTGCAGATCTCACTGCTGAACCAGAAATGAGTAAGTATTTTCCAGTCTGTCAATGGATGATAATCATTAATCCTCTTAATGAAGGCTGAGTAAATTCAACTTTTTGGAGCAGGTACTTTCAAATGGTAAGTGTTTTCAAGGTGTTTATTAAAAATGCAGTTGCCTGGTCAGTAGATTATTTACCATAAATCATCTAAGAATTGCAATCATTTGTCTACCAAGATTATCTTTAGAGAAAGTATTGATTTTTTTCTTTAAAAAAAATTTATGTCTACCTATACATATAAATATATGTCTGTGTGTATGTGTATGTATGTATTCACACACACATGTATATATGTGCTAGTGTAAAAATGCACACTAAAAAGTGTTAATGGAATTTATGCATTATATATTTTCATTATCAGTTGATAAAAGTGTGACAAATGCAGTGTAACCTCATAAACAATTCTTCCTTTTCAAAGGTTGAGACTATTTCTCTGGTGTTCTAACCTCAAATTTGGAAGCTGTGGCCTCTAAGCAACAGTAATGGCTTTTCTAAACCTTCCTGTAGATATTCAGAAGTGGCCATAGCTAATCATATAAATAGTTTTTTTTTTTTCCAAATCTTTGCTGACTAGGAGAAATAAACTAGAAAGTGGGGCCAAAGAGGTAGTGATATTACTGACAGGCATAATAGTTGCAGGAGATGTAACTGGTGGTAGCTTATCAAAATGTTGATAGACAGTTGACTACATTTTTTCATAACACTGTACTTTAATGAATCTTCATAATGAGGAGTTTGAGTTATCAAGGTTGTCATAACCTCCCTTTGTTTAAGGAAACAGTAATATGTTCTAGTCTAGAAAGATTTCTATTAGTGATTGACATTTTTAGAATTTTAAAAGAATTTTTGTATATAAGTTGTAAGCCACAGTTATCTGGCAGAATATCTCATCTCAGCTCATCTGTCTATATAATAACAGCTAGAAGGAATTAATGTTATAAACTGCAAGATGCTTAATTCTTTTTTTAGTTTACAAGAATTCTAAGAATGGATTTTTGTCATAGTCATCTTTTTATTTTCAATAGCACCAACTACTAAATACAGACTAGACACATATAAATATTAATGTAATAAATAACACATAAGTGTATATATAGAGATATACTTTTCTTTAAAAACATAAGTACACTTATGTTTTCAAGAGAAGGCTTTCACAACAAACCAGACATTACAAATCTTGAGAAAATAATGCCCTCTCATAGTTATGCCAGGTTGTTTTTTGTCATTTTTATAAACAGATTCCTGATACCTATTTCTTTAATTGAATTCTTTTTTTGTTAGAACTAAAAAAAAAAAAAAATGTTGTAGAACCTTGTTTGAATGGCAGTGCATACTGTGCTCACTTTTAACCTGGGCTGAGGGTGGAGGTTTTTTTGGTACTGGGGGTTTGGGTTGTCCTGAATCAATTCTTGGAATGGGTAGAATAGCCTTGAACTTCTCTTCACGATGAGATCCAAGAGCTCATGTAGATCATATAGCCATCTCATCTTTTTTTCCCATTATATAGCATTGCATTTTAAAATTAGTATTCCAACTCATATGTTTCACTCTGGACCACCTAAAAGAGAAACAGGAGCAGCAGAGCTTATGTAATGTAGTCCTCGAGTTTGGAAGATGAGTGCTAGTGTGATCCTCATAGCCTCATTCTTTATGAGGAAGCAGAAACCCACTTAATGTGTCAAATAGAAATACCTGGCCTCCTTAGCTTGTTAGATATTGGTAGACACAGTTAGATATTGTGAAAGCACTTTATTTTTTACATATATAAACATTTTATATGTATATCCACACACATACTATACACAACACACGTGTGTACATAGTAATAGTATTGGTTCCTATGAGAAAAAGCACTGTGAATTTGTGCACGGTCAGCCGGCAGGATGTGAAGTCTACCATGTGTCTCTTACGGATAGCAGACAGTACAGTGCTCTCCCAGTTTTCTACTTGCGAATAGCTCAAGATGTAAAAAGCAAAATATGTATAGCATATGTCTCTTTTTTCCTCCATGGAAAATGAAATCAGCTGAAACTTTTTGTGTGTGTAGAATTTTGCTTTATGGTGACTTGAATGGGATGAATTAAACTATTTCCATTGTATATGGAATCACATAACAAGGAATATGTAAGTGATGTGACTTACTGTTCTCAGAGTAAAATCATAGGCCAGATTCCAGTTGTGTGGGCTGGTAGAACCAGATAGATTGGCATTCAAATCCAGGCTTTGCCATTTATTAACTTTCACCTATGCAAGAATTTATAATCTTTCTAAGCCCCTGTTAACCTTATTTGTGAAATACGCTTATCTCATAGGATTGTATTGTAGATTCTTTGGAGGAAATGTAATATGTACTCCATTAAGCACATTTAATAATTTAATAGATATTTCCCTTACTTAATTCTACCCTTTGCCCACCTCCCTTTCCTCTTGATTCTTAATATTTTTATGAATACTGATTGACCACGTGGATACAAAGATGAAAAATTCAGAGAGGAAATTCATTTCTTTTTCTTTTTTTCTTTTTATTAAGTTCAGATAGGAAAGAAGAGGGAGAGAGAGATAGAAACATCAATGGTGAGAGAGAATCATTGATTGGCTGCCTCCTGCACGCTCCCCCTGGGAATCGAGCTGCAACCCAGGCATGTGCCCTGACCAGGAATCTCGAACCTGGTTCATAGGTCAATGCTCAGCCACTGTGCCATGTCAGCCGGGTGGAAATTCATTTCTTTTAAGCTGTATGTGCCTTGATATTCTTTTGGAGAAGGTTAATTGCTATGTTAATCAGATCTTTATATGGTATGTACTAATATACCATATTAGTTAATATTATATTGATTAGATTTTTAAAGTTTTTTTTATTGAGCAAGAGAAATATGCGTTTCTGGCCAATGGTTTGTGGATCCCTTAATAATCATTTTTTAATGCAAAGAACAATGTAACTAAAATATATAGTCTGATGTAGTGAAAAATTCAGATCCCTGTCAAGGCTATTTGTAAAATTTCCATTGGCTTGGATGTCGTTCTCTTAGTCAAAAGTCTTTGTGGCATGCTGGAGAACATACAGCTAACTTTCCAATTCATTGCATTGAAATAGCATGGTCTATCAAATGAGATTTTTCTAAATTGCAGAGTTCATTTATGCTATTGTAAAATTTTGCTTTTTTTTTCACCGATTTACTAAACTCCCTTGTGTAGTAGGTGATTAATCTTTGTTTCAGAAATATAACTCTTATTTTTAGTAATGTGTCTTTTATGGAAAATGTAAAATCTTTAGAAGAGAAAATTAAGAAATCTTGACATGAAGTAATATTTAGTCATTATTGCCAAAATCTGCAACCTAATTATTCTTTAAATTGAGTCTCTCAGCTTAAGGGAATATTTAAAAAATTCAAATTCTCTCTTGTAACTTAAAGTGTTCTCAAATAAATGTATTCTAAGGAAAAGGTAATATTGCATGTTTTACAGTAAAAACGGAGAAGAAGACGGTACAATTTAGTGATGATGTTCAGGTAGAAACAATAGAGCCAGAGCCGGAGGAACAAGCCTTTATTGATGAAGTAAGTGATTTCCACCTTGAGAGCAGTTCATATTTGGTATTGAAGTTGGAATGTTTTTCTTGTCTTCTTTAACAATAATTAATTAATGCATGTGTTGTTTTAGTATAAAAACATAAACAATATAGTCCCATTTTTACCATGTGAGCACATATAGTTATACCTTATTATTTTAAATTTCTGTTTAATATTTTACAGAATGGATATATCATGGTTTTTTAATTCTGTTTTTGGACAGTGAGGTTGTTTTCAGTTCTTTCCTGGTGTTTTTTTTTGCTATTACAAACACTATTATGAGATTTTTAAAATATATTTCAAATAATGTATAATTGTTTTATTTTAAAATGTTTGTACTTAATGCTCTGGAAATTATATTCTTGGTAACATTTTAAACTTATGATGAAAAATGAGAAGTTATCTTTAAAATATGTGAAGGGATTAATAAGTATTTAGCCTTCTTTTAGGGGAGCCAGAGCAGAAAGTTTGAAGAGTGTTCTTTTACAGAAATAGATTGTAGAAGACTGCTAGGAGCCAAGGCATCCAACTGGATTAGGGAAAGTTAATTAGCTGATTGCATTACATCAGAAATGCATGTAGAGTCAGTTAGGGGTCTCTCTAGAAACCTTATTTCTCTGATAGTAGGTAATTTCAGATAGAATATAGTATTCTGTAAACACAACAAAAATTATCCAGGTATTAGTTTCTCTCACCTCACCACCCCCTCCTTTTTTTTTTTTTTTTTTTTTTTGTTGTAGGAAAACTTTTCTGACATGTGCCTTTTTTGGACTGCTTGAAATGAAAGTTGTGAATATTTTACATTGAAAAATAGTACCCATTTCAAAACATAAAATTCTTTTGCCTTCAGAAGTTTCTTATATGCTGTGTCACTTTTACTCTCTACTAATTAATTCATTTCTCAAACTGTTCTTCTATATATAATGCAGAGTTTTTGTTTAAATAACTTCTGTGCTTTGAATTGGTAGTCTTTACATTATTTACCTAATGTACATATGTTTAACCCTTTGCACTCGCTTGCTTTTTTTCTCGATTCCTTTATTCTACTCGGGATTTAATTTTTTAAATACCCCAGATTTTACAAAGCGCGCAGTAGAATAAAAAATTGGAGTTTCTTTTCATACAAACTTATTTATTTGGATTTTTTTATATTTCAAATTATTGATACAATCAAAGAGTAATTTTAATCTCGACATCCGAGTGCAAAAGGTTAATAGTATAACCCTGTAAAGGTTGTAATTATTATAATAGTATTCTTTGGTGTGCTATGTAAGATTTATATTTTGATTTTTAAAAACCTACGTATAAATACATATGTACTTATATAATGTATAGCGGTACTAATGTAAAGATGGTTTCATTAGCCCCATTGGTGATTAAAACAAAAGATTCTGAAGTATGTTTAAGTCACTGCCTTGAGATGCCTTCCAGCCTTTCCCACATAGACAAATAGAGAGACCACAAACTGAAACATTGGTAGCAAGAAAATGTAGACAAGTCTTTATGGCCCTACTTAGAAAGAGAACAGGTGTAATATAGCTGAGCTATGCCTTTCTAAAACAGCTGTTGTATTCACCCTGGGGGAGAAGTAATAACTGAGTTGTTAGTCATAAGTAATGCCATCGTGAGAGAGAGGTTACATCTGTCAGCATGTTAAGGCTACAGCTGCTTCAAAACAAAGTGAAATTCACCACCATGAAATTAGATTGAAGAACTCACATATTGTAAGTTTAAATGTGGCTCTATCCTCATTTAAGAGAATCACTGTGAGGACTAAAAAATAAGTAGGTAGAGCAGTGGTTCTCAACCTTTCTAATGCTGCGACCCTTTAATACAGTTCATGTTGTGGTGACCCCCAACCATAAAATTATTTTCGTTTCTACTTCATAACTGTAATTTTGCTGTTATGAATCGTAATGTAAATATCTGTGTTTTCCGATGGTCTTAGGCGACCCTGCTAGCGGTTCCCAACCTGTGGGTCGCGACCCTACTAGAGGTTCTCAACCTGTGGGTCGCGACCCACAGGTTGAGAACCACTGCTGTAGAGCCTAAGACCATCGGAAAACACAGATATTTACATTACGATTCATTAACAGTAGCAAAATTACAGTTATGAAGTAGCAACGAAAATAATTTTATGGTTGGGGTCACCACAACATGAGGAACTGTATTAAAGGGTCGCGGCATTAGAAAGGTTGAGAACCATTGAGGTAGAGTTTTCGAGGCTCTGACTTCACATGGTACTTAAAGAGAGTACACAGATATTAACCACATAAAAACAAAATTGGAGTCTACATATCTGAACTACAAAAGTTCTCTATCCATTGTCTAATTAACAAAGTGAGAACATATTGTTGTGTAATGACTAGTTGCTTTTTATATTAACTATTTAATTGCTGTAGGACAAAATGGACCAGTTGCTACAGATGTTGCAAAGTACAGATCCCAGTGATGATCAGCCAGATCTTCCAGAGTTACTTCATCTTGAAGGTAAAAACCTTGTTTTTCATTTATCTTCCAAATAAAGGATAATTAGAGGTTATATCTACTGTTCTGTTACAGCATGGTTCATATTTAAATAAAATTGAGAATGATACAAAACATGTTCACATTTCTCACTCTTCTGTGACCCAGTCTCACACTTATATGCTATTTAAAACTTTGGTAGAATTCACATTCTTATACAGTTCTATACAAATTAAATATTTAATTTAAAATATCCAAATATTTTATTCAACATTTTAGAATGCTGTAAAATAAATATTGGTATTTTAATATTTTTGAGATCAAGAAAATAAATCTTGGGGTCTCTTTATTAATATCATTTTATTACTCCAAATTACATCTTGTATTTCTTATATGAATATTCATCAGAGATTTGCTTTCTTTAGTTGCGTTTTCTTATATTTCTTCAAATCTTGTCACCTTAGCAATGTGTCACCAGATGGGACCTCTTATTGATGAAAAGCTGGAAGATATTGATAGGTAAAAGAGCATGTGCTCTCTCTATATTGTGTACCTTCTTCCCTGAAGTTCTCTGTAAACTACCTACTGGGATAGAGCTGCCATTATAATTTATTTTATTACTGGTTTTATTTATTTATTTTCTTCTATTGTGTTATATTTTATTTTTTAATTTTTCTATTTTATTTCATTTGAATTTTTCATTTTTATTTTTTTAATATTTTCTATTTTTATATGCCAAAGGAACCAGTCCTCATTTACTTGTTTTCTACTAGATGTGGGAATTTGAATTAGACCCAGCTCTCCTCTTTTTTTATCTTTTTTTTAAGGTGAGGATTTATTTGACCTTCACTATATTAGTCTTTTTTAAAAATAAGGGTTAACTATTATAATCATGAGTGACATTACCGGAGCCCAAATGACCCATCTATTATTTTCTCGGGAATCTTAAATATTTCAAAGTAAAGTCAACTACAATAAGCTCTCCCAACACAGTATTTAAATCTGAGTTTTGATTGCCTTGGAGCTAAATACAGGATATTTTCTGTCACAAGGTAAATTTTTAATATTTTGCTATTTTGATATGCCTTATTATTTAGAACATTGTACTAATTAAATAGCAGTTATGTTTCAAGTTATTGTATAATATTTCAGAAAACATTCAGAACTCTCAGAACTTAATGTTAAAGTGATGGAGGCACTTTCATTGTATACCAAGTTAATGAATGAAGATCCAATGTATTCCATGTATGCAAAATTACAGAATCAGCAGTATTATATGCAGTCATCTGGTGTTTCTGCCTCTCAGGTAAGCTTTTAATAACTCAACTATATCATTTTAAATTCTCAAATATATTTGAGAATATTTGGAATAACTGTTTTTATAAAATTTGAAACTTTCTAAAAGTAATATAAAAGAAATTTTTACTTGACAAATATCATGTATACTATATAATTATACCAATGTGTTTTTTTTAAAAAAATATATTTTTATTGATTTCAGAGAGAGGAAGGGAGAAGGGGACAGAGAGAGAAATATCAATGATGAGAGAGAATCATTGATCAGCTTCCTCCTGCATGCCCCACATTGGGGATTGAGCCCGCAACCTGGACATGTGCTCTGACTAGGAAATCAAACTGTGACTTAACTGGTTCATAGGTTGATGCTCAACCACTAAGCCATGCCAGCCGGGCCCAATAGTTGTTTTTTTTTTTTTAAATTATTTTTCTGTAGGGGTATATATCAGAATCACCCATCAAACTTTTTGAAAAAGTATGGATGCTTTGGTTTTACCCAGACTTGTTAAAGCAGAATCTTCAAGAGGGAGGTCCAAACGTGTGCATATTTTTAAGGCTTTATATGTAACTAGAGGCCCGGTGCACGAAATTAGTGTACGGGAGTGGGGGATGTCCCTCAGCCCAGCCTGCACTCTCTCCAATGTGGGACCCCTCGAGGGATGTACGACTGCCCGTTTAGGTGCGATCCCGGTGGGATCGGGCGTAAACAGGCAGTCGGACATCCCTCTCACAATCCAGGACTGCTGGCTCCCAACTGCTTGCCTGCCTGCCTTCCTGATTGCCTCTAACTGCTTCTGCCTGCCAGCCTGATCACCCCCTAACCACTACCCTGCCAGCCAGTTTGCCCCTAACTGTCCTCACCTGCAGGCCTGGTCACCCCTAACTGCCCTCCCCTGCAGGCCTGGGTCCCTCCCAACTGCTCTTCCCTGCAGGCCTGGTCGCCCCCAACTTCCCTCCTCTGCTGGCTTGGTCACCCCCAACTGCCCTCCCTTGCAGGCCTGTTTCCTCCCAACTGCCCTCCCCTGCTGGCCATCTTGTGTCCACATGGGGGCAGGATCTTTGACCACATGGGGGCAGCCATCTTGTGTGTTGGAGTGATGGTCAATCTGCATATTTCTCTTTTATTAGATAGGATTATCTGGTTAAGAACTGCAGTTTTTTTGTCTCAGTGAAATTTCTAATTATTACTAAATTCTTCTGGGTATGTACAGTGTTCAGTTTTATAGTGAGCTGCTTTAATCTGTGTTTCACTCCCTTCCTTTACATAACACATGAAATGCAATACAGAGCCCTTTCCCTCTTTTTTGGTAATCCTCACCCGAGGATATTTTTTCCACTGATTTTTAGAGAGAGTTTAAGGGAGAGGGGGAGATAGAGAGAAATATCGATGTCAGAGAGACACATCAATTGGTTGCTTCCTGCCTGTGCCCTGACCAGGGCTGGGGATCGAACCTGCAACCCAGGTAACATGCCCTTAACTGGGAATTGAACTCATGACCCTTTGGTGCACAGGCTGATGCTTTATCCACTGAGCAATACCAGCCAGGGCCCTTTCGCTCTTTACAGCTCAAGTAACTATTTAAAGAGCTCTTTTCCCACAAACTCAGTAAGTTCAGGGTATAGGGGTATAGGGAGTAATTCGCCAGGCACTTCATTTTATCCATGTAGAGCGGTATAATCATTATATAGATTAATTTTTGTTTTTAGCATAGGGACTTAATTACAAGGAACAAAAACAGCCTGTAATTATTGGAATCGAGAGTCTAGGTCAGTGGTTGGCAAACTCATTAGTCAACAGAACGGCAAACCGTGGCTCGAGAGCCGCATGTGGCTCGCGAGCCACAGTTTGCCGACCACTGGGCTAGATGATTCCTACTCACAGGTGTTGATATCAATTTGAGCCAAAGAAACCCCCCTAAAAACCTTTCATGTTCAGTTTGAGAAGTAAAAAAAATGCACTCATGAGGACCAGAATAGCTGTTTTTACAATGAAGACTTTTGGATTCTGATGCATGGGAATATAACAGAAGTGCTAAGATGATTGAGCCTTGTCTCCTAATGATTGTGTTACTATCTTTACAACTGGTAAAAAAGCGTTACTACATTGATAGTGGCCTTCTGTTATCAAACTTGTGAAATGGAAGGATTTAAAGAATACTACAGAAAACTAGAATATTATGTGTTTTAAGACTTTTGGAATTTAAGGCTTTAATCTCTTTCGATTCAGACAAGTATAGTTTTTAGATGCAGTAGTAGACAAACAATGGCCCAAGGGCCAAATCCAGTCTCCCATCTGTTTAAATAAGCTTTTATTGAAACACAGCCATTCTCTTTAATTTATTAATTATTTCTGGCTGCTTTCTATATGGGTCAAATTCAGTAGTTGTGACAGAAACCATATGGCCCACAAAGCCTAAAATATTTACTATCAGGACTTTTACAAAAAAGTTTGCTGACTAACCCTACTTTAGAAAGTTAGTTTGTTCTGTGTTCAGTAAACTAATTTAAGACATATAAATTGAATCTATAAGCAGATGCAATCTATTGATACACACAGTCAATTCAAAGACACTTCTTAAACATCCTTTGGAATTCCTTTTAGGGAAGTACTTAAAATATCAACATGGAAAAAGCGACTGTATTAGTATAAAGTTTCAAGATAAGTTCCTTTACTACTTCTGGATAGAGGTAAACATGAGTTTAGGCAATGTTTACCTAAGAATTAAAATATTCAGAAGCCAACTTCACTGAAAAATATTTTTTTAAAGGCCTGTTAACTGAAGTAACTATGAAAAAAGATTTCAGGGATAGAATTGTTTTTTTTTGTTAACTGAATGTCTCTACAAAAAGTTTGGCATGCTTTTTAAATCTTAGAAAATCTAATGTGTTATCATGAACTGTTCTAGGTATATCCAGGGCCTCAAAGTGGTACTTACCTGCTTGCAGGGAATGCCCAGATGAGCCATCTCCAGAGCTACAGTCTTTCTCCAGAGCAACTGTCTTCCCTCAGCCAAGGAGCAGTTCCACCCTCTGCAAACCCTGCCCTTCCTGCTCAGCAGACTCAGGCTTCTTACCCTAGGTAATTTGATTATTGACTATTATTTGGAGTTAATGTTATTATTAAAATTCTTTTTTGTAATGTCTTTAAAAGTTTTTTTTTAGAGTTTATTTTAGAGAGAGGAGAAGAGAGAGAGAGAGAGAGAGATGAGAGGTGAGAGAGAAACATCGATCCGTTGCCTCCAGTAAGTACCCGAACCATGGATTAAACCCAAAACCTGGGTATGTACCATGACCAGGAATCAAACTCCACCATCTTTCAGGTTTGAGCCACACTGGTCAGGGCAAAATTCTTAAGTGCCCGTGATCATCTATAACCAGAACTGGATAAGAAACTCCAGAATAGATGCTATCACTGATACCAGATGGTTAGCTTTGTTTGTGGTGATGAGTGAGTTCTACAGGAACCCCTGTAGTATTGCAGCAATAGCCAGCAAGCCAGATCTCTGTCTTATTGACTTGCTGAACTGCTATATTCTGATTCTAACTTTGTCATAATTTATTTTTGTTTTTATTTGAGTCCATGATGGTATTTGCTAAAGATTTTAATGAAACTTAGATTTGATAACTATATATTGTTTTTCACAAATTTCATAAAAAATCTAAATGTTTTTGTCATTATTGTTTCAGAATTTATGGTTCTGAAAGACACATTTTTTCTTCTTTTTGCCCTGTGTTGAAATTTAGTATATATCACAGCAAGATATATCATTTGAAAAGAGATGGACATTTTACCCCTGTGGTCCATGGAGCAAATATCTGAATATAAAATGACAGGCTCATTGTTTTGGCCATTTACTTATAATATCCTCTATCACATAGTTAAATGATTATATATTATGTAATTTACAATTACATAAATGTCTTTTCTGCTTCTGTGTGAATCTAAGCTGAAGTCTTTCCCTCAAAACAAATAAAAGGTAGACTTTAGAATTCATCAGTTTGTAATTCTAGAAGTCATGCTATTCTGACTCACATTAGAAGTATCTTTGTGCACAGGCACAATTTCTAGAAAACTTTTCTTCAGTATTGGGGTTGCCCGTGAATGCTCCTATACTGTCCTTACTGTTGTATTACTCATCCTTAAAAGAGTCACACTCTGGGGATGCTTAGGGATTCACAAACAGGATACTCTCTACTGAAAGTAGCTTAGAAAAAAAAAAAGTTTAGGTATAACTCTTTCTGTCCCAGGACTTTTTTTTTTTTTTTTTTTTAAGTTGAAATTTGGTGAATTGAATACCCTTACATGGAAAAGAAGCAAACAGGTAGGGAACAGCTATTGTTAGCATACTGTCTTGAAAACCAGATACAAAGTGAGTAGAGGTAGGTATTGTTGAGAAATAGCCAGTGTGCATGAGTTATGTAGGAATTTCTTAGGTATTTTAGTGTCATCCAAAAATGCTGCCTCTATCCCAGCTGGTCCTCTGTTACTGTGTCGCATGCTGCTGTAGCTGCCTTGTTCCTTGTTCCTTGAGACCCATTCTTAGTTCAGGGCCTTGAGAAACTTCCTTGTGAGTGATAGCTGTAACACCTTGTTACTGTTCTCTGGGAGTCGTTCTGTCTGCTTCCATAGCCTGTATGTGAAATATCTGACGCAGGGCATGCACTGTATTCCAGGGCCTCACTCTACTGATACTCTGTAGCTATTACTGTCACCTCTCAAGAAACACATGTGCACTTCAACAGGTGCTTTTTCCTTGACATCTTTAGCCCTCTTTGTCTGGCTAATTCCTATTTATCTGTTCTTAGCTTTCTCTTTACTAGAACACCTTCCCACACTCCAACACTGTTCCTGCTCTCTTGCTGTCACAGGACCCCAGCCCACTGTGTACGCTCTTGTAATCGTCTTTAGACTAGTCTGTATCCCCAATAAGCTATCATATCTTGAGAGGTGGAATCAAGTTTCTTTAACCTTTATATCTATTGTGTAGCAGAGTTTTATACTTGATAAGAACTCAGTAAATACTTGATAAATAAATGTTTAAGATAGGAATTTGAAGTGCTGTGTTGGGCCAGTGAGATATATTTTTAAACTAGTGGCCCTATGCACGAATGAAGATTCGTGCAAGAATGGGCCTTCGTTCCCCTGGCTGCCGGCACCGCCTTCACTCTGGCCGGAGCAGCCTTTCTGCCTTCCCACGCTGCCCAGAGGCCCGGAGTGGCTGGGGTGGCGCAGAACGCTTGCGTCCCACCCCGTCCCCGGCCGCTCGGTGCCTGTGTATGCAAATTAACCTGCCATCTTTGTTGGATTAATTTGCATATTCACTCCTGATTGGTGGGTGTCACGAAGGTACGGTCAATTAGCATGTTACTCTTTTATTAGGTAGATTATTAACAGAGGCTTCACAAAGGCTTTGAGGCAGTTTTTAAAATCATATATAAATGTATAACATAATATATAAGAACAGGGTGGGGCAAAAATAGATTTATAATTGTGAGTATACAAAACACAGATTTTATACTTATATTATTACTAGAAGCCCGGTGCATGAAATTCGTGCGCGGCGGGGGGTTATCCCTCAGCCCAGCCTGTACCCTCTCTAATCTGGGACTCCTGGAGGGATGTCCGACTGCCCGTTTAGGCCCGATCCTGGTGGGATCGGGCCTAAACGGGCAGTCGGACATCCCTCTCACAATCCAGGACTGCTGGCTCCCAACTGCTTGCCTGCCTGCCTTCCTGATTGCCCCTAACCGCTTCTGCCTGCCAGCCTGATCACCCCCTAACCACTCCGCTGCCAGCCTGGTTGATGCTTAACTGCTCCCTTCCAGCCTGTTTGCCCCCAACTTCCCTCCTCTGCCAGCCTGGTCACCCCTAACTGCCCTCTCCTGCAGGGTTGATCACCTCCAACTGCCCTCCCTTGCAAGCCTGGTCTCTCTCAACTGCCCTCCCTTGCAGGCCGGGTGCCTCCCAACTGCCCTCCCCTGCTGGCCATCTTGTAGTGGCCATCTTGTGTCCACATGGGGGCAGCTATATTGTGTGTTGCAGTGATGATCAATCTGTATATTACTCTTTTATTAGATAGGGTAGAGGCCTGGTACACAGGTGGGGGCCAGCTGGTTTGCCCTGAAGGGTGTCACAGATAAGGGTGGGGGTTCCCTTGGGGTGTGGGGCAGCCTGAGCGAGGGGCCTGTGGTGGTTTGCAGGCCGGCCACGCCCCCTGGCAACCCAAGGGGAGGCCCTGGTATCTGGAATTTATTTTCCTTCTACAATTGAAACTTTGTAGCCTGGGGCGGCAGCCATTTCTGGGGCAGCAGCCATTTCTGTGGCAGTTAATTCACCTTCTACAATTGAAACTTTGTAGCCTTAAGCGGGTGAGCCCGGCCAGGGTGTGCGGAAAGCTTTGCTTCCCCTGTTGCTGCCGACAACCCTGGCCTGCTCTCTCAAGCTCCATTCTGCCGCCATTTGTTTGAATTTGTTTACCTTCTATAATTGAAACTTTGTAGCTTGAGTGGAGGCTTAGGCCTGCAACGGCTATGGAAAGCTTGGCTTGCTCTGTTACCTGGGAAACCTTGCTCTCTGTGGCTGTAGCCATCTTGGATTGGGGTTAATTTGCATACTCGCCCTGATTGGCTGGTGGGCGTGGCTTGGCTGGTGGGCGTGGTTTATGTAGCGGAGTGATGGTTAATTTGCATATTACCATTTTATTAGAGAGGATTTATTAATTATTGTATTATTTTCCATACCAACAACTGTATTTGACTCAAGCTTTCTAATTACAGATCAAGGTCATTGAGGAATTTTCCCCCCCATTTTGGTGGGCAAGTTTTTCTTTAGTGGCACTCGTTCATATCTAGAAGGCAATTTCTTATTCTTTTACATATAATTTTGGTTCTAGTGTTCTTTTCCAGACTATGTAATAACCTTAGTATGATCTTACTCAGTGGTCGGCAAACTGCGGCTTGCGAGCCACATGCGTCTCTCTGGCCCCTTGAGTGTGGCTCTTCCACAAAATACCACGGCCTGGGTGAGTCTATTTTGAAGAAGTGGCGTTAGAAGAAGTTTAAGTTTTAAAACTTTGGCTCTCAAAAGAAATTTCAATCGTTGTACTGTTGATATTTGGCTCTGTTGACTAATGAGTTTGCCAACCACTGATCTTACTGATAATTAGGGAAGGTAGAATGGATGCAGTTTCCTAAATTCACCTATAGTGATGGTGATGATGATAGTACTCAGGTGACCAAAGCTATGCACTTGTCTATTATTTCAGGTTACTCTGTTAAACAGGTGTTTATTGAACAGTTAGTCTGTGCCAGACACTATGCTAGACACTTGACATACAAGTGTGAGTTTCTTCCTCTCCCCACAGACACAACTGACATACAACATTATGTAAATTTAAGATGTACTACTGGTTGATTTGATACATTTCTATATAGTAAAATGATTACCATCATAGCATTAGCTAACACCTTCATCCTATCACACAGTTACCATTTCTTTTTTGTGGTGAGAACATTTAAGGTTTATTCTGAGCAACATTCAAGTATATGATAATAATTTTCCCTAGTATTATTAGGGAAAATCATCATGCTGTACATTAGATTCCTAAACTTATTCATCTTATAAATGGAAGTTTGTACCCTTATCTAGTATCTCCCCATTTTCCTCACTCTCTAACCAACATTCTACTATTTGTCTTTTAGATTCCACATGTGAGGTCATATAGTATCTATCTTTCTCTATTTTACTTAGCATAATGCCCTCAAGTCTCATCCAAGTTGTACAAATGGCAGAATTTTCTTTTTTCTTGTGGCTGAATAATATTCCAGAGAGGGGGAGGAGAGGGAGAGGAACAGGGAGAGGGAGGGGGCGGACATGTACACATACATCTTCTTTACCCATTCATCTGTTGATGGATGCTCAGGTTGTTTCCATATTTTGGCTGTTTTGAGTAATGTTGCAGTGAACATGGGGGTACAGATCTCCTAAAGATCCTGATTTCAGTTCTTTGGGATATATACTCATAAATGGGACTGCTGAGTCATATGATACTTTAATTTTTTAAAAATATGTTTTTATTGATTTTAGAGGATAGAAACATTGATAAGAGAGAAACATGGTTCGGCTGCCTCCTGCAACGCCCCCTACTGGGGATCAAGCCTGCAACCCCAGGCATATACTCTGACCAGGAATCAAACTGGTGACCTATTCGTTCAAGGGTTGATGCTCAACCATTGAGCCACACTGGCTGGGCTAATTTTTAATTTTTTTGAGGAACCTCTGTACTGTTTTCCAAGTGGCTGCACCAATTTACATTCCCATCAACACTGTATAAGTGTTCCCTTTCTCTACATCCTTGCCAACGCTTGTTATCTTTTGTCTTTGATGATAGCCATTCTAACAGGTGTGAAATAATATCTCATTTTGGTTTTGATTTGCATTTCCCTGATGATTAATGATATTGAGCACCTTTTCTTTTTTTAATTTAAATTCTTTATTGTTTAAAGCAGTGGTCGGCAAACTGAGGCTCGCGAGCCGCATCCGCGGTTTGCCGCTCTATTGACTAATGAGTTTGCCGACCACTGGTTTAAAGTATTACATGAGTCTTCTTTTCCCCCATTGACCTCTCCCCGGCCACCTCCACTCCCCAGCACAGGCCCTTACCCCTCACCCACCCCGGCTACGGTCTGTGTCCATTGGTTATGCTCATATACAGGCAAACAAGTCCTTTGGTTGCTCTCTTACTCCCCCTCCTCCTCTGCCTTCCCTCATAGGTTGGACATTCTGTTCGATGTTTCTATGTCTCTGGTTCTATTTTTGTTCATTAGTTTATGTTGTTCATTATATTCCACAAATGAGTGATATCATGTGATACTTATCCCCCTCTGACTGGCTTATTTCATTGAGCACCTTTTCTTGTACCTATTGGCCTTTTGTGTGTCTTCTTTGGAAAACTGTATTCATTTCCTCTGCCTATTTTTCATCTAGTAGTTAGTTTCTTTACTATTGAGTTGTATGAGTTCTTTATATATTTTTGGTATTAACGCCTCATTAGATATATGACTTACAAATATTTTCTTTTATTCATTGGTTGTGTCTTAATATTGTTGATTGTTTCTTTTGCTGTTCAAAAACGTTTTAGTTTGATGCAATCCCAGTTGTTGATTTTTGCTTTCATTTCCTGTGCTTTTGCTGTCACATCCAGGAAAATTGCTGCTGAGACGATTGTCAAGGAGCCTTTTCCCTATGTTTTCTTCTAGGGATTTTATGGTTTCCAGTCTTAAATTAAGGTCTTTAATCCATTTCAAGTTCTTCTTTTTGTGAGTGGTGTAAGACAGGCCTTCAATTTCCTTCTTCTGCATGTGGTTATCTAGTTCTCCCAGCGCCACTTTTGGAAGAGACTGTTCATCCTCCACTGAGTGTTCCTGGCTCCCTGGGCATATGAGTTGCCCGCTGACTTAGAGTTTCTTAACCTCAGTGTGCTTCCTGGTTAGTAGAGGCAACCAGACAAATAAATTGTAATGATAATATAAATTACAAATAAAGGTACATGCAGGGTGCTTTAGGGACTTCAAGGTCCAGGGAAGGTTTCGAAGAACATACTCTCAAGTTATGTTATTCTTAGCGTGGAGGAAAAAGTAAGAGAGATTTTCTATCATGAGCAAATATATAGCAGCATGAAATGGCATGGTACCATGGAATGGGGAGTTGTGAAAATACATATTACCAAAGGATTAAAGTCTATGGTGGAAGATGTGAGTGATGTACTTGCAGTTATTGGCAAAGATAATGACTGGTCCTAGATATCATGTTAAGGAGCTTGGGTCTTGGGAAAGCCTACAAGGGGATTTAAATGGCAATAAGATTGGTGAATTCATAGTTGCTAGGTTAGAAGCTGGGAGACTTTGTATATTAGACAAGAAATCACGAGTTCTCACTGCAAGATATAATGATAGAGCCCTACCCAGTTTGGCTCAGTGGATAGGGCCGGCCTGTGGACTGAAGGGTCCCGGGTTCGATTCTGGTCAAGGGCATGTACTTTGGTTGCGGGCACATCCCAGTTGGGGGGTGTGCAGGAGGCAGCTGATCGATGTTTCTAGCTCTCTATCCCTCTCCCTTCCTCTCTGTAAAAAATCAATAAAATATATTTTTAAAAAATTAAATTTAATTTTAAAAAAAGATATAATGATAGAGATGGAAAAAAGAGTTCTTTAGGAGATTAGCAAATGATTGCATGTAGATGACACGCTGGGACGATAGTGCAGAGCAGATATAAGGGAGAGTAGTGGTGAATTGCTGGTTTTTGCCCTTGGGCAACTGGGTGAATGATGGGAATGTAAGTTGAGATAAGGAATATAGTACAAACTGTGAATAATTATAATAATAGCGAACATTTGTTGGGATGTCCCATGTTATTAGATGAGGAAACAATATGGAGGGAGGATTAAGTTTCCACTTTGCTAAGATACAAAATCAGGCATTTTGGCTCCAGAGCTTAGCATTTTGTCACAATATTGTATTATAGCTGTATTGTGGTCCTTATTGATGTAAATAAGAGCATAAAACCTGACTTGTTGTAATACTTTTTATCTCACAAAGCAACACATATAGAATGATAATGAGTGATGCCTTTCAGCATTACAGTAAAACCTCGATATAATGGACTAATATGGGCGAGGGGGTGTCCATTAAAGCCCAAGTCCATTATATAATAAAGTAGGTTTTCCAAATGTATATGTAAAAAAAATGGCATATTAGTTTACCTGTTTTTACTTACATAGACATGTTTGTGTAATTAAAATTTAATATGTATGAAAAGTTTAATTTCACACAAAAGTTTTCTGTATGTATTACTGTAATTTGAAATTTATACTGAATACATTTAGTAAAAGCATGCATTCACTAGTCACCGCGAATAAACAAATGCACACAATGCACACGGCTGGGGCGTGGCTTAGCGCACATTAGAACTGCTGCAGAAAGTCAGGCTAGGTGACAACAGAACCAATTATTGCGCAGTGTGATCATGTGCTAATCATTCCTGAACATTGTTTGCCAGTGCTGACTCTTGGATTTAAATATGTAGACTGTAGTTATGTAATATTTATTTATGTCGGTGAAATTACTTCAGTGTTTCTGAACATATGACCTGTTAACTAAAATTTGTTAAAAATGACAGTGAATTAACAACATAAAATAAGTTGTTAATCTTGGTTTACAATTTTAAAATTAACAGTGTTAATTTTCACATATGACATACAAACCAGAAATTTTGTCCATTAAATCTGAAGTTCATTAAATTGAGATCCTCAAAATTGAGGGTTTATTGTACTTAAGGGGCTACATTAGTGGGTGGAATGTAGCACTAAAAGACTGTCAACTTTAATAATGAATTGTTTAATCTGTGCAGAATGCAAGAGCATTGATTTTACTAGCAAATGATTTGTAAACAATCTAGAACAATCTAGCAATTGAAGAGTTTAGAAATAGGCAATATTTTGAAAATTGCCCAATTTATAGTTTGTTTTTACATTTTTAACAGAAATGTGGGGGGAAATCTCAATGTGAAAGCTGTTAATATTTCTCTTTTTTTAAAAAAATATATTTTATTGATTTTTACAGGGAGGAAGGGAGAGGGATAGAGAGCTAGAAACGTCGATGAGAGAGAAATATCGACCAGCTGCTTCCTGCACATCCCCTACTGGGGATGTGCCCGCAACCAAGGTATATGCCCTTAACCGGAATCGAACCTGGGACCTTCCAGTCCGCAGGCCGACGCTCTATTCACTGAGCCAAACCGGTTTCGGCTATTTCTCTTTATATAGCTGTGCTAGTGTCTTATACATGGTAAAAACTCAAATATCAGACTGGAGATGGGAAGAGAGAAAGCAGAGGCAGTGAATAAAGACAGCTCTGAAGGAATGTTTTTGATGGAATGAGAGCAGTGCCCAAGTGGAGGGCACCTTGCAAGGGAGCAATGACAGCTGATGAGTAATAGCAGGAGAGAAGGCACAGCTCTGAATGGGAGTAGGAAAGATAGTTGATGAATGTGGTGGTGGGAGTAGATGGAAGGTCTCTTTTATTTGCTTTTCAATTTCAGGGCAATAAGAGAAACAAGGTTATCAAGCTTTCATCTTCCCTAGTCCACCTCTTGTCAAGGACTGATGATTTCCATATTGCCAGATCCAGTGGTCACTTCCTTTTTGAAATACTTTCTTCCCTTGACTATGACCATTCTCTTTTAGTTTTCCTTCCACCTTATTGCCACTCCTCAGTCTTCTTTGCCTAATGTTTCTCTGTCTTCTTGACTTCTAGTGTAGGACTCAAAATAGGGACTTTTTTCTCTGTAGTCATTCCCTAGGGCAGCGATTCTCAACCTGTGGGTCGCGACCCTTTGGGGGTTGAACGACCCTTTCACAGGGGTCGCCTAAGACCATCGGAAAACACAGATATTTACATAACGATTCATAACAGTAGTAAAATTACAGTTATGAAGTAGCAAAGAAAATAATTTTATGGTTGGGGGTCACCACAACATGAGGAACTGTATTAAAAGGTCGCGGCATTAGGAAGGTTGAGAACCACTGCCCTAGGGGGTCTTATTCAGGCCCACAACTCTGAACACCAGGTGTATGATGATGACCCCCAAATATGTATTTCTGTTCCTAACTTTCCACTGGTCTCTAGACTTGAATAGCTGACCGCCTGTTGAACTTCCTAGATATCTCACTTTACATGTTCAAAACTGTACTTTGATTCCCCTTCCCCAAATTTATTGTAGTCCTTATCTGCCATCTGTTGTCTTTTTAGTGAATGTCCACTCTGCCAGTTATTTCTTCCAGTCATTTAGTTCTAAAACCTCAGGCATTCTTGACCACTCTACCCACTAGCAAATTTTGATGATAATGCCTTCAAAATCATACCCTTCTCTTCACCAAGTCTACCATGGCACTAGCCACCTGTCAGCTCTTACCTGGACAATTGTAAAAGCCTCAGTCAGATATCCTTGCATATCCTTGGCCCACAGTGAGTCTGTTAAAACCCAAGTCAAATCACATCATTCTTCTGTCCAGAATCAGTGTCTTTCCATCTCACTATATAATCCAGAATCCTTACTATGGCCTCCAAGGCACTGTATATCTAAGGCTCCTCTCCCCTTTAATTCTGCCTCTTTATCTTACGCGACTTTCCTCCTTTCTCACTCTGCTTCTGCCAGCATGGCCTCCTTTCTGGTCCTTGAACATGCCTGGCATTTTGTTTTCTCAATGGATTCTGTGCTTGCCATTCTTTTCGCCTGACCAGCTTATATTCCTATATAATCAGCATGACTCCCTCTCTCACTTCTTTCAGGTCTCTGCTTAAATTTTCCCCTTATCTGAAATGCCTTCCCCTACCACACTGTAAAAGCCAGAATCTCTTGTCTCAGGAACACTTAGTCCTCCTAATATGCTTTTTTTCTCCTCCCTTTTTTTTTTTTTTTTACTATATCCCAGTACCTAAAATAGCACATTTGACACATAATATTTGACACATTATGGGTATTTAATAAATATTTACTGAATGGGTTATTTAATGAATAGCTTCCTGTTTATCTTTAAATGGGTAAGTTAGTCAATATTGATCTGAGTGTTTTTTCCCTTCCACAGCTCAATGGTCAGTTCTGTTCAAGGAAATACATATCCCAGCCAGGCGTCAGTATATAGTCCTCCTCCTGCTGCTGCTACTGCTGATGTCACTATATACCAGAATGCAGGAACTAATATGTCCCATGTGCCAAACTATAGTTTAACATCGTCAGCACTGCCTCAACCAGGAGGCAGTCAACAGCCACCTCAGCCACAGCAACCATATTCTCAGAAGGCTCTGCTATAGGATTTGGGATTCCTCTTGGATCTGCTAAATGCCGCTGACAATGTTAGAGATTCTTTTGATATCTTAAGGTTTGTTTATCCTCATCTTATAGGAATCTGTCGTGGTCAACAAGTTCAAATATTCAACGTTATGTTGTCAAGAAGGTAGAACTCTCTTCAGTTTGCACTGACTTTTCAGAGGTTCTCCCCCCCTCCTCTCCCAGAGGAATGAAACTACTTACAACATTTAATTCTTTTCATCATATGAAAGAGTTGATATAAGATTATTTGTCTCATAAAATTACCTGGTCTGCAAAAAGTCAACCTTAACAAAAATTGTTGTGGCAAATGTTATGTACATATATTGCTGTGTAACTTCATTAGTGGCCATTTTTGAATCACAGTGGTGATCATGTGAATATATTTAACACTGTTAAATTAATTTACATTGCTATTTTATTTTAATCATGAACATCTACCATGTTTCATAATGTTTTGTGTGAATTTAAGATAATTACACTATCCTTTTACAGTGCAAGAGAACAAAGCTGTAGCATATTTACATGAAAGTATTATGTTAGTGTTTCGGTTTTACATTAAACTGAACTTTCCTTTGACTGATTGTGAATTAAACATATGTACATTATGTCTTTCTGTAGCCTCTGCATACTACTAGCTGTCATCACACCAGCATACAGTAGCTAAATTTTTGGTGCAGTTATAACAAATAATGTTCCCTTTTAAACTTTTACATTTTGGCATGATATTTCAGAATATTGTGGGACCATGACACAAAATTAAGTTAGGATCATGTTCTTTATATCTTATTTTTAAAGAAATAATGTTGATTTACTTTTTCCTAGTTGAAGATAGTAATTAGGTTTATAAACTGTATACTGTGTTTATTGGTGGCAGTGACACCAAAGATAGAGGCAGTGGATAGAAATTTGTAAACTGGAAAGAAACCATAAATAACACTACATTTTCAAAGTCTCTTGTAATTATTTAGGATATAAAAAAGTTGATTCATCTGTCTTATCTCACTACTAGTCTTTCAAATATGTCTTTAACGCATTGTATCCCTTAATTCTTCATTAAAATGGATATTAGCAGATGTTTCAAAGTAATCAATATTCCTGACTTTGCTTAACAGTTTGCATGTTTATTCTTACCTTTCAAACTGGGTTATGGGTTTGCTCTCTCTTTATAAAGTTCTAATAGAATTATATTGGCTTCCTATTCAGGAGTTTTTCAACGAACGCTTTTCTTTTTTTAATCCACATGAAATATGTTTTCAACTGACATTTTAATCTTCTTAAATAGTTACAATTTTCCTGGTTGTGCTATACTATTATTTAACACTATTATTAAAACAACTGAAAAATTGAGCTCAGCGTCATATTAAATGAGTTGAGTTGAACAAATTTCATACCATAAATGAAAATTTAATTTCTATTTTCTAAGACTATTATAATCAGATAACTTGTTTCTTTCCCTTTGGACAAATGATTCCATCTTTGGCAAGAAAACTTAAATGGTGACCTAATTATAGTTTCAAATTTAAAGCACCGTCTTCACCGTAAGTGTTTTACCAGGTGTTGTGTTTTCCTGACTTTAGAGTATGTTGCCCTCAAATAGAAATTTTAAAATTTGAATTCAACCTTTAGTTTAAAAAAATTATATTGTTTTTTGATCGGCATTGTGAAATCATAGTCTTTATTTCAGTTTGAATATTCTAGTTTAGCTGACATACTTTCCCCTATCATACTATATTTTTCTCTTTGTCTTTTGATAAATTTCTGTTTACCAATGGCAAATGTATCATTCCCCCATTTTATTTTTATATTCTTCACGCTGTAAGATCAGTTACATATTCTGTTATTTGCTTTTTGCCCTATAAAAGTCAAAAGAATGGTAAAATGAAAAAACAAAGACCCTTATTACAATGCATACCTATTATATTAGTGTGCTTATAAAGGTTTTAATGATGAATACTTAAAACTGACACATCAGTTTGTGCTTTTAATACCAGATGGAAAAATTCCAATGACAAGAAACCACTGGGTTTTCTTCTTTTTGATGACATGGCAAGGGCAGAAATAGGAAAGGACCAGTTAGCACAGTGATTTGTTCTGAAACCAGTGTATGAGCTGTACTTAAAAATATATATTTCTTTAAAATATGACAGTTTTTTTTTAAGGAATGCAATTATTTATAAAATGAACTAATTAAAATGTGAATTTCTGTGAATCAAGTTTGACTTCTTAGTTTATTTCCTCTATAAAGTTTGAGTGTGCATCTATAAACCAGTAACATTTAGTTGGAAAAATTCAAGTTCATTTACTGTCTAGCATAAATAGCCAACAAACCCCATGGTCAATAGGATGTCATAATAGTGCAATGCCCTAAGCCTAGGAGCAATAGTGTGATTTGACAGTCTTTTCTAATTCTGTGGTCCTCTTCCACTGTTACCTGTCTCTCCTCAGTGAGGGATCTTTTTATGTGCCTAGAGATTTCCTTCTTTTTATTAAAAACTTCTGGAGCTTTGTTTCTATACCTCTTAGTTTTTGTATTTAAAATGCTTACTAGACAACTAATATTATTTTCTGATATAGCTTTCATATATGACATGTATAATTCAGCTTGAGAATATCTTTAGTCCAAAGCAAGTTTATATAAGACACATTATTGCCCTGTTCATGATAAACTATGAACTATAGTTTAAAATTGTCATACTTGTATCATTTTCTGTTTTTTAAAAATTCTTTGGGTGATTAACTGCTTATATCCCTTAGAATAAAATATATAGAAGAAACTTACCTAAAATATTTTCTTAAAGGCCTATGACATACTCCTATAAGTATGTCATCTTTTATTTTAGAATCGTGACTTGATTAAATTTTATTGTCAAGTATCTAGATTATTTTCTACTAGAGGCCTCGTGCACGAAATTCGTGCACTGGGGGGGGGGGGGGGTGTGTCCCTCAGCCCAGCCTGCACCCTCTCCAATCTGGGACATCCCTCTCACAATCCAGGACTGCTGGCTCCTAACCGCTCGTCTGCCTGCCTGCCTGCCTGCCTGCCTGATTGCCACTAACCGCTTCTGCCTGCCAGCCTGATCACCCCCTAACCACTCCCCTGCCGGCCTGATTAACACCTAACTGCTCCCCTGCCGGCCCGATCGCCCCCAACTGCCCTACCTTGCCAGCCTGGTCGCCCCCAACTTCCCTCCCCTGCCGGCCTGATCTCAGCCCCAACTGCCCTCCCCTGCCGGCCTGATCTCACCCCCCAACTGCCCTCCCCTGCCGTCCTGGTCACCCCCAACTGCCCTCCCCTGCTGGCCTGATCTCATCCCCAACTGCCCTTCCCTGCTGGCCTGATCTCATCCCCAACTGCCCTTCCCTGCTGGCCTGATCGCCCTTAACTGCCTCTGCCTGCCTGATCACCCCTAATTGCCCTCCCCTGCTGGCCTGATCTCCCCACAACTGCCGTCCCCTGCCGGCCAATTTGGTTCTGATTGGTCGGTTTCTATGCCAGTCAGCGTCTCTGGGCCTATCAACGGGGCCTGATCAGAAAGGCGGGGCTGATCAGCAGCCCTGGTGGAGGCCTGGAGAGAAATGTAGGCATGGCTGATGGCCAGGCCTGGAGAGAAAGAGAGAGGCAAGTGCTGATCAACAGCTGCCACAGAGGCTACGGATCAGACCCTGCTTCTCTCTTCAGGCCTCTCTCTGGGCCTGATTCGCAGCCCCCTCAGCAGTCAGTGCTGGGTCACCATGTCTGTTGCTGTAGCAGTCAGTGCTGGGTCACCACGGCAACCCAACGCTGACTGCAGGACTGCCGGTTGGTCGAACCTCCGGTTGTGACGGACCCAGGGTTTTTATATATTAGGATACTATATATAATGACATATGCCTCCTAGTTTTTAAGCAAAACTGTCTGAGTTTTATATATTTTTTCTTAGTATGATCTTTCTTTAAAATTATAAAACTCAGTAAATTTTTTCTGAAGTTGTCCTAGCTTCCACAGTATTTTTTTTTCTTATGATGTTCTAGAGAATTTTAAATCTCAATATTTAAAATCTTAGATTTCCTTGCTGAACAAAATATAACATTTTATTGGCAATAACTTGTGGTCATACTGAATTTAGATGATTTTCAGATTCTAGCTTATGCTTATACTTCCCACTACCATTATTATCTGTTTGCTGCTTCTTATAGATGCAGAGAATTTCTGATAAGGATTACATATTAAATTAATAAGAATCAACAAACTCCTGAATAAAAGCAAAAGGTACTGCTTTTAATGATCTTTTGGTGGTCAGAGACTTAAAAAATCATGTTGTCATTTTTTTAAACAAGTTTATTTAAACAACATGACACTTGAAGGGAAAACTAGGATTCATTTTTTAGAGTAATTTATCCCTACTTAAAGACAGATTGCCCTACATGTAATAGCTACATACAAAAAAGTTATAAAATTGTCCTTGGTTTTACAATGATAAATGAAAAGCATTAAAATTCTCCAATCAAACAAGGTATGCAAGAATTTTTATGTTGTTCTTTTTTGTTAACAGTGAGAGCAAAATAACTTACTGGAATCCTCCTATCTACTAAAAAGGGAATATACTAATTGACTGTCATGCCCTCACAAAGATGGCGGTGCCCACAGCCAATAAGGAGGGAATATGCTAACTGACTGCCATGTCCTCAAATATGGCGGTGCCCACAGCCACAAGATGGTGGCGCCCAGTCCGCTCAGCCCCGTCGGGGTGGCAGGCGTGCGGCACGGCCAGGCCCGCCCCCCAGGCAGGTCTGGCCACTCCGTGCGCCTGCCTCCAGAGTCCCCCAGTCCCCTCAGCCCCCCAGCTGCCCAGGTCTGGCCCAAGGCGCAGGCAAGCCTCAGGTGGCGGCTTCCCAGCCACCCAGGGCCGCTCAAGGCTCAGGTAACCAGGGCCAGCCAAGGCTTACGCCGGCAGCAGCAGAGGTGTGATAGGGGCATCGCCTTCCCCTGATTGCCGTGTCGCCTCCCGCCCTTGAGGGTTCCTGGACTGTGAGAGGGGGCAGGCCGGGCTGAGGGACGCCCCCCCTCCAGTGCATGAATTTTCATGCACTTGGCCTCTAGGATAAAGACATGAGCTGAATGAGCATGCCACTAATGGAGAAAGGGTGTTTTCACAGAACCAGTATTTTCCCCATCTCATCTCCATTTGATATCAATCAAAACATACCATTGGCCATTTAGTTTTAAAAATGCAAATGCTTGTGCACGTACATCAGTTACTTTACGTACAATAAAGGAATGGGGAAGGAGAAAATGAAAGAACAGATAAAACTATACTGTAGCAGTCAGAAGTGTTGAAACCAAATTGCAGTTTTCTAACTGAGAATGTCTTCTTGGTCTGGAGGAACAGAGTTCAGGAGTAAAGTAACAGGCTCCCTTTTTAGTAGACCCCTCCCGTCTGCTGCTGGAACACATCAATTGTATCTTCTTCCTCCATTTCCAACTATGCAGGTGTGTCTCTTTCATTGATTGGCTGCCCGTCAAATGGGAATCTGATCTGCCTCATGACAAACCCTGTGGTTCACAATAGGCTTACCTTAGTTTACTAAGTGGTGTGTGCCTCTTAATTTAAACTGCACCACAGAACGAACCACCCTGAGGATAAATTTTCATTGATTTCCAGAGAAGAGGGTAAGGGACAAGGAGAAAGAGAAACATAGATTGGTTGCCTTTTGCATGTGTCTCAACTGGGGATTGAACCCACAACCTTTTGATGTACAGGATGATGCTGCAACCACCTGAGACACCTGGTCAGGGCAGAGAACTGGGTTTTAACCCAGATATATGTTTTGTCAAAACAATATCTTGCTAGATGTATGATCTTGGGCAGGTCCATCAATTTCACTGGGCCTTCTACTTATTTATAAACTGAAGTCGTCAGTGTGACTACATGATCTTTTATAGCTTGCAGAAATTCTGTGCTTCAGATCCTCTGCCTCTGTGTACCATGAATATCCATGCTGTTCAGCCTGAATAGCTCACTGATCCCACTGAAGTTACCCTCCTAGCTTAGAAGAGGAAAAGGGATGGGAATGGGGTTGAGGACTCTGGTATTGAAACTTGTGATTTCTAGCCAATCTCCTATATGTAATCTAGAGATAGTTTATTTTCAATAGTAAACTCTCGAGCCTTTTGTTTATGTTTGATCCTACTAGGAACATCTGCATTCAAGGTACAAGTGCAAATTTGATAATGCTTTCACTTTTTTGGTGCTGATTTGGGAGAAACAAATAATTACAGCTCTGAAGCATGTAATGTTTTTGTATATTGCTTCAAGCTAAAGGAAGTAGGTAGCATCAGACTATATGAAATTTTATTGTCCTTGATTTCTTGCAGGCAAAGAAGTACTCTTGGTCTTATTGACCTGAAAATGGTGATAGAGGCACCATACTACAGCCATCCACAGTTTTCTAACATCTCAGACAATCTGCATTTAAGCAATCTGCATTTAAGCAGATTGCCTGAGGTGTTAGGAAACTGGGGAAACTAACAGTTTCCATCTTTGGTACTGGCTAAGAGAATCTTTCTGTAATATTCCAAAGAAGATGCAAAGTCAGCACTGGCATTTTTTTCATCACAAATATTTGGCCTAGAAAAAAGGCCATTATATGTTGGCTAGTTAAAAGTTACTAATATAAGTAAACATTAACTAGCTAAAGAAAGGTTAGTTTTTCCTAATCAACAACTTTTTTTCTTATGTGTTAGTTACATGTATTTATTATTTTACATCTATAATAATAAAAGCATAATATGCTAATTAGACTGGACGTCCTTCTGGGCGAACTTCCAGACGTTCTTCCAGACGACCTTCCTGATGAAGCCGCGGCAGGCGGGGGTTGAGGCAGAGGCGGCGGTGGGGGTCAAGCCCCTTGCACGAATTTCGTTTGTCGGGCCTCTAATAGTTATATAAAATTATTACCAGAATAAAATGTGTTTTTTTTTAATTTTCTTGTTTCCACTTTAGAAAATTAGATACCGTGCTTGCAGTAAAAAAAATAAAAATAATTTCCTAAATTACTTTGTTATGTAATGGAATACTATAAAGAAGGCTTTATCAGGTATTGAATAAAGTAAATAAGCTTTTTTAGTAGAGGGGGAAAGACAAATTGTTTTCTAATTACTAGTATTGATCACTGGTTGTTTTATGTTCTCCCTCTGTAAGCGGGATAGTCACTTCCTTAGACTCTTTTTTGCTATCTCATAATAAATTTTTAAAGAATAATCCTAGGGATGAATCCTGGTTGGGTTTTACAACCCTCCTCCAGAAAAAAAACAAAGTTTTTTATTTTATGTCATAGTAAAGAACAATTTTGTGCTTCTACAGTTAATGTTCTTTTTAAAAGATTACTTAGGTTCTAATTGGTCTTAGTGAAATATTTTAATATCAAAACATCAGGATAATTTTATTCAGGTGGTTGCCAAATACTGATTTACTTGGAGGGTGGGGGCGGTATAGCCATGCCAGTGGATTCTCTTCAGGTTAAGTTAAATATGCATTTGAAATATGAAGACTTCTGGTATCTGGAATGAAATTAAATTAGGCTGTAAGTTAAATTATTGTGCTTTTGCTTATTTCTCAAAACATTAAGCCAAAGAGGATAGGTTAATAGCTAAAGGAGCTGTATTTAGGTCATATATTTTAGCAGTTTTTAAAAAAGAAAACTTTTGAGATTAAAAACTCTGAAGTGCTGTTTTCCATTTTTACTAAGAGGTATCACTAAATTAAAATTAAGTAGCCTGATCTAAATTACTGTGTTTAATGTTGAAAGTGGTATTTCTGTGTTCCAAATATCACTGTTATGCATAGTTGTGAAATTTAAAAAAACCTTAAGTTTTATGGGGACAATGGGTATGGAGGCACAATATCAAAACTTCAGCAATGATATACTTAACAATAAAGATTGGAACCTAATAAAAAGCACAGTTTTACACATCTTAAATGGTTAATAAATACATGAATATTACAATAAATATGGCACTTGACCTTGAAGAAGACCTGAAGTGTGCCTAGTGAAGTGGGTGCTGGAAAGGTTGTAACTTGTGAGTTATTGTGAAGGTGGGAGGAAGGACTGCTGAAATTGGAGGTCAGGTTGTTACACTGGATGTGAGTTTAATTCAGCCCTGGCAGTGAACCGAGGTTACTGGTGCTGGTGGGAGGTGGTGTGTGTGTGTGTGTTGTGTGTTTTGTGTGTTGCTGCACAGCTCATTTCAGCTGGGTGCGGTTTTTTACATTTCACCTAATGTTTCTCCTGGACAAAATCATGCACAAACAAACTGAAATCTGCATTTTACTGATGTTTCCTAGTATATCAATCTGCAACATGTTTGTGTTCTCCAAACAAATATATCAAAACTGACTCTAAAAGTTATTTAAAGATGGAGAATGAGTTGCTGCTCACCATTTGTTTCTAACTTTAGAAAAATACCTTTTTTTAACTTTAAGCAATTGGTAAGAATTAAGGACATCTAGGATATAAATCTCCCTCTTATCAGATCTGAAAATATCCCAATTAAACAGGTGAGCACATTCAAAGAATTGTGTATTTTGCTTAAATACAGCCTGTGAGAAATTATGCCCTAAAATGCTGCCCTCTCCCCACCCTCCTAAAAAAAAGGAAAGAAAAGAGCAAGATTAGTGATAATCATAATTTTCTGAGTTAAATGGGCATAGATATTACATCAATATTTTCATTGATTTTTATTTATTGATTTATTCTTTAATTTGCTTGACTTTTGAGTGTATATCAGGTTTTCAAGGTTAATTGCTTTCAAAATTTTTACATGTCATAGAATAAATATTTTAGGTATTTATTTAAATGCCTTTATAAATCAAAATATGAATGCAGATAAGTTATTTACAAATTTGTTTTGATATCAATAGATAAACTTACTAAAAAACAATAAAGAAACATACTAAATGTGGCCATTCGTGACAAAATTTGATATATCAGTAGGTATGTTATGAAGTTTTTTACATGTCATGCCTAATTTATGTTCCTTGAGCTTATTTGTAACCTAGTACTGAGAAGCATTTGAGTAACGATGTTGAACCAGTGATTACAATGCCAGGCTAGTACCTAAACCCTGTTAAACCCATGATATAACCAAAGTGCAGCATTGTGTTAATGGTGTGTTGAATTTATATATCACTAGAGGCCTGGTGCACGAATTTATGCACCAGTGGGGTTCCTCAGCCTGGCCTGCGGGATCGGGCCGAAACTGGCTCTCTGACATCCCCCAAGGGATCCCAGATTGTGAGAGGGTGCAGGCCAGGCTTAGGGACCCCACTGTTGCATGATCGGGGCTGGGGAGAGATGTGGGAGGTTGGCCAGCCAGGGAGGGACCATGGGAGGGCTCCAGAGCATATCCAGCCCGTCTCACTCAGTCCCAATTGGCTGGATCCCAGCAGCAAGCTAATCTGGTTGGAGCATCTGCCCCCTAGTGGTCAGTGCACATCATAGCTACTGGTTGACCAGTTGACTGTCTGCCCCCTAGTGGTCAGTGCATGTTATAGAGAGCAGTTGAGCAGCCTTAGCATATCATTAGCATATTACGCTTTGATTGGTTGAACAGCCTGCTGGTCGACCGGACACTTAGCATATTAGGCTTTTATTATATAGGACTAGAGGCCTGATGCACGAAATTCATGCAAAAGTAGGCCTTTCTTCCCCTGGCTGCCAGCACCGGCTTTCCTCTAGCACCCAGGACCCAGGCTTGCTTCCCTCCAGCTGCCGGCAGGCACCCGAGACCTGGGCTTCCCTCCAGCCCCAGCTTCATCAGGAAGGACGTCTGATCTAATTAGCATATTACCCTTTTATTGATATAGATCAGTGGTTCTCAACCTTCCTAATGCTGTGACCCTTTAATACAGTTCCTCATGTTGTGGTGACCCCCAACCATAAAATTATTTTTGTTGCTACTTGATAACTGTAATTTTGCTACTGTTATGAATCATAATGTAAATATCTGTGTTTTCCGATGGTCTAAGGCAACCCCTGTGAAAGGGTCGTTCGACCCCCAAAGGGGTCGCTACCCACAGGTTGAGAACCGCTGTTATAGATGGTTGCTTTATAGGAAGACACTCAAGAGTCTGAATTTAGATTGCCTGGAGCATATCTCCTAATTCCAGTTGGTGGATTTTGAGACTTCCATCTACTCATAAGCAAGTGGGGCTTACCTCATTCCAGCCCTCGGAATGCCCAGTTTGCTCTCCTGTTCTTTTGGAGAGTCACAGAGATGAATCTACCTGTCTTCCCCCATTTTCACAACTTGCAGCTCCAGGTCACATTTTCTCTTAACCTGACCCATTGCAGGACTAACGTCTCACAGCTCCTCCCTTGCTCCAAAGCACCTTTTTAAGTAGTTTTCTGATTGCAGCTAGAAGCACCAAGGCTGAACTGAAACAGAGGGCCCAAGCTGGCTAATTTGATGTCTGTTCAACATGATGCTTAAATTTGTTTACCTTTATTTCACAGAGAGGCTACACCTTGTATATTCACCTAGGGAATCCAAAGCACTGTCCAATTGGACTGTTGAAGACTTGTAATGGAATAACAATTAAGGAACTGAATTTTAAATCTGATTTAACTTAAATTTAAAACCTGAAGGAGTGTGAAAATAGTTTTTCTGTTAACTATCATTTTGGTAGGACTATATTTCACTGTAGCTATTGTATCACATAAACTAGTATTGTAATGTGTGCATTTAACTTTTTTTTTTAATGTAGCTATTAGAAAACTTAACATCGCACATGTGCTTCACATTCTATTCCTATTGGACAATGCTAATGTAAGGCCTCCAGGACCTGACCATACAATTCTCAAGAATGTGCCTGGTGCGATGTGGCAGACAGACTCCAGAGGAGATCCCCCATGATCCCACCCTGCTGATGTTCATGCCTTTGTTTAATCCCGCCCCTTTAAATGTGGGCAGGACTCAAAGCTTGCTAATAGCCAATAGTGGGAAGGTGATGGGCTATTGTTCCTGTGTGTGTGCTATGTAGACTCCTTGCTAGGTGATGGAGCTTGGGAGCAGACCTGATGTGTATTTTTGGAGGAGAACGGGCTCTGGCCACCATCTCCTGTGTAGCGGGCAGAGGACCCTGCTCAGCTGTGCCAGGCTTCTTACCCACAGAGTCTGAGATAATACTGAGTGTTGTCCTAAGGCTAAGCCATTAAATGTGCATTAATTTGTTATTTGGTAATGGGAAACATAGAGCCTGGGAAAGGAGGGGGCCCTGTGGAACTATGGAAGTGTAGCAAGAGGGCTCTATTGGGAGGAGTGAAGCTTAGCCAGATATTTGGAGTATCCTAGCCCCTTAACTAAACTGTTCTTCTGGTCGTGCATAAGGCTTGGTTCAGGTTAGCTTACCTGCCTTGTTTTGGTTTCATGCTCACAGAACAATTTGTTGATTATTACTTGCTCCCTGTGTAGGCCCCCTTCAGGGAGAGGAAGTTCAGGTTCATTGGACTTTTGGCGGTGAAGCCTCATGGTTTGCAGGATTTGTTTAACTGACTGCAGGCTCTTGGGACATGGTTGAAATTGGCCTCATCCTGCTGCCTGGTTCCTGCTGACTACAGTTTTAAGTAAATGCTGCATGAGGCAAACAGATTGATCCCAGCTTCTGTCAGGCACATTAACCATAGTGATCGATGGAATGTTAATATTCATGAAAATTTGCCAAAAACTAAGATGGTGTAGAAATGAAGGCTAGAAATTATCCTATATAACAAAGCCTAATATGTTAAGTGTCTGGTTGTCTGGTGACCAGTCGACTGTTCAACCAATCAAAGCGTAATATGCTAATGATATGCTAAGGCTGTTCAACCGCTCGCTGTGACATGCACTGGCCACCAGGGGACAGACAGTTGACCAGTCGACCAGTTGCTATGACATGCACTGACCACCAGGGGGCAGACGCTTTGAGCGGTAGGTTAGCTTGCTGTTGGGGTCAGGCCGGTCGGGACTGAGCAAGATGCGCTGGACATGCCCTGGAGCCCTCCCACGGTCCCTCTTAGCCCTGATTGTGCACCAGTGGGGTCCCTTGGCCTGGCCTGTGCCCTCTCGCAATCTGGGACCCCTTGCAGGATGCCGGAGAGCCGGTTTCGGCTAGATCCCGCAGGCCACTCCCCTCAGGAGGGCGCCAGAAGCAGGGCTCACAGCTGGCGAGCACTGCTGTGGGGGCGCAAGCCTCTCCCTGATCAGGACTGATGGGGCGTGAGCCCGCGGCAGGCGCAGTGGGGCTGAGATGACTGGGAGTGGCAGGTGGGAGCTGCAGGTGGTGTTGGACTGCGGGTTTCGTCCTGATCCCCGCAGGCCAGCCTGAGGGACCCCACCCGTGCACGAATTCATGCACTGGGCCCCTAGTTTAAAGATAATTCTCCGTAGTTCTTTCATGTTTCTGCATATCTAGCAAGCAGAGACAGACTTTTTTCTAAACTACCTTTTCAAGGATGTTTATATTGCACACAGCCTCAGAAGACAGAGATGGTGTCTCCCTTTAGAGCAAAGTGCTGGCAAGCTCACCGGTGTAAAATATTGGGGTTCCTTAAACTCAGGGTTTCTCTTTTGTTTTGCAGCTCACTCATGTGCAGGTGTCAGCTGACTGTCTTCTTACATTCCCGTGCTCAGGGAACTGGCACAAGAAAATGCTGATATTTTAGCTACTGCTAATGCTATAAATAATACAGCCCTTAGTTTTGGACCCATGCATCCTGTATCTCTGTCAGCATTCAGGGAATAGTGCAGGGCTCACTGTTAGCTTGCAAGTAAGGTAAAATCTCAGAGTCTTCATGTGACTGACACTTGCGTTGGATAATAATAAAGTTAAGACGTTTCTAGTGGAACGGAAATTAATCCATTCATGACCATACCTTTTCCAGAATGGATTGGGTGCCCATATGTTTTTTAACTCTGAGAGAAAAAGATGTGTTTGTTTTGTTGGATAAGATCACACCATTTCTTTCCGAAGCATCCTGTGTCAGTGAGTAGATCTTCCTAGGAGTAAGGTTATCTGGGGCAGTGACACCTTCTACACTAGCTTATTGCATTAACTTCTCCTGGGCTTCAGTTATCTATAATAATAAAAGCGTAATATGCTAATTAGATTGGACAGCTGAACAACCTTCTGGACGTCCTTACGGACTTCCTACTGGACGACCTTCTGGATGAAGCCGGGGCTGCAAAGGCTGAGGCAAGCCGCTGAGGCTGCAAGGGCCAAGCCCCTTGCACGAATGTTGTGCATCCGGTCTCTAGTATTCTATCTAATAAAAGAGTAATATGCAGATTGACCATCACTCCAACACACAAGATGGCTGCCCCCATGTGGTCAAAGATGGCTGCCCCCATGTGGACATAAGATGGCTGCCACAAGATGGCCAGCAGGAGAGGGCAGTTGGGAGGGACCAGGCCTGCAAGGGAGGGCAGTTGGGGGGCGATCAGGCCAGCAGGGGAGGGCAGTTGGGAGGGACCAGGGCTGCAAGGGAGGGCAGTTGGGGGCGATCAAGCCTGCAGGGGAGGGCAGTTAGGGGTGACCAAGCCAGCAGAAGAGGGAAGTTGGGGGCGACCAGGCCTGCAGGGAAGGGCAGTTGGGGGGGACCCAGGCCTGCAGGGGAGAGCAGTTGGGGGGGACCAGGCCTGCATGGGAGGGCAGTTAGGGGTGACCAAGCCTGTAGGGGAGGGCAGTTAGGGGCAAACATGCTGGCAGGGGAGCAGTTAGGCATCAACCAGGCTGTCAGGGGAGTGGTTAGGGGGTGGTCAGGCTGGCAGGCAGAAGTGGTTAGTGGCAATCAGGAAGGCAGGCAGGCGAGCAGTTGGAAGCCAGCAGTCCTGGATTGTGAGAGGGATGTCTGACTGCCCATTTAGGCCCGATGTTATAGGAGAGGAAAAAGAAGCAGAGAGTTAAAAAATTTGCCAAGATCATCCAGCTAGAAAGTGGCAGAGCTGGGTTCATATCTAGGTAAAGTTCGTGTCCTCATCCACTATGCTGTACTGCTCTCTGCTTGTCATTGAGAAATGATTCACTCCCTACCTGAGAACTCTGGAAGCGACAGGGGAGAATGAGAATGAGGCAGGTGCCTGCTCTCCAGAATCTTCACACTAGGAGAATTTTGTGCTCCTGTGTGTGTGTCTTCCACAGAAGGACTCCCAGGTAATCATTTGTGTGTGAGAAGAACACATTAGGATACAAAAACATACCCTTTCAGGTTAAGCAATTGGTTACAGGTTTTTAGCTGATTTAAATTATTTAAATAAACCTTAATATTCTAATCTGGGGACTATGGAGACATACTTGGCCAAAGGGTTACCTAATTTATGCCCAAGAGTAATAAAATTCTAGAAATTAAATAGTTATGCTGGATCATTTTCCTTAAAACTTTTACTCAACTCAAATCTCCTTATCTATGTGAGCCTCTTGAAGATAATAATGGGATATTTTTTCATATTTGTATCTGTATTGTCCCTAGAATAATATTTTTTCAGTGTATTTAAGTGTTGAGTGAATGATCAATTCAGCTTTATTGTATGCAAGATGATTTCCACAGAGCTCTGTATCTGTCAGGGCCCTGGCAGGAAGCAGAATTACACTCAGGAGGTTCACCTGAACAGGCTTTAGTGAAAGAACTATTTCCCTGAGGACTGAAGGGACAGACACCCGTGACTGTCTGACTCCTAGGCCTAAGGGGCAGCTGTTTAGAGTTACACAGCAGCTGCTTGGAGCCCAGTGGGAGCTGGAGTTTATGGAGAGGGACAGAGTGACAGAGCTGTAACTAGCACAGCAGGCAAGACAGAGGGACCAGGGGACAAATATCCCAGTGTCTCCTGCTGTCAATCCTCTCATTGGATGAACCCAACTGAAATACCAAATGATGGAGAATGCATCTAGGGGTAGTGGGACTAAAGGAAAAGAGCCAGTATCCTAGAACAATATCTGGACATGTCTTAGTCCAGGCTACTAAACAGTACATAGACTGGCTGGCTTATAACCAACAGAAATTTATTTCTCATAGTTCTGGAAGCCTAGAGGTCCAAGATCAAGGTGCTGGCAGTTCTAGTGTCTGGTGAGAAGCCAAACTTCCTGGTTTGTAAACCTTACCTGGCGGTAGGCAACTCTCTGGGGCCTCTTGTATAAAGGCACCTCCCCAAAGCTCCACCACCTAATACCATCACAATGGTGGTTAGGTTTCAACATGAATTTTGGGGGACACAACCATTCTGTAGCAGGATTGCAGCATGTACTGCTACCTAATGCAATTTGATTTGTCACCTGCAAAAATAACTAAAATTTTCCTCTATCAAATATGCGTATTTTATGAAAAGCCAACATGCTCTAGGTGTTTTCAAGTTAGTTGTTTAATATTAACATTACTAAGAATTTACGTAAAGTACTGAATTAAAATTATCAATAGGTGGTGCTGCTGAGATTAAATCCTGAAAAATCTAAAATAGACATTTAACTGAAGATTATGTAGGATTCAGACAGGTCATTTGGGAAAGATAGGGTAGTCGGTTTATAACTCACTGTTTCTCATGACATTTGTAAAGCATTACTTTTTACAATTTTGATTTACTTAATGGATGGAATGTCCTGGACTTGCCCAACAATCAAAGCAGCAGCAACTGAGGTATCTTTACAGAATCGGAAAGATGCGCATGCTATAGAGCATATTATGGACTATTTTCTGACTTGCTGTATTGGGAGGGTGACTATTGCCTTGTTGCTCTAATTAACTTTTAGAGAGATAGGTAATGAATCATGGGCGTGCGTCAAGATTTTAAAAGTGATTCCATTTCCAGGAGAAGAGAACTACTTGCAAGGAACTTCACAGCTTTTTTTTTTTTTTTTTTTTTTTCTGGTAACATCATCTCATGAGACAAAAATGAACAATGACTTGGTGACACTGGGAGGTACCATTTTCCTGTCAAACCCCAGCAAACAGAGATCATAATAGGCCCATAAAAATCATGGCATTTAAAAATATCCAACCTAGCCCTAGCCGGTTTGGCTCAGTGGATAGAGCGTCAGCCTGCGGACTGAAGGGTCCCAGGTTCGATTCCAGCCAAGGGCACATGCCTGGGTTGTGGGCTCAGTCCCCAGCCGATCAATGATTCTCTCTCATCATTGATGTTTCTATCTCTCTCTCCCTCTTTCTTCCTCTCTGAAATCAATAAAGAAATATATTTTAAAAATAAAAATAAATAAAAATATCTAACCTAGCATGGATTGTAATGATGCTTCAGTCTTCTATTCCCCAAATTACATCACAGGGTTAACTGGTAGAATACAGATCCCCAGGCCATTTCTGCTTCTGTTGCTCTGGGCTAGGACAGGAAATCTTTAACAAGTTCTCCAAGTGACCCACATGGTCACACTAGTTTGGGAAACAATGATACTATGCAACTTCCTTTTGAGCTAGGTTTCCATAAGCACTCGGCCCTCGCCTTCACAAAAACTCTGGGGTCACACTCACCTTTGAAAAGGTGAAGAATGGCACGGGCCCTCCCCCCAGAAATATGTTCCTACACAGTTTTACATGTAATTTTGGGTGCTTCAGAGACTCTTTGGTAGCCTACCTTACGAACCCCTGTCCTATTGAATCAGTTTGAAACTGCCAAGCCTAGATTTTAAGTCTTCATAATCTTTTAAAAGATGTTTTTATTGATTTTAGAGAGAGAACAAGGGAGAGGGAGAAATAGAAACATGAATGATGAGAGAGAATCATTCGATCGGCTGCCTCTTACATACCCACTGCTGGGAATCAAGCTTATAACCCGGGCATGTGCCCTGACAGGGAATCGAACCACGGACCTCTTGGTACATGGGTTGACACTCAACCACTGAGCCATACTGGCCGGGCAAGTCCTCATAATCTTGGTCCACCCTCGATCAAGTCTTTGCCCACTATACCCATCATAGTCAGGAGCTATGGAGATGAGTAGATTTTACCATTCATATTCCTGGACACATAAATAAAATCCAAGGGACCTGTATGAGTTCTATATGAGTTCTTAACAACACAGAATATAGTTTATTAAGAAAATGCTCAGACAAAATTTCATAGTTTGAGGTCACTGGCATCTTCCGGGGAAAAAAGTAGACTGTATTGATCTGTCCAGGTGTGTGTTTCAATTTCTTTTATTTTCAAAGATAAGCCTCTCGTGTGGGGTATGTTATACCACAATAAAAGTCATTCCTGCAGCACGGAGCTCACAGTCTTCTACAAAAACATCCTTCAGCATCAGGCCTGATTCCACCAGCAGGTATATTGTTAAGTCACTCAAAGGTGTTTTTGTGTGTTTGTTTTTTATTGATGTTAGAAGAAGGGAGGGATGAAGGGGTGAGGGGAGAGGGAGAGAGAGAGAGAGAGACATCGATGTAAGAGAGAGACATCAATCAATTGCCTCCCACATGTGCCCCTACCAGGGATTGAACCCGAAACCTGGGTATGTGCCCTGACTGGGAATTGAACCTGCCCCACCTCTTGGTGTACATGATGATGGCCCAACCAACGGAGCCACCTGGCCAGGGCTCAAAGGTTTTTAATTACTGAAACGAATAGGTTTGTTACTAGTCTGAGTTGGCTTATCAGCAGTTTGATAATGACTGTAATGTAAGTTCAAAGTATTACAAAAGAAGGTCATATCGATTAAATACCTTAGGTCAGATCCTAAATAGATGTTAAAAATAGAAGTCATATCTACTGTGGGGTTGATTTAACCATTACATTTTGTTTACTTCTGTATTTAGTGTATTTAGCTATTTACATGAAATGGATTTATCCAAGCTTAAGCAATACAGGAAAAATAACTCATAAAGTGGCAAGACACATGCGGTTTTTTAAAACATGTTTTTATTGATTTCAGAGAGAGGAAGAGAGTGAAACATCTTTGATGAGAGAGAATTATCAATCAGCTGCCTCCTGCACGCCCCCTTTTGGGGATCGAGCCTGAAACCTGGGCATGTGCCCTGATTTCCTGGTTCATGCACCACACCTGCGGGCACTCCACATGGTGTTTGCAGCACCCACAAGCAGTTTTAGCTGTAAACATGTTTATTTAGTCCCCAGTGTCTCCGCGTAGCCACAGCGTGTAGCTGAAAATGGCACGCAGCCGATGTTTGAGCACTCGCAGCCCTGACAGTGACCAGGTGGGCAGGCAGGGCATGCAGAGCAGGCCTGACTGCTGTTTTTGAAAGTCATGTTTACAAGATTGGCCCTTGGCTGGCATTTGGGAGCTTGGATTTTGGGAGGGTTCCACCATTCCCAGCACTGATAAGAGTGGCTCACGGTGTCCAAACTATTTGCACAAACAATGTGGTTTGTGCTGAACACCTGCTTTCCTTCTGGCAGTCTGGAATTTGGGTACCTGACAGGCAGAGAGTGCTCATGTGACCAATAAAAGCCCCAGGCACTAAGACTAATGAACTTTCCTGGTTGGCAACCTGTCACATGTGGGCACAGCTGGTTGCTAGGGAAATTAAACTCAGCCGCGTCACTCTATTGGGAGAAGACTTTTGGAAGCTTGTACCTGGTTCCCCCTGGACTTTCCCTCATGCACCGTCTCCCTTTGCTGATTTCCTGTTGGGTCCTTTTGGTGTAATAAGTCATAGCCATGAGTACGGTACGCTGAGCCCTGTGGGTCCTCCTGGTGAGTAATCAAAACTAGGGTGGGTGTGTTGGGGTTTCTGCAACACAGCAAGATACTGTCGCTGCCTTTAAGGAAGTCATAACTGTGTGAGGACATAAAAACATTTGCATTTAAAAGTACAGCACAGGGTAGGATTTAGTACAGTATTAACCCTTTGCACTCACTTGCTTTTTTCTCGATTCCTTTATTCTAATGCTAACCGTGTCGAGTCACACTCGACATCCGAGTGCAAAAGGTTAAGTACTATCAGAAGAGGTAGGGACTAATGTTGCTCGCAGTTGGGAAGTCTGATATAGTCTTTAGTCATTTCAATGGAGCAACTTTGTTGAAGTAATAATCTCTCTCTCTATATATAAAGAGCCAGTGTCCATAACATCCAAAATGACCAAAGGCTCAACTGAACGCCAGGCTGCGCGCACAGCATGCTGAGCGGACTGAACTGCTGACCTCTCTGAGAGAGAGAGAGGCGGGGACTTGCAGCAGTGACTTGTGTGAGGCTGCCTCATGGCACCCCGAATCCCTCCCTGACCAACCACTGTGACTCCAAGCCAGCGAGGGCCACCTCCAGGCCGCAGCCCCAGGTCCCTCACCCCCACCCCAGGCCCGAGAGCGTGGCACCAGGCAGGGGCACCTGGGGTTTGGGAATGCGGTGCGAGGGTCTGGCGCGGCGTGGGGGGGGGGGGTGCTGTGTTTATACCACCAAGTTCCCCACTTCCACCCCGGCCCACACATCCCTCCTCCCTCCCCTCAGTAGCCCAGCTCCTGCCTATGTGCTTGCCGGGCAGGCCCGACTGGGCCCGACTGCACCGGGGAGTGAGTCATGGCGATCAGGACGGCTACTTCCTGGGATGGGATGGCTGGGCCACGGCGATTCATGAGGGTGACGAGCGGCCGGCCAAGCCGAGACTGGCTTCAGTGGGGCCAGCAGGAGCCCGAGGGCACTGGGTGCAGGGAAGGGACCTCAGCTGGGATCCTCCTGGCACAGGGAAGGGGCCCGGCCTGGGCCCGGTGGGGAGCTTAGGAAGTCTGGCTGGGCAGGCGCTGGTTCATACCAACTGTTACTCTGCCATCTTCCTCCAGATCTCCAAGCCAACCCCTGCCCCACCTTCCCCGGGGGAACGGGCTCTGGGTGACCTCCCCGAGCGCAGACTGTGGGCCCGGAGACTCAAGGAAGAGTGCCCGGCAGGGCTTGAGTGGGGGCCAGTGCAGAACTACCAGGGCAGAGCTGCTTCGGTGTCTCAGTGAACTTTGCAACAGACCAAAGGAGGAAACCGAGAGGGGAAAGCCCAGGAGGCGTCAATTCCCAGCACTTTAGCCACTTGAAAACAGCCCTGCTTGGAATGTGAGGCAGCTGTATGTTCAGCTGAGAAGTGAGGGGGCTGAACCCCACCATTGCTGGGCTCCTGTTGGTCCGAGGCCTGAGCATCCACCACGACAATGAAAAAACTGAGGGAGGGGTTCGGAGGAAGGGAGGACAATTGAAGGAAATTGTGTCTAGACTTTCCCCAGCCCTCTCTCTCTTTCCTCTGCCTACAAAAGCCCCAGGCCTGGCCACAGTTCTCTCTCCACCTTTTAGTCCCCTATTCTCCAACCACAGAGGAAAGAAATAAGGAAAGAGTCTGTGCTGCCTTCAGAAAGTATCTATATACCTGATCGGCCGATTGCCTCCCATGGGGAGCTGGCCTAAGCCATCAGTAGGACATCCCATGAGGTCCACCGGACTGTGAGAGAGAGCAGGCCGGGCTGAGGGACGCCCCCCCCCCCCCCACACACACACACCACCAGTGCACAAATTTTGTGCACCGGGCCACTAGTTGGTATGTAAAATTTGCACACAATGTCTATAATTTTGTGAGTGTGGACATATGTACATACTCATGTTACTATCACCACAGTCAAGGTAATAAACATATCAATCACTTTCAAAAGTTTCTTGTGTTTTGTTTTGTTTTTGTAGTAAGAATATCTAACATGAGATCAATCATCTTGTTGACTATGGGTATAATGTTGTACAGCAGCTGTCTGGAACTTACTCATCTTGTGTAACTGTAACTTTCTACCCATTGAACAATAACTCCCCCTAGTTCCCTCCATCCCCTGATACCCACCATTGCCTACTTCCATTCATTTGACTATTTTAGTTGCCTCATGTGAAAGGAACATGTCGTATTTTCCTGTGACTGGAATTTCAACTTGGCGTGTCTTCCAGGTCCACCATGTTGTTGCAAGTAGTAGGATTTCCTTTTTCTTTTAAGGTTTATTAATATTCCATTGTACATATATACCACAATTTCTATACCCATTCATCTGTTATGGACAAGATATGAAAATATCTTGGCTGTTGTGAATAATGCTGTGATGAACATGGGAGTCAACAATCTCTTCAAGATCCTGATTTCAATTCATTTGGATGTATACCCAGAAGCAGTTTGCTAGATTATATGGTAGTCCTGTTTTTAATATTTTAAGGAACCCCCATACTGTTTTCCATAGCAGGTGGACCATTACCAGGAGTAGTGTACAGATGTTCCAATTTCTCCATATCCATCCTAAATAATATGTGTAAAATAGGCATCCTAACAGGTGTTGTCTTGTTTCAGATTTCAGGGGGAAAGATTTTAGTTTTCTACCATCTCATACAATGCTAGTTATAGGCTTTTCATATGTGGCCTTTATTGAGTTGAGGAAAGTTCCTTTTATACTTTTTTTTTTTTGAGGGAGAGTGTCATGACAAGCTGCTGAATTTCATCAAATGCTTTTCTCTGCATTTATTGAAATGATCTTGTGATTTTCCCCCTTCATTCTGTTAATGTGGTGTGTCACACTGAATGATTTATGTATGCTGAACCATCCTTGCATCCCAGTGATACATTCCCCTTGGCCATGGTATATAATGCTTTCAATGTGCTGATGAATTAAATTTGCTAATATTTTGTTGATGATTTTTACATCCATGTTTATCAGAGATATTGGCCTGTAGTTTTCTTGTAATTTTGTCTGGTGTTGATATCAGGGTGATGCTGGTCTCATAAAATGAGTTTGGAAGTATTCCCTCTTCTATTTTTATGGAAGAGTTTAAAAAGAATCGGTATTAATATTTAAGTGTTTGATAAAATTCACCTGTGAGGCCACCTGGTCCTGGGCTTTTCTTTGTTGGGAGGTCCTTAATTACTGACTCAATCTCATTTGTTATCAATCTGTTCAGTCTTTCTATTTCTTCTTGATTTAGTCTTGGTAGATTTTGTGTTTCTAGGAATTTATCTGTTTCTTCTAAGTTGTTCAATTTGTTGGTGTGTAATCCTATCTAATAAAGAGGGAATATGCTAATTGACCCTCAGGCCATCGCAAAGATGGTGGCGCCCACAGCCAATAAGGAGGGAATATGCTAATTGACTGCCCCGCCCTCAAAGATGGCAGTGCCCACAGCCACAAGATGGCAACGCCCAGTCCCCTCAGCCCCACTGGGGCAGCAGGTGCACGGCCGCTCCGAGCGCCTGCCTCTGGAGTCCCCCAATCCCCTCAGCCCCCCAGCCACCCAGGGCCGGCCCGAGGTGCAGGCAAGCCTTGGATGGCGGCTGCCCAGCTGCCCAGGGCTGGCCCGAGATGCAGGCAAGCTGTGGATGGCGGTTGTCCAGCTGCCCAGGGCCACCCGAGGCTCAGGTAACCAGGGCCAGCCAAGGTTTGCACTGCTGGCAGTGGCAGCAGCAGAGGTGTGATGGGGCGTTGCCTTCCCCTGATCGCTGGGTCGCCTCCTGCCCTGAGGGCTCCCGGACTGTGAGAGGGGGCAGGCCGGGCTGAGGGAACCCCCCTCCCGTGCATGAATTTTCATGCACCGGGCCTCTAGTTGTTTATAATAGTCCCTTGTGATCTTTTTTTATTTCTGTGGCATCAGTTGTAAAATCTCTATCATTTCTGATTCTATTTATTTGGGTCTTCTCACTTTTTTTTTTTCATAGTAAGTCTAGCTAAGGGATTGTTCATTTTGTTTGTATTTTTAAAAATCTCATTTTTTTCTTCTCTAATCTTCATTATATTCTTTCTTCTGCTAACTTTGGGTTTATTGTTCTTTTTCTAGTTACTTGAGTTGTGTAAAGTTAGGTTGAATCTTTTTCAATGTAGTTGTGCATCACTATAAATTCCCCTGTATCCCATAAGCTTTGGTGTGTCATGTTTTCGTTTTCATTTTTCTTAAGATATTTTTAAATTTCTCTTTTGATTCTTGTATTTGAATATTATATTTGGCTACCTAGACTAGTGTCTTGAGCACAGTGAATGGGCCTTTTTTGCTGTTCAGGAAACTTATCTCAGCAGTTCTCAACCTGTGGGTCGCGAATGACCCTTTCACAGGGGTTGCCTAAGACCATAAAAAACACAGATATTTACATAACAATTCATAACAGTAGCAAAATTACAGTTATGAAGTAGCAACGAAAATAATTTTATGGTGGGAGGTCACCACAACCTGAGGAAGTGTATTAAAGGGTCACGTCATTAGGAAGGTTGAGAACCACTGCTTTATCTGAACCTTTAGGTTGATCAGATGCCTCTCTTATTTGCTCCCAAAATGACTTGGGCATACATCTCTCATTGTGCTTCTTTTGAAATTACTAATGGAAATATCAACTAGACTGTAATCCTATAAAGGCAGAGAGAGTGTGTTGGTCATTTTTTTTCACCCAATCATTAGCATAGTAGCTAGGATAGAGTCCACTCAGTTCATTTGTGAATTCATTCTGTCACTCATTCAGTCAGCAAGTATTTATTGAGATCTTACTCTGTTTTGAGCACTATTCTAAATATGAGTATATAACAGAAATAAAAGCTGGTAAAAATTCTTGCCATAAAAAAGCTGATATTCTAGTTGGAGAAGCAGACAATTAATGTAATAAATATGTCAAATAAACATTTTATTATTGTTAAGTAATAAGAAAAAATAAATAAATCAGGGAGAAGGACAGGAAATTTGGGGTAAGCAGTCTTACTGAGAAAGTCATTACATAAAGCCCTAAGAAAGTAGTTGGTTTTTTGGATAGCTGGGGAAAAGAACAGCAGGCCAGAAGCTGGGGTAAAGAATGTGTGTTTAAAGAATACTGAGGAGGGCAATGAGAGTGAGAGTAATAGGACATGAAGTTGGAGAGAGTGGTGGTGGGGGAGATACTGTGTGGAATATTGAAAATTCTGGGAAAGCCTTGGTTGTTTACTCTAAATGAGATGGGAAGCCACTGGGGTCTTTTGACAGAGAAGAGAAAAGTTGATGTACTTATTCAATGCTTGTCAAACAGAGTGGGTCAAATATACATAACATAAGAAGACATATTACTTATACACCTTTAGAGTCTAAGTTTTAAAAGGGTAATTCAGGCTAGGAGATTCTACACCCTCAATCTTTTAAAATATCCACTTAAAAACTGTGAGTAAAGCACAATCTGCACCACCCAGTGGAGTTAGGGAGCATTGCAGTTAGTAAGCCATTTGGAAATGTTTTTATCTACATTAACTAAAATAACTGGATAGCTGTCATTTTTGTGTGCTTTGTGAGGATAGGGGCACGACTATTAATTTTAAGTTAAGTAAGGAAAAAATTGAAGAGCTTCAGACATCAAATTCTTAACAGTGCAGATTCAGGAAGTTTAGGTTAAATCATTTTTGTGAACTTTGGGATGAATGTACACTAATTAATTAGGACTGTATCTATATTTAAGTAGATCTTATTTTTTTCTTAAATTTGTTACTTTGGAATATGATAGTCAGATTATTATTATCTCCTGAAAAATAAAATCTGAGAATCGTTGTACAAATGAAGTCACTTCCTCTTTTTCTTTAACACTCTATTTCTATTTAAATTAGGTTTTATTTGAGCCAAACTTATGACATGCCTAAAATCAAGATCTTAAATGATCCTTTTAAAATTTTATTTCTAATTCTCAGCTCTCGTTCATTGATAACCACTACACACAATTTGTGTGATGGCTATGTGGTGGGATGGGAAGTCTTAATTCTTTCTTCTCTTTTCTCCTTCCTCCCTCCCTTCCTTCCATTTCAAGATCTGAACAATTATAATAGAAAAGCATATATAAGGGAACATTATTATTTTGAAAAAGTAAGGACATTCTCTACATTTTTGTTAAATTCAAGAATAGAGTCACTAGATAAAGACTGGATATTAAAAGGGTTTCAAAAGTGAAGCCTTTGATCTTACAAATATATTTAATAGCCAGAGAGATGAGGTTATATATATATATAATATAAATTTAGTGTAGTCTGGACTATGATAACATAAATTGGTAAAAGGGGCCTATATCAAATGGTGAAGTAATCTTACTGAATTCCCTTCAAGTGAGTTATTTGGTGACACCTGCTTGTGAGAATCAGTAATGAGTTTTGGAAATGTAAATAACCAGTAGACGAGGCCCAGGCACACGCTGCCACCTCCTCCCCGGCTCTCCGCAGGCCCAGCCTGACCCGCAGAGCAGTCTCGCTGCCTCCTGCCTCTTTGCCCATCAACCCCATAGGATCACAGGAAACAAGCCACAGATGTGCCAGGACATTCCTGGAAGTTTGTACATTTTGTTTCACAGACGCTACACCGAAAACAATGAACAAACTTGGAGATTACAAATGGTCTTGCTAACAGTTTCAGAGACTTTCAGTTTTGACTTCCTGCCCGCAGGAAGGAAATGACAGCTGGGAGTGTGGAGAACAGGTGTTCCCTGGACAGCGTATCTTCTGCTTACTAAAATAAAAAGCACTGCATCAACACTCCCGCGTGGAAGTGCATGCTAACCGCAAGACTCAGTCTTTCCACCACAGGCCCAGCTTCAGAAAGCCAGAGATGCTTCCTACCAGGAAGTTGTTTCACCCAGCATTACAGAGCAGAGGAGGGGCACAATTTTCTGAGTCAGTCTTGGATGAATCTAAGTGAAGAATCAGGGTGGTTTGAAAATGTACCCCTTCATGTCCTTGCAATTATCGGAGGTGTAATTGCATGGTGGACTCATCAGGGGACTTAGAAGGGAAAGAATCGGGATTGGCATAAACGGAAGGGTAGGTGATTTTAAGCCCTCTTTCTTCTCCCTTTGCCTTTTTCTCCAAGTGTAGGGTCTGGCATTATTTCCTCCCAGTAGCTCAATGTTGGCATGAGGGCGCAATGGCAGTCTTTTCCTTTGCCAAGCTAGCGTATTCCTCTGTCCCCCATGAAGAAACTGTCCCTGCCTCCCATCTGATATGGAAAGTGTAGACAAGTGACCCTAGAAGGACTGAGGACTAAAATAACTGACGGCTGTCCCTGGGACCGGACAAATACCAGACAGTCCTCTTCAGCCGCCTTTGCTAATGGTTCGATCCGTTATTGAACATGCCTTTCTGAGGACACAGGGGTTGGAAAGGTTGGGAAAGATATTGTAACCCTGGGCTTCTAAAGTCTTTGGGAGCGCTTGCAAAGGGGCATAGTCTTTTCCTAACACGCATGGTGCAAGTAAGAAGCTGCCATCCTCCAGCCCTAGCCGGTTTGGCTCAGTGGATAGAGCATCGGCCTGCGACTGAAGGGTCCTGAGTTCGATTCCCGTCAAGGGCCTGTACCTTGGTTGCGGGCACATCCCCAGTAGGGGGTGTGCAGGAGGCAGCTGGTCGATGTTTCTGACTCTATCCCTCTCCCTTCCTCTCCGTAAAAAAAATAAAAAAATATATATTTTTTAAGAAAGAAACTGCCATTTCTAGGGGCTTTTCTTTTCTCTCTTTTCTATAGAGTCTCCAAGAAGCCATGGCCATGGAGGAAGGAGGCACGGGGCTGGAACTAGGACTATGCAAGGAAACTGAAGCTCGCACGTGAACAGATTGTGTTGTGACAGGTTGTGCATGACTTCTTCTGAAAGGGACAGCATTCCTTCGGAACAAAAGATGAGCTAGCCATTGTCAAAGCCTAACACAGACCCGCTGCCCACCCCGCCTCTTATCCTTCACCTGCATGTTCCTTCCCCCCACGGTGTGCATTGGCGGTGGGCACTGGGCGGAGACGTGGCGATACACAGTTGACAGCAGGTGTTCTCTGCCTTCGAAGAGCTTTGGGTTTAGTAGGGGACCCAGTGCGCAAACAACAGGGAGGGAAGTGTTGCAGCAGAAGCCGGAGCGATGCAGGGCATTCCACAGACGTGTGGCCGTAAGGGAGGAAATGCTCACTTCCGCTCGGAGGAGGCGAGCAGGGAGAGGATTCACACCGGGTTTAAGTGAGGACTGAGGGCGAAGGCTCTCCTTCACTCTCTCCTGTGAGATCCGAAGGCAATCAAGCTCAGACCCAAATGCCCAGCCAGGAAACAGTTCCTCCAGGTCCTCTCCCGTCTCCGGTTTGCCCCGGGCTGTTTCACGGCTCCTTCGTCCTGCCCTTAAAGAGAGAAAGTGGAAGTGGAATTTGTTCATTTTGCTTCTACTGAGACGTTAGGGAAAACAAATTAGTGGAGGAGAGGTAACAAAAAAAATAAAGCACACCATTTTTATTAAGCGGAATTGCTTTGTTTAATTGATTTCTATGAGTCTAAAATTATTTTCTATTTTTTTTTTTGCTTAGGAAGTGTTGCAACGATACAGATATTAATAAATAAAATGAAACCCCCCCTCCACCCTACCTCACCCATTCTCCAGGGCCAGCACTGTTAGCAGTTTGATGAGCATCTTTCTGGATTTTTAAGTCTACATTTAAATCTACAACTATATTTTAAAACAAAAATGAGATTTTGTCATCCATATTGATATACATATTCTCAACAACTTGCCTTTCTCTCCCAGCCCTCTCCCCAACTCACTACATCATGAACTTGCTTAGAACTATTTTCAAAGGAAATGTCATCATAGGACACAGGGAAATGCCGTACAACATGTAGATAATGCTGTGAGTCGATAGGAAAATCAAGATAGGTCAAAAGTCCCCTCTGCCAGAGGCCTTCTCTGATCAACTCTCCTTGGACTTTTTTGGCCAGTCCTCTCCTCTGAATCATCAGTAGTTTTGCATATTGTTTCCATATGATATCTGCCCCCTGCTTGTAAACATATTCTTCTGTCTATACTGAAGCTCTTTTGGTTGCAAAGATCAAAGTCCCCATTGTGTAAGAATACATGTGAACTGGAAAGGTCAACTGAGGGACTGGTCTTTCTTGCATCTCCCTGTTGATTTGTTCCAGTTGTCTTTCTGTCTACCAGCTCTTCTATTCCCTCACCATTTGGCTTCCACTTGTTCATTCATTCATTCATTCATTGGTTCATTCATTCACCCAGCAAGTAGTTACCGAGTGTCATTGGCATCCTAGAAGTAGTTCATACAGTTTGGGCTGTTCTAATCCTGACTTGATGAAAGTCATGGCCTCTTTTAATTCCCCGTATTAAATTCTCCCCCTGTTTCTTAGTTTAAATTCCTAAGGGAAAGTGATTGGCCCAGTTTATGCCAGGCCATACGTAGATGTCCGGACATTCCGTGGCCCAGAGCCTGTTCATCCTGATGTGGCCGGGGAAAGCCCGTCACAGGCCTAACCTGCCCGGCTCACTCCGTAAGTGTTCTCGGGCCTTACCTGTGCATTCGTGTCATCTCCCCACCCAGAGTGGAAGTCAATACTAACTGTGTGGCTACCTTGACCTGCACGCAATAAGTTTTCAATGAACAATGTTAACAAATCTCCCCTTTACATGGAATTGGGCTCATGGTGGGCAGTGGGGGAGAATCAAACCTCTCTCCCGCTCAGAGAAAGCACAGCTAGTTTTCACAGCACCCCGCGTGGTAGAGAGCAGCAGATCTCATCACAGGAATGCTCACACTCTTGGGTGGTCTTTGAAGGTAAAGGTGGAGAGCGATCAGGAACCAGAGGAGGATTTATGGGTAAAAAATATAAAGTGAGTGTCAATGTTAATTCCCATATACATGGAAATACAATGTAAGCATTTAGTATATAATTACAGACCTAGGCAAGGTTTCTTTTCCCTGGAGCCAGGATATTTTTATTCAACAACTGTCTTCAAATGATCAGGTCACAATTCCTATTAATACACAAAGTGTGTATAAGAAATTGTAATACAATATAGCATTGATGATTCAAGACAGAGGGTTAGTAGGTTAACATAATTTGTAACTAGTATAATTTATTTTTATGTTAATCCTCACCTGAGGATATTTTTTTCCATGATTTTTAGAGAGAGAGTGGAAGGGAGGAAGGAAGGGAGGGAGGGAGGGAGGGAGGGAGAGAGAGAGAGAGAGAGAGAGAGAGAGAGAGAGAGAGAGAGAGAGAGAGAGACATGATGTGAGAGAGACACATCGATTGGTTGCCTTCCACATGCTCCTGGACTGGGGCCAGTGATGGACCTGCAACCCTTCTGTTCGAGGGCCCACGCCCTAGCCACTGTAACTAGTATCTTTTAAGTAGCACTTTTGTTAGGGATGATATAAACAATAATGTCAGTTACATGGTATTGGAAATAGTTGGCCCCAGAACTGCTGCTCAGATGTCTTCCTGCCCCATCCTTGCACATCCTTGTCACCATTCTTCCACGTCTCTTCTTTCATTTGCGAGGACCTCTGCCAAACTTCAGGGAATTCAAACTTCAAGTTCAAATAAAATAGCGAGATAGCCTGAGGCCCTGGCTGACCAGTCCTGCAGTGGGAGGGCAGCAGGTGCTCCCTCTCAGAGCCACCACCAGAACCCGGGTCCATCCGGACAGCCTGCCGGTGCAGGGCCCCTTCTGCGAAGGGCCTTGGGCCGGAGGAGCCAGAGGAACACTGGCTTGCCCCAGGCTGACAGCAGGCACCCAGAGCCACCTGAAGAGCAAACATGTGGGAGGATTGAGAGCGTGTCTGGGTGCAGTGCTCTCCGCAGCACGCCCGCTCCAGGTGTTTGAGCCGTGGCTCTCATCGCTCACCAGGCTCCTCCATGGCTCCCGGCTGGCTGCCTGCCTCCAGGTTAGTGTCGCTCCTGCCCTTCCCCCACACCTGCACGCCTCCCCTTTCCAGATGATTAAGTGACTCCTCTTCAGAAAAAAACTGCCCACACACACACACACCCCCCCCAAATCCTTTATGGGACATTTACGTTCTGACCCCAGCTGACTGTTCTAACATCACCTTCCCGTTTCCTGCAGCCACACTGGACTCTGTAACCCATTCCAGCCGCCTTGCTCCTTTTTACTGCCTGAAATGTCACTGCCACCCAACACCTGCCACCCATCCTCCCGGTCCTTCTCGTTCCCTCCCCTTCCCACCGCCCAAAGAGGAAGTTGTCTTCTGCGTTACCACAGCATTTAGGTTATGACTCTGACCTCAGCTACTTTTTGTTGCTCAGGGGTTTGTTTCCTCCTGTGGACTGTGAGCTTTTTCAGGGCAGGAGCCTCTGCCACTCATGCACCCTCACACCCCAGCACCTCGCAAAGTGCTCACCACAGGTGCTATGGAAGGGTATTCAGGGAAACAATTGTATTTTAAGCATTTGATACGCTTTTGGGCTAGATGTAAATAGCTCTTAATTTAGTGTTAATCCCGATAACAGGGCTATATTGCCATGTTAGTTTCCTGACCAGCAAAATAAAAATAAGGTATAAAAATAAATACATAGCAATTAGTGTGTAAGAACAAATAAACAATTGAGGTACCAGGAAGAAGTCTGGTTAGAAAGTTAGCAGAATAAATCCAAACTCCCTTTGCAAGCACACTGAAGAAAAAGGAGGTGTCGTTTTCCAAGATGAAGACTCAGGTTTTGGATAGTTTGCTTTGCCTGAATTTGCTTAGATATAAAAATAGGGGATTGGATTCCCCTTTAACTGTAAAGGTATATTCTTCTGATGATTCTACTTCACAAGTGTTAAATGTTACATAAACCATTTTTGTGTTCAAATGAGCAATAAAAGCTCCATTAAGATACCTCTTTTTTTCAGTGCTTCACAGCATGTTCTGAAGTCCATCTGACTTCTAACAACAGATGTGCAAACACACGAGGCGATCACTTCCACAACTGCTCTGTGTCTTTAAGAGACCTCGGTTGTTAAGTTGGAAGATCACTGAACCATAGGAGGGTCAATAAAAGAATAAAGTCGCTGGTTAGTGATTCAAGTACAAGGAACTTGATCCCAGCTCCTATCTGAGTGTCCATATGCTGCTCACAGTCCGACGGGGAGTGCCGGGCCCGCGGCCGCTCGCACCGCCTGGAGATGGCTTCTGGAAGGCTCATCAAGCTCCTGGTGTTCGAGCTTCTTGAGTTTGCTGCTTTCTCCATCCCCACGCTCGTGATTGTGGAACAGTTCGCCATCGTCTATCAAAAGTCAAGGAATACAGGAGAGAAAACTCATTATTGGCTGATGGTTTCCTGTTCAATTGCCTATGTGGCTTCAGTGAGTCTGTTGATTTGGGTTCCCATAAAAGTTCTCTTATACAAGAAACATCATCTTTCAAAAAAAATTAAAGGATGGTAAGTAAAAGAATTCTTCTGCAGGGAATCCCTCGGATGCCTTCAAAGACATTTTCTCATGTACTTTGTGGAAGGACGTTAGCGTAGCAGAAATGTGCATAGTGTAAGATGAAGGAGAAGTAACAATCACTGTTTCTATAAATGTATTAACATGATAACATCTTCCATATTTTGTGTGGGGTTCTTTTTACTGATTGATAATAATTAATTCCATGTGTTCATAAGATAGGCGTTAACCTGACTGCATGATACTGTGAGCAGTAACTGTTAGACTTAATTCCTTTGTACACCAAAACTGCATAAAGTTATGACAGCTAATTTACAGAAATAATAACCACAGATTAGAATATAGAATTCCACTTTTGTATAAAACTGAAAGTAATGTGTATTTTTAAATGTTTTTAATGCCTGGTTTGCAGGTCTAAGGCATCCTTTGACCATTAACCAACTGAGATTTTTTAAGCAACTGGCTCCTTTAATTAGCTTTTAAAAAATAATACTTTACTGTGCCCATAAATTCTATTACCCTGGTGGGGGAGAAGTATTTAAATAATAATACAAAATAGTTTAAGTAAATTAAGATTTAATATTGATTTAACTGACAGTTTAGCGAATGGCTGTACCGACCAACCCATGTGAAGGTATTGAGAACAATCTCTGATACTAATGTATTTTTCTTTTTAGATGTTTAGATCTGATTCTTTCTCATCTGGGATATCTTTGTTTTCTTTGATAACTTAAATTTTCTTTCATTCAGATCTTTTATTTTAAAGTTAAACAGCATAGAGTGCGTTTGAATTTTAAGATAACCAGGGGTAGAAATGTAAAAATAATAAATACAGATATGCCTAGACACACTGTGGGAGGGTGCAGAAGGGGAGAGCTGAAGTGTGGTTAGTGAAGTGCTCTTTAGATACTGATACTTATGTGGCCTCGAGAATCACACTTACCAGGGGGCTTCCATTCCCTGTGGGCAGAGGTCCCAAGACGGGATATAAAACATTTGGTTGACTGCTTTTATCAGTGGCATTCAAAGTCAGAAAGAATAAGGAAAAAGTTGCATGAGGTAGAGGAAATAGCACAGAATCAGGCAGATCTGGACTCTCAAATGTGAATTTGCATATTTTAACATATGTGGTAATACAGAGTGTGTCGTGTATCTTAATTGCTAGCTGAAGATGATGTAAACCTTGACCCAAAGCCTCTAGATCATCTGAGGGGTGGGTTTGGAGTTGAGCTGGGCCCTCCACTCCTCATACCCCCTGGGAGTTGCTGTGACTGTAAAGACTCTGGCTGGGCCAGGGAGATTTGAGGGCATGGAGGAAGGTCCAAGTGACCACGGGATTAAACCAATGGGAAGCTGGCTTGTGGCAGCCCAGGAAGAAGCTCTTTTATGTATTTTTGTTTGTTTGTTTGTTTTACATTGGCTTATATTCCTAGGACCCCAAGTTCTTTTTTTTTTTTTAAATATATTTTATTGATTTTTTACAGAGAGGAAGAGAGTTAGAAACATCGATGAGAGAGAAACGTCAATCAGCTGCCTCCTGCACACCCCCCACTGGGGATGTGCCCGCAACCAAGGTACATGCCCTTGACCGGAATCAAACCTGGGACCCTTGAGTCCGCAGGCCGACGCTCTATCCACTGAGCCAAACTGGTTTCGGCCCCAAGTTCTTTATATCATTCAGGCAGCAAAGCTTCCCATATCACATATCATCATCATCATCATCATCATCATCATCATCATCATCATCATTAAGCTCTACTTGCTTCTTTACTGATCTCTTATGTGCTATGAGACTTATTTATGAATTTCATTTCATTCTGTAACACCTCATGCAAGAAGAAATTGATTATTAGAGAGTTATAAAACTTTCCCAGTCAACTAGTGAATGGAAGGGCCAGACTTTGGACCTAGGTCCTTCTGATTCCATGATTGGTACTCCTAACCTCTACCCTAAACTGCCTTTTGAAGCTCCCAGTCTCCTGGGGCAACTGAGTGTAAGGAAGAGGGTAGGTTTCATTTCTACTCCCCAGTGAACATGTTTCTTTGGTACATCTGTTTTAGGTCATCCTCCTGTGTCAAGGTGTCTTGGGCTGTCACAACAATGATATATTTCAGGAATTTCTTTTGGAAAATACTCTTTCCTTTCTGTTTGTGGGTGTGGCTGGCTATGTTCTAAATAGCTCTGAATATGTGACAGGTTATCTATATTTTCAGTGAGACTGTAAAACTATTTCCTCATGGCCTCATGCATGAGCACTATCATATTATTATCTCTTCCTGGCATAGAAGAGAAGAAATAGCTACTGAGCACTATTCTAGGAGTTTCATGCATTCTGTACTATTAAATTTGAACTTTGTGACAACTCAGGGAGATATGTGCTAGTGTTCTAATTTCATAGATGAAGAATAGAAACTCAAAGAAATGATTAACTTTGTCAGGTGACAAAGTTCGTAAGTGGTGGAGCTGGGATTTGTGAGTCCAGATCTGCCTGATACTGTGCTATGTCCTCTATGTCATGCAACTTTTTCTTTATTCTTTCTGACTTTGAATGCCAAGTGTGTTTCAAGAAAAATTCAACCCTTTAGTGTCATTAGGATACATTTCTCCTAAAGATGGATATTGGGATATTATAGACTAGTATGTTTCCCAAATGTGTGCATTTGGATATTTTAACACATGTGGTAATATAGAGTGTGTCATGTATCTTAACTGCTAACTGAAGATAAGCAAAAGTAATTGCTACTATAGAAAGTAGGTATTAAAAGTATGAATTATTTTTTGAAGAATAAAACGCTGTTTATGTGAAATTTCATAGATCTTTAGCATTTCTATATTGTTGACGGGCCTATTTGAGAACCTCCCTGCAGGTCTATGTTGGCATCATGAGCCCAGGAGGCTGGTTTCAGAAGAGAGTGAGTCATCCAGCTACTGAAGGGTGTGTCCTGGCAATACATCTGACAGGGGCAGACTTGAGTCATCGACCTGCCTGCCAATGTTGTGAAGCTGACCAAGGGGATGTAATTCCCATTTTATAAGGAAGGAAACAATGTCAGAGAGCTGAAGACATACACACTAAATCAACAGCAGGGTCTGAACTTTAATACAGTGCTCCTTCCTTTACTCTTGTTAAACACTTCCTCATTCTTTTAGAATGATTGTTCCTTTTTAGGGATGCCTGTCACAATTCATAACAGACTAGGCAGATGATTTGAGGAATGAGAAAAAGCTAGTTGTATAGAGACCAAATTGCATAGCCCAATAAATAAGAAGTCCTTTCCTGGAATAACAGTGAATGTGTGAAATCATTGAGCAAGGCCAGCCAGAAACTGGAGCAGACCTCCAAAGAGAGGGTACCTCGGGGCAGAATAACACTGGAGGATTCATAGGGATTCCTGCCCTGCCTTGGGACAAAGGGCTATATTTCAGGAATTCTCTCAAGTCTTTCAGAGTTTAATTGCTTTAGACATGATATGTCAGGAATCCTGGGCAGTGCCAAGTTTAAAAGACTCCAACATTTTGGACTACATTTTACCTTGCTGAAGTCCTTAACATATTTGATGAGATTTTGCTGTTGATTTCTTTAAGGTAGTGGTAGTAATAGTAGTTGTAAAATAAGAGCAAATTTTATTGAACAGTTACTATGTACCAAGCATAGTTGTAAACACATTACTTCTATTATTATAATTAATTCTGTAACCTTTATATGTAAGAACACTTATAGTGCTCACTTGACAAATGAGAAAATTGGGGCACAGAAATTAAAAGATCAACCTAGCCAATGAGTACTGGAGCCAACATTGACCCTAGGGTGTCTGTCTCCAGAGCCTGGTCTCCTGAGCACCTTCCTGTTCCATAGCAGCACACATGCGTGATGTGCACAGCACCAAAAACATCTGGGCACTGATGGGCAGACTGGCCAACCTCAAGGAAATCGAGCTTATCTTTTTTAGATATGTTTTATTGATTTTTTACAGAGAGGAAGGGAGAGGGATAGAGAGTTAGAAACATCGATGAGAAACATCGATCAGCTGCCTCCTGCACACTCCCCACTGGGGATGTGCCCGCAACCTAGGTACATGCCCTTGACCGGAATCGAACCTGAGACTCTTCAGTCCATAGGCCGACGCTGTATCCACTGAGCCAAACTGGTTAAGGCTCGAGCTTATCTTTTCAGCACCTCTGAGAATGTCTTCATAAATTACCATGAACTAAAGAAACACTGGTGCTTAACGGTTATTTCTTCCCAGAGCACATCTCTCTGTGGGTCTGTCATCTTAAATTACTCAGTAGTAATAATTATGTGATACCTGACTACAGGCTTTCTCTTCCTTGTCCACCCCCTCCATAATCAATAAATCAGCAAGAGTATATTTACTTTTTGCATTTCTTTCCCAGCACATGCAATAAGTCACCAGATTCCGTTAATTCTTCCTCTTTCGTTTCTCTTGCATCAGCTTCTGGTTCTCCAGGATTGTTTTCCTCAACCCAGCAAGGCCCTCATTTCCAGAGCCACCTTACACTGGCCTGGTTCCCCCAATTTCCATAGGTTCCAATTCATTGTCAGATCGTTGTTCCTGGTTGTTCTGTTCACAGAAGCATGAGGAATATTGTATTATCCCAAGCTGGGATTGGGCAACCTTCACCAGCAGGTGTCCTTGTCCTTTGCTTCTCTCTACTCCCCTCTTGCCTCGCAGTCCTTGTTGACAGAGCAATGATCTTGGAAAATGTTTTCTGCATGTCAGTTCCACCACTTAAAAATCTACACTTTCCGCCAAAACCGGTTTGGCTCAGTGGATAGAGCGTCGGCCTGTGGACTCAAGGGTCCCAGGTTTGATTCCGGTCAAGGGCATGTACCTTGGTTGTGGGCACATCCCCAGTGGGGGGTGTGCAGGAGGCAGCTGATCAATGTTTCTCTCTCATCGATGTTTCTAACTCTCTATCCCTCTCCCTTCCTCTCTGTAAAAAATCAATAAAATATATATTAAAAAAAGTCTACACTTTCCTTACTTGTATAATTCAGGGTTGACATTATACCACAGAATCCTAAAGCTGGACCACACCTTAGAGTTCGTCTGCTCCACTATTTCTCACAATACAGATAGACAGTCTACCTCTGATTTGAAAGGGAATTCACTACATTTTGATGTGATGTATTGACTTCCACGCCAACTGTGTCACTTGTTTCATGACTGAGGGTGTGACTGATTAAAATTCCTTGGAAAACTTGCTCTCAATGCATAGTTTCCTCATCTCACGCCTTGGCAACACCCATAAGCCTATAAGTGCCTTAAAGCCAGAGTGTGTCTTTCGTGTATTTCTAGCCTTAGAACAAGTGTAGGAGAATAGGTCAATGGATAAATACTTGAAATATTTTTTAAACCTGAATTCAAGAATATACTCTTATCCCTATGAAATATCATTGTACTGATTTTAGTCATGTTTTTAATCAATTGCAGTCTTCTGGATCCTGATTGTGTCATTCAAAATGCTAGCTGTTCCACTTGATTTTGTGTCCTCTGCCTATGAGAGGACACATAGCTTCCTCATCTCCCAGAGTTACCAGCAAAAGTATTAGATGGCACAGTTTTAGTAGAAATCCTCCAGATTAACAGTGATCCACTAGTCCACTCTCAGGGTTTGTTGGAATAGCTGTGAATTTATCTAACCAAACTTCCTTCCAGTTCCCATTTCTCACTCACTCAGTCCCTCGATTAATAAACATTTACTGAATAGCTGTTGACTGCCTGGCATTCAAGACCATCCATTCTCTAACTTCTATCTGTTTTTCCAAACTACCTCCCTACAAAGATTCTTCATTTGGAGATTACAGTTGGGGAATACCTGAATACACATTAGGTATTGTATCCTTCCTCAGGGAGCTTGTAGTCTACAGTGGAGACTGCACAGTTACACATTAAAATATTGGAAAGTAATGTAAAACAATATACACTAAATCACTAAATAGTATGTGACTGCCTCAAGTTCTAGATGAGCCCAGAGAAGAGAGTCATCAAAACTTTGTACTGATAGTGAGGAAGGTACCCTTTTGATTCACTTTTCCTACCCCCACTTCCATCCCATCAGGCCACCACACAATGCCCTGCACTCATAGGTGTTCAATAGACGTGTGTGGATTCAGGTTTGGAGTAGTCAGGGAAATTCTCACAAGAAAGCTAGATTTGAGTGAAGCTGGGAGCAGGAAGACATTCCAGATATTGATTTAAGTAAAAGAGAACCCAGTGAGTTTCTGAGCAGAGTGGTTTCCCAAGTTATTATCTGGCCTTTCCACTCACCATGCTTCCTCTGTGAGAGATCTCAAGGTCAGAATTCTTGCTGCACAAACAGGAATCTAGAACTCATGTGGCTTGGCTCAGGTCTTTCTTCACAGGCCTGCTCCTGGGAGAGTCCTTCTTTTTGACAATTTACTACATATGCACACAGCACTCTACTGGCAGCGCCCTAATGCAGCCTTGCATTTATAAATTACACCAAGTCCACAAGTCCTTCTCTTCAGCCAATCTGTCCTCTGGTTTCAGTCTTGCATTGGTTTCAGCCTGAGTACACCTTCAAAGAAGTGTCTATATTTCTAACATAAATTCTTTTACTCATTGTATTTGTTTCCTCAGACAGCTGTTACGACATACCACAAACTTGGTGGCTTCAACAACAGAAATGTATTGTCTCCCACTTCTGCAGCCTAGAAATCTGAGGTCAAAGTGTTGGTGACATTGGTTCCTTTAGAGGGCCGTGAGGTAGAATCTGTCCCAGGCCTCTCCCCCAGCTTCTGTTGTTTTGCTGTTGCTCCATTGGCATTCCTTGTCTTGTAGATGCATCACCTGATTGATCTCTGCCTTCATCTGGTCACACTCCCTGTGCCTCCTCTCATAGTCTTCCCTTTTTGCATGTCTATCTCCTAACCTTTCCTATTTATAAGGACATTAGTCATGTTGGATAAGGGCCCACTCTAATTTTAACTTATTACCTCTGGAATGACCCTTTTTCCAAATACAGTCATATTCTGAGGTGTTTGAGGTTGGGACTTCAGAGACAATTCAACCTAAACAGTTTGCCTTTTGTCCCCCCCCCAATTTACATTCTTCCCACGTGCAAAATAGATTCACTCCATCCCAACATCTCCAAATTTTTAACCATTATAGCATCAACTCTAAGTCCAAAATCTCATCTAAACATCATGAACTCAGAGTCCCAAAACTCATAATCTAAATGATCCAAATAAGTTATGGGTGGAAATTATGAAAGAAAACACGGGAGAGGAAAAAACTAAGAATAAAGAATATGAAAATGCAAACAGTAAAAAAGAAAAGAAGGAAGAGAAAAAAAAGTATGAACAGATAAAAAGAAGAAATATTAAATGAAAGAAAAGAAAAATTAGAGTAAGGAAAGAAAAAATAAGAGTTATGAAAGGAACAAGAGAGAAAAGAGTAAAAGAAATATTACCAAAGTAATAAAGAAGAAAAAAATAAAGAAACTAATGGGGGTGGAAGTGGGGGTGGGGGTGGGGGAGTCAAGTTCTTCACAGCAGATTTTAGTGCCTGCTATGATTTCCCTTTGGAACCTGCTCTTATGTTGTCTGAGGCTAACTTTCTCGTATGCCAGTTTTGTTCCACCTGGAAGGTGCTTTTGTGCTAGCCAATGTTAAAAGCTGGCACCCTGTTTGAAGCTTTAAGCAATCTACAGCTTGTAGCTGCCTCCATTGGGCTTGGTTTCCCATGGGAGGGGCCATGTTGAGCTCTTAGGCTGACTTTTTAACAGCACAGGGACCTGGGGCAGGACAGAAAATGTCCAGACATCAGGGAAGATAGTTGGTGTGTTCCCCATCCCAGAGCCACATGTGTAAGTCTGTCCCAGAATATTTCCCTGATTTCAGCAGGCCAGTGGGGTCTAACGGAAATCAGGAGTTTCTATCAGCTCTCTCATGAGAGGGAAGTGCCAACTAGATTCCTGGGAATGTGGGGGGCATGTCACCAACCCAAAGCCAGACACTGACACTACCTGAGACTGCTGCCTCCTCAGCAGGGTTTGAGATGCAGGGTGGAGTACACTGGGTTCCAGAGAGTGGGGCAAGCGGGATTCCTTGGGGTTGAGGGGTGTGAGCTGTATACCAGGGGGCATGGTATTTGCCTTTCCCCAAGCTTCTGCGGCTGGGAGCGTTTCGCACCTCTCAGGAAAAATGGCTGCTGCGATATCAGGGGTGGATGACCCAGCACAGGTATCCTGGCAGCCACTCCTCTACAACTGTCCCCAGATTCCTTCTACCCCAGTCTCTCCTCAGGTGACTTCAGTACACACCACCCTCCCTCTGCCAATACCTGGGGTGAGTGTTTTGGGAGTGGAAATCCTGTGCAACAGCCCTTTTTTTTTTTTTTTTTTTTTTAAAAAAGTGGCTTTGTCTCCAGGAGGCTCAGATTCTCCCTCGTGGATGGAAGCCCTGCAGCTGGATGGCAAGTGGGTGGCTCTTTCCATCTCTGGCTGCCTGGGCTGGAGACCCCAACCTGAGGTCCAGGCCTCTCTCCTTTCAGGGGCAACCCCCAACAGTCAGCATAGCCCTCCTAACCCTTAGCTTTCTACTCCTGTGGTCTGGGCCAGCTCCTCTTGTGACCTTGCCCTTCCTGCCAGTCTCAAAGTGGTTTCTGCCCTTCCTTATTGAAAGTCTACTCTTCAGCTAATCTTCAGTTGCTAATTCAGGGTGAATAGCCCCCAATTTAGTTTTAATTCCAGTTTGGTTCTGGGAGGAGGTGTGAGAAAAATCCACCTACTCCTCTTCCATTGGTGTATGATCTTTCTAATGTATTGCCAGATCTGGTTTGCTAATATTTTGTTGAGGATTTTAGTATCTATGTTTATCAGGGATATTGGCATATAATTTTCTTTCTTTGTAGTCTTTTTATCTGGTTTTGGGATTAGAATAATACTGGCCTTATAAAATGTACTTACAAGTCTTTCCTCCTCTACAATTTTTTGGAAAAGTTTGAGGAGGTTAGGTGCTAGTGCTTCTTTGAATGTTTGGTAAAATTTGCCTGTGAAGCCATTCGGTCCACAACTTTTATTCGTTGGAAGGTTTTTTTTTTTTGTTTTTTTTTGGTGTTTATTTTTAAATTACTGCTTCAATTTCATTAGTTGTAATTGGTCTATTCAGATTTTCTGATTCTTTCTGATTCAGTTTTGAAGATTATACATTTCTAGGAATTTATTCATGTCATTCAGGTTATCCAATTTTTGGCATATAGTTGTTTGTAATATTTTCTTAGAATTTTTGTTTATGTGTCAGTGTCATTCATTTTTAATTTTAGCTATTTGGGTCCTCTCTCTTTTTTTCTTGATGAGTTTGGTTAAAGGATCATCAGTCTTGTTCATTTTGTTAAAAGACCATCTCTTGGTTTCATTGATTTTTTGTAATTTTTAGAATCTATTTCATTTCTTTCTGCTCTGTTTATTATTACTTCCTTCCTTCTGCTCAGTTTGAGCTCTGTTTGTTGTTCATTTTCTAGTTCCTTAAAGTTGAAAGTTAGATTGTTTACTTAAGATTTTTCTTGTTTTTTTTTTTTTTTTTTTCGAGGTAGGCCTATAATGCTCTGAATTTTCCTCTTAGGACTGCTTTCACTGTTTCCCTTAGATTCTGGGTTGTTGTGTTCTTGTTTTTATTTGTTTCAAGGTATTTTTTGATTTCTTTCTTGATCTCATTGTTAACCCATTCACTGTTTAGTAACATTAGTTAGCCTCCCTGCATTTTTGTGTTTTTGAGTTTTTCCCTTGTAATTGACTTATAGTTTTATACTATTACGGTCAGAGAAGATGCTTGATATTATTTCAATCTTCTTAAATTTATTGATACTTGTTTTGAGTACTAGTATGTGGTCTAACCTAGAAAATGTTCTATGTGCACTTGAAAAGAATGTATATTCTGCTACTTTTGGGCAAAATGCTCTGAAGATATCAATTAAATTAATTGGATCTAATATGTTATTTAAGGCTTATGTTTCCTTTTTGATTTTCTGACTGGAGAATCCATACATTGATGACAACAGGGCGTTAAAATCCCCTACTATGAGTATTATTGTTGATCTCTCCCTTTACTTATCAAAATTAGTTTTATATATTTAGGTTCCCCTATGTTTACAAGGATTTTATCTGCTTGTTGGATTGCTCCTTATAACATTATGTAATGTCCTTCTTTATCTCCTTTTATAAACTTTGTTTTAAAGTCTATTTTGTCTGATATAGTATCGCTACCCCAGCTATTTTTAAATTTCCATTTGCATGAAATATCTTTTTCCATCCTTTCACTTGTAGTCTGTGTATATCTTTCATTCTGAAGTGGGTCTCTTGTAGACAGCATATACTAGTAAGTGGGTCTTGCTTTCTTACCTATTTAGCTACCCTATGTCCTTTTATTTGGAGCATTTAAGCTATTTACATTTAAAGTGATTATCAGTAAATATGTGTTTATTGCTATTTTATTCTTTATAACTATGTCCCTCTGTTTGTTTTTTAAATTCTTCTTCTTAAAGAAGATCCTTTAACATTTCTTGTAATATTGGTTTGGTGTTAATAAACTCCTTTAACATTTTCTTGTATGGAAAGCTCTTTATTTCTCCTTCAATTTTAAATGATAGCCTTGCCTGCTAAAGTAATCTTGGTTGTTGGTCCTTGGTTTTCATCACTGAATATTTTATGCCAATCCCTTCTGGCCTGAAATGTTTCTTTTCAGAAAATAACTGATAATCTTATGAGAGCTTGTTGTAGGTAACTCTTTTTCACTTGCTGATTTTAAGATTCTGTTTTTATCTTTAACCTTTGTAATTTTAATTATAATGTGTCTTGGTGTGGGTCTATTTGGGTTCATCTTGTTTGGGACTCTCTCCACTTCCTGGACTTGTGTGTCTTTTTTCTTTACTAGGTTAGAGAAGTTTTTAGCCATTATTTCTTCAAATAGGTCCTTGCTCTCATTCTTCTTCTGGTAACCCTATGATGCAGATGTTGTCCTAAAGGTCCCTTAAACTATTCTTATTTTTTAAATTCTTTTTTCTTTATGCTACTCTGATTGTGTTTTTTCTCTAATTTGTCTTCCAAATTACTAATTTGTCTGCTTCATCCAACCTACTTTTTATTCATTCCAGTGTATTCTTGATGTCAGATATGGTATTCTACATTTTTGACTGGTTCTTTTTCATGGCTTCTATGCCCCTTTTTATGCTGTTGTAGTTCTCAGTAAGTTCTTGGAGCATTCTAATTACCATTATTTTGAACTCTATATCTGACCAATTGCTTTCCTCTATTTCATTTAGTTCTCTTACTGGAGATTTCTTCTGTTCTTTCATTTGGGGTATGTTTCTTTGTCTCTGCATTTTAGCTACCTCTTTGTTTCTATGTATTAGGTAGATCTGCTGTGTCTCGCAGTCTCAGTAGGGTGGCCTTATGGTGTATAGTAGGTATCCTATGGGACCCAGTAATACAGTCTCCTTGATCACCTTGATGCTCCAGGAATATCCTTAGTGTGGTTTATGTGAGCCCTCCTGTTGTAATAGAGTCTTGATTGCTATTGCTCCATTTGTGTATGGGGTTGACCCTCAATCTTGCTGACTGTGAAGATAGACCCTGACTGCATTGTACGAGTTGCTGCACAGGTGCTTACCACATGAAGTGGTAAGCAGGTTCTGATGCCTCCCGAGATCTCACTTAGGATATGTCCCTTGTGAAGCTCATTGGATCCTGCTCTGATATTGTCAGGAGCTGGCTAGTGGATGTGTCTTCTCTGGGGCCTCTTAGGAGGGACTCTGGTGCAGGTCAATGTCAGACACTGCTTGTGACTAGCCCAGGGCAATCTGTTTAATGCTACAATGCAATCTACCATTTGTGGCTGCCTCTGCTGGGCCTTGGTGTGTGTGGGAAGGACCACACTGTTCACTAAGGCTGGCTTCCATTAGCACTGAGCCCAGAGGCTCATCAGCAAAAGGCCAAGGCTCTCCGATCCACCTCAGCCTGCCCCCATTTGCTGGCTGCCTGTTAGATTTAGTCACTGAAACATCCTCTGGCAGTATTCAAGTTGCATGAGGTAAATTCTCAGTGAGTCATCAGGTAAACACCAGTGGTATTCACCATATTGATACAGGTTCAAATTCAGTGCCAGTGTGGGGTCTGAGAAAAAGTCCCAGGATGTGCCAAGTCTGACTGCCCCTCACCAGTTGCCCACATACTTTTGTCATGGGGTAGGGTCTCAAAGAGTCATCAGAGTGATGCCCAAACAAACCAAGGTTTTGGGCTTTTTGAATGTAAGGCTCTACTCCAGTTAGGCATGAGAGGGAAAAATGGCCCCATCTAGAGCCATACAACTCAGTCTGTCCCAGATTCTGCAAGTAGACCAAGCTTAGTAGGGTAGGGCCACTTGGAGTTGGGAGCGTGGGACTAGTGGATCTTTCATGGGGGGAAGCATTGGACAGGTTAACCAGAAAGCGGGGGTAATGGTTTTCTGCACCAAAGCCACACAGCTCAGTCACTGACACCCCCTGAGTCTTCCCAGACCTCCACATCCTGGCTCAGGCAGCTGACTCCTCATCAGGGCAGGGTGGGGTGACAGGAAGCCCAGAGGGTGGTGCTATTGCATTCCCCCAGGCTGATGCCATATGGAGGGAAGTGCTCCACCAAGAGAGATGTCATCTGAGATATGGAAGAGGGACTCAGCACAGGAATCCTGGTGTCTGAGCCTTCAGCTCTCTCCCCAGAGCCACAAAGCCCAGTCTCTCTCACATGACTCTAGTCTGCTCTGCCCTCCCTCCTCTGGATGAATGACTGCAAACAAGGTTTTTGTCTTTTTTGGCCCTTTATGATGGCATCTGTGTCTCTATCTTATTTCAGTTTCTCCCTGGCAGACAGAGTCTCTGCTCATTTTCACAGCCAGATGTTATGTGGGCACCTCTTCCTGGCTCTGGTGCTCTGGGCTGTGGATCCCAGTGTGAGAATGAGACCCCATGCTCCTCGGGGGAGAACCTTTGCAGCTAAGATATTTCTCCAGATTCTTAGCCATCACCCGTGGGAGCAGAGCTAACCCTTTTTGTGTCTCTGCCTTTCCCACCAGTCTTGATGTGACTTCTGTAAATCCTTGGTTATAAGACTTCTATTCAGTGAGTCTTCAGTTGGTTATTCAGGTTGATTGTTCTGTATTTTAGTTGTAGTTGCAGTTTGGTCCTGGTTGGAGTTGAGTGTAATTTCTACTTACTCTGCCAGCATCTTGGGTCTCTTGAATTGTGCAGGTGATTCAAGATATGGTTTATGATCTTCACTACCCTGAACTTATGAGTGATTACAGTTACCACTAGTGATTACAGTTTTCACTCCAAAGAAAATAAGAAGACACTGTGTTTATAGACAGAAGCATTTATTAATATATCAATTTTTAAGGGTTTAGATTACTTTGTCAATATAGTTGCTTTATTTTTAAATATGTATTTTATTTTATTCATTTTAAAGTTATATTCTTAGAAGCCTCGATAGGACGTTCCAGAGTCCTAGAAGTTTTATTGCACAAAAATGGCTGAAAAACAGTGATGGTGAAGAATAAGTAGTGAACAATTAGATAAGGCCCCTGCTCCCAAGGAACTTACATTGGATATGGACAGAGAGCAATATGACAAACAATAAAGACGTAAAGAACTAATCAGCAGAATTTCAGGTAGTATATATATATATGTATTTTAAATGACAACAAGAAGCCAGACATGGAAGATCCATGTAGAGAGGGTCCCTGGCAAAAGGAATAGACAACATGTGACTTGGAGGTGGGGCAACCTTTGTGTGAAATAACCAGGAGGCCAGAATGGACAGAGTAGGTGTTAGAGATGTAGGTCATTCTTTTTTTTTTTTTTTTTTTTTTTAGTGTAAGCTGACAGCTTCAGTTTCTTTTTTTTCTTTTTTTTTTTTTTTAAATATATTTTATTGATTTTTCACAGAGAGGAAGTGAGAGGGATAGAGAGTTAGAAACATGGATGAGAGAGAAACATCGATCAGCTGCCTCTTGCACACCCCCTACTGGGGATGTGCCAGCAACCAAGGTACATGCCCTTGACCGGAATCGAACCTGGGACCTTTCAGTCCGCAGGCCGACGCTCTATCCACTGAGCCAAACCGGTTTCGGCAAGATGTAGGTCATTCTAAGTAAGGGTGAGAGAAGGAGAAATGAGAGAAACCACATCATATAGAGTATGTAGGCTAGGGTTATAGGCTTCAATTTTATTCTATTTGACCGCCAGGCTGCTATCACTACCATCCATCCACAGAATTCTTTTCATTTTGCCAAACGGAAACACTGTACTCAATAAACAATAAGTTCCCATTTCTCTCCTACACCAGCATTGGAGATTTCTGAGCAGGGCAGTGAGAACATGTATTTTACATCTAAAAATATGACTGTTGGCTCTATGGAGAAAATACTGTTATATAAGAATAGAGTTACTAACAGGAAACTGGTTAGAAAATACTGCAGATGAGAGATGATAGTATATGAACCACTGTGTTAGCAGAGGATGGATTCAAAATGCATTTTGTCAGTAAATCAGACAGGATTTGAGGATGGTAACAACAGATATGGAGAAGGATGTGGGTTCTTCCTCAGGAGTGTTAATTGTCAGTTGCCTTTTAAACATCCAGATGGAGGTGTCAAATAGTTGGGCATACACCTCCAGAACTAAGGATAGAAGCCAGTATCTGTATAGGATAACATGTTTGGAAGTCATTGGCAATTGTGTGGTATTTAAAGCAATGGGATTGGCTGAGATGATCAAGGGAGATAATACAGTTAAAGAAGAGGTGCGGGAATAGTTCCTGGAGTCAAGTTGGGAAGAGGACTCTATGAATGTGCTACTCGGTCTTAGAGAGCTGAGTACTGCAGGAACCTGGATTTGGACTCACAAAGGAGGCAAAGCTATGTATGTAAAATATGATCAGACTCCGGATCTTACAGGTTGTACTGGGTCTAGTTGTGAGAGAGGGGATATCCCACCCCATAATTTATGTCTAAACCAGAACATCTGAGAGGGGGATGGACTTAGAGGGATGCCTGTCAGTACTGAAAAATTCTTAGTCATTTGAAAGACCCCAACACTTTTTTTAATCCACTTACTTATTTGATTAGTTTTAATTATGATAAAATATACATAACATAAAATTTATTATCCTACCACTTTTAAACATACACTTCAGTAGCATTAAGTACATTCCTATTGTTGTGCAACCAATCTCCAGAATTCTTTTCATCTTGGAAAACCAAAACTCTATGTCCATTAAACAACAACTCCCCATTCTCCACTTCTGCATCCCTTGCACCCACCATTTCTGTCTCTATGAAATTGATTATTCTAGGTATTTCATCTGTTTGTCTTTTTTGTGACTGATTTATTTCACTCAGTATAATGCTCTCATGGTTCACCTATTCCAACACTTTTTGTTATTAGATACACAATATGCTAAAAATGTAATTAATATATTTAACTAAGAAAAAAGAAGGTAAATATTTCATTATAGAAAACGTTTGAGTATATTTTGTTTTCCCCAAAATTAATGGTGCTAAATGTATATTTAAACTGTCTCTATTATAAGGTAGAATATTAAATACATATTATATCGCATAACTATTTGATTGATTGATCTTGAAAAGTTTAATAAGTGGTCCAAAAACAAGTTTGAAAAATTATGTGATTTTTATGTGTATATGATTTCTTTGGGTTCAAGTAAATAACATCCAATTTTTTTTCAATTTCTGTTGCCCTAAGTATCTAAGTATCATCTTAAATTTACTTTTTGAAAAATACATTTTACAACATGGGTCATAATATAACTTGAAAAGTCATGCTGTTCTTTTTTCCAGTTGGTCACCAGAGCCTGGATTTTGGGGCAGGATCCTAACTAATGAATTATGAAAACGGTGCATGTCATGTGTCTTGCCTTGTGATGATTTTAGTTGTCTACGATTTGTTAATTATTTGGAAATCTCTCACCCTTTGTTCTAGAAAAGCATTCTGGTTTTTGCGTGTGTTCTCCTTTGCCATCTTCAAGCATTTGGGAAATGGAAATAGGGAAGCAGTAGCTTCTTAGAAAAACTATAGATGAATGGAACAGGAACTGCAACATTAGCAAAAAGTAACAGGAACTGTTGATCTTGTACATTATTGCTCTTGCTTATTTTTTTCTCCTTTGCTAGGAGACCTGTTATGATGATGTGTGTAGTACTCACCACACTCCCCAGTTTCAGCTTTTCTATAGCAGTGACTGAGGTATGGAATTTTTATTTCTTCTGATGCAAGATTTTAAAATTTCCTGTTATTGGGAGTTGATAGAGTGGTGTGCCCAACAAATTTCTTAAAGTTTATTTTATCCATTCTTCTTCCCAAATGCAATATATATATTTGCCATTGTTACCTCCATAATTAAGGAGGAAAGTCTAGAAGCCAATTTAAAAGAGATTACTTCTGTGTTTGTGTGTGAGAAGCAGGAATATTATTTCAAAGTAATTTTTAAAAGCAAGGAATTGGAATTTGAAAATAGATCCACATTTGTTTCTTCTAACCTGATGTTTCTCATGATCATAGTCAATTATAAAGAAAAAGAACATTATTCCCTTGAACAACCATCCACACTCTAAGACCTTTGATAATATACCCATTGGCAAATAATTTGTGCATGATACATAATTGGAAATAACTTTATATTTTTGACTACATGCTACTTTAATGGATGGAGGCCTGCAGAGCAAGAATATTATAGGCAGAACTTTCTGGATGTAGAATTTATTATCCAAGAAGTTAAAAAAAGAATGCCCTGCTAATCTTATTAATTTGTAAGGTGCTGTGAAAGATAGAGTTTTCACTTCCCCAAGGTGCACAACTTAAATTATTTTGTGATATTTCATTTATATGTTGACCAGATATCATTAAATGCATGTTACATGCCAGGCGCTGTATTAGTTACTGGAAATAGAAATCTCAGGAAATTTGACAGACTCTGATCTTTAGTAATTTACTGATAATAGAGAGAAAAGTAGACAATTAGATTAAGTAAAGGTGCCGTGAGTACCCAGGTAATTTTCCACTCCAGTTAACACACAAACAGAAAAGTGCACAAAACATCAATATACAATATTAATTCGATACCACAAAGCAAATCTCTGTGTAAACACTTAAGTAAAAAAATAAAGCTTTGCCAGCTGCCTAAGGCCACCCTATGTTCCTTGCAATGACTACGTCCTCCCTACAGGTAGCTCTCCTGTAACTTCTAATACCTCAGATAAATTCATCTGTGTTTTTATATATTCAGAATCAAGCCCTTTGTTGATTATATGTATTGCAAATTTCTTCACATTCCGTGACTTAATACTCTTAATGGTATCTTTTTGATTAAGAGAGGTTCTTAATTTTAAAAATAGCCCAATTTATTAATTTCTTTCCTTTATGGATAGTGCTTTGGTTTGAGAAGATTTTGTCATATTGTGACTCTGAATCTTGAGGAACTGAAGATCTCCTATATTATATTTTGGGTCCTGTATTGTTTTGCCATTCTCTTTTAGATTAAAAATCCATCTGAAGCTAATTTCTGTACAATATGTACAGTAGGGAGGCAATTTCTATTTATTTTTTTCCAAATAACATCCGATGGACTATGCACCATTTATTAAAAAGTCTGTTTTCCAACATCTCTCTATAGTGCTACTTTGCTACTTTTGTTATAAATCAGGTCTATTTCTGATTTTCTGTTCTGTCCCCATTACCTACTTTTCTATTCCTGTGCCAGTACTGCACTGACTTAATTCCTGTGGCTTTATGATAGCTCTTTATAAACAGAAAAGTAAATCTTCATATCTTTTTCTTTTTCTTCTAGTTGTCTTGCCCTTTGTATTTCTACATACATTTTAGAATCAGCTTGTCATTTTCCTCAAAAACTTGGAATTTTGATTAAAGTTGCTTTAAATGGTATCTTTTTAAAAATCTTATTTACTCTTTGCTATTGGTATGTAAAAATAATTAATCCATTTTGGGAGGATTTTTCTTCATATGCACTCATATAAGTCTATGAATATTTTGCTTTTCTTTCTTGCCAAAGTTTATACTGTTTATTTCTTTATCCTGCCTTATTACACTGGCTGGAACCTCAAGTGCACTGTTGAACAGAAATGGTCATGGTGGCACCTTTATTTCATTCCTGATCTCAGAGGGAAAACTCTTAACATATCACCATTAATATGATGCTTGCCATAGTTTTTTTTTTTTTTTTAATAGATGCCTCAATCAGATGAAGAAAGAGCCCCAAAGCCTAGCTGGGTTTACCTAGGCTCTCCCTTCTTGGAAGATCCTAAACTCCAATTCTTGTCCTCCTAGGTCTTTGATATCGGACTTTCAGAGGCTGTGCTTACCAGTAGGCTGGGAGGAATTATCCATTTTACCACTACCAGGAGCCTGCTTTTATATTTTCACATATATTACCTTGAACTGAAGGCTCATCCATTGATATAAATACTTATTACATCTTTAGAAATGGTTCAAAACCTTGTGGGGATAAATATCTGAGAAGCTTAAAACCAACCTTTTAGTATTTTAATAAATGTATAGCACTGCTTTCAGATAATTAAAAAAAATTTTAAAAGAAAGCATATAAATTTAATGCTTCTCAATGGTTTTATGACAACAGGTTCAAAAGAATATTAATGGTTCTGCTAACTTGCCTGACACCTTGCCTGACCTACCAGTCTCTCTGGTTCTGACTTCCTTGATCGTGGTTGACATTATTGAAAAACTCAGGACATATCCTCTTAGAGGGAGGCAAAAAAGTAAGTATTCTTTTAAAGATAATTTTTTAAAAAGTTTGACCTATTGTTCACTTTTCTCCCACCCTGTTATCTATTGACATGTTTAATGGTAACTCCGTAAAGCTAAAATTACAGATAGGAGATTACAAATGAAGATATCTAAATATAATTATTTTTAAACCTACTTTAATAGCTAGACAATTACTCTTGTTTCTAATTTTCATTTTGATAATATTGATAAATGAACAAAGTTACCAAATATTTAATACCAAATTTTAATGTTTAGCAAGAAAATTACCTAAGTAAATTATTATAGCTTTTCATTTTTAGGAACTCTTAAAACTTTATCCCTGGCTAATGTGGCTCAGTTGGTTGGGCATCATCCCATGCCCCGAAAGGTTGCTAGTTTGATTCCAGGTTAGGGCACGTGCCCAGGTTGCAGGCTCAATTCCTGGTAGGGGCATGCAGGAGGCAGCCAATGATGTTTCACTCTCGCACTGATGTTGCTCTCTCTCTCCTTCTCCCTTCATCTGTCTCTAAAAAAATCAATAACAATTATTTAAAAACACAAAAACGTTAAGTTTAGATGAATATATAGTTTCGTATCGATACCTTTGATACAGGAATCAATATGACTATTGCAGTTATGTCCTGTATAATTATTTTTGATAGTGGATTGTCAAAAAGCTAAAGATCACACTGAAACAACAACACAAAAACCAAGATATGCCACATTTCTCTAAAGGGATCAGTCAAAACTAAATAATGGTTGGCCTTTTTTTTAAAAAAAAAATATTTTATGAATTGAGGATTTTGTTTGGTTAGTACTAAATTCCCTCAACTTTCATTGAATTTCATGTGTTAGTGTCTGTGTTTAATTCACAATATTTGTATGCTAGCTATTGTATGGTTAAGATTTTATACTTGAAATGAGTGTGTTTTGACTCATCACTTCCTGGTGGGCTGGATGGGGTAAAGTGAATGAATCATAGGAGAATGCTTTGGAGTAATAGGCATGACTACTACAGCCAGGAAGGAAAAGACCAGAGACTCATTTTATGGGTTATGAGCCACCACCCTTCCAGTCAGCCACTCTTGATCCTCAAATTGAAAAGCAAAACTGAGTTGGAGGCCACCAGGAAATCTGGCACTCTGAGCTTCATATGCCGTACTTTGTCCTTTGGTGAGAAGTGATGAACTATTATGTTTAAAACACACATGTGACATGTTAGATAAGATGGCAGCCAGTGGCCATCTGCTGAGGAAAAGGTACTCCAAAGTTACATCTGCCCTTCACTGTCACGTGTATTTTTTTTTAACTGAGGAGACTCGGGAATCGTCAAACCCTTTGCTACTTTTCTAGGCTCCTTAATTACATACGTGTATTTTGAAATTGCACTATTTTATTTTTATTGATTTTAGAGACAAAGAGGGTGGGAGGGAGGGAGGGAGAGAGAGAGAGAGAGAGAGAGAGAGAGAGAGAGAGAGATCAATTTGTAATTCCACTTATTTATGCATTCATTGGTTGCTTCTTGCATGTGTCCTGACCGGAGGTCAAACCTGCAACTTTGGTGTATTGGGACGATGCTCAAACCAACTGAGCTACCCAGCCAGGGCCCGCACTGTATTTAATGGCTGTATTTCCATGAGAATGTGAACTTTTCTGTTCCTACTTTTTAGTGCAATTTCTCTTGAAAATGCACATTTATATTTTTGGGAAGAAGTTATTGGAATTTTATATTTTTAAGTGATGAGTTGGATTTTTAAAGGGGAAATTTTTCTGTGTCAGAAGTCACGATGACACTGAGAATCGAAATATGCACACTCCAAAGAAAAAGTCAGTCTTCGGGAGAAGACTCCAGGGCATCTTATATAACTGCTTCTCCTTCTGGAGCTCCGCTCTGTCCAAATTTAAGAGGGTTAATATCTGTTTTAATAGCTCCACCATGTAAGTCACACTTTAAGAAAAACTAGCATTCACTCAAAATACCTTTGTAAATATTAATTACATATGCATCTAATTTTTATGCAAACTTTGAACTCAAATAGTCTCCAATACTTATTTTAACATGCACACTAATAAAATAAATTATGTGAATTTTGAATCCATGTTTATTAATTTTGAATCCAGGAAATTCTGATTATCCTCTGGGACTTAAATTAATACACAAATTCATTGACATATAAATTGTACTGCATAAATCTTAAAGTAAGCAAGTGTGCTATAAAGATGGTTTCACTGCATGTGGTACTTCAGAGGCAAAGAAGTAGGGCAGGGTGGGTGACAAGCAGGTTTGGCTCCCTTCAGGCTTGCAGCAGCTTTGACCTTCTGCTGATGAAGCTAAGGTCATCTCCAATGCTTAGATGCTCTTGCACTAACCTAGCCATCTCAGTTCCAAGTCTGACCATCCTGTAGCTTTTCCTTTTCTAAATTAAAAAATAAAAGTTATTCTTGCTCAGTTGGTTGGAGAATCATCCCTGTTCACCAAAAAGGATTGCAGGTTCAATTCCAGTCAGGGCACATACCTAGGTTGTGGGTTCGATTCTGGTCAGGCATGTAGGCAATGGATTGATGTTTTTCACATCGATGATTCTCTTTCTCTCCCTTCCTCTCCCTCTAAAGTCAATGAAAAAAAAAATCCTCAGGTGAGGATTAAAAAAAAAAAAATCTATATAATAGAGGAATATGCAAATTACCTCTATTATATAGATATATATAGATATATATATGGGACACCATAACATCGCGACCGAACAACAGGGACCTGAGGCTGCATGGCACCTGGCCAGGGCAAGGAACCTCAGGCTGCGCCCCCTGCCCCGGCGCTGGGCCGGGAGACCTCAGGCTTCACCCCCTGCTTGGCGGGACTTGACAGGGGACCTCAGGCCATGCCCCCAACCCCGGCACCGGGCCGGGGGACCTGAGGCTGTGCCCCCTTCCCGGAGGGGCTTGTAGGGATGGGGCTGGCCTGGTATGGGTCTCACCCAATGGGGATGGGGCCGGCTAGGTCTGGGTCTCCTGCATTTTTGAAGTGCGTGCGGGTGGTGGCTGGGGACTTGACTCTAGGTCCCACGACACACCCCAGACTCTGACAGGAGGGAGATTTTTATATACATTTTACTAATTTTCTTTCATCTCTGACACTTCTATTATAGAGAAAGGGCAAATAGCAATACTAAAATATTTCCTCTAATTAATTCTCTTTTAATGCGCATGAATTTTGTGCACCAGGCTATTAGTAATAAAATAAAAATTATTCTTCATAGGAAATAAGCTTATGCTCAAAGTAGTTTTCCGGGACCACGGCATCCTTTGGGATCACTTCCTATAACCAGTTGAAGTGTTTCAGTATCAAGTGATTACTATTCCATAACATCTCACATAGGAATGTTTTCTGGTAGGTAGGTCTCTAAGGCATGGCAGAGTCACACATGTACATAGTCCTCTAACAATGTTTCATTCAATGTCATAAAATTGTTTTTGCTACATGTCGTTTTGCTTAAAGTCACAGAACAATGACAGTAAATGAGAACTTACTATAATGTCAAGTCCCAGTCTTGTGAAAAAAATGAGAAGAATATAATATATAGACTGAATGTCCCCAGCTTTTATTATTTTTTTCTTTGTCCCCAGCTTTTAGTAGTATCTGTGTACAAATAAGCATACTGTAACATTTCCATCGGAATTTTGCTAGTTCACTTCCAACCTATTATTGCCTGGATCTCCATCCCTCTTCCTCTCCATCTCTCTTCCTCTCTTGCTTTAAAACCAGACCCAAAGTGAGTCTCCTGAGCTCTCAAATGTTGTCTAGACTATCGACTACCCCGTGGCTCCTGCTGTCCTCCCAGTCATCCTCCTCATGCACAGACAACTTGGTGTGCTATTTTCCTACCACTCCTGCTGGACTCTCTGCTCTAAACACTCAGTGCTGCTGCTGCTCGCCTCTGGGATGTTGCCTGATGTTCTGCTGAGGCTTCGCACTGATAACCTTTCCTCTGCAAGTTGGATCCTGACATTCTTCCACGGAGTCCTACTTTCCTAGAGAGGCCCGATCAGCGGAATGGAATAGCTATTTTCCCTAGGAAACACAAGCCTTTTAGCCCTAGTGTGCTTATAGACTAGGGTTGGCTGAGCGTCAATGATTTCAAGTAATGGCCACACGACTCCCCTGAAACCACCATTTCTCCTCCTATCACTAGATCTTGTGGCTTCTTTTTCCCCCCACGGGATCTCATAGATTCTCTTGACATCAAACTTGCCTATATTGTCTGAACCCCAAATCAGGCTCACCTTTAGATTTCCTTTCCTGCCTCCGATATAAACCAGCTAATGCAAACAGACACATAAAGGAGTCCATGGACGGGGTGCACATTTTCAGTCTCACCTGCAGGACTCATTTGGATAGCATGAGCCCTGCTTGCACACCATGTTGTCAGCAGTCTAACAGAGTGTAATAGTTCAAATACTTTGGGGTCGCAGATGAAGGAAAGCTTTATCTTATCCAAGGGTTTAGGTGTACATGCTTTAGCAGTAAAAATAACTTCAGTTGGATTTCAAACCCTGAATCGACAAACCTTGCTGAAACGGAAGTTGCCTTCTTACCACCAACTACTGTTTGTTTTCAAATAGTCAATTTGGAAATCTACAAAGCTCCTTCAAGAGTTACCCTGAAAACTTCAGGATGCCCCAACTCCTACTGGAACCAGATCAACAAAATTTTTGCTTTTCAGAAGTTAGTGTTTTATGTAAGATTTCATTTGAAAAGTGGATCTTCTGCTAATGATTGAAAGCCATTAATCTAGGCCTTCGTTTAGAGTCAGAGGCTGTATCTCTTTCTAGGGTGGTACTATAGCTTGCGGGGGGTGGGGGTGGGGCGATTCTCTATCTCTCTAGTCACTGGATCTCTGGGAATCATGACATGGCACCCCCTAGGGATAAAGTGTGTCCACATCCAAAGTCTTTTGGCTGCTGCTGCTCTGGGATACAACACAACACAACACACAATTGCTTTACAGGTAGAGCAGGCCCATGCCAGTAGAGTATTCACACACAGGTTTGTAGCCCAACACATACAAAACCCAAAAAGCCTTTTTTAACATTCCACTTTGAATTGTCTTATTTCTAACATTTTCTGTTTTTCCAAAATAATACAAATTCATTTAAAATGTCAAAAAAGAAGAAAATGGAAATTAACCATACTCCTACACACTAGAGATTCATAACTAATAGCATCTTGATAGGCATTTTTCACTTAAGAAAATCTATTTTGTAACTTCCTTTTTTCCTTAATAATATGTTGTGGGTATCGTTCTTGTTATTACATCTTTTTCTGCTGAGTCATTTTTATTGGGTGAATAATATTCCATTATATTAATGAACCAAGCCTTATTAAATGATAATATAGTTGGGATGTGGATAGTCAGGGAGTCTGTGTGTAGGGGGACCCTGTGCTGTGTATGGGAGTGAGAAGCCACTCGGCGAGGTGACTAGCCAAGCAGAGGCTGAGGACAGAGAGAGTTATGTTCGCAGCAGTTATGCCTCTGGACGACAGCTGAGTGATATCAGGATGTTGACTGCAGTGTCCTCAGAAGACCCTGAGCATCTGCACATGCCCGCACTCCTTGGCAACAATGCTTTCCAGAAGAAAGGGACTATTGTGGACTGGCTGCACATGCAGGCAAATAAATACACAGGAGGTCATGGGGGATTGTACAAACAGGGTGGCAAGATAGTTTGGCTACATAAGGGATATCAGCACTGTCAGAAACGACTTGCTAGAGGTGAGATCAACAGGCTATTTGAGTAGAAAACATCAGAGCTTCTCAGAGGAGTTGGTTTCCACTATCACATCAGTAAGAGGTGCCAGATATGGTGTTGGCAGTGTAAGGTTTTCAAATAAATCTGCTCGCAGTGGCCCTAGTCCAGTTCCTTCTGTGCAGTTTCTTTAATACCCAGAGACTTGGGCCAAGTATAGCAGGACCTCAAAGCATAATGCTTACGTCTTAGGCAAAATGCCTAGATGTACACTTTCTGGCTTCAAGTATATGCAAGGCTTTAAGGTTTTTCAATGTGTCAATCAATCAATGGCTCCTTCTAAAGAATGCCCTACTTTACACTCTAAACAGCAGTGTCAGAAAACACCTGTTTCTCCTCAGCCTTGTAACATTAGATGATTTATTCCTTTTCATCTTTGCTAATGTTATAGGCAAAATAGTGTTTTAATGTTTTCATAATTTGCTTAAAGTAGTACTTGTGTTGCATATTTCTCATAGATTTATCGGCTATTTGTTATTTAAAGAAATCATATATTTATATCCTTGATCTGTTTTTCTGTTGACACATCCATTTTTATTTTTTTTTTAGTACTGATTCATAAGTTCTGCAAGTAGTAAAAATTTTAAGCTTTGTATGTCCTAACTTATCATATATTTCAGGGATATATGCCTCTTAATTTCATTATGGTGTTTTTGCTATAGGAAAGGTTTAATTTTGATACAATCCAGTCTATTAATATTTCCTTTATGGACTCTTTCATGTTATGCTTAAAAAGTTGTTTTTTTTTTCACTTCAAGGTGATATAAATATTTACCAATTATTTTATCAAAATATTTTTTAACTTTATAATTGAATTTATTGGGGGTGACATTGTTTAATAAAATTATAGAGTTTCAGGGGATAATTCTATAATACATCATCTGTATGGAGTATTCTGTGTTCACCTCCCAAAGTCAAATTTCCTTCCATCACCATTTGTCCTCCCTTTACCCTCTTCTATTTCCCTCCACTTTTCCTCTATCACAGTGTTGTCTGTGTCTATGAGGGTTTTGTTTTGCTTTTTTTGCTTAATCCCTTCACCTTTTTCACCTAGCCCCCCAGTCCCCCTCCCCTCTGACAGCTGTCAGTCTGTTCTCTACCTGTGAGCTTATTTCTATTTTGCTTGTTAGTTAATTTTGTTCACTACATTCTACATATGAGTGAAACCTTTGGCACTTGTTTTTCTCTGACGGGCTTACTAATAGTTTGCTTAGCTTAATGCTTTCCAGGTCCATCCATGCTGTCACACAGGGTAAAAGACTGCCTGCTTTTATGGCTGAGTAGTATTCCATTGTGCAAATGTACCACAGCTTTTTTTATCCACTCATCTACTGATGGGCACTTGGGCTGTTTCAAATCTTGACTATTGTAAATAACACTGCAATGAACATAAGGGTGCATATATCCTTTTGTGTTAGTGTTTTGGGTTTCTTTGGCTATGTTTCCGGATTTGGGATCACTGGGGTCATGAGGCAGTTCCACTTTTAATTTTTGAGGAAACTCCAACTGTCTTCCATAGAGGCTGCACCAGTCTGCATTCCCACCAGCAGTGCACAAGGGTTCCCTTTTCTCCACATCCTCTCCAGCACTTGTTGTTTGTTGATTTGTTGATGGTAGCCATTCAGACAGGTGTGAGATGATACCTCATTGTGGTTTTAATTTGCATTTCTCTGATGATTAATGACATTGATTATCTTTTCATATGCCCATTGGCCATTTGTGTATCCTCTTTGAAAAAGTGTCTTTTCAGGTTTTTTGCTCATTTTTAAATTAGATTGTTTGTTTTTGGTGTTGTTTTATGGGTTTTTAAAATAAATTTTGGATATTAATCCCTCATCAGATGTATCGTTGGTGAATATACATCAACCCGATTCAGTGGGTTGTCTTTTCATTTTGTTGATGGTTTCCTTTGCTGTGAAAAAAACATTTTAGTTTGATGTAGTTCCCTTTGTTTATTTTTTCTTTTGTTTCCCTTGCCTGAGGAGATATATCAGAAAAAAATATTTCTATGAGAAATGTCCCAGATTTTACTGCCTATGTTTTCTTCTAGGACTTTTATGGTTTCAAGTCTCACATTAAGTCTTTAATCCATTTGGAGTTTATTCTTGTATGCAGTGTGAGAAGGTGGTCTAGTTTCATTTTTTTTGCATGTATCTGTCCAATTTTCTCAACACGTATAGGCTATATTTACCCCATTATATGATTTTGCCTCCTTTGTCAAATATTAATTGACCATAAAGGCCTGGGTTTATTTCTGGGTTTTCTATTCTGTTCCATTGATCTATGTCTGTTTTTATGCCAGTACAATGCTGTTTTGACTACTATGGCCTTTTAGTATAGTCTGATATCAGATAGTATGATTCCTCCAATTTTATTCTTCTTTTTCAAAATTGCTGTTGCTATTCAGGATCTTTTGTAGTTCCATATAAATTTTTGGAATAATTGTTCTAGTTCTGTGAAATATACCATTGTTATCTTGATAGGAATTGTTGAATCTACATATTGCTTTGGGTAGTACAGACATTTCATAATCCTCACTCAAGGACATGCTGAGAGAGAGAGAGAGAGAGAGAGAGAGAGAGTGAGAGAGAGAGAGAGAGACTTCTGGGACCAAACCCTCAACACAGGTACATGGCCTGACTGGGAATTGAACCAGCAACCTTTTGGTGCACGGGATGATGCTCAGCCAACTGAGCTACTCTGGCCAGGCATATGGACATTTTAATGATGCTAATTATTCCTATCCATGAATGCAGTCTATACTTTTACTTATTTGTATCATCTTCAGTTTCTGTCTTCAGTGTCTTGAAATTTTCTGAATACATATCTTTTACATCCTTGGTTAAATTTATTCTTAGGTATTTTTTTTTAATGCAATTGTAAATATGATTGTTTTCTTACTTTCCCTTCCTGGTGGTTCATTATTGGTGAGTAAAAATGCAACTTGTTTCTGGATATTTATTTTATATCCTCCTACTTTATTGAATTTATTGACCAGTTCTACTGGCTTATTGGTGGAATCATTAGTGTTCTCTACATACAGCTTCTTGTCAAATACAAATAAGGACATTTTTACATCTTTCTTTCCATTTTGTATACCTTTAATTTTTTTCTTCTTGACTATTAACTGTGGCTAGAACTTCCAGTACTATGTTGAGAAAAGTGGTGAAAGTGGCCATCTCTGTCTTGCTCCTGATCTTACGGGAAATACTTGTAGTTTTTGCCTGTTGAGTACAATGTTGGCTGTGGGTTTGTCATATAGTTTTTATTATGTTGAGGTATGTTCACTCTATTTTTACTTTGCTGAGAGTTTTTTTTTTAAATAATAAACGGGTGCTGGATTTTATAAAATGCTTTTCTGCATCTGTTGATATGATCATGTGGTTTTTATCCTTTCTTTTGTTCCTGTTTTGTGTCACATTTATTGATTTGTGGTTATTATACCAACCTTGTACCCCAGAATAAATCCCACTTGGTCATGGTGTATGATATTTTTAATGTATTGGTGGATCCAGTTTGCTAATATTTTGTTGAAGATCTTAGCCATCTATGTTCATTAGGGATATTGTCCTATAATTTTCTTTCTTTGTGGTAACCTGATTTGGTTTTGGAATAATGCTGGTCTTGTAAAATGAGTTTGAGTCTTCCCTCTTTTTAAATTTTTTGAAATAGTTTAAGAAGGATGTTTGTTTCTTAAAAATATTTCATATTTAAATATTTAATGAAGAGGTTGGATTCTCTGTAGGGTAGGAACTCATTAATTTACAGGCAACTAATAAATTAGACATGATCATCAGTATATTTATTTATTTGATCTGGCAAAGCTTTTAGATCCCTGTTTTTATTGTATTTCTGTTCATTTCTCCTGATAATTTCTATAAAAAGCACTTAATAGAGTGCTTTAAAAATATTAAAGCCACCCTAGCCAGTTTGGCTCAGTGGATAGAGTGTTGGCCCATGGACTGAAGGGTCCTGGGTTTGATTCCGGTCAAGGGAACGTACCTTGGTTGCAGGCAACCAATCAATGTTTCTCTCTCTGTGTCTTTCCCTTTCACTCTCTCTAAAAAAATATATCCTTAGGTGAGGATTAACAACAACAACAAATATATATCAATGCCAATCATAGTCACAACAGATGAATTGAATTAGAATCTCTGGGGATGGGACTTGGACATATGTAGATTTTAAAAAGAAAACCTCATTGAGTCCTGCCATATCTCACATTAAGATCTGGCCGGTGGTTGAATGTCATGAATCAGGAGGTCATGGTTCCATTCCTGGTCAGGGCACATGCCCAGGTTGCAGTCTCAATCCCCAGTAGGAGTCATGCAGGAGGCAGGTGATTGGATGATTCTCTCTCATCATTGATATTTCTATCTCTCTCTCCCTCTCCCTTCCTCAGTGAAATAAATAAATAAATAAATAAATAAATAAATAAGTAATAATTTTTTTAAGAGAGCAGTTGGTCTCACTTTGGACTGCAGATGATAATCGCCTAAAGGGCTTTCAATTCTTTTTATTTCTAGATGGCACCCCAGATAATTAAATCATGATTTGGGGAAGTGTGAGAACAGGGCACTAGGTGATTCCTACTTGTGCAGTGTGATTGGAGTGGATGAGTAGAAAGAAACAGGGGTGATTGACACCTGATAATCCCCCAGTATCTTTGTGAAATAGAAGACAGGTTATCTGCTGAAAACAATGGTGGTGCATGAACAGGAGAGAATCTGCAATAGGATGGGCAAGGTTTGGAATAACTGCTGTGGGGAAGGGAAACAGAGTAGGTCAGGGACAGTGAGATGCATAGATGAACACTGATTAGGGTACAGAGGAGGGTGGAAAGCAGGATTTTGTCCTGGGTCCAATCACGATTATGTGATTTTTCTTCAATGATACTCAGAAATCTGGGCATTGACTGTAGGACTGATCCTACTTGGGAGTTTTTAGAGCAGGAATAGAAGAAAGAAAAGGATTTATTTCTGAGTTATTTTATCTTGTTATTGATTTACCAAAACATAATTTCTTAAATGAATGGCAATGATGATTTTTATTGAATGTCTAAGCTATTTCCAGTGAATCACCCACCACCTGTTAAAATATATGCAAGAGGCTCTTACCCACAAGGTACCCACCAGAATCACCAGAGGTGTTTTTTCTATTTTTTTAAAAAAAATTATTTTATATTTTTTATTGATTTCAGAGAAGAAGGGAGAGGGAGAGAGAGCTAGAAACATCAATGATGAAAGAGAATCATTAATCGGCTGCCTCCTGCATGCGCCTTACTGGGGATAGAGCCAGGAATCTGGGCATGTGCCCTTGACCAGAATTGGACCTGGGACCCTTCAGTCCATAGGATGACACTCTATCCACTGAGCCAAACTGGCTAGGGCCAGAGGGGTCTTTTCAAAACACATTGGCAGAGCTCTGCCTACTGATCAACAGCACATCAGGAAACAGCTGTTGGACCTCAGCATAGATGATTGACATTCCTAGATGAGCAATTTCTGGCTCAAAGAATGTTCAAGGTTTCAAGGCCTGGCATCTGTAACTTTTTAAAAGTTCCACAAGCGTTCATCTACACAATGGAATACTTCGCTGCGGTAAAAAAGAAGGAATTCTTACCATTTGCAACAGCATGGATGGAACTGGAGAGCATTATGCTAAGCGAAATAAGCCAGTCAGAGAAAGATAAATACCACATGATCTTGCTCATTTGTGGAATATAATGAACAACATAAACTGATGAACAAAAACAGATCTAGAGACAGAGAAGCATCGATCAGACCGTCAAACCTCAGAGGGAAGGTAGGGGAGGGTGAGGGTAAGGGGGAAAGATCAACCAAAGGATTTGTATGCATGCATATAAGCCTAAGCGATGGATGCAGACACCAGGGGGTGAGGGCATGAGTGGGGGGTGGGGTGGGGGGTGAAGGGGGGATAAGGACACATATGTAATACCGTAATCAATAAAGAAAAAAAATTAAAAATAAAATAGAAGTTCCACAAGCAATTCTGATGTCCACCCTGAGTGAGAGCCCTTGATTATAGGAAGTAGGAGGAACTGAGATGAAGAGCAAGTTAAAAGCTGGGAGAACACATCTAGATTTTTAAAGGAACCTGCTTTCCAGATTTCCTTGAAATGGAACTCATCACACCTCAAAACAGAATGTGAGAGATTCCACAGAAGGTAAAAGAAGAAGAAGAAAAAAAAAAGGATGCTGATTTTCTCTGGAGAAAATGAATAGCATTTTGAGTTCCCCTTTGCTGCTTTTTAAGAAAAAGCTTATTATACAACATGAGCCCAGTGTGTGAGCTGGGTTTCAATAACGTGTTTTGCAATTTGTTTAGAGAGCACGTATGAGGAACACTGTGTCCAGGGCCCTGCCAAGGAGGGGGAGTATTTCCTTTCATGCCCTCCCTTAGCTATTCAGAAGAGGGAAGTTTCAGGAACCTGTATCAGTTCTGGGATTTTTACCCCCTTCTCAGGAATAAGCAGCCACTTCCCAGAATGGAGTGATACAAGGAAGGGTTTCTGATTTACATATTTCAGTGAAATACAGCTGTCAGGATAGGTCAGTGTGGATTGGGCCAGAAACTATATTGCAATGATCCCCAAAGACATAGAACATCCAGGGTTCTCAAATCAGGAACCAGGGCTTCCTCTGATTAAGGCAACTGTACGTGATTTTTAACAACTTGGCATTTGGAAAAAAACTGAACAATGTTAGTATATAGGGTCAGATTCTTGAGAGTTGCAAAATAAGTATTTAAGGGAGACTGATAGAAACAGGAACACATGAATGTAGAATGCGTACTTTATAACATCAAGCCGTGTTCTCTGTATCATTACTCACCTAGAAAAGTTCATGGCCCCAGTTTGAAATTCAAAGCACAGTTCATTAATTTGCAGAATCTAGAATTTCTTGTCTAGGATGGAAGCGAGTGAAACCGGTTGCTGAACGGATGGCCTGCGCAGTGTGCACCCCCTCGGTCTCTTTGTCTACGCGCTGCCTGTGTTAATAGTGGGGTCCTATGTAGAGGAACACACCGTTTTGCTCAGACTCTGCTCCCACGTGCTGTTTTAGGACCCCAAGCCCCCCTACCTCTGGGTGTGGCGGGGTTTTCAAAGGCTGCTTCCTATGAACTCATCCGAGCTGCCTCCTCGGAATCACCCTCTGGCACTTCGGTCCCCTGACTGCTGACTCCTGACGCTGCCTGTGTCTGGGAAGCCTTTGCGAAGCCTGGAACCACGGCTGCTGCTGTGGGTGTCATCTCCCGTTGATGTCAAAATATATTTTTATTAAAAAAAAATATATATATATATATATATATTCAGAGAGGAAGGGAGAGGGAGAGAGAGAGAGAAACATCAATGATGAGAGAGAATCATTGATTGGCTGCCTCCTGCGCGCCCCTCACTGGGGATCCAGCCGGCAGCCCAGGCATGTGCCCTTGACCGGAATCGAACAGGGAACCCTTCAGTCCACAGGCCGATGCTCCGACCACTGAGCAAAACCAGCCAGGGCTTCTACAGGCTTCTTTAAAGGGCTCTGCCTAGGGCCCAGGCCAGAGGCCGTCTGAGTGGTAGTCCTTCCTGTTGGCTTGTGGGGTGAGGGTGGGGGCATGGCTGTTGCCATTTGGCCTGGTGTTATGCTTTATTATTTCATCAGATTCATTGAAAAATAACATTGTGTAAGTTTAATGTTATAATGACAATGTGGTGCTATGCGGCACTTCTATATTGTGAAATGATTACCACAGTAGGGTCACTTAACATCTCCAGCACCTCACATAATTACCATTTCTTTTTTTGTGTGCTGAGGATATTTCAGATCTCTTAGCAAGTTTCAAGTGTATAACACGGTTTTCTTAACTATAGTCACCATGTTGTACCTTAGGTCCTCAAAACTTATTCAGCTTAGAACGGGAAGTTTGTACGCTTTGATCAACATCTACCCATTTCTCCCACCCCCAGTCCCTGCTAACTACCACTCTACTCTGTTTCTAAGAGTTCAGCATTCCTAGAAGGAAGATTGGTCTTTCTTTCTTTCTTTTGAGGGCACAGTGGTTAGACATTTTATACACCTACAACGGGTTCTTATGCTTCAGCTTACTTGCTTTAGTGCGGATTCCCCAACCCCCCAGGATGCCCATGGCTCCCTCCTGCCAATAGACTCCAGAGCAGGCATTTCCCATCTTTTATTCAGCAAATCTTCATACAGAATCTGTCCCACACCAGGCCTCTGTTAGGTGCTGCAGGTACCAGGGCGAGTGAGACCAGCTCACGGTCTAGTGGGCGAGCAGTACATCGACACGCACACTGACACATCTCACGAAGCCGAGCGGAGTGCAGTGAAGGCAGCGATCGCTCATTCCGTGCGTCTGTCTTCGCTGCCCAGCTCGGGTTCAGGCTTTGGTCTGTATCTAGGCCAAGCATGTCACACTCTAAGGCTAACACGGGCCAAATAAACAAAATAAAAGCTTCAATTTTCATAGAAATGTAGGTTTATTGCTGAATACAAAGGACTGAAGTAAATAACCGTTAACATAAAATAATAGAACATTTTAATAAAAATTAATATTTTTTCTTGAACATTAACTTACCACACACTGAATAACTGCACAAATTAATAAGCGTAACGCAAGTAAACCTATTTTTCTTGTTCTCCAAAAGTGAAATATTTCCTGTTGCGCACACCAAACAAGTCAGCCCAAGACTAAGGACGAGGCAATCGGCTGCTAACATATTCGCTGCTAGTATTAGTGGAGAGAAATGGTGCGCCTGCACGTAAGGTGCATAAGGGAAATGAATGCAACATGATTATAGTAATCAGTCATTAGCGAACGTTGTAGTTCGTTATTAATAATTATGTATAACAGGATATTGTAAAAATTAAGTTACAAAATTTTTATTAAAATGTTTCTTACATACCGTTATATTGGCTGGGCCGCAAAAATATTCGCTGTGGGCTGCATGCAGCCCGCGGGCTGTGAGTTTGACATGCCTGATCTAAGCACTTAACTTGCAGAGGCATTACAAACCATTTCAAAGTCTAGAGTTATTTATATTTGGAAATATATGCTTTTCAACATTTGACATAACTGTTTCAAAATCTACAGCACTATCAGTTTTTAGTAATTCTTGTCCCTGGTTAGATGAGCCTACAATTTCACATTGCCTAGACTCTAGAAATGATATGTTTATTCATTGTCAGATTGATGCAAGTGCCTGACAGGGAACTGAAAGTGGGTCTTAGGGCTTGTGAATTTACTGGATAACAATGTAATGCCTTCCTTAAAGTTGCCACAACTCTATGCATGCCCATGGGCTCTTCCAGGATGGATGATGGGTTGAATATTTGTCTTGAATTCATCATTACTATTATTTACTAGATGCCCAGTGCACGACATTTGTGCACTGGGTGGGGGCGTCCCTCAGCCTGGCCTGCACCCTCTTGCAGTCTGGGACCCCTCGGGGGATGTCCGACTGTCGGCTTAGGGGCCTGTGGGAGTGGGTCTAAGTCGGCAGGCAGACATCCCCCGAGGGGTCCTTAGTGCTGCCGTGGAGGCGGGAGAGGCTCTCACCACCACTGCTGAGCTCGCCAGCCAGAAGCCGGGCTTGCTGCTCCTTAGCGCTGCCTCAGAGGCAAGAAAGGCTCCTGCCACCGTGCCAGCCGTGAGCCTGGCTTCTGGCTGAGCTCACTCCCATGGGAGCACACTGACCACCAGGGGGCAGCTCCTGCATTGAATGTCTGCTCCCTGGTGGTCAGTGTGCATCATAGCAACCAGTCGTTCTGCCATTCAGTCGATTTGAATATTAGGGTTTATTATATAGGACTAGAGTCCCGGTGCACGAAATTCGTGCAGGGGGTGGGGGTGTCCCTCAGCCCAGCCTGCACCCTCTCCAATCTGGGACCCCTCGAGGGATGTCCAACTTCCCATTTAGGCTCGATCCTGCAGTTGGACATCCCTCTCACAATCCAGGACTGCTGGCTCCCAACTGCTCGCCTGCCTGCCTTCCTGATTGCCCCTAACTGCTTCGGCCTGCCAGCCTGATCACCCCCTAACCACTCCCCTGCCAGCCTTATTGATGCCTAACTGCTCCCCTGCCAGCCTGTTTGCCCCTAACTGCCCTCCCCTGCCAGCCTGGTTACCCCTAACTGCCCTCCCCTACAGGCCTGGTCCCCCCCTAACTGCCCTCCCTGCAGGCCTGGGTCCCCCACAACTGCCCTTCCCTGCAGGCCCGGTCACCCCCAACTTCCCTCCTCTGCCGGCCTGGTCACCCCTAACTGCCCTCCCCTGCTGGCCGGATCACCCCCAACTGTCCTCGCTTATAGGCCTGGTCCCTCCCAACTGCCCTCTCCTGCTGGCCATCTTGTGGTGGCCATCTTGTGTCCACATGGGGGCAGTCATCTTTGACCACATGGGGGCAGCCATCTTGTGTGTTGGAGTGATGGTCAATCTGCATATTACTCTTTTATTAGCTAGAATAGAGGCCTGGTACATGGGTGGGGGCCAGCTGGTTTGCCCTGAAGGGTGTCCTGGATCAGGGTGGGGGTTCCCTTGGGGAGTGGGGCAGCCTGGGCCAGGGGCCTGTGGTGGTTTGCAAGCCGGCCATGCCCCCCGGTGACCCAAGTGGAGGCCCTGGTATCTGGGATTTATTTATCTTCTGTAATTGAAACTTTGTAGCCTTGAGTGGAGCCAAGCCTTCTGCTCGCTCCATGCTGCAGCCATTTTTGTTGGGATTTATTTATCTCCTATAATTGAAACTTTGTAGCCTTAAGCAGAGGCCAAGGCAGGCCAGGGCAGGTGGAAAGCTTGGCTTCCTCCATCTCCGGGAGCAACTCTAGCCTCCTGCTCTCTCCAGCTCTGTGGCTGCCGCCATTTTTGTTGGGATTTATTTATCTTTTATCATTGAAACTTTGTAGCCTGAAGTGGAGGCCTGGGCTGGCCAGGGCAGGCGGAAAGCTTGGCTTTCTCCATCTCCGGGGGCAACTCAAGCTTCCTGCTCTCTCCAGCTCCATGGCTGCCATCATTTTTGTTGGGATTTATTTATCTTCTATCATTGAAACTTTGTAGCATTGAGTGGAGGCCTGGGCTGGCAAGGGCAGGTGGAAAGCTTGGCTTCCTCCATTGCCAGGGAAACCCAAGCCTCCCTCCTGCTCTGTGTGGCCACAGTCATCTTGGTTGGGTTTATTTGCATATTAGCTCCTGAATGGCTTATGGGCATGGCTTGTGAGCGTGGCTTGTGGGTGTTGCTGAGGTATGGTCTATTTGCATATCACTCTTTTATTAGATAGGATTATTTACTAGAGGCCCAGTGCATAGATTCATGCACCAGTGAGGTCCCTCAGCCTGGACTGCGGGGATCGGGACAAACCGGCTCTCTGACATCCCCTGAGGGGTCCTGGATTGCAAGAGGGCACAGGCCAGGCCAAGGGGCACCACCAGTGCACTATCAGGGGAGGGACTGTGGGAGGGCTTCAGGGTGTGTCTGGTCCGTCTCGCCTAGTCCCGATGGGCCAATTGGGGCTGTCTAGTCCAGTCCTGATCAGGGCTGACTGGGGCCTGCTGGCCTGGGAGGGACCGCGGGATGGCCCGTCATGCTCCGTCCCGATCAGCCGGACCCCAGCAGCAAGCTAACCTACCGGTTGGAGCGTCTGCCTCCTGGTGGTCAGTGTGCATCATAGTGACTGGTTGAACGGTTGAATGGTCGGACACTTGGTGAACACTTGCCTCTAATTTTGAACACAAGCAGCAGTGTTTGGTCAATACTGAAACAACTGTCTCTCTAGACAGAGAGAAAGCCCTGATTTGTAGAATTTTCCCCTTTTTCTGGTGTGAGTCCTCTCAGCATGGCCAATTTCAAGCTATACAGGTGCTGCCACTCGACACAGACCATGGAATTGGAAAAAGATGCACACATTAGGCTCTTGGTAGCTGGTGCGAGCTGTCTCTGCCTGCACAGGGTGTATCTGTGGGATAGCACTTTTCTTTGTGATGTGAACAGGCAAATATGAGAATTAAACTCATGGCCTTGGTTAGGCTCTATAGTCGGACACTATCTCTCAAACTTTTTGTTTTCCCGGATATATGAGATACTGGGTAACAGTGTAGCTATAACCAAAGTTCAACAAACTGTAATTACTCTTGCTATTTATCGCATTCTTATATTTTCTATTCTGTTCTAATTTATTTAGAACTGTAAATTGTTTAGCGATTGCCACTTGTTATTTATTTAACATACACATGGCTGTTTCTCTGTCAGGCACTATTTTAAGTGCTTTCCAAATGTTGACTGTTTTCTTTATCATGACCACCCCGAGAGGTAGGTGCTGAGTTCTATAGGTATTAATTACTTGGCACTGATGTTTCTTGTTTTACAGACCTCAGATATGCTGCCAAAGGGAACAGGCTATCCATAGTGCAGCGATTTTAATCAATGGATAGTGTCAAAATAACAATGCTTATAATTTGTCCTGGTGTCTATTTTAATTTATTACATTTTCTCTTATTCTCTGAGAGTATTGTGACTAAAAGTACTTTGGGTCTTTAATGTTTTAAAAAATTTTAATAAGACTGTTATTTTTCTACTTTTCTAGATTTTTTCCCTAGAAGGTTATGTCTAAATCATTAGCATTTAACTTTCTCTGGAACATTTTCCTCTCAGGGGAAAAAAAATGGATTTGGGGCAGTCTTAATAAAAACTTGCCAGAATTTTTTTGAGTAATTCTGTAATTTGATCTTCTAGTTGTTATGAACTGAGTAACAATTTCTTATCAGCTCCCTCGGCAGCCTCAGGAGCCTCTTTGCTGACGTCACCACGACTTCCCTGGCTCCTCTGACTTCTGTTCTCCTCATCTTCAGTGCCTCTCCATGGAGCTTAGAATAAAGTACAAACACTTTATTGTAGCCTGTAAGGACCTACAAAATCTGACTCAGCCGCAGCCAGTGTGGTCTAGTAGCTAAATGTTTGAGGTTCACAGTCTGGTCTCTCTCCTTGCCAGTTGTGTGACCCTGAAAACAATTGTTCATCTCTCCGTGCCTCAGTTTACTGATCTTTAAGATGGGAAAACATAGTATCGACATCATAGAGTTTTCATGAAGATTAAGAGAATTAATGTACAGAAAGGGCTTAGAACAGTGTTGGTATATAGAAAACTTAAATATTAGCTCCCCTGTGCTGCTCCAGCCCCTCTCCAAACTCTCATTCAATCATTCTATGTGAAAGATTTTACATAAGCTCTTCCTACTACCTGAAAAGTTCCTGTCTCCATGCTTCACCTATTTCATTCCTACTTATTCTTCACGTCTCTGCTTGACTGTCACTTCTCAGGTGAGCCTTCTGACACCCTGCCTAATTCAGACCCGATGTGATAGTGTCTCATCACGGAACTGACCTTCCTTTTAAAGTCCTGCCGCAATTTATTCTGAGTTTATTGATGTGATCACAGGAGACAGAGTGGTGGAGGCAGGGCTGTTTCCACATTGCTTGCTGCATCATTATCAATGCCCAGCCTACGCTCGGGACAGCTCTCTGCAATCAGCCTGCTCACATCAGGTGCGAGCCTACACACCGCCTTTTTAGTATCAGCTTCATTTCTGCCTTGATTGTAGGCACTTTTCCTTGTGATTCTTCTCTTTTTATTTAAATAACATTTACTCGTGTGTGTGTGTGTGTGTGTGTGTGTGTGTGTTAATCCTCACCTGAGGATATTTTTTCCATTGATTTTTAGAGAGAGTGGAAGGGAGGGGGAGAGACTGAGAGAGAAACAGTTATGTGAGAGAGACACATGATTGGTTGCCTCCTGCACTCCTGCACATGCCCCGACTGGGGCCAGGGATCAAGCTTGCAACCGAGGTATGTGCCCTTGACTGGAACTGAACCCGAGACCCTTCAGTCTGCAGGCTGACGCTCTAACCACTGAGCAAAACTAGCTAGGGCTCCTTTTTTATTTTTACAAAAGGAATACATACTCACTCTAGAAAATTCCTCACTACTTACTTGTTATGTTGTGCTTGTGTTTTCCCTGTAAGACATCTAAAACTTCTAGGAAACAAGTTAGAGAGAAATATATCATTCTAAAGAAATAATAGAGTAAAATAGGTATGAGTTTCCTACTTAAACATTTATCTTTTGTATCAAAATTACATTTCCTTAATTATTTAGCTTGCACAGTGAAGGCAAAAAGTTGTTTTGGCAACTGGCATCTGATGTGGGGAACTATACAGAATGGCTGCTATTTTTAGTTTTTATTGGGCAATGTGAACCTCTAAGGGAGCGAGTAGATCTCTTTCTTCATGCTGATATCTTCTATGGATTTTGCACAAAGCAACATTGCTTTACCCAAACAGAACACTAACAACTAACAATAATAACACTGTAAGTGGAAATTAAAAAAAAAAAAAGTAATTCAGAGGGAAACTAATCATGGAGCCAAGGGGAATAGTATTAAATACATGAAAGTTTACATTGCCTGCGGATAAATTTGCTGGTCCATTCTAACGACCAAATGCTTTCTTGATTTGTTCAACTTTATCATAGCCTCTGTGAGGCCGGGAAAGCTTTCCAGCTAATAAGTCTAGTGCTTCTCACCTGGAAAGAGGACAGCAGAGTCCCTGTAACCCCAAACCTAAACTGGCCTCTATTGAGCTGTGGAGAGACAGGAAGCTCCAGGCTCAGATTTCACCAAATATACGTGGATCGGGGCTTTAGCATTTCATTAAAAATTAACTCTGGCTAAGAATTCATTGTACATCCAACAGCTCACATCTACAGATATTAAGATTCTTATGACCGTTTAAAAGTGTTAATGTGTCACTTCTTAGATTGCCACTTCCTGGTGTTGAAACAATGCTGAATTGGCAATCATCTTCCAAAGCCCAAATTATACACAGTGTTGAAAAAGGAATTTGGATTTTCCTCAAACAACTTTATCTTCTAAGAGAGGTGAAGGAGAGTTCTCTAGGACATGACATACCCTAAGAAACATTTTTTATATTGATATACGTATTTTTTATTTTTATTTGTAAAATGAGAGCTTTATGCCAGTGGGCATCTGCATTTAAAAAAGGATGATTTTATGAATATTAAAATAATAATAATAGTCCTATATAATAAAACCCTAATATGCAAATCGACCAAATGGCGGAATGATCGGTCGCTATGACATGCATAGACCACCAGGGGGCAGATGCTCAATGCAGAAGCTGCCCCCTAGTGGTCAGTGCACTCGCACAGGGGGAGTGCCACTCACGGCTGGTGAGTACAGCAGTGGTGGTGGGAGCCTCTCCCACCTCTGCTGCAGGTGAGTGGTAAGGAGCGAGGGGTCCCGGACTGCGAGAGCCCCGGACTGTGAGAGTGATGTCTGACTGATGGCTTAGGCCTGGTGGTCAGGCCTAAGCCAGCAGGCAGACATCCCCTGAAGGGTCCCAGACTGTGAGAGGGCACAGGCCGGGCTGAGGGACCCCCCTCCTGCCCCATGCACAAATTTCATGCACCGGGCCTCTAGTCTTAATACATAAAAACCCTGGGTCTGTCACAACCAGAGGCTTGACCAACTGGAAGTCAGTCCTGCAGTCAGTGCTGGGTTGCCTTGGCGACCCAGCACTGACTGCTACGGCAGCAGGCATGGTGACCCAGCACTAACTGCTAACGGGGCTGCAAATCAGGCCCAGAGAGAGGCCTGAAGAGAGAAGCAAGGTCTGATTCATAGCCTCTGTGGCAGCTGTTGATCAGCACTTGCCTCTCTCTTTCTCTCCAGGCCGGGTCAGCAGCCGTGCCTCCATTTCTCTCCAGGCCTCCACCAGGGCTGCTGATTAGCCCCGCCTTACTGATCAGGCCCCATTGATAGGCCCAGAGACGCTGACTGGCATAGAAAGTGACCAATCAGAACCAAATCTGGGTCAACTGTGAGGAGCCAATGGCTGCCTAGGAAGTGGAGCTTTAGACACTGACTGGCATAGAAACCGACCAATCAGAACCAAATTGGCCAGCAGAGGAGGGCAGTTGGGGGCAAGATCAGACCTGCAGGGGTGGGCCCTTGGGGGCAAGATCAGGCTGGCAGGGGAGGGCAGTTAAGGGTGATCAGGCAGGCAGAGGCAGTTAGGGGCGATCAGGCTGGCAGGGAAGGGCATTTGGGGGCGAGATCAGGCCAGCAGGGAAGGGCAGTTGGGGGCGACCAGTCTGGCAGGGGAGGGCAGTTGGGGGTGATCAGGTCGGCAGGGGAGCAGTTAGGTGTTAATCAGGCTGGCAGGGGAGTGGTTAGGAGGTAATCAGGCTGGTAGGCAGAAGCGGTTAGGGGCAATCAGGCAGGCAGGCACCAAGCAGTTAGGAGCCAGCAGTCCCAGATTGTGAGAGGGATGTCCAACTGCCGGTTTAGGCCTGATCCCGATCGGGCCTAAACCGGCAGTCAGACATCCCCTGAGGGGTCCCAAATTGGAGAGGGTGCAGGCTGGGCTGAGGGAACCCCCCCACCAGTGCACAAATTTCATGCACCGGGCCTCTAGTAAGTAATATAAAACATGTTGCAGGTAATGAAGATACGCACATCCATGCCACCACTTTGCAACGCATAAAAACTGTGACAGATCAAGAGAGGCAAAATGAAGGAAACCCTGCACCTCCCCAGCCAGCCCCAAGGACCACGGCATCAGCAGCCACAACACGGAGCCCTGCCCCTGCGCAGGCTGGACCCGAGGAGCCCGCCTTCCAGTCAGGAGTCCTGAGAGCCATGTCCCAGCGGGACGCTCGAGCGGAGATTTTCCTGTGGAGCTTTCTGTTGTGGTCTGACACCATTGAAATGGTGCGTGTGGCCGGCCACCAAGCTGTGTACAAGTCAGCCTGGGTCTACCCAGTCTATCTGTTCAGTTTCATTTCTCTCCTTCGAATTATATTCACTCCCCAGAACCCTCTTCTGAATTCCCTGGGCATCCTGCTCCAGGATTTACCCTTTATTTTTGTCAGACTTAGCTTAATCATTGACCTGGGAACTGTCACACCCGTATTGGGCCTTTGTAAAAATGTGCTGGTGACTCTCTCTTATGTTTACTTTAATTACTTAACTAAATTCAGGGTTTTCTCCTCCTTTGAATTGTCTTCATTTTAAAAAGAAAATGTAATATAGTTAAACCTCTTTATTATGTATGCGTACACATTTGTAATCTTATTCTTTTCTGGGGTATATGTTTTTGCACTACATAAAGAAATGAAACTAGATTGTAGAAAATAAGCTATTTTTTAAAATGGCACCATCAGGTTTTTTTAAATGTGTATAAATGGTGCTAAATTTAAGTAAATTTATGTCCTTATAAGTTGACTCCCCTGCATCTCTAGAAAATAGTAGTTAATTTTAGTTTTGTACACTGCACCTTTCTTAAAACACTCTTCAATAAAGCCTGTAAAACAAATGAGAACATGTTTCCCCACTAAGTTCAAGAGTGAGATTTTTCTTATTTAATTAAATTAATCATATTATATTAAATATCGTTATAGGAATTAAATAATTAAAATTAATTTCTAGAAAATGAACCCGGAGTTATTGAATAACTTTTAGGTTATACTTTTTAAAAATATGAATTGTAGTTTTAGGGTCTCCTTCAAATATGGAATTATGTTTTTCATCCCACTTTGGTAAGTGAATTTTATGTAATTAATTGATTTCAGCAGAAAAAGCAATTCTGTTTAACAGATATTTGACTCAGTTTAAGGCTTAGCTTTTTCATTAGTACTGAAGTACTAACATAAAGATTGTTTAATATAACAAAGTCAAGGTACATCAGCAATACCTAGATGGAATTTTATAATAGGAAGCCATAAATTCGAGATGTAGATATCAAAGCAAAAGAATATTTTGTGAAATTTGATACCATCATAAAAATAACCACACACAAGCCCTGTTTAAAATTGGAAGTTCAACTTACAAATGCACTAGTTAGTGTCTTATGTGGTTATTATATAAAATGCATAACTTGATGTTAATGATTGGATACATAATTATGCAATTTGCCTTCACTATGTTGGGACACTCTTGAATATTCATAGTAGGGGCTCTTCATTTTATATGAATTTTCAGATGCTAGAAGGATCTGTCAGAGTCTCATGTGTGCAGAATGTTTTACAGAGCCAGTCTCTTCAATGATCTGCGGGAACAAATACCTTAAAAGTGTATAACTGAACTTGCCTGCCTCCCCCTACTCTCCACCAATGTCCCCAACTCACTGTTCTGTGCTTTCTGGTTTCCCTCCCACTGTCAGGTCTATTTGCAGCTGTTAAAAGCTTAGCTTCTGGCTTTGACTTTGGGCAAGTTCTTTGACCACTGTAAGCCCTAGGTTCCACATCAAAAGATGAGCAATTGCAGAGGTGGAGGGCGATGGGAGTGGTTGATAGAGGGATAAAATGGAAAAAATAAAATAAACTTTTTGAAAAGGTACTTTAATAGGGTTGAGAGGATTAAATGAGGGAAGGAATGTTTTCATCACATTGTCTGGCAAATAATAGTAACTCAATAAATGCTAAGTATTTTAATTGTACCAAATAAAAGAGAGACAGGTAGCTAAATGCATTGTTTTAATTTTCCTTTTGCATTCTTTTCTGTGTCTCTGCTCACCCTCAAAAATAATAATTTAAACCATGCACTTATGAACAGTAATATGTAAAGTCTTAAATATACCTTAAGTAATTTTTTATCAAGTATTATTATGTTCCAAAGTGAGAAATGTTCTGAATATACAGATTAAAGTTGATGTGAGTATTTATTAGGCACTTGAGTATCTCCTATGAGTTCTCATAGAACCCAGTTATAGCATTTTAAGACTTTCACTGTATTTTTACTTTTCTGAGTTATCCATTAATTTTTAAATTCCTTAAGGGAAGGCCTGAGGGAATCTTGTTTAACAATGTATCTTTGTCTCTGATTTCATCTATCAATCCAACAGGAACTTATAATAATTAACTCTAAAAGAATTTTAATACAAATAATTTCTTTTAAATTATAACTCTATATTAAGAACTTGAAACCAAGTAGTTGATTTGTAATATTCCTAAATATGAAAATATATTGCATAAATGCATATTTATCTTTATATTGGGATATATAGTGTGAACAATGCTCAAATATACTGAAAAGTTTTACTCACTTGAATTTAGAATACATTTTGTATCTCATGTTTGAATGTGCCTGATATTTTGGGAAGTTGCAACAATTTATACAAATAATGAAGGCACATATAAAAAATTACATGTCGGAAGAAAATTTACTATTTTATTTTAAGCGTATATACATGTTTATAATATTCAGGTCTGTGGTACATAATAGAAATTGTAGCAAATTATGCTAGTGAAACATTCATAGTTCTACAATGTGTGATTAAAAGTTATACTATTAAAATTATATTGCAATACTCATAGCTTCTAATGGTTATTGATACTAAGGCCCATACCACTTTTGTGTCCTTTTATAAAACTTACTTTTCTGCTATCTGAAAGTATACATGCAAAAAAGAAAAAAAAAAAGGCAGGTTAGGTAGTAGGCTATATGGTACTTTATTCTAAACAAAATGTGGAGCCCAGCTGGAAACTATGTCTTAATTTAATGTCAGGCTCAATAAATGTTGGTTGTAGGAAAGATACACTTTAAAAAGTTCATCTTTTTTTTTTTTTAACAAAATCCAACAACTTTTATTGTTTAAAGTATTACATGTCTCCTTTTTCCCCCGATTAACCTCCCTCCCCCCAACCACTCCTACCCCTGAGGGCAAGCCCCCACCGCCCCAGCGTCTGTGTCCATTGGTCATGCTAATATGCATGCATACAAGACCTTTGGTTGATCTCTGATCAATCCCCCTCCCCTGCCTTCTTCCCGAGGTTAGTTCATCTGTGATCAGACGAGTATTGTAAAGTAATGTTGTTATAAAATTCTAATAACTTCAATAGTGCCTTTTTATTTTAAAAGTCAATGTTTAAAAGTAAGTGTGAATGTTAACAGTCTTGCTTTTCTTATTAGAGCCCCATTTCACTGAATGACAATTGTATATAGTCATAGGAAATCGTTTGTTCAATAACTACTATATGCTGGGTACTGTGCTGTTGGCTTCTTAACAAATAATTATCTTGTGCAGGGGAACTTGGAGCAGGACTTAGTGAATATATCATTAATATTTCTGTAGGAATCCCTTTCCACGTCCAGCGTGGTCCAGGGTTCCGGTTCAGGGTTCGAGTTCTGGAGCAGGGCCGCACACAAATGAATGGAGACTTGAAGAGATTCAATTTGGCGAAATGGGGGGCCAGGCGGTAGTCCACCTCTAGTGGGAGAACTGACAACTGCTCTGGCTCTGCCATCCCTTTTATTGAGGTTTTGGGGAAAAACATCTTAGGCAAAATAACAGAAACTTACATGGGAAAAACAAAGGTGGAGGCTGCTTCAGCTAACAATGTAAACAACTAAAGGGTGAGTGGTTAGAGCAATTAAGGTTGTTGACCAGCCTTCCTGGCTTCCTGTCAACATCTCTCTTTTAGTGAAACTGATTTGTTTCCGGCATCTCCCCCGTTTTCTTTTCTTAAAAAATCTTGCATATGCAGACTAGAATTAAACATATAAGAACAAAAAATGAGACAAGCAACAATAGCTATGCTGAGAGTCAAATGAAATCAGTCTGCAGTAAGTTTCTTTCTGGGCCAACAGTTTTTGAATCCCAGTTTCAATGTCCAACAGTTTTTTGAGTACATGTCAGCAATGGTATCTGGATGGTGGACAAATGGTGGTAATGCAGGTCCGACCTCTGGTTTGGTCCTGGGCAACCTGCAGCGACGCACAGCTGCTGACTGCTAGCATGGCAAGGTGTCGTCAGTGTCTTCCATCTCTGGACTGCTTCTCTTCTGTCTTTATGGCTGGAGCACTCCTGTTAATTCCTCTCTGTTGCAGGAATCCACATGGTCTTGGAGTTGTTTTCTGAAAATATACAAACATATTCTCGACCAAAAGTTAATAAAGGAATCTTTTCTATAATTTTTTACTTGGGATCCTTTTTATTTTTTGCCCAAACAATTTTCCTTTGGCTTATTCTGACACCATGTGTGTTTTTTCATAGGTGTCCTGCTCTTACTATTACAAATGAAAATTAGTTTTCAAAGAAAAAATTTTTTTCTGGATATTTTTCCTTACATAATATTTTTCCACTATCCCCCCTTTTTTAATATAATTATTAGGAGGCTTTTGGAAAATTTTTATAATGCAGTCTTGATCACTTTAAATTTCAATTTTTTTGTACAAAAAGATGACTGTTTTAGGTTCATTGCATGTTAAGCAATTTTACCATGGAATGAACTTCCAATAGAAATTTTAGTTAATACTGTAGAAACAGCTTTTTGTCCAGTATAATTTTTCTTGAATATTTACTTATTTCAATTAGCCAATTTAGATTAATCTGAAAACTTGACTACTATTTTATTGTCAAATTTAATACTCTAACAATAATCTTAGTTTACCCTGTAAGTATTAATGCAAAGGATTATTTGCATCCTTGAGAAGGCTCTAAGCATTCCTGGTATTAGACTGGATTTAGATATAGGGCAGCTGTTGTCAGCCAAGTCTCTGTTGCCTGGGTCCTGATTTGAGCTGGACAAGTCTCTCTTGGCCACCTGGGTCCCGATAAGTCTCTGTCGGCCACCTGGGTCCCGATCTGAGCTGGACATGGGAAGCGCGAAGCAGCCATGGGGCAGGAGACCTCCCTCAGAAGGGGCGAGTGTTCAAGCCCCTGCAATGTTGGGGGGGTGAGGATCTGTGCCCCACCTCTGTTGACCCCCAAGTTCTCTCCTGATGGCCCCTCTGCGACTGTGCCTGTCTTAGGTTGTTCCTCCCTTGAGGAATCTTACCCGTCTTTGACTAACCAGCCATCCTCCGGGGCCAAGCAGGGTGATGTGAGGTTCAGTTTTGTCTCCTTGGTAGCCTATGCCCCTATGGCCTCCATGCCCAGCACCTGCCTTGGGATCCCCTCACCTGCTGGCAGGGCCCTGGCATTGATCACATATCTTGGGGAACCCAGGTTTCTTCTCCAGGGAGGGCCCAGCTCACGCCATTGTGCGAGAGACAGATCCATGGTACCAGTCACCATGAGGCTTCAACCTCAGCAGGAACAGAGAGCTCAGGCAACAGCTGCGGGCAATTGGAATGTGAGAAGAGGTCCCTCTTGGCAAAAAGAGCAAGAAGGGCCAATATAGAATGCTCAAGTGCCTTCCCAGGGGGCCTTCCACACCGTGGAAGGAATTAAATCCTTTCATGTGCTTTAAATTGCTGCCAAACATTCAAAGATTTAGTTTATAAGTTTGTTTAGTATGTGCTGTTATAAAATATCAAAAACTATAATGACATTGTAGAAAAAAATATCATGTAAGGATTTTCTTTGCTCTAGGCCATGGCAATTCAATTTCAAACTGGCTGTCAATTACTTAGTTACTTCATTTTGCCCTTTTTGGGGCCAAAACCTTCATAACATTTAAAATATATTAATTTTTATTTGATAAGGCTTTCCATGCAATTTCAAGTATATTAGATCTGTTTTAAAAGATTTCCTTTAAGAAGAGAGGATAAATTTCTTGTATTACTCTGGGCCCTTGGAGCTTTCCAAGAATCATCTCTGTTAAGACCTTGAAATTTTAACATGGTAAAAAAACCCATCAAATATATATATCCATATATGATTTACAGATTATAATACTTTTTTATAATTAAGATATCAGTTAGATTTTAAACTAGTTTTTGCATAGAAAAATTTTGGTTGGGAATCACAAAATTAATCCTCTTTTTTAATTAGACCAATAATAAGCAACTTATTTTTAATTCCTAATTATTAGAGAAAACACCTTTTATTTTCTCAAAAATAAGTTCTTATACTTTTAGGCATTTAATTACCACTACTATATTTTCTCCCAATTTAATTTGCACTTTGAACTTTTAAAGCTGGCAAGTCAAATATTTTTAGCATGTCCTAGATTAATAACACAATAACACTTTATATTTCTAAGAATAAATACAAGACATAATCAATTAAGAGTTTCAATTCTGTCTTCTAGGTTTTTTATGAGGCAAATTTAAACTTTACTTTTCATTTGCCAGTGGCTCTGGGAAACCAGGTTTGGTTTATTTGAATGTAAATTACCACATTTCTTAGCGTACTGGGAGAGTGGGCTTCCATATAGGATCTCCACTTGTTTCCCTTCCTTCCCCACATCCTGCTTACTTGGGGGAAGTTTCAGGAACAGATCTGGCCAAATTTCTTTTTATGCTTAAAAGATAAAGACAGATCTCAATTTTTTTCTTTCTTTTTCGCTTCCCAAAGTAATAACTAACACCCAGTTTGGCCAAGACTTGAATCTCTCTGCGAATTCTTTTATAATTTTTAAATGAAACCTTAAGTAATCTCATTGCAGGAGAGCAGATAGCCTTGCCCTCTCCTGCCACCTTTGAATTTCTTCGCATCAGAAGCGGCTTCAACAGTGGAGTCCCACTTCCCTTTACAGACTTCAGACTCCAAATATCAATCAAGATTCCAATTTGAACAAGAAACCACTTTCTTTAAGCATGCAAACCTAAAGTCTATAATAAAGTTTTCTTTATATTTATAACCTAATTCTTCCCCATTAGCCTGGCTGAAAAAGGAGTTCCCACCCTACTTACAGTTCGCGACTCTGCAGCTGGCCATGGGCTTTTGTGTGCGGTGAACTTCCCTCACCTTTTTCCGGTGAATTTTCCACACCTTTCCTCGGTGTACTTTTTCCTTCCTTCGCTCTTAGGCGAAAAATACCTTCTCCTCCAGAAGTCCCTTCGTGGTCGCCAGAATGTAGGAATCCCTTTCCACGTCCAGCGTGGTCCAGGGTTCCGGTTCAGGGTTCGAGTTCTGGAGAAGGGCCGCACACAAATGAATGGAGACTTGAAGAGATTCAATTTGGCGAAATGGGGGGCCAGGCGGTAGTCCACCTCTAGTGGGAGAACTGACAACTGCTCTGGCTCTGCCATCCCTTTTATTGAGGTTTTGGGGAAAAACATCTTAGGCAAAATAACAGAAACTTACATGGGAAAAACAAAGGTGGAGGCTGCTTCAGCTAACAATGTAAACAACTAAAGGGTGAGTGGTTAGAGCAATTAAGGTTGTTGACCAGCCTTCCTGGCTTCCTGTCAACATCTCTCTTTTAGTGAAACTGATTTGTTTCCGGCATATTTCCTCTTCATAAACATTAAAATATATTGAATTAAATTTACAAAAAGAATAATCTACTACTTAGAAGCTATAGTACTTAAAATAGCTACTTATAGAGAAGGATGTAGTAAATAACAAATGAAAAAATACATTAAATATATATGCTATTTTATTAAATATATAAGCTATTTTATTTTACAAAAGGGTGACTTTTTCATGTTAAAAAATTATATGTTTAAGCATATATTTTGTTGTGATGCCTTTTTCATTATGGAAGGATATGTTTACTCAATTTTCATTTCCTGGTTGGCTGTCTCTCAACCATCTTCCCAATTCTTTAGTAATCTGATCGAAACACACAAGTAGCAGAATCAAGAGGTTAAAAAATAGAGAAACACAGAAACATGCACACCTGTACACACAGACATATCTAAAACCAAATGCACTTGCATTAGAAAGGTGTTTTAGTGCCTCATGAAGAGATTAATTCATGAGCTCTAAATCATGCTGCTCCATGAAGTTACCAGAACTGCCGCCTATGACTGCGGTGGCCCATGGAAAGGGCGCCCCTTCAGGTTGAGCAGTGCACAACCTGCACATACTTGTGCAGTGCCCTGAGGAAAGGAAACCAAAGTACCTGTGCGTGGTAGTTTTCGTAACACTGGAGATTTATAAACAACTAGTAGCCCGTTTGCACGAAGATTCGTGCAATAGACCTTCATTCACCTGGCTGCCTGCACCAGTTTTCTGCCGGCACCAGGGACCCAGGCCTTGGCTGTGGCCACCGCCTTCTGCCTTTTTCAGGGTCGGGGCTTGGCCCCGGGCAGTGGCCTTGGGCTTGGCCGCACCCAGCGTCCCTGCTACCGATCGCAGGAGCCGACCCCCAGTGGTTTCCTGCGATCCCTGCAGGCTGCCCACTGGTGCCCAAGGCTTTCCCGGCCTTGGGCTCCGCCACACCCCAACATCCCTGCAACGGTTTCCTGGTGGGCGTGGTTTGGTTAGTGGGCGTGGCTTGGGCGTAGCGAAGGTGCGGTCAATTTGCATATTTGTCTATTATAAGGTAAGATTGTTTACAAGAGCTTTTACATATAGTTCCATATATTATTCTGTTTTTAAAAAATATTCATTCAACAAATTTTAGTACCTTTTATATGGTTTTTATGATTCAGTAACCCACAAAAAAAGTCTTGGTAAAATTTACAAAATTACTTTAGATGTAGGTTAGGCTACATCTGGTTTCTAGTTTGTGTATAAGGAGATCGGAAGTTGCCACTATGTCCGAACAACAAGTAAAAAGCTGAACAGACCGAAAAATATTAACTCTTCTGAGATTCATAAGAGAGGGGAGGACACAGGGAAAACTGCTACTTCCCAGATTGCAGCGACAGACAGGTGAATACAGGGAGTCACAGCTTCTCAGCACAGAGACTCACCAGCTGAAATGAACATGGAACCAGCACCCAGGTAGGAAAAACTGAGCTGCAGCTGACCAAGTGCTGGAGGCTCTGTGTAGATAAATCTTAGTTAAAAGCTGTAGAGGGACTCAGTCATAAGGGTTCCCTCCAGTATTGAGGGATCTAAATGAAGAAAGAAGAGTATTAGAAAATCAATGTGATGGTAAAATTAAACTCTTTCTTTTTCTTATTCTTAATTGATCTAATTATAGTTTGTTCAAAATAATAGTAGAAATAATGTATTAGACTATATGTGATTAAGTATATGCTTATACTAGTATATGTGTATATGTATACACATACTAGATGTACTGGTTAATAATGTGGATTTTGTAATCAAAGAAAACACAATAATTTCAAGAGAAACATAAAAAATGCTTTATTCAAAGTAATGTCCATTGATAGCTACATATTTTCCCATCTTTCAGGTAATTTGTGGATACCGTCCCAATAGAACCTTTCTTGTTTTGAGGCAAACCATTCAGAGTACCAATTTTCCACTTCTTTGTACGTTTTGAAGTGCTGCTCAGAAAGCGCATGTGCCATGGATCAGAACAAGTGGTAATCTGAAGGAGCAAGGTCTGGTGAATACAGCGGGTGGGTTAATACTTCCCAGGCAAGATCTTTTAATGTGTCTTTAACTGGTTTTGAAGTGTGTGATGGTGCATCATCATGAAGTAAAATTACTTTGCCGTGTCTTCTGGAACATTCTGGTTGTTACACGATCAAAGCGTGGTTCAAATTGATTATTTGTTGTGGGTAGTGATGAGTATTAATGATTTCACCTGGTTTTAGAAGCTCATAATACACCACACCTTCCTGATCCCACCAAACACAGAGCATTGTCTTCTTTCTGAAGCAATTTGGCCTTGCAGTCAATGTTGATGGTTGACCTAGATCAACACATGATTTTGTGCATTTGGGATTCTCAAAATAAATCCATTTTTCACCACCAGTCACAATTCGATGCAAAAAAGACTTTCTTTCATGCCGTTGAAGCAACATTTTACTGATGACTTTTCGGCTTCCATTTGTCTTTCGTTCAGTTGATATGGCACCCATTTCCTTCCTTTAAAATCTTTCCCATTGCTTTTAAACGATAGGAAATTGTTTGCTGAGCAACGTTTAATCTTTCTGCAAGTTGTTTTTGAGTTTGACCGCATCTTCATCCAATTATGCTTATAATTGTTGGTCTTCAAACTTTTTCGGTTGACCTGGATGTTCTTAGTCTTTCACATTGAAATCATCACTTTTAAAGCGTTTAAACCAGCGTTCACAAGTATCTTGAGATGGAGCATGTTCACCATAAGCTTCCCGAAGTATATGATAACTTTCAGCAGCACTTTTCTTCAAAATGAAGTAATGAATTATAACTTCCCGCAAATGCTCTTTTTTTGGTATGAAATTTGACATTTTAAGTGTAAAAATATCTCTGATGTTAACACCTTCAGCAAATTTGACATATGAAGTTTTGAAGCTTGTTGTCAATACAACAAATAGCATACATATCAAATCGCATATATATCAACATGTGTGTAACTCCATCTATTGAAAAAAAATCTGCATTATTAACTGGTACACCTAGTATATGCTTATGATATTTATATATACGTGAAATGAATGATAGCATGACACAAGGGATGGGAAAAAGGAATTAAGATTATTATATAATACCCTACCTATAAGGTGTTATAGTGTATTTAAATATATATATATATATATATATATATATATATATATATATATATATAGTTATTGATTTCAGAGAGGAAGGGAGAGAGGGAGAGAATAGAAACATCAATGATGAGAGAGAATCACTGATCAGTTGCCTCCTGCACACTCCCTACTGGGGATCAAGCCTGCAACCTGGGTATGCACCCTGATGGGGAGACACACTGACAGAGTTGAGCGTAATGGTTATAAAGATGCTAAAGGAACTTAGGGAGAATTACAAAGAACTTAATGGGAACTATAAGGAACTTGGTGGGAATTACATCAGCATGGAAATGTCAAAGAAACCATGAATAGGAGCCAGCCAGTCAGAAATGAAGAATACCATATCTGACATCAAGAATACACTGGAAGGAATTAAAATAGGCTGGATGAAGCAGAAGATCAAATTAGTAATTTGGCAGAAAAGGCTAAAAAACACTCAATTAGAGCAGCAAAAAGGAAAACACTTAAAAAGTATGAGGAGAGTTTAAGGGAACTTTGGGACAACAAACAGCACAACATCTGCATCATCAGTGTACCAGAGGGAGAAGAAAGTGAGCAAGGAATATAGAACCTTTTTGAATAAATAATAACAGAAAACTTCCCTAACCTGGTAAAGGAAAAAGTCATATAATTTTAAGAAGCACAGAGAGTCCCAGTCAAGATGAACACAAAGAAACACACTAACTAAGACATATCATTAATAAAGTGGTGAATGTTCAAGACAAAGAAAGAATCTTAAGGTCAACAAGAGAAAGTCAGCAACCTATAAGGGAGCTTTCATAAGGCTGTCAGCTGTTTTCTCAACAGAAACACTACAGGCCATAGGAAATGGCATGAAATATTCAAAGTAAGGAACAGCACGGATTTGAAACCAAGACTACTCTATCCAACAAGGCTATCATTCAAAATTAAAGGTGAAATAAAGAGTTTCCCAGAACAACAACAAAAGGCTAAAGGACTTTTCACCAAACCAACATTGCAAGAAATGCTGTAGGGACTGTTGAAAGAAGAAGAAATGAGAGAGAGAGAGAGAGAGAGAGAGAGAGAGAGAGAGAGAGAGAGAGAACATAGGCATAAAGCAGGTGTGGGGAACCTTTTTTCTGTCAAGGGCCACTTGGATATTTATAACATTATTCATGGGCCATACAAAATTATCAACTTAAAATTTAACCTGCTATATTTGGTCAAACATTTAATTAACACACCCGTAATGCCTTGGCAGGGCCAGACAAAATGATTTCGTGGGCCTTATACAGCTTATGGGCTGGATATTACCCATCCCTGGCATAAAGAATAAAGATGGAAATATAAAAGTAACTATCAATAATAACCTTAAATGTAAAGAATTAAGTGCTCCAAACAAAAGACATAAGATAGCTGAATGAATAAGAAAACATGACCCATGTATATGCTGTCTACAAGAGACCAACCTCAGAACAAAAGAATCACACAGGATGAAAATGAAGGGATGGAAAAAATTTTCCATGTAAATGGAAACAAAAACAAAAAAGTGGGAGTAGCAATACTTGTATCTGACAAAATAGACTTCAAAACAGAGGCCATAAAAGATATAAAGAATGTCACTACATAATACTAAAGGGATCAATCCAACAAGAGGATATAATCTTGGTAAACATATATGCACCCAATATAAGAGCACCTAAATACATAAGAAAGCTCTTGGAGAACTTTAAGGGAGAGATAGATAGCAATACAGTCAGAGTAGGGCACTTTGACACCCCACTGATAACACTGGATAGAAATTCCAGACAAAGAAAATCAACAAGAAAACAGTGACCTTAAACAACACACAGGATCAGATAGATTTAATTGACATCTAGAGAACATTTCACCCCAAAGCTGCAGATATACATTCTTCTCAAGTGCACATGGAATATTCTCAGAGATAGGCCACATATAAGGAAACAAACTCTCTACAAGTTCAAGGAGATTGAAATCATATCAAGCATCTTTTCAGATCACAACAGTATGAAACTAGAAAACAAGTATAATAATAAAATTCAAAAAAATTCAAAGACATGGAGGTTAAATAGCATATTATTAAAAAGTGAATGTGTTACCATGAGATCAAGGGAGAAATAAAATACTTCTTGGAAACAAATGAAAATAAACATACAACAACCCCAAATATATGGGACACAATAAAAACAGTCCTGAGAGGGAAGTTTATAGCACTACAGGCCTACCTCAAAAAACAAGAAAAATCTCAAAAAAACAACCTAAACCTACAATTCAAAGAATTAGAAAGAGAACAACAAGAAAAGCCCAGAGTAAGTAGAAGGAAGGAAATAATGAAGAGCAGAAATAAATGACATAGAAACAAAAAACAATACAAAAGATCAATGAAACCAAGAGCAGTTTCCTTAAAAAGATAAACAAAATTAATGAACTTTTAGAGAGACTCATCAAGAAACAATGGGAGAGGACCCAAATAAATAAAATCAGAAATGAAAGAGGTTCCACCACAGAAATACAGACAGAATATCCACTTTCACCACTTTAACTCAACATAGTACTGGAAGTCCTAGCCACAGTGATCATACAAGAAGAAAAAATAAAAAGCATCGAAATGGTAAAGGAGGAATAAAACTGTCATTATTCACAGATGACACGATATTGTACATAGAAAACCCTAAAGACTCCACCAAAAAACTACTAGATTTAATAAATGAATTTGGCAAAGGAAATATATAAAATAGTATCCAGAAATTGATGGCATTTTTGTACACCTATAATGAGCTCTTAGAAGCAGAAACTAAAAAAACAATCCCATTTAGCATTGCAACAAAAAATAACATACCTAGGAACAAATTTAACCAAAGCAGCAGAAGACCTGTACTCAGAAAATGATAGGACATTAAAAAAGAAAGGAAAAAATAGAGGAAAATACAAACAAGTGGAAGCATATACCATATTCATGGACTGGAAGAATTAACATCAATAAAATATTCATACTACCCAAAGTAATCTATAGATTCTATGCAATCCTATTAAAATACCTTCAATATATTTCACAGGTCTAGTACAAATATTCCAAAAATTTATATGGAACCAAAAAATACCCCGAGTAGCCTCAGAAATCTTGAGAAAGAACAACAAAATTGGAGGGATCACAATACTAGATATCAAACTATACTACAAAGCCATTGTAATTAAAGCCTCCTGGAATTGGCACAAGAACTGGCATATAGATCAATAGGACAAAACAGAAACCCCAGCAATCTACCCACACCACTATGGTCAATTAATATTTGACAAAGGAGGCAAGAGCATGCATTGGAGTAAGGACAGTCTCTTCAATAAATGGTGTTATGAAAATTGGACAGGTATGTACAAAAAAATTAAACTGTACCACCAACTTATATCATACACAAAAATAAACTCAACATGGATAAAATAATTAAATATAGTCACAAAACCATACAAATCCTTGAAGAAAACATAGGCAGTAAAATCTCAGACATCTCATGTAGCAGAATTTTCACCGATACATCTCCTAGGGAAAGAGAAACAAAGGAAAATGTAAACAAATGAGAGGGACTACACCAAAATAAAAACTTCTGTGCAGCAAAAGAAACCATCATCAAAGTGAAAAGGAAGCCCACTGTATGGGAGAACATATTCACCAATAATACATCTGATAAGGGCTTAATTTCCAAAATATATACAGAAGTCATAGTACAACTCAACAAAAGGAAGACAATCCAATTTTAAAAATGGGCAAAGGCCTTGAATAGACACTTCTCCAAAGGGGATATACAGATGGCCAAGAGATGTATGAAAAAAATGTTCAATGTCACTTATTGTTAGAGATTTGCAAGTTAAAACTACAATGAGGTATCAACTCACACCTACCAGATTACTACCATTAATAAATCAACAAACAACAAATACTGGTGAGGATGTGGAGAAAAGAGAACCCTAGTTGGAAAGCAGATTGGTGCAGCCACTCTGGAAAATAGTATAGTTTCCTCAAAAATTAAAAATGGAATTTCCATTTGACTCAGAAATTCCACTTCTGGGAATATATCCTAAGAATCCTGAAGCACCCATCAGAAAGAATATATGCACCCTTATGTTCATAGCAGCATTATTTACAACTAGAGGCCGGGTGCATGAAATTCGTGCATGGGGGGGTGGGGGGAGGGTGTCCCTCAGCCCAGCCTGCACCATCTCTAATCTGGGACCCCTTGAGGGATGTCCGACTGCCCGTTTAGGCGCAGCAGTCGGACATCCCTTTCACAATTCAGGACTGCTGGCTCCCAACTGCTCGCCTGCCTGCCTTCCTGATTGCCCCTAACTGCTTCTGCCTGCCAGCCTGATCACCCCCTAACCACTCCCCTGCCAGCCTGATTGATGCCTAACTGCTCCCCTGCCAGCCTGTTTGCCCCTAACTACCCTCCCCTGCAGGCCTGGTCACCCCTAACTGCCCTCCCCTGCGGGCCTGGTCCCCCCCAGCTGCTCTCCCCTGCATGCCTGGTCCCCCCCAACTGCTCTCTCCTGCAGGCCTGGGTCCCCCACAACTGCCCTTCCCTGCAGGCCTGGTCGCCCCCAACTTCCCTCCTCTGCCAGCCTGGTTACCCCTAACTGCCCTCCCCTGCAGGCTTGATTGCCCCCAACTGCCCTCCCTTGCAGGCCTGGTCCCTCCCAACTGCCCTCCCCTGCTGGCCTGATCACCCCCAACTGCCCTCCCTTGGAGGCCTGGTCCCTCCCAACTGCCCTCCCCTGCTGGCCATCTTGTGGTGGCCATCTTGTGCCCACATGGGGGCAGCCATCTTGTGTGTTGGAGTGACAGTCAATTTGCATATTATTCTTTTATTAGATAGGATTAGATAGGATAGAGGCCTGGTGCATGAGTGGGGGCCAGCTGGTTTGCCCTGAAGGGTTTCCCGGATCAGGGTGGGGGTTCCCTTGGGGTGTGGGGCAGCCTGGGCGAGGGGCCTGTGGTGGTTTGCAAGCCGGCCACGCCCCCCAGCAACCCAAGCGGAGGCCCTGGTATCTGGGATTTATTTATCTTTTATAATTGAAACTTTGTAGCCTTAAGCAGAGGGCAAGGCAGGCCAGGGCTGTGGAAACTTGGCTTCCTCCATCGCCGGGGGCAACTCAAGCCTCCTGCTTTCCTCCAGCTCCGTGGCTGCCGCCATTTTTGATGGGATTTATTTATCTTCTATAATTGAAACTTTGTAGCCTTAAGAGGAGGCCAAGGCAGGCCAGAGTGGGCAGAAAGCTTGGCTTCCTCCATTGCCGGGGGAAGCCAAGCCTCTTGCTTTCTCTGTGGCCGAAGCCATCTTGGTTGGGTTAATTTGCATACTCGCTCCTGATTGGCTGGTGGGCGTGGCTTGGGGGTGTAGCAGAGGTACAGTCAATTTGCATATTACTCTTTTATTAGATAGGATAGCTAAGATCTGTAAACAGCCCAAGCATCTATCATTTGATGAATGGATAAAACAGCTGTGGGACATTTACAGGATGGAATACTATGCAGCCATAAAATAAGAAGAAAATCTTATCTTTTGCAAAAGCATGAATGGACCTGGAAATTATTATGCTAAGTGAAATAAGATAGTTAGAGAAAGACAAATAACATATGATTTCACTTATATGTGGAACCTAATCAACAAAATAATTTAACAAAATAGAAACATAAGCATAGATACATAGAACAGACTGACAGCTATCAGAGGTGAGAGAGGTTGGGGACTGGGTGAAAAAAATGAATGTATTAAGCAAAAAAGTACACACACACACACACACACACACACACACACATATGTATGACACATAGACATGGACAACAGCATGGTTGGTGATAACCAGAGAGAAGGAGGGAGGAGGTGGAAATGGGCAAAGGGAGAATAAATGGTGGTGGAAAGAGATTTGACTGGGGGTGCTGAGCGCCAGATGCAGTGTGTAGATGATGTTTTATTGAGTTGTACACTTGAAACTTGTATGGTCTTGTTGACCAATTTCACTCCAATAAATTCAGTTTAGAAAAGTGTTCCATCTTTTAACCTTTTGCACTCGGATGTCGAGTGTGACTCAACACGGTTAGCATCGGTAGCAGCTCGTATGTCAAATTGTATTGAATGTATCAATAATTTGAAATATAAAAAAATCCAAATAAATAAGTTTGTATGAAAAGAAACTCCAGTTTTTTATTCTACTGCCGCGCTTTATAAAATCTGGGGTATTTAAAAAATTAAATCCCGAGTAGAATAAAGGAATCGAGAAAAAAGCAAGCGAGTGCAAAGGGTTAAGTTTTTAAATTTTCACTCAGCTGACTCATTATATCTTCTGTTTTTGAGTGAGTCAAAATTATCTTGAAACCATTTGTGCAAATTTGTCCATTAAAAAGTAGGTTTCCTTGAATGAAACAAATTTGTGTGTCCATCACCAGTTTACTGGTTAAAATGATAGAATTTGTTGAGCTAATTTTCTTGGAACTATTTCAAAACAAAGAGTTCTCTAAGTTCATCTTATATGGAATTGAGTGGGTGTGAGTACATGATGTTTGCGACAGAGAATGACTAGGAGGAAATGAAATAGTTCAGTAATTGTCTTACGAATTTTAAAAAAATGAGGATTTTCTTTTTTTATCATCTCTATTACTTTATTTTATTTTTTTATTGTTTAAAATATTACATATATTAGTAAAGATTCTCTTTATTTTGTAAAAATACTTTTTTAGCTTGAAGAAAATACTAGCTAAAAACAACCATTATCAATAACTAAGTAAAAGAGCAAAAGCCAGAACCAAAACATAGAAAAAGGATATAAAAAGGATGGTTAAGAGTTGTATTTTATTTTTATTGTGTAAAATATTCACAGCATAAAACTTACTATTCTTTCCATTTTTACATGTACAATTCAGTAGCTTTAAGTATTTTCATGATGTTGTGTAACTATCACCACTACTCATTTTCAGAATACTTTATTATCCCAAACAGAAGTTGTGTACCCTTTAAACAAGAATGCTCACTCTCTCTGCCCCCGCCCCCCACACCAGTCCCTGGTGACCTCTATTCTTTCTGTCTATGAATTTTCCTATTCTACATACATCATATAATTGGAATCATAGAATATTTGTTCTTTTGTGTTTGGTTTCTTTCACTTAGCATAATGTTTTCAAGGTTGTACAAGTTGTAGAAGGTAGCAGAATTCTTTTTTATGGCTAAATTAGAGTCCCGATGCATGAAATTCATTCAAGAGTAGGCCTTCCTTCCCCCGGCTGCCAGCACCAGCTTCCCTCTGGCACCTGGGACCTGGGCTTCCCTTGCAGCCCTGGCTTCATCTGGAAGGTTGTCTGGAAGGATGTCCAGAAGGACATTTGGTCTAATTAGCATATTATGCTTTTATTATTATAGACTAGAGGCCTGGTGCATGAAATTTGTGCATGGGGGAGGGTGTCCCTCTGCCCGGCCTGCACCCTCTCCAATACAGGACCCTTTGGGGGATGTCTGACTGCTGGTTTAGGCCCAATCGCACCCAATTGCCTTCCCTTGCCAGCCTGGTCACCCCCAACTGCCCTCTCCTGCTGGCCTGGTTGCCCCTAACTGCCCTACCCTGATGACCTGGTCACCCCTAACTGCCCTCCCCTGCAGGCCTGGTCACCCACAACTGCCCTCCCCTGTTGGCCCGGTCACTTCTAACTGCCCTCCCCTGCTGGCCCAGTCACACCTAACTGCCCTCCCCTGCCAGCCTGGTCACCCCCAACTGCCCTCCTTTGCAGGTCTGGTCCCCCCAAACCGCCCTCCCCTGCAGGCCTAGTTTCCCCCAACTGCCCTCCCCTGCAGGCCTGGTCGCCCCCAGCTGCTCTCCCCTGCAGGCCTGCTTGCCCCCAACTGCCCTCCCCTGCTTGTCTGGTCACCCCTAACTGTCATCTCTTGCCTACCCAGTCACCCCTAACTGCCCTCCCCTGCAGGCCTGATCCCCCCAACTGCCCTCCCTCCCCTGCAGGCCTGGTTGCCCCCAACTGCCCTCCCCTGCAGGCCTGGTCTCCTCCAACTGCCCTCCCCTGCTGGCCTGGTCACCCCCAACTGCCCTCCCCTGCCAGTCATCTTGTGGTGGCCATCTTGTGACCACATGGGGGTGGCCATCTTGTGCGAGGCCATGATGGTCAATTTGCATATTACTCCTTTATTCTATAGGATAATATTATTTATCCATTCATGGGTCTGATGGACACTTGAGTTGCTTCTATCTTTTGGTTACTGTGAATAAGTGCCGCTATGAACAATGGTGTACAAATATCTCTTTGAGTCTCTGTTTTCAGTCCTTTGGGGCATATACCTAGAAGGGGAATTGCTGGATCATATGGCAATTCTATGTTTAACTTTCTGTGGAGCCGCCAAACTGTTTTCCACAGCAGCTATGCCATTTTACATCCCTACCAGCAATGCACCAGGGTTGCTTTGTTGCAATGCTTTGCTTTGTTGTTGTTGCTGCTGTTGAGTTGAACTCCTTTATATATTACTAGAGGCCCGGTGCATGAAATCCATGCACTCAAGGGGGCAGGGGGGTCCCTCAGCCTGGCCTGAGCCCTCTCATAGCCTGGGAGGCCTTGGGGGATGTCCAAATGATGGCTTAGGACTGTTCCCCATGGGGAGTGGGCCTAAGCCGTCAGTCAAACATCCTTAGCACTGCTGTGGAGGGAGGCGGGAGAGGTTCCCACCACCACTGCTGCGCTTGCCAGCCTTGAGCCTTGAGCCTGCTTCAGGGCTTCTGGCTGAGTGGCGCTCCCCCTGAGAGAGTGCACTGACCACCATGGGACAGCTTCTGCGTTGAGTGTCTGCCCCCTGATGGTCAGTGTGCATCATAGCGACTGGTCATTCCACCGTTGGGTCAATTTGCACATTAGCCTTTTATTATATAGGATGGATAGTAATTCCTCAATCAGATATGTGATCTACAAATATCTTTTCCCATTCTGTGGGTTGTCTTTTCACTCTCTTGATAGTGAAATTTGATGCACAAAATTTTTGATATTGATAAAGCCCAACTTATCTGCTTTTTCTTTTATTGCCTGTGCTTTGGTGTCATATAAAAAAAAAATCATTCCCAAATCCAGTCTCATAAAGATTTTTCCTGATGCTTTTCCCTCAAAGTTTTATAGCATTGGGTCTTCCAGAACACCCAGCTCTGACATTTGGAGGACAAGGTCTGCATTGTCCGCTCTGTTTACAGCCAGCTGCACCAGGAAACATTCTGCCACCCTCACCGCCACCTGCCACAAAGCCGGGGAATGGAGGATGGCGGCCACTACCGCCGGCAAAGGCCGAAAATCACCAGCATTGACCAGCCTCTCCATTGAGCTCTCTGCTGGATGCCCCGAGTTTTCTACTAGAGTTCAGGGTCCAAAATAGTTACTTCAGGCAGTTCCTGCCAGTTCAGTAATTGCTTAGGTGGAATGAATTGGTCGCCACTCTTCTAGCCTGATAAATCTTTATTTCAGTAAAGTCAAGGTCATGGGGTAAATTTCTTTGTGAGAGCGTTGGCTTGCTTTTGTTTGAAAGCCACAGATTTTACCACTGATCCTAGTTGGTCACATGACACATTTATATAATACAAAAACACCCTGCATGTGAGTATAGAGAAAATTCAATTAAATTGTATTTGCGCATACGTGGGGAGGGGTTCGGGATGGGAATAGGGGGATGAGGACAATTATGTGATACCATAACCAATAAAGAAATTTAAAAAAATAAATTGTATTTGCTTCTGAAATGGATGTAAATCCAAATTAGGCCAAACAATTTAAATCTATACAACTTATTTACCTGGAAAAGCTATGAATGACTCATTCAAAATGCTTTTTTTTTCTTTCATGATAAATCAGTGAAGCAATGTTTTAGAAAGAAACATTTCTTGTTCCATCTGTTCTGTTTTGTAACCAACTTTTTTTGTCAGTTAAGCATAGGCTTAAAAATGAAAAGAAACCATTTGTCCTGCGTCCTACTTTTCACCATCTTTTTCCTCCTGTCAGAATCATCTTCAATTTTGAATGTTAAAAACAATGACAACAACAACAACAATAAGCCAGCGAGAGAATAACACATTTCTCATAGGAAGAAAACTTTATAACTTCAGCATAAAGATGGTGAATCTTGGAGCTGTCCACTTGAGAAACTTCTTTAAACTTTCAGAAAATACACTTGCAGCAGCTTCTTTCTGAATTGCTAACATTTCCCACGTTCTAGTTGTGGGTTGCCTATCTACTAATATTTGGTTCAAAATGTTCTTATTCATGTTTTACTTCTGAAAAATAACAAAATAGATGCTCAGGGGTTAGTATTGTGCTCAATGATACATTTGTTACCATTTTTTTTTAAAGAGAAAGAATGTCACCTGTGATGTAATGACTATACACAGTATGTCTTTTTAATCAAACAAGCAGATTTTCTGCTAGCAAGAGGGCACTTCCACACTTGAAGAGGATCCCCTGGGGGAGGCTGGACAGCAAAGCTTTTTTTTGCAAATCCTTTGTGATGTTTTCTCCAGAACTTTCAAGAGAAAGACTTCTAGAACTTTCTCCCTCCCGGCCATTACTGTAATTCCCTTAGGACTTAGGTTTAGCCTCTTCTCCTAGCTAAAGGAACAAAGCTACCGGATATGTGATCTGTTTCTCTTGCAGCTTTCTAAGAAAAAAAGATACCCATAAGCACTGAATAGGGAGGATGAGGGCGATTGATTTCAGCCACTAAGAAAATGTTTCTACCAAAGACTCCTTTTTTTAGCTCCTGCCATTTCTGTGCCCACAGGGTGGGGTTGTCTGCCGAGGGACCCTGGGTTCAGCTGCTTTCTTGGGGGAGCCTCCTGTCCGGCCCAGGTAACCAGGTAATGATGGCCCCGGTGTGCTCTCCACAAGCCCCAGGGCAGAGGCTGCGAGGTCCCAGGCTGTTTCACTTCTGACTCCCGCCGCCAGCTCGCCCCTCCTCTCTCCCATCCCCCGTCCACCTCCCCCTCTTCCTTAGCTTCTCCCACATGTGTCCCCTTCTCCCCTTCCTCTGTATCTGCTCTTCTCAAAAGTTCGCTTACGAAGCAAAGTTGTAACTTTGAATTCCTGTTTTTTCCAACCACCCTCATGTGACAGGATATCTCCTTATTGGAGGTTTTCCCTAATTCGAGAAGCCCTTTAAAAGTGAGAGCTTCCTCCTCCCTTCCTTTCAGCAGGGCTGCTCTGAGAGTTGAGGAGGGGAAGGGGTGACCCAGCACCCTCCCGGCTTTGGTTCGTTTGCACGCCTTCCTCCCCATCCCTGGAAGAAAGGATACACTCTGGGCCATGAGGCTGCCCCTGCTCCTGACTTTGCTGCTTCTCATTCCAGTTGCTGTGCAGCTGCTGGGTAAGTCGGCTCTGGGTGGCCTGGCTCTATGGCACCGCTTTTTTTTTGGGGGGGGCGGGGGTCCTTGTCCACGGATTCCTTTCAATACCTGTGCTGAGGAGGAGAGCACAGCTCCCCTGGCCCCCAGCTCCGCAGGCCCCCAGCTCTGCAGGGAACCTGTTGCCTCTGCCTGGACGCCCGGCCTGGGGCCTGGGCGAGGGCAGGGGCGCTGCTTCTCAGGCCAGAGGTGCCCTGAGCCCCAGGGAACCCCTGTCCTCCTCCTGACTCCTCTCATCAACCTTGTTCCTCCCCTGCTGTATCCGTAGAGGGAGTTCTTCTGTGGTCTGTGCACGCTAGTTTCATTCCACAATATTCCTGTCTAACACTGAACATGTTCCGGGTGTTTCTGGCTGAAGGGGGTGCAGCTCTGGTGTCTCTCCTCATCGGAGAGCTAAGGACAGGATCACAGATCAACCCCCACAGGCATCCCATGTCATTTCCACAGTTTGTCTTTTTGTCTGTGAACCGTTTTAATCATTCATAGTTTTTATTGCTAGAAAGTTCATCCTTCTCTGCAGTCCAAGTGGTTCAAACTGATTTATTCCTCTGGTGTGTTTTTTTTTTTTCTTCTTCTTTTTTTTTTTCCTGGAGATTAGTGATTATTCAGGAGGGACAGATTCAGAGCTTTTCAAATTCTCAAAGGCATCATTTCTATTTCTTTAGATCGGTGATTTTGAACCTCTTTCATCTCATGGCACACAAAAACGACTAAAATTCTGCAGCACACCAAAACAAAAAAAAATTATAGCTTTTGCCTATCTGACAAAAAAAAAAAAATAGGTATAATTTGATTCATTCACACTAGATGGCTATTGTGTTGCCTGTTGTCATTTTTTGGTTTGGCAATCCAAGGGAAAAGAGGTCAATGCCCCTAACTAAATAGTCAAGTATTGCATGTTTCAAAAATTCTTGCAGCACAGCGGTTGAAAATCACTGCTTTAGATTTAACCCGCTGAAACTTAAGAACGAGAGCACCTGGAAGAGTTTTTACTCCCAGTTCTCTCTCTCTTTCTGATCATAAACGATCTTTATTAATGAATGCATATTCTTGTGATTCAAAATCAAATATTTTAAAAAATTATATACCTAATGAAAATTGATGTGAATGTGTTTTATTTAAGATTGTTATTATAAAAAGTAAATAGACATTTAGAAGATATTTGCTTCATTTTAGAAAACACAGGCTTTAAGGATTGAAGATAACTTTCCAAACTCATTGCCTGGATGGGGCCTTTCTTTCTAAAATTAATGTCCATTTTCTATTGTTGTTTCATCATTTCATGATTTTTTTGGTATAAAATAATAGAAAGCTTCCAGTTCTCTTTTGAGATAAGGAGGGATTTCAACTTTGAATATTTGATCCCTGACCCCCCTTCATTTCTCTCGAATCTACACACACTGACCTGTGCCAAGGGCACTCCATGCGCGGCTGCAATGGTGGGGCAGGACTGGGGGGACACGGGTAACACGGAAGCTCCTATGTAACCAGGAAGCTTTCCAGGGAGAGAGTATTTGATCATGGAAAATGTTCAATCGTAATGAGCATTAAGTCGTAGTATTATAAAAACACAGGCGAAGGCAGTGTGGTTTGCACCCTGTCAGGAAGCGACTTGATTTCTTTGTGCTTTGGTTTCCCTGTCGGTAACATGGGGAGCTTATCAATATTACCTGCCCCATCCGTTGGTTGCAGTGACTCAATGAGTGTTAGCTGTGACTTTCCCCCCATAGTAGTAATTAATTGTCCAATGAAACAATATGTTAAGTATTTAAGGAGAAGTTTCCCAAGAAACAAGGCTGAGAAAAGATTCCTGGAGCCTGAGGAGATAATTTCACATTAATCCTGTCTGCAAAGCTGTTCACACCTCAGCCAGTACGTGGTGCTGAAGGTGAGCAGCCCCATGCTGTGGAGACCGCAGCATGGGGTTAGACATCAGTGTCCATCTTGAAAGCTTGTTTATGCAGGAGGGTTAATATATCTTCCAAGGGTGTGCTGTCACCAATAGAATAGTCTGCTTAAGAGAAAGTTCCCTGTCACTAAAGGTCTTCACACAGAAGCTGGGTGACCAGTTCAAGGGCTGAGTCTGGAACCCAGACTCTAACTCAGCTCAGTGCAATCCTATATAATAAAAGCCTAATATGCAAATAGACTGAACAATAGGATGACCAGCGGAATGACTGGTTGCTATGATGCACACTGACCACCAGGGGGCAGATGCTCAACACAGGAGCTGCCCTGCCTGCAGGCTCCAGGTGGGCCAAGGTGGGTGCCAGCAGGGGCCCCCCAATCGTCCCACTGGTCGCCCCGCAGAGGGAGGTGGCCGGTGGTGGTGGTGGGGCACGGGGCTGGCGAGCAGACGGTGCCAGGCCGCACAAGGCGGGTGCAAGAGGGGGGGCCCCCCCAATCACCCCGCTGGTCACCCCAGAGATCGGCCCTGATCACCGGCCAGGCCTAGGGATCCTATCTGTGCACGAATTTCGTGCACCAGGCCTCTAATAGAAACATAATAGGCCACATTACATTGCCACATTAGAAAAAGTAAAGAGGCCTGGCCGGGGTGGCTCAATTGGTTGAGCCTCGTCCACTGCACTAAGAAATTGCCTGTTGTATTCTGGCCAAGGCACATGCCCAGGTTGTGGGTTCCATCCTCAGTAGGGGATGTTCAGGAGGCAGCCAATTGATGTTTCTTTCTCTCCCTCTCTCTTCCTCTCTTTCTCTAAAAATCAACAAAAAACATATTTTTTTAAAAAGCAAAAAGAAACAAGTGACATTGATTTTATGAATATATTTATCTAACTCAATATATCCAAAATATTTTTAGTCAACATTAAAAATTAAAATTTCAAAACCTGGGGTGTATTCTACATTTAGAGCACATCTGAATTCAGACTGGCCTTGTATCAAGTGTGCTGTAGACCCCTGGGGCTATGGATACCACATTGGGCAGCACACATACAGCCCCTATTTTTTTTTAAACTGACTGTTCATGCTTTGGGGGGAAAGTGTTTCTTAATTTGCTGACAGATTTTTCCCTCCTTGAGACAGCAGGGTACCTTACCCTGATGAATATCTTCCTCTTGATAGGCATAAATACGGGAGAACCAGGGAGGTGCTGCACATCTGTTTATCTGTTTAGTTAGAGAATAAAAAACAAACAAACAAAAATGTGGGCAAGGGAGCCCCTTCCAGTTTTTTTTTTTTTTGAGACTATAATTCTTATTTTACCTTTTCTTGGCTTAAGTGGCTCATGATCAGAGGTGTCTGAATAAAAGCAGAATACCTGCTTAGTTAGCAGGAGAAGGTCGGGTGTATGACTCCTTAGAAACCCCTCCCTGGTTCTTTACTAAGAAAACCCACGGAATGGTCTCCCTTCTTCCTTGTGGATAATGTCTTTTCCACTCAGAACCCTTTCTCCCACATCCCCGAGAGCAGCCCATATCACCAGCGCCGTGAACATCCGTGCCACACCCAGCAGGCCAAGCTTAACAGAAGGAGCCACTCTCCCTTCTTAGTTTTTTTTAATTTCATTAATTTATTTTTATTTATTTTTTTGAGAGAAAGAGAGAGAAAGAAAGAAAGGAAGAAAGAAAGAAGGAAGGAAGGAAGGAAGGAAGGAAGGAAGGAAGGAAGGAAGGAAGGAAGGAAGGAAGGAAGGAAACACAGATTTGTTGTTCCACACATTCATTGGTTGATTTTTTTTTTTTTAATCCTCACCTGAGGATATGCTTTTCATTGATTCTAGAGAGAGAGGAAGGGAGAGGGAGAAAGAGAGAAACATTGATCAGTTGCCTCACCCACAAACCCCAACTGGGATCAAACTCACAACCTGGGTATGTGCCCTGACCAGGAATCGAACATCATGACCCTTCAGTGCACGGGAGGGCGCTCTAACCACTGAGAACACTGGCCAGAGCTCATTGGCTGATTCTTGTATATGCCCTGCCTGGGGAATGAACCCTCAACCCTGAGGTATCCAAACACTGAGCTGCCTGACCAGGGCCCCCTTCTTACTCTTCTTGCTCTGCTATCTTTTTAGCGGAAAGAACTGCATTCAGTGTTGATGTTTAGATCTCAGCGGGGATATAATCAAAGCAGGGATACAGTGAAAGTTGCTTAGACGCAGAGATTGGAGCACAGCAGAGAAGTTTAGCTTGAAATGGCATGGTTTGGTTCATTGGCATGGTTTGGTGTTTTGGTAAACTTAACAGTTGGTTCTCAGAAGAAGAAAAGCATTGATTTGTGGCATTTACCGATTTCCATGATGTAACACTCCCACCATGGTTGATTTCAAACTACCAATGTGATGTCCTGTGGGCAGAGTTGGGAAGAGATGCCAGAGCAGGCTCTCACTAGCCAGTGAAGGTGAAAAAAAAAAATAGTGTAAACTTGATCTTTAGCACAGACCCATGCTGCATCCAGCCTCCTTGGTTTATGCTTAAAAAATTCGGGTTTCTGACAGGTTAAGTGATCTTTCCAGGGTCTCATAGCTCATTAGTGCAACAACCTGTTTAGCACTCAGAATCCTGACTTCCAATGGAGAGTTTTATTAAAAAGAAGCAATGCTTCTCTTTTCCTCCAGGTCCTGCAACTTTCCTTCATAAAATTTAGAGTTCAGACCCTGGACACATCCAGAACTGAACATGTTAATCCCATTGTGATATGACCTGAGCAGAGAAGGGGGCAAACCAGTGTATCCGTGGTGTCCTTAGTTATATCCAAGTTGTTATGTGAAAGAGGTGATGGATCTGCTTTGTGTCAGCACACACACTGGAAAGAGAGTGCTATCTAGAATTAGAGGATGCATTAGATTTGCAATTCTTTGACTAGTCCTGTGACTTCACGTCTGAACTTTAATTTTCTCTTCTCTAGTGTAAATAAAAACTTGAGTAGGCATAATAAACATAGTCTATTTTAAAAAAGAAGCAATTCATATTTGCTGAATGAATGATTGGTTTAATATCAATGTAGGATTTCTTCAAGAAATAATTCCCCACTGGCATTCCCTTACTAGTTTTAATTTTCATAAGATTTTCCTTATAATATTTTTACTTTTCTTTATTTCTATTCTCTCATCTCTCTGCAGTTGTTGAACAAAACCAAGTTCTTGTCACCTTTCATTTTTAATTACTCTTATATTTTTCTGTTTTTCTTGTTATTGTTGCGACATCAGATTTTTCTATAATCTGTGTGTGGAGGATATTGCAGATATTGGTAAAATAATTGCTTTGTTGCATGCATTTTGGTATCTTCTAAGCGTGTTGGGCCTAATTTCTCAGTAGGAAAGTCATCACAGGTTAAATGTGAACTTTAAATAATCAAAAGTGCTCAATCTCAGTTAAAGACAAAGGAGAAGGGATCATAGTTATATCCAAGTTGTTATGTGGAAGAGGTGATGGATCTGTTTTGTGTCAGCACACACACTGGAAAGAGATGCTCACACCCTACAACGTGGCCTCTGAGACTGAACCTTGAGCGGCTAAGGGGGAAGTAGGTGAGTTGAGGCCACAGGTGAGTGGAACATAGGAAAGTAGCTTCTGAAGTAGTGTGTGTCTTCACAGCAGAGAGGGAGTAAAACTGATGTCAAATGAGAACGGTAGTGACATCTTTCCTCTTGGCTATCATCACGCATTGTTGGATGAAAAAAATGGATGGTTAGGTTGGTCCCCAGAGGACAGCAGTGGAAATCAGGTTGAACAAAAGTGAGAGTAGAAGGAGATAAAAAGAAAAGGACCCTTTCCAAAAGAATTGAAACTGACATCAAAAGAAGAAATAATTTGAAGACAAAGTTTTCCAATTACAAACCAAATAAAGGTCACAGAGCACTTTCGGATCCTTAACCATATGAATTAATCACTTTCAGATCCTTCTTCAGATCCTTACAACAACCCCTTGAGGCGGGATGGGTAGGTATTACTATCTACCTTTTACTACACGAAAAAGCTGACGCTTAGCAGTCAACTAGCCAGTAAGGACCAGAGCTCATTCCTGATCATGGTCTTCTGGCTCTGAGGCTAAGCAGTAGCTCTAATTGACCAGCTGGGATGTGTTGATTAAGAAAGGCATCATGTGCTTCAAAACTACAGTGCGTGGAGGAAGACTCCGTCACTCTGTACCCATTGTTAGGCTTTTCACTTGGACAGGGAGGGAGGGCATTCACCTCGGAGTGTTTACTACGTGCACGTGACACGTTGTGCACTTTATATAAATTATTTCATTTAGAAATGCACAGCAACTCTGTCAGAAAGCATTATGACCCCCATTTTACTGATGAGCAAACTGAGGCTAGGATGATTAGTTTAACCCAGGCAGCATCGCTAGTGAATGGGGGAACCAGAATGTGACTGCAAGTGTGCTGACCCCCAAGAGCATACCTCTCTCCGTCGCATCACCTACGTCCTGAGGGTGGGAACTCCGGTTCTCCATTGTCCTTGTCCTTCTGTCCCTCTGTGGGGGCTGCTGAGCAGCGCTCCGCTTCCTCTAGCTTCCTCCTGTTCTGAACCCTTTCGCACTTTCCCAGTTAATGACAATAACGAACTAACGTGTATCAAGCAAATTTCTTTGTGTCAGCAATGTTCTAAGCACTTTATTTGGGTGACCTCATTTAATTCTCACAACAACCAGCAGGTCCTGTTATTTTGCCTTTATTTTTCAGACGGGGAAAAGTAAGAACAGAGGGGTTTAGAAACTTGACTAAGGTCACACAGCCAGTTAGCAGTGAAGCTCTGATTATGTCATGATCAGGTTGAAAGGATACATAAAGATTTTTAAAAAAATCCTCACCCAAGGATATTTTCTCCCATTGGTTTCAGAGAGTGGAAGGAAGGGAAGGAGGTATGTAGGGGGGAAGAGAGAGAGAGAGAGAGAGAGAGAGAGAGAGAGAGAGAGAGAGAGAGACATCCATTGGTTGAGAGAAACATCCATTGGTTGCCTCCTGCACACACGGTCGGGACTAGGGATTGAACCTGCAACCCAGGTACATGCCCTGACCAGGTATGGAACCTGAGGCCTGCTGGTGCACAGGACGACACTCTAACCCACTGAGCCACACCGGCTGGCTGCATTGAGACATGATGCATAAAGGTTAATTAATTAGTTAGAATGGCTCTGAATGGAAGAAGAAAGAGTGGCGTAGTGTCAGGCTTTGTTTGTCTTAAAATTGGGGGAGAAGCTGGCATTTTGAGGTAGAAGATATAGGAGAGAAACAAAGGATAGTGAGTGGAGAGGCAGGAGGGAATGGGATCCAGGACACAGGTGAAAGGAGCAGGAGGCTGAGGGAGACCTACTGAGTTGGGAGTGAAGGAACCCAGGAAGGGTGAGATATTCATATCTTTAGGGAGGAAGGCAGGAAGTTGGCAGGTTTCATACTCCCGGCTTCTGTTTTCCTCCTTGCGGTCACAGCCCATATGGATTCATAATTGTACCTCCCCTAATGGGCAAATGCAGTGGCTTCAAATAGTAGGTTCTCTGAATATTTGATGAGTTAGTGATAGGTTGAAGTGAAAAATAAAATAACTCTCAAACTTTCCTTTAATCGTTTGTTCGGTACTGCAAAACCTAGCACTGGATCCTAGTTTTCCTCTGCTCCCAGCAGTGGGCATAGTTTTTTGGTTTGTTTGTTTTTATGTATTAGGTACTTGATAAATATTTGTTTTTTTTTTAATTTAATTTCAGATCTATGGGGACACATGTGTAGGTTTTGCATACATCGACAGGCTCATAGATTTGTTTGGGTTGGTCAAGCCTGATCTTTTGCAACAATGTGAATGGTTTATTTGGGAGGTGGTCCCAGGAAACATGGGAAGAGGAGGGGGCAGTGAGACCAGAAGTGAAGGCACTGGTCAGTGTGTGTTAAGGAGCTAGTGATCTCCGTGGACACCTGGAGCAGCGTGTTGCTGGGGTGCTCTGGGTAACAACGTAGTAGTATGTGCCTCAGAGGCATCCTCCCTATGGGCAAGGACTTGGGTGTTCATTCATCAACTCCCATTGATCACTGGCGAAGGGCTACTCCACTTATAGGTGGCATTAGTTCTCCGATTCTTCTTGTCCCCACAGTGTGTGGGCACAGGGGGCTGTGTTGGTCAGAAAATGCCCCAGGCCCAGCAGTGTGGGGTAGTGCTGTCACTGAGGACTGGAGCTGGCATGCACTAAAACTGCAAAAGGCAAGAAGAAATAAGTAGAATTCTGACAGTATTTGCTACAAAATACCCATTTACTTTACTCTTTTCCAGCTTCTTTATCTTCCAGAAGTTATTTTCTTCTTTTTATTCATGTCATCATTTTATTCATTGACAGGAAAAATCTAAACATGTGTAAGGGAATATAGCATACTAGAGGCCCATTGCAGGAAGATTCCTACAAGAATAGGGCTTTCTGCGGCCTTCTCCCCCTGCCCCGCCTGCTTCCCTCCCTTCTCCACCACCCCGCCTGCTTCCCTCCCTTCTCCACCGCCCCGCTTGCTTCCCTCCCTTCTCCACCGCCCCGCCTGCTTCCCTCCCTTCTCCACCACCCCGCCTGCTTGCTTCTCTGCAGCTTCGCCCCCTTCTACAGCACTTGGCTTCCTTCTACGGTGACTTCAGTCTTTGCTCTGCGCCTGGATATGCAAATCAACTGCCATCTTGGTTGGGTTAATTTGCATTCTCACTCCTGATTGGCTGGTGGGCATAGCGGAGGTATGGTCAATTTGCATGTTTCTCTTTTATTAGATAGGATATCCAAATGGTCACCTTTAATAACCTAATCTTCTTTGGTGGTAAGTTTGGAAATTTAATTACTTGCTCAATGTTATGGAATCATTTAAAACCCACTTAAAAGAAAATTCACACCCATGTTACTGCATGTCAGTTACTTTTAACCTGAGATATTGGGTTGAAATGGATTGCTTCTTGCCTCAATGTATTTTGACCTTTGATGTTCTGCCCTTGAATTAACCACAGTGGAGTGAGAGCTCATTGTGGCAGGGAACTTGTCTCTCGTTTTGTCACCAGCACACCACCTGGCACATATGTGTTGAAGGAAATATGTGAGGTTAGCAAGATGGAGTTAAGATGGAAGGAAGTTCTCTTCAATTCTGTAAATAAATTTCTGACGTGTGTTAAGAAAAGAGAAAACACACATTTTAATCCGTAAATGAAATTGCAGATAAATTAATCTAGCTATCCAACTGTCCTCACTTGCTCACCTTTTTGCAATATTTCAATTACAGCATAATTAACATAAACAAAATGTAGAATATTTCTACATATGGGGTGGGCAAAAATAAAAAATAGGTTTACAGTTGTGAATATGCAAAACAGAGTTCATTTTTATATTACTATTTATTAATTGTTATTATTTTCCATGCAAACATCTATAAACCTACTTTTGCTCACCCCTGTGTAAAACCACAATGTGGTTCATAGTGGCAAAAAGGTCACCAGCTGCTTTTTGGTCAAGGCCCTGAGTCAGAGACGGTGCACAGGAACAGTGATAAAAGCTGTTGTCTAGTTGTGGAGAAGAATAATGTATGAATGTAGGAACATAAAATGATAATTTTACATTTCCTTGTATTGTCTGGCAAAGGCAATATCAAACTTGCACTGCTTCCTAGTGTTAAAGATAAATACGGGAAACAAGAATAGATAAGTTTGTTTTGAAATAGAAGCTTTTCATTTCCAAGTACTCCTTTTATAAGTACAAACATTTATAAATTGCTCTTCAGTACAAATGAACTTTCAGGGGGAAAACTAATATTAAATAGACTTCTAATCATTAATCAGTTATTAAATAAAATAATGTACCTGGGTTACTAGGGAACATGCTTCAGATTTAATAAAAACTCTTTCATTCATTCAACTATTACTTGTTGAGAGACGATTATACTCCAAAAAGGAGAGAATACAGTATTAAACCAGAAAGATAAAGTCTTTCTACTCTTGGAATTTATATTCCATCAGGGAGACCAGACAAAACATAAGTAAATAAATTTTTTTTAAAAAGAATATACTTTAAGATGGTTATGAATATTATATAGAAAATAAAAGTAAAATTGGGACAGTCAGCTTGCTAAGGAGTTAACACGTGAGCTGGGACCTTACTGAGCATTCCAAGAAGCGGGAACTTGAGATATGAAGCTTCAAAAGTGGAAATGAGCTTGAGGTGTTTGAGGAACAGAAAGGCCCTGTGGCTGGAGGTGGTGAAAGAGGCCAAGAGAGGGAGGCAATTAGGGCAGGGGGTAGGCCCGCTGGATCCTGCCCCTTCTAGTGAGCTGTGTTGTGGAGGCTGGTTATATTTTTCCTGTGTGCTGTAGTACACTCTTCAAGGGTTTAAAGTGTTGGGACAATGGCATTTAAAACAAAATCTCCTCCCAACCTAGGAAACCTCTCACAAAGGTAGAAGAAAAAGAAATCAATTTTATCACTGAATAAGCATTCACATCGCAGGCAATCTGCTAAAGAGACTGCATAGACAGAAATCTAAGTATTTCTGGAATGGTCTAGGGTGGTGGCAGTGGAGATGGAGGAAAAGAATGGATTAGGGGATATGGTTCTTCATAGTCAGGGTTCTCCAGAGAAATAGAACTCTCTCTCTCTCTCTCTCTCTCTCTCTCTCTCTCTCTCTCTCTCTGTGTTTATATCTGTCTATCCTTCAAGAGACAGTTATTTTAAGCAGTTGGCTCATGCAATCATGGAGGCTGGCTATTCCAAAATCTACAGGGTAACATGCTAGAAACTCAGCAAAGAGGTGATATTTCAGTTCAAGTCCAAAGGCAGTCTAGAGGTTGAATTTCCTCTTCTTCAGGGATCTCAGTCAGTTTTCTCTGAAGGCCTTCAACTGATTGGATGAGACCTACCCACAGAATGGAGGATAATCTGTTTTACTCAAACCCTATTGATTTAAATATTAACCTTATCTAAAAAGCAAAACAAAACAAAAACAAAACAAAAATATCTTAACAGCAACATCTAGATGAGTTTGATCAAAAATTTATGTACTGAGACCTAGCCAAGTTAACACATACAATTAACGTAGTATATTTAGGGGTAAAGCCGATAGAGTCTGCTTTTATCGAAGAAAGTAAAGGAAAACTGAGAATCTAGGATTACTCCTAGGTTTTTGGCTTATGGACTGGGTGGATGATGGTACCATTCATGAGAAAAAGAATATTGAATGTTTGTGCATTAAATACCATCATATTTAGATTAAAATTAGGATGAAACTACACATGAAAATTAAGTACATGGAATAAAAGTCAAATAAGTATAAAAACCTCTGAAAGAGAAATACTGTTTGTGCATAAAGACTTTCAAGCACCTTTTCATTAAATGGCTGATTATCAATTGGTTGGTTGACTGAATCTGGGTGGTTAATAAGTGTTGGGTGCTTGACAATACAGTCAAATGACTGAAAGTATGAAGTGGAAGATATATTGATGATGAGATGTTACTCTGAAAAGTGGAAGATAAGTCTAGATAGGAAAACAATAGGTGGAAAAGCAAACACAGATTACATTTAAAGGCAGTATAGTTGAGTTTATAGATGTATATGACAAAATTTTCAGAATTTATTACCTTTTTAGATTAGAGGAGCCTAGATTTACATTTGCATGTAGTAATATTTTAAAAGAACCTTTTATTTTTCTGATTTTTTTTTGTATTTTACTGTGAACAAAACACCATGTTGTTAAAAATTTAACTTTATTGCCAATGCAGAAAGGTACTCATTTTGTCATGCTAGGAAAGCAATTTTCACCTGATGTGCCTCAAGAATTTTTAAAAACATGCAATACCTGACTATGCAGTCAGGGGGCACTGACCTCTTTTGCCTTAGATCGTCAAATAAAAAAATGCCAAAGCCAGCACAATAGCCATCCGGGGTGAATGCCCTGTCTTGAACCATAAATATATAGGTCATATAACAGAGTTGTATCTTATTGGTCATGTCCCATAATAAGCTTGTATCTGATGGGTTAATTCTTGATACCAGAAATCCTTATATACAAGTATAGGCACCTGATTTTTAAAAATAAGTTACTTTGGAGTAAAAAGAGTAGATCATTACTGTTGTTATTATTATTTTTTTGTAAATCAAAAATTATAACCAATTTTGTCACACTGGCAAAAAAATATAATACATTTTTTGGTGTGCTGCAGAATTTTAGTTATTACTTTATGCATGCCATGAGATGAAAAAGTTGAACACCTCTGTGCTAGGACATGGGCAACAACAAAATGACATCTAACCTGGGCAGGAGTTCAGCTTGGTGGGAGGAGGTTCAGCCTGGCATTGCATGGTGGTTTGACAGATGTCAGTTTTAAGGAAGACAACAGAAACAGATGTTCTGAATTCAGTTTTTGTTGAACCCCGATTACAAGAAATAAAACCAACAGAAATGAGGAACCCATCCCCGGAAGTAGCACTGAATTAGGAACCCAGAGGCAGGAGGTCTCTAACAAGTGTGGGTCAAGAACAGATATAGGAGTGTGGCAGGAGAAAATAGTCTTTTGAGGCAAAGATCCTTGGTAAGGTTTGAGTTGGTGGTTCAAGAACTGACCTCGCAGTGCAAGTGGTGCTAACCTCAGAGGGGTGTTGAGGCCAATAAATACAATATGGCTGATAAAGTGCTTTGTAAACAGTGAAGGAATATGCTAGTGTACTAATATTACCGTGTTATTTTTCATGGCATGATTTGATTTAAAATAATGAGTTCATTTAGTTAGCTCCTCAAGAATCTGTAATACTGCCAGCTCATTTTGAAAGAACCGGTTAAGTAAAAGGAATTTAGTAAAACTTCAGATATTTTCACAGGAATGGTAAAGTGTGTAATTTATATTTATGTCTCAAAATTAAAATAGTGTCTTTCATTTGTCTATTCTTTAAAAAATAAACAACAAAAAAGAAGAATCTTTACATAAATTCAATTTTGATTTAAGGGAAAAAAAAAAAACATGCTTACCAGACCTTTTTTCTTTTTTATTTTTGGCAAGGGGAAGTTGAGTTTTGCCAACCAGCAGAAGTGTATTATAAGCATAAACCACCTATACATATTTATTTAAATTGCCAGTCCCAAATCACAAGCATAAACAATAGATATTTGGAAAGTTAGTCTTATAAATATTACCTTAATTGATATAACAACATTTATTTAACCTGTGCTTTGCAAATTATTATACTTTTATTTTAATTATTTATTTATTTTTAAAATATTTTTTTTTTGAGTTTACTAATCTGCCTATTTTTAAAATATTTTTATTGATTTCAGAGAGGAAGGCAGAGAGAGTGAGAGATAGAAACATCAATGAGAGAGAATCATTGATCGGCTGCCTCCTGCATACCCCCTACTGGGGATCGAGCCTGCAACCTGGGCATGTGCCCTGACCAGGAATCGAACCAGTGACCTCCTGGTTCATAGGTCAACGCTCAACCACTGAGCCACACCAGCCGGGCACAAATTATTATGCTTTTAAATACATTGTTGTATCTTTTTATTGTACATAGGTGAGAATGAGTATGCCAGTGAATCAAAGCTAAAATTATATACAGATACTAACTTGTCTCTAGATGGTAGGTCTCTAAGTTACCCTGGAAAGGAAAACAAAAAATTTCTCTAGTTACCGAGACCTAGGCTATGAGAAAGCCCTTAGTTCAAAACTTTGCTGGACCTAAAATGAAAGTAAATTTTCTAACATAAAATTATTTTTTTTTAAGTTACAAAAAACCTCCCTAATGTTATAATTAGAATAATTATGCATTAGCTTCATCTATCTTAAAGAGGGTAGGGGTGAGTCAGACTTCAAAATTCTATTTCAGGATATACATGCATTTAACTTTATAGCTTATTGTATTCATATCCAGATTTTTTCTCTGATGGGCATTATTTCTTTTCCTATTACCTACTGTTTATGTTCACTCCATTATAATTAGTATGCATTTAAGGCAGGCCTTTTCATAATGTTCCTTATAATGGATGCTTGCCAGCAGCCATGTGCTCCCCTCAACCCAGCCTCTCTTTCCAGACTCAGGGATCCCCCAGAGGTAGCTGAGCTGGCTCAGGTAGAGCCAACTTTGCCCTCTTCTTGTGACCATAAGTCTTTAAGGAAATTGAAATATTGGGAACTTTTGACCTAAAATACTGTATTTGTCACATGTATCTATTTAAACATCTTTTCTTTCTTCTTTTTTTTTTTAACAGATACTAGGCAGTTTTTAATATATAATGAAGATCACAAGCGCTGTGTGGAAGCAATAAGCCCCAGTGCAGTCCAAACAGCAGTTTGCAACCCAGACAATGAAGCACAGAAATTCCGATGGGTGTCAGAATCCCAGATTATGAGTATTGCCTTTAAATTATGCTTGGGGGTACCATCAAAAACAGATTGGGTTGCTATCACTCTCTATGCCTGTGACTCAAAAAGCGAATTTCAGAAATGGGAATGCAAAAATGACACACTTTTGGGGATCGAAGGAGAAGAGTTATATTTTAACTATGGCAATAGACAAGAAAAGAACATTATGCTTTACAAAGGATCCGGTTTATGGAGCAGATGGAAGATCTATGGGACCACGGATGATTTATGTTCTAGAGGTTATGAAGGTAAGAAGCACAAATTTTTTTACCTTTTTGTCAATTTTGTTTTCATCTTCTCAGTTGGAAACTAATTTAAGAATATAAGCATATTTTTGTTAAGCCTCTACTAGAAATATTGATGACTACCTTTGTTTTTTGAACTAAGTTTGTGTTCTTGAGAACATGACAGTGAATAAATTTGGTAAAAAGTCCTCAGTGACACTTTAGCTTTTTGTTATTAATGGAGAGACTTTTTTAAACTTTAGCTAATATTTTTTAAACATTTTAAAATTGATTTTTACAGAGAGAGGACAGGAGAGGGAGAGAGAAACATAGATGTGAGAGAGAATCATTGATCAGCTGCCTCCTGCATGCCCCCAACTGGGGATTGAGCCTGAAACCAGGGCATGTGCCCTGACCGGGAATCAAACTGGCAACCTTTTGGTGCCTGGGATGATGCCCAACCAACTGAGTCTCTCCAGCCAGGGCTAGGTAAGATTTCTTTTTAAACACTGGATAACAATTTTTAGAAACGAATTTTTGACTGAAAGCCTTCCATTTGATATTATGCAGTTGTAGTGATAAATTAATTTAACAATGTTTATTTTCTTTGGGTTTAAGTTATCCCTGGAGAAGTGACCCATGGAACAACGTTCTTTATCAAGTCAGGTTGCCTAAAATGAAATATTGGCATTGCTTGACAGTTTGGGTTTCAAAATGTTTCTGATTAGTCACCTTATGTGTATTTACAGACTGCAATAGTTTACAGAAGATTTGAAAAGCTGAGGAATTAACATGCAGCATATTTAGTCAGCTATTTTATAAAGTAGTAGCACCAGTGGGGCAGGAAATAATTTCATATGTAGTTTGCTCATTAAGCTCTTGAACTTTAAATAAAAATCAGAGTATTTCATCTTCTCTTGGCCCAATGTCATTCTGGTGGCTGCACAGAAAAGACAAGACTAAACAAAAAAATTTAAAAAGAACTGGAAGCCCTTAAGAAGGGCTTCCTGAGTCAGATGGTGTTAAACCACATTCCAAGTTTGGACACTCAGTTATCCTGAAGTGTTATCTAGAAGGGCCTCAAGATTAGAGAAGGCAGTTGCCTTTTTTGGGACAAGGGAGTACCCGTCTCCAAAACCCCTATGGTGCTGAGGCTTTGAAGTTGAATCTAACTATCTTCCCTAAGCAGGGCAGAGGAATTTAGATCTTTAGAGAGATAATTTATCAGTTTTTCTTCTATATAAAGAGGAGGGAGCATAAAAAATAAAGAGTGAGAAGGAGGGTTCAGAAAGAAGTTACCCCAAGGTATTTATTGAACACAGTGTATGTTTAGAAGTTACATAGTGACACCTATGTGTAGTATAATCTTTCAGGAGAAACTTGATGGAAAATTAGAGGGCAGAATAAGGGTGAACCAGACTTGTCTGAGTCAAATTCCAGATAGGACAATAGTCCTAACTGAGAGATTCAACACAAGTTAGATTGGTGCTAAGACATCAGACTTCTTATCTTATTTTAAAATACTAGAGGCCCGATGCATGAAATTCATGCACGGGGGTGTGTGTCCCTCAGCCCAGCCTGCACCCTCTCCAATCTGGGACATCCCTCTCACAATCCAGGACTGCTGGCTCCCAACTGCTCACCTGCCTGCCTTCCTGATTGCCCCTAACTGCTTCTGCCTGCCAGCCTGATCACCCCTAACCACTCCCCTGCCAGCCTGATTGGGCCTAATTGCTCCCTTGCCAGCCTTATTGCTCCTAATTGCCCTCCCCTGCAAGCCTGGTCACCCCTAACTGCCCTCTCCTGCAGGCCTGGTCACCCCTAACTGCCCTCCCCTGCAGGTCTGGTCACCCCTAACTGCCCTCCCCTGTAGGCCTGGTCCCCCTCAACTGCTCTCCCCTGCAGGCCTGGGTTCCCCCCAACTGCCCTTCCTTGCAGACCCGGTTGCCCCCAACTTCACTCTTCTGCTGGCCTGGTCACCCCTAACTGCCCTCCCCTGCAGGCTTGATTGCCCCTAACTGCCCTCCCTTGCAGGCCTGGTTCCTCACAACTGCCCTCCCCTGCTGGCCTGATATCCCACAACTGCCCTCCCTTGCAGGCCTGGTCCCTCCCAACCGCCCTCTCCTGTTGGCCATCTTGTGTCCAAATGGGGGCAGCCATCTTTAACCACATAGTGGCAGCCATCTTGTGTGTTGGAGTGATGGTCAATTTGCATATTACTCTTTCACTAGCTGTTCTTCTGTTTGCTTTGAGGAAAATATGCATAGGATTTGGGATAGTGGTTCTTGAACTTCAATCGACTTAAGAATCATCTGAAGATCTTGCTAAAAATGTAGATTCCAAGGTCCCCTTCACACCCAGATTCTAAGCTAGCATATTGGGGGAAGGGCCTAAAAATATGTTGGGTTGTTCTTAGGAACACCTAAGTGGTTGGATGTAGATAGCCCAGTGATCACACTCTGTATGCTCTCCAACTGTCTCCCAGTGCTTAAGATATGCCTGGTAGACATCTAGCCCTTCAGAGAGATCTTGGAACCTATTCATTGGAATATATATGACCACTGAAGATAATGTGGAGTGAGCATATGTTGAGTTTCTAAAGAAAACTAGCTGAGACCAGGTATTATTTTAGAATAACAGAGTCAGAATTGTAGACTTAGAAGGATCTCAGGGTTGTCTAGAAGTTTGGACCACAAGAGGAAGAGTGAATTGACTGCAGTCACATGATTTATCAGTGAAGTGGCTGGAGTGTAGTTTGGTTCTTTTGGCCTCATCAGAGCTTTGATAAGTAAATCAAGTTAGTCCTGAAAAGGCCATTCCTGATTGACATCTATAAATCCAGCACTAAAATTCCTTGGCTAATTTAGTGAACAGTACAACTATCCTGAGGTGGACTTCACAGGTTTTCTTCATATGAAGGAACAGGTACCCAGTGCTTAAGAGTGGCATAATTATTTTTGAAATCAGCGTGTTCCTTATACAATACGTGATTTGGAAATCTAGTCCTGTAACTTAGTGGGAAAAGGACTAAAGTCAAATTAGTTAATTGACAAAAAAGTAATCTTGAGGTATTTGAAAATATCCCTAGTTTTTAAAAAGTACTGGAGAAGTACGAGTAAAGGAGAAGGAAAGGAGGGAAAAAACTTATATTTATTTTACTCTTAATATGCTAGGTGCTGGCTATGTATTTTCTATACTTTACATTATGTAAATTACTTTTAAGATGTTTTTCAAGAACTTTCTATAGTCATGAATCCACAAAACTTAACTAAGAAAAGTGTATGCTTACCTGGGACAAATTCTGAATATCAACTGGCAGAAAGAGGCTAAACACTTCAATGTAGAGGGTCATCTTCAAAAGGAAATCTTCCTATAAAGATAGAAACTTTGAACATACTGGAGAATTTAGTGAGGTGAATGGTTTGGTTGTCAATGAAGATTTGAGCTTCTCTAATCCTTTTGGCTTAAGCCAAACCATAATGACCAATGGTTTTACATATATTTTTCAAATTTCCTTTCTAGATGAACCCAGAGTTTCTTATTTTGATCTGTTTGAATTCAGTTTTTAAAAAGGACAATATTGATTGTAAATGATATCTAATGGTTTTGAGTGATGAGGGTTAGAGTTATGCTTAAATCCCTGCCCTTCCCATAGCCACTGTTGAGGAACGCAAGTGGAGGCTGGCTTGGCAGAAAGCGATTGTAGGGGATTTCAGTATGAATTGTGTGCTTGGGTTATACACAGCTATAATTTTCAAGCTAGAGATTTTATAATCCTCTGCTTCCTACCATGAAGAAGGAGGAAAGGCGGAGGTCAAAGCTGGTGTCAATTGAGCTGACTATTTTTGCCTTGCAAGAGGAAAGAGGAAAATTGTTCCAAAACACAGCAGAAATGAAGTGGTGGTAGAGTTACTTCTAACTAAAGACTATTATACCTACCCAGCAAAGGCTGGGGTAGAGAGAGAAGAGAAATTAAAAGGAATCCCTTGCATGGGGATACCAAGTGTGATCAGACGAGTAAGACCAGTGTTTCTTATTGAAGAGTCAATGTTCAGAAGCATCACTTATATTCTAAGTGCAAGTCAATATGTTTCTTTTAGCCATGTACACACTGCTGGGCAACGCAAATGGAGCAACCTGCGTATTTCCATTCAAGTTTAAAGAAAAGTGGTATGCGGATTGCACAAAAGATGGATCATCGGAGGGATGGCTCTGGTGTGGAACCACTGCCGATTATGACACAGATAAGCTATTTGGATATTGTCCATTGAAATGTAAGTAATTTTATTATCAAGAAAAGTTTTTCACATTTACTATTGCAGTGTAGCGATAACACCTTGCATTTATCTAAGAACATTTCCCCCCCAAGGTTATTTCACATTAATTATTGCCTCATGTCCTTCCACAAACCGTTATAGATGTCATTGTCCCCACTTTATAATGGAGAAAGTGTCCCACTAGCTGAAGACTAGAACACAGATCTTCTGACTCTCAGCCCTGGACTGCATCCAATAACTCCTTTATTTTAATCAACTATTTTTCTTCAACATCCGCTTTTACTGTCAGTAATTTTCTAAGACTTTAGGGCAAATTACATTGAGTGGCCAGATTATTATGATCTCTAATTGAAGAGTCAATGTTATATATCCTACCTAATAATAGACAAATATGCAAATTGACCATACCTATGACACACCCACAAGCCATGCCCACCATCCAATCAGAGCGAGTATGCAAATTAACTCAACCAAGATGGCTACAGCCACAGAGAGCAAGGTTTCCTAGGTAACAGAGGAAGCCAAGCTTTCTGCCTGCCCTGGCCAGGCCTAAGCCTCCACTCAAGCTACAAAGTTTCAATTATAGAAGGTAAACAAATTCAAACAGAAATGGTGGCAGAATGGAGCTTGAGAGAGCAGGCCAGGGTTGCTTCCGGCAACAGGAGAAGCAAAGCTTTCCGCACACCCTGGCCGAGCCCACCCGCTTAAGGCTACAAAGTTTCAATTATAACCCCAATAGAAATGGCTGCTGGCTGTGGAGGGAGCCCCAGGCTTGGCTCCGCTCCAGGCTACAAAGTTTCAATTGTAGAAGGAAAATAAATTCCAGATACCAGGGCCTCCGCTTGGGTTGCCAGGGGGCATGGCCGGCCTGCAAACCACCACAGGCCCCTCGCTCAGGCCGCCTCATGCCCCAAGGGAACCCCACCCTGATCAGGGACACCCTTCAGGGCAAACCATCCGGCCCCCACCCCTGTACCAGGCCTCTATCCTATCTAATAAAAGAGTAATATGCAGATTGATCATCACTGCAACACACAATATAGCTGCCCCCATGTGGTCAAAGATCCTGCCCCCATGTGGACACAAGATGGCCACCACAAGATGGCCAGCAGGAGAGGGCAGTTGGGAGGCACCCGGCCTGCAAGGGAGGGCAGTTGAGAGGCACCCGGCCTGCAAGGGAGGGCAGTTAGGAGTGACCAGGCCGGCAGAGGAGGGAAGTTGGGGGCAAACAGGCTGGCAGCAGAGTGGTTAGGGGGTGATCAGGCTGGCAGGCAGAAGCGGTTAGGGGCAATAAGGAAGGCAGGCAGGCAAGCAGTTGGGAGCCAGCAGTCCTGGATTATGAGAGGGATGTCCGACTGCCCAGTGGGATCCGGCCTAAACGGGCAGTCGGACATCCCTCGAGGGGTCCCAGATTGGAGAGGGTACAGGCTGGGCTGAGGGACAACCCCCCTCCGTGCACGAATTTCGTGCACTGGGCCTCTAGTATATATATATTAAAGGCCTGGTGCATGAATTCGTGCATGGGTGGGGTCCGGCCAGCCTGGCCAGGGGGACGGAACATGGGTGGTTGGCCAGCCTGCCTGCTGGTCGAACTCGGGGTCGAGGGGACAATTTGCATATTAGCCTTTAATTATATAGGATATACACTGAGTGGCCAGATTATTATGCGTTCAGAGATCATAATAACCTGGCCACTCAGTGTATACTGCATATAATTCAATATATACTTAATAGTAGAGGTAAACATGCCATTCCCCAAACTTTCATTGATGCACCCTTATTAAACATAGATTAAAAACAGAATGTAAACCATGTCAGAAGCATGTGATTTGATGGAAAGAGACAGAGAGCTATGAAGAGCTCCTGAATTTTGTATGAATGTAATGGAAATGGCTTCTTCACTTTGAAAAATGGTACTCTTCTTAAACTTAACTAAGAAGAGTATTTAACAGCAATGAATCAAATGAAAGTGTTTTTAAAATGAAAATTTACATAGTGTTGCAGAAATGCAAAATTGGAAAGGGAACAGAGCATAAGAATTCTTAGTGTTCTTTCCACGCTTAAGAATCTATAAAGGAAGAGTGCAGCAGGGTTGGGGTGGGGTGAAGGGGAGAATTGTATTTGGAGGCAGGGATGGGGCTGAAGAAGAAGGAAAAGCATACGTTCTTTTGCTTTACTTCCCCAATCACCCCACATCCTCCTCCTGCTGCCAGATGCCCCTTTTCAATTCTTCCTCCTAAACCTCTTACCCTCTGACCTCTTGCTAATTCAGACTTTATGGATCAGAGCAGCTCCTGTTTCTGCTGTTACCCAGAATTCTCTCTACTGCCATCCTGTAAAGGGATGGGTACAGGGGAAGAACATCAGATGTGGTCTGGGATGGGTGTGAGGCCATCTGAACTGAAATAGCATTACTTACAACTCAACGTTTGGGACCACACATCCACACACAATCACATCATTCCAAGCATTGTTGTACAACAGCCCAATTTATAAAAAATATTTTAGTTTGTCAAGTGAAAGCCAGAGTTTCAAGAATTGTGCTTATTTATCTGTTTTGATTTACAGTCCCTAAACATCTCATTAAAAATAAATTTAATTTGTCAATTCCATGTATTGTAATTCTCTTCTGTGTTTAATCCCTCTGTTCTGGGTGAAGACCAAACAAAACTCACAGGCATCCCATGCATAATGACACTGCTCTCTCACTCTAGAGTGAGGTAAATATATTCACCTCTCTCTTTTTCAAAAATAGTTATTTATTGGTTTTTTAGAGAGAGGGAGAGGGAGAGAGATAGAAACTTCAATCAGCTGCCTCCTACATGGCCCCCACTGGGGATCAAGCCTGCAACCTGTGCTATGTCCCCTGACCAGGAATCTAACAGGCGGCCTCTTGGTACATGGGTTAACACAACCACTGAATCACACCAGACCAGCGTATTCACCTCTCTTATTAGCAACCTTTAAAGGTTTAATTAACATGAAAGGTTTATAGGTGTCTGATTTCTGTATTAGAAATCTTTTTGTCTGAATGCAAAATTGAGCTGTATTTTCCTTAATATAAAGCAATACTTGTTTTTCAGTGATTGCGGAGTGTCTTTCTCCTTTACTGTAAGAATGGTATTTTCTAAATGTCTTATTATTGAGTTTCTTAGGTGTATGGATTTCATGGGTCCAACTATAGCATCCTGCACCTAAGTGGTACTGACAAAGAGGTTGTTGGGTGCAAGTATGATTTAATCATTTAATGGAGGAGAAATGGCCAGTCACTAATCACAAAGAAAACTCACCACCTAGGATAGATGTGTGTTGGAGGCATATCCTGAGTATGTTCTAGAATACTCTTTAAGTCCTCTTACTTGTAACTTATGTCTTCCAAACCAAATTATTTTTTCCTATAAATGTAAAAGTAAAATAGCTATAAAAATAAAAAAATATTTGATTTTCAATATACATTAAAAATCTAAAGTAAATTTTATACATTCCATGCCTTTTTAAAAGAGCTTTTCAATTTCCTAACCTATTTCATTTCCTTGCTTTGTGTTCCTTTTAAAAGAACATTATATTTTATATTAATCTTAAAACTAATAGATTCAATACAGGAAAAGGAAACTTGTTGACCTAGTTATAGTTGACATATATCTTTTGTATTGTTCATTGTAATGTTTAAACACTTATTTTCAAATATTATGAGAATAGGAAAAGAAAAAGATCCCTTTCTCTCAATTCTTCATAGCTTTCAACTTTAGCTTTCAAGATCAGTTGTACTGTTTTACTGTGGGGATTTGAAGAATTGGGGGAGACGTATAGTCAGCAAACCTATACATCCAGTGACAAATAGGTTTTAATTCCTTGATTTAAAATGCAATATACTCTTTCTTTAAATGAAGAGAAAAGTCAAATTGCATTTTCTTCTTTGGTCACTTATATCCCTTTTCTCCATTCCTGGATAAGAAAATAATCCCCTCTTTTATTTGATATGTCACATTTCTTTACTATATTATAAACAAAACCTCTAGTTTCTAAAAATATTTATTTAAAACATTTCCATCTTCAAATAAACTTCAGTCTCATTTGAATGATCTCATGTGGAAAAGAATCCATTTGGACATTTGAAATAATAAGGCCTCACACCGTGGTAATTTAAGTTTAATATCACTAATTCAAACTTATTTTTAACATAAATATATGTATTGATTTTATACTTAAAACATCTTAGAAATTTCTATACTGTTGCCTGGCTGAAATTTTGATTTGCTTTTCTTCCTCTTTGGTGTACCATGGGACCACAGGTTTCATATCATAGTATGTGGTACATGCATGATAAAGGTCACTTCCTGTCAAATAAGAGAAAGAATCACAGCAGCACAGGCTATGTGCTTATGGAAAACTGCCTAGTCTCTTAGCAAATTGAATCCTTCTCAGATAATTTGAGAAGTTACATAATCCCCTCTCACTTCCTTGCAAATAAATGAAAAGATTATTACTCTACATGACTTGTAAGTAGACTTTTATATTATTAAAAAGACAAAAGAAGAAATTTTCATAACATGAAGCACACAAAATATTTCACTTGTTGACTAATTTTCCAAATGTAAGTAAAAGGCTATATGTTAAATTTATCTACCTATATTATTGGCCTTTCATATAATATAACCAAGTTTATAGAATACATTGGAAATCATAAAATAAGAAAAACAAGCTAAATATTTATTTTTTACTCTGAGGGAAGAAAAATTAACACTCAGCATCTACTGTTGCTAGGAGCTACCTTTATTAACTGTATTCTAGTGACGAGGAAGTAAGACTCCAAAAGTTAACAGTGTAACTCAGGTCAAACCACTGGTGAATGACAGGGCAGCAAGCAAGTCCAGATCAGTCGGTCTATGTAGTTCACGACCTTCCCTTAAAAAAAAAAAAAGCCCATGCCTTTGTGATTTCAGAGAGGAAGGGAGAGAGAGAGATAGAAACATCAATGATGACAATCATTGATCGGCTGCTTCCTGTAGGCCTCCTACTGGGGATCGAGACGGCAACCTGGGCATGTGACCTGATTGGGAATCAAACTGCAACCTCTTGGTTCATAGGTCGATGCTCAACCACTGAGCCACACCAGCCGGCCACAACCTTCCCTTTGATGCCTGTGTCTTTGGTCTAAAATGACCAAACTAGAATGTGCAGGCAATATATTCACTTGCTGAGAGAAGACATATACTTATTTTCTCTTCTCTCTTTACATTTTTTTTAGATTAAGGAAGTTGGGATGGTATCTCTATTCTTAGTTTTTGCAATTGCCTCACTTCCCAATTCATCTGATCCCAAACGTGCCAATGGAAAAATAGGGAGATAATGCCCCCCCCTTTTTTTCTTTAGGCACATACAAAGGATTGGATGTGGTTTAGCTTTTGAAAACTGCCCCTGTTCATTTCAAGAATAAAGAAAATATCATAGGCACTTTTAAAATAAGTTTTAAAAAGGAAAAGAAATATAAGGCTTGAGGCAATAATGCATTGAGGATTTTTTAAAAAAATATTGTTCACTGAAAATCTTTTCTAGGCATAACAGCCAATTCCATTTGACTTCTTTTGCAGTTGAGGGCAGTGAAAACTTATGGAACAAAGATCCACTCACTGGTGTTTCCTACCAGATAAACTCCAAGTCTGCTTTAACTTGGCACCAAGCATGGAAGAGCTGCCAACAACAGAGTGCCGAACTCTTGAGCATCACAGAAATACATGAGCAAACATACATGACAGGTAATGACACGAAAAGAGAAATTTGTAAGTAAAGATCATGGCTATTTTCTTTCGGTATAGTTTAACTTAAAAGCAGACAACACAATTGACTGTAGACATCATAATAGAATCAGTCCCCAAGCAGGTGGTATGACAAATTTGCATCTTGAAAAGACTCTGGGCGGCTAAATAGGTTTGTTCTCAGGAGCCAACTTTGTTCTATCAGTTGTGACAGAACCTGTGCTAATAAGGACTCTGGGTGTTCATCTCAGCTCACAGTAGATGATGCCACAATTAATTAGTGATGTGATTCTTGGACATAAGACATGGATACCATGCTGGTCAAATACTGAAGGTCTAACCTGAAGCCAAAGATCTTCCATTAGCATCACAGAGCTCACAATGTTAAATGCAGCGCTGCCACCACAAGCAGGGCACGCCAAGAGCTGCTCTGAAACGGAGTCCTCCCTGTCTCCCCTTTCTACAACTCCCAGACTCTCTAATGCAGTGGTTCTCAACCTTTCTGATGCCGCGACCCTTTAACACAGTTCCTCATGTTGTGGTGACCCCCAACCATAACATCATTTTCGTTGCTACTTCATAACTGTAATTTTGCTACTGTTAATGATTCGTAATGAAAATATCTGTGTTTTCCGATGGTCTTAGGCTCTACAGCAGCGGCTCTCAACCTGTGGTCGCGACCTACAGGTTGAGAACCGCTAGCAGGGTCGCCTAAGACCATCGGAAAACACAGATATTTACGTTACGATTCATAACAGTAGCGAAATTACAGTTATGAAGTAGCAACGAAAATAATGTTATGGTTGGGGGTCACCACAACATGAGGAACTGTGTTAAAGGGTCGCGGCATCAGAAAGGTTGAGAACCACTGGTCTGATAGTTTGCAGGTGTTGATGACACTCTTTCCACGATGTGGTGTTGGTTTTTAAAGGTTCTGTTCTTGTGAAGATTAAAAAGGCCAATGTTTGCCTGAAATGAAAGAATTTGTTGGAGTTTCAACAATCCTCTTGAGGAACAGAGAGATTAGGACCAGAAATGAGTGTGAGAGAAAAGCATCCCAATTCCTTGCTCTAGATACCCGCCCTCTCCCCAGTTTACCTTGACTTTGCTATTAGACTAAAATAGAGTGTCCCCCAAAATGTCTACACACCCTTTGAATAATTATAAAGGCAGTGTTTATTAAAATAGATTTCATTTTCAAACTTGAGCTATAAGCTGTTAAAGGGTGCATACATTTTGGGGGGGACACCCTGTATATCTCTGATCCTGTGACTACCATGTTTGAAAAACCCTTAGTGGCTTCTCCTTTCCTATCAAATAATTCACAAAACACCTTTGCCTGACATTCAGTGGCTGTCATCTGCCCACTGACTACTGTTCTCCTTCAGGCATGTCTTAGCCTTGATAAAGGAAAAGTTTTGGATTCCTTATCCATGCCATACTTTCTCACTTCCACATCTTCCCCCATGCCATTTCTTACACCTAGAATTTCACCAACTTTATACAGCTGAAGTGCAGTGCTTCTCCATTTCCATCTACATTTCTCTCATTTGTTTACTACTCTTATAACAGTTAGCTACATACATGTCCTGCTATCCCTACAAAGGTATAAATACATTCATGTGGTATTTTTATTCATTCATTCAACAAGATGGCTGGTATCTGTGGGAAAGGCATCATGCTAGGTCCTGGTGACACAGTGGTGACCAAAGCCAGCCATGTGCTGTCCATCTGGAGCTAAAAGTCCAAATGGGGAAAACACACACAAGCAAGAAAACCTACCAACCAATAAATGCAAATTATAGTAAGTGCCATCAAGAAAACAAACCGAAGGCTGTGTGGAGAATGGCTTATGCAGGTAAATGGCTGAAAATGAGGAATGTCTCGTGAATATTTTTGTCCCCACCCCAAAGGGCATCACACAGAACCTCCCAAGGGCAAGAGTTTCCACGAATGTCTGCTGACTGACAAATGATGATGCAGCACAATCAGAATAATTATTTAGCAATCAGCCGCATAGTTGGACAAATGGTCAGTTTATGGCAAGAGGGCAGTAAGAGGGGTAGTTCCTAAATGCTAAGTTGCTTATTTATCACCAAAAGCTTTGTTAAAGTGAAGGTGCCTGGTGCAAGTCTAGAGATTCTAGATCACTAGGTGTGATGTGGGGCGAGGAATTTGCATATTCCCAGCCCTCCAGATGATTCTGGGGCAAGTGGTTGGGGGACCACACTACGTTAGTACCTGCTGTATCAGCAGTGCCTGCAATTCCAAATCACCAGGCAGCAGAGTGGAAGGGTAAAGAGCATGGGCTGGAGCCAGCCGGCCTGGGTGCAGCGCTGTGAAGCTGTGTTACTGATTGAGGTTACAGGCTGGGACCTTGGTTCTTCTCATCGATGCAGAAAACATTTTTTTAAATGTATTTTTTATTGATTTCAGAGAGGAAGGGAGAGGGAGAGAGAGATAGAAACATCAATAATGAGAGAGAATCATTGATCTGCTGCCTCCTGCATGTCCCGCACTGGGGATCAAGCCCACAACCCAGGCATGTGCCCTTGCCGGGAATCAAACCTGGGAATCTTCAGTCTGCAGGCTGACGCTCTTTCCACTGAGCAAACTGGCTAGGGCCAGAAAACATTTTTAAGATCAACAAAAATGAAAGTAAAGCAAAGTGGGATTTATTGGAGATATACTCCAAGCCAGGAGCAAGCCAGTTGAGAGAGACAATGGCCCCGAAATCCTGGGTTATATGGTTTAAATGAGGGATTTTCTGGGTGGAGACTTTCATTTGCATTCAAGGATGATTGACAGAAAAGGGTTACGTAAGTTTATTTCTTCTGGGCATGCCCTTATCCATAATGCATACAAAAAACCCCACGGGGTGGGGGGTCAAAACCGCAATGAAAATTTTATTGTAATTAGTCCAGGGCCGTAGTAAGGTTGCATTGAGGTCATGTCCTTTTCCTCTGAGCTTGCGCCAAGAACCGGCTGGTTCTGAACCTGCCTGCTGGCGGTCTGCTGGCTTTTCAGGACCGCCAGCAGACCGCCCTCAAGTCTAACTTCCTACCTAACAGTTGGGGAACCTTGGTGAGATCCCGTGAGACTTCTATGCCTCAGTGAGTTGATTTGTTAAAGGGGAGAGTTAGAGCAAGTTCCCAGCTTTACCTCATTCTCTAGGATTTCACTTTCTCCAACTCTTTTCAGATGATACTTTTCATCAACTAGAACACATTTCTCCCATAAGGAATTCATTTTGAATTGAATTTGAAGATGTGTATTGCATTCTTTTTTTGGTGGAAATTATGACACACATTTATTTAGCACAACCTTGTGAAATACACAAACAAAATGTAACTGGGTAAGAAATATTTATCTATTCCTAGTCCATTTTTGAGAACTATACCATGGACTGTTCTACTGTAATGAAGTATTTCTTGCAATCATTGAGCACCAAGGTAAACATTTATTAATTTTCTCCTTTCAGTCTAGGCAGCAACTCCCCGTTTTCTTTCAGTTATTATTAAGGAGATTGGTGACAGAAAAGCAACCTGACCTCGCTGTGTGCATTCATAAACTCGGAGATGAGAATATGCCTCAGACTGCCCAATAATTCTGTTTGGGATTGGTGTTTTGGGTCTCCCTAACATTGGCACAAAGTATCAGGGTGATTAATATTTACAACCATGTATAAAAATAAGGAGAATAAAGCACAGAAAAAGACAAAACTAAACTCATGTAGATGATTAAGGAAGAGAAAAGATGATTTAAGACAATCCTGGTGTTATTTGTGCACACTTGCATGGAGAGAAAAACCTATCAGAGTTTAAATGATTTCAATTGGCTGTTTGTTTGTTTTTTAATTTTAAGGAATTTGTTTTGGGGTTGTGTTATCTTGACTCTTTCCAGTTTTACTTGTTTTCTGGCTTTTGGGAAGCCAAAGGACCGGACACAGATTGCTTTTTAACTCTCTTCCCCGGTTACACAGAGGAAAGCGATGATGTTGGCAGGACAGCAGCTCTGCCCAGCTCTAGACTCATTCCCGGTGCCTGGCCCACTGTCAGGCTCCAGCTGCAGGAAATGCTTCCCTAATCAATGGGGGAAATTGTTGTGTCCCTCAGGAGAGCAAACAAGCTCTAAGAGATCAGAGGCTGAGTTCAGCTCAGATTCTTATTGAAATCTTACCCAACCCTCCAGAATTTTAGTCAGCATATTTTTAACATTTCCGGCTTTTCTCCAAATCAACAATATCATGCACTAGTTGGGGGGGGGGGGGGGGGGGGAGGGAGAGTCTGATGAAGAATTAAAAAACAAACAAGCAGATTTTTTTTTTTCTTGGAGGGGAGATATTCATGATATTTGATATTTACTGGGATAGATCAGGGAAGAATCTAGAAAAATAATGGTGTAAATGGAGATTTTGATCTACTCCATTTTGGGAAATATGCCACTAAAATGAAAAACAAAAAACAAAAAACGAGGGATTTTCTGGGTGGAGACTTTCATTTGCATGAAAGTCTCCCCCCCCCCCCCCCAAATTGTTATACTTTAAAGATAAGATTTCTTTTATGTAAGGATTTTGGGAATAAATATCATTTTTAAAAAATCTGTAAACTCACCTGGCCAGTGTTGCTCAATGATTGAACATTGACCCATGAACCAGGAGGTCACAGTTCTATTTCTGGTCAGGGCACATGCCCAGGTTGCAGGCTAGATCCCCAGTAGAGGGCCTGCAGGAGGCAGCTGATTGATGATTTTTTTCTCATCATTGATGTTTCTCTCTCCCCCTCTCCCTTCCTTTCTCGGAAATCAATAAAAAATATTTTTAAAAAGTGTAAGTCCATTTTATGATCCTGAGATCAAATGACCTGTCATTTATTGAACAGCTACTGTGTGCCAGACACGTGACTTTATTTCTACAGCTCACACCCACCTCCTCAATGAATATTATTGTCCTCAACTCTGTAGATGAGATAACAGACTAGGAACAGAAATGAGATACTTGCCTAATGTCTCGTGTTGAGAAAGTGGCTGAATTGGAATTCAGTGCTGTCTTTCCATTTCACTCTGCCTGGGTCTCACTAACAAACAGTAATCAAGGACCTGGTGGTCCCCAAAGCACTCAGTAGAATCCTTAATTATATGTCAGCACTCCAGTAAGTTTGTTCTGAACTGACCATCTGAATGCACAGTACCTGCAGGGCTAACTGCTTCCGCCCAAGCAGCCCATTCTTACATCACTCACCGTCATTTCATCATCCTCACTCTGTTTCTAACCTCAAAAAGGTTGGCACACTGCATTTAATCCTCAATTCCTGAATCAGAATGATAACTACATTTGTGCATGATTAGGATTTACAGAACTGAAAGGAGATATAGGAAGCGAAATTTGGCTTGCTGCTCTGATTGTTTTTGCCAGTTTCCGTTGTTGCTGGCTGAAAAACAAATTGGACTTCAATATAGAAAAAAATTGCCAATGTAATATTGGACATTAATGCTTGCTCTGTTATAACTAAGTTCAAAAGTAGGTATAGAACTATTTCAGATAATACGTTCAGGAAAATTAATAATCAAAATGTTTAGCATGTGGAATTGATGCTTTCTATAGTAATGTCATAGAAAATAATGTCATAGTAAAAAAACTTGGTCTCATAAAATTACAGAAGCACATCAGAGAAAAAAAGTGTGGCTGATGCTCATCAGCTTTAAGTGATATATTTGACACAAAGTTTGAGTTTTGTTTTTAAATCACACTTTTTGCCAAACTGACTTTCACATGGAATAATAATAATAATAATAATAATAATAAAATAATAATGGCAGTAGCTTACATTTATTGGGCACATACTATGTGTCAGGTCTTATTTTAATACTTAATTTAATTCTTCAGAACAAGCCTAGAAGTGTTACGGGATGGGAGAGGGCCTCTTCTCCCCCAGTTGCTCATGGGAATGGGGTTTTTGGGGTGCCACTGGAATAAGCATTTCCGGAGGCCCCCATAGGAGGATGATATATAGTAGAAAGCTTTCTTTCCATGGAATTACACCCCTGGGTTTCCAAAGTCCCATTTCCTTTTGCCCAGTCATTGAAGAAGTGTAGCTGGGCTTCGTAGAGCTAAGATCAGAGCCCGTGTCCAGAGTTTCCTTTCTGGGTCTGCACAGTCCGATCCAGCATCAGGCTAGCGTACTTTGCGTTTCCCCACTGCAGTCCATCAGTCCATTGCATACAGAGGGTCCACAGGAAAACATGGATATGGAGGAAACACAGGTGAAGGCAAGGAAGCCAAGAGCGAGCCACGAGCATAAGAGCAACAAGAGGGAGAATCCCTGTGTTTAGAACATTATGTGTTCCCAAATTTCTCCATGCTTGCAGTGGCCACGCCCATTCTGGCCAACCATCTCTGTTCCAGGTGTGATTGACAGGCAAGTACCTTTTCTGTGTCACACCAAGTTTTCCAGGCATGTGTCTATTTTTCCTTTTTTTGGGACCCCCTCCCCATTGTTTTGTAAGGAATAGAAGGGTCGTTCCCTGGGGAGTGCAAAGCTGCAGCTTCCTGGTGAAGCTGCCCAAATGACATGCCTATAACGAATGTCTGGCCTTCCTATTCTGCTCCTTTCCTATCCTATAGAATAAAAGCCTAATATGCTAAGTGTCTGGTGGTCTGGTCATCTGTTCAACCAATCAAAGCATAATATGCTAATGATATGCTAAGGCGTCTCAACCACTCGCTATGACGTGCACTGACCACCAGGAGGCAGATGCTCTGACCAATAGGTTAGCTTGCTGCTGGGGTCCGGCCGGTTGGGACTGAGTGAGACAGGCCAGAAATGCCCTGGAGCCCTCCCTCAGTCCCTCCCTGGCTGGCCAACCTCCCGCGTCCCTCCCCGGCCCCATTGTACACGGGTGGGTTCCCTCAGCCTGGCCTGTGCCCTCTCACAATCCAGGACCCTTCAGAGGATGTCAGAGAGCTGTTTTCGGCCTGATCCCGCAGGCCAGCCCGAGGGACCTCACTGGTGCATGAATTCATGCACTGGGCCTCTAGTTATTAATAACTAGCTAATTACAGCGGTATCCGAGATAGCTACAGCAGATGAGGAATGTCAAAGGATAAATATATCCCTTAAAGAGTGCTTATTTCTGAATTTAATTTCACTGCCTTTTCTGAATGTGAGTTTTGTTTCTGTTTTTGCTTTTGTTGTATAGGATTAACCAGTTCCTTGACTTCAGGACTCTGGATTGGACTTAACAGTCTGGGTTTGAACAGTGGATGGCAATGGAGTGGTGGCAGTCCGTTCCGTTATTTGAACTGGTTACCAGGTAAGGTAAAACATGTCTGTGGTTGAATTCATCTAAATTTTTCTTGATACTATGGGGACCTTCATCATCTCATGTGTAGGTCTAAAAGAGAATAAGTAGTTGGGAGACTATCAAATTCCGTTCATGTTTCACCTTGATTTGAAATCTGCCAACTAGATTTGAATAAACTAAAACTGTAGGATTATACCAGCTTCCTGGGATGAGGACTTGTCAGGCAGGATTATCACACAAATCAATACAAGTCTCTGTTACAGTATGAGTTCTAAGACTCTTCTTGATTTGCTAGGTATAAAACATTTGGGGATGACCAAGCCTTTCACAGCTTTTTAATTTTCTGGAGGACAGAAAATGCTCTGAACTAATTATTTCTACATTGTCATAACATACAGGTAACAGAACAAAAAAGGAGACTAAATAATAAATATGTTCCACATATACAGAAATTATTCAGAGAAAACAAGAAGACTAATGATGACAAAAAGTGTTCTTCTTATTCACCAATACCAGCCAGTGTTAGAAGTTGCATGAGGCAATGAATTGAGCATGGTTCTGATCCACCAACCCCATATCAATCTTGGTTCATTAAGAAAGAGTGCAAAGAACAATTAGTGATGTCTGCCATGCATGTGGGAAAGGCATAACCTATAGGTCACACCCTCATTTACAGGTTCTGCTATGGAAAAAAAACTGATGTGCTGTTTTTTTGGACGTTTATTTTTTAAAGCCATTAAATGGTTCTTGCATTTGGTTTAGATCAATGGTCGGCAAACTCATGAGTCAACAGAGCCAAATATCAATAGTACAACGATTGAAATTTCTTTTGAGAGCCAAAATTTTTAAACTTAAACTTCTTCTAACACCACTTCTTCAAAATAGACTTGCCCAGGCCGTGGTATTTTGTGGAAGAGCCACACTCAAGGGGCCAAAGAGCCGCATGTGGTTCGCGAGCCGCAGTTTGCCGACCACGGGTTTAGATAACTGAGCTCTCCATTTTTGTATTATTGAGGTATGCTATTTAAAAGAAAAAAACTTCAGAAAAATAATATTCAAAATAGATGCTGAAGCATGGGAGAGAATTTTTAGAGAATCTATTTTGGTTTAAATTGCTTAGGTTTTACTATGAGCTATAACCTTCAATGCATGATGGTTACAAGGCTGTCACTAGAGTCCTCCAGATAGCATCAGCTCTATCTTCTTCTAGAACATGGAAATAAACATTGCTGCAAAGGAATATGAGGCGTCCTTTTTTATGGGTGAGGATTTGGTTTGTCTGCCTACTCACTCAGCCAAATTAAACGGGAGAATACCAGTTGGGGTCAACCAGATCAATAGACAAAAATAATCATTTATGAGGGGATGAGTTTATTCTTCTTTGTTGCTTAATTATTGTACAACATTAGGCAGGACGGGTCACTTTATTATTCTTTTTGGGAGTGATGATTATAGTATTTAGCCACCCACATTCTAAGAGTTCAGTGAGAAAATTTGGAGGTTAACTTTAGTGAAGGTGAGCAATGAAATTAGGATGTTAACAAGAAAATAAGAGAAGTGACTTTCCTTATTAAATCAAGTTCCTGAGAAGTAAGTCCAAATTAAATCACCTTATGAAATAGTATGAGAGTTTCAACTAAAATTAGAAACCTTGTGGGATATTAGCAATTTTTCTTATTTAAATTGTTCAATCAAACATTCAATTGAGTAGTTATGACCAAGTAACACATTTATTTAAATACATTTATTTGGTGATGTAGAAGTATAAATTCAAATATATAACTATGGTAACCATTTAAGGACAGATAATTGATATATTAAAGTTGGTCGTTATGTTGTATGGATAAATAAATGTATAACATGATTTATTAGTTAACATATTAACCAATAGCTATAAAATTTAATATTGTTTCTTGAAAGTTTCTTTCTAGTACTGACACTGACACCTTATCTGTTAGTTAGGTTATATTGTGAGTTTTGTCACAATATCAATACATTTTAAAAACATCCTTATTCTTATCACTAACAATTTTTTTTCTTTGTATTCTATTCAAGCAACTTTCAAAAAATTTTGACAAAGCCTTTATGGAGCAGGTAACATAATTCCCATCTTACAGAAAGGGGAAGTGAGGTCCAGATGCAGGTTATATACATGTCAAAAGTCAGAAAGCAGTCATTAACAAAATGTGGCTCATTCACCCTGTCTTCAGGTGTGCAATGGAACTAGCTTATACCTCTTGTGTTAGCAAAGTTAACTTCATCTGGTTCTTTAATAAGATTCTGATTAAAAATGGGATACGGGGTCAGATATTAAAAATATTCTTTTCAGGCTGAGTTGAAAGTCTTGAGTCATAGTTCTGGGTGCACTTTTTAGCACACATTACTGCTTCCAGCAACCCTTCCCTTGTCTGTCTCCTCCCCATCGTCTTTCTTTTCTGTCTCCACTTTCTAATTGGAGAAAGTCTTCCCATGTCCAGAAATGGTCTAGTCTGGTCTTCACAGTGAGCTTGACTTTGTTTTCTTGGTGGATATTGACAGTGCTTAATAGAGCTGTTTTTTGGTTGGGTCCATCTCTATTATACATCCATATCCCAGGATGAAGATTGTTCAGGTTTTAAGGCCCAACTTTATTATTTGATATTATGAAAAGAAGTTATTTTAAAGAAGTAAATTTGCATAATTAAAATTTTAGTCATTGAAATGATCCAACAAGAAAACAGACACCCAATGTGGTTTTTACTCTGCAGTCAATAAACATTTATTTGTGAATGTGTAGCAAAAGATGGGATGGGGATCCATTAATCCCCGAGGATGGAGATGTGGGCTGAGGGGGCTATCTACTTGCAATACCTGTAATACTCCCATTTTATTTCTTTTCCCCAAAGGAAGTCCATCAACAGAACCTGGACAAAGCTGTGTGTCACTAAATCCTGGGAAGAATGCTAAATGGGAAAATCTGAACTGTGCTCAGAAACTAGGCTACATTTGTAAAAAGGGCAACACAACTTTGAATCCTTTTGTTATTCCCTTAGGTAAGTGATCTATTTGATCTGAAGTACATATTAATATTGTAATTTAACAATAAAGTTACAGGTGAGTTATACTGTATGAAAGGACAGGTTTGGTGGATAATTTATGGAGGCAACTTAATGATATTCCTACAACATTTGTTTTTTTTGATTCCTACTCCTGACCACTGCCATTTCCTGAGTGTGCTGTGGGGTTCAGGCATGTGCAAAGCCTTTGACAGAACACAAGTTAGAATTTTACCTTCACAGCAGCCCTGTAAATTAGGTATTCTTATTCACACATTACAGGTGAGGAGAAAGATATTCAAAGGCGGTATAAAGCATGCACATGCGACAAAATCAGAATCCAAGCTAGGAAATATATGTCTGAAAGAGATTTTTAAAAATATATTTTTATTGATTTCAGAGAGGGAGGGAAAGGGAGAGAGAGATAGAAACATCAATGATGAGAGAGAATCATTGATTGGCTTTCTCTTGCACACCCCCTACTGGGGATCGAATCTGCAACCCAGGCATGTGCCCTTGACTGGAATTGAACCCGGGACCCTTTAGTCTTTGGGCTGATGCTCTATTCACTGAGCCAAACCAGGTAGGGTTGAAAAATATATGTATTTTTTAATGTCCTCACTATTTAGGGTCTATCTGGGCTCTACTGCTATTCAAATTAACATCGTACACTGAAGTCTTCACAAAAATGGAATAAAACATCCCAACAGTAATAATTGAATTTTATATATAGGCTATAACACAGGGAAAAATTCAATTATGCTCTCTATCATAATTTTATGGAAGAATTTAACTATTAAGGCAAGATTGCATTCTTTCTACAAGTTGGCCAAAAGCAAACAAAGTACATATTTTTCACTAACAGCTATTTTTGTAGGAACACAGTACTTTAAAGAAATTTATATATGTACATATGTATGTATGTATGTATGTATGTATGTATGTATTGTGCTTGGGAAATCTGTCATTATTAACTTTTTTCTCCTTGAATTTTAAAAGCAATTTTATTTATTTTAAAATATGATTGACATGGCTAGAAAATAAAAAAGTACAAATGATAAATAATAATATTTTCTCCCAACCTCTTACTTCTAACTCCCACATCCCATCCCTGAGTAACTGTTTCTGGATGTATATCTTTATCTAATTATTCTATGAATATATAAACAAATATGTTTATTATTATTTTTATCTGTTCCATACAAATGGAAGCATGCTATCCATATATTCTTTACTTTTTTCACTTAATGACAATTTTGGACATAATTTTATATAGTGCATAAAAATTATGTGTGAATTTTTATAGCCATCACAGAGAGAGAATATATATATATATATATATATATATATATATATATATATATATATTTGACAAGTGCCCTATTAATGGATCTTAGTTTACTTCCAATTTTTATTGTTACAAAGAGTCCTACAGTGAATAACTTTATACACATGTAATTTCATACATGTGATAATTCCTAGAAGTGAAGCTGCTGATCAAAGAGTAGCTGTGTTTGCAATTTTAGTAGATGGAGATATGGCCAAGATCTCCGTGAACATACCAGTAGATGAGGGTCCCGGTTATTGGGCCTGATCACACTTTACAGGATCACCATTATGACTCTGGCCTGCCTCAGGGAGACCTCCTTCATTCTTGTATTTTATCTCCTTTGTTGTTCCCATGGGAGAAATAGTATCATTCTTCCTCCTTGGAAGAGCTTGTACAATTCTCCTTCAGAAGACTTGGAAGTGCCCCTTTGGGGAAGAGGAGAATGGTTGTTTCATAGTTTTTCTGGTACAGGAGGCAGAATTCTGTAACTTGACCTTGTTGCTTATTCCCTCAGTTTTAGGCTCCTCATCTATGAAGTGGGAATATTGATACCCATTCCTCCTATGAACATTGGTTCATATTGTCAAACGCATAGTAAATTATTCCGATTTCTCTACCTTTCCTCAAATTACATCACTTGCTAACACTTCCCGTGGTTTTTAAATGTCTCTATATACTTCCTGGGTTAATCATGCTATCTTATCTTATCTTATCTATATATTCCGATTTCTCTACCTTTCCTCAAATTACATCACTTGCTAACACTTCCCAGTGGTTTTTAAATGTCTCCATATACTTCCTGGGTTAATCATGCTATCTTATCTATAAAGTCAAGTAAGCCAGATTTTGAAAAGCATATCAGAGATCAAACTATACAGCACCTGACTGGTGACCTATTGGGCAAGGATTCCACCTCAGACCCTGTTGGTCCTTGCAACATCACCCTATCTGTCCATAATTCCTGGGCCCCTACAGCTGTGCTGTCTAGTTTAATAGCCTCTAACCACATGTGGCCATTGAGCACATGAAAGTGGCTAGTTCCGATGGACATGTGCTAGAATGTAAAATACATACTGGGCTTCCAAGACTTTTTAGGCAAAAATAAAAGGGGGCGGGGAAATAGCTCATTGTTAATTTTTTAAAATTGATTGCATGTTAAAATGGATATTTTGGATAAATTGGGTTAAATGAAATATATTATTAAAATTTAACTTACCTGTTTCTTTTTATGTTTATTTCACTTGCAATACCTGTAATACTAGGACATTTGTAATTTAATATGTTTATTTCACTTGCGATACCTGTAAACCTAGGACACTTGTCATTGTGCATGTGGCTCATATACTTATTGGGCAGGTCTGCTCAGAGGAACAGGCCATCTTTTGTGGCTGCCCCGCGGAACTCTCTTTCACTGCCTGTTTCCATGTTTTAAAAGATTTTTAAAAGTTCATCTGTTCAGGGTTAGAAGTCCTGAGCGTTTGCTGACATTATTTTCAGTTTCATAGGCAGCAAAATTAAAATATCCCACCAGAGGGCTCCAGAGATATACTAACATATTTTCTTTTTGGTAACTACTGGAAGTGTGCAAATGTATATTGCATTGAGAGAATTTTTGAAAGTATGCATTTTTCTATTACACTAATGGAGTGTTTGGTCACTATAACTCCCTATTGACTTGAATGACTACTGTGCACAGAATCCCGGGCTTACACAAAGATGTTGCAGATAGTCCTAGCCTTTAAGAGAAAATAGGACTGATACATTAAATGCATAGCAGAGGTGCCCTATATAGAACAGTTGCTCAGGCAGCACATTGAGAACAGTTAATATCAAATTTAAATATATAAATTGATGTTCCCTTGGTAACATAACCCCTCTTTAAGCAAAGTGTGATGTTAAATTGCTGTTTGAAATAATGTCTGTAAAATGGTAATTGTAAACTGCTGTACATCAGATACAACTTCAGTTCCTTTTCTTGACCAACATTCACTACACTTACCATGTGCCAGGCCCTGTGCACATATGTAGATGAATTTGGTGAGTCTCTGTCTTCCTAGGTATTACTTCCCCCAGCTCATTACCATTATGATATATTATATTTTTGTAATGTATAATCAAAATTATGAAACTTGACCATAACCTATTAGCAGCAATAATTAGGATATTGGCCACTATTTTTGGTTTGATTAAATAGTAAATGTGTGGCATTTGTAATTTATAGTCACATTATCTCAAATGTTTTCTAACTCAGAAACAGTGAGAACGGGGAGCTTAATGTTAGCATTAATATTAATATTATTAGAAATGCTTTACATATATGGACACTTTGGCTCATGTGATGTGACTTGCCCATGATCACACACTTGTGGCAAACTCAGGTTTTGCCTGAAAGACTTCTGAACCAAATCCCTGTGATTTCCACAATATTACATGTCAACTTTTGGGAGCAAGTCAATGGTACTGGGTTGGTTCAGAGGCTCGGGTGGCCAGCTCAAACTGCTGAAGTTTCAGAAGCTCCTTGCTGGCCCCCTGCCCTCCTGCCCCCATTCTATTTCCTGTTTAAACACCTCTTTCTCATGCCTACCTAATAGTGCTTCTCCAAGGAATGCCTGGCTCCCTGATGTTCAAATAATAGAGATAAATCGAAATCTTTTAAGCAATGCATTGTATGTGAAACCATTTGTGCTTCCAGTATTTACATAACATGCTTAGTTCAGATTTGTTGATGAAGAAACACAGGTAAAATGAGACAGTCTATTGTACCTTCATGTGGCCTGTACTAAGTACAGGTTTTTTGTTTTGTTTTTTAAATATTGATTTTAGATAGGAGAGAGAGAGAGAGAGAGAGAGAGAGAGAGAGAGAGAGAGAGACATCGACTTGAAAGGGAAACATTGATTGATTGCTACTCACACTCGCCCCTATAGGGAATCAAACCCGAAACCTGGATATGTGCCCTGACTGGGAACCGAATCCTGCACCTTTTGGTGTACGAGAGGATTCTCCAACCAAGTGAGCCACACCGGCCGGGGCAGTACAATTAAAAAAAGAAAAAGAAAAAGAGATTTCCCATTTAGCTTTGTTTTAAATGAATGAGGCATTCACATATTTTTAGTCTTAAAGCAAACACAATGTAGTTTTTTTGTGAATGGCAAGAAGTAAAAAATAATCTCACTTTTATTTGTCCATAACTATGAACTATTTTCTATATAGAATGGTAGAAATGTTATTACAATAAAATAAACTCCAACACCTTCCCTTTTAAATGGTTTCCAAATCCTTTTTTTCTTCTAGAAAGTGATGTGCCTACTAACTGCCCCCCTCAGTGGTGGCCATACACAGGTAACTGTTACAAGATTCACAGAGAGGAGAAGAAAATCCAAAGAGATGCCTTGATTGCATGCAGGAAGGAAGGTGGTGATCTAGCAAGTATCCACACCATCGAGGAATTTGACTTCATTATCTCCCAGCTGGGTTACGGTAAGAACTTACATCAATAATTTGCTTGACTTGAGTCTTTCCCACTCGCTGCTCATGTCTGGAAAATTTAATCATGAATGTGAAATATATTAAGTTCAAACTAATACTTCAATGATCAATGTAATAAACTTAATAATATATATGAATCATTCCTAAAATGTAAAAAATTGTATATGTTTTTAAAGAATTTTTATCACTAAGAGCTCATTGGATTTATTTTTCTTTTACTATGTAATCCCTTTATGGATACTTTAAAAAATATTATTTTTATATATATAATCTGGATTCAGAGCAGTCTACCTTACATTTCTCAATAGTATTTCATTTTTTTGTAGTTATTTGTGCATGTGTGTGTGTGTGTGTGTGTGTGTGTGTGTGTATACATACATTTAAGGCCTATATTTTATCTCACAAGCCAGGTCTCTAAATGAAGCATCTCATACTTTGGACTTGTTTATGCTGCTGGAATGTTGAGCAGTGCAAGAAATAGGATATTTTATTGGATGCTGGCCTCAATCTTTTAAAGAAATTTATGTCTCCATTTTACATACATCACTTAAGAAATGTATAGAAAACATCATAACTAAAATATTGTAAAGTTTTCAAAAATTGAAAAAAGTTTGTTAAAAAAAGTGGGGAGAATGAGTTGGGGATTCAATCTTACCCTGAAGAGGGGGATGAGGAGGAACCTAATCATAACGAGCTTCCTCGTTATTTGCTGATTAAATGATGATCGCTTTCTGCTTCCACTGATGAGACTTTTGAATGACTGCAGCTGCGAACAAACAAGAGGAAATGGATGGTGGCGGTGGTGGGGACTGCTTCCTGACAATGGATAGGAGTGGGGGGAGGGAAGAGGAAAAGCCATTGACAAATAGAAAAATGGTTTCAGAGAAAGATGTAAAAGACCCCAAAGCCTAGTACCCCTGGCACCTGTGTCAGACGCAACCCTTCCTCCGCTTCCCTCTGAGCCGATTGGGCCCGCTGACAGACTGCTGCAGCCTATAAGCGACTTCCTGATTGTTCTCTATCTACCTCTTCTCTCTTTACCGGGATGATAATGTAGTCAAAACTGATGTATCAGAATAATATCATGACATATAAGTTATGAGACATAATAAATAATAAAGTTTACAAATGAATCAGTGGAAAACAGATTAGTTAAGATGCTGTAGGGGTAACGTGCAAACTTTGCTGTTTATGTAATATGATATAATAATGAGAGAACCTTATATGTTTATTGCTATAGTTTTTGGGAAGTTGGATGACAAAGTTTTCTTTTATTCAGCTTGAAAATTCATAAATTTTTACTTAGGAAACCTCTTTTTATTATCCATAATGATTTCTTTAAAACAATGAAAATAATATTGATAAAAATAAAGAATAGTTACAAAATTGAATTGTTTCTAAATCAAAAGCCTACCCTGGCCAGTGGTTAGAGCATTGGCCCATGCACTGGAGGGTGAGGGTTCAATTCCTAGTCAAGGGCAAGTACCTAGGTTTCCGGTTTGATCTCTTGCCCCAGTCAGGGCAAGTGAGGGAGGCAACCAATCAATGTGCCTCTGTCACATAACTCTCTCTCTCTCTCTCTCTCTCTCTCTCTCTCTCTCTCTCTTCTCTTCTCTCTCTCTCTTTCTCTCTCCCTACCCTCATTTGTCACTTCCTTCCACTCTCTAAAAATCAATGGAAAAAAATATCCTTGGGTGAGGATTAACAACAACAAAAGAATAAAAACCAAAGTCTAGGAAACCTTTTTTTAGCTATTTGAAATATCTTTTATGTGACTCATGGAAAGACAGTGGGTAAATTGGGACCTGCACATATAAATTATAACTATATCAACTAAGACAGCCTCCCTACTGATTTATAAGAATCAGCTTAACACCTTTACACTTACATCTTATATATTTTTGTAGGATCAAAATTGTGCTTTGGAATTACCAAAGCTGGAGGGGGGGGGTGGGGGAACAGTTCAGTGAGAAAAATATTTATAGAAAACTCTCAATACTTTATTATAATTGTGGTACTTGGGAGTTAGGTTTTCTTTAGTATTTAACCTAAATCCTTGAGGTGTGGGTACATGAGGCCATTTTGAAGCCTATATTGGGCTGCTCAAAAAGATTATGATCTGCCAAATTAGGTGAAAGGAAAAGGGATCATGATGGCAATGTCAGTCACTCTTTATGGTGCTGGAAACATCTGCGGGTGTTGGCGCTAGGCCAGTCTGGGACTTCTCCAAAGCAAAGTTGGGTGACAACTTTAGGAGGAAGAGACAAACTGTTTAGGGAAATTCCAGTGTGGCATTTTTCTCATTTTCTACTACAAAATCATCTTTAAAATCCTTTGGCAGGTAATTTTATTTTACAGCTTAAAGAACATAAATCAGGCACTCAGGATGGAATTCACAGTAGTGCAATTGATATTGAATTGTGTATTCTTTCATTTGATTAAATTTGGAATTGTATCTGTTTTTAGCTGCGAAATCCCAGGCCTTCACTGTTGTCCCATTTTAGTCATGATATTTAAAATTATAACTACTGATAAAATCAATAATGAAAATCATAGAATTTTAAAACAAAATAATCACATTTTATATCTAGTCCTGGTTGTTTTTATTTTAACCTTTATTTGCTATTTGGGTTCTTCTTGTGTTTAATGGTGAAAATAATTCCAGACTCATTCGTATTTATAGACTAATAAATAAGTGCCAAATGTTGGGACACAGCCCAACTCCTCAGTCTATGCGTTTTTTCAGTGTATAGATCATTTTCACGTGACAACAATACAGTCAATAAAATAAAATGTTCTTGTTACTAGCACAGTCAATAAAGTAAATGTGGTTTTTAATATTTATTATTTTGAAACACACATACGATTTAATAGTAGTCAAGTAGATTTAAATATAAATAAATGCCATATTTCCAACACGACAAGTACAGTTGTTATAATTTTTTTTATAACAAAAAAAATAGCTTCACGAGATAGAGGGTAATGATAGATGCACCTCAATTTCATTTTTGCAATTCTTAGGAGATACAATTTGCAGTAGCACAACAAAAGAATACAGTCACATTCACTTTGTAAAGAGTACATTACAAAAATAGGTAGAGGCAAAGAAGCATCGAACAGACTGTCCAACTACAGTGAGAAAGTAGGGGAGGGTTGTGGGGGTAAGAGATCAACTTAAGGACTTGTATGCATGCATATAAGCACAACCAACAGACACAAGACACTGGTGGAGGGGGGGGGGTGAGGGCAAGTGCGGGTGTGGGGAGTGGTAGGGGAGGCGGGGGGGAGGTCAATGGGGGGAAAAAGGAGACATATGTACTACTATTTGTAATACCTTAAACAATAAAATTAAATTTAAAAAAAAGATTCAAGGGAAACAAAACAAATAAGAGTACATTACACAATTAAAATTGATACCGTCAGGTGTCACTCACATCTCAGTCTACAGCATGCAGATCAGATTAACACTCAAGAGGACGGTCCTTATGTTAGTTACAGAATCAACAGACGAAGTATTGTTGATAGCAGAGGGCCTTTCCTTCCGGATAACCTCCTGACCTTTGGAATGCAAACTTTGTGTACATTACTTCTGTGTTTTTCTTCTGGTTTAGAGCCAAATGACGAGTTATGGATTGGCTTAAATGACCTCAAGATTCAAATGTATTTTGAATGGAGTGATGGGACCCCAGTGACATTCACCAAATGGCTCCGTGGAGAACCAAGCCATGAAAACAATAGGCAGGAAGATTGTGTTGTGATGAAAGGCAAGGTGAGGCAACTTTAATAACTGATAGCTACCAAAAGCCACAAGGAAACTTTCCCCACTTATTACATATGGCTGTTTAGATTGTTTCTGGTCTAGGTTAATTGACATAGATCAAGGTTGAACTAAAATTCAAATTGAATTTCTTAAATCTTTCTCAATTGTTTAGCAGTCAAATTTTCAAAAGGCCCCACAGAAACTTTCGAGTCAAGGTTGAAATCAACCAATAATTAATATTCATATATTGTTCCTGTCCTGGGTTCTAAATGGTGAATTGATTAATCAATTCAGAGCTTTGATTCTCCTTTCAACTGATTGCTCTGAGTAGCTATAGACCTAGTTAGACCTATTCTGGGCTCCACAGCCTTGAATCTGTGCTTGGAGAGTTACATTAGTTTGTTTTTCTTTTTTGCCTATATGGAGGTGCCAAATATGAAAAGATCCCTCTAAGCTGTGGGTTAGATATCTAATATATAAACACATATTGGGGGCTGCAATCTCCCTTTACATCTTTGTAGCCAGAGTAAAATTTGCTGTTCCTTGTAAAACGTCAGTTTACCTTTCCTTCGCATAGGTGCCATTTTCTTTTAATAACCTCAAATCTTTGTTTTTCCTCTTCGGAGGCACAATTATGAGAAAATAGCGTCACGGTCAAACAACTGATAATCATTAAGTTTTCCTCTTTGCTTCCCGCAGGATGGGTACTGGGCAGATCGGGCCTGCGAGCGGTCTCTGGGCTACATCTGTAAGATGAAGTCACAAGCCCAAGGGCCAGGAATAGTGGAAGTGGAACCAGGCTGCCGGAAAGTGAGTACCGACGTTCCCGATAACTTGAGCTCAGCGAATATATGCCATACTTGGCTTTATTTTTGCCTGAGATAGCCAAGTGTTTCAACTGTTTAAAAATGCAATGGTTTATTGTTAGTGTTTTGTATCATTGTTCTCTCTAAAGCCTTCTTGACAGTTAATATGGGGTGTGTGTGGTCAGTAGCAACTTTCAGAATGCCACGGGAATTGGAGGAAAGAGAACGGGGAATAAAATGACACACTGAATGGAGCCTGGAGAGGGTAACAAGATTAAGGCAGGTCATGGGACAAGTTATCATCAGGGTATTGGCAGTCTAGGACCTGTGGGTTGTCAAGGACATTTCCAGTAGAAAACCTTAAGTTGCAGATAGCAAACAATCCTTAGTCACTTTTCCATTTATAACATTTCTGATGAGCTACTTCTACTGGGGATTCCTCCCCATAGAGGCAGGAGATCTAAACTCTAACTGCTAGTGGCCGGCAGTAACTGCTTTAAACTATTGAATAAAGCCATGCACTCCTATTGTGTGCCAACCTGACCTGTATAACAGTTAGCAATATCTCCCTGTGGTCTTATTTTTCTTTGAGGTTAAAGTAAAGGATCTATGTAAAAGTGAAAAGAAACTACAAAATCCAGGGTGTATGGTTATCATTTTTCTGGTTGCTAAGTGGCCCAGCTTCCGCTTTTTTCCTTTCTCACTTCTCTTGGATAAAAATAAAGCAGAAATGAATTTTCTTTCCAAGAGTATCATGTTGTGATCAAATCATCTTATACCAAACACCAACAGACTGAGAATTCATGAATCATAATTTAGTACTGTACAAATAAACCATGAAGCAACATGGAGCAGAAAATCAGTCTTTTAAAAGTATAAAGGATCTTAGTGGTGACAAAATTCCCCTTTTAATTTTTTGCATTCTGGAACTTTCAGTTCAGAGAAGTGATAACTTTCTTAGAGTTACACCAAGGCAAGACTAACTTCCAGTCTCCTGTCACCAGCCCACTGCACTTTCACTACTGGTTTCATTCCCAGTACACTTATATAGTCTTTGCCTAATCATATGCATATGTATATTATAATTTTATATAAATAAATAATCCTTAAATTTTATTACTTCTATGCAAAGTTATAAATACAGTCTATTAATTCTTAAATTTAAAAAAAAATTTATTTGATTTTAGAGAGAGAGGAAGCAGAGAGAGAAACATTGATTTGCTATTCCACTTATTTATGCATTCATTAGTTGTTTCCTGTATGTGTCCTGACTGGAGATTGAATCCACAACCTTGTGGTATCTGATGCTCTAACCAACAGAGCTACCCGGCTAGGGAAATTAATTCTTATAGCCATCCTATCTAATAAAATAGTAATATGCAAATTGACCATCACTCCAACACACAAGATGGCTGCCCCCATGCGGTCAAAGATGGCTGCCCCCATGTGGACACAAGATGGCCACCACAAGATGGCCAGTAGGGGAGAGCAATTGGGAGGGACCAGGCCTGCAAGGGAGGGCAGTTGTGGGTGATCAGGCCAGCATGGGAGGGCAGTTTGGAGGGACCAGGCCTGCAAGGGAGGGCAGTTGGGGGTGATCAAGCCTGCAGGGGAGGGCAGTTAGGGGTGACCAGGCTGGCAGAGGAGGGAAGTTGGGGACGACCAGGCCTGCAGGGAAGAGTAGTTGCGGGGGACCCAGGCCTGCAGGGGACGGGAGTTGGGGGTGACCAGGCTGGCAGGGAGGGTAGTTAGGGGTGACCAGGCCTGCAGGGGAGGGCAGTTATGGGCAATCAGGCTGGCAGGGGAGCAGTTAGGCATCAATCAGGCTGGCAGGGGAGTGGTTAGGGGGTGATCAGGCTGGCAGGCAGAAGTGGTTAGGGGCAATCAGAAAGGCAGGCTGGTGTGCAGTTGGGAGCCAGCAGTCCTGGATTGTGAGAGGGATGTCCAACTGCCGGTTTAGGCCTGATCCTACTGGGATCATGCCTAAATGTGCAGTCGGACATCCCTTGAGGGGTCCCAGATTGGAGAGGGTGCAGGCTGGGCTGAGGGACACACATACCCATGCACGAATTTTGTGCACTGGGCCTCTAGTCTCTCTTTATAAAAGCCTAATATGCTAATTGTCCCTCCGACTGTTCAACCATTTGGCCAGTTGCTGTAATGCACACTGACCATCAGAGGACAGACACTCTGACTGGTAGGTTAGCTTGCTGCAGGGGTCTGGCCGATCGGGACTGAGTGAGACAGGCCAGACATGCCCTGGAGCCCTCCCACAGTCCCTCCACGGCTCCAATCGTGCACCAGTGGGGTCCCTCGGCCTGGCCTGCACCCTCTGGTAATCTGGGACCCCTCAGGGGATGTCAGAGAGCTGGTTTCGGCCTGATCCCCACAGGCCAGGTAGAGGGACCCCACCGGTGCATGAATTCATGCATCAGGCCTCTAGTAATCTGATATAATCCAATTTAATCATTAGGGTGAGAATAGAAAAATATTTTAGTAAGAAGCAACTGTTTGTTGAGTGCAGTTATTATGCTCTCATTCACTATAAAGGACACATGTTATGTTCCTAATTAGATAAAAGAGGAAACTGAAGCCCAGAGATATTAAATAATTTGGCCAGTTTGAAAACACCTGCTCTAGGCAGTGACTTCCTCCAAGGTCTAGGAAGACTAGAAAAAAAAGTCCAGTAGATAAAAAGGAATATAAGATAGTTTTTTTTTGTGTCTGGGTGGGTCTGGGCACTGCGTGGTGGTGTAGGGGTCTTTTTAAGAATTCAAAATCATGGGCCTGCTGTCATACTGATCTGGGATTCAGTTTTCAATTCATTGCTTACCTGTGTGGGAAACATTGAGCTAAGAAATTAACATAGCCCTAACCGGTTTGGCTCAGTGCACGGGAGTGTCAGCCTGCAGACTCCAGGGTCCCAGGTTTGATTCCGGTCAAGGGCATGTGCCGTGGTTGCGGGCACATCCCCAGTGGGGGGTGTGCAGAAGGCAGCTGATTGATGTTTCTTTCTCATCGATGTTTCTCTCTCCCTCTCCCTTCCTCTCTGTAAAAAATCAATAAAATACATTAAAAAAAAGAGAAATGAACATAAAGTGGTCCTGTGTTACTAATATTCTAGGGTATCTGCCAGATGCAAATGTGAATTCTCTTTATACAGAAGTCTCTTTTTCCAGGCTGTCCAGGAATCCAACAGATGAGTTTGAAATTCAAAAATATAAAATACTAGAGGCCTGATGCATGAAATTTGTGCAAGGGGCTCGGCTCTCTCAGCCCCGGCTGCCTTGGCCAGCACTCGCAGCTTCATCCGGAAGGTTGTCCGGCTGGTTGTTCTGCTGTTCAGTCTAATTAGCATATTAGGTCTTTATTATATAGGATACCATCAGGAGCTTTAGATGATGGAATTAATGGATACAATATTAAAATGGATGTATTTTAAAATGCTCAGAGAAGTAAAAGGTATAGTTGAAACTATGGAACAGCCACCATGTTTTAACCCAGGAATGATTTAGAAGTTGTGTGTGTGTGCGGATGGGTGTGTATGTTGATAGTGATGGGGGTTTTGGTAGTGGTTTGTTTTCTAGTTTCTAAATAATTGGGAGGTACTATTGGTTTTAATTTCCCTGCATTGTGAGCATATAAAGGTGTTGTTTCTGTTATTTGTTGAGATTTTTTAATGATCTTATTCATAGTTGGTTTTTGTAAATATTCCATGTATGCTTGAACAGAATGATATATGTTGACTAGATAAAATTTAGCACTTATATTATCCAGATATTCTATATTCCTAATATTTTGTCTGGTTGGCAAAATATTCTCCTTGTAGTTCTGTCAATTTTTGATTTATATACTTTGATCTGTGTTATATCTTTCTGATGAATCAGTTCTTTATGTAATTGCTTTATTCATAATAATGCTTTTTTAAATCATAAAGTTAATTTTAAATGATACTAATGTTGTTACAGAAAATATCTTTTGCTTGATATTTCCCTAGAACCTCTTTTTCCAACTAATTGTTTTTAATCATCCTATTTTAGGGACTGTTCTTATAAACATATAACTATATTTTTATTTTTGATCTAATTTGAGGTACTCTGCTTTAACATGTTAAGCGCCATGTCAGTCACCAGTGACTGAAATGGAAAAGAAGACAAAACAGGCTTGGCGCTTAACGTGTTAACCGGCAAACTTAGAGTTTAAATTTGTTTTACATTCTGCTATATTCTTACTAGAGGCCCTGTGCACAAAATTCATGCAAGGGGCTCAGCCCTCACAGCCCCGGCTGCCTCGGCGTTGTCTGGAAGGTTGTCTGGACAGTCATTCAGCTGTTCGGTCTAATTAGCATATTAGCTGTTTATTATATAGAACTAGAGGCCCGGTGCACAAAAATTCGTGCACAGTGGGGGGTCCCTCAACCCAGCCTGGGACCCCTCAGGGGATGCCGGTTTAGGCCTGAGCAGGGATTAGGCCTAAACTGGAAATTGGACATCCCTCTTGCAATCTGGGACTGCTGTCTCCTAACCACTCGCCTGCCTGCCTGATCACCTCTAACCACTCTACCTGCCTGCCTGATGCCCCTAACTACTCCCCTGCCTGCCTGATCACCCCTAACCGCCTCTGCCTGCTGGCCTGATCACCCATAACTGCCCTCCCCTGCCGGCCTGATTGCCCTTAACCACCTCTGCCTCAGCCCCCGCCACTGTGGCTTTGTCTGGAAGGACATCAGGAGGGATGTCTGGAAGATGTCCTATCTAATTAGCATATTACCCTTTTATTAGTATAGATTAGTTTCTACTGTCTTATTTTGCACTTTATTTTGTTGACAATTCAGTTTTATCTTCTTTCATCTCCTTCCCTGCACCCATTGGTTCTATTGAATATCTTTATTCCATTTTTCTCTCCTACACATTTGGGAATTATACATGCTACTTCTGTTTTTTAAATGCTTAACCTTATGCTTTTAACATGCATTCCTGACTTGAAGTTAAAGTTATTAAGTATCTCTCTCTTCTTTCTGAAAAAAATAAAGATTATTATTCTACTTAAGCATTAAAATTTTTTTTTAATTTTGAAAAATGTTAGACTCACAAGAAATTTTAAAAAAAGAACACATAGAATTCCCCTCTACTATCCATTCTATTGCTTCCAATAATCATATCTTATCAAACTAGTGTACATTATCACAACCAGGTAATTGACATGAATACAATACTATTAACTAAACTACAGATCTTATATTCCATTATTTAACTTTCCACAGCCAATTAGCTATCTTTGCTATTTGTACATTAGACCTGGATTTATGAAGACATTTATTGATATCTTTGTTCAGTGTAGACTTCTAGCCAACTCATTCCTCCTGATTTAAAATTCCTTCTTGCCAAAGTAAACCTTTCAGGAGTTTTTTCACTGGTGATCTGGGAGAGTAAAATTCTCTATCTTGTTTGAAAATGTCTTGAATTTATCCTCTCCCTGCACAATAATTTAGACAGGTCATTTTAGAGTTCTAGATTGACAGCTGTTTTCTGGTATTACTTTATATATTGTTTTATTTTTTCCTGGCCTTTATTTTTGCCATTGGAATTCCTGTTATTAGACTAATCTTTCCTTTTCAAAAAGTGGGTCATCTGTATTTTCTTTCTGGTTGATTTTAAGATTTCATTGTTTTTGTCGTTCTTCAGGCTTAGTACAATGTGTCGAGATTTGGATTGATTTTATTGGGTCTGTTTGCCTCTTCATTTTGAGGACTTGTACCTATCTTTCAATTCTTAAAAATTATCAGTCATTAATTTTATTCAGTGCTTCTGACATTTATTTTAGATTGATGTTCTTGTTCTATTTTCATCAATATAATTTCTAACCTCTTTTCATTCCTCTGCTACATTTATCCAATTTGCTAATCTTTCTGAAACCCTATTTTCGATGTTTAATCTGGTCAGTAAGATTTTTTTTTTGAGGAGTATTTTATTTGAATGTTGTTTATGTAGAGAATGGCCATGGTCAACTATAATTCCCTAGTTGCCTTGTACAACATAAGGCAGATATTTGAATATTTCCCACTTGAAATGCACTATGATTTTCTTAATCTCTCTTCTTAATAATCAATTTGAAAACCATCTGAAAAGAAAGGCTATTTTTATTCAATTTTAATTTCTGAAATTTGGTTTGTTTTCAATTTTGAAGTTTCACTTTTTATCTTTATATTTTTCTTTTCTTGCTATCCTATTTTTTTGTGTGTTTTCGAATCCTCTTGTTCGTTGTTCATGGCATTTTGATCTTCCATTATTGATTTTATTTCTTCTTTTGTCACTTACATAATCTCAAACATACTTATTTTATATTTTTCCAGGTGTTTTATTATATTGAATTATTAATTCTCCCTCGAAAGGAGACATTTTCTCACATGATTTGCAATTTTTGATTTTGAATTAGTCCACTCTAACCTTCAAATCGCATAGTCTCACATGACCTGCCATGTAGAAATATTTCTGTTGTGTAGTTTTGCATTTACTTCTCTGAGTACCTAAGAGATTATCTTTTTGTAGACCAAGTTTTACTGTTTTTTTTTTTTTTTTTTTTTTTTGGCTGTGAGTTCTCATACAGTGTGAATAGTGTAAAGTCGGGACCAGCACCCATCTGTGGCACAGACTTTATATTCATTTTCAAACAGAAGAATTTTTTCTCCTGCCCCTAGAACCCCAGGCATCTGACAATAATTTCTGTTATTTCCTTGTCTTGTGGGCAGAGAATTTTGCTCTCCTTTTCCAGAGGGGCTACCTTTAATGGATATCATCTGTATGCAAGGATTTCAGTTCCATCTCCCAGGTCAGGTGGGCTTATGGGCAATGTCCTAATCTGTGTGGACATTAAAACCACAGACCCTGGGCTCTAGTACTTCACCTAGGTTTGATGCGCTCTGGACAGCCCTCAGGCACAGCTGGTGCACTTTCCCTTCCAACTTTTAGGTTTCTACTGCTTTTTGGTGCCTGTGACCAGATGATATAGCTTTATACTCACCACCTACTGTTGACCTCAAAAGGCAACAAGGCTTGTTATTTTGCAAATTATTCCCTGTGGTTATCTATTCTGAAACTAAAATTTTAACCATTCTGTTCAGTTGCTTTGGTAAACATTTCATGAATCATTTTGTTGGAGGGTGCCTCAGAAGGAGAGAGAATGACTGTTCCTCCCACTTTGTATCATAATTTGTCATATGAGGAATAACACACTACTGATTTCTTTACTCATATAAGTGCTTCTCACTGCATTTCAAATTATTCAAGTTTATATTCTTTTAGTTCTATTGTTTATCTCATGACAGAGGGATTATTAAAATAATATTATCCAATAAATATGTGATAATCTGTTTGATATCATTAATAGGGCTGGAAAAGACATGGCTTCTACTGCTATATGATTGGACACACACTTTCAACATTTTCAGAAGCAAACCAAACCTGTGTGAAAGAGAATGCTTACCTAACAACTGTTGAAGACAGGTATTGAATAATTTTAATCTTATTTTAAAATGTCAAATAACGAAAAGTTTTCAGAAATCCCAGGTCTCAATGTGCTCTAAATTTCTAAGTAAATTACATGGAATCATGACATATGGTTTGTAAAAGCAGAAGATTGAAAATCATATTCTTATTTGAATTCTTTTTAAAAAATATATTTTTAATTATTTCAGAAAGGAAGGGAGAGGGAGAGAGAGATAGAAACATCAATGATGAGAGAGAATCATTGATTGGCTGTCTCCTGTATGCCCCACACTGGGGAATCAAGCCTGCAACCCGGGCATGTGCCCTTACCGGGAATCGAACCATGATCTCCTGGTTCATAGGTTGATGTTCAATCACTAAGCCATGCCACTTGGGCCTTATTTGAATTCTTCATTTCAAAGATTATATTTTGCTACTTTTAGTACTATAAGGCAATATTCTGAACTGTTTATTAATACTCTAATAAATGTAATTTAGATATAACTTTTTCTGATATATCAGGAAAAATAAGTACAAAACTTAAGCTCATAAATCCCACTTTCTAGCTTTACTATATTTCCCACCAAAAAAAGAGGGCAGAGAGGTTTACTGAATATTTTATTCACTTTTCCCAGTCTTCCATTTTCTTCTTTTCTTTGCTAGGTTTACTAGACTTATAGGCCAAGGAAATTGTATGGATATATAGGATTTTATATAACTTTTGACCTCTAGAGTCCCATCCATTTTAAGATTTTAGTGTTTAGTCATTTTCCCCTACTCTTTGCAAAGCACTGGAATAAGTCTAGGAGAAACTTAGAAGAAAATTTAAAATGTCCATGTCATTTGCAGTAAAAAGGTAAAATATTGAGTTTTAGTTCAGTAAGTTATATTTAGTGGCCTTTCAAGGCAGACTCAATAAAATGTAGAGGATGCCATTGATATTAAAAATCCTTTGATACAAATGAAAGATGTGATAGGATTTGGATGGTCTTTGTAAAAGAACTTGTATTTCAACCCACATCCTTCTTTCATGTACAATTAAATGTCTAATACAGTGTAGTACCCTGACATAATGCTAACATCTGAAAATCAGAACATAGATACTCTTATGACAAGGAGATGAGCTGCACATCTTTCAGTCGGGTGGGGACATGTTCTGATCTACACTGTCATTGATCCTTTGGTCTATGGCAGCAGAGATTTCCCTATATTTTATGTTTTAGGTACATTTTTCTTTGTGTTTCCTATGATATTTACATCCAGGGAGGGTCACTGCCTCTGTGGTTAGACTTGACTTTTAGAAAAATTGACTTTGGGACTTTAATTTTTGGAGGGGTGCTTGTTCGGTTTAGGGAATAGAATGATTCAGTCTGGGCAAGCAAATGTTCTGTTATTGTAGCTTTCTTTGCATTTCCCGCTCTGTTCTCTCTGGAGTCATCCACACCTCTCTCTGTTCCTGGAAACTTTGGGCACCACTTTTCTGAGGTCCTCAAAAGAGCTTTTTGCGTACATCGCTGCCTCATTGTCTAGTGCTTGTCCATTAAGACAAACTTTGATACCTGCACTAACCAAATTGTATTATGCCAGGCACGCAGCTGAGATGCGGAGGGAGGGAAAATTTTGGAATTTGTGATTCTGTTCCCAGTTCTTTCTAGAGATTGAATCTCTGCTTCTCTGTATTTCTTGATAATTTTCTGTTTCTGAGAGTAGATAATGAGGATGCAATTCAGGGGGAAAGCCACACAGATTTTTCCATTTGTATCATCCTTGATTGCATTGTGACCTCTCAACTTACTAAACCAGAAATTGTGCAGAACATTTGAAATATTTGAAAAGTGGACTGATTTTTAAACAGTATATTTTAAAATGCTATAGTTTTCTCTTTTGCATTTTCAGAATTCTCTTACCTTCTGAGAAGGGCAGAGGGGCTGATGAGGAATAGAGAGACATGTTTGAGTATATTTAAATTATTTTATTCACTCAGCTGTTTAGTATTTTTTCTTCATAAGATCACATTTTCTTAGTAAATTTTGTATAATGTAAATGACACATAAATATAAGAAAATATGTTTGAGTTACCAACCAAATCATAGCTCAAACATAGAAATGAGATACGTTTCATGTTGATAATTAGAAAGTTTACATATATATTAAAAAATTTAACTGTTTAAAAATTTATGTATTATTATTGCTTTTTAGATATGAGCAAGCCTTCCTCACTAGTTGGGTTGGATTGAGGCCTGAGAAATACTTTTGGACAGGCCTTTCCGATGTCCGGAACAAAGGGACCTTCCAGTGGACCATCGAGGAGGAGGTTCAGTACACTCACTGGAACTTCGAAATGCCAGGTATGTGCAGGGCTTAGGTCGGAGGTTTGTGTTCATTGCACACGTCCATCGTGCAAAACCTACTTCCTTACGTACCTGTCCAAATGGACTATGTGAATTAATTGTGCCTTCAGTATTTGCTATTCTGTCCTACTTTTCTTTAATCCTCACCCGAGGACATCTTCCCATTGATTTTAATACAATTTGGAAGGGAGGTGGGAGTGGGGAGAGAGAGCGAGAAAAATCAACATCGTTTGGTTGCCTCCTGCACGCACCCTGACCAGGGGTGGGGAGTGAACCTGCAGTGGTGGTACCCGCCCTTGACTGGGAATTGAACCCCCAACCCTTAGGTCCGTGGGCCGACACTCTAACCACTGAGCAACTGGCTAGGGCTTTTTTTTTTTTTTTTTAAAGTTCCAATTAGTTTGCAATGGTCTAAGAAAACAAGGAAAACGGCTAGGTTATTGGGTACTGCTCTTATTTGAAAAAATATTTATGAAACCCTAAATGGTCACAAATGTTCCAAATGGTTAACTTATTTCTGAAGGCTTACAACTATACCAAAGGGCTACAGACCATCTCTGTGAAACTATGAAGGGCGATATTAGTGTGCTTGAGTTGGTGGCGCACAAGGTAGTGCTTACGTGGGACTCATTTCTGTATCTTGCATGTGCTGCCCTGCCTAGTCCTTTATATGCATTGGATTTCATTTTATCTTTATAAGAAACGTCCAAGGTAAGTTTCGGTATCTTCATTTTAAAGATGTGGAAACAGGGACTCAGAAAATTTATGTGACTAGAAAGCTTCCGACCATGAATTTAGACTAATCTGTGTAATTCCCTAATCTGTGCTGTTTGCACCAACACCACTTGCCTCCCTGTAAGTGCTGATTTGCTTCCCTAGCAGGTAGTTTCTGAAATAGCCTCTGACAGATTCTGTGCCTTCTTGATACACTGATATCACAGTTTATGACCTTATTTAGTGTGACAGCCCCAGGAAATTCAACATCCTTTATAGCTAATGTTTCACTGTGCCCGGGCAAAGAGCTAAAGGAGGAATAATAGCTTGAGTGTATGAATTTACTACTTAGTCAAACAAGTCCTAATCTTCAGGAGTTCATTTAATTTGTATTCTCAGCTCTTAATGAGGTAAATAGGTCAGTATTTTGGATAGAGTGAGTCTTTTTAAATTATTGCATGTTCTGAAAAATGGTAAGATTTCAGTTCATCTTTAAATAACTGGCAATATGTCAAGAGCTGAGCGCACACCTTAAAAATATTGGTAGGAGAGGTAATTATTACTCTAAGACAAACTTCTAATTTTGCAGGTGGAGTTCATTCAACCATAGGATTTGGAGAAATTAATACTGGAATGTTCTTAGAGAACAAAAATGGATTAAATTGGAGCTATAGGGAGTCAGAAATCTTAATGAAGATATTTTGAAAAAGATGTACCTCCCCAGAACTTAGAGAGTTACTCTAAACACTTAATGTCCTTTAAAAGAATAGTGATAAAAGATGACCTCATCTAAGCAGAAGGAATCCTAATGTTTTCAAAGCTCTGTCTTAATTAATTACTATTTGGAAATAATCACAACTGTGAACCAGAATTATAATCTATTAAGTTTGACATAGTCCTCAGTTTATTTTACCATGAAAAAATTCATTACAACTCTGTAAGGTAGGTCGTGATATTTGCATTTTAATATGAGGCAACAAGTTCAGGGTGATTGAGTACCTAAACTTAAAATCTCTCAGATGTATCTTATTTTCAAGTCTGTAACAAACTTCTGTTCTGGAAAATCTACATGAACCCTAGAGGAAAAAAGGAACCTTAAAGAATTTTTTTTTTATAAAAGAAATGTTGAACTACTATTTTTGCCATGGCAGTAAATCTTATTATGCAAAAATTATTGTATCATTAAATGTCTATAAGGCGGCATCCTGCCAGATGTTAGAAATACAAAATGTTATCAAAACTGTGACCTTTGAGATCATAATTCAGTTGGGGTCACAAATGAAAGGTAAATAACGATTCCAAAGAGCACACATACATTGCCAAATGCCACAGGATCTCTCCTCTTCATTTCCTCAGCACATGGAGGTTTGACCACACAATTTGAGTCAGGTTTGTACTGTCTCTTGCGAGCATGGCCTGCCTACAGCAGCACCTGCTAAGCGAAGTCTGTGTTTTTAACGCAGGGAGAAAAGCCGGGTGTGTTGCCATGAAAACTGGGATCGCAGGGGGCCTGTGGGATGTTTTGAGTTGTGAAGAAAAGGCAAAATTTGTGTGCAAACACTGGGCAGAGGGAGTCACTCGTCCGCCGGAGCCCACAACAACACCTGAACCCAAATGTCCAGAGAATTGGGGCACCACCAGTAAAACAAGCTTGTGTTTCAAGGTAAGTTGCAATTGCAAAACTAATAAAGAATTTGGAATATCCTTCAGCCTACAGAATCAGCTAAGAAATTAAAACAAAACAAAACCAAATACTGCCATGCTCAGGCTTCACCTGTAGGAATTCTAACTTGATGGATCTGGAAGGGGTGCTTGCACGGTTTATTTGTAAAGAGCTTTTCTTGGGTGAATGCTAAGGACCAGTTGCACGTAGACCAACAAAGTAACCGACAGCACCACACAGATCACAGCAGCTGCCTCTCCTCTCTCCTAGGCTTTCCGGCCCTGGGCTGAGCTAGCATTTCTTTTCATCTTAATGAACACCTTTTGCTCGCCCTCAGTCATTCCCATTGCATCTCACTTTTTGCCCTGTTCTTACAGACCAAGCTTTTAGTTAACTGAATTGATAAATGAATGTGCCTCACGGGTATCCTAGAGGTAATGCTCCATTATACTGATTTAATCCCTGGTGATTATGTATCTGGGAGATGGGGGCATTTCTGGGTAGGAGTACGTGGGTGCTTCATGTCCTTTAAATGACAATTTGATATTCTGCAATTGTTTTATACACTCCTGGGCTGGATCGTCTATTTTCTCCTTATGCAAGCAAGTTCACCCAAACAAATGAACAAAGAAAAACCCCAGTGAATTTATTTGGGGCGTTGCCCCTCTCTTTCTTGTAAGTTCTATTTTTTTCTAGAGAAGGTTAGGATTAACTAAATGAGAGATTTACTTATCGACTGCTTAATAGTGTTTAAAGTTACACTCTCAAGACCTCTGTTATTCAATCCTGTGAATGGCATATGGCCATGGCATGCCTTGTAAGACATGTAGGGTTAATGAAGAACTTGAATTATCAATGTGTGTTAGAATGATGTTGCTTAATCTTCTCTAACCCGAGGGCTGTGGCTAGTTGGGTGGGAAACTCCCATTAGTAGCAATAGAGCTGAAGAACTATCCAATCCAGATTAGCCAGTCTGGGTTAAAAGCGTAATTTATATAGAAGGGACTACTAGTATATTGGGCTAAACAGGGGAGGATTCGATATTTATTGTTGTTGCTAGAAAAATTTTGAGTTACTACACAAAGACCAAATTTATTTTATACAAGATATTTGCCTGAGGGTGGTAGGCTGTGGGGATTTGTCGCAGAATTTTGAGAGAAGCAGCAGAATTCTCCAGAGCTGGGAAGTGAACCAAGGTTCCAGGAGATGACCCAGGTGTGTATTCAACAAATCCACAGATGGGGGTCACTAAAAAGTCTGCAGTTTTAGAGGTGCATGGGGTAGGGTTTGTTTGGAAATATATTGACCATCTTTGTACAAGTTAAGACATGGGAATTATTAATAAAATTCAGCTGATAGTAAATTGATTTAATAAAATAAAATCTTATGTCACCGTCTAGCAAGTTGAGGCAGTCACAGAAGTCTTAGGCTTACTTAAGTGGAAACTTGGTCAGATCACCTTTGTCTAGAATCTGGATGGTTCAAGTTAGGGTCAAGGTGAAGGTTGCCTTGGATTGCATGATGACAGCTGGGCAGCCACAGTTGGTTGGAAGCAAATTTCTTTTTCCATAGGCCTTGGATGATGGGGCCAAGACTCATGAGAAACAATGAATAAATGTTATAAATGTTGGTGGAGGCAATGAACTCTTATACTGTTGGCATAGTGATAGGTGTTTCTCAGACTATCACTGTGTATTGCTTTTCATTGAAATCTTTTGGATAATATGGCATATTCCCTAAATTACTAAGCTATTAAATTGGGTTTAGTTTATAACCCACCTTTGTAGATGCTCTGACAGATTAGTACAGAGCATGTGCGCCAGTAGTTGTGAAAATGTGCATCTATAAGGAAAAAAAGACAAGGTGGAGTTGAAGGACACAGCCAACGAAGCATTGAAAGGCTGCCAGGTTATTCCTTGTTAAGCCTAACAGGATAGCAATCTGTGGCACAGTATTAGGGAGGTTATTTTCCTTAAAGTATTCTTTATTCATGTATACTTTCTCTGATCAAAAATTTCTTTCAATTTTTTTCCATCTTAGTGCTACTTTTCACACTTAACCAAATTAACCTTGTCTTCAACAAGAGCTGATAGCTTAGCTGAGCCCATATGCCTAAAGCTTTTAAGATTTTTAAGCTAATTCCTCCTGTGCTATCAACTTTATTTTTTAAAACTTTCTTAACAAAATCATCTCCCAAAGTTTGTTACCCAAATATTCACTCATAAATTGATTTTTAGCCAAGAGAATTATGTTGTGTGGGGTCATTGCAATGTCTTGCTTTTCTGTAAAGGAAATCTCACCAAAAGTAAATAATTATTTATCTTGAGTTAATAAGCTATGCATTGTAAAATAACTCCTGAAACCATATCATCTTTAGCTATTTACAAAAGGATTACATGAGAAGAAAACATGGTTTGACTCTCGAGATTTCTGTAGAGCTATAGGTGGAGATCTAGCAAGTATCAATAATAAAGAGGAACAGCAAGCAATATGGCGATTAATAATGTAAGTATCTTTTCTATATAATACTCTTTTCTTTTATCTTTTTGGTGCTAATTATGTTGAGAAACATTTTATGTTCCCAAAATTGTTGGCTCATGCTGCTGCTATGAGTTCATATATTGTATTCCAAATCTATGGGCCCTTTTTTTTTATATTGTTTTCTTTTTTGGGGGGGGAGGGGGGCTTTTTAAAATCTAGTTTCATTTCTGAATGCCTTAATTTTGTAAGTATAGATCCTGTGATGAATGGCTCTATAAAAGTACAAGACACTCAGTAAATATTGTTATATGAATAACCGAATGCTTATCTTTCAGTGCTTTACAATTATTTATTCTCAAAGGGTGGCTCATTTTTAGGATATTTATGGGTTCTACCAAAAAATGCACATCTATTGAATAATGCTTATATTTAATCATTGAATCTCTTTACCTGTGTAATTTTCAAATTTGATTAGTCCTCATAGCTAACCAAATTTGTTTCATGCGTAAGCTTTCTTTATATCTTATATATTGCAGGACTACTGGAAACTACCATGAACTGTTTTGGTTGGGGTTGACATATGAAAGTCCTTCAGAGGGCTTTACTTGGAGTGATGGTTCTCCTGTGAGTGATTTGATTTAATATATCATTTTCTTACTTTATCATGTATTTATTTTAATGTTATCCTTTGGCTTAATATACATTTTTGGTAATACTTTTTATTATGATACCTAGAGACATTTTTCTATAAAAAGTAAATGCTATTTTAGGATTATTATTCTGTCTCTGCCCTAGTATAGTTCTCCTATTCACCCAAGGTGTAATCACGTTGGCTAGATGGAAAAAAAAAATTGGAAACTCATTGTAGTTTAAAATAAATATAAAATAATATATTTATTTTGGTATGCAAAATTGACATGCAAGTAGTAAACTTCTTAAACATCGAGTGTTCTTATAGATCAGGAGATCTGGAAATAACTTTTGGCATTTTATTAGTATCCATTAGGTTATGTCAGACTTCTCCATTCTTAGGAATGGAGAAGTGAGAGTCTTGAACACTTGCTGGCATTTTGGACACTAGTCATCACATTTTTTGTGTGTGATTTTAGTTCTATCTCCTCTTACACCAGCAACTTCTCAAAGAACTTGGGTAAGATGGTATATTTGATGGATCCATTGATATTAGATTTTATATATCATATCTCTGGAAAATAGATCATAATGCTTACTCTAAAACCCTATGGACTATGATTCCACATTGAAAACGTCACAGAGGACCTAAACCCAGCCCCCCTTTATTTCCACTGTTCATTTTGGTAAAATTTGGTAGCTTTGTTAGCAACATGTCATAGGTCTGTTTCTTTTGTAAAAAGAATGAATGCTTATCTTTATGCTACCATCGAATAAAGAGAAAGTTTCCAACATCTCACTGAAATATTATTCCTTAAGAATGGGTTATAAATGTAAGAACTTCTTATACTGGTCAGTGGAGCTCTTTGCCAAGTTTTTTCTAAATATAAATCCCATTTTTATGGCTCTAGAGCCATTCTATTTAACTAAAGAAAATTTTCTAATAATCAATAGCATACTCTACTCAACTTCAAAAATTTCCATGTAATGAAAGCTCTTTCCCATTCATGTTTATAAATCTTGCTTTAGAAGCAAAGCTATGGTGAAAAAAAAAAGGGAAATGGTTTTAAAAATATAAATATATCTTTACTTTTCTGTTTGGGTAAATGATTGGCATTAGGCTGATATAAATGGTTGCTGTATAACGTTTTTAACATAGGTTTCCTATGAAAATTGGGCTTATGGAGAACCTAATAATTATGGAAATACTGAATACTGTGGAGAGCTGAAAGGTGACCCTAGTATGTCCTGGAATGATATTAACTGTGAACATCTTAAGAACTGGATTTGCCAGATACGTAAAGGTATGATAACCTGTTCTTTCCTTTATCTTAGCTCGAACTAACCTCCTGACATCCCAATAACTTCCCTTTATTAGCAGAACCAAACAAACAACATAAAAAATAAAGGAACTGGCAGGAGCCATCCTTTCACAGGATGAGAATGAAGTCGCTGAACACAGATAAATGTTCCAAAGGAACAGAGGATCAAAAGGCCACTGGGAATCCTAGACTAGAGTCACGTCCCTGGGAATAGTTCCCATGAGCTCTAATTTCTGGCTCATTCTCTACAGTGGTAGGAGTGGACGTTCTACTCTGTGAGCAGAGCAATGACTATGCCATTTCTTTTTTGGAATTGTCACCCTTAGACCTACATTAGGTGAAAAATTTCCTAAGTCCGAATATTCTAAATATTGATTTCTTGAGGAAATGTTCAACACAAAGAACAGACACCATTTGGAGGACCCACCATATTACTAATGGTCAAAAAGTAGCAGTGATGTTATGAGTCATGGTCTTGACTCAGAAAGGTCCACATATCCAAGTCAGGCAGGGAGGTCAGAGGATCCAGATTCTTATGTTTAAAAAAAAACACAAATAGACCCATCCTTAAACCAAAATATACATCAACAGATAAATGGAACCGCATTGCCCTCTGCTGTGGGGAAACCTTGGCCACTGTCTCACCTCTTACTGTTGGAGACACTGTGTTGCTGTCGGTCTGCTTATTTTCCTTACTCCTGCTTAGACTAGTGTTTTCAAAATGGAGGAATGACTAGTAGCTGGTTTTTCTTCAAAGTTCTATCTACAAATGGTTTCATTATGTCTTGTTTCTTTATGGGTCATTGGTACTTCTATTCTTATGGATGTTGACTATATTAACCCGAAATCTAAATAACTTGAGTCCTTTTATCCGATTCCAACAGAGTCTAGATATATCAACAACCATTTGAAAAGAAAATTATTTTATTTAACTTTTAGTAAAACATACATTTAATAAAAATATGATTCTTTAAAGAAAGTGTATTTTATAAATAAGTAGTTCTTATGTAATTATTTCAAATAATGAAATTTGAAGTAATTTCATAGCTAATAATAATATGTGTGACTATAAAATTAATATCTATGAGCACCTTCTCAATACAAATAATTCATGTATTTTACCTCAGCTATCCTAATATATAAAAACCCAGGGTCCATAACATCCTTTTTACAGTTGACAAAACTAAGGGCAAGATTTTAAACCCAGGTCTGGAATTTGAACCTAGGCTTTCTGATTACACAACTGGTTCTCTTTTCTTTCCTTTGTATGACACTGCTTACTGTGCCTGAAGAGTCTCTTTTGATTTCTGGTGGCTATTATTGTACCTACTTTGTTTATCTCTTCACTCCTACTTCTGTTTTCCTTCACTTTTCTCCTCCATAGCATGATAGGAGAATTGGAGAGTAGAAGGGAAGGAGAGGAAAAGAAAAGAGAACAATTAAGTTTTTAGCTATATTGTCCCATGAAAATTGTGAAACTAGAAGAATATGTAATAGCAGAAGTGCAGCATATTTTATATTAATTTTTTTGTTTGTTTTCCAGGCCAAACACCAAAACCTGAGCCAACACCAACTCCTGAAGACAGTAGGTGTTTTATTTTCTGATCTCTATATTGATAGCCTTTCTCCACTCTTTTTTCTCACAATGAAAAATAAAACTTGCCCTAAGAAGGTGGAGAGCAGAAGTTCTTAATATCTCTGAAAATCTCATGAAAGTTTGGATCTTTCCAGACAGATGTTCATGAACACAAATATCAAGCAGTTATTAGTACAATGAATGTTAATAAATCAAATCCAAGCTCACTTGTTTCTTCTTTAGCACATGTATTAGTTTCCTAGGGCTGTTGTAAAAAAGTTCTACAAACTTGGTGGCTTAAAGTGACAGCCATTTATTCCCTGACCTGGAAGTAAGAAATATGAACTCAGTTTCACTGAGCTGAAACCAAGGCATTGGCAGGACAATGCTCCCTCCAGAGGCTCAAAGGGGGGACCTATTTCCTTGCCTTTACCAGCTTTGAGAGCTGCATTCCTTGCATTGTTATTTCATGGCCCCCTTCTTCATCTTCAGAGCCAGCAATGTGGCATCTTGCTTCATTTGTCACATTGTTTCCTTCTTCTGGAGTCAAATCTCCCTCTATAAGGATACTTGAGGTTATATTTAGGGCCCAACCACATAATCTAGGATAATCTCTCCATCTCCCTTAATTTAGTCCCATCTACCAAGTGCCTTTTCTGTGTAAGGTAACATTCACAGATTCCAGAGATTAGGATCTAGATATCTTTGGGGGCTTCTATTCCGTCTGCATCAGCACAGAACCATAGAATTTTATGGTTTGGCAGAAGCCTTAGGAACTTTCCTGGTATGTGAATTCTTTGGTTTTCCTGTTATACACGGAAGCACCCTAGTCCATCTGTTACAAGTTGTTTGTTATGTGGAGATAAGAGATGCTTTCTCACAGCCTCCACTTCTTATACCTAGCACATCACTGATGCATGGATGTAAATCCTTCCAGCTATGTGATCCTATTGATGAAGGTAAAGCTGGAAGTTCTTTTACCCAATAGAGATACCAGTCCATGGAACTTTGTTGGGAAGAGAAAGTCGTGAGCTTGCACAGAGTTGGGGCAAGTGGCAATCTGGCCTTAGGCATTTCAGTCTGTATTTAGCATAAGCACCCTGCTGACTCTGGGCTCTTGGAGTTGCAGATACCTCTGATAGATTAGCTACCCTGCTCTTTTCATTTGTGTGTACCATACATACCAGATTCTTGAATTCACCAAAGTAAAATCCATCACCTTTTTCCATGAATTTTTCAGATCCACCAGTCACTGAAGATGGGTGGGTTATTTACAAAGACTACCAGTATTATTTTAGTAAAGAGTCGGAAACAATGGACAATGCACGAGGATTTTGCAAGAGGAATTTTGGTGATCTTGTTTCCATTCAAAGTGAAAGTGAAAAGAAGTTTCTATGGAAACATGTAAGAAAATGATTAATTTAAGAATGGATCAGTGACATGTGTTAAGCAAAGACAATGTCTATAGTTGGTACCCTGTGGTGCAACTTGAAATTATGTGATGAATTTGCACCTTCTAAGGTCAGGGTAAAGACATAAATGTGGGGATGTTGGCCATGATAGAAATGAATGACCTGTTGCTTCAATATTCAGTGAAGAATTACAGAAACCCTTTGTAGTCTGGGCTTTGTGGGGATTCATACTTCATGGCTTTGAGTTCACTAATTTGATTTTCAAAGATTGTAATATCTAACTAGTTGTTTATATCAATTCTTTGTGTATAGTGCAGGTTGATTATTAATTTAAAAATCTATTTTAGTTGAACCAAATTGTTGGTTAATAGATAGTACAGCTTGATTATTCATATAAAAATCTTTCTTGTCAGCTAAGAGTGAAGGTGTAATTTGTTTTTTCTAAGAGTTCTTGGTTCAATCTTTCTCTTTAAAAATCTTCATGGCATCTTTGTGTTTTGCCAGAAAAAGGATAGGAAAGAGAGCAGGAAAAAAGTTGAACAGTAATGAGAAATAAAGATTTATTTGATTACAAAGGTAGTAAGAGTGTAGTCTGACTTATCTTCATCTTTATAGATATACTTTGGTTTGAAATTATCTAATATTGCACAAAAATATGCATGGATCAAGAAGTCTTTCCTTAGACACATAATCCTAAATTGTGACTTTGTTTAACAGATGGCCTTCAAACAACCTAATTACTATAGACATTCAACATTATAGAGCTACTTTAGATATTTGCTTTATAAATGCAAATTGTTATATAATGTGCATATTTTTCTTTTTCTTTTTATGAAAAACATAACATTGAATATACCACAAAATTTCTACATGAATTTCTTCCTTAGAAGTCCCAAATAGACTGCTTCATTAATGTATAAGTTTTATTTAAGAATCTGCCTATTATGTAAATATAAATTGAACTATATGTAAACTTCCGTGTTTTAGGTAAACAGGATGGATGTACAGCCAGCATATTTTATTGGTCTATTGATCAGCTTGGATAAAAAGTTTTCGTAAGTAAATAAAAATAAAACAATTTTGCTTAAGCTAGTGATCGGATAAACACCTAAGTTATTTTGAGGATTTTATTTTGCTGCATGCATTTTTAAAAACCACCAGGGTTCTTTACCTTAAAAGCATCTTTCATAAAACCAAAAAGAATGAGAAATAATCCTGTTAAATGTTTTCAGCATTCTAGTTTTCGAATAACTCAAAATCTGATTTAATCTTGCAAAACTTGACCTGTCTTTGTTTTTGAATGCTGTCACCTGTTAGTAAATCACCTGCTAAGAAGATGTATTATATGCATACGAACACGGAATTTATTTTAAAAATTACAGTTTCCACTGGGATGCCTTGGCACACAGAACCAAAGGGTCCTTTTATGTCCCTCCATTCACTGCTTTAACATCACAACTTTGAAAAACTGTGTTAACTGCAGGAGATGCTTTCCTTTCCAAGAAATGACTCTACTGTTTTCCATAGGGAACAGGGGCCAGGAAAGCTGTGGGAGGGAGGAAATTAGGAAGTTTGGGGGGTTTCTCTGCTTGTTCATTTATATGCATGTTCTCCTAAATTTGAAGAGCAGATATGTCTTCCTGGCTCATGCACAGAAAGATGTTTTAGTCACATATGTTCCCTCTGGCTATTAACTGCCATTTTTGTGGAATGAGACCTAAGCTCACACTCATTATTTTTAAAGATCAGAAGTGTTTGAAGCTCTTTTGGATAGGCATGAGAGATCTCTTCAATGATCTCTTGGTCCTTTTCCTGCTAAATGTCTCTGGATTCCTATAATTTATTAAAACAAATATTGGTCCATATAACAAGAAAATCCAGAGAAAACGTGAAATTTAGAGAATGGGCTTCATAAGCATCTCTATATTCTCAGCCTCTCTGTGGTTGTGTTTTGTGGCAACGATGCCCAAGAAGTATTATGGGAGGTGAATCAGGAAGCGGGCTCTCACCAGACACCAAATCTGCCAGAGCTTTGATCTTGGACTTTCAGCCTCCAGACTGCGAGAAATAAATTTTTGTTTATTAAAAAACAAAGTATTCTGGGAGGATTTTTGCTCTGACCCACTTCCAAAGTAATGGGCATCTCCATTTCTTCTCCCATTTCAAGGCTAAAGCCAGCGTCTTCCAGGGAGGGCAAAGAAAGCAAAGTAGCCAAGGCATCCGGTTGCTCCAGGAGCACAATGCACCAGAAGCACCAACCACCTTTGGGGTTTTCCTGCTAGTCTCTCCAGAACCTCTCTCTAGAACCCTCTGTCTGGAACCCTCTCTCTAGAACTGCTCTCTAGAGTCCTCATCTCTATCAGCTTAGGATCCTGTGATTCCTTCATCTTGATTGACTTGCCTGTTCACACCACTAGGCTGTAGCCAGTTATTCTAATGATTGGACTGTTATTAAATTCCTGCATTTTGTTTTCCAGTTGGATGGATGGAAGCAAGGTGAATTTTGTGGCTTGGGCCCCAGGTGAACCCAATTTCGCAAATGACGATGAAAACTGTGTAGTCATGTATTCAAATTCAGGTAGACAATATACATATCTTGAGTTTGGCTTGTGGTGTGATGTGTCATTTGCTATACCTCCTTTGGCTAAAAGTAGGAGGTTGTGCAATTAAGTCAGATAGAAGAGAGAATAAAGGAGAGTTCTAATTTTAGCCACCTAATAATCGAATTTATAAAGGTAAGGGATGCTTAACATTTATTCTATTAAATTACACAATCATCTCACTTCTCTTTTTATGAAATATTTTTTTATGTTCTGACTTGAAGAAAATATCCAGAATGTTTATCTCCTTTAAACATCTCTCTCTCCAGTCTTTTTCTTCTAAATTGGAATAAAGATAGAACCTATCTGTTGAGAAAATTAAACAAGATAATACTTCTAAAACACTAAATAAATGTTTGGTATATAGAAAGTTTGTTATAACATTTTTACCATTTGCTATAACTGGCTACGTATATCTGTAATTCCAAGTGTGTACATGGCTCATAGGAAGCTCTTTATAAATTTGAACTAGTTCAAGTGAAAGAGTGAAAGGATATTGCATTGGCTTTTTGAGTCACTAGCATTAATTAAAGTTTGATTGTAGTCTAAACCACTTTTGAGAACTCTTCATATGTGTGTGTGTGTATATATATACACACATACTAGAGGCCCAGTGCACGAAATTCGTGCAAGGGTGGGGGGAGGGTTGTCCCTCAGCCCAGCTTGCATTGTCTCCAATCTGGGAGATCCCTCTCACAATCCAGGACTGCAGGCTCCCAACTGCTCACCTGCCTCTGCCTGATTGCCCCTAACCACTTCTGTCTGCCAGCCTAACCACTCCCCTGCCAGCCTGATTGACACCTAACTGCTCCTGATTGCCCCTAACCACTTCTGTCACCCCCTAACCACTCCCCTGCCAGCCTGATTGACACCTAACTGCTCCCCGGCTGGCCCAATTGCCCCTAACTGCCCTCCCCTGCCGGCCTGGTCACTCCTAACTGCCCTCACCTGCAAGTTTGGTTGGCCCCAAATGCCCTCCCCTGCTGGTCTGGTCACCCCTAACTACCCTCCCCTGCAGGCCTGGCCTCCCCCAACTGCCCTCCCTTGCAGGCCTGCCCCCCCCAACTGCCCTCCCCTGAAGGCCTGGTCCCCCCCAACTTCCCTCCTCTGCCGGCCATCTTGTGGCAGCCATCTTGTGTCCACATGTGGGCAGCCATCTTTGACCATATGGGGGTGGGCATCTTGTGTCTTAGAGTGACAGTCAATTTGCATATTACTCTTTTATTAGATAGGATATGTGTATGTGTGTGTGTATATATATATATACACACATACACACACATATATATACATACTTGTGTGTGTGTATACATATATATGTATATATGTATATATATATTTATAGACATGCATTTTGCATATTAAACATGCAAATCTGATTTAACTATTTTGTTCTTTGCCAGGGCATTGGAATGACATTAATTGTGGTTATCCAAATCCCTTCATCTGCCAGCGACATAACAGTAGCATCAATGCCACCGTTATTCCTACCGTGACCCCAGCCCCAGGAGGTTGTAAGGAAGGTTGGAGTTTCTACAACAACAAGGTAAGAAAGAAATGAGTTGCAATCTTGACACTGATTCTTATATGGAGAGTGGTAATGCAAATCTTTCAGCTTAAAGTTAACTTTTGCTTTACTTCATCATTTTAGAAAATTTTTGGTAAGAATTGATGGAGATTCCTATGTCAAATTCTTTACAGAAATTAAGAGTATACATGAATATATTAACCAAATTGTTGTACCCTTTGTCCAAAAAGAGAAAGGAGGTTTGCAAAAAAAAGCTTGTAATAAGACTTAATATTTTAGATCTCTATTTAGTTGTGAGGAAATTTATATTTAGTTTTAATCTTTATAAATAATTTTGATGCATTTCAGTAGACTTTTTACTAGTATCTTTAGTTAATCTCTGGATTTTTTCCTCTTTCATCCCAGTGTCTCAAAATCTTTGGATTTGTTGAACAAGAAAGAAAAACATGGCAAGAAGCACGAAAAGCTTGCATAGGATTTGGAGGAAATCTGGTATCCATACGCAATGAAAGAGAGCAAGGTATGTAGGCCATTGTACAATCAATTGTGCTTTTGGACATGTAATTTCTTCATGAAGTTATGGAATACTAGAGGCCCACTGCATGAAATTCATGCACTCAGGGGGATCCCTCAGCCTGGCCTGCACCCTCTCTCAGTCTGGGAGCCCCTGGGGAATGTGCGACTGAGGGCTTAGGCCCGCTCCCCGCCTAAACCAGCAGTTGGACATCCTTAGCGCTGCCGTGGAGGCAGGAGAGGCTCCTGCCACCGCCGCTGCTTTCGCCAGCCGTGAGCCCGGCTTCTGGCTGAGCGGCACTCCCCATGTGGGAGCGCACTGACCACCAGGGGGCAGCTCCTGTGTTGAGCGCCTGCCCCCTGGTGGTCAGTGCATGTCATAGCGACTGGTTGTTCTTCCATTTGGTTGATTTGCATGTTAGCCTTTTATTATATAGGATTGTGATTGTAAATGAGTTTGTGGTTTTCAAAAGGAAAATGTAGAAAGGGGAAAAAATCAAGCCCATAGTGAAAACTATTTTATTTTATTCAGTTGTAGGCACCATGCTGGACATCTATATATATAAAAGCCTAAGTGACTATTATGACCAGACAGCCAGATGACCAGCCAGTAGCTATGATATTCACTGACCACAGGGGGCAGACGCTCAACACAGGAGCTGCCTCCTCGTGGTCAGTGCGCTTCCACAGCCAATCTCCCGTGGCCGGGCAACCTCCCGGGGTCCCTCCCCCTGGCTGGCCCTGATCGGCCCCATTTGGGACTGGGTGAGACGGACCCGATTGGCCCTGATCGCTGGCTAGGGCCCCCTGATCCCACCCCACCCATGCATGAATTCATGCAGCAGACCTCTAGTTTTGCATATAAAGTTCCTCTTCATTGTCAGAACAACTCTGTAAAGCAGGTATCACTATCCCACTTTGTGAGTGGGAAAGTGGTGTTCAGAGAGCCTGGAATCAGGAGCTTGCTGAGTAAACAATAGGGTTGGGAATCAAGCTGGGTATCCCAGTTTACATCCCATTCTGTTCCCACCAAACCAGCTTGCTCCCCAAAGAGGCAAAGAAAAACAGAGTCATTCTAGCAGTAAATGAGAAATTGCTGATTTCCCATTTACTGCTTTTCTAGTCATTTTACCATGTAACTTATAATACAATAAAATTGATTTTTTAATATAAACTTTGAACAAATTGAGAAATGCATTTTGATAAAATATAAGGATAAGCCAGAGCTCTGAAGAAGAGCACTGAAAGAGAAAACATACCCTAACCATATAGCAGGTTGTAAAATCACTGCTCTCAGATGAAAGGTGCTTGACCACTTCTGCATGGACTTCTCCGAGCCACCTTATCTGAAATAGATATGAGGTTGAATTTGTGACTTGCCTCTTTAAGGAGGATGTTGACCAGCTGTAGGCTATTCAGATGAAAGTGGCTAAACTGCTGAACAGTTGGAAACTACAGCAAGTAGCAAGTGAGGAATGTTTGAGAGGCACCTAGAAAAGAGAGGATGGGCTTTTCAAGGATCATCCTATGTGGTTCCAGAAGGAAGGCCTAGAACCGTGGTCGGCAAACTGCGGCTCTCGAGCCACATGCGGCTCTTTGGCCCCTTGAGTGTGGCTCTTCCACAAAACGCCATGGCCTGGGCGAGTCTATTTTGAAGAAGTGGCGTTAGAAGAAGTTTAAGTTTAAAATATTTGGCTCTCAAAAGAAATTTCAATCATTGTACTGTTGATATTTGGCTCTGTTGACTAATGAGTTTGCCAACCACTGGACTAGTACATAGTGTGGAAGATGCTCAATAAATGTTTGTTGTACAAATGAATTGATGCAATGTTGTAGGTGAGAGATGCGGTCTGGGTAATTTCTAAGTTCCTTTTTGGTTCCAAGATTCTTTGATGTCTAAAATCACATTCTGGATAAATGGTATTATCTCAAAAAATACAAGAAAAAAGAAAGACACTAGACCCTGTATGGTACTCTCCCAAATGTTCATTTGCTCCGTCAATGTGCTGTCTGCTCTCTTGGAACACATTGTATGCTAAATCAACCACACTTTCACTGAGCACTTTCGACAAGTTCAGTAACTTGCCAGACGCTAAAGCAAGAGGGTCAAACCATAGCATACTAGTACAATAAAAAAATTGTAAGAATATAATATCCACATTTCTCTAACTAGCCTACCACATTTTGGGCTTTGCTACCCAGCAGAGGAACACAATAATTGATCCCTCTCTTAACCACAAAGGGCTGATTCCTGGCATAACAAAATTAGAACCTGGGTAATAGAGATGTGCAGAAGGAAACAATTTTCACATAAAATAACATTATTCCTGGCAAAACAGGCACACGTTGTTGAATTCTTATTGTGGTTTTTGGCAGAAAAAAAAGTCAGTGCTGAAATATTGGCAGTAGAGCTTTTCCACATTTAATTTTGAGTTGGGGATAGGGTAAAAGTTATGATCTTCTTTAGGAAATAAAACTAAAATCAATAACTACCCATGCTCTTCTCTCTCTCTCTCTCTCTGAAAAAATGTTAGAAGACAAAACAATTTTTTTAACCTTTAGTTAATTGAAAAATAGACACATCCCTGAGCATCCACTACTCTGCAAAAGAGTAATCACGGAGCAATGGGCTTTCCATGGAATTATTTATTTATTTATTTATTTATTTATTTATTTATTTTTAACATTAGCACTCTTTTATTTATTTATTTTTTTTTAAAAAATATATTTTATTGAGTTTTTACAGAGAGGAAGAGAAAGGGATAGAGAGCCAGAAACATCGATGAGAGAGAAACATCGATCAGCCGCCTCCTGCACACTCCCCACTGGGGATGTGCCCGCAACCAAGGTACATGCCCTTGACCGGAATCGAACCCGGGACCTCCCAGTCCGCAGGCTGACGCTCTATCCACTGAGCCAAACCGGTTTCGGCACATTAGCACTCTTTTAAAAATTTATTGATTTTTTACAGAGAGGAAGGGAGAGGGATAGAGAGTTAGAAACATTGATGAGATTCTATCAGCTGCCTCTTGCACACCCCCTACTGGGGATGTGCCCACAACCAAGGGACATGCCCTTGACTGGAATCGAACCTGGGACCCTTCAGTCCACAGGCCGACTCTCTATCCACTGAGCCAAACCGGTTAGGGTAGAATTGTTCGTTCCTGAATAAACAGATAATTGTGTCTGTGCAGGCTTCTCTGTATTTTGCATTTTCTATTAGTAACTTTAGTGCTTAGTCATTCAGTTTTCCATTTGCACTCGGGAGTCGTGTTTGCACATAAATATTTAGAAATTGTTGTTCTGTGGAATTGATGCTTATCCGCCTAGGCACCCACAGGTGCCGGCAGGTGTTTCTGGCCCAGAAGATAGCTGCTGTGGGAAACATGGGGAGGGCCTCAAGGAGGCGGGAGGGGCGCATGCACATTTAAGCCTTTTACTGCTTCTGGATATTTTCCACCATCCCCTCTGCCACGGGATTGGTAAGGATTCAAGAAGCCATGTTTGTTCTACATTCTTGGAATTTTTCTAGATCTCTCTTAATAATGTGAGTGCTTAGCATCAGGGTGCCTCTGGGTCCAAGCACACTCACTGGACAGCTGCTGACCCCTAGGAGTTGGCTGCCCAGGGGGAGTTCCAGGTGGGCAGCTCTTTTGGTTTGGCAAACTGGTGTGATCATTTGACAGTCTAAAGTATCTTGTTTTGATAAATAGTGTTCATTGAAAAAACTTTTCTGGATGAAGAGCCCTCTCTGCCCCTCGTTGTTCTAATCAGATTATTTTGTTTCTAGAATCAGGTTGTCTGCTAACTCAGCATGACTGGGCATGAGTTAGAAAAATGTACCTTTTCCACAGGCTTGTCGGCAGCTGCAACGCAGATCGGGGTGTGGGGCAGACTTTAGGCTCCCTTGTCCCAGGGCCCTTGGGCAGAGCACAACCTGTACAACCGTCTGTAGTGGCCCAGATAAAACCTAGACTTCTATTGTACGAAACTTTTTAAAGTCCCGAGCTGAAGCAATAACACAATGCAAGGTTAGGATGTGTGTGTTTTCATGCTATGTGCTTTTAAATAATAATAGAGACATTGATCACATGCTTGATATTTTTAAATTAATGTATTTTGAATATTTTCCATATTTTCAGTATTTCCCCCCGAAGTTACAAATTATCGTGTGATACTTTCTTTCAGCATTTATTACCTATCATATGAAAGATTCCACTTTTAATGCCTGGACTGGGCTGAATGATGTCAATTCAGAGCATACTTTCCTTTGGACGGATGGGCGAGGAGTTCACTACACCAACTGGGGAAAAGGATATCCTGGCGGAAGAAGGAGCAGTCTTTCATATGAAGATGTAAATATCACTTCCAAGTCACCTCTCTACGCCCTATCAGTTTGTTTAAAGTCATCATATTTGCGATTAATCTGCGAAAAATCAACCAGAGTGCTTCGTGGTCTGATTCATTCTTGCAGATCTGAACTGTTTCAGACTAAGCCAGCCTTGAAAGAAGGGGTACAGATTCAGCTAAGAACTCTTCAGTGTGGGGGTGGAAAAGCCAGCTCCATGGTGGGCCTAGGTGGTAGGCAGGAGGGAACTGGGACCCAGCGTTATCAGCTGCCCCTAAACTCCTGAAGCTGTTGAAGTGTTTGGGGTGTAGTCTGGAAGCTACTACTACTTCTAAAGATGTCCTCCTCCTCCCCATCATCATTACTGAGCGAATGTTTGTAGAATGCCAAACGCTGTGCTAAGGGCTTTAGTACATTAACCTAAGAGACAGATGATTGCTTCTTTATTTTACTACTTTTAATCTCATATCATCGAACTGTCAACTAATCAGTGTTAAACACCGTGCTGAGCATTGTGAAAAACATTAAGATTTTGTTCTTAAAGAAGCTCACACTGAAGCTAGACCACACGTATTATATAAGAAAGAAGACAGCAAAGAAATGAAAGTGCATAACTAGCACCAGCTGTAAAGCATGTAGTAGTTCGGAGGAAAGGAAGTTACTATCGGATGGAGTGGTTTAATTAGTCAACACTCACCCGTGGAGCCCTTCACTGGGTGGAGGGAAGGAATATGAGAAAGAATCGCTAGGGGTCGTTTTCTCGAGAAGTTTAAAACAGAATGGCGAGGGGCACTTGGTAGGAGGATGGGGAAGCCCCTGTTCGGTGGGCAAGGTGAGTAAAGTCTTCCAGAGAAAAGCACAAGGTAGGTTTGTTCAGGAATAATTGGTTTTGGATGTAGCAGGGGTTTTGTACAAAAAAGAAATAGGAGTAAGCTTTGGAAGGTGAAAAACAGAATTTAGAGAAATTTAGATGCCCTGTGAAAGGCTTGAGCAGGAAACTGATCTGATCAAAATGACTTCTTTATGAGAATTAATTTGCAGAGTGGGTACATTTTGGTGATGGGTAAGGGATTTTCTGTGGAGAAGTTCTTTGACTCCTCTTTACGTTAATGAGGCCTGAAAACTTCCTGGAGAAATTAAAGTAGAACGGAATGAGATAGATTTTGCTTAGCAAGATTTCAGAGACAGGAGGTGAATTTCATGTAAAGCAAAAAAATAAACAACAAACACATTTATTATTGTACAAGTGTTTTTAGAACAAGGAAAAGCAGAAACAACAGAAAGAAACAAAATCAGTAATCTCACCCTTTAGTTAAAAAGCATTGTTACTTTTTGTTGATTTTATTCCTAGACTTGTTCTTAGAGTGTCTAAAAATTTATATTTCAAAAAAAGGAACCAAAACCCATGTATGGTGATGTTACAGTTTCAGGACTTGAAAAATGGAAAGATGAAATACAGTTTGATAAAGAGATGGGAAGAGAACTTTCCATATGCATTTTGTGGTGGAAACATGCTTATTGTATACAGGTTTTTAGGACTACATCAGAGATTCTGAATTAGGACGATGGAAGATACATACAGAAGGGAGATGGGGATGAGGGAAGAACCTTTGAAATATAGGATTGGGGGTTCCTAACTGTCAAGACTCTTGGGATAGTGAGGTTGGAGGCAGGGAGGTGGAGAAGACCATCGTAGCTGTGTTGGCTGTGGATATAGAAATTAATGAAATTTCTGATAGCAGAGTTTCTCAGAACTATATCCAAAATTTATCAAACTCTTTTTGGTTTTCATTTAAATGGCCAGAGTTCATTGTGAGGGACCCACCTGGAAAGTTGGAGCAGTGCATGGAAAATAAGGATGAATTGAACTTGCTGTAAATGAATGAGGACAATCTTAAAATTTGGAATTTTGGCTTATTAATGAGTTGATTTAAATAATTGTCGATTCGCACTCTCCCCCTCCCTAAATATGCAGGCTGACTGTGTTGTTGTTATTGGAACGAAGTCCAAAGAGGCAGGAAAGTGGATGGACGACACCTGTGACAGTAAGCGAGGCTACATATGCCAGACACTTCCCGGTGAGTTCTACAGCCTCCCCACCTGTCAGAGCTGGAGCTTTTAAATACGTTTTTTATTTATTTATTTAAATATATATTTTATTGATTTTTTACAGAGAGGAAGAGAGAGGGATAGAGAGTTAGAAACATTGATGAGAGAGAAACATCGATCAGCTGCCTCCTGCACCCCCCCCACCGGGGATGTGCCCACAACCAAGGTACATGCCCTTGACCGGAATCGAACCTGGGACCCTTGAGTCCGCAGGCTGACGCTCTATCCACTGAGCCAAACCGGTTTCGGCTACTTTTTTTTTTTTTTTTTTAAATGACACCCTCATTTTTTTTCTGGTAACCTTAAACTGCTCTAAAAACTAAAGCCTTATTTTTAAAAAGGATCCCCTTACACACCGGCGGGTTTGATTCTTACTATAATCCGTGCATACCTGTGACAGATAAAATGGGTGATATTTTCTGTAAATCATGAGTGTGCCCTCTCATCCATTACCAGAAAGGTTTGTGCAGATTAAACATGAAGTTGAAACTCTTTCTAATTTTGCTAGAAACTTGGGATGTTTGCCTACTTGTACTTAAAAAAAAAGTCAGAATAAGAATATTCCATTTCAACTTGCATAATTTGATAAACATCGACACAAAACATAATATATACATATATGGTCTGTTTCTTAAAAAATGTAGCTACATGATTTGTGTTCCTTTTTTTCAGCTTAGAAAGCCTGTTAAATGAAAATAAAACAGAGTATGTGAATATTTACTGAGATTCAAGATTATGGTTGTATGCATCTTACTTTCTGGTGAAACTAGAATAAAAATGTCTAGCTACACAAGAAGAATGCCAGAAATTAAGAAAATCAACTAGAGATAAGGGTTGAAGTGGGGTCTGCTGTCATCCTAAGTACAGTTCTTGGGGGATCAGTTTGAGTTAGAAGGTACTTCTTCCAGAACTAAAATGTTTTTCTTCTTCCTGGGCAATCAGGGAACTAGTGCAGCTTCTGACTAACGCCGACAATGACTGAAAATCACTTCAGGCACTTGCTGATGATTGAAAAGTATTGCAGACATTCTAACCTTTATTAATCCCAAAGCCAGTCTCTTCCAGACTCCAAGTACCCATATATACCATGTGGCCGAGAAGAGAACTGTTTCAATGTCATTAAGAATTCTGTATGAGATTTAGATGTAAGCCCTGCCAAAAGTTACAGAAACTTTAAGCACTATGACATGTCATCTTTTTCGCTATTTTTAATAGTCTTCTATTTTTCACTCTTAATTAGTTTGTAAAATTGTGATTGCATCAGCTTTAAACTATCATTATATCATCATTTTTATTATATGAATGAAATTGAGGCAGCTATTGCATTAATGATTACAATTTAATTAAACAACTGTACTATTAAAGAAAAGGCCGTGCCACTTCTCTGCACTGTGCCCCACGGGACCAGAGTCTTAGGCCCAGAATTGCCAGCTGTGCCTCTGCTCTTTGGGCAGAGAGAAGAGGCTCCTTCTGGGAGTGAATGATGATTCACATGCTGACTTAAAATCTTTTTCTTCTTATTATAAATGTAAGTGATAGAGTATTTGCCAACAATGAAAATATTTTGAAGATTTAGGCTTAAAGAAAGGTGTTAAAGTATTAAAGTGAAAAGGCAGACCATAACATTTTATAGACTGTCAATTAGGCAAAACAAAACAGGACACGATGAACCCCCTTTTAAATAAAGACAATGAAAATAAGAATAGTGGCTATATTTGAATAGTGGGATTAGGATGATGTTTAGTGCCCTCATTTATCATATTTTTCAAAATCTCTCTATATGTAACATATACAAATATATGAATAAAAATATAAAATACATGTAAACAAAAAACTATTTAAAATACATATGTTCTCTGTTGAAAATTTATAAAATACAAAAAATATAAAGAAGAGAAAATATTGCCCACAATCTAACCTCTCAATATTTTCGTTTTTTTAAAATAAGTTTTTCATAAAGAAGCAAATTGGACAGACGAGCTAAGTTGCCTAGTTATTGTTGTTGTTGTTTTTCTCTATCTCAAGCTTCATTTTCTACTTTCCGTGGTCCAAAAATTTCCCAGCAACGTTTAAGACAAACCCAAGCTGGGCAATGTAACATTTTAAGGACCCTGGCCTAGGTCTCTTGGTTTAATGACATTCTACCAACACAAGGTGGCAGCAACAGCAGAAGAAAGAGAAAGCTGCCGCCACCTGCTGAATTGGAGTTGATTATGTTGCCTTCCCAGCATAATCAAAAGGAAGTTTGGCATTTATGTAGTGGCAGAACAAGGCAGATGGTGGGTTTGGCTCATATACAGTGGAATAGGCAGAAAAGTGGCCAAGACAAAATCGGTAGGCAAGGTTATCTAGAACCCTAGACCAGAGGTTGGCAAGCTTTTCATGTAAAGAAACAAATTGTAAATATTTTAGGCTTTGCAGGACACACAATCTCAACTGCAACTACTCAACTCTGGAGATTGAAGAGGAAAGCTCAGAAAGCCAAAATGATTCTGACTTAAAAGGGCTCCAGTCCCTGAGTCGTTTTGGATAAGAGGTGGGCTGCCTGGTGAAGGGCACAGGAAGTCAGGAGCAGGGACAGCTTGATCCTGAGATCCAGGGTAAATGAACCAGGCACTCATGGATGGCTTTATTCCAGAACTTACACCTGTCTCTTGAAGGTGTGTTACTCACAGGAGGGCTCACTGAGATACAAATAGATGCAAATTCATGGATAGAGTGGAACAGATGGGGGAGGGAGAGGAAGACTGTTCTTGACCTTGACATTTGACCCACATGGAAAAATAAAGATTAGGAATGATAGGGTGATAGATGTTCTTTAATTGGTGGGATGAAACTGTGCCATTTATTTCACCCAGATACTATATCTCATTCAATTTGCTAGCTTTTTTTTTTATAATTTAGAAACATGACTATATAATTACCTTAATATTCTAAATACAGTTTGGAAATTATTTAATTCAATCAGGCACACTGACTAAAAATAGAGCTTTGTTTTAGGTATGAAATGGCTCCTGAAAATATTTTTAACACCCGATGGTTTGGATTTGTGCAATTGCGATTGTTTTATGATGTATGAAATATAGTAGATGTGTATTGATGGCACTCAAGTAATGTTTATTGATAATACTAATGAAAATAATCTTTGTACTCCAGACTCTTCCTTGCCTAATTCTCCAGCAACAGTTCCAACAGATGGCTTTATTAAGTATGGTGAAAGTAGCTATTCTCTCATGAAGTTAAAGTTACAATGGCATGAAGCAGAAAGTTACTGCAAGCTTCACACTTCTCTCATGGCTAGCATTCTAGATCCCTATACTGATGCATTCGCATGGATGCAAATGCAAACATTTAATGAACCTGTGTGGATTGGCCTGAACAGTAACTTGGTAAGATGTGGACACATGTTTGACTTGACATGATTGATAAATTGTGATAGAATATGATTGTCATTCTAAGGATCTTGTTAAACACTTGCTATGTATAAGAAACTGTGCCGGGGTATATGAATAATATTAATATGAACAAGACCCAGTCTTTCAAATATACAGTGCCTTCAAGGATCTAGTAAGCTAGTGATGTATGTCGGAAATCAAACAAAGACTTACCTAACTTATATTAACTCTTATATTGCTTTTAAAATTTATTTTGACTTATAGTTGACATAAAATATTATATTAGTTTCAGGTGTACAACATAGTGATTTAACATTTATATATACCTTGCAGAGTGATCACCACAATAAGTCTAGTAACCATTTGTTATTGTACGAAGTTATTAGAATATTGACTCTACCCCCTATGCTGTACATTACATCCCTGTGACTCATCTACTAATGGGAAGTTTACACTTCTTAATTCCCTTCCCCTTTTTGTTCATCTCTGCATCCACTCCCCTCTGGCAGCCATCAGTTTTGTCACTGCTTCTGTGAGTTTATTTCTGGTTTTATATGTTTGTTTGTATTGTATGTTATATTACACATACAAGTAAGTGAAATTATATAGTATTTGTCTTTCTCTGACTTATCACACTTAGCATAATACCCTCTAGGTCTATCCATGTTGTTGCAAATGGTCTTTTCATGGATGAGTAATATTCTGTTGGATAATCTTCATTATCCACTCATCTATTGATGGACAACTCTCCTGTTGCTTTTTAATTTGCTTTTAAAATTAAATTCTGCAGCTAAACAGTTTTATTTATTAATTTGGGTCGTGATGACAGCTATGGCATGGGAATTAAGAAAGCAGGTAAGGGGTATCATTCCTGGGTGATCAGGATACTTTTTATCTTTTGGGGCAAGCCATTCCAGAGTTGTTTTCAGTCCTGAAGTTGTGGAGCTTCCATCCACGTGTAAGAACTATCATTGCAGTCAATTCCCTGTGTTCCATGTTGGCAGAGAATAGGGTGGAGTGAGAGAGGAGCCACAGAACTAAGAATGGTGATGGAATTGCCAAAACATTCTCAAAATGAGTTGTTTCTGATGCCCTGTGATCCACCTACCCTCCGTCCATACATCTATTCATTTAGCTAGTCAACCAGCAAAACTTCCTAGTGGAAGAGCCAGAGGTGTCAAGAAGTAATTAAGAGATACTACATGAAGAGTCAAAGAGAGGTTATAAAAATGTTTCAATAGGAGAGAAAAGGGGTCAATTAGCCATGAGAGAGGACCAGGAGCATTTCTCAGAAAAAGTAAAACGTAGTGTGGGATGTGAAACATAAGGGAGGAGTACCAAAAAGAGAGAAAAAGATAGAAGGGCATAACATTGGAAAGTAGGTTGGTGTCAGATTTTGTAGAGCTTCTAATGCCATGAGGCAGAGATTAAAATTTATGCTTCATGCCATGGGTACTTCCCAAGTAGGGAAGTGAATATTTAAAAGTAAGTAGTTCCATAATGATTTCTGTTATTAAACTTAGCAAGGCATTTTTATGTCTGTGTTGACTATTTTAGTAGTTAATTCGTTTGATAATTCATTCATTTTCTTCTCACAGATGTAGACATAATTCTCTTAGGAGAATTTTATTTGTTTTTAGAAAGATTAAATGGCTTTCTACTATACAAGTATTTATAACTAAAACATACTATTGTTTTTCTTACATCTATGGAGTTAATGATTATATAAGCACTAGAGGCCCGATGCATGAAATTTGTGCAAGAGTAGGCCTTCCTTCCCCCGCTGCTGGCACCAGCTTCCCTCTGGCACCCGGGACCCGGGCTTCCCTCGCAGCCTCTGCTTCATCAGGAAGGTCGTCCAGAAGGACATCCAGAAGGATAGGACGTCTTGTCTAATTAGCATATTACACTTTTGTTATTATAGATTATTTGATTAAACATGGTAGAATACTACAAAATTCTAACTTGAGATAACACAGGCTTTTGATTTGTTCATTAAATCTATCATAATTGCCTTGGTAAATTAAATAATGCATTCAGAAATGGGACGATTGTTTGAATTGTTTAAAAATTCTATTTTCTCTGGTTAATGTTATATACCATGTATTCTTAGGCATTACATATGAAATCTCTTTTAGACGGTTAAAAGGATTATTGATAAGTAATGTTTTTCATGTTATCAATTAACTTTTATGTGGCCATGAATTTGGCTAAATTTAATAAGAAAGTAAGTGTGCAAATTGAATAAAACAGTTAGCTTTTAAAAAACGCCATCATGACCAGTTATAGTTGAAAGACCACATAACTGGAAGGCAAGACCTACGTCCCTCTATTCTTTATTCCTAGGGCCTTGCCACGTCATTTGTCACTGGCCTATTTTAACAGCCGAACAATGAGATGAGAAGAAATGTTTCTTTCCAGGGTCCATGAGTTTAATGAAAATTACTTAAGTTTTATTAATATTTTAATGGTGATATAATAAATATTTTATTTGTTCAGGAGATAAAACTTTTGTTTGGCACTGAAAGCTTACAAACAAGAAGAATTTCACAGAATATGACTTAACTTTTTAAGTCAGTTTTTTAAATTATCTTCCAAATATGTATTTATTGTTGCCTTCTTTTTAAGAAGGGCTGCATTTACTGAATTTGAGTGGGTAGAAATGATTCATGTTGTTTTTTAAAATTCCTAAATGTCGAAAGCTCTTTGTAATATCATAGTCTTAAATATACTCTTCACTTGGTTCTTCTGATACTTTCTAAATCAAGCAAGACTTCACATTAATGGTTGTTTTTGTTCTTGCAGACCAATGGTGAATACAATTGGATTGATAAATGGAGGGTGAGGTATACTAATTGGGCTACTGATGAGCCCAAACTGAAAACAGCATGTGTTTATATGGATCTTGATGGCTACTGGAAGACAGCACATTGCAATGAAAGTTTTTATTTTCTCTGCAAAAGATCAGATGGTAATTGAATACCCAAAAACAATATAGGGATTTTCAATTTTCTCAATAAGCTAATATATAACACTGTTGATATTATTAAACTGTAACATGTCTTGGATAGCTTAAGAATAAGATAAAACATATTCCTTTACCTAACAAAAGACTGACTTGGTAATAAACAAATGTACATAGATCAAAACAGTGGAGATAGAAATTTCCTTCATTGCAAGAGTTTATTTGCTCTTTATAAATTTCTGAAATCTTATTGAGATATTTTTCTGAATCTATGTCACATTCCCTAGGAAATTGATTACTTTGATGTTGATAACCTGTAGATTCATCAGTCAGTGATATTACGGTGATAGGTCCTAGAATGCAGTCTTAGAATTGGATAAAGGTGATAAAGTCCTATAGTTTTAACTATAGCACTTAGTTTTATCACAGATGTCAGTCATAGCTAAGAAGGGTTTACAGGGATGAGGATTCCCCCACCCCTCAAAAAAGAGTGTCTTGAAGGGAGACTGTCTTTGCAAATTAATTTTGGTGATTTTGTTCTTTGGAACTTAACATCTACTGTCTTATCAGTGTGATTGATTGCCACAATACCTTAGTACATTATTTTGAAATATATTTAAAATGAAAAAAAAAAAAGGTAAAAGAAAAAGAAAACCCAATAATAAAAATGGTAGATTCAAATGATTGGCATTAGAACTTAAAAAAAGATAATGATAGGGCCCTAGCTGGTTTTGCTCAGTGGATAGAGCATCGGCCTGCAGACTGAAGGGTCCAAGGTTTTATTCTGGTCAGGGGCATATGCCCGAGTTGCGGGCTCAATCTGCAGTGGCTCCTGTGCAGGAGGCAGATGATCAAAGATTCTCTCTCATCATTGATGTTTCTCTCTCTCTCTCTCTCTCTCTCTCTCTCTCTCTCTCTCTCTCTCTCTCTCTCTCTCTCCCTCTTCCTTCCTCTCTGAAACAAATTAAAAATATATATTAAAAAAATAAAAAATGATAGGTAATGAAATTTCCCATAGCTGCTAATATATTACTCTACAAACTACAGAAACTTCAGGTTGTACTTTATTTTGAATGTCTTTTTATTAACAGAAATCCCTGCCACTGAACCTCCACAACTGCCTGGAAGATGCCCGGAGTCAGACCACACAGCATGGATTCCTTTCCATGGTCACTGCTACTATATTGAGGCTTCATACACGAGGCACTGGGGCCAAGCATCTCTGGAATGTCTTCGAATGGGTAAGTGCCATATTTACTGTATGAAAATCCCACAGTCATCTATTCTGGATTACCATGATACAAGTAACATTGTACATTAAAAGCACAAGGAATGTAAAAATACATAATAATTTATATTGTAAAATACTTAATGATTTATATTGTAACAGAATGGTCAACATCATGCCCTCCCCCAAATGTAATTTCTAATATTGTAGCCTAATATACTAAACTGTTAGGATTCACATTCTCAGTTATTCAGAGTATTGTATTCATGTCCTATCACCAATAAGCTCAGGTTTCACAAGAACCATTTTGCTTTACCATTGACAGAAAAGCATTCATATCTGGGTATCTTATTTGTAAAGAAATGCAAAAGAAAACTCAGGTAGACATGACATAAGTGAATAAATTTCCCCTTGAAATAAAAATGTCAAATAAAGTTAATTTTTCAGGGTATGTCTAAAAATTCACTTAATTAAATTTCATTGAATATTTTATTTTTTTGTGGGTTTTTTTTTTTTTTTTTACTAAATTTTGATTATGCTCTAAATCAGTGTTCTTCATCCGACAATGGTGTGCAAGAATTGCAGCCTCATTTCCCTCAGGTCCATTCAAAAGTTAACCTTGACTTTTATGTTTATATTTTTCAGTTTTATTGAGATAAATTGACATAAAGTTATAATACATTTAAAGTGTACCACATGATAATTTGACATACATATATTGTGAGAGGACTTCCAGCATCAAATTAATTAATACATCATCACCTCACATATAGGGTGGGGGCAAAAGTAGGTCTACAGTTGTGAGTACATGAAACACAGAGTTTATACTTGTATTTATTTATTAACTAGAGGCCCGGTGCACAACATTCGTGCACTGGGTGGAGGGGGGGTCCCTCAGCCCAAGCTGTGCCCTCTCTCAGTCTGGGAGCCCTTGGGGGATGTTCAACTGGGGAGTGGGCCTAAGCTGGCCGTTGGACATCCTTAGCGCTGCCGTGAGCCCAGCTTCTGCTCCTTAGCCAGGCTTGCTGCTCCTTAGTGCTGCTGTGAGCTTGGCTTCTGGCTGAGCGGTGCTCCCCCTGTGGGAGCACACTGACTACCAGGAGGCAGCTCTTGCATTGAGCATCTTCCCCCTGGTGGTCAGTGCACGTCATAGCAACCAGTCGTTCTGACATTCGGTCAATTTGCATATTAGTCTTTTATTATATAGGATTATTGTATTATTTTCCATATGAACAACTCTAAATATACTTTTGTACCACACTGTATTTACTTTTTTTTTTCTTTTTTGGTGAGTTCTACTTAAGTTCTACTCTCTTTAACAAATTTAAATTATATGATACAATGTTATTAACTATAGTCACCATATTTTACATTAGATCCTTAGGCTTTATTCATCTTATAATTGGAAGTTGTACTCTTTACCAGCCTCTCCCCATTTCCCCTACCCCTCAGCCCCTACCAATGACCATTCTACTATCTGTGAGTTTTCTTTTTTTTTTAATTCCACATATAAAGCTGACATCATGCAGTATTTGTCTATCTCTGTCTGGCTTATTTCACTTAGCATAATGCCTTCCTGGTTAATCAATGTTGCAAATGGCAGGTTTTCTGTCTGTTTAAGGACTGAGCAATATTTCATTATATATATATATATATATATATATATATACACACACACACATTGATTGTTCAATGGCATGTTTTTAAATCTCCATATATATGTGGATTTTTGTTTTCTTCTTGTAATTGATTTCTAGTTTTATAACATTGTACTTAGCAAAGATGCTTGATATAATTTCAATATTAAATTTATTGGGACTTTTTTGTGGCCTAACATATGATCTACTTTGAGAAAGTTCTGTGCTCTTGAGAAGAATATGTATTCTTCAGCTATTGTATAGAATGTTTCATTATTGATTTTTTTGTTTTTGTTTGAATGACCTATCTATTGTTGAAAGTGGGGTATTGAAATCTTCTACTGTTATTGTTTTGAGGTCTGTTTATCCCTTCAAATCTGTTAATATTTGCTTTATATATTAAGGTACTTCAATGTTGGGTGCACATGTGTTTACATATGTTATATTCTTTAACAAATTGACCCCTTTATCATTATACGAGAGGCCCGGTGCATAAAAACTCATGCACTGGAAGGGGGGGTCCCTCAGCTCGGCCTGCCCCATTTCACAGTCCAGGAGCCCTCAGGGGTGGGAGGCAACCCGGTGATCAGGGGAAGGTGATGCCCTATCACACCTCTGCTGCTGCCACTGCTGGCAGCGCAAGCCTTGGCTGGCCTGGGTTACCTGAGCCTCAGCCGCCATTTGAGGCTTGCCTGTGCCTTGGGCCGGCCCTGGGCATCTGGGCAGCCGCCATCCGAGGCTTGCCTGCACGTTGGGCCGGCCCTGGACAGCTGGGGGGCTGAGGGGACTGGGGAACTCCAGAGGCAGGCACGCGGTGGGCCCGGCCTTGCCATGCGCCTGCCACCCCGGTGGGGCTGAGGGGACTGGGTGCCACCATCTTGTGGCTGTGGGTGCTGCCATCTTTGAGGGCGGGCAGCCAATTAGCATATTCCCTCCTTATTGGCTATGGGCGCCTCCATCTTTGTTATGGCGTGAGGGTCAATTAGCATATTCCCTCTTTATTAGATAGGATAATGACTTTTTTTGTCTCTGATTATAGGTTTGGATAAACCTATTTTTTTCTGATACAAGTATCCAACCTGTTCTCTTTTGTTTTCCATTTATATGGAATAATTTTTTCCAGCTGTTCACTTTGAGCCTATGGGTATCCATAAAGAAATGAATTACTTGTAGACAGCATATAGTTGGATCTTGTTTCTTTTAATTTATTCACTCACTTTATACCTTTTGATTGGAGAAGTTAGTCAATTTTCATTCATAGTAATAAGGTATGGACTGTCTATTGCCATTTTGTTCATTGTTTTCTGGATGCTTTATAGTTTCTTTGTTTCTTCCTCTTTTGTTCACTTCCTTTGTGATTTGGTCATTTTCTGTAGCAGTATGCTCAGATTCCTTTTTCTTTATCTTTTGTGTATCTACTCTAGGTTTTTGCCTTGTAGTTACCATAGACTTACATGAAATATTTTAGAGTTATAATAACCTATTTAAAGCTGATAATAACTTAACTATGAATGCATACAAAAGCTTTACATTTTTATAACCCCTCCCCCCATTTTATGTTTTTGATGTCACAATTTACTTTTTTGTTGTTATTGTTAATCCTCACCCAAGTATATTTTCTCCATTGATTATTAGAGAGAATGGAAGGGAGGGGGAAAGACACAGAGAGAGGAACATCAATGTGAGAGAGACACATCGATTGGTTGCCTCCAGCATGTGCTCTGACTGGTGCAGGGGATTGAACCTGCATGCCCTTTACTGGAATCAAACACGCAACCCTTTAGTCTGAGGGCCGATGCTCTAACCACTGAGAAAACTGGATAGGGCACAATTTACATTTTTTATATTGTGTATCCATTAACAAATTATTATATTTATAGTTATTTTTAGTACTTTTGTCTTTTAACTGTTATACTAGAGTTAGAAGTGATTTACCAACCACCATTATAATATCAGAGTATTCTGAATTTTACTTTATATTTACCTTTATCAGTGAGTTTTATATTTTCAAATGTTTTTGAATTACTAATTAGTGTCCTTTTGTTTCAGTATAATGAACTCTCTAACAATTCTTATAAGACTGATTTATTGTTGATTAACTCTTTCAGCTTTTGTTTGTCTGGAAAAGTTGCTCTCATTTACCGTATTTTCCGGCGTACAAGACGACTTTTTAACCCAGGAAAATCTTCTATACGCCCAGTCGTCTTATACGTCAGAAAATACGGTAATTCTGAGGGAAAACATTGCTGGGTAGAGTATTCTTGGTTGGCAGTTTTTTCTTTAAACATTTAAAATATATTATCCCACTCTCTTCTGCCCTCATAGTTTCTGCTGAAAACCCACTTACAGTCTTATAAGGGTTCCCTTGTATGTAACAAGTAACATTTCTCTTGCTTTTTTAAGAACGTCACTCTGTCTTTAACTTTTTACAATTTAATTATAATATGTTTCAATGTGGGTCTCTTTAAATTAATTGTATTTGGGACTCTGTAGGCTTCCTGGATCTAAATGTTTCTTTCTTTGTCCAGGTTAAGAAAGCTTTCAGCTATTGTTTCTCTGAATAAGCCTTCTGCCCCCTTATTTTTCTCTTCCCTTTCTGGGACTTCTATATTGGTTTACTTGTTATTGTCTTACAAGTCTCTTAAGGTAGCTTCACTCTTTTTCATTCTTTTGTTTTCTTTTTGCTCGCCCTGATGTATTTGACTGTCTTTTCTTTGAGTTAACTGTCCTTTTTTTTGCAATTTATCTAGTTAACCCTTGAACCCATCTATTGAAGTTTTTTTTAATTTATTTATTCTATTTTTTTCTATTGAAGTTTTTAGTGTATTGATTGTAATCTTTAGTTCTGTGATTTATGCTCTGTCAGGTAAGTCACTTACCTCTGTTTTATTAACATAAGTTTGGAGATTTACCTGGTTCTTTCGTTTGGAATATATTCTCTTATTTCATCATTTTCTCTGACTCTCTGCATTAGTTTCTGCACATTAGATAAAACAGACACCTCTCCCAGTCTTGAAAGATTGGTCTTGTTCAGAAGATGAAGCTCATCAGTCAGCATGACGTTAGGTCCTGCTTGTCTCTCAAACCTTTGTGATTGTCCAAGCCACCAGCTTTGCTTTAAGTAACTCCTAGCATTTGAGGTGTGCCAAGACCTGACGGTATCCAAAGGGAAATGCAGGCTGATTAGAAGCTGAACCCTCAGGAAGCAGCTGAGAAAGTATGTGTATAAGCTCCTTCGAGAGAGATGTTGATGACCTCGTTTTACTGTTGCAGCAAGCCAGAGGGGAAAAGTGGCAGAAGTGTTCCGCAGCTCCTTCCGGCTCCATGGAAGAACACAGCTAGCCCCTAGATCAGTGATGGCGAACCTATGACACGCGTGTCAGCACTGACACGCGTAGCCATTTCTGATGACACACTGCCGTTGAGGTTTATTAAATACAATTATATATAACAACTAGAGGCCCAGTGCATGATTGAATCATGCACATGTAGGGTCCCCTACACGCTTTTGCTTTCGATCGCGGGGGAGCTGGGTGCCTGTCCGCTGGTGCACCAGGCCTTTCAGAAGCCTCTGGCTCGGAGGAGGCTTCTGAAAGGCCTGGTGCCGGAGCAGACAGGCACCCAGCTCCCCCGCCTTTGATGGTCCGCAGTGGGACGTGAGCTCGCTGCCCCAGAGGCCCCTTCTGTGCCGCAGCACAGCCATGGCGCAGACGCTGAGCTCGCGCCGCCGCTGGCGATGCGAGCTCAGCGTCCCGCTGGCCCAATCAGCTACCCCGGCCACCCCGAGTCCCGCCCCCTGCGCCTCCTGCTGGCCCAATCGTGGGCATAGCAGAGTGATGGTAATTTACATATTACCTTTTTATTAGGTAGGATTATACATTTATGTTATTTAAACTATAAATATCGTGAAGTAATATTTTTTCCTCAAAGTGACACACTACCCGAGTTATGCTCAGTTTTTTGGCGAAGTTTGACACACCAAGCTCAAAAGGTTGCCCATCACTGCCCTAGATGCATGCAACTTAGCAGCCAAACCCTTGGGCAGCTGGTTGTAAAGTATGTGGTCAATCCTCTTTCATGGAAAGACTTGGAGATGGGCTTTTTTGACTGCTTTCTTTTAGCTAAACCCGTCAGGAGGGGAGGAGGGATAGCTGCAATGAGTCCTTGGGTACCATTAAGTATTGCTTCTTTATTTTCTATAGTCTCATGGGTTATGTGGCTGCATGTACCATTGACTTCAGAAAATGTGTTTTTGGGGAATGTCCCTCAGAAGGGAGCTTTAAAACTTGGGGTGATAGATGTGTGGTCTAAACCCTTCACTCCATTTCATGAAGAATCTGGAAGTTGGGGGTTCCCTCCTTATTATATAGCACTATTCTAGGGGTGGGTTTTATGGAGAAAGTATGTCTTAGTCTTTATTCATTTAGATGTGGGCATTTTTTCTGTCACCCAATAGGAAGGAGTTACTCAGCTAGTGTCTAGATTTCTCTGAGGGAATTGTTCCATGTGTAGATGTTCATTTGGTGTGTCCATTGAAAGAAAAAAGTTCAGGACCTTTCTATGTTGCCATCTTTGTCTCTCCCTATGAATTTTGGCTTTAAATTCTAAGTCAGATGAAGTCTGCTTTTTCAGTTATTGGGACTTTACTGTTAGATACATATATGTCTATGATTGTCACATCTTTGTTATGAATTGAAACTTTAATCATAGTAAAATGTACTTATTTGTCTCTATTAATAAGTTTTGTTTAAAAGTCTATTTTGTGTAATATTGGTAAAGCCACTCCAACTCTTTTTTTTTAGTTACTATTTGCATGGCATATCTTTTCTATGCTCTTACTCTCAACCTATTTGTGTCTTTGAATATCAAGTGTGTCTTTTGTAGGCAGCATATCCTATATAATAAAAGCATAATATGCTATGTGTCTGACCGATCGGTCAACCTTTTAGTCGACCATTCAACCAGTTGCTATACACACACTAACCACCAGGATGCAGATGCTCTGACTGGTAGGTTAGCTTGCAGCTGGGGTCTGGCTGATCAGGACTAGGCCAGAGGGCCAGACATGCCCTGGAGCCCTCCCATTGTCCCTCCCCAGCCGGCCAACCTCCTGCAGTCCCCAGCCAGCTGGCCCCCATCAACACCAATCGGTACTGGGTGAGATGGCCCTGATCACTGGCCAGGCCGAGGCACCCCACCTGTGCACAAATTTGTGCACTGGGCCTCTAGTAATGAAATAACTTAAAAATGTATTTTTATTTATTCTGCCAATCTCTGTTTTCTTTTTTAAATTGGAATACTTAAACCATTTATATTTAATGTATCTGGTGATAAGGATTTATTCCTGCCATTTTACCATTTGTTTTCTATATGTCTTACATCTTTTGGTTTCTCTATATTATTTATTCCTTCTTTCATATTAAATGTATGATTTCTAGTCTACCATTAATTTTCTTGTTTTATATTTTACTATATTTTGTTTAGTTATTTTCTTAGTGGTTGCCCTGGGGATGACAATTAACATCTTAATAATATACAACAATCTAGTTCAGATTAATATCAATTTTGCTCTTATATAGCTCTATTCCTCCTGCAATCCTTTGTGATATTGTTGTCATACAAGTACACCTTTGACAAATTTGTTGGTGTTCTTATTGCTTTTGTGGAGCAGAGGATACTCAGGGGTCCTGACTCTGCCATTCCTTATGATTTCAACTGAATTCTGTTTTGGATTTTTAAAATTAAAATATGTTTTATTTTATGTTTGAGTATTTTTTTTTAATTTTCAATGAATATGTAGAAACTTTGTTTTAGGTGACTGTATTTTTCTGTAAGTAATGTAAATGATTCTCATTTATTAAAATACATCACAAATATTTTGAAATAGCTATTGTCTATAAAATATATTTACTAATGGACTGTGTAGTATGTAATCAAATCAAACATCCAAAGGACCCAGTAACATGGGATGCAGGCATATGGTTAAGTGCGCAACATTTAGAATGCCTGGATCATGCCATGACTTTGCCCTCTATTATCATTACAATCTTGGCCAATTATTTATCTTCTGCATTTATATTTAACTATAAAATGGGTACTAATAGTACTAATAGTACCCATTTAATAAGGTTGTTGTGAAATTTTAGTGAGATCATGCTTATAAAGCCCAAAGCAAAATGTCTGGCAGGAAGTGCTTAAATTATATTAGTTATTATTATTAAAAATATAGCTATCCTCTCTAATAAAATGGTAATATGCAAATTAACCATCACTCCGCTACATAAGCCACGCCCACCAGCAAAGCCACGCCCACCAGCCAATCAGGGCGAGTATGCAAATTAACCCCAATCCAAGATGGCTACAGCCACAGAGAGCAAGGTTTCCCAGGTAACAGAGCAAGCCAAGCTTTCCATAGCCATTGCAGCAGGCCTAAGCCTCCACTCAAGCTACAAAGTTTCAGTTATAGAAGGTAAACAAATTCAAACAAATGGCGGCAGAATGGAGCTTGAGAGAGCAGGCCAGGGTTGCCGGCGGCAACAGGGGAAGCAAAGCTTTCCGCACACCCTGGCCGGGCTCACCCGCTTAAGGCTACAAAGTTTCAATTGTAGAAGGTGAATTAACTGCCACAGAAATGGCTGCCGCCCCAGGCTACAAAGTTTCAATTGTAGAAGATAAATAAACCCCAGATACCAGGGCCTCCTCTTGGGTCGCCAGAGTGCGTGGCTGGCCTGCAAACCACCACAGGCCCCTCGCTCAGGCCGCCCCACACCCCAAGGGAACCCCACCCTGATCCGGGACACCCTTCAGGGCAAACCAGCTGGCCCCCACCCGTGCACCAGGCCTCTATCCTAGCTAATAAAAGAGTAAGATGCAGATTGATCATCACTGCAACACACAATATAGCTGCCCCCATGTGGTCAAAGATCCTGCCCCCATGTGGACACAAGATGGCCACTACAAGATGGCCAGCAGGAGAGGGCAGTTGGGAGGCACCCGGCCTGCAAGGGAGGGCAGTTGAGAGGGACCAGGCTTGCAAGGGAGGGCAGTTGGAGGTGATCAACCCTGCAGGAGAGGGCAGTTAGGGGTGACCAGGCTGGCAGAGGAGGGAAGTTGGGGGCAAACAGGCTGGCAGGGGGGCAGTTAAGCATCAACCAGGCTGGCAGCGGAGTGGTTAGGGGTTGATCAGGCTGGCAGGCAGAAGCGGTTAGGGGCAATCAGGAAGGCAGGCAGGTGATCAGTTGGGAGCCAGCAGTCCTGGATTGTGAGAGGGATGTCCGACTGCCCGTTTAGGGCCTAAACGGGCAGTCGGACATCCCTCGAGGGGTCCCAGATTGGAGAGGGTGCAGGCTGGGCTGAGGGACAACCCTCCGCCGTGCACGAATTTCGTGCACCGGGCTTCTAGTTTACTATAAAATCTAATGCTGACACTGAATCAGACTTAATCTAATGTATGTTGTCAATGTCATAGTCATTGAACCAATCTTTCAGTTTTCCCACTTTTTATTTTGTACAGTCCTATACATAACAGCTGGATTAGTACTCCTGTAGTGCATTGCACCATTCTGTTGCCTGAAAAAACTAAATAATCTTTTTACCACATTGCCCTAAATACCCATTTCCTGCCATCTGCAGTGAGGCCTAACCCATCTTTTTTCACCCACTTATCATATTAGTCCAGCCAAACTGCACTATCTGTTAACAACTACTAACAATTAACAACTACTAATTCCTCCCAATATCTATCTATCTATCTATCTATCTATCTATCTATCTATCTATCATCTATCTATCTATCCATCCATCTTGGGGATCGGGCCTAAACTGGCAGTCAGACATCCCTCTCATAATCTTGGACCATTAGCTCCTAATCACTCACCTGCCAGCCTGCCTGGTCGCCCCTCACTGCCTCTGTGTGCTAGCCTGATCACCCCTAACTGCCCCGCTGCTGGCTTGGTCGCCCCCAACTGCCCCCCCTCCCCGCCGGCCTAGTCACCCCTCACCGCACTCCCTACAAGCCTAATCGCCCCTAATTGCCCTCCCTGCCGGCCTGGTCACCCTCAACTGCACCCCCCCCCCGCCAGCCTGGTCGCCGCTAACTGCCCCCCCTGCAGGCCTGGTCGCCTCTTACTGCCCCCCTGCCAACCTGGTCACTCCCAATTGCTCCCCCTGCTGGCCTGGTCACCCCCAACTCCCCCCCCCCCACCAGCCTGGTCCCCCATGCATCCTGCTGTTCAGTCGTTTGGTCATCCCTCACTAATCCCCCTGCCGGCCTGGTCACCCCATGCAGCCTGCTGTTCAGTCGTTTGGTCATCCCTCACTAACCCCCCTTCTGGCCTGGTCGTAGGCAGCCATCTTGTGAGGGTGTGAGGGTCAATTTGCATATTACCTCTTTATTATATAGGATAACCCTCTTAAGACATTCTATGTCCTACTCATCTTTGCATATCCTACAGCAACTCAGTGTATGTACACAAATGATGCTTTAAAAAAATGTACTTTCAGAATAGAAACTGAAATTCTGAAAAGACAAATGTCTACTCTTTAAAATCCTCCCCTTAAGTGGACATGTTAGAATGATTTATATTGGTCGTAATATAAATACTTTCGTGATAAAAATATTTTCAGCTACTTAAATGTACTTCCAGCATATTTGTTCTTTTATATTTTGCAGGTGGTTCTTTGGTTTCTATTGAAAGTGCTGCTGAATCAAGTTTTCTGTCATACCGAGTTGAGCCACTTCAAAGCAAAACCAATTTTTGGATAGGATTATACAGAAATGTTGAAGGTAATTTTTGCAGGATGATTATTTAATCACAAATATTTCAAACCATTGTGTGGTAAACAAGGTTTCCATTCCAGAAAGTCTTGCCTTAAACAATGGTTAATTTGTGAAGAGTTTGAATATACAAACATATTTTCATTTGATATAAGAACTGAAATTTTAAATGACCCATATATTATGCTATCCTGAAAGATGCTAATTAAAAAAATAACTTCAGTAGCTAAGTTAGTTTAAGAAGCTTTGAAGCTCTGACCGGTTTGGCTCAGTGGATAGAGCATCGGCCTGCGGACTGAAGGGTCCCAGGTTCGATTCCGGTCAAGGGCATGTACCTTGGTTGCGGGCACATCCCCAGTAGGGAGTGTGCAGGAGGCAGCTGATCGATGTTTCTCTCTCATCCATGTTTCTAACTCCCTATCCCTCTCCCTTCCTCTCTGTAAAGAAATCAATAAAATATATTTTTTTTAAAAAAAGAAGCTTTGAAAATATTTTCTGCCTTTGCCAGAATAAAACTTAGGGAAGAATACGTATTCATATTTGTATTAATTAGTAATAAATTTTCACCTAAAGCTGTATAAAAAACATATTCTCAGTTTAGTTCCCTGTAGTCATTATAATCTTGCCTATTAAAAGTCTGACTATAAACAATTATTAATTATAGTATATAATATGCTTACAAGTTTTACTTGGATAAATTGAACTTAACTTAAGATAGGTTATTTTTAACTTGTGCTTTTATTGGCTGCATCTGATAAACAGGAAAGTGGCAATGGATAAACAATAACCCACTCTCCTTTGTCAACTGGAACACGGGAGATCCGTCTGGTGAGCGAAATGATTGTGCCTCTTTAGTTGCATCTTCTGGACTTTGGAATAATATTCACTGTTCTTCCTACAAAGGATATATCTGTAAAAGACCAAAAAGTAAGTAAGAATTTGCCCTATGGCACATATGTTCACAGGCTACCATTGCTTTGTAATATCAAGATGTCAGGTGTAGGATTATAATGTGAATACAGCTTCCCCTGCATAAGTGAGAAATTCAGTCTACCGTGGTGACCTATTGCTGTCTGCAGCTCTGAGGGAGCAAAAAACACTCCGTGCCTGCTGAGCTGACAGAATGGTTTTGATTTATAATGGGATATCCATTAATATGGATTTGTGAAATTGCAGCAGTTTGGAGAGCCAGCCCACAAAAGCCTTATGGCATGAGAAGAAAAGGGTGAAACAGTCACCTCGGCAAACCAGAAGGGGCCAGGTTCTGGAAGGGAAACAGGATTTATTGCAGCAAGTCCTGTATAAGACTAAATCATGTAAGATTTAAGGAATAACTCTTCCAAGACGAAGTGAGCCTCCTACTGAGACCGAGTGGCAGGCCATGGGAGGACAGGGATTGAGCAAATAGTGTTATTTGCTCATGATGTGATATTATCGGGACGTTAATAATGTTTTTATCTATCCCACTTCACATAATATTCTTCCCAACAGGTAAAATTGTTAATTTCATAATAGATGTAAGTAAATGAATTAGATGAATTATCACACCACCCCCATAGATTTTATTATTTTAGAATTTTATAGTTCTTCAGTCTTTTAAAACTCTGTTCTAAGATACTATCCACCCTTTGGTGCAATACTGGAGTCTTATTTCACTTTCATTTAAATGCTTTGCAATACCTAAGGCCTACATGGGTCAGTTTCAAAATTGCTAGCCTAGAATACATTTATGGATAGATTGGGTAGATTTTTGAGGGTTAGTATCAGAGACTCAAATGCAAATTGGAGGACTGTACAGGGGTGGGCAATAGTAGTTTTATAATTGTGAGTATGTGAACCAGTTTATTCTTGTATTATTTACTAGAGGCCTGGTGCACTGGGGTGGGGGGGTCCCCTCAGCCAGCCTGCACCCTCTCCAATCCAGGACCCGTGGGGGGTCCCCAGGATCAGGCCTAAACCGGCAGTCGGACATCCCTCTCACAATCCTGGACCACTGGCTCCTAATCGCTCTCCTGCCTGCCTACCTGGTCACCCCTAACTGCCCCCCACCCCACCGCCGGCCTGATCGCCCCTCACTGCCTCTGCGTGCCAGCCTGATTTGCCTCTACCTGCCCCCCATGCTGGCCTGGTTGCCCCTCACAGACCCCCTGCCAGCCTGATCACCCCACACAGCCTGCTGTTCCATCATTTGGTCATCCCTCACTAACCCCCCTGCTGGCCTGGTCACCCCCAACTGCCCTCCACCTCTCACTGCTCCCCCTGCCAGCCTAATCACCCCCAACTGCCACCCCTGCCAGCTTGGTGGCCCCCAACTGCCCCCCTCTGCCAGCCTGGTTGCCCCTAACTGCCCCCCCACTGGCCTGGTCACCCCCAACTGCCCCCCCTGCTGGCCTGGTCACCCCCAACTGCCCCCTCCCCCACCAGCCTGGTCACCCCACGCAGCCTGCTTGTTCAGTTGTTTGGTCGTCCCTCACTAAGCCCCCTGCCAGCCTGGTCATAGGCAGCCATCTTGTGAGGGCATGAGGGTCAATTTGCATATCACCTCTTTATTATATAGGATTAATTATTGCATTATTTATTTGTATTAAAGCTGTAAACCTTTTTCCTACCCCAGTATTTTCAGATATTTCAATATATTCAAACTCATCATACAGCTGTAGGATACTGTTATAGAATATGTATAAATAGATATAAATAAATCTATCTATATCTGTATATCAAATCTATCTATCTCTCATATATAGGTAATATATATAATATATAATACATGGTATATATATTATGGTGATATTACCATAATCCAAACATGGAGGATTTTATGTATCTGTGAACCAAATGATACTATCTATATGCAATTATTATGGATTTTATAAGTATTTAATAAATTTCTTTTTTTTTACAAACAGTTATTGATGCTGAACCTACCCATACATTAATGACAGAAAAAGGTAAGGCCATTATGAAATTTCAAGTTCCTTATTAGTAATGTATCAATATAGTTTGTTTAAAAAACCATAATAATGCCTTCGTATACTCCTTTCTGAAAGTAGTCAGTTAAATTGAATAGATGAGTAGTTGGGTTTTATATAAAAGCTTTGTCGTTATGGCATCAGCCTCCCTTGATTGATGCTCTCGAAAAGCAGGCTTTGGAGCCAGAGTGGTGGTTTTACCATTGATGTTTTTAAAGACATTGATTTCTCCGTTACAAAGAGTTGCCTTATAAGAACTCATAGAAGAAATTTCTCTCATCAATCCCTGTGGCTTTTTTCTTTTTTTAAGCAATGGTTTTAATTTTAATTTTATACATAACTTGAATTATGGCTGCTAAAAAACTCAGTGAGATTTATGGCTTGCTGCAACCCCCTTATTACCTCATGAGTGCTGTTTGTTAACTAATTACACTCATGAGCCCAGGTTTCTGCTACTTTTACTTTATTTTCCCCCTAATGTTTTCACTGGCTTTTTATTGTCATCATCGTTATTATTACTATTCTATTTATCTTCATATAATTATTTGTAAGCAGCCTTAATTATTTTGAAACAGGTATAAATATTTTAAAAGATTGATTATCTATGTAGCTCTATACTACATAGATAAATAAAATATTCTTGCAACTGAATAATAATCTTAACATCTAGAATAATCCTCTATTCTGTTTTCATGTCCTACATTTCTATTGGACAAATATCACTGGAAAGAATATTTATGTATTTTAGTTTTTCAAAAAAGGAGTTTATGTTTTTCTGCATAGCATTCTACCCTCCGCCTCCCTCCACCTTTTTCCTAATGGTTTTATTTATTTCTAGCTGACCCAAGGAAGATGGAGCCTTCTAAACGGTCTTCTGGTGTGGCAGGAGGAGTTGTCTTTGTGATCCTCCTGATTGCAGTGGGTGCTGGCCTCGCGGCGTATATGTTTTATAAGAAGAGACGTGTGCATTTACCTCAGGAGAGCACTTTTGAAAACACCCTCTATTTCAACAGTAGACCAAGCACAGGAACTAGTGACACAAAAGATCTCGTGAGCAACATTGAACAGAATGAGCATGCAGTCATCTAGAACCACAATGTGATAGAGGTATATTTGAATTCCATAGGATTATAACTAAAATGTTAAGGTCTTTAATTCAATCTGATAATTTTGTTTAAAATTAGGACTGTGTTGCACTGGTCTGTCCTTTTTCTTTGCCTAATTGCAGAAATAATTGCTCATTTTCTAGCCTAGCAAGATGTTTTCACAAAAGAGAGATAATGTTGACTACCACTTTAAAAAATATCTTAGGTGAATAGCTAGCACAATAATGCCAATATTTAAGCATCATTGGTATATAGCTATTGTCAACTGCATGTAGATTATAAGAACCCCAGAAACAACTAGGCTTCTTGAAATAGTTTAAGGAGCTCCCAAAGAAATGTTACCCATTGAATAATAATTCAGGAATTAGAAGACCATTTTAAAAATTAAGTACAAATAACCTCTGGTGGCATAAAAATTTAGTCACTTTTTTGTTGTTGTCAATCTTGAGTTTTCACTCCAATTATTTAGAATTGTATTTGTACCTGTGCAGAAAGAATAAGGCAGCTGAGAATGTTGTTTTCACCAAGCAGAATTTTGAGGCTGAATATTGCAAAGGTGTTCTTTGTCCTGTTATATGTATATCAGGAATGCAAAGATGTGAAATAAGAGTGTAAATTTGCATAACTGGATGTACTTTGATAATGTGAAATAAACATCAAAGACAAGGTCTATTTTTAAAAGGTTTGAATTTTGGTGATTTTGGTAAGTGTAAATGTTTTTTAAATGAGCTATATTAACCCATTTACTTTACATTTAAGTTTACCATTAAAATAAACAATCTTGTTAGTAGAGGAATTCTTTCAATTAAACTCTTCATCTCTTTAGAACAGAGAGGGTACTAAAACACTAAGTATAAAATGAATTTTACCATAATGACTTGCATAGTTCCCCCAGATCTTCCTCAAAACATTGACCCAGCTCAGAATTCAACAATCAAAGGCACTATTATTGGGAATTAGATCTCTAAATATCTTATTCTCAATTTAACAAATAATTTTTGCTCAATAATTTTGCCTTAAAGTTTCATGTCCTTTGAGAAATACATCAGAGGTTTCACACCTGACACATGAACCATATTGCCAGCTCATCCTTGCCTCCTTTCCCAAGGGGTTGTTCTCTCTCTCTCTCTCTCTCTCTCTCTCTCTCTCTCTCTCTCTTATGTCTATCTTTCTTCTGTATCATTTATTTATCGATCAATATATTTTAAAGAATTGGCTCATGCTATTGTGGAGGCTTAATGAGCCCAAAATGTACAGGATAGGCCAGCAAGCTGAAGAGTGAGAGAAGAGTTGCAGTTGGAGTCCAAAGGCAGTCTGTGGACAGAATTATTCTGGCTCTTTGTTCTATTAAGACCTTCAACTGATTAGATGAGGCTCACCCACATTTTGGAGGGTGATCTGCTTTACTCAAAGACCACTGATTTAATTTAATGTTATTCTCATAAAAAAACAACAACAAAAAAACAAAAAGCCACCTTTATAAAACCATCGAGAATAATGCTTGACCAAATATCTGGGCACTGTGGCTCAGTCATATTGAGATATAAAATTAAGTATCACACTCCTTTATATAGTAATAGTTTTGTAATTATTTTTATAGAGGGAATAGAAGGATAATGCAGTCTTTAGCATGATTGATCAAAAATTTAAAACACCTTTGATAGTTTAGAAAAGATCCTTTTACCTAAACAACTTCCTACTGAAAATATGGTGCAAATTTTTAGGATTATGGTGAAATATAGAAAAACTTCTATTGAATTGTATTCATATTCAAGAACTGAAATTTCAGGGTACTGGTTTTGAGGTGTTTTGTGGGTTTTTATATTTTTTTATTTGTGTATGTGCAGCGAGTAATCCTATATAATAAAAGAGTAATATGCAAATTAACCATCACTTCACTACACCCACAAGCCACGCCCACCAGCCAATCAGGAGCGAGTATGCAAATTAACCCAACCAAGATGGCTGTGGCCATGGAGGGAGCAGGAGGCTTGGGTTTCCCCAGCAATGGAGGAAGCCAAGCTTTCCGCACACCCTGGCGGGTCTAGGCTTCCACTCAAGGCTACAAAGTTTCAATTATAGAAGATAAATAAATCCCAACAAAAATGGCGGGAGCCACGGAGCTGGAGTGAGCAGGAGGCTTGGGTTGCCCCCGGCGATGGAGGAAGCCAAGCTCCTGCAGCCCTGGCCTGCCTTAGCCTCCACTACAAAGTTTCAATTATAGAAGATAAATAAATCCCAACAAAAATGGCTTCGGCCACGGAGCAAGCAGGAGGCTTGGCTCCGCTCAAGGCTACAAAGTTTCAATTGTAGAAGATAAATAAATCCCAGATACCAGGGTCTCTGCTTGGGTCGCCGGGGGGTGTGGCCAGCCTGCAAACCACCACAGGCCCCTTGCCCAGTCCGCCCCACGCCCCAAGGGAACCCCCACCCTGATCCGGGACACCCTTCAGGGCAAACCAGCTGGCCCCCACCCATGCTCCAGGCCTCTACCCTATCTCATAAAAGAGTAATATGCAAATTGATGATCACTCCAACACACAAGATGGCTGCTCCCATGTGGTCAAAGATGGCTGCCTCCATGTGGACCCAAGATGGCTGCCACAAGATGGCCAGCAGGGGAGGGCAGTTGAGGCGATCAAGCCTACAGGGGAGGGCAGTTAGGGGTGACCCGGACGGCAGAAGAGGGAAGTTGGGGGTGACTGGGCCTGCAGGGAAGGGCAGTTGGGGGGGACCCAGGCCTGCAGGGGAGGGCAGTTAGGGGTGACCAGGCCTGCAGGGGAGGACAGTTAGGGGTGACCAGGCCTGCAGGGGAGGGCAGTTAGGGGCAAACAGGCTGGTAGGGGAGCAGTTAGACATCAATCAGGCTGTCAGGGGAGTGGTTAGGGGGTGATCAGGCTGGCAGGCAGAAGCAGTTAGGGGCAATCAGGAAGGCAGGCAGGCAAGCAGTTGGGAACCAGCAGTCCTGGATTGTGAGAGGGATGTCCGACTGCCCATTTAGGCCCGATCCTACTGGGATCGGGCCTAAATGGGCAGTCGGACATCCCTCAAGGGGTCCCAGATTGGAGAGAGTGCAGGCTGGGTTGAGGGACACACTGCCCCCCCTGCACCAGGCCTCTCTAGTCTTAAATATTATTGAATTTGATGACACTCACTAATCAGTTTGTTGACGTTTTTATAATGGAACTAGAGGCCCAGTGCATGAATTTGTGCACCTTGAAAGGAACTGTGAGCCACAAGGCTGCAGTGGGCACAGGGGTGGGTCACAGCCCATCCTCTGCTCCCCCATCTGGCCCCTCCCACCATGGCCCCCGATCCCCTGTCTGTCAGCAACCCCACACCTGCCGCTGCTCCCACTGATGGCACAGAGCTATTGGGGCTGGCGCCAGCAGCGGGTGTGAACAGGGCTGGCACCATCAGTGAGTACGAGTGGTAGCTACTGCCCCAATCGCCCCTCAGGAGCAGGGAGAGGTGGAGAAGCCCTCATGGACAATTGGGGCCAGCAGCCGCTCGCACCCATTGACAGTGCCGAGTGATCAGGACTGGCGCAGGCCCCAGCAGCAGGTGCAAGCAGTGGCTCTGGTGCTGGCTGTGGGTGTGAGTGGGGCCAGCACTAGCAGTGAGTGTGAGAGGCAGCTGCCAGCCCCGATTGCCCCTCAGGAGCAGGGGGAGGTGGAGAAGCCCTCAGGGGCAATTAGGGCTGGCAGCCGCTGCTTGCACCCACTGACAGAACCGAGCAATCGGGGCTGGTGCCAGGCGCTGGCAGTGGATGTGAGCAGGGCCGGCGCCAGCAGCAGGTGCAAGTGCCGGGTGGGATCGCGGTGTGTAGGAGCAAAGAATTTTCAGTAACCACTAGAGGCTCCCTTCAAAGACAGCGACCAATGCCCTGCCATGGTCTGGCGCCCCGCACTCACCTGCTCCACCATCCTGCTGCGGCTGATGCCTGCCATGGTCTGCATGCCCCCTGGTGGTCAACACATGTCATAGCAAACGGTTGTTCGGTTGTTCCACTGTTTGGTCTATTTGCATATTAGCCTTTTATTATATAAGATATTACAATTTTTGGTGGGGTTGGTATTTTCTGTCAAATCAGCTAAAACTTTATATCTTTTTCTAGTATGTTCATATTCTAGAATATGTTCGTAGGATTCACTTTTCTCCATTCTCTTCACTAATTACCTTACACTACAACTGAAGAGTCTCTTCAGTACTTCCAATCAATGGACACTGACTTGGAAAGGCCCCCTGAATAGGCTGGAGATCCTGGTTGTACTGTGGGGACTTTAAAATAGTAAAATTATTCATGGCATCTCTGCATGATATGTTTTGGCAAAGATTATTGATCCCATTCAACTAGCTCTGCGGGTTGAGTGAACACCGTTCCTAGCACAGTTGCTCCTGAGGGTTCTGATCACAGCTTCTGTACACAGAGTTCTCTAGCAGATTTAAAGAACCACACAAAGGGGCCAGGCCATTTTTTTCTGTTGACTTAACTTTTTTTTCCTTTAAGGGCAAGAGAGTTCAAGACTCTCTGGGCTTGCTCCTGATTTGGGGTTTTGGCATAGATTCTCAAACTTTGATGAGGAATAAGAGCCACATGGAGAGCTTATTCAAAATACAGAGTCTTTGGGGCCCATGCTTCTGATTCTGATTAGAGCTGGGTCAGAGTCCTGGAATCTGCATTTCAGCAAGCACCCAGGAGAGTCTGGTGCCGCCAGGCTCTGACTTTGATGAGCACTCGATTTTGGGAATCATTCTGCATTGAGATAGCATTTCCCAAAGCTGTTAGAAATCTTACATAATCCATGGGTTAAAGAAAGTACAGCCAAATAGCATGGGAGCTAGCAAAAGCTGCAGTTTTCCATTCTCTCTCTTAATTAACCAGGACCTGTAGATGCTAAAATCTACTTCTGTACTTTTTTCCTGGACTCCCTTATATTCTGCTACGGACTGAATGTTTGTGACCTCCCCCGAAATTTCTATGTTGAGAACTAACCCCATATGTGATGGCGTTAGCAGGTGGGGCCTTTGGGAGATGAATAGGTCATGACGATGAAACCTTCATGAATGGGATTAGAGTCCTTATAAAAAGTCCCGTTAGAGTCTCTGTGAGGACGCAGAGAGAAGACAACTGTCTATGAATCAGAAAACAGGACCTCACCAGATACTGAACTGCTGACTCCTGGATATGGAGCTCCAGCCCACAGAAGTGTGACAAAGAAAGTTCTATTGTGTATGAGGCCTGTGGTATTTTGTTACAGCAGCCTGCATGGACTAAGACATTCTTCCAAGGCTGTGCTGTTCCCACATCCCCTTTATAATCCCCATTCATAAAGGTGTGTGAGTTGAGGATTTATTTCTCTTATGTAATCTTAGGATATACATTTAATCCAGGAGGGGGAAGGCCAGAAATTATACGGTCCTGGGTAGAACTCTAGATATTTGTGAAAAGGACCATTTTTTTCCATGCTGTGTGCAGTAATAGAAAATGGTTCCTCTCATAGAGACTCCCATCTCATACAAGTGTCAGTTTCTCTGGGTCAGAGCTGGCCCATCTTATAAAAGGGAGCAAAGGGAAACGTAGTGCTCATGACCACTGGAACTCGGCAACTCACTTTATTCTCTTGAGAAGTGAAAGAGCAGAAGAAACCTCATCAGCTTCCTGGAGAAAAATTGTAGTAAGTACTTCAAAGACAATTGTCCCTTATTTTTTCCTGAACTTTCTGGAAATCAGAGTCAAGCTTGGCTCTCAAGGTAAAAGGGAAACTGATTAAGTACCTATCATATGCCAGGCACAGTGGCACATATTCAAAGGAATTCCAGATGATCCTAAGTGTATTCTGCTGACTGCCACGTGCCAGCCTGAGGGTTTATTCCAAAGCTCACAGGCGACAGAGAAACGGGACTTAAGAGTTTCCAGTGAAGGAGAAGGTGGGTAGGAGATTGATAGTCTCTAGGAACCTATTTCTCCGAATAGGACAGTCTGTTCATCTGGCAAGGTTTGTCTCCCTCAAGGAGAAACCAGGCTAAGAGATGGGCCAAACCCCTACAGTCTCAGCATGTTTTATGTTATTGATTTGGGTCTCATAATAAGGAGGCCTGGTTTTTCTCCGGACATTTCGAGGCTTTTCTTGGGACCTTGCTGCCATGTGTCGGTAGGCAGTAACATAAGACAGATAATGCATGGATGGTTTTTGTTAGAAGAGTCTGTTCGCATATCCTACGTGCCCTGCCAGCCCTCTACCTCTGCTGTGAGCCTCCTCCCCATGGGGACTGCAGCCCGGCTGACACACCTGTGCTGGTCTCCAGCAGCTGTGGTGTATTTATCACAAAGCAGGTACTGGGGCTCCTTTTTTATCCGCTGGGCCACCCCCCCCCCCCCCCCACCCAGTGTGGACCGCAAATCCAAAGCTGCGGAGCATGATGGAAGGAGACTCAGTTTAGGACCTTCGCCTGAGCAGCTGACACAGACTGGAGTCACTGCCCAGCAACAGAAAGTCTGGCACAATCTCCAGCGGCCTCAGCCAACTGGAACCTCTGCAGCCACAGCTTTCCTCTGAGCAGCCCCTCAGGATGTATCTAGTCACTGTGCCTGTTTAGCTCCTCCTTGCTCTTGTCCAAAAGCCAGATTTCTTCCTTGAAAGTCAGCAAAATCTCAATACTCTGAGGTTTCCGTGCAGGCAGAGAAGAGCAGGGAACAAGTTTAGGGAAGCCAGGAAGTATCAGCTAACCTTTCCTGAGGTTGATCTTCGGAGAATCCAAGCCACTATATTCTTTTGGACTCTCTTCAAGCAAGTGTATTTCCCAGTGCCAAGCCTCAGGATATCAAAGAACCACTTACAAAATACCTCCTCTCTCATAAGAAACAGAATGAGTTAGCCAAGCGGGCATCCCAGCCCATACATATCACATAGGCTGAGACCAAAAACCCCAAAAGCCTAAAGACAGTGAGAGGGTGTTTTTGGTGGATACAGCCACGGTCACTCCTCCACTATCAACCAACCAACGGAAATCTGAAGTCACAGAAAAGATGACAAAATGAAAAATGCGGCGCTTCAATGACTGTAATAATAGATACAACACGGTAGCTATCAACATCTATAATTCATGCATCTTCCAGCTCTGACTTTGTTCTCTTCAACTAACGCAATTTCAGTTTCTACTGTATCTGATATTGAAGTGTCAAGCAGTAAAATTCTGTGGAAAAACAAAACAGAGACCTGACAACAATCTAAGCTACAAACTCAAAAGCTGTTGCTGGGACCTAGCCAGGGGCAAGTGGTTACACACCCACACACTGTTCTTCTGAACATGCCAGTCGTAGCATCACAGTTCCCCAAACATTTGACACATCTGTAAAAGGTATCACCCTGGAGATAGTAGCCAGCTATTTCAGAGTTAGCATAGAAAGGAGACCACAATGATTTGGTTGAGCTTGGAGGCCAGAACCATTATCACAGGGATGATCAACACCATTACCCCCAAGGATTCCTGTCTAAGGCAGTGATCACCACTAGGGAATGAAGAGTCGAGCCAACAACAAATGCCCCACCCTTTCTGACTATGGGCCACCCCCCATATCATATGGAGACCAGCAAACCTTACAATTTTCAACCAAGATGTTGACATATTATGCAGATTATTGATGACAAAACATCTGGGGTTGAAGCCACTCTCAGTACTGTCTTAGCAGAGCTTGTAAAGATGCTGAAGATGCCATCCGCCTTCCAAGACCCCAACATGTGGTTGGGGATTCACACAACACATGCTATACACACCTTATCATAGCACTTACCCTGATGCATTTGGTTGAACTGTTTGCCAGGTTTTCTTCCTCTGACAAACTGCGATTGTGGGCAGTGGTCACGTCCCATTCATCCATCGCTGTAGCACTAACATATAGTGACATAGGAAGATGCTAAATAAATATCTGAGTATAACACCATGAAAATACACAAATCATGCTTGCCCCTCATCAAGCACTTGGTATGGGCTGTATGGAAGTCATTAATTGTATTGCTGTTTAATTTAATTTATGTAAATCCTCACAGCAGCTTCACGAAGGTAAGTTTCTGTTGTTATCCCCACTTCATAGTTGAGAAAACTGAGAGACAGATTAGCGAATGGATCATTGGAGGGTCGGGGGGTGGGCCCAGAAGAGAGTGTGTGGAGAAGGTGCAAAGGCCAAAAGGCACAGAGTAAGCGAGGCGGAGGCCCCACTTCTTGGCTCCCGGTCTTTACAAACCCCTTGTTGGGATTATCTTTTCATTTTCCTTTCAGTTCTCCAAAGTTTAATTAAAATGGAAATCCCTGGATTGAGTTATTTTTCTCGTTGGATTTTGTCCACTAAAAATGAAGCCCTACCCTTTCTCCTTAATCAGACCGAGGAATTCCTTCTCCCACAGAGAACACACCCGTCACCACGTTGCATCGGGGTTGTTTGGGGCGGGCCAGGGTCTCCCCCTTAGACCAAGCACATGTGAGAGCAGGGCCTTCATACCACAGATCTGTGTGTTTCACACAAACGATAACAACAACTTGCACGTAACAGGTTTTAAGCCTGTGCTTGCTGAATTAAGTTGTTATTATTTGTTGAATTAAAGGCTTGCTGGAAATTATTTCTGGGAAATGTACTGTTAAGGAAACTTTCTCTAAGAAATGGTAAGGATAACTTTCTATTATTAACTTTTCCGGGATTATTTATTTAAAACACACACACACACACACACCACATCTCTGTGCTTCCTGCCCTAACATTTTCATGCTCCTCTGTGTCAGGGGTTTTACGCAGAGAAGGCTGAACTGTTTGACAACAAAGGCTCCTCCTGTCTTTTAGAAGAGCTAACTGGCATCTGGGGCATTATGCCAGGAGTCCCTGAGGAGGAGAGGAGAGAAGCAAGGATCTCCGGGAGAAGACGGAGAAAGAAGGAAATACCACTCTCAGGGCACTGGGTCCAGTGAGGACCAAAAACTAACTCGCTGCGTGGAGTGGTGCCCTGGGGTGACAAGATTTCAGAGACGTGCCGAACATCAAGACAGTGGGTGCTGGTCTTGGGCAAAGATTCAGAGCCCCACGTGCAGGGTGGGAAAGCAGAGGCAGTGAACAAAAGCAGACCACAGGGATTCGGATGACCTTTTACAAGTCTGAAGATTACAAGACATATTGTTGTGTCAAGGTGTACAAGTGCTGACGTTTGGTGCAAATCAGCCGAAAACTGGACAACCGGATCTCATTCAACCAAAACTCCAAGCACAGGCAGCCAGGACTCCTGCAGTGACTTGGAAGATACCTTCAGGGCCCAGGCTCCTTCTTCGGGCTTCCTGCTCCTCCAATTGGAGTGGGGAGGAGGCGCCTTGGTCTCTTGCTCCTTACCTCACGGGGGCCACATGGGGTGTCAATGCCAGGTAGGAGGCCCTCTCTTTGATGTCCCCAGCAAACTTCCCCTCACAGTGACCTCACACTCTGCCATGGGAACCTCACTTCTAATGAGTCTGGAAAAGTGAAGGGTTTTAGTTGGGCACTTCGCTGCCCCAAATAAATGGAATAAGGAGGAATGAATATCAGGTGGAATCTAGCAAAGTCTGCCACAGAAAGAACCAGGAAAGACCAGAAAAATTAGGGGGGACAATAACAAAAAAGAGTAGAAATTAATGACGTGGAAAGCAAGTTATAATGAGGATCATTGAAACCAAGCTGAAAGGTGAATTTTTGAAATGACTAATAAAATAATTCCATCTCGAGAAAGACTGACAATATAATGAGTAAAAAATACGAGCTTCAAAATAATGCATATAACATGATCCAAATGATGTTAAAAGAATAAAGCAAGAGAAGCTACAACAGATATCAATATCTGTTTTCTTTGGCGGAGAGACCACATTTTTTTAATATTCAGTATTTTCTCAGCTTTTTAAAAGTAAGTGGTCATATATGACTTTTATAAGGAGAAGAAAAATATTGTTTGAAAATTGCACATAAAATGTTTCTTAAAAATCATTTTTACTATCAGCTTCCAAATCAGAGAATACAAAGGTCTGAATTCAAAACAACTGACACTTTCTAATGGATGGAAATCCAGGGATGTGGGCAGTGTCCGAATCAGAAGACGTGTGAGTCCCTTGCCTGTGGGAGCTGCCTTTTCAGCGGAACACTCTGCTTCTCCTCTAAGAAATAGGTTAGAGAGGGAGGAGCATTTGCTTCCAATGTCTGGTGAGTAGCCTGTTGATAAGCATCACCGAAGAGGAGAGCCTAAGGTTTTATTTGTTTTAAAGTTCTACATTTTTCTTAAATTTCTTTTCTCTGAGAATTTTTGGGCTGAAGAGGCTTTGGGGAGAAAGCAATAAACAAAATGTAAGAGACTATTTCCTTGATGATGGGCTCTTGGCTGATTCCTTTGTGCCTCCCCTACCGCCTCCCCTGTGCTTCATTGTAAAATGAGGCTTGAACCTACAAATAAAAACACGGGATGGCATCACAACAGACCATTGCTGGACAGTAAACCTTCAATTTCGTGGATCTTGATTTATTTTTTTTATTTTTTATTGTTTAAAGTATTACAAATAGTAGTACATATGTCTCCTTTTTTTCCCCATTGACCTTCCTCTGTCCTCCCCTACCCCCTGGCACATGCCCTCACCCTCCCCCCCCCCACCCCCGCCCCAGTGTCTTGTGTCCATTGGTTATGCTTATATGCATGCATACAAATCTTTTGGTTGATTTCTTACCCATCCCCCCAATACTCCCCAGCCTTCCTGCTGTATGTAATTTGACAGTCTGTTCGATGCTTCTCTGCCTCTGTATCTATCCTTTTGTTCATCAGGTTATAATTGTCTTTATTATCTATAAATGAGTGAGATCATCGGACCTTGATTTATTAATGGACTTTGGATTTAATGGACAAAATTTCCGATCCACATGTCTTATGTGAAAATTAACACCCTGTTGATTTTAAAATGCTTTGAACCAAGATTTGCTTATAATTAAATCAACAGGTTATTTTTTGTGTGTGTGTTATTAATTCACTATTACTTTTAACAAATTTCAACGAATAGACCATATGTTGGTAAAAACACTGTAGTTATTTCATTGCCATGAATAAGTATTACACAACAACAGCTATAGTCTACATATTTAACTCCAATAGTCACCACTCATAAAGAATGTTTGGTGATCACACCTCATTGTGAGGTAATTGGTTTTGTTGTCACATGGCATGACTTTCTGCAGCAGTTTTAATGCTGCCACCGATGTTCTGATGTTCCGTGCCAGTGGTTTTGATCCGGCATCTAGAAGGGTTCAGAAACCTGGAGAAGGTGCTGTGCATAAATTAAATGAGTCCAGAGACAAAACATAATTTTGGAAGGCATTACGAGGAGTCAGAGAAGGCTTAGCTAAAGGAACTAAGTTCTCCTTGTCTCAGGACCCCTTGCTTTTTTATTAACACAACTAGAAGCCTGATACACGAAGATTTGTGCAGAATGGGCCTTCCTTCCCCTGGCTGCTGGCACTGCTTTTGCTCTGGCCAGATCTGCCTTTCTGCTCTGGCCCAAAGCCGCCTTTCCACCTTCCCATGCTGCCCAGAGGCCCAGAGTGGCTGGGGTGGTGCAGAACGTCCTCCCCGCCCCTGGCACCTGTGTATGCAAATTAACCCACCATCTTTGTTGGGTTAATTTGCATACAAATTCCTGATTGGCTGGTGGGCACTGCAAAGTTACAGTCAATTAGCATGTTACTCTTTTATTAGGTAGATTTGTCCTAAGGCAGGGTGGAGATATACACATCAAAGGGTAGAGTTAGGTACAGAATCCATTGTCAGATTGTCAGGTTTGAGAGAAACTGCCTTTGGCTGTTCAGGTGTTTGGCCAACAGGAGGCAATAACATGTAGATTGAGATGCCCTGAGCTGTCTGGCAGCAAGCAATCATCCTTTTCAGGTTTGCTGAAATGCCTTTCAGCCATCCCAGATGATTCAGCCCTGCTGACATGCTGGAATTGGCTTCTGGCATCTCACCCTTTTTGATTTTTTAAATTTAACAAGAATGTATATTTTAAGATTTTTAATTTCAATGGAAAGGACAGAGTTCTATTAAGTCCCTTTAAATTGCTGTCAGGTAATAAAAGAATTAGCCTGCAGTGAGTTTCTTTCTGGGCCAACAGTTCTTTGAGTCCCAATTTCAATGTCCAACAGTTCCTTATGTGTACATGTCAGCAATGATATTTCAGTTCTGGATGGTGGACAAATGGTGGCAATGCAGGTCTGACCTTTTCTGGTTTGGTCCTGGGCAACCTGCAGGGACGCACAGCTGCTGACTGCTAGCAGGGCAAGGTGTCCTCACCATCTTCATTTCTGGACTGTTTCTCCTCTTGTCTTGGGACACTGCTATTCTGTGGCTGGAGCAATCTGGTCAGTTCCTCTCTGGGATCCGTTGTTGCAGGAATCCACACGGGCTTGGAGGAATTTTCTGGAAATATACAAACATATTCTTGACCAAAGGTTAGTAAAGGAATCTTTTCTATAAATTAGACTTGGCATCCTTTCATATTAAGCTTAGAATTTTATTTTTAAAGAGTACCCCCCTTGGCTTATTTGCATATACAGAGGGATTATGGGCGGTCTCAGTAATTTTCTTAGACTTTACTTGGATTCAATTACTTATAAAAATATTGGCTTCTCATATAACTTAATTTATATGAGACCTTGTTTATATTTTAAAAGCTAATTTATTAAGTAATTTAAGTAGGTATCTTTATTAAAAAAGCAAAGCCAGTGAATTTATAAACTTATACATCTGATTCACAAGGCACAAACACTGCCTCCACCCCCAGCCTATTTAAAATGCAGGCAGCTAGAGGCTTTGTTATTAAAATTCTGTCTTAATATTCTGCTGTTGGATTTTAAGAAATATTTAAACTATTTTATTCTTCCCTCCTTAGAGGCCAAAACCTTCATAACATTTAAAATATATGTATATAAGTAAAATATATTGATTAATTTTTATTTGATAAAGCTTTCCATGTGATTTCAAGAATATTAAATCAGCTAAATTGAAAATATTTCCTTTAAGAAGAGAGAACAAATTATTTGAATCACTATGGGCCCTTGGAGTTTTCCAAAAATCATCCCTCAGTTATAGCCTTGAAATTTAACTTGGAAAGACAATCATATATATATATATATATATATATATATATATATATATATATATGATTTAAAGATTATATACTTTTTGTAATTATCTTATAAGATATCAATTAAATTTAAACTGGTTTTTGTATTAAAAATTTCGGTTGGGATCACAGAATTAACCCTCTTTTTTAATTAGACCAATAAAATATTATATTTTAGGTTGAAATTTTACCACACTTGGCATATTAATATATTTTAAACTATTAATTTGTTTAGAGAAAATACTGATAGATCCTCCCTTCCCCCAACTGATGGATGGAGTATGAGGTAAACTCCACCTGCAGCCAGACATTCCTGAACACCTTATATGGACTGTACATTGAACCACCAATCAGCACCTGCCAAATACCCTAAGCCCCCGATTCCTAAGTCCCTAGGTGCCTAATCATGTGCCTTACATGAAACCACCAATCAGCGTGTGCTGAGTACCCTAAGCCCCATCCCCTCCTTTCCTCCCCTCAAAAGGCTTGTTCACCCCAAATGCCCTCTTTTTTTACCTCTGGAAGGGAGCTGGCAGGGGTCTTCTCTCCAATAAAGCCTGTATCCTGGCATCTAGGTTCTCTGGCCCTCTGTTTCACCTTTCAAATACAAGAATTATTATCTCAAAAATAAATTCCTATACTTTAGGCATTTAGTTACCACAACTGTATAATTTCTGCCAATTTAATTTGAACCTTAAATTTTTAGAGGTGGCAAGTCAAATATTAACATTTCTTAGAATAATAACACCTTTATATCTTTAAGAATAAATTTAAAAAATATCATAATTTAAAAAATTTTTTAAATATCAAATTTAAAAAATAACATAACCAATTAATAGCTTTAATTCTGTCCTCTAGATTTTTCATGAGGCAAATTCACATTATTGAACAAGTTTTTATCATTTGATTTAGTAAACTTTAAAGTTTTAAGTTGCCACTGGCTCTGGAAAACCATGTTTGAGGGTGGCAAAACAGGTTTTGGCCTAACTTGGTCTATTTAGATGTAAATTGGCCATTCTTTCCTTCCAGATTGCTGCGGGCGGGAAACTTTGGCCTACCTGCTTGTTCTGCTGGGGGAAGGGCGACTAGCCCCTCCATTGGAGAGGCACAGCTAGCTTTCCCCCCGGGCTATTGGAACTTTATAATTAATATATTATTTATCTATGTTTCAACAATTTTTATGAGATTTAAATCCAATTATAATTATTTTAAGGCATTTTCTTAGGCAAATTTTTGTAACAGAGACAATTTACTGATTTTCTTGGTGGCTTTCAGGTTAACTTTTGAATGCGGTCCACGATTATTTAAATAAACTACCTTTTATTATGGAAATAGCAATCTTGTTGCTAGAACCAGCTTGCATCTTTTTTGTGTGTGTGTCATTTCTGCCATCTTTCTGAGGAAAAAACCAGTCTTTGGGGTTTTATTCTGTAGCATTCACAAAGAGATTTAAGTTTAGCTCAAAACCTATCTAAATGTCCAAAAATCGGACAGTTGCATGCACGTGTAAAGAGCTTCTCTCTTTACACGTGCACAGAAATCCCAGACACATTTCTAAATTTTGTAAAACTTTTCACAGCGAGAAGGAGACTTTTTAAATTAGCATGCTCTGGGAGTGGGTGTCCATATTACAGGATCACCATGTGTCTCCCTTCCCCCACATCCTGCTTGCTTTGATTCGGCCTTGTTTCTTTTCCCAATTAAAGGCATGCTTAACAGATAAAGACAGATTCTAAATTTTTTCCTATTTCACTTTCTAAAGTAATGACTAGCCCTTAGAGTTATTTTCGCCGAATTTTGCTTTTCCCAATGCGTTCTTAGGTAATTTTTAAACAAAGCATTAGAGAATCTCATTGTGACAGAGCTGATAGCGATAGCTCCGCCTTTGAGATCAGGAGCAGAGGATCTGGTGGTTTTTTAGAATTTACAGATTTTCGATCCTCAATACAAATTAGGTATTTTATGATTTGAACAAGAAACCACATTAAATATGACCACGGCACTCCTTTTTCAGCCTGATTTTTAAAAGTACCTTTTAATATTCCAATTTCTTTATAATGTTGCCTTTTAATTAAATTCTTCCCCATTATAATCTGACTTAAACAAAAAGTATCACCCACGCACTTACGAATCTGCGGGCTTCAGAAGCTGACATGGGCTTTACGCACAGTTAATTTTACCACCATCACTGGTGCTGTTTTATCCACTCAGGTGAATACTTCATCTCCAAATTGTTCATATTTCAGGTGCCAATTAATGCCGGTGGCCTTGATCCGGCATCTAGAAGGGTTCAGGAACCTGGAGAAGGCACTGTGCATAAACTAAATAAGAGTCCAGAGATGAAACAAATTTTGGAAGGCATTACAGTGAGTCAGAGAAGACTTAGCTAAAGGAACTAAATTCTCCTTGTCTCAGTACCCCTTGCTTTTTATTAACACAATTTGTCCTAAGGCAAGGTGGAGATATACACATCAAAGGGTAGGGTTTGTATACACAATCCATTGTCAGATTTGAAGAATTGCCTTCGGCTGTTTAGGTGTTTGGCCAGTAGGAGGCAATAACATGTAGATTAAGATGCCCTTAGCTGTGACAGCAAGCAATCATTTAATGCATCCTTTTCAGGTTTTGGGAAATGCCCTCACCCATCTCCAGATGATTCAGCCCTGCTGACATGATGGAATTGGCTTCCAGCAGTTCCTACCTGGGCTAGGCCACTCCCCAGCCATGTGCAATTGTTTACTCACAGTGACTGGTGAATGCATGCATTTACTAGACCTATTTAGTATAAATTTACAATTACTGTAATACGTATAAAAAACTTTTCTGTGAAATTTAACTTTTAATTCATAATTTTAATTACACAAATGTGTCTACATAAGTAAAAAAAAACAAAACAGGTAAACCAATTTGTCAATCTTTTAATATATGCATTTGTAAAACCTACTTTATTATATAATGGACTTCTGGCTTTAATAAACACCTTGCCCGAATTATTCGGTTATATCAAGGTTTTACTGTATAAGCACCAACTTTGATGTTCACAGGCCCAGATTTCTTGTGGCACCTCTAAACTGTGTGAACCTGGGTATTTCTAAAATGTACAGCGAGAAGGTCATTAATTAGGTTCAACTGATATTACATGAGAAAATATATATCAAGTTGCTTAGCACAGTGCCTAGGCATAAAAAACACTAAACAATGTTCATAAACATTTTGTACTAATTATTTAGAGAGGCCCATGTCTTGGAAAGAGGGAAGAAGTCAGTGTAAAGGGGCACGCAAGGAGAAGGGAGACCCAGAGGTAGCTCAGAGTTGTAGGATCTCATATTACTGCCAGAGATGATCCCATAGGGGTGGGCTGGGTGAAGAGCACATGCAGCCCTGCCACCAGCTCAAAGCCTCCTTTCCTCAGGACATTTGCTGGAAAATGAATAAATAATATAATTTAACTAGAGGCCCAGTGCATGAAAATTTATGTACTGGAGGGGAATCCCTCAGCTGGGCCTGCCCCCTCTCACAGTCTGGGAGCCCTCAGGGGTGGGAGGCGACCCGGCAATCAGGGGAAGGCGACGCCCCATCACATCTCTGCTGCTGCCACTGCTGGCAGCGCAAGCCTCAGCTGGCCCTGGTTACCTGAGCCTCGGGCAGCCCTGGGTGGCTGGGAAGCCACCATCTGAGGCTTGCCTGTGCCTCGGGCCAACTGGGTGGCTCGGAGGGCGGAGAGAACTGGGAGACTCTGGAGGCAGGCGGGGCTGAGGGGACTGGGCACCACCATCTTGTGGCTGTGGGCACCACCATCTTTGAGGGCATGGCAGTCAATTAGCATGTTCCCTCCTTATTGGCTATGGGCACTGCCATCTTTGAGGGTGGGGCAGTCAATTAGCATATTCCCTCCTTATTGGCTGTGGGTGCTGCCATATTTGAGAGCAGGGCAGTCAATTAGCATATTCCCTTCTTATTGGCTGTGGGTGCTGCCATATTTGAGAGCAGGGCAGTCAATTAGCATATTCCCTTCTTATTGGCTGTGGGCGCCGCCATCTTTGCGACAGCGTGAGGGTCAATTAGTATATTCCCTCTTTATTAGATAGGATACATTGTCATGAAAGTCAATACATAAATCTGTAATGACTGTAGAAATGAATGATGATCTCTGGAGTTGTACAGTGCCCAAACCTGCAAAACGGTACAGGGCAGGCAGCCCTGCACTATACACTGTACATACAGGACGGCTCTACCCTTTTTTCAATCTCTTCCTAAGTTGCTGCAGTCTTATGTTTCATGTTTCCTGGTGGGCCCCTTTAAATTCTTTCTAGGTCAAGGCAGGGTGGGTATATAACTACATTACTACTAGTAAATGGGCATGAGGAAGACGTTTGAAACTCAGAGCACACCAAAAGGCAGAGTCAAAACTGAATGAAGGACAAATTGGTCAGCGCCCCCCGCCCCTCTTCCCTCCTGCCTCCCGGCCACTCTATCTTCCTGTGATAGCACAAGTAAGAGTCGGCATATCAGGAGAAACTGCCTCCTATGAGACTGCCCCCACCTGGGGGTTAACGGGCATGTGAGTATCAACCAGGAGTAAATTGGCTCCTTTTTTACACAGCTGGTGAGTTTACATGTGAAACTCATTACCCCCAGAAGTTGCTTGGATTGCAAAGGCAGCCATCCTATCTAATAAAGAGGGAATATGCTAATTGACCATCACTCCGTGACAGAGATGGCTGCACCCACAGCTGAGGCCAAGTTCCCATAAGGAGCCTTAACGAGCAATCAGCAGGGACCTGAGGCTACACCCTCCCCTGCCCCCGTGGGGCTTGACAAGGGACCTCAGGCCGTGTCCCCCATCCAGCAGGGCTTGACAGGGGACCTCAAGGTGCACTTCCTCTCCCAGTGCTGGGCTAGGGGACCTCAGGCTGCTCCCCCTGCCCCAGCGCCAGGCCGGGGAACCTCAGGCCAGGCCCCCCACCAGGTGGGGCTTGACAGGGGACCTCAAGGTGTGCTTCCTGTCCTGGTGCTGGGCTAGGGGACCTCAGGCTGCTCCCCCCAACACAGCGCCAGGCCGGGGGACTTCAGACCACACCCCTGCCCGGCGGGGCTTGACAGGGGACTTTAGGCCATGGCCCCCACCTCAGCTCCGGGCCAGGGGACCTGAGGCTGCGCCCCCCTGCCCAACTGGGCTTGATAGGGGACCGCAGGCCGTGCCCCCCACCTAGCAGGGCTTGACAGGGGACCTCAAGGTGTACCCTCAGTGCTGGTTTGGGGGAACTCAGGCTGTGCCCCCTCCCAGCGGGGCTTGACGGGGGACCTGAGGCTGCGCCCCCCTGCTGGTGCTGGGCTGGGGGACCTGAGGCTGTGCTCCCCCACCTGGCAGGGCTTGACGGGGACCTCAGGCCATGCCCCCCTCCCTGGTCTGGGCTGGGGGACCTCAGACCACGCCCCCCATCCTGGCGCCGGGCCAGGGGACCTGAGGCTACACCCCCTGCTGGGCAGGGCTTGACAAGGGTGGGACTTGCAGGGTCTGGATCTAGCCCAATGGGGGTGGGGGCCGGCCGGGTCTGGGTCTCACGGGATTTTGAGGTGCATGTGGGTGGGCAGGGACTTGACTCTGGGTCCCGTGGTGAGCCCCAGACTCTGACAGGAGGAAGGTTTTCATATACATTTTACTAATCTTCTTTCATCTCTGACACTTCTATTATAGAGAAAGGGCAAATAGCAATATTAAATTATTTCCTCTAATTAATCCCCTTTTAATGTGCACGAATTTGGTGCACCGGGTCACTAGTGTTTAAGAAAGGCTGATTTCTGGGGAAGCAGGCAGGTTGGGCACTTGGAGTTAGAGCTACAGCTCAAAGTCAAGCAAAGAAGATGATGCTGACAAGTTCCGCTAAGTATTTCCTTCTTACTCCTATTTTTTATCATCTGCCTGCCAGCCCTTCTTGGCTTTGCTGGCCTTACAGCCTACATCCAGGGCTTCTCCCTGCCCCTCTATTCCTGTCTCACCCTGGAACAGGAATAGGAACCTGGTTGCTGGTTGAATTATAGGTTTGACTGTGAGGGTGGAATGAATCTTGGGGGCAAACAGAGTAGGGACACTGGCTTGTGACAATAAGAGGAAGTTCACTTTGGGAGTCTTGGGGTTTGTGGCTAGAATGGTGGAGGTATTGGGAGCCCTTGAGACTAGTGAGTGGTGTTCAGGAATCTCTGGGGGAGATAACTCGCTGGGCTCTGTTACAAGGGCATCAGTAACCATAGGAAACCTGACACCAGGAATTATGGGGCTTCCAGGCTGGACACCAGCACAGGGCAATCAGGAAAAAGGACCCCAAGTCACAGCAGGGGCACTGTCCTGTGAGTACTGGTCAGAGCACATCAGGACCCAGTTCTGTGGCAACCAGGCAGGTGCTACAGGGGGCCTTGGGCAGGGATGGGCAATTTTAGGACCTGTTACTTGAAGCTGGGTCAGAAAGCAAGGGCCTAATTCCGGAGACAAGGTCCTGAGCCTGTTCCCTCCTTGCTTCTCTGTCTCCACTGGATCGACAGCTGGAAGGTCTTGACCAACTCCTTGCTCCTCTGTTAAACTGACCGTTCTGGACTCTAACCCCACTTAGTCTCTCTGTGACAGGAATGAATGTGCTATACGACTTAGAGTAGTCTGACCAGCCATGGAATAGAACCAAACTAAGAATATACTAACAAAGTAAACTTACGAAATTTTTATAAAGCTACCCATGTTAATCTTCGTAAATCTTAAACCCAGTTTATTATTATAACCTGATTTTTCTCTCAAAATAGACCTCGGATGTTAAAAGTTTTTACTATACACTATAGTCTCCATTCCTGTGTGAGCCTAGCAAGAGCCCCAGCCTCCAGGCCCACCCGGCTGATGCCAACCACCCAGTCAACAGGAATTCAGTGGGAAGAAAGCCCAGATGGCCAACTCAGGAATGGTGGCCTTAAAGATCCAGATCAGGCCTGTGGGAAGACGTCCTGCGCAGCCTGTACATCCAGCACATCTTCCGCGAAATCTTCGCTAACCTGAAAAACAACCTTCTCTAGTAAATAACATACAGTATAATGACCAATACTTTTCTCTGGGTCAGAAAGCAGGATATAAGTCTTCAAAAAAGGCCAGGTTAGTCATGCCTGCCATACATCGCTAAGAAACCGCACCCCCCCCCTTTTTTTTTTTTTTTGTATATTGAAGAAACCAACTGTTCTGGATCCTGCATGGGCCTGGGGCAGCTTGAATACAAGACTTTGGCTGCCAAAACCGGTTTGGCTCAGTGGATAGAGCGTCGGCCTGCGGACTGAAGGGTCCCGGGTTCGATTCCGGTCAGGGGCATGTACCTTGGTTGCGGGCACATCCCCGGTGGGGGATGTGCAGGAGGCAGCTGGTCGATGTTTCTCTCTCATCGATGTTTCTAGCTTTCTATCCCTCTCCCTTTCTCTCTGTAAAAAAATCAATAAAATATATTTAAAAAAAAAAAAGACTTTGGCTGATGTTAAAGATCTATATCAGGACCAGCAAGAACACTGCCTGCATGTCCACAGCCCCCTCCCCCTGACATCTTTGTTCTGCTTTCCTTTTCCTTCCTGATAAAAACCCCTGCCCGCACTGAGATGTTAAAATGGGCTTTGGGACGAGAGTCCCCCATCTTCTCAGGTGACCAGCATTTGAATACTAGTAAACCCTTTTCCTTCTCAGCAGCACTGTCTCATGAATTTGGCTTTTCTTGCAGCAGGCGGCTGGAACTGCATTGGGTTTCACCACCGCAGGCCAAGCCCCTTCCCTTGACAGTTTAGATGAATCCAAGTGCTCCATATTTGGAATTAATGAGAAACCAGGCATTTTCTGGGAGCTATTGTGCCACCCATATTCCTATCAATGTTACCAGCATTCTTTTAGGATTATCTCACCCTTTTGTTCCAAGTTTTCATATCCAATTAGTGATTGAGGAAACTATCCTAACTTCTTTCTCTTCTCATTTCCTCTGTCTCTTCACAAGTAGCCCCACTCCTTCCCATCTACCACCTATGGCATTGAACTCATAAATCTCTATCCATCATTCTTCAGAGTCACTTTGTGTTTCTGTGTACTATGTGCCGTTTATGTGTACTCAGTCCACTTTGAAAGTTTGTGTTTTACCTTCTCTTATGTCCTATAAAATTTACCACTTTGTTCTTGTAGTCATTTATTCACTAGTAATTTATTGAGAGCCTGTTTTAGAGTCTGAAGGATCCTATGTAGTCACTTCTACTGCAGATACAGGGATCATAACAGACTCAGCTAATCAAAGTTCTCCATTCACACCCACTTACTTCCCAGGTAAGAACTTTGTTCCTCCCACAAATACTTTCCTTCTCATTTGAAAATATCTATTTATGAATTTACAACCATGTTCAATCTGTTAAACCTCTCTACCTTGTAAAAGAAATAAGATTCTAAAGAGTCTATCTTTTCCACAAACCCTTGGTTGGAGTGTGGCTGAAACAGGTATCACAGAACCAACTGGAAAGAAAAAAACAACAACACAAAAAACCTTAATCGGACACTAAAACTTTTCCATTCTACAAGGTGAAATCCTTTGACTTCGATCTGCCCTGCCCCTTAAAAGGCAGGTGACTGCCGGGGACTCTGTGAACATTGGTAAATATTAATATGAAAAAGTCAGGTTCACGAACCCCTTTTATTTGATTTTCCTGAAAACCTGCCAGAGGAAAGTTCTCCCTTTTATCCACCTTCATTGTTACCTTCAGAGCCGCTCTCTCCATGGCAACTGGAAACTTCACGGCACTGGAATAATCCCTTCCAGCTCCCAGCACACAGTCAAGGAATTTTAAAAACAGAGGACTTTGTAACCACAAAATGCTCTCTGAGACTTAAAAGGCCACAGAGCTCCAGATAAATAGCCATTTGTCTTTCTTCTGAAGGTAAGCACTGGGTTTAGAAATGTTTGTATCATCTTCTGTCATTTTTTAAATTGCTAACCGAAGAATCTTAACTCTTCCACCCTTTTTTTAAAAAAAACAAAACTATAAAAGTAATCCCAATATTTTTGTTCCTACCCCACAGTCATTATTAGCTCATCTCTGCACCAAAATCTGACATGAGATACTGTTAACATTTGGCATTTCGTAAGCAGTTGTTTGAAGAGATTAAATTTTGTTCCAGAAGCTGATTGGCTCTGAAGTTGTCCTCTTACCCCTTTAATGACCACTGAGTATGTGGATTTATCATGGCTCATGAGGTCTTGAAATTCTTTTTATTTTTTGTAAGATCATTTGTACTTTAAATAAACTAAAGTCTAAAGACTGACCAGTGTTTTCTGAATGTTACTATTTTTCTTCCAGCACCCTTCTTTACATAAAACCTTCTAACTCTACATGACATTGGCAATTTTTTAAAATTTATTTTCTCTTTAGTTTTATTTACATGTTTCAGTGATCGGGACCACAAACCACTGGGAGCTTTCCTTAACAAGGAGATAAATGAGGGTGTTTCCTGTCCCGGGGTCCTGTGACTTATACCAGGATGAACAGAGAAACGTATTCTTCTTAATTTTTGACTCTAGGTTTAGTTCAGAAAGGCGATGCAGCAACGTTCTTGGTTTCCCTACAGTTTGAAAGCCTACAGCCAGGATGGTTTCCTGCTGTTTGGGGTTAGCCATGACCTACAGACCAGACCCCCTGTTGTTCAGAAACAGCTTGTCATTGCAAAGCAGCTTAGCCACCCAATTAATGAGCCCTTTCCAACACGTTGCAGGCATAATAATTAAAGCCTTATTTTCCCCCTTCGCCACAGAAATTCCTCCGGTGCAAGTGCACACCGTGGACACCACCAAACCCGTCCGCCTTCTACTCCATCGGAGACAGACGGCAGGCCCAGGAGGAGTGGAAATGTGCTTCCGGACAAGGCTCTCGGGGTGCTGCCTGCCATTGCTCCTTCTCCTCGGCCTTGTGCCCTCCACCGGGACAGAGAAACGCTCCGCCCGGGACAGCAGCGGCGCTTGGGGTCCTGGCCAGCTGACTGACGTCCTCCGCGCCCTCTCTGCGGGCGACCACCCGCCCCTGAACCACTCTAGGAGCCTCATCCGAACACTGTTGGAGGAAACGGGCTGCCCACGGAGGACCAATGGAATGCGAGGAGGCTGCAACCTGGTCAGTGCCATAGAATGGGATCAGGGACCAGGGCATTCCCCAAAGAGAGCGGGATTCCCCAGCCTTCACCTTCGGTAACTCAGCATCAGCGCGGACCTTCCAGTAACCAAGAGCGCAGTGCACTGTGGCCTCATGGCTCCCCTGTTTGGGAGACAGAAGTCGTTCGGTGTCCTGCGTATAGCAGCTGAAGGCAGGGAACATTTTCTTTTTTTTTTTTTTTTATTAAAATGGCAATGTTTATGAACGTGTTGCTGCACCCCCCCTTCCGCAGGTTGGGAGGTATTCACGTGTGAGTGGGGATGTCGTGCTGTCTTCTTTCTGGTGTACTCATCTCTTTCGGGAGTTTGCTGGGAACTTGTACGTGATTGGTTGGATACAAGCTATTTGTTTTCTGAGGCTTGAAAATAGCAATCGGATAGTTGTCTGATGTTGAAATTTTTAAGTACTTTTTCCTGGATATCAACTGGCATTTTCTAATTTTTTGCGTGGTGGGTAGTGAGAATCGTCTTTTGGGCAATAGGGGATCTGAGCTGGGGGATGGGAGTGCCATGGGCAAAGCTACAACGAGGCCCAGGCTCCTGGGGTCCAATCCCAGGGCTCAGACCCTGGCTGCACATCCGTGTCACCCGGCAGATTTCACAAAATGCCCATGTTGGGGGTTCCTCTTCTGGAGATTGAGGTTGGTTTTGCCTAGCATGGAATTTTAACAATCAGCATTAATGTGGGCTCAACATGTCCCCGCATTAGGGTGGGTGGGTGGGTGGCATGGTGGGGAGATGGATAGCAGCAGCACAAGCGGTAAGAACCCATGTCCTAAACTGACTCCAAAGAAAAACACGAGTTACCATTCCTTTCCTGCCTGATGAGATTTTTCAGAATGAACCCACAAACAAATACATAAATGAATATGCCACACAATCAATAAGACAAGCAAATAACTGCCCCCCCAAAATAAATTTTGGCCAACTTTCTCAATCCCCCTTGGTTCTCGGGACAACATTTCTGGCCAGTGTTTTGTTTTTCATGACCGAAGGGTCTTGCTCATAGAATTTTTCTCTGCTCTGTGCAAACAATAAATAATTCAATAATTAGTACTATCCCCAGGGGTTCCCAGAGAAAACATGTGTTCTAATCGGCAACTCATCTGTGATGACATTAATTTATATATATAGCAACATAAGACTTCCCACTGGAAATAAGTAGGAATCAAATCTTATTAATGTCCTCTGAGAATTGGCTTCAGGGAAATGTTCTCTAATGACATGATGTGCCTTATTAAGGCTGCTGGAATACTCCTTTAGCCAGGGGGAATGTAAACATGAAGAACTGTTCTTTGGGGAGGAGGAGTTGTTTGGTACTTTTTGGTTCCTGTGACATTATTAAGAGTTTGGCTAGATTAGCTTCCATTTGAATTAGTTCCATTCCTAGGAAGTCTGTAATAGTTTTGCCCTCTTTGGAAGAGACTGAAGTTAAAAAAAAAAAAAAAAAAAAGACAAATTTCAGATTAATCAGCTCAAAGACTCCAGTTCACCTGAACCACCCATAAGCCAGGAGCCATGACATCTCCCATGTCATTCTCAACAAGTGAGGAGAGACAGCTTTCACTAACACCCACATCCTGGGGCAAATCATAGGACTTCAGTCTTCATTGAATCTTTTTTTGTCTTTTTAGGGACTTGGTCCACAGAGGCAGCGTTCATATTAGAAATTTTGTGGTAAAAAAGAGGGCAAAAGGGTGAGTTCATATCCCCAAATATCTGAAAAAAGAGGAAAGTGGAGAGGAAAAAAATGTTCCTAATTTTATTTCAGGCCTGGGTATAAACTGAATACTTTAAAAAAAATAAATTGAAGCATTTGCGGGCACTGTGCATTTAAGAATGAATTTATCCAAGCTGCAGCCTTTGAAATGGATAGTCTTGCCTGGTTGTGGCTTTTCTTTTTTTTAATGAGAAGGGTTAGAATGGAGTTTTGATTAATTTAATGAGGGATTAAGTAACTCCAAAAGAATAAATTCCACTCAGTAATAATGAAAACCACCATCCTATGTGGGTTCCAGGTGTGGTGAAGGAAAAGGAACCTGGTGGTGTGTGGAGTCAGCCAGCAATGCTCTGGCACCTTCTAGCTGTGAGGACCTGCAGAACCTCAACATCCTCATCTGTAAGACAGAGGACCGAGGTGGCGATTCCTTCCTCAGGCTGCTTTCTGTGAGGACCATGTGGCCGCGTGTGAATGAGCTGGGACCCAGGAGCTCAGGCTCTCCCTGTGCCCTTCCATGTCCTATTCCTCCAGGAAATGTCCACTCCGTCTTTTCCAGGGACACTGGAGCAGTGTGTGGGAAGTACCTGCAGTGCTGCTGAGAAATTCCTCACTGGCCCCCTCTTGCGGTCCCCAGACCCCTCAGCTGTCCCATGGACTTGGGGTTTCTAAAGGAAATCTCTAGGCGATTCCCAGACCATTTCAAGGGAAGAGAATGGCTGCTTTAAGGATCCGTATTTAATTCACACCCCTCCCTCCACTTGTCTAACTGTCATGGGAAAAGTGCGAAGGAAAAGCATCAAGCTTTATCTTGTTTATCTAACAAGTTTATCTTAACTCTTCTCTGTTAAGACTTTTCTTTTTTGGAATTCAGAAATGCCACTGAATCTTAGAACAGACCCACACAAAGCTAGTGCCTGCCATCAACTAACATCCTTCCTGATCTTTGTTTGGGAGAATAAAGAGAAGTACAACTTCCCTCTTATATTTTACAGTCAATTGTTGGCATTCTCCTACCCCCTTAAAAAACACCACCTTATAAAATCTGAGAATTTAGATTTAGTCATATGGGTTTAGTCATAATCCCAAATCAAATTCTAAACATCTTTTGGTCTGAAGCCCTTCAAGTTGGTGCTGCAGGTTTGACAACTGCTTGGCTCGCGTAGAAGAAGAAAGATTTTGTGTAGCTTCTTGTCACTGAGGCTCTCGCCTGGCAGACATAAACCACGAATGATGCTGCATTGGGGGAGGCAATCTGATTGGGCCATGGAAAACCTCTAACCATTTTGACCAATCTTTCCCCAAAGTTTATGAAAATTTTAAAACAATTTCCCAGAATCTGTGTTTCTCCCCTCTTATACCTTACTAGAGGCCCGGTGCATGAAATTCGTGCATGGTAGGGGGGGGGGTGTCCCTCAGCCTAGCCTGCACCCTCTCCAATCTGGGACCCTTCAAGGGATGTCCGACTGCCTGTTTAGGCCTGATCCCGGTGGGCGGTGGGATCGGGCCTAAATGGGCAGTTGGACATCCCTCTCACAATCCAGGACTGCTGGCTCCCAACTGCTCGCCTGCCTGCCTTCCTGATTGACCCTAACCACTTCTGCCTGCCAGCCTCATCACCCCCTAACCACTCCCCTGCCAGCCTGATTGATGCCTAACTGCTCCCCTGCCAGCCTGTTTTCCCCTAACTGCCCTCCCCTGAAGGCCTGGTCACCCCTATCTGCCCTCCCCTGCAGGCCTGGTCCCCCCCAACTGCCCTCCATTGCAGGCCTGGTCCCTCCCAACTCCCCTCCCCTGCTGGCCATCTTGTGGTGGCCATCTTGTGTCCACATGGGGGCAGCCATCTTGTGTGTTGGAGCAATGGTCAATTTGCATATTACTCTTTTATTAGGTAGGATAGAGGCCTGGTGCACAGGTGGGGGCCGGCTGGTTTGCCCTGAAGGATGTCCCAGATCAGGGTGGGGGTTTCCTTGGGGCATGGGGCGGCCTGGGCGAGGGGCCTATGGTGGTTTGCAGGCCGGCCACGCCCCCTGGCGACCCAAGCGGAGGCCCTGGTATCTGGGGTTTATTTATCTTCTACAACTGAAACTTTGTAGCTTGGAGCAGAGCCAAGCCTTCTGCTCCCTCCGTGGCGGCAGCCATTTTTGTTGGGATTTATGTATCTTCTATAATTGAAACTTTGTAGCCTTAAGCGGAGGCCTGGGCCAGCCAGGGTGTGCGGAAAGCTTGGCTTCCTCCATTGCCAGGGGCAACCCAAGCCTCCCTCCTGCTCTCTCCAGCTCCGTGGCTGCCACCATTTCTGTTTGGATTTATGTATCTTCTATCATTGAAACTTTGTAGCCTTGAGTGGAGTCCTAGGCTGGCAAGGGCAGGCGGAAAGCTTGGCTTCCTCCATTGCCGGGGAAACCCAAGCCTCCCTCCTGCTCTCTGTGGTGGTAGCCATCTTGGTTGGGTTTATTTGCATATTTGCTCCTGATTGGCTGGTGGGCGTGGCTTGTGGGCATGGCTTGTGGGTGTGGCGGAGTGATGGTTAATTTGCATATTACTCTTTTATTAGATAGGATGCCTCCACCTGACAAGATTAAAAGAAAAATCAGTGGATTACTTCTGAAGGAGTCCATTCTTCTTTAACAAAAAGTTACTTCACTAGAATCAGAGCTTTAGACAGGTCTTGATGCCTCTGGGGTGCCAGTGATTGCATAATTTTACTAAATATCCTCTCCCAAACTCAACTGAACCACTGCAAAACTTCATAGCTAAAACCAGTGTGATGCACTGCAAATTCTGGTCCCCGCACAACTCCCCTCCCCACAGTGCTTCTGCCCCATCCATGCTCAGGAGGAAATCCACATTTTTTTACACAAGCTCCTCTGATGCTCCCTACAGACTCCTTTCCTCAAGCCACTACCTGCTCCATGAAGGGAACTTGTTTAAGATTCAAACATCATGAAAGAGCACAAAGTGTTCAGCCCATAATAGTTTGATTGACAGTCCAACTTCCTTTCATCAGGCCTCAAAAAATTAAAGCAAGGGGTAGGCAACATCTATTTATTCAAGGTGACCAAAATCTCTAGGCAGACAGAATGAGCTACTTCCATAACTATTTAAAACTTTTCAAAGTCATAAACCAACGTACTTTCCAAGTTGTATGCTTTTTAGAAACCATTTCTGGAGTGAACATCTGCAGGGTTACAGACCTTACCCTATTCTCTGCTGCCCCTTGCCACCCCCCTTCTATTCCAAACCTAGAAAGAGACAAAGCAAGAACATTGAGGAGGAGCCACAAATGGACAAGAGTCTTTAGGCACCTTAGATAAGGTGAAGGGGGGACACATCACTGCTATGTATTGTCAACCAAGCCCTGGCCACATGTGCATGATCTGATGGCTTCATGGAGGTCATATTCCTCGTGTTCTTGAAGCTTTTCTTTCTACCTAGCTGGCCCCATAAAACAACCTGAACAGCACTTGAAAATCTATAAACATGACCTCATTCAACCCTCTGATTGTAAAATATTCTCATTGATAGATATTAGAGCCCTACAATCCCCAAGCCTCTTCTTTGACCAAATTTCTTCCTACCAAATAGGAGGGAGAGAAAATTATTGGGTGAGGGGCTGCATAGCAATTATGTAGGTAGGTCCACAGTGTATACTCTCCATGGCACAAAACAATGGAATTAGAGAATAAAATCTATCATTGACAGAGCAGGAATTAAGAGTGTGCAAGTGCTATTAGCTGTGTGGCTTTAGGTATGTTACTTACCCTCTCTTATACTGAGTTTTTACATATATTGTGAGTATACCTCCCTCAGAGGGAAAACATAATTTATACCTGATTCTGTGTAGTATCCTTGCATACTACATATAAATGTACCCATTAATTCATTATGCATTAAATAATTGGAGAATTAGGATTCTAAATGCATTATACTATGCAGAAATATTTGGTGGATTTTTATATAGGCTGTCTAGATTTTGTTTTGTTTTTATTTTTTTCATTTAAAACAATGCATAAGGTCCCCATCCAAAAAAAATCATTATTTGACACCTTTTTCAAAACTAATTAGATTTATACACTGAGGAATGCCAAAATACATAAGTGCTTAGCACTGTCTTGGACACAAGGCTTTCAATAACTGGTAGCTAATACACCAATAGTTTGGTTTCAGGAGGTTATTTGGTACAAAGAATGGCTTTATTACACCTATTTCAGCTAATTCACCTCCTTAGGTCTTGGTGTGATCCCTGTCAATAGCAACCAATTCATAGATTTTTCTCATGGACTACTTAGGGAGCAGGAAGGCTACTGTGGTTTCAGTGGTGAGGCTTAATATTCATCTTAAGAGTTGGTCTTATTGGGAAGCCTGTCCCTGTGTTTGCTGAGTTCTTGTCCCTTGCAGTTGAGTTGGGGAGAGATTGGAGTCTGTGGCTTGTGAAGATGTGATTAATGCTTTTCTTTAGAGATGGATGGTGTGTTTCTTTGTGACTCAGGCGCTTTGGTCAGTGGTACAGACTTCCAGTTATAAGTCCTGGGGATGTAATGGGGTGATCATTTTGCAATATATATAAATATTGAAACATTATGTTATACGCCTGAAACAAATAGGCTGTTATATGTCAATTACTAGAGGCCAGTGCACGAAATTCATGCACTGGGGGTGGGGGGTGGTCCCTCAGCCTGCCTGCAGCCTCTCCAATCTGGGGCATCCCTCTCACAATCCAGGACTGCTGGCTCCTAACATTCGCCTGCCTGCCTACCTGATTGCCTCTAACCGCTTCTGCCTGTCAGCCTGATCACCCCCTAACCGCTCCCCTGCCGGCCCAATTGCCCCCAACTGCCCTCCTCTGCTGGCCTGGTCACCCCCAACTGCCCTCCCCTGCCGGCCATCTTGTGATGATGTGGGGGCGGCCATCTTGTGACAACATGGGGGTGGCCATCTTGCGGTGGCCATCTTATGACGTGAGGGTCAATTTGTATATTACCTCTTTATTATATAGGATACCTCAGTTTTAAAAAAGATATAATAAATTGTCCCACAGTGGTGCAAACCTTGTATCCCTCAGGCCTTGTATCCCTCGATAACTTCAGGCTGAGGCTGCTGCCCTGCAATGTGCTGCTTCTGGGGTCCCCAGAGGATTCTCAGGAGCTCCCTACCAGTCTCTCAGGAAAGGTAGCTCCTGTATTGCTGGGAAAGCTTCCCCTCAACAACCTCTGTGTCTATCTTTTTCCTCAATGTTCCACCACATCTCCCCAAACACCTGCTTTTGCCAGATTAGATGAGCCAGGGGTCTGTGTATAGGCTGTGAAATGAATCAAGCATCATGGAAAAAATTTTAGCAATTCTCTTACGTAGGATAAAAGACAGATGGCATTCATGCATTCCATTTTCACACCTCGTCAGTGCCAGGCATTGTGCTAGATGCTGAGGCTGAATTGTGCACAAAGCAGACAAAATCCAGACTTAATGGACCAGTTGTCATCAAGGGAAAAGAGGGAAAAAACAAGTAGACAATGTAGAATCCTAGTGCTATGAAGAAAATAAAAAAGTGGTGTGTGCCATATCTGCCACTAGTTGGCTCTTGGGCACTTGCTATGTGGCTCTCCTGAATTGTGACATGCTGGTCAGTTTAGAATACATGCCAGATTTCAAAGAATGCCAAATAGCCCCAAGTGGTTTGGCTCAGTGGATAGAGCATTGGCCTGTGGACTCAAGGGTCCCAGTTTGGATTCTGGTCAAGGTCACATGACTCAGTTGTGGGCTCGATCCGCAGTAGGAGGCATGCAGGAGGCAGCCAATCAATGATTCTCTCTTATCATTGATGTTTCTATCTATTTCTCCCTCTCTCTTCCTCTCTGAAACATATATATATATATATATATATATATATATATATATATATATATATATGCCAAATAGCTCATTTATCATTTTTAAAAATTTTAAATTGCATGTTTGTTGAAATTATTGTATCTTGCACTAAGAAATTTCAGGAATAAATAAGTGATGAAAAATCAATAAAATATATTATTAAAATTAATTTCACCATTCCTTTTTACTTTTTAAAATGTGGCTACTAGAAAATTCAAATGATATGTGTGGCTCACATTTGTGGCTTGCATTCTATTCCTACTGAACAGAACTGTGTGGGAGAACATGGGATGGAGGAGGGAGCTTTCAACTTTAGACAGTGTGTGCTAGAGACATCTAGGAGGGAGTGGCACTTTAAGCTGAGATGAGTGAGGTGAGGAGAATAAGAAGACCTGAAAGATGGTGGGAAAGAGCTGGGTGATGGACAGAAAAAATCACAGGAGCAGAAGTTTGCTGAGAGAGGTGGAGAGAAGCTAATGTAATGTCAGGGAGGCAGGAGCCAGACCAAGGAGACAATGATAAGGAGCTTCGATTTCATTCTAAATACAATGGGCCATTGCTTTCAACCAACGAGTCAGCTTTTATTCAAGGTAACAAATGGACAACGTGTGGCACTGTAGTAGGAGATAGAGGGACCACTCTTAGGGAATAAGGACGTTCTGGGAGGATGCCATTGTTACATAAAAATCCTACCATGGCTTATTTGAATCTGATATTGGGCCTACCCACTTTCCCCTCCTATTGGTGGAGTTATAAGCAGTAGAAACTGTGGTAATTAATGTTTAAGGACTATTGTCTGAGTTTTGTTTCTGTTTTTGTCTTTGTTTTATGCTCCCCCCTCCTCCCCGCCCCCCAGTGCTTTGAACCAGATGCCCTGCTGCTAATTGCTGGAGGAAATTTCGAAGATCAGCTCAGAGAGGAAGTGGTCCAGAGGGTTTCTCTTCTCCTCCTCTATTACATTATTCACCAGGAGGAGATCTGTTCTTCAAAGCTCAGCATGAGTAACAAGGAGTATAAGTTTTACCTGCACAGCCTCCTCAGCCTGAGGCAGGATGAAGACTCCTATTTCCTGTCTCAGAACGAGACAGAAGATATCTTGGCTCTCACCAGGCAGCACTTTGACACTTCTGGAAGCCAGGTAAGGAAGGCACAATTGCTCACTGACTCTGCTACTAAGATACAGTCTCAGAGCCTGATTTTTCATCACTTATTTATTCCTAAGACATTCAAGGATTTCTGAGGGAAATAAGCATCTGTGGTTTTTAGATATGGTTGTTAAGTGACATAATTTAAAAATCTAAGTCTAAAATGGGAAATGTAGTGACTAATTATTTTAAGATGAGTTTGAGCCAGAAGTTGGGTAGGTGGGTGGGTGGGCCGGCCAGGTGACAGGACAGCTCTCTTCTCCGGAGCTCCCACACTGAGCATGACATCACTTTCAATCAGTCTCCAAGGATTGACCCATAGTGGTCAGGGCATGTGTCTATTTACCTTGCCTTCCAGGCAGGGAAGGAGAAGGCAGACCAGTTTGAGAGACATGAATTTAGTAGTTATTTCACCAAAGAAGACGCTTGTATAAAGCATGATTCATGACAGTCAGCACAGACCGTATGTCTTTTGTGGCTGTTGATTCATGCTGCATATGTTCAGGGGTCCCTTCAACAACTTTTCCTCTCCCACAGTTCCTACTGTTAGGAAACCGACCCTGGTCTCTTGTTGCCTTCATTTCTATCCCTGCAGAAGATGGCCTTCCAATTACCACTTTGCTTTCCTCTTTGCGGTGTGACGTTTCAGCAGACAAAGTTCTCTGATCATAAGAAAGTTTTTCAAAAGCATATTTTCTGAAAGACCTATCTGAGAAGCTACCACCACATTTTGAAGAGTGTGAGGAAACATGTTTTTTTCTCTTGGAATATTCATTGACATGTGTCTTAGTCCATGTGAGCTGCAATAACAAAAATCTCATAAACTGGGTGGCTTGTATACAACAAGAACTATGAGAAATCATAGTGTTGGATAGCGGGAAGTCCAAGGTCAAGGAGCTGGACAGATTCAGTGTCTGGTGAGGACTTCCCCCTGGTTCAAGATGCCATCTTCACATTATATCCTCATATAATGGAAGGGGCAGGAAGCTTTCTGGGGTACTTTTTATAAGGGCACTAATCCCATTCAGGAGGACTTCACCCTCATGACCTAATCACCTCCTAGAGGCCCCCACCTCCTAATACCATCACATTGGGGATTAGGATTTCAACATATGAAATTTGGAGGAACACAAACATTCAGACTATGACATGTAGAAGTGAATTTAGTTTTTGACCTCAATTCTGTCTCTCAGGAGCTCAAAGTTATCAGTGCAATCATGTTGCTGCTTAATGACCAGCATATATGTCTCCAATTTGCTATAAATATGTTTTAAAAAATAGGGTTTCTTCATATAATTCAGTTTTGGGTTTTTTGTTTGTTTGTTTGTTTGTTTGTTTGTTTTACTTAAGGAGGTGTTCCTACATATAATTTCTTCACTGCAACATCTATATAACACAAGGTCAGTTCAGATTAGGCACTAGAATTTTAGTCATCCTGTTATTGCCTTTTGATGCAGATTAAATGGAAACCCAGAATTTAAAAAAATAGGTGATATGTGTATATTTAATACAGATTTCTGTTTTTTTCCCCAACACATACTGCATATACCTGGGCTCGAAAGTGTTAGTGAGATTAAACATTCCTAGAACAGAATAAAATAATCCAATATTATGTGTAGACCTGCTTTATCCAGTCAAAAAGAATTGAGCTCTTATTGAGCCGTAACCCTTAGAACAATTACCAGCTGGAGGAAACCACTCTCTCCAGTTCCCGGGAAGGGTACGTTAGCCCATTCACCGGGGCTAGGAAGTCAGTCAATCCAGACTTTAACAGGAGGCCTGTTGACACTTCACTGCAGGAAGCTGCTCTCTCCAACTAGACGGTGCTGGCAGACCAGGCCCACCACTACTGGCATTTACAGGTCTTGATCGGAGCAGAACTCAACCTCCACAGGTCAAGCCACTGAGAGCTGCTCCAGGTGGGTTTTAACCAGCTCACCAAGAGACACAACTTAACAACTTAGTACTCTAATCCAGTCAACCTCCCCAGTCGCCCAGAGAATAATCGTCCCTCCATTTCTTCATTCTCTTTTGTCCAACTACTCCACTTTATCTTCCTGAATCAATCTTTTAATGCTCCCACCTCTCTTGGCTCTTTCCATGTTTTGACGCTTCCATGGTAGATGAACGGGGGTCTAACCAGTTCTCCACTAGCCCTGCCTGTGGGGGACAGGCATCATGACCACATCCTAAGGACTTTGGGGATGGAAACGGTGGTTGAGTTCTTTCTTCTCAATATCACATTGAGACTGTTACTCTTTACAACCTCCACGGAAAAAGCACACCTCTATGAGGTTTATACTGTTATTTCAGCTTGTTTTTTTCATCCATGGAACTTCTGGCTACTTCTTCAAATTTATCAAAAGTTGGGTTGCTGATTCAGTCTTTCAGTCTGCTCTCCACCACAGATATGAATATGCTCTTGCCAAGCTCAGCAATTACAAACTTAAAAAAAAAAAATCCAATTGGCACTTTTCACTCCTTGTCCTATGTCGCAAGAATGCAACATAGACACAACATTCTTCTCTTGATTCTTCTCTTGATGAACTGACTTTCTCCTTTTCCTTATAGCCGAGCTTCACGAGGGAACTTTCTTCTCTCTCATTCTTTTATTTTAAAAATATGTTTTTATTGATTTTTAGAGAGAGAGGAAGAGAGAGGGAGAGAAACATAGTTCAGTTGCCTCCTGTATGCACCCCACACCAAACTGGAAACCTAGGTATGTACCCTGACTCGGAACCAAACCAGCAACCTTTTGGTGCAGGGGATGATGCTCAACCAACTAAGCCACACTGGTCAGAGCTTCTTTCTTATTCTTTATTCCCATACATTTTGTTTCTCAACAATCTACATTCTGCTTTTTGCTCTCTCCCTTTTGTCCAGTCCTGCCTCCATGTAACTTTCTTTATTTTATTTTTTATTGTTGACAATATTACAGATGTCCCCCATTTTTGACAGGTACATGCAAAAAAAAAATGAAACTAGACAACCAACTTATACCATGCACAAGAATAAACTCAAAATGGAGAAAAGACTTAACCTTTTGCACTCAGATGTCGAGTGTGACTCGACACGGTTAACATCGGTAGCAGCTCTTTTTATACTCTTTGAATGTATCAATAATTTGAAATATAAAAAAATCCAAATAAATAAGTTTGTATGAAAAGAAACTCCAGTTTTTTATTCTACTGCCACGCTTTGTAAAATCTGGGGTATTTAAAAAATTAAATCCCGAGTAGAATAAAGGAATCGAGAAAAAAAGCAAGCGAGTGCAAAGGGTTAAATGTAAGTCATGAAACCATAAAAATCCTAGAAGAAAACATAGGTAATAAAATTGCAGACATCTCAGGTAGCAGGATTTTAGCTGATACATCTCCTAGGGCAAGAGAAACAAATGAAAAAAATAAATGGAACTACATCAAACTAAAAAGCTTCTGCACAGAAAAAATAAAGTATCCATAAAACTTATTCATTCATTGATTTCTGTCATCCCATATGTCATGTCTGTTTGTTTTTTCTATTTCAATCAACCCATATCTCCTACTTTCCTTCTTGCTCATCCAGCTATTCTGTGTCAAGTCCCTCTGAAGCAGTGGTTCTCAACCTTCCTAATGCCGCGACCCTTTAATACAGTTCCTCATGTTGTGGTGACCCCCAACCATAAAATTATTTTCGTTGCTACTTCATAACTGTAATTTTGCTACTGTTGTGAATCATAATGTAAATATCTGTGTTTTCCGATGGTCTTAAGTGACCCTGCTAGCGGTTCTCAACTTGTGGGTCGCGACCCACAGGTTGAGAACCGCTGCTGTAGAGCCTAAGACCACTGGAAAACACAGATATTTACATTACGATTCATTAACAGTAGCAAAATTACAGTTATGAAGTAGCAACAAAAATAATTTTATGGTTGGGGGTCACCACAACATGAGGAACTGTATTAAAGGGCCGCGCATTAGAAAGGTTGAGAACCACTGCTCTGAAGGAGGCACTTGATCTGCCGTCCCTTAAATCTTGGTGTCCTCATGGCCCCACTTTCATTTTTTCCTCTGCTCACTCTGCATACTCTTGCTGAGTGGTATGCTCTCACAGCCTCATACACAACTAAATACTGATTGCCTTCAATTCTGCTGTGGGCCCAGATTTTTCTTTTGTGCCATAGACTCATATATGCACCAATCTGGGAGAAATTTCCCTTTGGATATCTTCCTGACACTTTGAAACTCAGTATTACAATCTAAGGCTTATTTTTATTCCTGAACTTGTTCTTTCTTTGGTGTTACTTATGTAGCTCTTGAAACATTCTACTTTGGCCTGTATAACACTGCACATTCCTGGTTTTCTTTCTCTCTCCCTGTCTCTGGCGCCCATTTTCACCTGTGCAGGTTCGGATTTCCCTGTGCAGCTTTTAAGCATTAGTGCTCCGGAGGCCCGGTCTTAGCCTCCTGTCATTCCATATGCTTTCTCTAGGCGAGGGCATCTGTATATAAAGATGACTCACAAGAGTGTATCTCTATTCCAGACCTCTCCTCTGGATTCCAGACCCATGTATCCTTACACAGCATCTTTTTAAAAATGATATTGTAAAGGCACTTAACATATCCAAAATCAAGGTCATACATAGGCCTGCTCCATATGTTAGCAAATGGCATCACCATCCAGTCAGTTGCTCAATTAAAAACTGAGGTTTCTAAATTTATTTTTCTTTCATGTCTCATCCCTCTCCAAGTCCTACTGGTGTTACCTCCTGAAGATCTCCTTAACCTGTTGACTTTGCTCCATTACCATCACTACCATCTTCTACCTGACCATTGCAATAGCCTTCTAACTGTATTAGTAGTGATTACTTTGAGTCTCTTTCCAATATTTTTATTTTCCACCATGTAGCCAGAGTAGATTTATCAAAATACAAATCCAGTTATGTACCCCCCATTCCCTTCCTTGCTAAAAATCCCCCTTTGGCTTCCTGTTGATTTTAGGATAAGGGACAAACTCCATTACCTGCCAAGAGACCTTAAGCTTTCACCATGACCCCCTCACTCTACCTGCCCAGCTACTACTATCCTTCTAGTCCTTCATGTTTGCATCCTCCATCCTGCTACAGAAGCTTTGTCCTCACTGTCCCCCTTCCTCCCACTCCTTCAGATCTGTCTGCGTGTCACAAACTCAAAGAAGCCTACCATGACCTGTCTGACTGGGTAGAAGAGTTGTCTGCTTTTATCCTGATTGTACCATGTGCCTCCCCTTCAAAGCTATTGCCACAGTTGTCATCTTATATTTGACTAGAGGCCTGGTGCATGAATTTGTGCACCGGTGGGGTCTGACCGGCAGGGGGGAGGGACCGTGGGAGGTTGGACAGCTGGCCCCGCCCCTGATCAGGGTTGAGGGGGCTGATTGGGGGCCAGGTCGGCCAGGGGGAGGGAGAGCAGGAGGTTGGGGGCAGCTGATCAGGTCCTTGATTAGGCCGGTTGGCCACTGCAGTGTGCGTCATAGCGACCAGTTGTTCCGTCGTTCCAGTCACTTGGCTTTTATATATATAGGTTATATTATTATTTTATTAGCAATACTAACTTTAAGCATCAGGGCAGAAATACTTTTGGTTTTGGTCACCATTGCAATTCCAGTGTCTAGAAAAGCAGCAGACCTATATTGGGTATTTAGGAAAAATGTGGGGGATAGTGGATAGCATTACCATTATACACTGAGTGGCCAGATTATTATGATCTCTGAACGCATACATAATAATCTGGCCACTCAGTGTGTGTGTGTGTGTGTGTGTGTGTGTGTGTGTGTGTGTGTGTGTATTAGAGGCCCAGTGCATGAATTTGTACATGGGTGGGAGGCATGGGCAGTTGGACGGCATGCCTGCTGGTCAAACTCCTGGTCAAGGGGACAATTTACATATTAGCCTTTTATTATATAAGATATACACTGAGTGGCCAGATTATCATGTGTTCAGAGATCATAATAATCTGGCCACTCAGTGTATAGGTGTCAAAACTAGAAACACGAGTCATTTTTTACTGCACTCCTTCCCATTTTCCTCTAAGAGCTTTAGTCTACTTTCTTCATATTCCTTAAATGCATCTATGTTTTTTCATCTCTAGCTCTACTATCTTAAGGTCAAGAAATATCTTGAATTAATCAATAACTTCTTAACTAGACTTCCTGCCCTTGAATTCTACCCCTATCTATCTATTCATTATTTTGCCATCAGAGTAATATTTCTAGAAAATACCTTACTGTATTATTCTATTGTTTATATCATTCAGTGGTTCCCCTGGAGTCTTCAGGGAAAAATTTTTCAGAGCACTGAATATAAGGTATTTCTTTTTTAAAAAAATATATATTTTATTGATTTTTTTTTTTTTACAGAGAGGAAGGGAGAGGGATAGAGAGTTAGAAACATCAATGAGAGAGAAACATTGATCAGCTACCTCCTGCACACCCCCTACTGGGGATGTGCCCGCAACCAAGGTACATGCCCTTGACTGTAATCGAACCTAGGACCTTTCAGTCCACAGGCCGATGCTCTATCCATATAAGGTATTTCTTGATCTGGATCTTGCCATCTTCTCCAGCTAGTATCAGATGTACTCCTAGACTCTGGGAACAACAATAACAATAGCTGAGATGAGCTGACTGAGTCCTATATGCCAACTACTATATTAAGTGTTTTACACGCACTATTTCATCTCATCTTAATAATCTTTGTGTTGGGTGGCATTGTCCCTTTTTACAGGTAATGAATAGGAAGGTTAACAAGGATAATCAATTTGCCCAAGTTTATCTAGTTAGAGATAGCAGAGATAGTAGTAAAGCCTTATCTGTCTGTCCCAAGCCCTATGCTATGGAACTTCCTTTGATGATATAAAAGTCCCATCACCATTCTAGGTTTCAATCTATTTCTTTTTTGTTGTTGTTAATCCTCATCCGAGGATTTTTTTCCCCATTGATTTTTAGAGAGAATGGAAGGGAGGGTGAGAGACAGAGACATCGATGTGAGAGAGACACATCAATTAGTTGCCTCCCACACACGCCCCTACTGGGGCCAGGGATTGAGCCTGCAACCGAGATATGTGCGCTTGACCCAGGACCCTTCAGTCTGCAGGCTGACACTCTAACCACTGAGCAAAACTGGCTAGGGCTCAATCTATTTCCATATACAAGAGGAAGAGTATTGAAGAACATAGGCTGTGGAGTCAGATCTAAGTATAAATTGGGGCTCTATCCTTTCTTGGCTAGGTGATCTGTGAAAAGGATTATCCACTGGATGGAGTTTTGGGAGAATAAAAAGACAGTGTATGTGTAATGGATTTAGCATAGTGTCTGTCACCTGGTAGGCACCCAATATATATTTAAATAAATGAATGGGAATGTTATTGATATACAAGGTGAAATTCAAACCTTTCGGGAGCTCATATTTTAAATGAGGAAAATTGCTGTATGCATGAAAAAGATCCTATGTCATATGTCCTATGTCCCATGGTAGATCCCAGACACTATGCTATCTTTGATTTGTGATCAGCGCACACTGAGCTTGAGACTAAAGGCAAGTATGAAAAGGGATGAGCTCTGTGATGATACAAGGCAGCAGAACCAGTGTGAATTCAAGGTCAGGAAGATAGATTTGAAAGTCATTACTGCAGGCTGTACTTGAAGCTGGAGAGAATCCACCAAATGAAAGGATGTAAATAGTAAAAACAAGAGATCTTGGAGAAGACACACCTTTATAGGAGTAATGAGAAATGTTAGATAAACAAGTATTTTCCAAATAGAGGTATATCTCAGACTAGAAAACAATGGTAGCCATATTTCCACAAATAATTTAATCCTCTTTTAGATGAAGAACTAGTCCTTGTCCTTGGGGAAATCCCAGAGACGTTTTAATTAAGATGACTTCAGAGGTTAAAATTTTCATCTTACTTGGTATCTGATTTCAGTGTATGGAAACCAAAATGCTGCAGAAAAAGTCTGGAATACTAAGCAGTGACGGTGCTGATGAAAATACGCTTCCTCAGTTGGCGGCAACAATCATTGCTTTGTCTCTTCAAGGTGTATGTCTGGGGCAAAGAAACTTACCTTCCCCAGACTATTTTACAGAATATATTTTCGGTTCCTTGAACAGTACAAATACTCTTCACCTATCGGGTAAGGATGTTTTTCATTAATTTAACTTCCAAGTCACACCTACTAAACAAATTGTGTCAAAAGAAAAACTGATGCTTTTCGATGACTAAATTTGTCCAGGCACATTTTATATACCATTTTATCTTAGCTTACTGGGATAAAGGCAGCTCAGGTGACCTTTTTAACAAGCTTACTATGATAATATTTATGTGATGCTGAAGCAAAAATATGGACTTAGCTCATTTCAGCAGTGATGATGAAATCATGAATATAGAGCCAAAGGGAGAGTTCTTAATGATCTGCCATGGCAGTGACTGAACACTTTCCTATTTAGTACATAGTGCTGAGGCAGGGGTGGCAAAATATTGTGTAGACTGCCAAATGGTGCAAAAGCATTGGTAGCAGTTTACTTGTAACCATAAAAGTAAGCAATTTAATTTTAAATAAAAGTAATATAAAATATCTATTTTGGCTACATCCATGACTGCCAGGTATTTGGGACTCCAAGATGCCAGGAATAGAATCAGAATATCTGTTTTGCAGATTTATTTGTTCTTGACAAGACATTAAAAGTGAAAGGACTTATTTTTTGAATCTGCATCAAAATGCCCAACTTTGCACACCAAGGGGTCCTGGTGTGTTGTATAACAGCTGGTGCTGCTGCCAACGCACTTCCTCTTGGGAAGTCACAACGTAAAGGGAGATATGAATTTACTAAGGGACCAACAATACCCTCATGATCTCAATTCTGAAAGAAGGGATTAAGAACTAGTAGCCATACAATTCAGTGTTGATCTTTCTCTGGACATGTTTGCACAATGAATTGAATGACAGATGTGTTTTTCTACAACTTTTTTATATTTTGTGTTAAAATGAAAGTTGAAATACAATGAAACCATGTTACCTAGCTGTCATGAGGAGGAAAGAAACCAGGAAAGGCATGTTATCCTGAGAATAATTTTGATATGAAAACCAGGAGTTGAGAAATGTTAGCAATAGAATTTCCATTTCAGGGGAAGGCATGCAATGATTCCACTTTTCAAGTACTTTAATGTAAAAATCTATGCCACTGGAGGGCTTGATCGCTCTAAAAAAATTGGAAGAGACTCATATTACAATACAAAATATAGTTAGAGGCAAGCTGTGCTGTAAGGTTAAGGCCAGTTGTTTAGATATTAATCATCATGTATCCTGGTTAAAACATCTAAATAATTGCTCATAAGAGATATTAAGTATCACCCATCTCCCTAACCCCCTTCCCATCTGGCAACTGTCAAAATGTTCTCTGTATCCATGACTCTGTTTCTCTTCTGCTTGTTCGTATATATTTTTTAGGTAAAATTGTTGATAGATAACTATTTATTGCCATTTTATTATTCATATTTCTGATCTTTCTTCTTCTTCTTCTTAAAAAAGACCCTTTAACATTTCATATAATACTGGTTTGGTGGTGATGAACTCCTTTAGCTTTTTCTTCTCTGGGAAGCCCTTTATGTACCCTTCTGATCTACATGATAACTTTGCTGAGTAGAGTAAATTTGTTTGTAGGTTCTTGCTTTCTATCTCTTTGAATATTTCTTGCCACTTCCTTCTGGCCTACAAAATTTCCGTTGAGAAATCAGCTAACAGTCTTATGGGAATTCCATTATAGATAACTAATTCTTTTCTCTTGCTGCTTTTAAGATTATCTCTTTGTCTTTAACTTCAGGCATTTTAATTATAATGTGTCTTAGTGTGGGCCTCTGTGGGTTAATCTTATTTGGGATCTTTGTGCTTTTTGGACTTGTATGTCTATTTTTGTTATTATTTTTTTCAAATAGGTTTTCTTTAAATTGAATTTATTGGGGTGACATTGGTTAATAAAATCATGTAAGTTTCAGCTGTATAATTTTATAATACATCATCTATATATGGTATTGTTTATACACCACTCCAAAAAATCAGCCACTTTTGCATTTGAGAATCCAATTCCATTTCAGAGCCCCATTCCATCTCAGTTCAATTAGATACTCATTACAGGAGTCATGAAACATCTTCTCTAACAGCTGCCTCTGAGCTACAGCTCCACTGTAACTGATTATATTTTGGGTTGGGAGGAAAAGAAGTATGCTAGTTTTAAGTATTGTTGTTTATTAATTTTTTTATTATAGAGATTCTTAAACATAAACAAAAGTAGAAACAATAATATAATGAACCCACATATGCACAGTATTTAGCTTCAATAATTACCATCAATTGGATACTCTTATATTTGCCTCCATACTCTCTTATTACTTGACTATTTTGAAGCAAATAATCAATCTTAATATTTCTATATAAACTAAAAGAAAGAATTTTTTAAATAAACAGCTTATTACCAATATCACATTAATAATTTCTTTATGTAAAAGTTTCCATTAATGTTGACATTTTCCTAATTTAAACATGTTTTTTTGTTTTGTTTTGTTTCTTATTAAATCAGGGTCTACATAAGGTCTGTAAAATGGAAATTGTGTGTATGTCCTTTTAGTTTCTTATTAAGTACCACTAGAGGCCCGGTGCATGAAATTCATGCACAGGGGAGGAGGTGTACCTCAGCCCACCCTGCACCCTTTCCAATCTGGGACCCCTAACGGGCAGTCGGGCATCCCTCTCACAATCCAGGACTGCTGGCTCCCAACTGCTCACCTGCCTGCCTGCCTGATTGCCCCTAACCACTTCTGCCTGCCAGCCTGATCACCCCTAACTACTCCCCTGCCAGCCTGATCGACGTCTAACTGCCCTCCCCTGTTGGCCTGGTCATCCCTAACTGCCCTCCCCTGCCAGCCTGGTCACCCCTAACTGCCCTCCCTTGCTGGCCTGGTCACCCCCAACTGCCCTCCCCTGCAGGCCTGGTTGCTCCCAACTGCCCTCCCCTGCTGGCCCGGTCACCCCTAACTTCCCTCCCTTGCCGGACTGGTTGCCCCTGACTGCCCTCCCCTGCCAGCCCGATTGCCCCTGACTGCCCTCCCCTGCCATCCCGATTGCCCCTAACTGCCCTCCCCTGCTGGCCCAGTCGCCCCAACTGCCCTCCCCTGCAGACCTGGTCGCCCCTAACTGTCCTCGCCTGCAGGCCTGGTTGCCCCCAACTGCCCTTCCCTGCTGGCTGGTCACCCCTAACTTCCCTCCCTTGCCGGCCTGGTTGCCCCTAACTGCCCTCCCCTGCCGGCCCGATTGCCCCTAACTGCCCTCCCCTGCCGGCCTGGTCGCCCCTAACTGCCCTCCCCTGCCGGCCTGGTCGCCCCTAACTGCCCTCCCCTGCCGGCCTGGTCGCCCCTGACTGCCCTCCCCTGCTGGCCCAATTGCCCCTTACTGCCCTCCCCTGCCAGCCTGGTTGCCCCCAACTGCCCTCCCCTACAGGCATGGTTCCCCCCAACTGCCCTCCCCTGCTGGCCATCTTGTGGCGGCCATCTTGTGTCCACATGGAGGTGGCCATCTTGTGTGTTGGAGTGAGGGTCAATTTGCATATTACCTCTTTATTATATAGGATACCTTCCCTTTTCCAATACCACCCACACCTTTTCTATTTTGTTGCAGAATTTTTGGTTACAAAAAGTGTTTGTTTATCCAGTCTGGACTTTGCTGATTGCATTTCAAGTCATTTAATATGTATTTATATGCACTGTGTTCATATATATTGGTTGTTATATGTAGAGGCTTGATTGATTTTTAGGTCGTGTATTTATTTGGAGGTACTGTCTTATAGTCAGTGTTATTCACCAGAAGGTACATAACATTAGTTGTCTCTTTTTAAAATAAGTTATAAGGTATTGATGATCATTGCCTAGATTGACTAGTTATTTAGGGTTTATGAAATCATGATTTAATTCTTTCATTTCTTCATTGATTAGTATCTATATATATAAAAGCCAAGTGACCAGAACACTGGAACAACCGGAATGACCGGTCGCTATGACTTGCACAGCATCAGCCAACAGACCCGATTGGGGCCCTGATCGGCCCCACCCAACCACCCATGGCCCTGTCCCCTGGCCGGCCCCCACCCCTGATCAGTACCCCCACCCCGATTGGGGGCGGGGCTGGCCAGCCAACCTCTCATGGCTCCCCCTGCCCCCGCCCCCAATCAGCCCCCATCAGGGCAGGCCAACTGGACCCAACCCATGCATGAATTCATGCACCAGGCCTCTAGTAATTCTATAATGGAAAAAGTTCCATTAATCACAACTTCATTTTATTGAGGTTCTTAAAGTAAGGATAAATTGATTCTTTAATTCACCACTGTTCAAAATAATAACATAGTTTCCTTATATCCTTCAAAGGAGAACAATGAACATTCTTTTATATCATTATGATTTTATATGTCTTAATCCTTATCATTATTACCCTAACTAGAGGCCCGGTGCATGGATTTGTGCACTGGCGGGGTCCCTCAGCCTGGCCTGTGGGGATTGGGCCAAAACCAGCTCTCTGACATCTCCCGAGGGGTCCTGGACTGCGAGAGGGTGGTTCTTGGGTGATGCACCCCGGAATCAGGCTCCCTATTCTTTGGTTCTGGGTGCATCACCTGAGAACCACAGCTGCCAACTCACTGCAGCTCAGCAGCTCCTGCATTGAGCATCTGCCCCTGGTGGTCAGTGTGCGTCATAGCTACTGGCCAGTCAGCCAGTCACTTAGGCTTTTATATATATAGACTAGTGTCCCTCAGCCCATCCTGCACCCTCTCCAATCTGGGACCCCTGGATCGGGCCTAAACTGGCAGTCGAACATCCCTCTCACAATCTGGGACTGCTCACCTGCCTGCCTGCCTGATTGCTCCTAACCACTCTGCATACCAACCTGATAGCCCCCTAACCACTCCCCTGCCTGCCTGATCGATGCCTAAATGCTCCCCTGCCAGCCTGATCATCCCCAACTGCCCTCCCCTGCCGGCCTGGTCCCCCCAACTGCCCTCTGCTGCTGGCCTGGTCACCCTTAACTGCCCTCCTCTTCAAGCCTGGTCACCCCCAACTGCCTTCCCCTGCAGGCCTGGTCCCCCACAACTGCCCTCCCCTTCAAGCCTGGTTGCCCCCACTGCCCTCCCCTGCAGGCCTGGTCGCCCCCAACTGCCCTCCCCTGCAGGCCTGGTCCCCCCCAACTGCCCTCCGCTGCTGGCCTGGTCGCCCCTAACTGCCCTCCCTTGCCGGCCATCTTGTGGAGGCCATCTTTGACCACATGGGGGCAACCATCTTGTGTGAGGGTGTGAGGGTGTGAGGGTCAATTTGCATATTACCTCTTTATTATATAGGATATATAGATTGTTGCTCACATTGTTCCCTCTTTGACCAGTGGAAACTTATTCAAGTTCACTCCTATGTCCTTTAAAATAAAAACCCTTAAAACATTTTATAAATTCTTTGTGTTCTATTATAAAATATTCCAGTTTATCTGGCAAATTTCCTGCCTAGACCTAGAATCACTTGTTTTTCCAAATATATTTTTATTTTCCTATAAACAAATTAATTAAACTTTTTTTTTTTTGCTTTTGAATTTTGAGGGATAGTTAAGAAAGTTTCCCACGTTCCCAGACAATAGAGAAACTCACCCATGTTTTCTTCTAATACTTGTATGTTTTCATTTATGATTCATTTTGGATGAATTCTGCTATATATTGTAAGGAATAGATGCAGGTTACTTTTGTTATGTGACTATTCAATTTTCCTTATACCTCTTATTTTACATGCAGTGAAAATTATTTCCTCCACTGATTTGAGATGCCACTTTTATATAATGTAATAATAAATGCAATCAGGTATATTTCTGTTTCATATTTTGTTCTATTGCTCCACTTTATTCATGTGGCAATATATTTATTTTAATGTATGGTAGAGCTAGCTGTCTTCATTGCTCTTCTTTTGGATATTCCTAGCTTGTTTGTTTTTCCTAACAAACATCATTAACCTCTCAAGCTGTGGGAGAAAAAGCTTATGATAGAAAAAATTATAAAATAACTTAGGGAGAAATGACATTTATAAGATGTTGCCTCTTTTTTAAAGATACATTTTTTAAAATTGATTTCAGAGAGGAAGGGAGAGGGAGAGAGAGAAACATCAATGAAGAGAAAGAATCATTGATTGGCTGCCTCCTGCATCAATCATTGATTGGCTGCCTCCTGAGGATCAAGTTGGCAACCCGGGCATATGCCCTGACCAGGAATCGAACTGTGACCAGGTCCTGGTTCATAGGTCGATGCTCAACCACTGAGCAATACTGACAGATGTTGCATCTTTTTATCCAAGAACATAGTATGTCTTTCCATTTATCCATCTCTACATGTGTGTTATTGTGTAGTGTTTTATTATTTTCCTCATGTAGGTTTTAGACATTTCCTTTTACATTTATACTTAGGTATTTAACTTTCTCTTTGGCTCCCTTTAATACGGTCCTCTCTTTCATTTTATCTTCTAACTGGTTTTTGTTGGTATATATAAAATTTATTGATTTTTGTAGATTAATTTTATAACCTGTTCCATGATTAAATATTTTATTTAATTTTTGAATTTTTTAGGGTTTTTAGATATGAAATCATACTATCTCCAAATAAATAAAATTTTGCCTCTTCCTGTTTAATTATTGTGTCTCTATTTGATTTCTCATCTAATTAGTTAATAATCCCAATATAATGGTAAATAACACTGGAGATGCTCTGAATTCTTATCATGCTTCTGACTTTAAAAAGAAAAGCCTGTAGTATTTTCTCATTGAGCTTAGAGAACAAAGGAGAAAAAAAATTAAGAGTCTTTTATATTAACCCATATATTCACATTTTCAATGCTGTTCATTTCTTTCTATGGACTCAATTTGCCATTTGGAGTCATTTCTTTTTACCCAGTAGTGTTTATTAATTCATTTAGTATTTATTGTAAGGCAGGTCTGCTATCAATGAATTTTCCCATTAATTGTTTACCTGGGATGATTTTATTTTACCTTCTGTTTTGAAGTATAGTTTTGCTGGATATAAAATTTTTGATTGAGATTATTTTTCTTCCAGCACTCTGCATATGAGTCCACTGCATTCTGGACTCCATTGTTTGGATGGGAAATCAGCTACTAATTGTACTGATGCTCCCTTTTATGTGATGGGTCATTTTTTTTTGTTTCTTGCCATTTTTAAGATTTATCTTTGTCTTTGATCTTAAACAGTTCGACTATAACGTGTGTGGGTCATTTTTGTTATTATCCTACTTGATATCGGATGAACCTTTTGAACATGTAAATGAAGGTTTTACATCAGATTTGGAAAGGTTTTAGTCATTATTTCCTCCAATATTTTTTCTCCTTCTTCTATCTATCTATCTATCATCTATCTATCTATCTATCTATCTATCTATCTATCTATCTATCTCTATCTACTCATTGTTGTCCTTGTTCTTTTTGTTGTTGTTAATCTTCACCTGAGGTTATTTTTTTAGACTTGTTCTTTTTTTGTTGTTAATCTTCACCTGAGGTTATTTTTTAGTTGAATTTTAGAGAGATTGGAAGGGAGAGAGGGAAAGAGAGAAACATTGATGTGTGAGAGGCACATCTATTGGTTGCCTCCTACTTGTGCCTGGACTAGGGCCAAGGATCAAACCTGCAACCCAAGTATGTGCCCTTGACTGGAAATAGAACCTGAGACCCTTGGTGCATGGGCCAATGCTCTAACCACTGAGTTATACCAGCCAGGGTAAGACTTTTTCTTTTTCTTAAAAAATCTCTTTTCCCCCCTCTGTTCTTCAGATTGAATTATTTCTATTAATTTGTCTTCATGTTCAATGATTCTTTCTTCTACAATCTCAAATATGCTGTGAGCTACTACAGTGAATTTTTCATTTCAATTATTGTATTCTCTAACTCCAAAATTTTCATTTGAACTTTCACATGATTTTTATCTCCTCATTGAAATTTGCTTTGTTGATTTATTGTTGTCATAATTTTATTTAATTCTTTAGTTCTTTGAACATATTTATAATAGATGCTTTGAATCTTTGCTAAATTTAATATCTAGGAACACTCAGAGACATATTTATTGACATTTTCCTCCCCTGACTCTGCATCACACTTTCCCATTTCTTTGCAAGTCTCATGATTTTTTTGTGGAAAATTGGTTGTTTAAAATAAAATATTGTAGTAACATTAGTTTGCAGTTTTTTTCTACCACTGATGGCAACACTTAGGAAAATACCAGAGATATTTTATTTACAGGTAAAAAGATGGATAAATTCAAAGAATTTCACCATTATATGTAATTATTCTCTGTATCAATTTGTACAAGCTGACAGCTTTACCAAGGGAAACTTAACTGTAATCTATGAATTAACAACCATACCACAGTAGTATTAGAAAAGAAGTTCTAGTTTGTCTCTACAACCTCAACGTTTTTTTCATTTCCTTTCTCTTTTCTGCATGAACACTTAAGAGAAAAATAATTTGATTGATTTAAGTACATTAAATCAAGTACATTAAAGTTTTTAGTCAACTTAAAGTTGTGTAGTGTCTCAAGGGAATAAATTTTCTAAGGATTAGGCCAGTTTCATCTTTTATTTACATTTTTATAGGGAACACCTATAAAAAGAATTAGTTGGCCCAATGGAAGGCACTCCATTGGTGGAATTGCTTATTTCATCTTCTCCAAGATATATATATATATATATATATATATATATATATATATATATATATATATGGTGGGAACATCTTTGTAAGTTTGGTTCAGCCCCAAAGCTTAGCCAAGATCTTGTGAAGGAACCAATATCCATGTGAAATATAAATGTTATTTATTATTGTTCGAAATAAAATCTTTTTTTCATTAGAACTAAATTTACTTAATAAAATATCAATGCTGTGGTCATGTGAAATTGTGTTGGTTCTGAAATTGACCTGTCTTTATTCTATGTGACACTGACTTTGTATAAAACTTCTAGAACTAGACCAACTCCTCAACACTCTCTGGACCAAAGGTACCTGTAACAGAAAAGACCAAGTCCATCAGCTTCAAAGGAAAAAAAACATTGTAACAATTCATGATGGGAGTTACCCTAATCTATCTGTGTCCACGAACCAAGAGCCAATGGATGGTCCAGTTTCCTGGGATCAGGTATTGTCATTATTCCTCTTATATCTCCATTTGCCACTGTCAAAGAAATCCCAGCTCTGAAAGTGGTGCAAGAGTTGTAGAAAAGTTAAAGGATAATATTCTTACATTTTTCTTAAATGTAAGAATATTCTATTTCCACAGAATGGTCATTTTACCCCCTTCTATAAGTGGCTCTCTGCAAACATAAACATGAGACCAAGATATTTAAGAGAATAAGATATACTAGTATTACTCTTTCCTCCCTTGGGTCTATGTTGCATGGATGAATAATTAATTCAATGTACACATATTAAGCCTTTACTATGTGTCAATCACTATTGTGGGCATTAGGGATATGGAATTGAACAAAAACAGGCACAGAACTATGGAGCTTGCAGGCTTATAGGGTAGTGGGAGGATATAGACATTACATAAATACTTATAATACTAGTGAATGAATACTTTAAACAGATTAGATTAATTTAGATTAGAATATAAAGAAATTACTTTGGGCTGTGAGCAACAGAGAAATATTTGTATAGTAGGTAGCACTGAAATGGTTTTTGATAAAAGGTGATATATGATCTTATAAACATACCCATATTTCTTAAAGTTGTATTGCAAAATACTTTCACTAGTGTACTGTGATGCTTCTTAAAAATAGGTGCTATGGTCAAATGAGCTTGTGAAATACTGGAGATAACACATTGCACTGTTTTGGGAAGTCCTTTAGTAAATAAACTTCTTTATGCTCATTTAATCTAGCATTTCTCAAACTTTGACCATGGAATCCTCCCCTGCCCTAATCATTTAAAATAGAAAAAAAAAATTGATGTTCTATGGTAATGGCTTACATATATTGAGTACTTACTATGTATTAGACACTGCTATTACACCTGCATTGCCTCATTTAATGATCCTATCTAATAAAAGGGTAATATGCAAATTAACCATCACTCCATCACTAAGATGGCGGCGCCCAGTCCCCTCAGCCCTGCAGGAGTCCCCCAGTCCTGGGGGGGCGGCTGCTGAGAGTGGGCAGCATGAGCGGCCTGGCAGAATGCTTGCTTCGTCGCCACAGCAATGAGGCAAGCATCCTGCCCCGGCCACAGAGGGCCGCTGGGCTGCAGAGAGCCTCTGGGCAGCAGGTGCGGAGTGGCCAGGCCCCGCAGAGAGCTACTGGTGCACGGATTTGTGTGCAGGGCTACTAGTTATAACCATAAGAGGTTAGGTTATATTAATATATCTTAGGTGAGAAATGGAGCTAATAAGTAATTGCTCAAGTTCACAGGAACTGAGGATTTTTACATAGGTTGCCTGATAGCATATTCAGTGCCCTTAACAACTATGCTATTGTTTAGGAAATGTTGATTTAAATAAATAAAAAACTGGTTTTGTTATTTGTATCTCAGATATTCTTACTGAGCACAATCTGTATTTTAAAAGAGTACAATTCCTGAACACTGCTGAATGCTGTTCCCATAAGTGACAAATACATGATTGGGCAGCATCACGTATTTTTACTGTTATATACTTTAAAAAATAAATTTCTGTCACTTTTTTTTACTTTTCTCTTGAAAGATATCTATGTAAATGGACTCCTTCAATGCTTATTATAGTCAACTAAAGGTGACAAGAGTTAATGCTTATATTAATCCTTGTTTGTGAAGTCTCTTTAAAAGCTTCCAGGGCTAAGGTTATTATTTCTTTTAAATCCTCACCCGAGGATATTTTTCCATTGATTTTTAGAGAGAGTGGAAGAGAAGGAGATACAGAGAGAAATATCGATGTGAGAGAAGCACATCAATTGGTTGCCTCCTGCATGTGTCCTGGGCTCAGGTTAGGGAGGAGCCTGCAACCAAGGTACGTACCCTTGACCAAAATCGAACCCAGGACCCTTGGGTTCACAGGCCAACACTCTATGCACAGAGCCAAACTGACTAGGGACTAAGGTTATTTTATAAAAATTACTTAAGACATACATTTTCTAAGAACAATAATAATAATTTTCTGTGCTAACTATGCAAAATAAACAAAACAACCCATTCTACAATTCTCCTCTGCCACAACATATCACCTTCCTTATGCCTCTGGATGAGACCCTAAGATAGGAGACTAGATCTGAGGATCCTTCCTATTTTATTTAATATATATATATATATTAGTGATTTCAGAAGAAATGTAAAACAATAACCTAAATAGCACAGAAACAGCAAATAAAGATCAAGGGCACAGAAGCTTACAATAGAATATTCAATTTCTTGACAATGAACTGGGGAAAGACACATGGCATTCTGTTCATGTTTTCCTCTCCACTCTTTTACTTACCAGTTAGACATTCTCCGATAAGAATATTTATTATGGAGGGTTCATTACCAAAAGTTTGTTGCTAGTTTCTCTTTTGGTTGTCAGTATTTTTAATGAAGTAATTATATCGCATTAGTAACAAATGATACAAAAGAGAATAGTCTCTGGTGATATTTTTATTTGGATAAGGAAAAAAAAATCACAAGTTTCGTTTTCTGATGTTGCTTCTTATAGCAGATTCCTTGTGGAGTTCTTGCCCAGTTGCTTGCCGGAAAACACCTTCCTCTCGGGCTGGCAGCCGTGGTTAAGCAGCATGATCCCCCCTCCTGTCTCGTGGGCAAAACTGATTGGACTGGATGGGTGTCTGACCCGAGAGGGCCCATCTGTGGCTCTGCTGAAGCCATCAGGTCTCTGTCAGGACTTGCAGAATCAGCTCAGTCTTGGGTTTTGGGACTGAAAGTTCACTTCAGAGTTGGGGCTTATATGTCCAGGTGTTTTCTATAGGAGAAAAGGCCAGACTGAAAAATAACAGTTATATGCAGAGGGGAACAGAAGGGTGAAGATAATGGGCTCTGAAGAGACAAGCCTTTTAAATTAATGATTAAAAAACACACACACCTGACTGATTGTAACTAAAGATCACAAAGGCATTGTAATGGAGTCTTATTTCAATGCGCCAATGGAGCTATGCACCACTCTCACCCACATATTAAAACTTTTTAATGTAATTTTTGATACACAAAATCAACCCTTCATACTTCTGAGATAGACAAATACCTTGTGGCAATTTTGAGAGACCTGTTTATTTATAATCCTCATCTCTTATAAATATGCCTATACAATATAAAAATTGCAAAGATTTAGGTAAACATCAGTAGGCAAAAACAGTGATTTCAATAGTATCTGTGGAGAAGAGATGTCAATTGACAAATGCTGTGTCAACCAGCTGGTATGTAAATGCTAAATGCTACAGCTTCCTGTGTCCATTTTCGCTAGAATGGCAATGGATGGGGAGTTTGTGTACTGAGGTTAGTAACAATGTATGTTTTCCCCACACAGACTTGCTTCTCTGCTGGGCAACTTGCGGAGATATTTCTGCAGAATAGCCTTTCACCTATTTCTAAGGAGGACTTTAAGCAAATGAGTCCAGGAATCATCCAGCAATTGCTCAGCTGCTCTTGCCAGCTGCCCAAGGACCAGCAAGCAAACCTTCCGCCTACCACTCTGGAGAGTAAGATCTGATTCTTCCCTCGGAAAGGGAATGCACCCAATGTGTGTGATAGTAACCGTGAGCACAGGGTGCTTACTATAAACCAGGCACTGTCCTAAGCATTTTACATGTATCAACTCATGTCATCCTCACAAACATCCCTGTGAGCAAGATAATTACCCCCCATTTTACAGATGAGGAAACTGAGGCACATAGAGGTTAAGTGACTTGCCCAAGGACACACCTCTGGTTAGGGATTCAAACCCAGGCAACCTGGTCTCAGAGTTATTGTTTACTTTTATTTTTTTTTAAAAAAATCTTTATTGTTGAAAACATTACCTATGTCCCTCCCCCCGCCCCCACCCATTGACCTTTTCTAGCCTGCCCCCGTCCCTCGCCCCAGGCCTTCACCACCCCAGAGTCATTGTTTTTAACCACTGTGCTATGCCAGCTTTCAATGAATATTTATATCTTGTATACAGTTTACGTAAGTTGATTTGGTCCCCTCTATAGGATTTAGCTATAGACCAACTTGGAAGTGCATAGCTGAGAGGTGGCATGGTATGAGAGAAGGAACACATGTAACGTTGGAATCAGAAATGCAGAGTTGAGTCATGGCTTCTATCCCCAGCCAACTCTGTGATCTTCAGCAATCTCCTTATTTCCTGGATCCATCTCTTTTTCTGCATAGTGGGAAAGCAGTGATGTCTTCCCATCCCTTCACACATCCTTTCACACATTATGGCACATGCAAAAAAAAAGAAAAAAAGAAAAAATGAAGGCACACTGGGGTAAACAAAGAGGCTGCTCTGGCATGGTGGTGACCAGTGCAGGCAGGTACCAGCCTCCCAGACCTGGCTGGCACCCCCAGAAGTGCACTCACCTGTATCCCATTGGATCAGAGCAGTCGGTGAGCCCTACTGTAAGGCTTAAAAAGGTGCCTGTGTGGTTCAAATGAGATAATGTGTACAAAACTGCCTTTTGTAATTTAAAGCACTGTATATTTAAGAGAAAAAATAAAGGTTGCCTACGAACATCCATGATGGATAGGAAAAATTGACAGTTGACACATGCAACTTTAAAATACTACCATTGGCCTGAGGGCCTTATATATGTTTTTTTCAGAGTTACCTTCCTTTTTCTTTGAGATAGTCTGCAGTGCCCATAACAGCTGAATTGTTTGGCTACTCACTTCTAACTCCCAGCGGATTCTGCAGCATTAAGAGACTCATTTGAAGATTTTAGGTGAACAAAAACATGCCAGGCCTAAGTAGCTAAAACTCCACATTTACTGAGAGGGAGAAAGCTTTACTAAAAGTGAGCAGCTAAATAATTCAGCACCTCGTGGTCAATGATGACTTAAAAATGAGGAGGCAGACCAACTATGGCACCTAGCATGTCTGTATTCCACCTCCTGTCACCGTGTTTGGTGCACACAGGCCACCGGGGAATGGGTTCATGAACCGAAGATGCATGGAAAAGTTTTTATCTTTCTAATGACCTTCTAGACCCTTCTACGGAATAGTCTTTCTAAGAAAAATTCAAACAAATCACACTCACTAGAGAACATTAGTGTCCTCAATTTAAAATGTTGCATTATGTAACAAAAGGGCAAGGTTTGTATTGGCCTTCTGAAATTACAGAAATATAAGATGAAGAGGGGAGGGCACAGGGAGATGTTATTAAGAAAACGGTGTGGTGAAACTCAATCTCTAAGCATCACCTCCAATTCGGTTTCCAGGAAAAAGCGTTATTACCACGTACGATTCAAGTTTCAGAACTATGCAAAGTGGCTGCTTGGGAATGGCTAAGGATTTAATTATTATGTTCTTTTTAAAATATATTTTTATTGATTTTAGAGAGGAAGGGAGAAAGATAGATAGAAACATCAGTGATGAGAGAGAATCACCCATCGGCTGCCTCCTGCACGCCCCCTACTGGGGATTGAGCCACAACCCGGATATGTGTTCTGACTGGGAATCAAACCTGTGACTTCTTGGTTCATAGGTCAACGCTCAACCATTAAGCCACCCTGGCAGGGCTATTCTATTCTTTTTTTAAATTAAATTTATTGGCGTGACATTGGTTAATAGGATCATATAGGTTTCAAGTGTGCATTTCTAAGACTCATGATCTGTATGCTGCATTGTGTGCCCACCACCCAAAGTCAAATCATCTTAATATGTTAAGTTTTATTGTAATGATGAGAAACATTTACATGGCACCTGTCTGTAAGTCACCTAACTCCAATCAAGATGCCAAGGGAACTGGGGTAAGTTAGTTAGCAGAGTCCGATGGCCACAAAAGTCAGAGATTTATGGTTTTCAGGCTGTCCTTGCCATATGGGAGCAGGTGAAATCTGGCTCGCAGAGGACATAAAAATATCTGGAAGCTCTAAAGTTAGGAAATGTTCATCCTCTTCCAATACCACATGGTAGCTGCCCTCAGGACAAGGCGGGTGGGGGGAGAAGGATTGTAGAACTTGAAACATGGCCTTTTACCTCAGAAATGTCAGACCCTAATTTGTTTTTGTGAGTTCTTGTCATTTTATGATCTTTTGTAGCTACCCTAAAAATGTGGCAACTTTGAACTTTATTAGGCACCCAGGTTCCCATATTAAACTTCAAAAGTCTTTATGTATTACATGAGAAGAATGACATTCCCACATAGAATCTCTTTGTGGAAGAATGGGATATGAAACTTGGTTAAATGTCTCTAGGGATATTTTAAATAACATAGGTATTTTTACTAAATTAGAACAGAATAAAACTTCTAGGTGTATGACCATTACAAACCATTTTTATCATTTTTAAAACTTTAATTGTGGTAAAAACACACACATGGAATTTATCATCTTAATTATTCTTAAGTGTAGTATCTACAGTTCAGTAGTATTAAGTATTTTCACATTGTTGTGCAATAGATTTCTAAAAAAGTTTTTTATCTTGCAAAACTGAAACTCTATATCCATTGAATAACAACCACTTTATAGTAGATTCCTAGCAGTGAAAGAATGGTGATGAGAGTGAGAAAATCAAAGTTTAAAAGGTTTTTTGCCTTCTCTGAATATACCACCAACTCTATTTTAATACTACACTCCTATATAATTTAGAAAAAATCAATAAGAGTCATAATTATAATTAGAACTTATAATTCAATAAAGGTCATCTTAAAAAATCACAAGCCTATTACCATGTTATCAGCTAGAATCATTAATATGATCTAATGTTCCAGAACAGTACAAGAATAATGAGAATAGGCTATTTTATGTGATAGCTAACTTTAAGATGATAGTTTCCTAAAATCTACACTGGACTTTAAAGAATATGATAACTACATTGTTTGATTTAACTTATCATTTATTTGTATGTAGTCACTAAAGGAAATGACAGTTTAATTTTGTAATTACCTTCTTTTATTGTTTATAAACAAGTTTTCCATGACTTACTAATAATGCCTAAATAAGTAGAAAGCAGAGTATTTGCAACCAAAGGGAAATGGTGGCTTGAATAACACTTTTTCTCCAAATCATTTATATTTGACTCTGAAAGCCATTTTTCTCTTTATTAATCTTACTCTTTCTTTCCTCCTCTCTTTCTTCTCCCCTCATACACGTTTGTTTTTGTTTGAATAATTTAAAAATTGTACTTTCTGAATATTTTCCAAAAAAAATCTAGAAGCTAGAAACATGAAATAAATTTGGAGGTTACAAAATATTATTGCAATAATCCAAAATGTCGGTTGTCCAAATTTATTACCAACTGCTACACATTCATTGATCAGTTTTTACCAACGCAATCACTCATGTTAGTCATTGAGAATAATAAACACTCTTGACATTACAAATAGTTTTGAGAACCTCTGGAAGAAAGTACTCATTTTGTATACAAACCCCGGTCTCCCTGGGCCCAAACAGCATGCTCCCATTGTCACACTGCTGCCTTGCCTTCGAAAGGTTTAAGTGTGATTAGATGGGTATTTTTACCACTACGTGTCCATGGAGGTGGTAGTTTAAAGTGAGAGAAATTAATATCTTGGGAGTGGGAGGTAAGTTAGGTCCTTGCTTGCCACAGTGATTTTTTTTTAAAAAATATGTTTTTAGTGATTTTAGAGAAAGAGCAAGTGAGAGGAAGAGAAACATTGATGAGAGAGAAACATCGATTGGCTGCCTCCTGGTGCATGCTCCCTACTGAGGGTCGAGCTCCAAATCTGGGCATGTGCCCTGACCAGGAATGGAACCATGACCTCCTGGTGCACGGATTGACACTCAACCACTGAGCACACCAGCCCGGGCCCACAGTGATTTTTTAATAAGAGGTCATTGGGGTAACTTTAAAGGAACAGGGTTGTTTGGTGAAAATCTTTTTATTCTTAAAAATGAAAACATTTTACCCAGTATAACACATAAAACAATTTCATAGCCCCATGGACTGTATAGTAAGACAGCTTTCACCAGCTGAGGCACTAGTAGAGGGCGTGAGCACTGACTGTTTCGCATTCTCCTTCCCACTTAGAATACGGCTACAGCACAGTGGCTGTGACCCTGCTCACGCTGGGCTCCATGCTTGGGACAGCGCTGATCCTTTTCCACAGCTGTGGGGAGAACTACAGGCTCATTTTACAGCTGTTTGTGGGCCTGGCTGTTGGGACACTCTCTGGGGATGCTCTATTCCACCTTATCCCTCAGGTAAGCTGTGTTCCCCACCCCCACCCCTGCCCCCCCGCCATGTCAGATAGAGTAAGTCCAATTTCTCCTTATGTTTAGCTCAGTGATGGGCAACCTTCTGAGCTTGGTGTGTCAAACTTCACCAAAAAACTGAGCATAACTCGGGTAGTGTGTCACTTTGAGGAAAAAACATTATTTCGCAAATGTTTCATCCTCAGGAGCAGCAAATGTTTCATCCTTGGCATGCGGCCGCCTCAGCAGCCATGTGTCATCAGAAATGGCTACACGTGTCAGTGCTGACACGCGTGTCATAGGTTCGCCATCACTGGTTTAGCTATTGAAGGTACTTATGCAAATTTTCACAGCAACTTGGATGAGTAGACATAGTGGCCAGTGTTTTCCTTGGAAATGAATATCATTTCTGCAAAAAACCTGTAGGAAAAAAGAGATGACCAATTATGTTCACCACATTATGCTTATCCTACATAATAAAAAGGTAATATGTAAATTGCCATCACTCCGCTATGCCCACGATTGGGCCAGCAGGAGGCGCAGGGGGCGGGACTCGGGGTGTCCGGGGTGGTGATTGGGCCAGCAGGACGCTGAGCTCGCGTCGCCAGTGGCGGCGCGAGCTCAGCATCTGCGCCATGGCTGTGCTGCGGAACAGAAGGGGCCTCTGGGGCTGCGAGCCAGGCGTTTGGAGGAGCCAGGCGTTTGGAGGTCCCAGCTGACAAGGCAGTGCGGGCGGGCGGCGCGGCTCCCCGGGGAGGAGTCTGGCGGCGGTTGGGCCGCAGGAGTGTGTGGCGGTGTCCACAGAGGACGCGGGTTTCCACGCAGCCCAGGCCAGCTGAGGGAGGGCTCATGAGGGAGCCAGAAGGCAGAGGAGGCGGCGGCCCCAGCCTTCCTGGGCGGGAGGCGAAGGCAAGACCCTGGCCTGGGCTCCAGCCACCGGAGGACCATGCCTTCGCCCCACCTCGCCCTAGGGGCCCAGGGACTTCGGAGCTGCTGGCCACACCGGTCCCGACCAGTGGACAGACAGCTACACATGCATGATTTAATCATGCACTGGGCCTCTAGTTTTTGAAATAAAAAAAAACAAAAAACGGTGACCAGATGTAGATTCCTACTAAGAACAATTCCGGAAGCACTTACTAATTACCGGCACATAACCATGAACGGGCCGTACGTGTTGCCCTGGCTTTTCTCCAGTGCCCCCAAACTCATCAGTGTCACTCTCTGCCCTTCTCTGCTGTCTTTTGTGCGGGAAGATTGCATCTCCTCAGGCCCCTGGCAGGCAGGCTGTTGCTGTTGTTGTGTTCAGCCAATGTGAGGCACAACAGAAAAGTGAGGGGAGGAGGAGTGCGTGGCAGGGGTATTTCTTCCTGCCCCCTCCTGGCTCTGGTACTTGCTCTAGAACAGCGATTTTCGATCCGTGTGCCATTGCAATTTAAATTGCAATTTTTAAAAAATGCAGTATTTAGTCAGGGATACGGACCTCTTTTCCCTTAGATTGTCAAATTAAAAAAAACGACAACAGCCAACACAATAGCCATTTGGTGTGAATGAATCAAACTTACACCTATTTTTTGTCAGATCAGCAGAAAATGTATTTTTGGTCGTGCCACAGAATTCTGGTAATTAGTGTATGTGCCCTGAGATGAGAAAGGTTGGAAACGGCCCATGGAGAAGCAGCAGTTAGCCTGCAGTCTCACAGCTCCCACGGAGGCCTCCTCCCCAGCTCCGCCTCCCACCGAGCTTCAGCAACATTATTTCCAACCTCTGCCTTTTCATCCCTGAGTGCTGATGGTTTCCGGGGGGGTGGCAAGTTTCTGGTTGTCTCATTATCCTGTGTCCACACCCTCGACTTTGCCTATACCTATACCTCCGTGATAGTAGCATCATTAACCTCTCTTCATTTGGACCATCCTGCCCAACTGAGCACGTACAGATTTCCCTTAAGAAAAATGCAAGCACCAGGCAGTTGGCTCTCCGTTGAAGTCTTGTAAGGCTCTTTCTTTGTCAGAAATGAAAGGGCTAGGACCTGAGATGCAAACCAGTTCAGGCAGCAGGGTCTTCAGATGAGGATGTCTATTTCCTCTGAAATCTCTTGTGATGAACAAATGCTCCATCCTCTCAGGAAGTCCGAGATGCTAAAATTTTCCACACGCCGCTGGTCCTTCCCTACAGGGTCACTCTTGTTGCTTAGAGGCTCGCTAATTATGAGATGTTCCGAAAATTGCCAAGTGAGCATTGGAGAAATGGAACAAACCATTATTAGTTTTAATTCCCCCTGTAATCTGATTTTCTGGAAATATTTCAGGGCTTCTTGGCTTGAGGCGGTGGCCGAGGCCTTTTTCTAGGTCACCGCAGTGGCGGCCGAGTTGTTCGCTCCCAGGACCCAGGGAAATGGCCGAAGGATCTGAAGGCCTCCTGGGTCTCCCCAGGTCGGGGTGACATCGCTCCAGGCAGCAGGGGTGGGTTGGGGTGGGTGGGACTGTGGACTGGCTCTGCAGAGACCAGGCGCGAGGGGAACTGAAAAGATTAGCTGGGTTTCATGGAAACTGGAAGGCAGTTTTATTCCAGGAGCCAGACGAGGACAGAGGAAGATGCAGCACAAAGGTGGTGGAAAGCTGGAAAAATCAGTGAGGTCCCTGAATGTGATCCATGACAACTGTTCAAAGGGCTGCAGAGAAATGACCCCCCAAAAATTCCGTTTAGCTAAAGTTATTCCACTTAAAGATGTACATTTTATTCCAGGGTTGTGTTTCTTTTCTGTTCTGTGATATTACAATATTCTCTAGATTATGAAATAATGGTAATTACAAATATTAGGTGGGCATCCTTTAATGTCTTTACCAAAAGAAAAAGTTGACCAACATATGTTGGTTTTGTGACTCAATGTATATGCTCATTCATGCACTTGTGTGTAAGTATATGTTTGCACACACAAATATCTACTACATACATATATGTATGAATATATACATATAAAATATGTGCAGATATAATCTTGTTTTCCTCTTTTTAATGGTCAGTAACACCCTAAATGTGGAAACCACTGAGCTATTTCTTAAATTGCCATCTCCCGGGGAAGGAATATGATACATAATGATTACTAGCTCATAAGAAATTATGAGGTTAACCAATGGAATGAGTCAACCAATGGGATGAGCCAACTAGAGGAAAATTCCTAATGCTTTTCTTGTGTCCTTTTCTGTCCCAGGTTGCTGACAGTATTGCTGGGCATATAGTATGCCTTCAACAGAAAATGTCTTTCAGGCAGATTTTTTACTTCTCTGAACAATTATTAAAAGTATTCTTTAATTGCAATGGGGCATGTGGAAAATAAAGGCCAGATGAAATGTACCTTTGCATTTGTTCTGGATATAAAATACATTGACTTGCTATAAGGCATTGCTATGCAGATATTTTTGAACTCCTGGAAAACAATTCAGCTAAAGGACTAAGAATGTATGAAAATTTAGGCCACTTGCTGAAATAAGCTTAGGCTTTATTGTGTTCATAAGCAGAAATTACTCACAGCTCTCCCTTCTTTCCTCTTGTACACATTTTATTTGATGGGAATTAAATCCTGCAGTGGAAGTATTTATACATCTAAAAGCAAACTGGGCTTTGAATTATTTCAGGAGTTGTCATGGGGTGCCCCAGAATGAAAGTTGAATATATTCAATACTGGACCTACAAATTAATATTTAAATAATCGAAAGTTATTTCTTTATGTCTCTCTCTCTTATTTTAATTTTAATTTTTTTAGGTTCTTGATTTACATAAGCAGGAAGCCTCAGAGTCTGGGCATTTCCATGAAAGCAAAGGTCACATTTGGAAACTGTTGGGACTAATTGGAGGCATCCATGGATTTTTCTTGATAGAAAAATGTTTTATTCTCCTTGTATCACCAAATGTCAAGGTACAGTTTAAATTTGATATATCCTTTGCTTTTGGGCTTCATAATATCCATCTTTTATTGTACTTGTTCAAAAATGATTGACGTTTTCATGAAGATGTCTATGTAAGGGATGAGGCTCTGATTTCTAGAATACACGGGTCATTCTGACTTCCCTGTAAATTCGGTTACTAATCTTTGAAACATCTGTAGCTGGCCTGGTGATGTATTTGTTATAATCTGCAACCTGACCTTCATGGCTAGGTTAGAAACAGGGGACTATTTCATGTCTGAGAATGAAGGGACCCAAAGGTCTAGCTATCAATCAATGTTTTGAAGGACTTTTCTAATAAAAACCAAACAAGCAAATAAAAATTTTGAAAAGTCACAAAATTACCCATTATTTTATATCTTAAGGACATTTAAAAGTATTAAAAACAAGGAGCTCAGGAAAGGTATTTGTAAGAAATCCTTTTTTTTTTTTAATTTTAGCTTGAATCATTGCTTTCATTTGGGCTTGTATTTGATTAATTTCTACATATATGATGACATGTAAAACACAGTGTGGTTAATTTATGATTTTGGTTTTTTGCACCAGTAAGAAAATAGTTGAACTGTTTGGTGGATGGTTAAAAGGTAAACACTTTTGGAAGACTCCAGGGGATTAAAATAAAGCAAGTTTTTTTTTTTACAAAGTCCTGATGCTCTGCAGTCCTCTATGGATTTTTCTTAACCCTGACTGCACTCAGGCCAAACTTTAGTAGACTTTTAAAATATCAGCACTTCTTTATTATCATTCCTAAGTGTATTCAAAAAATCTACTTTATGTATCAAAGAAAGATGGTTCTGTAAATGGGTAGAAGGTTGCTAGGTGGCTAGATGTGTGATAAAAATAGATATAGCAAAATGTCAACAACAGGACCAGGAAGTAGATGTAAGTGCTCACATTATAGTTCTTTCCGTTTTTCTGTATATTTAAAAGTTTTTATAATAAATAGATTTTCAACAGAATTCTGAAAAAACAATTCCTGTGTAAATGAAGCAGGTTTGTTTTTTGGCCTATGGCCCAAGCGAGGATGTGATTTAAGATTGACAATTCAAGCTTCTGTCACATCTCCTGCTAAAGAAGTTTGGGACATTCCACAAAAGAGGCTCTAATCTTAATAAACATGAAAAAAACGATACTAGATCACAACTTATACACAACTAGAGTCCCGGTGCACAAAATTCGTGCATGGGGGTGTGTGTCCCTCAGCCCAGCCTGCACCCTCTCCAATCTGGGACCCCTCGAGGGATGTCCGACTGCCCGTTTAGGCCCGGTCCCACCTAAATGGGCATCCCTCTCACAATCCAGGACTGCTGGCTCCTAACCACTCGCTTGCCTTCCTGCCTGATTGCCCCTAACCACTTCTGCCTGCCAGCCTGATCACCCTCTAGTCACTCCCCTGCCAGCCTGATCAATGCCTAACTGCTCCCCTGCTGGCCCAATTGCCCCTAACTGCTCTCCCCTGCCGACCTGGTCGCCCCCAACTGCCCTCCCCTGCAGGTCTGGTCACCCCTAACTGCCCTCCCCTGCCGACCTGATCACCCCTAACTGCCCCCCCCCCCTGCCAGCCTGTTCGCCCCTAACTGCCCTCCCCTGCAGGCCTGGTCCCCCCCCAACCGTCCTCCCCTGCAGGCCTGGCCCCCCCCCCCCCACCTGCCCTCCCCTGCAGGCCTGGGTCCCCCCCAACTGTTCTCCCCTGCAGGCCTGGTCACCCCCAACTGCCCTCCTCTGCCGGCCCGATCACCCCTAACTGCCCTCCTCTGCAGACCTGATCGCCCCTAACTGCCCTCCCCTGCTGGCCTGATTGCCCACAACTGCCCTCCCATGCTGGCCATCTTGTAGCAGCCATCTTGTGCCCACATGGGGGCAGCCATCTTTGACCACATGGGAGCGGCCATCTTGTGTGTTGGAGTAATGGTCAATTTACATATTACTCTTTTATTAGATAGGATATATTAGCATCTCTGGGCTGGGAAAACTAAATTGCTAAGCCAACGAATCAACCGATGTGCAATAATGAAAAATTTAACCAGGATGAAAATGAGTGAAATAAAATCTGAAAATGTAGCATTTATTTAGATTATCATTGTATTTTTCAGGGAACTTAAAATAAGTTTTAAGAACATAATTTTAAGATTCATGATATTGTGTAAAATAAAAAGAATGCACATGTTTTAGAAGCTACAAGTGCTTCTAAAATCTGGAGATTTTTATTTAATAGTTTTAGGGTATAATACAGTTTCACTTATCATCCTTTTGGTATCTCCGTCAGAAAAAAAAAAATCAAAATTTAATTTTGCAGTAAATAAAAATGACATTATAAAAGGCACCACTGTTTGAGTCTTTTAAAATTCTTGAAATTGCATTCTTAAAGCATTCTGAATATGCATGAAGCAGTCCTGTGCTTCTCCAAGGTGAGGCATTTTAGCAAGTATTTATCACAGTGAAATTTTCCCATTATTCCTTTTGTGTCACCCACCACTTTGGCCAAAAGGCAAAATGTTAAACAGAACCATGGAATTGACAAAGGCTGCACATGCATTCTTTCACCCTCAGAACTAATTTCAAACCATCCTTATCCAGCAGAGCGTGTCATTGGTTAATGGGCACGTGGGACATTCCCACCATCTTGCACTCAACTCTGAAGTAAGTGACCAGTCAGGCAGAGGCAAATCTGCTTCAACTATCCAGTTGGTAGGTTATTGATCTGAATTGTTTTACTAGTTTGATTACCGTTTTTCCTTTACTCCTTGATTTCTAAATAAAAAATCAGTAGGATAGATATAGAATCCACTCTTGACTTACCTATATTCTTGACCATGATAAATAATTTGGAAAACTTTGCCAAGCACCTGAAAGCTGTTTTAAAGTGTAAAAAACATGTTCCATAGATTCAAATCTTTGCTATCTGTACCAATTTGAAACAAATATGGATTAGATTGATATAATATACAGCAACTTAATAATTTGGTTTACAAGTTTACATAAACCAGTTGACCTTTACTTAGTTTTCCATTCTGAGTCAGCCTTGGCTAGGTGGATGTAAATAAGTGTTAAACAAGGAATTAGTGCATCTGGGAGTGGGGTGTTCATTTCGCAATGCAGATGTCTGCCCAGTGAGATGTCTCATTTAATGCCTTCTGTTGTATTGTATTTTCCATGACAAAACTGTCCATATGAATTCTCAAAACACAAAACCAGTTAGGTTCGGAACAGTATTCCCATTCTAGTTCTCAAAGTACAAGTAAAGGAACAAGCAACATATGAAAGTAATATGTAACAGACAGAAAACGTGGGGGTATAAGAGGCATGTTTTCTGTCTGTTACATATTACTTTCATATGTTGCTTGTTCCTTTACTTGTACTTTGAGAACTAGAATGGGAATACTGTTTCGAACCTGACTGGATGTTGTGTTTTGAGAATTCATATGGAGGGGTTGACAGTTCAAGGATAGATTCCTAACCGAGTAGAGATAAGTCAGCTATTCCTGAGACAGTAACACAGCAAAATAGAAGTCGGGCAGTAGATTGCAGATCTAGAGCTAATTCAAAGGTAGGAACACAAAAGTTCCTTTAAAAGTGATTTTTAAAGCCCTATGGTGTTTAATTTCACATGTGGTTGGAAAGAAGATAACTTCAGGCTGAGATTAGTTTTAAAATCATTCTAATGCTGACTCCATTCCTTCTGTTGGATTGAAGGGTCCAGAACCCCGAGATGTGTATAAGAGAATCTCTGATTCTAGCTTAATGAGTTTGGTTGTATTTGAATATGCTGGTTCATTAATAACATATTCACCATTCCTTTTATTATTTAAGCTGCAAGATCAAAGCTAAACAAATAGAAATAATATGAACTTCAAGAACTATTTGGTTCAGTTTCTGGTTTTTCAGGCAGGAAGGGAACTTACAATCCTTTCCAATCAACAAGGAATTATGGATGTTTGCTTCTAAATTTCTTTACAGAGTATGACATTATATAGCTTTTTGGAGAAAATATCCTGGAATAAATATTTGAACTCCTGACTTTTAATGGAACCATAGTGACTTTTGATTATAATCAGGCCTTAATGTAATGTGAAAAAAACAAACAAATACATTTTGGGGGAGGAGGTCATTCTAGATACCCCAATTTCAGGCAACAGGCCTGTCTATCTCCTTTAAACCTGTATCCTTCAGATCTTCTTCTCAGCATCCTTTTCTAAGAAACTGCCTATCATTATATTTTTTGAATACCTGCTATTATTTAACATGTGAACTTCTTGTTTTACATTAAAAAAAAAGATGCTTATGTCTCACATTAAATTTGTCTCAAGGTCTCCACAATTTTCAATGATAGAATTATGTAAATGTGCTTTCCAAATAACATATTTAAAAGCAGGTAAAAATTATTCTTTTCATATCCTATATAATAAAGAGCTAATATGCAAATGGTCATCATGCCCTCGCGCCCTCACACCCTTGCACCCTCGCGCCGGGGCTGGGGGACCTGAGGCGGCACCATCCGCCCAGCGGGGCTTGATAGGGGACCTGAGGCTGCGCCCACCCCCCCCCCCCACACCCTGCAGGGCTTGATGGGGGTGGGGCCGGCCAGTGATTTCGAGGCACACGCACGTGGGCAGAGACTTGACTCTGGGTCCCGTGGTGTGCCCCAGACTCTGACAGGAGGAAGATTTTCATATACATTTTACTAATTTTCTTGCAAATCTGACACTTCTATTATAGAGAAAGGGCAAATAGCAATATTAAAATATTTCCTCTAATTAATTCCCTTTTAATGTGCACAAATTTCATGCACGGGGCCATTAGTAATAAAATAAAAGTCTGAGGTGTAGGGAGGAAAAGTGACTTTCCAGGAACTGAACCACGAGTCAGTCTCAGAAATAAAATCATGTAATCCTAACTCATAGATGACAATTTTGAAATCTCACTTTCCCATCATATCAAAGGATGAGAAAACTTTAAAAAAAAAGATTATATTTGTCTTTTCTCATTCTGTTAATATTCCTTCTTAATCGGCAATATTCTTTTACTGGCTGATAAAGCAAGAAAATCAGATTATTATGGCATGATGAATGAAATGAAGTATGTGTTGGCATGGGTTACTTCTCCACCCACAATACACATTCTGCTTAAAGATCAAAAATGGATTTTAGATCTACAATCAGGAGAAGAGCTAAATCAGGCCAAGAATTAAGAATCTCTTTTTTACAACTTTTGGTTTCATGGAGGCTCCATCATTTAGGAGCCTGAGTGACAGCCGGTCTCGGTAGCTTCTGGCACTCCATGGGAGGCTCCGACCTCCCTGAGGGCTGCTGCCATCTACAGGCAGATGGTGCAAATGCGTGCAGGTTCCGGCCGTTCCTTCTGTGTGTGGCTATGAAATTTAGAAGTTCTAATATGCTCTAGAGTATTCAACTATCTTTCAAAAATCGACATAACTCTTCAGATGCTTCATTTTTTTCCAATGAAAAAGATGACCATTGCTTATCTTTTATCATTTATTTTTTTCATTTAAAATAGAAAGGCCCAGAGGATTCCCAGGCAGCTGAAATTCCTATAGGCAGTATGACAGCTTCCAACAGAAAATGTGAGTACTCAAAGAAAAGAAAAGAGAAAGAACTTATGGACACAGACAAGAGTGTGGTGGTTATGGGGGAAGAGGGGTGGGTGGAGCTGGAAGAGGATATAAGGGAGATAAATGGTAATAGGGAAAAATAAATAAAAAGGGGGGGGGGGGAAAGAAAACTACCCCGTAATACACAAACTACTAATATATGCAAAAAAGAAAGAAAGAAAATGTGGGTACTAATTCATAAAAGCTAAACATTCAATGTAGAAAATGTCATAGATAAAGCTTATGTCTGCTTTAAAATAAATGTCAAAAATTTCGTATTGGTTATGTATTTCATTATTAAAATTTTTGCAATAGAATTTTTAATAGACTTATTCCCATCAGTCTGTAAAACATACCAAACATTAATATCAACTTTACTCCATTCTTTAAAAAATGCTGTTTCCCCCAATTGCTTAAAACTGATCTTCTAAAATCTTCAATTAGTTTAAGTACATATGTGGTTATCAGAGCTCCTTTAAAATCATGGTTACATGATGATTAAGCCTTTCACTTCCTGTGAAGTTTGAAGGCATCATTGTTTTTTTTTTGTCTTCTATCACTGTCTACTGAAAATTGATCATAAATGCCTATCTCATTTGTGATATTGTCATTTAAGCTGGTGGAGTTCAAATCAGTGATACCTTAATATTCACATCTTATTCTATAAGTTATTTGTTGATGTAATTTTCAACCAATCCTTTTCTGAATCTAATTTATCAATTTTGGATAGAAATTTATTTCTTTTTGCTTATGTTTGTGAATAATTAGAATTTTTTGGTCTGTTTTTGTTTTTATCAGTTGCTCCTGAATCTTTGCCCCATTTTTCTCATTTATGTTACCTTTTGGTGACACACTCTTCTTAGTGTTTTAATGTTAAACATGATGAATGCTAAGCTATGATTAGTTATTCCCACTCTACTATAATAAGTTAGTTTCCCAATAATAAAAATAGGTACCATTTACTGAACAATTATTATATGCCAAGCACAGTGCTAAAAACTAGACATGGGTTATTTCATTTAACCCTCCTATAGTTTAATAAAATAAGAATGATTATTATCCAAATTATACAAGTGAAGCAACCAATTGCTAGAGAGGATAAATCAGTGCCCAAGATTCCATAACTAGTAAGCTCCAGTATTGAGGCACTAAGGAAATGCTAATGTACCAACAACTTCTCTGTGATCATTCATTAACGCATGCGTCCATGTGTCTTCTTACATTTTCATTTATTTAAGAACGTGCCATGTTTCAGGCACTGATGCGTGAGATAATTAAAATAAGAATGGTCCTTATTTCTAGTTTGCAGTGTGGTTGCGATGGATCACCGTTCTAAATGTGTTAGATATATTAATTCCTGTAATTTATTTATTTGATTCAAAATATATAATTACAGAATGTGTCCAATTCTGCTTTCAGGACATTGTTGGTAAATTTTTTCCTTTTAAATCTTCAGTTCCAGGAGATATTTTAGAATACCTGACAATAGGCATATCTTTGTTTTTGTTTTTGAAAGGAAGCAAGAGGCAAGAAAGATGTGCTCAGTCAAATTGGAAGCAAAGAGCAGATGCTAGGTCAGGGAGTAACAGTGGTCCTATTCAAGTATTTTATAGGCCTCATATCTGTCCACTTCAACTATCAAGCTTGGCATACAGAATCAATAGTGAAAAAACCCAAATTCAATTACTCAACTGCCCTTTTGCCAGGGACATATTAAATTAGCTTCAAATATTTGATTACTTATTTCATATTACCTCACTGGTGGAGTTCAGCTTGTGTTTCAAAAGACAGGATGTGAAAATCCTACCCACAGTTTGATTTAAATAAACAGAAAGCAAAGTGATATAAGGTTCAGCCCATGTTCCACCATGGAAAATCTCTGGTAAGTCAAAAACCTGGAACTCCATATGACTGCCAGGTACATGAGGAAAGGTAAATATTATTGATAATTCTGTAATGAGTACATTAACTCACCAGTGGACGCTTGGTTTACCTTCTGCTGAATAATGTTTCAATTATCTTAAACAATGTGCCAACATATTCCTGTGGCTTACATGCAAAAATGTAACTTGTCTTGTGGCTTGTTCCATGTCCATGATTTGTTATTTAGAAACCTATAATCAGAGATAATAAAATAACAGAAAACAAAAACAAGCCACACTGTTTCTTAGTAGAATATAAACTGGGTAAAAATTTTCCACTTTGAACATATGCTATTAATAGCAATACTACCTACATGTAGGCATGTGGAAATTACAACTTATTTGCATGCTGCAATGTTGTCCAATGTATTATTTTAAATTATTTCATTTCATTATAGTTTCACAAAGAAGAGCTTTATTTCTGAAAAGTAGCAGGAATAGCTAAGGACCTGGTAAGCATTATTAGGTTCTGAGAGCTTCCAGGCAAAGCCAACAAGAACTCCCAGAATTCAATAATTTGAGATGTACCAGTAGTCTGTGTTTTTATGACTGTTGCCTGGAATATTCTCATTTTTAATAAAAAATAAAATGAATTAGTAAACTAGAAGGAGGATATAAGTCAGTCTCACCGTGATAGTTCTAAATAAAGCATGATTGTTAGAAGCAAAATGCATGGGAAAACTTTGCAACACAGTCAAAACAGTTATCTCCTGGCTTACAGTCTGGGCTATATCTTCTGTTCACTTGACTGAAGTTACTTATTTCCCTGTGTGGGACATGCAATGAGTCAGGTTATATCCTCCCACATAAAAGAGCAAGCCATACCATAACAGCGGCCCCCTGTGGTCTTAGACCATGGAACAGAAATCAGGAGGCACCTTCTTCCTATTTTTATTGAGTGTACAATTACTAGAATGCTGTGTTCAATTCTAGCAGCAACAGCGGCTACTACTCACACCTGTCACCCAGTAGAGAGCAAGTGAGTAATTAATGAAGTTTTAGACTAAGACACTTGATTGTAATGGCTTTTCTCAGCAAATGGTATACCTAGGTCATTTACTGTCAGACTGTTATCTCTGAAATACCTTTTGCCACTCCATTAATTGTTATACTGACATACATTCTTAGGTTTTTGAAAACAAAATTCTGTGTGTTAAAAACTTGAACCCAGTTATGATCCAAATTATTTCATAACTAAACCCATTATAATCTAAATTAGTTCACTGGCTCTTCACCAATCAGATCATGTATATTATGCAATAGAATCCCATGAAAACAGCTTCTCCATATTTTGTTCAACGTCTAGCTGGCCTCGCATTGACAGTTATTTTCAGAAAGATAAGAACATTAAGTAATTGTTCCAGAGCCAACGGTGGGATCAGCAGAGTTGGAAGTGGTTCTGTTGAGGTCACAAATGGCCAGTGGATGAGGCACTTTGTCAGGGTGATTAACAACCACCAGACAGGGAAACAGCTTGGCAGAAAGCGCACTCCTACCGGTTGCCACTAGGGGCAGTCTGACTCAGAGGGGACAGTTTTGGAAAAACACTTCATTTTAATGACATTCTGCAGGGAGGTTCTTAAATGATCTTAAAATGCTTTACAAAGGACACACATGGCAAGGTCATTGTTGGTATTTTGGGAGGTTATAAGAATATTTTAATTTTGGCACAGCTGGACAAGGTGATAGAATAGAGTGTGCCAGTGCACAATTTATCTCATTAAAAAATAGAGCCATTTAAAAAAAGTGACAGTATATCGGTTAGCATATTTGCATCTTCAGTCCTGACTTATTTCGAAAACTGAAACAAAATGGGGTTACTCCATCAGATGCAATTTAAGAATGTCACAGGTGGAAGGGAAAGTTAGCTGTGTTTGATGGATTCCATGAAATACAATATAATGCTGTTTTAATGCTTCTCACACCTTTATTGGATATTTTAGGCAAATCCATGAGCTCGTTGGCAATAATGATACTGGTGGGGGACTGCCTGCATAATTTTGCAGATGGCCTCGTGATAGGAGCAGCCTTCTCGTCTTCATCAGAGTCTGGAATAACCACGACGATTGCTATCTTGTGTCATGAAATTCCACATGAAATGGGTGAGTCTAACACTGTTTCCGGCTTGTTGAGAACGTCATAACAGATTTCTAGCTACGGTTCCCTAGGCTTCCTTTTACAAAATATGATGAAAAGATGAATATTTTTCTTTCATAATTTATTTAAAAAGCAGAGAAGAACTAGAAAAAAAAAATCCTGTACCTTGGGATAAAATTTAATTGGACTCTATATTTCCCAGGGCCAGAAGTGACTCTGGATTCTGGGGAATTCTATATGGGAGAAAGTCATTCAGAGAAATTTCCTTTTAAAGAAGTTTAAAATCTGCATAGTAACTGTGGGAAAACATCAAGTGGGGGAACTTTACCCATTATGTCAGCAAACAGGCCAATGAGACAAAATATTTAAATGAAAGCCAAACCATGGTTTCATCAACCGGATTTATACAAGACATCTAAAGCCAACTGTAAAATTGATATGACAGGCGTATGGTAACAGATGCGCATAAGACTCTTTTTCTGGATAATCTTAATAGCCCTGAAATTCAAATCCTGCCTCCCAGGGACCAAGATGAGATAGACTATACATTAATGAGACAGACCCAGGAAGAGGGGAGGCTGGCTCCAGGCACACATGTACCTTAGAGAGAGGACTCCATGCTGTCATTCTTTCTGCTCCCATTTTCAGACCTCCATGGCCCCCTTGGGCCAACCCTGTTCACTGTGCTTCGTGTCTATTGTTTGAAGACCTATTGTCAACTCCCCATTGACCCAGGCCTCTTGAAGCAGTTTATGCCCTGCCCTCCCTGAATCCATTGGAATGTGCCTGGTCTGAGTGCCTCATTCTATGGTCCTGCTTTAACCTACCATAATAAAACCACAGGGGAGAGTGGCAGTGGGTGACAGGCCAGCAAAGATGTTTTAAGACCAATTCTACATTGGACCAATCATACAATGGAGCTGGGAAGCTCAGTCCCTGGGCTGTCTTCATTGAATTTCAGCCTCGTCTCTATCCTGAAAACCGAAAACGAAGAAATGGAGGCGCTCAGATCAATAGGCCATTCTTCTCTTGGAGGAAAAGAGAGAATGCGATGTTTTTCAAATCATCCAGGCTTTGAAACATTTTCCAAGTAAAAAAAAATTTGTTTTCCTGATCAACGTTGGCAATGATTTTAAAATCTCATATTAAGTGGTTTTCTCTTTTCCCAAAGCAGTTCTGACATAAGTAAATAATGAAAGCCCACGTCATCTTTACTACCTTGTGATTTTGCTTGGCAAGTTTCCAAGCAAAAAGATTTAGAAACCCTGGGCCAGCAAGAGCTTTATTAAAAAATAAATAAAAAGATATATATATATATATATATATATATATATATATATATATATATATATATATAAATATATATATATATATATATAATCTTTGTCTATTGTCTTCACCTTTTTTTATCCTCTCGGATCCACCCACTTCCTTTGAAAGCTGTCATTCTGTTCCTTATATCCATGCCTCTGTTTCTATTTTGTTTGTCAGTTTACTTTGTTCATTAGATTCCACATATAAGTGAGATCATATGGTATTTCTCTCTCTCTCTGACTGGCTTATTTTGCTTAGCATTATAATCTCCATGTCCATCTATGCTATCGCAGAAGGCAAGAGTTCCTTCCTTTTGCTTTATTTTGCATTTATCTGAGCTGAAAATGCCACAGGACCACGGGACATTAGAAACTAAAGCGTATGTCACAGTTCTCGCTACACTATCTTCGGGAGCAGTAAAAGGAATAAAACTCTTGAAATGTAACTTCCTAATTGCATAATGTGTTAGCTATGAATCCTGGAGAAATATAGGAAAATGGTTTCTTAACTGATCATTCAGCTTAACTTATAAAATTGATCCCAGTTGCTGACACTTGAAACAACCTAATAGCACATTACTCTGCCAAAGCCATCATCTGTGAATCGATAATTATATTTTTTTTTTCCTTAAAATTTAGGAGACTTTGCTGTGCTCCTAAGCTCTGGGCTTCCTATTAAAATTGCCATCCTGATGAATTTTGTAAGTGCTCTGACTGCCTTCATCGGACTGTACATTGGCCTCTCAGTATCAACTGATCCTTGTATTCAAAATTGGATCCTGACAGTTACTGCTGGGATGTTCTTATATTTATCCTTGGTGGAAATGGTAAGCTTTGTGGCTTTTCCTTTTTGTTTTTCTAAACACTGAAAATGTAAAACAGAGAAAAAAACAATAAAATGAAAGAATGGGAGGGGGGAATACATAAAAGACTAAAGAAATATTCTGTGCAACCCAAGAAAGTAAGTTAAAGCAGAAGGAAACAAGTTGAGACACAGAAAATATTGACATTCTTTTAGTGAACTAAAGTGGAATGAATGAAACCTTTATAATTGTCAAAAAGTGATCATCAGTTGATTCTGCTCTGGCTTTGCCTCTGTATTTGATGCCTATACTTCTAGCTAAAAAATCTAATGTTCAATTAAACAGGAAGGTATTTTTTAATATATTGGGAAATAGTTCAACTGAGTTTGTTATTGCATTAAATAGCTGTTTAACTCAATGAACCAACTTTACTTTTAAAAATAATGATTTTATCTTTAATTTTTAATTGCCAGAGGGTTATTGTGTGGTGAAATAAGAAAGACTGTTATAGTATTAGGCCTCTAAAAATTGCAACATATACTAGTATTTCCTAATGGGATCCTTGCTGACACCAATGGTAACTCAATAATCACTTTTCATCCTCTATAATCTTATGAAAAATTAAACCTAGGAAGTTTTACTCTTTTTTTTGCCTTCTAAATTCTGGTCTTCATCAGATAAACCAGTCTTTTCTAAGGTTACTTTCTATTAAATTTACTTACAAGTTAAATATCTTAAGATGAAAGTCATAATGATGGTCCTTTTTCGTAGGTTAAAATAAGGTAAATAAAAATATTATAAATTATCAAAAGAAATATTTAATACTGAGAAACAATAGATCACCAATCTGAGTGAAAGTAAAATATGTGATTACATATCCTCAAGCAGAAAAGTAAAATAAACTATCTTGAAGATAATATATGGAACAGGACCATTGGGATGGGCTAATGATGTGGCAGAATCCAGGTAAATAAAGAGAAATGTTCCATAAAGAAAAAATCTAGAAGGCAGGAACCCGTGCTGATAGCATCAGAAAAACAGTGCTTCTGGAAGTCAAGTTCAATGAGAACTCTTCAAGTGAATACCACCGAGTTCAATTCTATTGTAAATGCTTTTGACTTCCCAGTTGTTTTCCTTAATTCTCATAAGATTCAAATAGATGAGGAAACTCGAAAGAGTAATTCTCTGTTCAGACATGTTCTTATAGGTTATTTATAATATTCAGGAAAATTCCTAATCTTGATAGTGAAGATAGCTAAAATTGGGGCAAATTCTACCCCTCACCCTTTTCTGAACCCCAGCCTCCAACCCAAAGTCAATGTACACGATCCTTTGACTTTTCCAGTTTGAGAACTCCGTATTTTTTAACCTTTGGCATTTCAAAAGCATAGCTGTCACTCATCATTGAATGTTGAGAGGTAACCTTTTGTTTACAATGTCTCTACATCAGTCCTCACATTCACTCTTGAGCCTCCTGATTTTCAGCTTTCTAATTTCTTTTCTCTTTAGGAATCAGTTGGGAGCAGTTGCTGTATTCCTTTGACGTTTATTTTTTATTTAATTTATTTTTTACACTGTCTTCAAGTATGATGGATGTGTATGTATGCAGTCAATTCATTTTCTTTGTTGGGGAGACTACTCCCCCAAGATTGATCTGAGAAGCTTGTCAAGAGCCATTTGTCATGTAGAACCTTGAGCAAAATACGTCATTTTCTCCTCAATGTTTCTCCTCCTGATTTTGTAAGGGTAAGAAATTGCTTGTAATAAAGCAACGTTCCTGATATCCTATGAGATTCCAACTAGAATAAATCTTGACCTTACTTCAAATTACTATTGGCCCAGGAAAAACCAGCATGCTGGCACAAAGGACAGGAAATAAAATAACCTGAGCTTCCTGGGGTTACTTCCTATAATCCAGGCCGCCTGCTCTCACGGCCTTGGCCTTTTGCGTAACTTCTAAACAAATTCGACTCTTTCACACAGCAGCAAATTTAACCGTTGCTGTACTCTGGGGCTGTGCCAAAGAAAATAGTCTTTTGCATTTAAAGCAAAGAAAACAAGGTTTCACGACTCTGTAAATAGCAAAGAAAACAAATGACAACAACTGAAGGGTAAGGGGTAATACTTCCATACACGGGTTATTTACTAAACCCTGGAAATTTACCAGCAGGGTTAATGTGGGAAGATTAGCTAGATTTTTGCTTTCCTTGTTTGTTTAAAGAAACTGGGTGTGTTATTTCAAAGTCCTAAAAGAAAAAGAACTAGGGGCAAAAATGGGGCTGTTAGCAATGAAGTCAGCAAGGAAGAAGGTCTTCTGGAAATCTGCCAGCCTGAATTCTCCCAAGTGGTGTTGCCCCATCCCAGCACACTCTCTTCTAGTTTCATAGAATGGTTTCTAAAGAAAATTACGGATGCATGTACCTCTGGGTGACCGGAGGAAACGCATTCTCTGTTAAGGAAGATCTGTGATCTAGACTGGGTTTTCTCTAAGAAGAGGCTGAGACAAAGACTTGAGTGAAGGCAATTCACTTGGGAGGTGATCCCAGGGAGCAACGCTAAAGGGCAGATCAAGTAAAACAGAGAAGGATGAAAAGTCAATAAAACTAGGTGTTTTTATTAAATTGACCACCACCTGGGGGATCCATAACATAGGGCCTTCTGAAGGGACTCCTGTCCCCATTGTTCAAAGCTGGCCCCACAAGCATGATCGCCCCCACTCTCAGGTTATACATGCCTGAGTGCCCAGGGAGTTCCTGTGGCGGTGCCATGCCATCACATTAACCCTGCTGGTAAGCCCAGGGCAGGAGACAGGGGACTGCAGTATGGGCCTGAAGCAAGGCTCCATGTAAAACAGATCCACACTTTATTGGAACTGGTCTCTGCAAGTGTGGCCAGAGAGAGAGATGGTGCTGAGAGAATATAGAATAGCACGAGTGATGTCCATTAACAGTTGACCCCTTCAACCACCAAATATGCTCATATTCTCATTTACTTCTAAGTCACATATATATCAAAGTCCCTTCACGATGGTAGCCAGCCAAAACTCCACAAAGACAATACAAAACGGTTGGTAGAACAAGCTCCAGACACGGGGTCATGAGGCCGTATTTGATATTCATCAGCCTTCTCCTCCAGCACCCAGCCTTGATCCTCCTCATCTTCAGGCCGCACTTTGGCTGACCTAGATTTCTTCCCTCAGAGGGCAGCCCAGGCTTCACCTGAGAGATCTGCTTTGACTTTGTCAGGTCATGTTTCCTGTAGTTGAGTGTTCACCATTGTCAATAGGCATGGAAGCACCAAGAGATGGCTCAAGGAATCCCCAGGTTTCTGGATATGTCCCTTGCTTACTCCATTGTGTAACAATAACCCTTACTCTCAGGGTAACCAGTGACGGTTACTCCTACCAATATTGAACTGTTGGTTGATCCATTGATGTAAGGACCTCAAAGAACCAGATGGTAGTAACATCTTCAAGTTCAGTGAAAATATTCTCTGGTGTATTCTCTTCAAGATAAAGGTGATCTGACAGTGCAAACGTTTGTATGAACAGGAAGCACAAATTCCACAAGTAGAAAAACTGGCAGTGATTAGCTACCATTCTTTCATGATTTTCTCTATTATTTCTGCTCTTATCTCTTACTAGAGGCCCGGTGCATGAAATTCGTGCATGGTAGGGGGGGTGGCCCTCAGCCCAGCCTGCACCCTCTCCAATCTGGGACCCTTCGAGGGATGTCCGACTGCCTGTTTAGGCCTGATCCCGGTGGGCGGTGGGATCAGGCCTAAACGGGCAGTCGGACATCCCTCTCACAATCCAGGACTGCTGGCTCCCAACTGCTCGCCTGCCTGCCTTCCTGATTGACCCTAACCACTTCTGCCTGCCTGATTGATGCCTAACTGCTCCCCTGCCAGCCTGTTTGATGCCTCATCACCCCCTAACCACTCCCCTGCCAGCCTGATGGATGCCTAACTGCTCCCCTGCCAGCCTGTTTTCCCCTAACTGCCCTCCCCTGCAGGCCTGGTCACCCCTATCTGCCCTCCCCTGCAGGCCTGGTACTCCCCAACTGCCCTCCGTTGCAGGCCTGGTCCCTCCCAACTGCCCTCCCCTGCTGGCCATCTTGTGGTGGCCATCTTGTGTCCACATGGGAGCAGCCATCTTGTGTGTTGGAGCGATGGTCAATTTGCATATTATGCTTTTATTAGGTAGGATAGAGGCCTGGTGCACAGGTGGGGGCCAGCTGGTTTGCCCTGAAGGATGTCCCAGATCAGGGTGGGGGTTCCCTTGGGGCATGGGGCGGCCTGGGCGAGGGGCCTATGGTGGTTTGCAGGCCAGCCACGCCCCCCAGTGACCCAAGCAGAGGCCCTGGTATCTGGGGTTTATTTATCTTCTACAACTGAAACTTTGTAGCTTGGAGCAGAGCCAAGCCTTCTGCTCCCTCCGTGGCGGCAGCCATTTCTGTTGGGATTTATGTATCTTCTATAATTGAAACTTTGTAGCCTTAAGCGGAGGCCTGGGCCAGCCAGGGTGTGTGGAAAGCTTGGCTTCCTCCATCGCCAGGGGCAACCCAAGCCTCCCTCCTGCTCTCTCCAGCTCCGTGGCTGCCACCATTTCTGTTTGGATTTATGTATCTTCTGTCATTGAAACTTTGTAGCCTTGAGTGGAGTCCTAGGCTGGCAAGGGCAGGCGGAAAGCTTGGCTTCCTCCATTGCCGGGGAAACCCAAGCCTCCCTCCTGCTCTCTGTGGTGGTAGCCATCTTGGTTGGGTTTATTTGCATATTTGCTCCTGATTGGCTGGTGGGCGTGGCTTGTGGGCATGGCTTGTGGGTGTAGTGGAGTGATGGTTAATTTGCATATTACTCTTTTATTAGATAGGATTTCCTTCCTCCTACTCACTTTGTATTTAATTTTCTGTTTATTTTCTTGCTTTATGTGGTAGAAGGATGTCATTGATTTTAAATCTTGTTTTCTTTACTAACCTAAGCATTTAAAGTTATAAATTTTCCTCTAGCATGGCATTAGCTGAATCCCATGTATTTTAATATGTTGTGTTTTCAATACTATTTTAAAATGTTTTAAAATTTCCCAGGTAATTTTTTGAGCCATATGTTATATAGAAGTATGTTGCTTAATTTCTCAATATTTGTAGCTCTTCTAAATATCTTTTAGATATTGACTTTAATTCCATTATAGTCAGAGAATATATATTTAGTTTTTGAAATTTTTGAGACTTGTTTTATGGCCCAGCATATGATCTATACTGGTCAGTGGCCCCTTGTGCATTTGAAAAGTACATGAGTATAGCAGTTGTTGGGTGTAGGGTTCTGTGAATGTTGATAGTTGTATTCAAGTTCTGTATCTTTTTTTTTTTTCCCTCCACTTGTTCTGGTAATTATTGAGGAAGTTATGTTAAAATATAAACCTATAGCCTTAGCTGGTTTGGGTCAATAGATAGAGCATCGGCCTGCGGGCTGAAGGGTCCCAGGTTCAATTCTGGCCAAGGGCACATGCCTGGGTTGTGAGCTCGATCCCCAGTAGGGGGCATGCAGAAGGCAGCCAATCAATGATTCTCTCTCATCATTGATGTTTCTCTTTCTCTCCCCCTCTCCCTTCCTCTCTAAAATCAATATAATATATATATTTAAAATATAAACCTATATTCATGAGTTTGCCTACTTTGTTCTTAGTTCTATCAATTTTGCTTTATGCGATTGAATTTCTATTACTAGATGCATGACTATTTAGGATTAGTATTTACTAGAGGCTCAGTGCACGGAATTCATGCTGCTGGCTGCCGGCTGGGGCCTCCCTTCTCCCGCTGCCTGCTGCTGCCACCGGCCAGGGCCTCCCTTTGCACCTGCCTTGGCCTGGCACCGCCTGCTCATCTGCTCCACTGTCCTGCCGCAGTCCCGCTCTCGTTGGGGCCCATCGGGGTTGGCAGCGCCTCCACTGCCGCCTGCTGCCTGCACCACGTCGCCGATGCCCGCCATGTTCCGCGCCGCCCCCTGGTGGTCAGCGCATGTCTAACTCCCAGTTGGTCCAACTCCTGCCTGTGGGGACAATTGCATATTAGCCTTTTATTATATAGGATTCTTGATGAATCCACACTTTTATCATGCTAAAAGGTCCCTTTTTATCTCTGGTATAACTCCTTGTCTTGAAGTCTTCTTTGTCTGGCATTAATATAGTCACACCCGCTTTCCTGCCCACTGTTGGCACAGAATATCTTTTCCATCCTTTTGTCTTCCACCCATCTGTGGAAAATAAGATAGGATATTTGAAGTATCATGTAACAGAAGCATCTGATACAATCAATAATCCCTGTGATGGATAGGTTAGTATCCATTTATCTTGTTTTATCCACTTTCTCTTAATCTGGGTTATAATCAGATCTATTGGTTTGCTGTGTTTTTCATATTCCCATGTTTGCTAAAAAGATATACATGTCTTAATCTTGGGAATTTGTGAATGTGTTATCTTACATGTCAAATGGGACTGGCAGATGTGTTTAAGGTTTAGGACTCTGAGAAGGGGAGATTATCCTAGATTATCTGTGGTCCAGATCTAATCACATGAGTACTTAAAAGTGGAAAATCTTCTCCATCAGGGGTCAGAGAAAGGTTTGTGATAACAGAAGCAGGGTCAGAGGGGTTTGGAGTTGCTGACTTTAAAGATGGAGGAAGGGGTCCAGGAGACAAGGAATGCGGGAAGTCTCCAGAAGCTGGAAACGGCAAGGAAACAGATTCTCTCCAGGCCCCAGAAAGGAGAGAAGCACAGATGACACATTTAAATTAGCCTGGGGACCCTGTATGATATTTATAAGACAATGAATTTGCGTTATAAGCCACCATGTTAATGGTAGTTTGTTAACAGCAGCTATAGAAGATGAATATATCCTGTGATGCTAATCTTGGTACAGATGTGCTTGGAAACAGAGGCAGCTATGTAGGAGCATCTCATTCTGAGAACCGAAGTTCCTTGTAAGAAACTTCTCAGACTGAAAGTCAAGAGGATTTCTCAGCTCTTCCTTCTCTACCGTTTACAAAAGTTCTCACAGATGAGGAAAAGACAAGCTCTGAGAATATTGCCTTCTTCAGCAGTTTGGATAAGAGAGATTATATTTTTAACAAATGTGACTTGTTATTTAAATACTAAATTAATTCATTAAAAATATAAGTAGGTAATGCCAAGGAAAGGTTTATTTTGGACCTGAAACAAGTTTCAAATCTTTAGGCAATTTTCCTAAGGTTTTAGATCCTGTGAGACGGTTTCCATAGCAACAGGCCCATGGAAACTTCAAGGAGCTCTCACTATGAATGTAGCTGAAGATGTCCCTAGAATTGGTGGGACTGGACGACTGCCCAGGACACAATGCATTAATAACACCCAAGCTGACGGCGGGGCGGGGGTGGGGGATGGCGGGGGGGTGGTAACTCAGAGAGGTAGATAGGGGAGAAAGAAGCACCTCACCAGTTCATGCCAGAACCAAATAAAACAACCCAAAATTCAGGTGCCCCCTCTGAGTACATCAAGGCAAATCAGTTGAGAACACTGTTTCCAGCCTCCACCACTACTCAGTTCCCCAACGCAATGCCTTTCCCTCTGTACATTTCTTGCAGATGTTCTTTTAAAAATTAACTTCCTTGTTGAGACTGTTATTAAGGTTCCTGCCATCTTAATTTCACTTATATAACAATGGGGGAGGATACAGCAAGATTGAAAAACAGTCACTTAGAGCAATTTGCTTATCTACCCTCTTCTTGCAAGTGTCTCCTCCAAGGAAAATCTCAGCCAGACTTTGCCTGGAGCATTTTCCAATTTCCAGATAAATTTTCTTGTACGAAAGGTAGTGTAAAGAGTATTTTGAATTTGAACTTAAGATCCTTTGCTTTTAAAATATACCCAAATACACAAAAATAAGATCCGAATATTAAGCCCAATCAATAAATCGGATCACCCAAAGTCCAGATGAAAAGCATTCATTGGCTTCTGTACAATTGTTTAAGTTCAGTAAATGTAACAGCTTCAACATAGTGAATTGGGTGAAAAGAACATAAATTGAGACAAAACGGCTGTTTCCAGCTAGGCTTCGCCTCATAATCACCTGACTATGAAATTAAACTAAAATAGAATCTATACTTTTAGGATAGTGATCTGATTCCCTCCTCCCCATTGTTTTTTATCTTCCAATGTATTGTTTGATTGTTTCTTTCTCAGAGAAATCTAGATAAATCCAATGCAGTTCAGCTCTGGTAAATAAGTCCTTTCTTCATCCAAAAAACAATTAAGTTATCCTTTCTTTATAGTTTGGTAATACCTAGATGTAATGCCTTTTAAACAATATCTATGCATTGAAAGGGAATGTTTTGTTTGAAAAATACATGTAAAATGGCCTTGATATACGTATTTGCTTTCAACATATATTGTATTTAAAATCAATAAATACAATTGACACCATTTCAAATATTTTTTGATGTTAAAAAAAATAAGCATTTAAAAGCCACTTCAGCAGCAAAATTAATATAATTTAACATTCACAATTATTTCTTCACAAAAGCAAGAAGGATGAATCATTCATACCAACAATTTTGGAAGATTTCTATTATCTTTATCTAAAAATTAGTCAAATCTTACACTTAGATTATTTTCTACTGAGAAAATGATTAATAGACACAACTTGGATGAATGCTGAACTCTGTAATTTGGGGGGGGGGGGGGGGGAATTGACTACCAGAAATGTTTGTAATTTTCTGCTACTTGTGTTTCCTTTCTTCTAGTGAGTCTCCTAAAATCATGCCTGTGCATGTACACACACACACACACAAAAACAAACAAACAAACAAACAAAAAACCAACCCCATATATATCTTCCAAAGCAATCCATTTCTTAGGAAAATGCTAAAGCTGCCTGATGACTCTCTTTGCTGAGCTAAATCAGTAAAAATTTTTCTAGCTGAATTACTTTCCCTATGGAAAGAAATAGTGAGGTGAAATGTTAAGTAAAAGCAGGTAACATTTTTGTCTTTTATAATTGTGAATGATAATGACATGGTCTGTGTCTTATAGCTCAGTTTTCAAAAAAGAAAATTTCATTTATCTTCTGTTTTCATTTATCTTTCATGAATTCCCATGGGAAGATACCATTGACAATTTAGGACTCTATAATATTCTGTACTTAAATACTTAAAATATATATATGATGAATTTTAATAAATAACTTAACAATGAGCCTCTAGTTTGGTAATTCCAGATACATTGAGATCCTGTGGTCTTTGCTTTCTTGCTTGATAAGAAAAATTAAGACTGCTGTATTAAGCTTTTCTGTGAACACAACTACTAATTTAAAAAGACCTAAATTCACCCTGACTAGTTTGGCTCAGTGGATAGAGCATTGGCCTGTGGACTGAAGGGTCCCAGGTTTGATTCCAGTCAAGGACATGTACCTTGGTTGCGGGCACATCCACAGTGGGGTGTGTGTAGGAGGCAGCTGATTGATGTTTCTCTCTTATTGATGTTTCTAGCTCTCTATCCCTCTCCCTTTCTCTCTGTAAAAAAAAAAAAATCAATAAAATACATTAAAAATAAATAAATAAAAATAAAAATAAAAATACCTAAATTCAAAATAGGCCCTATCTGTGTCAACAGGAACAAATGTCCCAATTTTGGGATATTGTTGAGTCAATACCTCAAACTGTGCTGAGGGTATTACTATTAATACTAAAATATGATGCTAAAAGAAAATATACTCTAACACCCTCCTTTACATTGCTGTCACAAGGCCTGTGTATGGATTCTTTTTTTTTTTTTGTACATGTCCAGTAATTCCAACACAATTTATTGAAAAGACTATCTTTGTTCCATTTTATCATTTTTGCATCTTTGTCAAAGATCTGACTCTATTTCTGTGGGTCTATTTCTGGCTAATCTGTTCTGTTCCAATGGTATGTTTGTCTGTTCTTTCACCAATACCACATTGTTGATTATGGTAACTTTACGTAAATCTTGAAGTTGGGTAGTATCAATTTTCCAATTTTGTTCTTCTCTTTCAATATTAAGTTGGTTAATCTGGGTCTTTTGCATTTCTGTGTAAATATTAGAATCAGTGTTTCAATATCCATAGAAAAACTTGTAGGATTTTGGTTGGCATTGCTTGAGTCTATGGAATAACTGACATCTTGACAATATTGTCATGTCCATGAACATGGAAATTTTCTCCATTTATTTAGTTTTTCCTTGATAGCTTTCATTATAGTTTTATAGTTTTCTTCATATAGATCTTGTACCTCTTTTGTTAGATTTATATCTAAGTATTTTATTTTTTGGTGCTAATGTAAAGGGTAATATTTTTAATTTAAATTTCACTTGTTCATTCCTGGTATATAGACAAGTGATTGACTTTTGTATGTTAACCTTATATCTTGACATATGCACTTATTAGTTCCAGCAGCTTTTTTGTTGATTCTTTTGGATTTTCTACAAAGAGATCATCTCAACTGCAAATAAAGACAGTTTTATTTCTTCTTCCCAGTCTGTATACCTTTTATTTCCCTTTCTTCTCTTTTTATTATTCTCTTTTTCTATATTCCTCTCCCTACCCCTTCCTTTCTTTCCCTTCATGAATTTGAGGAAGTTTCTCTCTATTCCCAGTTTTCTGGGAGTTTTTTTAAAAAAAATCATGATATATGTTGGATTTTGTCAGTGCTTTTTATGCATTTATTGATATGATCATGTAATTTTTTTTTCTTTAGCTTGTTGATGCTATAGTCTAGATTATACTAATCAGTTTTTGAATGTTAAATCAGCCTTGTAAAAAAAATCCCACTTGTTTGTGGTATATGATTTTTAAAAATTTGATTTACTACTATTTTGTTGATTTTTTTGCATCTCTGTTCATGAAAGATATTGGTCTGTGGTTTTCTTTTCTTGTATTATCTTTGTCAAGTTTTGGTATTAATACAAAGCTGGCCTCATAGAATGAGTTAGAAAGTATTTTTTTTTTTCAGCTTCTATTTTCTGAAAGATTATAGAAAATTGGCATAATTTCTTCCTTAAATGTTTGGTAGGATTTGCTGGTGAACCCATCTGTGCTTAGTGCTCTCTGTATTGAATGAAAGGTTACTTGATTTATTTTATAAATACAGGCCTATTCAGTGTCTACTTATTCTTGTGTGAGTTTTGGCGGATTGTGTCTTTCAAGGAATTGGTGCACTTTTTCTAGGTTAACAAATTTGTGGGCACAGAGTTATTTATAATGTTTCTTTATTATGCTTTTATTGTCCATGGAAATTGTATGTCCCTGTTTTCATTTTGGATATACGTAATTTGTGCCTTCTGTCTTTTTTCCTTAGTTAGCCTGGGTAGAGGTTTATTTATTTTATTGATCTTTTCACAGAATCAGATTTTAGCTTTGTTGATTCTTTTTATTGATTTACTGTTTTCAATTTTATTAATTTCTGCTTTATTTATTTTTTCTTCTCCTCACTTAAGATTTAATTTTCCATTCCTCTTCTAGCTTCCTGAGGTGGAAGTTTGGATTATTGATTTTTTATCTTTCTTCATTTCTACTATTTCCCTCCAAACCCTGCTTTTGCTGTATCCCCAAAACTTTGATAATTGCATTTTCATTTTCATTTAGTTAAAAATAGGTTTTAATTTATCTTGAAGGTTCTTCTTTGACCCTTGTATTGTTTAGAACTGTGTTGTCTAATGTCTATGAATTTGGTGGGATTTCCCAGCTGTCTTTTGTCATTGATTTATAGTATAATTCCACTGTTATACAATTTCAATTATTTTAAATTTGTTAAGGTGTGCTTTATGGGCACAATATTGTCTGTCGAGGTGAGTGTTTTATATGAGCTTGAGAAGAATGTTAATTATGCTGTTATTGACTGAAGTAGTTTATATATGCCAATCATATCCAGCTTACTGAAGATGCTCTTCGGTGATCTTATGGATTTTTTGTCTTCTGGTTCTATCCATTTCTAATAGAGAGGTGTTAAAGTCTCCAACTCTCCATCTGATTCTCCTTGCAGTTCTCTGAGTTTTGTCTCATATAATTTGACACTCTATTGTTAGGAACATACACATTAAAGATTATTGGAGTATTGAGTCTTTTATCTTTATCTAATGTCCATATTTACCCCTGGTAACTGCTCTGTTGGAAATTAATGTAGCTACTCTCACTTACTTTTGATTAGAGTTAGCATGATATAGCTTCCTCCATCCCTTTACTTTTAATCTATATTTTTTCTTTATATGTAAAGCAGGTTTCTTGTAGACAGCATATAGTTGGGTCTTATTTTTTATCCACTTTGAAAAGTGTCCTTTAATTAGTGTATTTAGACCATTGACACTTAGAGTGATTACTGATATCTATAATAATAAAAGGGTAATATGCTAATTAGGCCGGATGTCATTCTGGACGTCCTTCCTGATGAAGCCGGGGTTGGAGGGAAGCCAGCCGGATCCTGGGTGCCTGCGGGTGACCTGAGGGAAGCCAGCCCAGGTCCCGGGTGCCTGCTGGTGGCTGGAGGAGGGAAGCCCGGGTCCTGGGTGCCGGAGAGAAGACAGTACCAGCAGCTGGGGGAAGGAAGGCCTACTCTTGCATGAATTTTCGTTCATTGGGCCTCTAGTAGTTGGATAAATATCTACCATATTTGCTACTGTTTCCTAATTTTGCCCTTGTTCTTTGTTGCTGATTTTATCTTTTCTGCCTTGTGGTTTTAATTGAGCATTATATTATTCCATTTTGACTCCTTTCTCAGTATATTAATTATATTTCCCTTTTTAGTTTTTCAAGTGGTTACTCTAGAGTTTTCAACATACATACAACTAATCCAATGTCACTTTAACATAACACTATACTGTTTTATGGATAATGTAAGCACATTGCAATAAGAAAATATTCTTAATTCATCTTTCCATTCTTTGTGTTATTGCTGTCATTCATTTCACTATACATAAGCACATGCACACACATAGGCATACATAGTCTAATGCATTGTTGCTATTACTTTGAACAAATTTGTTAGATTAATTAAGAGTAAGAAAATACTTATTCATTTTCTGATGTTCTTTCTTTATGTACATTCCAGTTTCTGACCTATATTATTTTCCTTTCTCCAAAAAACTTCTTTTAATACTTTTTGTAAGGATGGCCTACTGGCAACAAATCCTTTCAATTTTTGTGTCTGAGAATATTTTTATTTACTCTTTACTTTCTAAGGATAATTTTGAGGGCACAGAATTCTAGGTTTGTGGTTTATCTCTCTCAACACTTTAAATACCGGTATTTTACTTTATTCCTTTTATTCACATAGTTTCAAAGAAGAATTTAGATGTAATTATTAACCTTGCTCATCTGCCTATAGGTATGTTTTTTCCCCCCCTCTGGCTTATTTCAAAAATTTAAAAAAATCTTTGAATTTCTGAAGTTTGAAAATGATATGCCTATAGGTAGTATTTTGGCATTTATCCTGCTTAATGTTTTCTGAGCTTCCTGGACCTGTGGTTTAATGTCTGACATTAATTTGGGAGAAATTCTGCTCTAGGAAGTGATATTCTCTGTATCTGCCTGTGTTTTGCCAGCAGTTTTCCCTGTAACCTCACTTCTCTGACATATCTAAGAAGAGTTTTTGTTTTTTCAGTTTTCCCAGTTTTTTACTTGTTGTTAGGACATGCTGGCAGAATTTTAATCTTCTTATATGCCATGCTAGAAACTGGAAGTCTTTGATATTCAACTACTAAGTGTACTGTTTACACATGCAAACAGATAATTGCAGATTTGCAACCCAAATTGTGGCACTAACAAGTTCCCATTTTGTTCTTAGCTTTGTGTATTTGAAAGGACAAAATTAAGCCATTTACAGATATAACAGAGTTAGAGCAGCCCACAAAATGTGTGTTCTTAATTAAGCATAATTAGGATGTCCTACAAAATAAGTTTGAGTTTTTTTATCACATTTTTTAAGAGACAAGGATGGTTTTTCTTATCAAATGCAAATGTACCAGTATACCTGACTCCTTGTGCACAATGGACTTTAGGGTCCCTCTGAAAGAAAGATGGCATAAATCAGTTTTCAAGTGAGTTTCATGAATGAAAAAGAAAATATTGTCTCTTGAAAGTTAATGATGCCAAAAGCTACACTTTTCTAAGAGAGAAACAATATTCAAATTACAATTTTATCTTCATAATAGATATCACCAAATGTCTTTAATAAATGAATGTTGAATTTCTATATTTGAATTGTAAATTTTTAATAACAACAGGCCTTTGAAAATTTCAGTGTATTTTAAAAGCATTGAATGCTGAGCTTTCTTTTTCAGTATGTACATTTATGAACCATACTGAAGTTAAGTATTGAAATATCCAGTAATAGGTGTTTAATTACACCAACAAGAAGCCAGTTTCAGATTACAGGCAGAAATAAACAGAGGTTTTGAATGACAGAGGAGTCTGAAGCTTAGATGTACAAGGAAAGACAAAAACCTAGTTCCAGAAGATGCTTTATAGACAATTCTTCTCTGTGATGAGTCCTCCCTAGTATATAATTATTATATAGTACATGATGTTAATATTCATCCACTTTCTTTCCTAATATGTTCTAACATTCTCTGTGAGCATTCATTTTAAAGCATCATCTTGACTGGAATATATTTATGGGGACTGACTCAAGTTTAAATATTTACTTTCTAAAATGTTCAGAAATCCTAATTAGCAGTTGAATATCATAACAACATCTCACTTAGTAGAACTTGCAGGAACCATTAACTGTAGAGAAGTCTCAGTCAATATGTGGACTATATGCATCTCAGGAAATTTCCTGTACTTGATTCAAAATTGAAGAAAAGAACTTAATAACATGTTAAAAGGTTGCATTTTAGATAAATTTTTTTTTCCAGAAAACTACAACTCCTTGACTATCATGTCTTGGCATCCACTGATTTGAGTTGGGAAACTTGTAAACATAGAGGTATAGAGGTAAAAATGGAGATTACTTTTTACTTCAAGGATTCCAACTTTCTGGCAGAAATCTCAAGGCTGTTTTGCTAACATTTCTTCTCTCTCTCTCTCTCTCTCTCTCTCTCTTTTTTTACCTTTTACATCAATATCAAGATACTCTATCATTTCACCCCCTCTGGTCTTAGGGTATAAATCAAGATCTGTAAAATTATTTAATAAAGGAATTTAATTGCTCTGAAGGAAAAGGGAACTTTTCTCTCTTGAAAGCCAGGGAAAGATGGTGGCACTTAAACTCCTATAGAGATTAAAAACAAAACAAACAAACAAACAAACAAAACAACAACACAAAAAACCCACACACAGTAAAAATAAAATGTAAACGCTTTAAGTTAATTCATCTGGACTTTTATTTTCCTTCTAAATTACTGATTGAAATGTATAAAATATATATGGGTGTATTCAAAACAAATGAAATGCTGCAATCAGATGTGGTTTGAGCTTTGGCATTTTATATTTGTATCTTTTGGAAAGACTTTCTGTAGTACTCTCTGGTATTTTGGTGTGGACCCAAGAGATACTATGGTTCATATGTTCATCTATAATCACCTAAAAGAAAGCCAAGTATTGTCTCAAAATCAAGCTAAACTATGTTTTCTTACCAAACCTATTTATGTGTGGGTATGGAAAGCTCAGCTAGACCACCCAAGTTAAAATTAAAGCTTCAATATCAAGATGAGAATCTCCTTAAACTTTTTTTTAAATGTTAATTTTCATTGTTTGTCTGCTTCTGTAGGTTTACCATGTTGGTGTGCTGTTATAGCATTTGTTGGGTGCATATTGTCTGACTTGAAAACAGAACCAGTAATGTGATCTTTTATGACAAAGGCAGCATAATATCTATATGTTGTATTACATATTTTCATCACATACAGTGACTATTTTATGCCTAATTGGACATTTTTAGTATTTGCATTTTCCATTTTTTAAAATTAGATAGAAATGTATTGCTAAAAATAGAGATGAATTCACATAGAGAGCTGGTCTTTGTGTTGATATGTCTTCTATAGTAATGAGGTCACCTGGCTTCTTTCCTAGTTCTGACATCACATCTGTGTGACTTTGGATAAGTCATTTTCCTCCCTGAGCCAATGTTTTCTAATAGCTATAATGAGTTAGTAATTTTATCTCTTTTAGGATTATGAGAAGAAAATGGGATGAGGGAGATACAGAAAGTGCACAATAAAACGGATGTAAATGAATATAAACATTGCATAAGAGCTTCAGCCAGAGCATTAAAGACCTTGAGAGAAATATGAGCTGCTAGAAGGCACACCTGAATGGACATCAAGTTAGCATAGAGCCAATTATTTTGGGTAAAAAAAAAGGCAGGAACCTGTTGCAAAACTCCACAGAAGACATTGTATTTCATATGAATGGTGGTTCCTGCAGCTCTGAAATACTCATGATGTTTTTTTTTTTTTTTTTTTTTTTTTTTGTGGGTGATGCCATCTACACACTCAGAATAAAGAATTATTGGTTTTGTCACTGGGAGTGGGACCACTGGCAAAGACTGGAAGCTCTTATAAACACATGTATTGAGTTCCATCATGGCACTATAAGCAAACAGCAGGTCTATAAGCTTAGGCTAGTGAGATAAATAATAGATCAACAATTTAACAAGATATCATAGCATTTGGGGATTTATTCAGTACAAACTGATTGATATTTTCAGGAATTCTCTAGACACTAATTCTATCTCTGTGTTTTTTGTATCAATATTTTTGCTATTAAATCTACCCTAATAAAGACCTACTTCTTCCCAAACAAATATCCTGAGTGGAAGTTTGAAGCAAAGAGGGGAAAGAAAAAGGAGCTTACTAAATGTAGGTTCATTAAGACATTAATGGTTTGAAAATTCATCTCAAGTTCTATCTATTGAACAAGAACCATTTTCAACACCATGCTTATACCTCATCTGAAGCATTTTTCTCCATTACATCTCATAATCATGATGGTTCAGTAAATGATCCATATTTTATCACTATTTGCCAAGAAAAATCTTTCCAGAAACTACTTGTACTATTTTGTCAAAGATGAATAACAGCTAGGTGGCACTAGAGACAGTAGAGGTAAGAGGAGCTATTAATTCAGCCACACCTTATAAGTGAATATTAGTTATTTTGTATTAAAACAAAACAAAACAAGAAGAAGAAGATGGAACTATAAAATGTCTTATTCCAATATTTAGAAATAAGGCTAAAGTTTGAGCCCTTACTTGACCTGAGATGGCATAACTGTGTCTCACAGATACAGTCTGAACTATAAAGTGCCAGGACAGAACTAAACCGATTGTTTATGTTGTCTGGCCTGGGAGTAAACTATTGAAAACTGTTTTCCCACCAAACTTTTCCCAGCAGAGAATAAAATATAGTATTGAGAATAAGAGATATTGGGAAACTCCAATGATATATTTTGTTAATCCCTCAAAAAATATTATCGCTCAGGATGGTTAGAGCCCCAACCTGATATGCTAAGGTTGCGGGTTTTATCCCCAGTCTGGCACCTACAAGAATCAACCAATGAATGCATAGATAGGTGGAACAACAAATCTATGTTTCTCTCTATATATCCATCCCTCTCTCTAAAATAAATAAAAAATACTTCTAATGGCAAACTCTTTGAGAAAAAATACATTCTATGGATTTTCAAAATATCATTTTAAATTTATAATAGATAGTGAACCCTACAGGATTTCTATAAAGCAGCATGATTGACTAACCACATGTTTAAAGATGGCAGAAACTCTCTTCTACATGAGGCCTACACGATATATCTAAAATAAATAAATAAATAAATAAATAAATTAATTAATTAATTAATTAACAAGGCAGGAAACACCAACAGGACACATAATTGAAGGCTATCCATCTAAGAGAATAATTCTGAGTCCTGTTTTGTCTTTTAGTCCACTGCTCCATGCTGGGGTATGAGTAGCAGGTTGCAATAATCCTGATTCTCCTATCTGTTGAGCTAATTAGAATGGAGAAATGTCCACCTCAAGCACAAACAAACAGAACATTCAGGATGTTCCTCTATAGGCAGTAAATAAATATGTCAACCTATTTTATAGTGCCATAAATCTAAAACCCTTGCATATTTTATATGTTTGACCTTTCTCTTGCTAGATAAAATAATCCAGTGGTTCTCAACCAGAGGAGATTTTTATTCCCACCCTCACTCCCAGGGACATTTGACAACATCTGGAGACATTTTTGGTTGTCATGACTGGAAGCAGAGGGACAACTGACATCTAGTGGGTAGAAGCCAGGGATGCTGTTAAGCATTTCACAAAACGCAAGAGGATCTCCACAACAAAGAATTATTCAGCCCCAAATGTCACTAATGCCAAGGTTAAGTCTCTTGACCTGAGCCTCTTCTCTCTCTGTGATGTAAGAGAGATATACCACTCTGATCTTCTCAGGGCCAGGGAATCAAAAGAATGTGAAACAATAACCTGTTGAGGCACTTCACAAAGATGCTTGAGTGAACATCACCCTTCCAATGGCGTGGCATTTCACAAATACAAAACGGTGGTCACTGGTCTCTCAGAGAATAAAATATAGCCTTAGGAGATGATAACTTGATCGTTCTAGAGGTCATCTCTTTAAAAAGAAACAAATATATGTGTTGCAATAACCAGTGTATTTAGCAAATTCATAAACATAACAGAACAGTAAAAAATAATACCTTCCATCTATTATCTACTTCACATTTAAGCATTTTCTAAAGACAAGAGTAAGAAGAGTTGGGTTTGCTTTCGGTTGATAACTATGTTATTTTAGGACTTCTGGCAACACTAGGATCCTTGGAACCACAACCAAACAGCTTAATTTATCTTACGCTTAAAAATTTCGGTTAAGAGTAGGTATTAAGCATTTTGCAATTGTTTGGGGAATTTTAAAGGTTATTGAGTTCTGAATAACAGAGTCCCTTATGTTTTCCCACCAAACTTTTCCCAGCAGTGAATATATCTGGATCTTATTCTGGTTTTTTATTCTTTTTTTAGCTTCCTGAAATGACTCATGTTCAAACACGGCGACCCTGGTTGATGTTTCTCCTGCAGAATTTTGGACTGACCCTAGGTTGGCTTTCTCTGTTACTCTTGGCTATATATGAACAAAATATTAAAATATAAGTTAAAAGCCTCAAAATCCTTCAAAAATGAATTTATATGGTCTCATTTTTGTTCCATTTGTTGTACTCTATAGTGACTTGTAAATTAAGTATTTTTACCTTAGCGAAGTATGTCTTTTAGTTCATTAACTTATTAATTTTATAATGCAATTTTGTGTTTGTAGTATAAACATGTCAGGTTGTCCTTAATAAAAAATTTTGTTTTTAGTCTACAACATCATGGAAATCATACCTCTTTTAGTTATTAGTAAATTCTAAATTAATTTTGGTAAACTTTCAAAAATACCATTTTCCTAATAAAAAATGTTTGTTGGTAATATGTGAACAGATGCCTGTTGGGATAAAATTTGCTACAACTTCCTTGATGTCAAAAATATTTTTTTCTGTGTGATTATAACCATAAGCAAACTAAATTCCAAATAAATGTAATAAAATTTAGTTTGAATTTGATGGTTTGTATTACCTTCTGTTACTGGATGTCAGATTCAGAATCAACTCTCATAAAACCAATATAGTATCGTTCACCTGGAAGCTTGTCTCACCGGTTCATAAATGCTTATAAGCAGGCAGATTTGGGAAGCCTGAAGGGTAATATGTCAGCATTCTTCTATGTAATCACCAAGTGAAATCTGCTCCAGGCAAGATAAAGCTCAAAATTTTTAAAAATAACAAAGCTTAAGTCAGGCAGTAGGTTAATGTGTCAGCTCACACGGATTTAACAGGGCATGCTTATAGGGATAATATTACTGACAAGTGAGACGTAGTTTATATTCTTTCTGAGGAAAAGACCCCTAAGCCTTATTTCAGTAGGCTAGCTCATGACAGATACAAACAACATAACTAATAACCTAGAAAAATTATTAAAATAGAAAATAGCCCTGGCTTTAGTCATTTTTCTTGGGAAATAGATGCCTAATATTTTTCTTATTTTTTTTCGTAATATATATGGACAAGGGGAAAAGCCCGTTTTACTGCCCAAATGACTCATGGCACTCAATCAAACACACCTCCGCTACCTCTTACTCACCAGGAGGTAGATACCTTTGCCAGGTCCCACCCAGGCATAGTCTTTTTCAACCACTTTTATTTGTTTTCAAAATGAGGTGGGTTTCTTCTTCCGTTGTTTGTAGAGATTGATTTAAGGGGGCATCATGATAAATGTAATGGTCCTCAGGTGTTGACATACATTAGGATTAACTGGTGGATTTATTAAAATACAGACTTTGGGCATCCCTCCTGAGAGATTCTGATTCTGTAAGTCCTGGGGCCGGGAAGTGGGGGGGTGGGCGGGGAGGTTTGAGACTGATTTTGAACAACTTTCCAGCAATACTAATGATGATGCTGCGGGTCAGGGCACCCCTCTGAGCTCCACAGGTGTGCTAGAAGTCAGGCACACCTGGCTTCACAAAAGAGCATGCGTACAACTCTGTTGCCAAGGGGCTATGTGATTTTATTTATTTATTTTTAAATACATTTTATTGATTTTTTACAGAGAGAAAGGAAGAGGGATAGAGAGTTAGAAACATCGATGAAAGAGAAACATCGATCAGCTGCCTCTTGTACACTCCCTACTGGGGATGTGCCCGCAACCAAGGTACATGCCCTTGACTGGAATCGAACCTGGGACCCTTCAGTCTGCAGGCCGACGCTCTATCCACTGAGCCAAACCGGTTAGGGCATGGGGCTATGTGACTTTAAGTTGATTAACACGCTACCAACTTCATGCTAGATCTGAGTTCCCAGTTTAAAATCTTCTCTTGACCCCCTTGCCTTTGAGAGCCGCATCTATCGCAGGAGTGACTGGATAAGGAATAGTACCCATATTTGCCTTGAAAGGTAAGCAGACCTGACACGGGGAGTTGTGTCCGTCTTTTGTTAGGGAATAACGTGTAGCCAAACAGAAACGCTTTGTACATGTCAGCAGGGTGGAGGTTGCATAAAGTAGCACCTGGCACTGTGTGTGTTCGGATTTCTATGAACAAGTCGTGATTTTAACAATGAGCCTTAATTTTAGCCAATTTAATTAGAAAAGCTCTAATGATGACTTCGTTCCAAGTTGCAGTTTAGAGTAGTTTGGGGGTTAGCTAAATTAAAATTTGTGATGTGAGCGACTCACTTCATAACCTTCAAGTTAGAGTGAGTTTAATTTGTCTCCTAGGGTGAGGTTGTGGCCTGGTTCCAGAGGGGCTTGAAGGCAGCTGGCTGTGGGAAGGATTTGGAGGGACAGTCACCAGCGTGCCCTGACTGTAAGCAGAGACCTGACCGTCAGAGGTCATGCAGAGGTCATCCTAAAAATAGTTTGCTATAGTGGCTCCCGAAGGCACCTCTCTATGCTCCCAACCCGCCCTCGTGCTCTCTTAAAACTGGCTCTTTGCTAATCCACATCAGGTGGATTAATTTGCTTATCCAGGCCAGCAACCCAATAGCCTGAGCTGGACCTCCAGACACCAACAATCTTAGAATTGCTAGAAATCTTCTTTTCCTCAAAATCGAGTGGTAATAATAAAAATATTATGACAATTTGCCTTCTAAACATGGACAGAGTCTAAATTTGGGATGGGTGAACATCGTCATTGCATGAAGTTGTCTAAATTGTGTGTTATTTACTGAGCTTTGGGGTAAATGGTGTTTTCCTTGAAACCAGATTTCTCAATAATGATAGAGTATTTCTGTCCACCAGGACTAAATTTAGGATTCCGCTGTATTTCTACTTGGTGATTGATTTTTATTTAGTCACTGAACTAGAAATGGGCCTGGAGAAAAATCAAAGAGCAAATCATACAGAATCTTATTTGAACATCCATCACCCGCTGACAGAGCCGTCTTCAGGGGAAGGGATTGCACCATGTCGCTGTGGTGCTGAGCGCAGGGCCTGGGAAGATGGTTCCACTGCTGTGTGCTGAGAGGACCCGGGTGTTATATAACGGTGCCCACAAATTATGGACACTACCCCTCCGCCACTCCTCCCAGAACCCGACTTTGGAGGTGAGAGTGTGCCTCCCTCTGTTACACACACCTCTCAGGTTACTGCACGTTTACAACTTGCTTCTCCAAAGTTGGAGTGAAAACTTGGATCATGAGGCTGCTAAACACTGGGGTAGACTTGAGGCTCTTGTGAGATCATTAGGAATTCAGGCTCTGAACTGGAATGTTGGTTCAAATCCAACTGATGCCACCTCATAGCCTTGTAATTTCTTTGAACAATAACTTCTTCTCATGTGAAATGAAGCTAAAAATAGACCCTACCTCATAGGATTGTGGTGAGGTCAAAGTGGGATAAGTGTTCATGAAGCACTTGGCACAATACCTGGAAAATCCTGATGCCTCAAGAAATATTAAATCATTATCATCATCAGTCTCCCCCTCCTCCTTTTTAAAATCACAGTTTCACAGTTTACCTCTCAAGGTTGTACCTTCGGGTCAAGGAAATGTCTTGCCTTGGTGGAAAATGGATGTCAAGCCTTTTTCTGTAACTGTAATCCTCTCCAAGCCAGCTCCCACAGGTCTTCAAAGTTGTCCTTAAACTTTTTCCACCTTGACTTATTTCCAGAGGCAGAGAGATGGGTGGGAGTGGCTCTGGTTTACCCGACTCTGCCCATCTCCCCGGGAAGCCTTGGGTCACAATGCTTACACTCAGTGTGAGCCCTCTCTCTTACTTTGTCTCTTATAATAAGCAAAGACCTACTATGTTCCACTCCGATCACACTTATGAGGATGGAGAGGTTGAATACTAGAACCTGATGGAGAGGCACCTGTCTGAGGTCATGTCTATTGTTACAATATGATTTCATCTCAGAGCAAAGAGTAGTTCAATGGATTCTCCTTGTTGCCAATGCGCCCACCGAGGGAATGAAACCAGCTCTGAAATGCATCCAGCCCCATCAGGCTAAACAGGACGCGTGCCCACTGGAGGCCTGGCCTGTTTAAACAGGCAGGTGACCTCCAGCTGGCAGCACACCAGCCTGCTCTGGACAATCTGGACAATGAGGACACTGTGGAGACCAGTGCTCCATCTCACCTGGGGCTGCACATGCCTGCACTGGCAAGCCCCTCCCCTACACGTTGTCATGCTTTACTTCCACAGGCACCTCTCAAAACCCAATTGAAATGTAGGAAGTTTGAGAAGCTAAAGACATTTTCCAAAATAAAAAATGATCTTACCCCACATGCCACTGCTTCTTTGAAGGACATCTGGAATGTGTATGCACATCCTCCCATTGTACACCTCCCCTGCCCCCTTCCCACAATGTTCCTGTCTCAAAGACAGAATCTCTGACATACAGACCCCCACCCCCAGCACCACCACCACACACACACTCCTTACTTAGCTTTGCAAAGCCTCTTGCTTCTTGAAAGCTTTCTTTCATTGTGTAATAGCTCCCTCCACAAAGGCTCTTCATCTTCCTTTTTGTCCAGAGGGATGCCTTGTCCCGCTAGAACCCACCAAGACTGCCATCTCTTCCTCTCTGTACCCTTGGCTTCCCTCATAATTGTGGAAAGTACCTAGGATTTCTGGCTTATGGATTAGGTGTGTCTCATGATCTCAGCATTTCCCTTAAATATCAAGCTATGCAGAGTGCCCATAGACTTAGCCCACAACATCACATAGTGCCAGCTTCATTCAAAGTGCTTTATGAGAGTCATTTAATTCTGTTAAGAACCCTAGAATATAGGTCTTCATCAACATTTTACAATGAAGATACTGAGGCCCAGAGAGGTCACTTAACTTGCCCAAGGCTGGCTCCAGAATCTGTGGTCTTAATAATCATATCATACAGGGAGGAAACTGGTTTGGGGAGTCTAAATGGCTGCCCGAGCTCTCTTATCTAGGTAAAGGATTTGACATTGGGCTTAACTCAGATCTCTATGACTTCCAGTCCAATAATCATAGCAATCTTTGCAATCCTCCCTGGTCCTGACCAATCAAAGCGTCTCACCTATAAGGTCGTTTGAGGGTGTTTTTATTATATACTTGACATATAATATTATGTCAGTTTCAGATGTACAACATAATGATCTGATATTTGTATATATTGTGAAATGATCACCACAATAAGTCTAGTTAATATCCATCACTTCACATAGTTACGTTTTTTTTCTTGTAATAAGAACTTTTAAAATATACTCTCAGCAACTTTCAAATATATGAAGCAGTATTATTAATAATAGTCACCATGCTGTGCATTACATCTCCTGGCTTACTTATTTTATAACTAGAAGTTTGTACCTTTTGACCACTTTCACCCATTTCTTTCCACCCTAACCCCACCCCTCCTCTGGCAACTACCTCTCTGTTCTCTGTATCCATGAATTCAGTTTTGTTGTTGTTTTGGGACCACATGTAAGATCATACAGTTTTTGTTTTTTCCTCTCTGACTTATTTAGCTTAGCATAATGTCCTCAAGATAGATCCATTTTGTTGCAACTGGCAAGATTTTCTTGTTTAAAGCTGAATGATATTACATTATACATATATTATATTAAAATATTACTATATATTTAACAGTTGATTCTTGAACAACACAAGGTTTAGGGGCACTGACCCCCATGCAGTTGAACATTTGCATGTAACTTTTGACTCCTCCAAAACTTAACTACAGTTGTCCTTCAGTATCCATACTGTTTTGTTCTAGGACTCTCTAAAGATACCAAAATCTGTGGGTGCTCTAGTACCTTACATAAAATGGTGTAGAATAATGCATACATTTGGCCCTCCCCATCCATGGATCCCCACCTTGTATCAAAAATACATTTTTAAATCTGTGGTTGGTTGAATCTGTGGATAAAAACAACAACAGAGAAACAGAAGGCTGATTATATTAATTGAAAAAGTCCACATATAAGTGTATCCACATAGTTCAAATTCATGCTGTTCAAGGGTCAACTGTATACCACCTTTTCTTTATCCATCCATCGCTGGACCTTAAGTTGCTTCCATGTCTTGGCTATTGTAAATAATCCTGCAATGAATATAGGAGTGCAGATACTTTTTCAAGCTGACATTTCATTTGCTTTGAATAAATACCCAGAAGTGGAATTGCTAGATCATATGGTAGTTCTAGTAAAAAAAACAAAAACATTTTTATTGATTTTGGAGAGAAGGGAGAGGAAGAGAGGGATAGAAGCTCAATGATGAGAGAGAATCATTGATTGCCTGCCTCCTGCACGCCCCCACACTGGGGATCAAACCCCACAACTCGGGCATGTGCCCTGACTGGGAATCAAACCATGACCCCCTGGTTCATGAGTCGACACTCAACCACTGAGCCACTGCAGCCGGGCTATTTTTAATTTTTTGAGAAACCTTCATACTATTTTCAATAGTGGCTGCACCAATTACATTTCCATCAACAATGCACAAGGGTTCCCTTTTCTCCACACCCTTGCCAATCCTTGTTATTTATTGTCTTTTGATAATAACAATTCTAACATATGTGAGATAATAATTCACTGTGGTTTTGATTTTCATTTCCCTGCTGATTAGTGATGTTAAGCACCTTGTCATGGTACCTGTGGGCCATTTAAATGTCTTCTTTGGAAAAAATTGTATATATTTTCTCTGCCCATTATTTGGGTAATATTTTTTTGTGTTTTTTTTTTTTTTGTTTTGTTTTTGTTTTTGTTATTGAATTGTATGTGATCTCCATATATTTTGGATATTAACCCCTTATCTGATATGCAAATATTTTCTTCAATTCTGCAAGCTGCCTTTTTATTCTGTTAATGGTTTCTTTTTCTGTTCAGACGTTTTTTAGTTTGAGGGAGTCACACTTGTTTATTTTTGCTTTTATTATCTTTGCTTTTGGTGTCAACTCTAAAAAATCATCACCAAGATAGATGTCTAGGGGTTTTATGATTTCAGGTCCTATGTTCAAGTCTTTAACCCATTTTGAGTTGATTATTTTGTGTATGCTATAAGATAGTAGTCTAATTTCATTATTTTGCATGTGGCTGTCCAGTTTACCTAACACTATTTATTAATGAGACCATTTTTTGCCCATTATATATTTTTGGCTCTTTTGTCACAAATTAATTGACCATATATGCATGGGTTTATTTCTGGGCTCTCTTTCTGTTTCATTGATCTATGTGTTTATTTTTTTGCCAATATCATACTGTTTTAGTTACTATAGCTTTGTAATATAGTTTGATATCAGGTAGCATGATGCTTTCAGCCTTGTTCTTCTTTCTCAATGTTGCTTTGGCTATTTGGGGTCTACTGTGGTTCCAGAAAAATTTTAGGATTGTTTGTTCTATTTCTGTGGGAAAATGCCATTGGAATTTGGATAGAAATTACATGAGAGAAAGTGAGTACAGAATCCTTCTACATCACTGTCTTGAACCAGAACCTGTTTATTCATCTTGAGCTTTTGACCAATACAGTGAGCAGTTGCAAAATGTTAGATGTGCAAGGTCACCTCATGTGATTATTATAGATAAACTGTCTCATGTACTACAGTTTTTAATGCATTGCTTTTTAAAAAATACAAAGGGAAATACCTGGCTATCAGGCCAAACTGAAAAGATGGAAGCTATGGTGTCTACTAAGTCACCAAGCTCAGCTGCCACAATAATATATATCTCAGAGGGAATTGAGGGGTAGGGAACAGGAAGAGATTATGCAAAGAACTTATATGCATAAGCCAAGGACACAGACAATAGTGCGATGAAGGCCTAGGGGAGGGTGGGCACGGGGAGGAGGGAGTCAATGGGGGGGCGGGGAGAAAGGACATCTGTAATACTTTCAACAATAAATATTTACAAAAAGAAAGAAATTGAAGCTGAGAAAAATAATAGATGGGAGTAGATGTCAGAAATTGCCTATTTTTTTTTCTTTTGCTTAAGAGAGATAGTACTCTGCAATGAACCCAGTTAATGAGTTCAATACTAGGACTTACATATAAAGAGTTTATGGAAGGCAGTTTTAATTTTTTTAAAAAGTGAGGGCAGAGGCATATCCAGAAATTATGCTTTAACAATAATAGTAAGATCTGTTATTTGTTGAACTTCATTATGCAAAATACTTGCTTATTACTTTAACTTTATTATTTCTCTTGTCATTTAAGTCCCATATTAAACCATTTTAGATATGAGTGACTTGAATTAGAAAGTTTCGGTAACTTCCCAAAGACCACACAGTTAGCACATGGGAGAGCCACTGTGGCTCCAGGGTCCTGGGACTTTCCCAGCACACACACTGCCTCAGTCAAGAGTTAAAGGAGCTGAAAGACATTACCCGAGAGGACATTCTGAAGCACTACGCAGGAATCACCTTTCTAACATGTTGATTTTTAACAGTGAAAGAGCTGCCTTGGAATGAGGCAGTCCCTCCGTCAGGGAAGGCTGTTGATAAAGTTAAGTGGAGCTAGATGACCTCTAAGACCCCCAGCAACCTGGGCACTGAGGCTGCGCAAAGGCATTCTGCTGGGAGGAATGGAGAATGACAATGTATTTGTGTTGCAAAGAGCCAAACTTTGTACCACATACAACTCAGGAAAGAGAAGCACTTTCCCATCTATTTTTGGAGCTGTTTTGGGTTTGCCAACTATATCTGGGTGTTCTTTTCTCAAAAAGTCAGGTCACTATCATAGCACTCAGCAAAAGTTTTGAATTTAACTCTTTCCCTCTCCTACCTTTTAGAACTAGACTTTTTGTTCTTTCAGAATAAAATGCTATCTCATTTATTTTTGTATTCTTAGAATCTAGCATACTGCCTAGAAGGTGCTAAATAATAATTTGTTAAAATGGGCTGTCAAAAAAAGATCAGATCATGTCAGTCCCCTGTTCAAAATATTTTGTTTCTCCCTATTGCTTCCAGGAAATTATCCAAGTTACATAACATGAAATAGCCTCTATGATTTGTCTATGTCTCCAGTTGCATTTCATCCCCTCCTTTGTTGTGTTTTATGTTCCAACCAAATCAGACTGCTTGTATATTTTCCTTCTCCTCTTGCTGTTTCTCCCTCCATATCTCTGTGAGGTGGTCTCTCTGTCTGGAATGCCAGGCATGACTTTCTCTAGAAGCTCTTCCTTTATCCTCCAAGGTCTCACCAAACCCAGTAGGTTTATGACACTTTACCTTTTATCCTCCCATGAGCCTCTATCATGGCCCAGGGCTCTGTGGTAATATCACCATTTGGATAGCCCCCTTTCCCACCAGACACTAATCTCCTTGGGGCAGATACTACATTTTGTTCACGTTGATATTTTCAGAACCATAATCTTTACCTGGTCCATAGAAGGCATTTGATGAATAACTGAATCAGACAAAGGGCTTTAACAATTGACATTGGTAGTTATTCAACGAATATGATTTTAAATTCTTTCAAGGTCTACTTGAAAAGTGTGCCCAGTTGCTTTGTGCTTACAAATAAGAAGCAGATCTAATTTGCATAAGTAACTGAAAGATAGAAACCATCTCTGTTTGCTTCACACAAGCTGATTGTCTGGTGACCTCATAGATTCTTTCATTCATTCACTTTCTTTCCTTATTAATTATTGAATTTATTGGGGTTACATTGGTTAATAAAAAAATTCATTTTTTATTTGCTGAGATGTGTCAAGAAATATGGCATTACATTGTTTTAAAGAGCTGTTCATGATGAGAAATGTTAATGCCTGGTATAGTTCTGCAAATTTTTAGGCTGCTTCTTAGTACAAGTTTTTAGAGAAAGGATATATAATTCTATTTTCAGTGTTGTTTTAATGTAAGCTTTGGGGAGGCTTGGATTATCAGGAGGTATTTATAATCTCTTATCCCTTAAATTCTTTTCCTGGGATAAAATTTATAAATTTCCCTCCATATCTGAAACCAGTTGAGTAAAACAGAAGGGACTAATCAAATGAAATGCCAGACTAACCTTTTGGATGGAATCACAAGTAAGATATTTGAAGTATATACTCATAGCTGTACAAGCATTAGTCTGGTGTTTTTGTGAATTATTAAAAGTATTTTAGTTATTTTTCTAATACTGTCACAAGGTGGTTAAAAGCTATTAGCCTTGTCCTATAGACTGGATGTTGTTTGTGGCCTAACCCCCAACGTGGAGGCATTTGGAGGTGGAGCCTTTGGGAGGTGAATAGGTCATGAGAGTGGAGCTCTCACGAATGGGATTAGTGCCCTTATAAAAGGGACTCAGAAAGCTCCCTCATTTCTGCCTTGCAAGGTTGCTGTGATACATATAAGCAACCTAACACAGTTCCTGGCATGTAATAAGCATTCTATAAATGATAGCTATTATTGAGAGGGTTAATTTGACACGCAGGCAGACAGGTCAGGGGTCCAGCGGGAAACAAAGGCAGGTGGAACATAGGCAGGGGCAGACCCGGCAGTTTGAGCAAGCCTAACCACTGGAACCAACCATGCTGAAATAACAGAATGTTTCTGGACACAGAGCGGGAGGCATGGGAGAACAAGGGAGGGCCTGCAGCAACAAGGTGTACGAACACATAGAAATGGGAAAAGTTCAGCACAGGGGCAGAGAAAGAACACAGAGACAGGGAAGGTTCAGGGCGGTTGCTGGGCAAGGACAAGCGAGGGAATCAATCAGGTGACGACTTGGCTAGATATAGAAACAGACTTGTATCAAATATCTACCCCTGGGCTACAAGGCTTTAAAGGGCAGCCCATTATTGGTCCCCCTCCCCGATGGGGAGTCTGAATCTGCTTGTAATAAATTTTCTACACTTTCGCTTAAATCTTCTGATCCGCGGAGCTCATTCTTCAGCGTCGCGAGACACGACCCTGGGAAAAAACCCTTGGCTCACCGTTCCGGTTATCATCATTACATTGTTATTTCTGTTAACAGTATTTTTATCACTCCAGTTACAAGAAAATAAATAAAGCTACAATTAATTCAAAAGCAATAATAATAACATTAACAACATTTGCCAAGCATTTTCGATATTTTGGGGCACTGCTTTATAATTTACTATCTGTGTTATTTAATTCTCATAACAACCTTTACTACCCATTTATATTTCACTATAAGAATCAATGAGTAAATACTTACAAATAGCTTAAATAGTTTCTGCTATATTAAGAGCTATCTATATATTTATTAAAATAAAAAAGGTACATGCTATTATTTCCCCCACTTATCAGATAGGGAAACTGACTCACAGAAATTAAGTGACGGAACCAAAGATACACAGCCAGGAAGAGGTGAAGCTGGAACCCAACCCTGTCACACCAGCTCCTGCACCTCACACTGAAGTGCCCTGGCGAAGAGGACCGGCATTTCCCACAGAGAAGGCTGACCCACCATGGGAATGAGATGCGATTCATGCGTGGAGTTATCATCGCCTTCCCTCCTTCCCTCCTTCCCTCCTTCCCTCCTTCCCTCCTTCCCTCCTTCCCTCCTTCCCTTACATAATATTTTCTTCCAACTCCCGAACATCCAGTTCTCTCTTCATCTGCTTGGGTGGTCCTTGGTCTCTCAGAGAACAACTCAACCACACAGATCCCTCTCGCTTTCTGATCACAAAGGCGCCTTGAAAATCACCATTCTCTCTCAAGAGACAGTTTAAAAGAGCCCGTTTCCATCTACACTGGAGGTTGCAGGTCAAACCAGATAAAAAATCTACCTGCTTTCCTCTCCCCCCCCCCCCCCCCCCCCCCCCCCCCCCCGCAGTGTTCCTAGAATGTTTCCAATTCCTCCTTTGGACCAATGTGTATAGCCTTTGCCCAGAGTCTCAGGAAACACATCCCTGACAATGTGCATTTGTGTTGCATAATTACACAGGAGACGCGTGGGGACACATGTTACCTTTTAGCTGCTTGCACTCCAAGGCCAGGGAGCCACAGAACGTACGGGCAGCGTCCGTGCCATCCTGTGCCTTTTCTTCTGAGTAACCTGCATCGCGTGCGTTCGCACAGAGAGCCTCGCTTGTATTCTGAGCCTGTTATGTTGATCTCCACGATAAGAAAATCGCTGTTCTTTGAATCCACAGCTTGAGGGGCCTGCTTTGCGTTTCAAGCACGATAGGTTCTTAAACACAAGCGGGATGAAGAACATGCTGCGCATCCCTTGGGGACTATTTAAAATGTAAAATATAAATATTTCTGCTTTGAATGTACTTAACTTAGCAAGCCCGGATCTGGTTTCTGTCCGTTCAGTCATCACACAGACATCGTGTTTGCTGTTCCTTCATTTCGCTGGGTCGAAAGGAGCTAGAGAAGCGAAAATCAGCACTTCAGCCCTTTCCGCTGCGCAGGGCGCAGGGCGCTTGCCAAGTCCGCCTTGATCACATAATGCCTTTCAGATAAGGTTAACTCCGCAGGAGGCCCTGCCTCGTGTTAGTGTTTTATGGTGACAGATCTGCTGGCTCAGGGTCTCCCGCTGCAATGAATCTGTTGTGAGGAAAAGCGAACAGGACCGTCAACCCGCCGGGGAGGCCGCCCTGCACCTCGCTGGGCGCTGGGCGCTGCGCCTGGGACTCGAGGCCTTTGCCTTGGCCGGGCCAACTCACAGCCACCCCCCTTTGCACCCCTACCTCCAACCCCCCTGTCCCGGTGAATTTCTAAATTTAGAGGAAGAACTAAGAGAGCGGCAACATCTTCCTTCTGGCATCTCCCTCCTTCGCCAGGCTTAACTACTGTACTTCAAGCGAGACCTGGACTCTGCTCGTAGTTGTTGTCTCACAGTTTCCAGAACTCCAGCATGTGCCTCCTCCCAGTCCTAGCAGGCAGGACTGAGGGCACCAGGGGACAGGGGACAGGGGACAAGGGAGGGCGCCTCTCTGAGCCCACCCGGCGGCCGAGTGCGGGTCCTGGTGACTGGGGATCTGAGCGGGTGAGATTTTACGTTATGTTCTTTTTGCAGGTCTTCTTTTGTTATGTTAGGAGGAAAATGAGACCATAAAATGAACTTCTTTGGGTGAAAGAATAACGTCTGCGTGCCCCGGGACAGCGCAGCACCGAAGGAGAAGGAGAGAACGCGGCTGCTGAGCTCCCAGCCATGGGATCCTTTCCTGGAGCAATCTCATTAGAAGCTCTCCCTGGAAAGGAACTCTCCCGGTGACAGGAGCGGGTGGGAGCCCTGGAGCACCCGGAATGGCACCTGTAGCTCCCAGCTGACACTCGGAGGAGCAGGGCTGGGAGCACATCTGGACGCCAGGGGGCCGTGCAGCCTGGGGGGAGAACATCTGGACGCCAGAGGGCCCTGCAGCCTGGGGGGAGAACATCTGGACGCCAGGGGGCCGTGCAGCCTGGGTTCTGGCTCCCGGTCTGCTGCGGCCTCCTGGGATGGGCTGAGCAGGTCACTTGCTGCTTGCGGGCTTGCTGTCTCCTCAGTGAATCAGTGCCCAGCGGAGGACAGTGTGTGGTGATCAATCCGCTCACCACAGAGCCTCCCGGTGGTTTGCGGGGGAACACTGGGGTTTGGTACAGAGAAGTGATAGTCAGACCTTCTGTTATTTCCCTTCTTACCCCCGCCCCCCTCACCCCCCTGCTCTCAGCTCTTGCGTCATTTTGGATGAGCCAGAGAAGAGATTCTCCCTGGAGTCTCACTCATCCCCAGTGTCCCGCTCCTGCCCACCTGCTATAACAAAGTACTGTAACAACCGGAATGTTCTCCGCACAGTTTTGGGGGATGCCAGCAGAGTTGGGTTCTGGAAAAGGCCCCTTTCCTGGTTGCAGACAATAAGACAATACACAGCCTCCCGAATGGCAGAAGGGGTGAGGGAGCCCCCTGGGGTCCTTTTTATAAGGGCACTCATCCCGTTCATGAGGGCTCCATTCTCATGACCCAGTTACCGCCCTAAAGACCCCCTCTCCTAACACCGTCATGTTCAAGGTTATGCTTTCACTGTCTGAATTTGGGGGAGACACAAACATTCAGTCCGTAACATCCAGCAAGGCCAGGCACTGTGGGTCAGCCAGAGCATTTGCTCTCTTCCTCCCACTCTAGGATCTCCAGCAACCTTTCAGATCTAAGGTTCTGTGGCTCATTGTTTCTTCTCTTATCGTCTTCATCTTTCATTAAAAAACAAGCAATTATGTGTACCAGAGAATGTGATGTCTCATGATTTGCAAGAGCTGGGAGAGGTAGCTGGAGCCCAAGGCAGTGAGCACCGGTGAGGCAGGGAACTTCGCAGCCACCTCTGCCGAAGGCTGAAGGACACAGTTGCTTTTGGAATATCAGAAGCCAGGGTTCCTGGCCCGAGCTCCTGCCTCACTGGGGCCTTCTGGTCCTCAGGGCCCTCCTCTGTCACCTATGGAGGCTGACTCTGCTGATCACCAAAATCCCTTCCAGCTCTCACCTCTTTTTATGCTGCTGCTCCAGTTACCCTTCACATGGGCGTGAGCTAGCGCTGACTGCAGCATGCAGAGAAGCAGAGCGTGGAGGAATGAAGCTCAGAAGTCCTGCACAGACTTCTCTGGTGCTGCTTGACTCACAAACTAAAGCAAAGAGCATGAATAAGATATATACTTTCAATGGGAAGGTTTGCCCTTGGCATCTTTTTTTTTCTTCCTTAAATTGTATCAGAAAAACTTTTAAAAATTACAGAAATTTTATTTTAATTTGGAAATTTTATTTTATAAAACTCACCTATAATCACCTGACCCTGACATTATAAACATTAACATGTTTGATTTTTCTGTTTCAGTGTTATCTCAATTGCATGATTATTACATAGTTGGGAAACATTTGTCCTATGCCTTATTGTGTCATGAACATCTTTCCAAGTTTCTAGTCTCCATAATCATCATTTTAATGTTTGCAAATTATTCCATCCACTACTGTAATGGCATTAGATTTTCTCCAGGTTTTTGCTGCTATAAATACTGCTACAGTGAACATCTTCATACTAATGGATCTGACCAGTGATATTTCTAACTCCCTAGGTATTATGATCTTTACTCCTGGGACCAGCACCCTGCTGGTCTGGCAGATCCCTAGCACATGTTTTCCAGAAAGCTTTGGTGCTAATGAGATCAGAGACCCTGCCGTCAGCTAGCCACATTCTACCTGCACAACTTTGGGTAGTGTCTACAGCATGAGTTTCCCCAACTATAAAACAGAACAACTGTCAGGATTAAATGAAATAATCTATGTGAATACACACAGCACAGAGTTTGATATATAGTGATACTTACAATACTACTTCTGCCCTGCCTCCCAGGCAGTTGTTATTGATGGTGTTTTCTATCTAGTTGAAACCTGGAAAGGGAGTATGAACATGATGCTACATTTTGTTTTGCCAAAATTTTGTGGGTGTGTAATGTTAATTCAATCTAACTTATATGTACTGAACTTCCATGTTGGTAAACACTGAGCCTTTTACTGTGTAGTATATATAAAGCCTGATCCTAGTTCTCAGGGTATTTGCCATCTTTTAGGAGAAATAAAGCAAATGTGCAAATAGCTCTAATTGTGACACTAGATCTGTTGAGTGACATACGAGGAGTATGGACTGCCATCGGGCTGCAGAGGAGGAAAAGGGAACTTCCAGACAGAGACTGACTTCCAGCTCAGCCCCTTTAAGTACACAGCCACCCACCCACTCACCGGCATGAGCCCTATTCTTTTGGCTCTTATCTCATGATTATATCCTCTGGTTTCTACATCTTGTTTAATGTGCTTCTGTTGCTGCTCTCCATTTAAACTTCTTGGATTAAAAATCCAGTTTTAAACCATTTTTCTCATGTCTGCCCTTGTGCTCCTTCCAGACATGACATCTAGGCCCTGGCCTTCACATTCCAGATACACATAGGTTACAGCAAACCGCCTGGCTAGCCATGCCCCGAATTCTTAGCCACATCCCGATTCATAGCTGCCAGGCAGCATGTTCAGGAAGTACATTTTGGTATAGATTGGTTTGTTCCTTTAAAATGAAAGGTATTTAAAAAAGTAGAAGGGATATCTAAGTGGTGGGAATGGGCCAAACAAAGGTGTAAAGACAGGAAATTGTCACAGCTTTGGGGAATGCTAAATAATTGCACTGGAATATAGATGTACAAAGCAGCGAGTCATAGAAGATAATTCTGGAATAGATAAGTTGAGGTAAAATTGTGGAGGCTGCAGAAATGTCAGTTAATAGTTTTAAATTTCAATTGAATGGTGTTGTGAAGCTATTATAGGGATTTCTAAGCTAAACATACTCAAGCTTTCCTGACACGGTCTTTTCTATGTAGGAAGGTTTATAATCCCATGACTGTGTGCATAAGGCTTCTGTTGGGCCCCTTTTTGGCCCCCTGTCGCCCCAGATGTCACCTGATGTCACTTGCTTCAGCTGCAGGAGTACTTTGTCACTTTCTGATCTGGGACTTCTCTGACGCTGCAGCCAGGACAAGAGGGACGATCCTAGTAGACACTGGGTCCTGCAGGCCCAGATGTGCAAGCACGTTAATCCACAGGGCAACCTGTCCCCAGTGGGGAGGACAGCGGCGGGCGGTGATAAATGCTATCCTCTGGGGCACATTCTGCACAGCTCCTACGAGTGTCCAGCAGGACTGAGCCCAGAACGTACTATGGAGTTGCTGCCTTAATTTTCTGTTTTATTATCTGCACTCTCCCCCTCCTATTCCTTGGGATCCTTTCCCAAAATAAATACCTTTGAGAAATGCCTTGTCTCAAGGTCTGTTTTCCCTTGAAAATTTGGGCTAAGACCCATGGGACTTGTGTCTACCCTAGAGCAAAGACGATAAAAAGGTTCCAAACTGCATTTCAAATTCATTAGCTTATTGAACTGTGTGGGGTTGTTTTTGTTCTTTTGTTTTCCAAAAAATTTTTAAGTAAAATATATTTAACATAAAATTTGCCACTTTAAGCATTTTTCAGTGTATAACTCAGTGGCATAGATTACATTCACAGTTTTGTGCTACCATCATCACTTACACTTCAAAATCCTTTCATCACCTCAACAGAAACTCTATCGCTATCAAGCAATAACTCTCCATGGTCCTCAGCCCCAGTAACCTCTGACCTATTCTCTTCCTCTATGAATTTGTATAGTCTAGATATTTCATATACATGGAATCACACAATATTTGTCCTTTTGTGTCTGGCTTATTTTACTTCACACAATGTTTTCAAGGTTCTCCAAGTTGTAGCATGTATCAGAATTTCATTCCTTTTTATGGCTGAATAATATGTCTGTTGCCTGTATCTACCACATTTTGTTTTACCCGTCCAACTTTTGTTGATGAACACTTGGGCATCTTCAACCTTTTGACTGTTGTGAATAATGCTACATTGAATATTGTTATCAAGAGTCTGTTTGAATCCTCATTTTATTTCCTTCGGGTATATGCCCAGGAGTGGAATTGCTGAATCATATGGTAATTCTATGTTAGCTTTTTAACAAACCAAACCACTAAACACTTTTCCATAGCAGATGCACCATTTACATTTCTACCAAAAATGTAGGAATGTTTCTATTTCTCTACATACTCACCAACACTTGTTATTTATTTATTATTATCATAGCCATTCGATTGGGTGTAAAATGTTTATCTCCTTGTGGTTTTGATGTGCATTTCCCTACTGACTAAAGATGCTGAACATTTTTTTATGGGCTTATTGGTCATGTGTATATCTTCTTTGTAGAAATATCTGTTTAAGTCCTTTGCCTTTAAAAAAATGGGTTGTTTGTGGTTTTCTTTCTAAGATTTAGTTTTTTATGGATGCTAGAAATATAATTCGATATACACCAAATCTATAATTTGCCAATATTTTTCCCATTCTGTCAGTTGTCTTTTCACTTTCTTGACAATGTCCTTTGATGTACAAAAGGTTTTAATTTTGAAGTCCAATTTATCTATTTTATCTAGTTGCTCATGCTTTTGGTGTTATACCTAAGAGACCATTGCTAAATTCAAGGTTATGAAAATTTACCACTATGTTTTCTTGAGTCTTTTTTTTTTGTGTGTGAGACTTAATATGTCTTAGACAGTTCCCACATATAATCTTATTTAATCCTTGCAGAAAACCTATGTGGTATTATTGTTCCCTTTTGGTTGATTAGTAAATTTAAGCTCAAAATAGCAATTTGCCCCAAATTGTGCAACTAGTAGAATCATAGGGCAGGGATTTGAACTAGTGTTTCTAAATTCCTGATAGATATTAATTTGGGGGTTCAGGAATTACATATCATTATTTATGGAATTTCCCAGGAATTCCCTAAAGTTTAAGTTATTCTTAAAATATTTCCAATATTCTTTATACACTTTACTCATTATTACATGTTTAAATGTTTTATTTACTAGTAATAAATAAGAAATATTAACATTAGTAATATTAAGCATAGTAAATGTTTCAACACTGGAAAATGCCCGCAAACAGTACTGGCTGGTATTCAAATAATGTAGTATTTGGATATCCCAGAAAGGTTACTGGAACTACAAAAAAGAAATCTCATGTAGAAATTGCCAATTTAAAAATTTATTTGATTTTGAAACTTGTTATTTCTTAGAACAACATTCAGAGGATTTAAATAAGGCATACAATGTGTATAAACTTATTAATATTTATTTTATGTGCCATAATGACTCACTATTGCAGCAGATGGGGCCAAAAATACACACTTATAACATGGTGACAGCTACAAGCAAGAATGACAGATTATATAGTGAATATTCCTCTCCTATTTTGATTGTTATACTTGCTATAAAAATATAATACTATTTCCCTTTCCCCAGTTTCTCAAATGATATTTTTTCTCAGGATTTAGGAAAACAGAAATTTTCTGAGAAATTCCATTTTCTCCGCATCCTCGCCAACACTTGTCGTTTGTTGATTTGTTGATGATAGCCATTCTGACAGGTGTAAGATGGTACCGCATTGTTGTTTTGATTTGCAAGAAATTCCAAGGAATAATTTCTTCATGAAAGCATTAATTAGAACCAGATCTGGGTTTCCCCCTTAAAAGTCATATTCTTCCCACTATTATATCTGGCAGCCTCTCTTTAAGAAGGCTAACAAAGAAGTGGAAAAGGGGAAAAAATTGGGTTTTGTGACTAAGAGCTTTTCAGTATAATATCTTGAGACCAATTATTTGATGTATTAGTTTCCTATTGATGCTATAACAAATTACTATAAACTTAGTGGCTTAAATTAACACGGATTTATTATCTTATCATTCTGGAGCTCAAAACTTCAAAATCAGTTTCACTGAGCTAAAGTCAAGGTGTTTGCAGGACTGGTTTCTTCTGATGTTTTCTTGTGTTTTTCAGTGTATAGTGGCTGCCTATATTCCTTGGCTTGTGGCTCTTTCCTGATATTCAAAATATATTACTCCAATAGCTGTTTTCATCATCATTACATCATCTTTTCCTCTCACTGATAATTCCTCCTTCCTCCCTCTTTTAAGAACTATTGTGATTTCTGGGGGGCCTCTGTATAATCCAGGATATTATCCCTCATCTAAAGATCTTTAAATTAATCATACTTGCAAAGTCCCTTTTTGCCATATAAACTAGCATTCACAGGTCCCAGAGAATAGGACAAGGACTTATTCAGGGACCATTATTCAGCCTACCATACTGGGCTTTGTGGTTTACTCTTCAAGTAAGAATAAAAGAGAAATAGGAATGTACAGGACCAGACAATAGGCAAAGAACATCATAGAAATGTAGATTGATGCTGTCATTCTGGAAAGTGACCAGGTACCTATGCACACACCATGACCAGGAATCCCATCCCAGGCATACATTTGAATAAATCCTCACATGAACCAAAAGGAAAAGTATTTTGGTATTGGGAAACTATAGCCAATCTTGCTGTGCATCACTTGGGAGAGTGGGTAAATAAAATATATTCTTTTTTAAAAATATATTTTATTGATTTTTTACAGAGAGAAAGGGAGAAGGATAGAGAGTTAGAAACATCGGATGAGAGAGAAACATTGATCAGCTGCCTCCTGCACACCCCCTTGGATATACCCGCAACCAAGGTACATGCCCTTGACTGGTATCAAACCTGGGACCCTTCAGTCCGCAGGCCGACGCTCTATCCACTGAGTCAAACCTGTTAGGGCTAAAATATATTCTTTCTAAAATTCACATGCATCAATGTACACATAAGCACATACCTCTATTCCTTGCTTCTTCACCAACCCTCAAATTGTCTCTTCTCAATATAGTACCAGAATAATCCAGTTACAATCTTGCTCAAATTATATGACTCCTCTGATCAATCCTCCCCAAATCACTCAGAGTAAAAGCCAAACTCCTTGCAGTGGCTTAGGATTTCTACAAGATCTGCCTCAATCTATGAACACTTCTCCTTCCCCACACTCTCACTCAGCTTCTGCTCCCACCACACTGGCTCTGAACTGACTCCCACCTCCGGACCTTTTTGTTTGCTATTCCCCTTATTGTGATGCATTCCCTCAGGGGACCACAGGACTCTAATTTTTCAGGTGTTTGCTTAAATGCTGTCTTTCAGTGAAGACTTTCCTGATTATTTAGAAATCACACCTCACTGTTGTTACCGCCACCATGGTCCTCCCTTTCCTGGTACCCTGGTTAATTTTCTCCATAGTTTGTCACCTTTTAATTACCATATGCTATGGTTATTTTTATTTTTGTAGATCTCTCTCCACTCCCAGTTTAGAAAGTAAGTTCCACGAAGGCAGGGATTTCAAAAGATATTAAGATGCATGAGAACCCCAGGACCTTTTGAAACTTTTCTGTTTGGAAATCAGTACAGCAGCATTTCAATGTATTTGTTTTTCCTGCTTCCCATGGATTTGGGTGTGATCTTTCCTCCTTTTCTGTGCAGGGCTGTTTGGTCACATCCAAGGCTCTAAGATCTCTACCAAAGCAAGTGGTAGGTTCACTTGTTTTTGTTTGCCTGCTTTTTAAAATAAAAAAAATGAATATGTAGTTTGAATAAGAAAAAAAAGTCACTGGATCTTTAGACACCAGCTCCTTCTCTCCTTTTCTCTTTAGGCAATTTTTTTATTGCAATCTGGCTTCCTTTCTTCACCTAGAACATCCAACTGCTCCTAGCAGCTCCTAGTACTCATCAGAACCCAGAGGGGTGAGGGTCCCCAGAACTTAAACTTTAATAACTTCAGGATAAATTGGCCTCTGTTGTCCGGCCATCCTGCTTTCTTCATTGAGTTTATTCCCTCTCACTCACACTGTTCTGTTGTTGACTTTTTTTATTTATTAGTGTAGCATACACACAGAAGCACACAGATCGTAAGTGGATAGCTCAATGAATTTTCACAAGGTGAACACATCTGCACAACCAGCACTCAAATCAAGAAACCAAAGGCTACTAGAGGACGACCCCCACCTGGGGACTTGTTGCATTTTTAGCTTATGAAAAAGGCCCAGGCAAGAAACAAACAAGTAGACAATGGAATAATGCATGTTTAGCCTAAAAATAATCTTTTATCTTTTCAAAAATAAGTTTCCCCTGAAACATATGCTTAATATTCCTGAATGTTCAGAATGAGCACCTACTAGACAATTTATAGTAGTATTTTAGCCTTTTTCTCTTCTTTAAAAATAAACTTAATGTTCTATTTAGTGGAGGCTAATTTTGGATATATGTGGCCCGTCTGTCTTTTTGATACTGGAAGTGGATGGCTCCCAGGACAAGAAGTGCAGAATGGCGCCTTCTGACCTTACTCTGAGATAACAACACTCAAAATCTTGTCACCCTCTGTTCTCAAAAGCCTTTGCCTGGAATCCAGGCTCTCCTTAACAGTAAGCAAAGCAGACGAATATCTATGCCTCAGAAATGCTGGGGGGAAAACACAAAACAAACACCTCTAGCTCAAAATAGCCCTTCTGAAGTCGCTAGTTTCCCCTTCAATTTCTTAGGCCTGCGCTTTATTCCTTTACCTAATGCTTGTTCCCCTTGGCAAAGGCACACCCCCCTAGAAAGGCATCATTTATGGCACTCTTCACATTCAACAAGTTCCACATCCTTTCCTGACAGAATGCTTTTTGGGTAGGGTAGAAAGAATAATATTCTGGGGAGAAAGGGAGTAGGCAGGGGAAAGGGACCTTTGTGAGCATCAGGGCACTTTAGTGGTTAAGAGACGAAGCATGGGAGACAGACATAGGTTCAAATCTTAGCTCTGCCACTGTACAACCTGTGTGCACTTTGAGTCATTGCATTCAACTTCCCTAAGAATTAGGTTCATTAACTACAGCATAGCACCGCTGTCCTGAGACTGTGATATGGGAGTCATCACAGTAATAGTGCAGTGAGGATAAAAGGAAATAATGTATTTGTGGTGGGCAGAATAATGTCCCCCACAAAAGAAATTCACATCCCAATCCCGAACCTGTGATTACAGCACCTTATATGTCAGAAGGATCCCTTAAAAGTGGAAGAGGGAAGCAGAAGAGAAGGTCAGAGTGATGCAAAATGTTGTGAACAGAATTTGACCCACGGTTGCTGTTTTTAAAATGGAGGAAGAAGCAATGAGCCAAGGAATCATAGCAGTGTATAGAAACTGGGAAATTAGACTAGCAAAAGATATATTAGCAAGAAAAAAAGACAGATTTTTTAAAATTAATTTTATGTTCATGGAAGTTCACAAAAAACAAATGAAACTCCAAGTGGATAGATCAGGGGCTGATAAGCCCTTTTAACAAAAGAGGATGGGGCTTGACTTCAAAGGATGATAAACTGCAGGAGCAACTAGGAAATACATGGGAGAACTATCGGAAGAGAAGAGTTATTCAGGAAGTTCTGTTTATGCAAACTCCTCTCAGTGTTGATTCCCCTGTCTCTGATGACACGAGTTGCTCTTCTTTTTCTGGCCTGGGGCAGGGCTGGAAAGGGGGAGGGGAACACCTTCGCAAAAGAAAGTCTTTAGGCAGAGAATGGACAGACGGAGAACTGTCCATCTGTCGATTCTGAACTGTCTTCATCTCAAAATAATCTTTATGGCAAAGCGGCATATTGGGGACGGCATAATCTGATTGCCTTCAATGACTGTCTCAGGCTATACTGGGTTTTGAGGTGTGAAGATCAGCAAAAATTGAAGAAAGAACCCATTTATCCATTTATTCAATACATTTTTACTAGGAGCTACCAATGTGCCAGGCACTTGGCCAGGAGCTAAAAAATAGACAGATGAAGCATATTTTTCCCCCTCTTAATATCTTTCAAGCAAGTAGGAGAGAAATATGGAAGAAATATAAGTGAAATGCAATGCCATCGGTGCTGCAGATAAGTACAGGACACAAAGGAATGTATTATTATAAATTGTCTATTTTGTCTTAGAAAAACATGTAATACTGAAAATGTGAATGGTTCAGTTATTACCCATGGCTTCTGACAAGCTCAGAGTGCAATCTGAAATCAAAGTCACTCTGTGACTTAGTAAAGAATACTGTCAAACAGCACACTCAGCAAATTAGAATCTACCGGAAGCTGCGTTAAACAAACAATTCTCTTTGAGACGTTGCTTTGGTTGAAAAGGCATGTCTTTAAAAGTTTTACCAGTTGCTTATTTTCTTCAAAAAGAAAGTAAGCCAATAAAAATGATAGTAATTATACTCATATCTCATAATATATCACTGTTAAAAAGATATAAAATATGGGGCTTGTGGGATTCGGTGGAATTTTCAGACAGTCTGGAACTGTCTGAACAACTAGTGCTGTTTATTGCACTAATGTGTGTACTGAATACCTGGGTCTGACTTCTAACCTAGCCTGGGAAGCCTTTTGAAAAAATGTTTTGGATTGAATTTTATGCAGTGACATTTGTTCCCTGTGTGAAAATGCACTAGCCAGCTTTGTTTAGTTATTTCTATGCCTCTAGTTAATCTTTTTCTTAGAAGTTATCCAATAGCTTGCATGCAAATTCTCACAATAACTCAGACTTATGTAATAGGCTTTCCTCAACTGGCTACACATATCTAAAATCTGCTCTTGTTTTTCTAAGGACTTGATATCTTCCCACATACCTATTATAGTCCAATCTCAAATCTGTTACCAATAAACTTCACCTTTCTTCTGCCATCAATCGCAGGCAGGATCTCTTCAAATGAAATCAGTTGCCCAGAACAACACCCAAGTGCTACATATTTTGAGGAACTCAGCATGACTCTTTGAAGTAAACAGGGGTAATTTTTTATTTTATTTTTTCAACTACATTGTGCCAATAGAAAAAATTCAAACCTTGGTGTGACAATAATATAAATGTGTTGAGCTCAATCCCATTCAACTACTGCTAATGTCAGAAGAAAGTTTCTTTGTATGAAAATTCTTTCTGTATCTTTGAACACTGGAGTGTGTACAGGCAATCGGGGTGGCTGTGCCGGTGGCCCTGTTAGGCAATGACAGCTGCAAATGGCCATTTATTCTGAAAGCCAAGCTGCTCATTCTTGTTTACAGAGAACATAGCAATTATTGAAAATTACTTTTCAAAATCTTATCTCAGACTTCTGTTTCTCTTTAAAAGACTAAATTCATTTAGCTTGTACAATTTTCAAAAGTATTTCCAGAATTAATTTGTATCTGGTGCCATTTTCCCCCCTAAGTGTTTCTGTCAGGTGGCTCTGTGATTCTTTTTGAACATTTAGTCCACTCTCCTGTCCACCCACATTTTAAAGACCAGGAAACGGATGCCTCAAGAATTCTGGCCTCCAGTTCCCATGGTTAGTAGAGTTGGGAAGAAGACCCGGGACTTCCAATTACAAATCCCACCTGAAGTGGAACTAAGTTTTCCTTCTAGAGAGTTTGGTTTAATCAGTTGCACACAGAAACTTGTTGCCGCGTTACATACTTCTATTAGATCCTTAAAACCTAAATATATGTGCATTATGTGTTTTGCACTTAAGAACACTTTTATTCCTCCTCTCTCAGTTCTCCACCTTGAATGAGCCCTGAGGATCCATTGAGCCTTCCTTATGTTAAAAAAAAAAAAAGAGAGAGACAATAGGCTCCAATGGAGTCACTTATGCTAAACCCACATCACCAAATTGAGACTTAACACCTAACCATTATAGTTTCAACCTCTCCCAGAAATGGAACCTTAAATCAGTCAATCTTGATTTACCCGGCCATCTGCCTGGTAGACCCTGCCTTCCCCTGACCCAGAGGAAAGTGACCCTGACACAACAGTCCACTCCTTGCTAGTAGCTTCCTTGTCCTGCCTCCCTCTGCCTATCAAAGTCTTTCATTTTGTTCAGCTCCTTGGAGTGCCTTTCTATCTGCTGGATGGGATGCTGCCTGATCACTGAATAAAGCCAATAAAATATTTACATTTACTCAGTTGATTGCTTTTAACACTTCTTCTTTCCTTTTCTCAAAGGCCTCCCTCTTCCTCTTCCTTCTGTTCCAGTCCTTTAGCCCTTTCACCTTCCACCTCAGCAATGCACTGGCTACTGAGGGGTAGCTGCCTCCAACCTCCCCATCACCCACCAGTTCATCCTAAACAGAACCAGCAAGAGATAACCTGACCGTGTTGATTCTTGGGTTCAAAAATGATACATGGCTACCCATACTGAAAACTGGGGTCCACAGATCTACTAGTAGAATGACTTACGGTAGTAACACCTCTTCAGGGATCTATTCATTTCTCTACAAACATTTTTAAATTTTTCTGTCTTCATTTTGACGATGAGGTGTAAAATTACACCTGGGTGTTTATAACCACGTGTTGACCGGTAATTTTAGCATCGCATTGGTTTTTGTGTTTACTTCTCTTCTATTGAATCAGTTAAAAAAACTAATGCAGTTTTTCTTAAACTGTAATTAGAGTTATAAGGGAACTTGGACTGAGGGAAATAGTGGAGCAAGTTTTTTAAAGAGGCTATTTAGACACAAAATGGCCATTTTCATAATTGAGCCATGTTTTACAGATTTTTTTGAGATTTGACTATAATTATGCCCAATGGTAGGAGATTTAAAAAAACAATTCTTTGTTGTTGAATGTATTACACATGTCCTCCTTTCCCCCCATTGACCACCTCCAGCCCACCCTCACCCCCCATCTCAGGCCCTCACCGCCCCATTGGTAAGAGATTCTTTTTGAATCATCTTCCCTATTAAAAGCCCCAATCAGATGGATGTTAGATATATTTTCAGTTTTCTGAAGGTCCCATAAGGCTTCGAGTTTATCAAGAGCTTTTCAATCAGTGGTTCAGGAGTCCAAAGATTTAAAAAAAAAAAATTAAATGTATTGGAGTGACATTGGTCAATAAGATCATATAGGTTTCAAGTGTACATTTCTATTATATGTGAACGGTATATAGCATTGTGTGCCCATCACTCACAGAATTGCAAAGCTTTATTAAATATTCCCCCACTGCTGCTCCCCACTACTTCCTCCCACTCATCTGTTCTCAGAATGTGGTGACTAAGATTCTTGAATTATAACGTACACTTTTCAGCAGAACAGTTACCCTCCTCCATTTACTGGCTCCTCGTGGCTATATTTCAGCTCTGGACCACTATGTTTCTTTTTTCATTTCCTTCTTGTTTGTTTGTTTTTTTGGGGGCGGGGGGGATTTGATGGCTTGCTTATCCCTTAGCAGGAATAGCCTTCTCATTTGTTATTTGCTATGTTCTTCCCTCCCCATTTTGCCTGCCTTCCAATTCTTCCTCCCCTTCTCTCTCTCTCTCTCTCTCTCTCTTACACACACACACACACTCTAGTGTCTGATAAATCATCATGTAGATAACTTGACTCCTAATTTCTATCCTATGTAACAACATCTTAAAAAATAAAAGCAAATATGAAACCTATGAACTATGTCAAGTACTCTGCTATTAACTTTCCCACACTGTCTGCTGACATATCTAAGAAATCCATCTCAGCCATTCAGGCAAAGGAGGGATTTCTTGGGTTCTACCTGCATATCACCTTCATTTCTCTCAAAAAGTTAACCCCTTATGTGTTTTATACCCCACGACTTCAGCCATGGGAGCAAGACTAACCACACGCATTCTGGCTGAGAGCAAAATGCCGGAGGGTGGCCTGTTGGCTTCACCTCTGCCAGTGTTGACACTGGAACTAATCAGCTGGAGCCAGGATATGGACATGTTAGTTTGTCTCTTTGTTTTTACTGTGGAAGCTTCCATGTGAACCCAGGTGAGGACAGGCAGGGAGGAGGAAGGAAAGAGGGGTTACCAGGAGAACCATCTTAGATATCCATTTCATACGTGTCATGGTATATGAAAACGTCAACATCAAGATGTCAATACTATTCCTAGCTTACCAATAAGGAAAGATTCTTGAAGAAGTAAAGACTCATAGATGACAAATGGTTGGTCAGATGGATTGCTGAATAAATCTACCCCAGTTCCACTAATACACAACAATGTTTGATTGGAGATGAACATTGAGTTTCTTTAATAAAGGAATTCTTAAGCAATTGTCATGCAATATTACACATAGAACTTCACTAACAGCCATCGTTTATTAAATTTTTGGTTGGAGCCCTAACCGGTTTGGCTCAGTGGATAGAACGTCGGCCTGTGGACTGAAGGGTCCCAGGTTCGATTCCGGTCAAGGGCATGTACCTTGGTTGCTGGCACATCCCCAGTAGGGAGTGTGCAGGAGGCAGCTGATTGATGTTTCTTTCTCATCGATGTTTCTAACTCTCTATCCCTCTCCCTCTCTGTAAAAAATCAATAAAATATATGAAAAAAAAAATTTTTTTGGTTGGAGCCACAAAGGACCTTAAGACATGATTCTCTCCTCCCCAAACCCTGCCAGAATCCCAGCTGCCTTTAATATCCACATAGACAACCTACATCCTACACCATAAGCTTTCAGTTCTTGGGCTACCTGAATTCCAATAACCTCTTCATTCTCTCACTTTCCACTCTCATTGCCATACCCCAGACATCTTATCACTCAAACTGCTCCTTTATAAATTCATAAATCCAGACTTTGTGCTCTCTGACTGCACTTCTCCTTACTCCAGCTCTCTCGGGTATCCCGCTATACCTGCCATTGTCTCATTGAGCCACACCTTCCCTCTTGCCTTAATGTCCTCATGTCCTCTCTTACCGCTCCACTCAGCTAAGAACAAATGTTTCTTCGTGTTAAATACTCCTCACCACTTTCTTGCAGCCCCTTTTTCCAAGTTCTTCACATCATGATTGTGCAGCATTTCCCCAACTGTTACCAACAGAATTGTTTGTGCTTTCCATTCTTTCCTACCCACTGGGGGGAAAGCACAGAAAAGACAGATTGGCACTCCTAAGTATCAGTCCCTGGGGTGTCCTGGCCCAATGCTCCACAGTGGCTATTTCAAGACTTTACTCCTTTTCTCAATCCATTTAGCCCATAGTTCCCTCTTGACTCTTAGCAGGTGACCTCACTTTCTATGTCTGAGGGAAAACAAAAGCCTTTTTATGATAATTCTCTTACCTTCCAACCTAAAAACCCCCGATCCCCATGCATCTTTATTAAACCTCTCTCTCTGGCTTCTGGGGACCACCTCCTCTCCTTCTCAGAGAGCAAAATCTACCAATTTTCTCTTTCTTCTGAATCTTTTTATTCTCTAACTCTTTTCCATTAGAATTGAAAAATAGTTCTACCCATAAAACAGGACAAAAAAACATATTTTTTTCCTTGGACTATTTCTGATATCTCGCCAGTAGAATATGAACTCCTTAAAGAGAAAGATGATCTTTTCCTAGCATAGTTCCTGCTCTTATTAGAAATATTTATTAATAAATATGTGCTAAAATTAAAAAATAAATGCACTCATTCAAATGCTTCAGTTGATAGATAAGGAAACTCCGGTAAATTTATTATCCAGGCTTATATAATGATAAACCAGGTTTTATTGGATATTTTTAAATCATAGGTGTATAATGTTCCCAACACTTTATTTAGTCAACTGATATAAGCATAGATATTCAAATACAATATATAACATGATTTATACATAGTTTGGGGTGCTTTTGAGATACACATTCTTGGAGCTGCTAAAGAATGACATTTTCCTTGCATGGATACAGTGAGATGGTCTTGGATTTAATAGAGTAAAGCAATTTCTAATAAGTAGCCGTCCTTAAAAAAAAGTCTATTGTCAACACAGCAGCCACAATCTTTTAAAATCCATGTCAGATCATGACACTCCTCTGCACAAAACTCTACAAACTTTCCCATCACAAACAGAATAAAAACTCGAGGCCTGGTCATCATGCCCAAGGCTCTCCAAGATCTGACCTTCCCTGTTGAACCCAGTCTCTCAATTCCTCTTATCAACCTGGACAAGCTAGGCTTGCTCCCTAGGACCTCTGTCCTTTTGCCTGGAAAGTTTATCCCCCAGGGAGCCACATAGCACACTCCCTCGCCTTCCTTTGCTCAACTGTCAACTTCTCAGTGGACTGTAGGAAGCTCTATATTAGAGCTTAAGTAAAGAATAGCTTCTCTGCTTGTAGGAAACAATTGGGAAGGACCTTCTCTTGTGGTGGCCGGGGGAAAGATGGCCACCTCCAGGGGCCTTGGAAAATTTCAAAACAGATGGACTTCTCCTGGAATGGCTCCACTCCCCCTCTGCCTCCTAATGCCTCCTTTCTCCATTCCCGGAAGCTACTTGCGAGGAAGCCAGTGTGCTAATACTTCTCTTGTGCCAGCCAAAGCCTCATGTGTCTGCCCCCTGTCAGACATTCCATATCCAAAGATGCCTTCCACGTGGCTGCTTCGTGCTTCCCATGCCCAGCTCAGATCAGGACCCAGGTGACCGACAGAGACTTGGCCGACAACAGCTGCCCTCTTACTCCAACAAGAATTGTTTGAGTTGTCTTATACCCATGGTGTGGGCAAGTGGGTTTACGATATCTAAATCCAGCCTACCACCAGGAATGCTCAGGACCTACTCAAGAAGGCAAATAATCCCTTCAACTAATATATACAGGGTAAAATAAGATCGTTGTTAGAGCAACAAATTTGACAGTAAAATAGTAGTCAAGTTTTCAGGCAAATTTAAATTGGCTAGTTGAAACAAGCGAATATTCTAGAAAAATTAATTGTACTGGACAAAAAGTGTTCCTAAAGTGTCAACTAAAATTTTTATTGGTACTTCATCTCATGATAAAATTGTGCACTATGTAATGAACCTAAAACAGTAATACTATAGAGCAAAAAATTAAAATGTAAAAGCCATCAAGACTACATTATAAAATTTTCAAAAGCCTCCTAACATTTAAATCAAAAAAGGGGGGTATAGTAGAAGAATATCATGTGAGGAAAAATAACCTCTAAGTAAATTACTTCTGGAAAATTAATACTTTAGAAAATTAATTGTAAGGCTAAAAGCAAGACACCCATGAAAAACACACAAGGTGTCAAAACAAGCCAGAGGAAAATCATTTGGGCAAAAAATGAAATAGGATCCCAAGTCAAATTTATAGAAAATATTCCTTTATTAACTTTTGGTCGAGAATATGTTTGTATATTTTCAGAAAACAACTCCGAGACCATGTGGATTCCAGCAACAGAGAGGAATCGACAGGACTACTCCAGCCACGAAGACAGAAGAGAAGCAGTCCAGAGATGGAAGACGCTGACTTGGTCTTCCCATACTAGCAGTTAGCAGCAGTGCATCACTGCAGGTTGCCCAGGACCAAACCAGAGAGAGTCGGACCTGCATTACCACCATTTCTCCACCATCCAGAACTGTAATGTCAGTGCTGACATGTACACATAAGGAACTGGTGGACATTGTAATTGGGTCTCAAAAGAACTGTTGGCCCAGAAAGAAACTCACTACAGACTGATTCATTTCCTGTCACCATAACCATTATTGCTTGTCTCATTTTCGCTTCTTATAAGTGTATTTCTAATAGCACATGATCTCACTCATCTACTGGAAATAATGAACAACATAGACTGATGATCAAGAACAGACCCAGAAACAAGGAGGCACGGATCAGACTGTTGGGCCTCAGAGGGAGGGTAGGGGAGGGTGGGGGTAAAGGGGAGAGATCAACCAAAGGACTTGTGTGCAAGCATATGCGCCTAACCAGCGGTTGGGGACAACTCGGGGGTGGGGGCATGTGTGGGGAGGGATGTGGGATGGGAATGGGGGCATGAGGACAAATATGTGATACCTTAATCAATAAAGAAATTAAAAAACAAAACAAAAAACAAAGATGCCTTCCATCTTGCTCTCTCCACATTCCTGCCCGCCCATAACTTCATTTTCCTCAGAGCAACTGGATTTGCTGAATGTACTAATATGTGGACACTGTAGGTCAAAAGTAGGCTGTGCTTATTCTCTGCACAGGTAAAAGATGAGTTTATGATTCCAAACAAATATTAAATTGGTAGATGGTATAAGGAAGCTATTTTTAACTAGAGAAAATCTTGTGGGGACCTGGGCCTCCTTTGGGACACAGTTGGAACCGTGACAAAATAACAGCAGCAAGTAGATGGATACCTTACTTTCAAAAGTTGGTCAAAACCTGATGTGTGAGGAATTGTTTTTAAAAGTGCCATAAAAGGCAAGTCATTGAAGCACTGAGCTTTTAATAGCAAGGGGTGCCAAATAATGTTATTCAGTTTCACATTTCACATAAATATTTTTTCAACTGTCATTTTTTTGTAAAACCAATACCATAGCATTTGAGCGTGCCGAGTCCTGCATTGCTTTTGGCTGAAACTGCTCATTAATTTCCCCGTGTAGTGTTTGGTGATCATGGCCTTAAGAATATGTTCTGTTTTTAAAGGAAATGTTTAACCATGGAGCAGGACAACTTATCACAGGCACTTAGTTTAATGTGGAAATCCAGCTGTTACTTTCTCTGGAAATTTAGTAACGACGAAGGAAGGTGAAGTGGCAGAATTGGATTCTGAACTCTAATTCATGGGCCAAACTGTTTTCAGAAGAAAGATCTCTGATTGGCTGAAAAGAGAGCTAAACACATGGTGGACAACCCCCAACCACAAGGCCAGAATTCACAGATAACTTCAGACGAACACTGCCCAGCCTCATCCTTAAGCTGTCGCTTGTTGGCCAACAGCCAGGGGAAGATATGTGGAACTCCTGGGAAGTGTGCCCAATGCAAGAGTTCAAAGCTTCCTTTCTGAACAAATTCCGAGTACCAGTAGATAAAAGGCCATCATCATTTTAGAAAAGGCGGAGGGGGTTTTGCTTAGTGGCCTGATCTCCAAATATTTCAGAATGTGCTGGTCTCCTTGTACCTATTATCCATGTCTATTGCCTTTAATCATCAGCTTTACCCAGGCTGCATTTGGGGGTGGGCTTAACAAAATATAATAGTGTTAGAAATTACAGAGTAGTCAGAACCAAAGTTTTATGTAGAATGGAACAGTTGTATATATAAACTCCCATAATGTAATTGTCCCCCAAATGATAGGATTCTGACTTGGCACATAAGCAGATTTCAGATGACTGTTGAAATGTATGAAGTTGGGAGGGAGCAAACTAACATTTCTTCACTCAAATTTAACTTATCTCAAGAGATTCCCTAACTTGTCCGTATTCTTTAAAGATGAGCCAAATACAATAACGCTCTATGATCGGTTGATGTTTGGTTTTAAATGCTTACGAGCAGCATTGGTGTAATATGTGAGAGAATCGGAGTGATTCTTTGTGAAGAAAGGAGGATTAAAGGAACATAAAATGACATTTTAAAACTTTGTCCTTCAATAGGAACTGTGTAAGCTCCTTGAGGAAAGTGGCTAGGTCTTTTTGGATGCTTTCCCTAGAGCCTAGCACAGTGCTTGGCAGGTTGTAAATGCTCAGTAAGTGATTGTTGAATGAACAAACAAACAAACAAACAAACATTGGGGGTTCACTTTTTAGAAGGCATAATATTTTGGGGTCCTTAGAGAAAAATCTTTGTGTTATTTTAAAACAATATTGAAAAGGCTATAAGTGTGGAACCATAAATCACTTAGAGAAGAACTGTCCTATAATTCTGTGAGAGGTTAGAACTGATGGTTGTGGGTTGAGGAGAGAATGGGGATGAGAAACACAATATGGTTTGAGTCAAAGCCCATTAAGTCACATTGAAATGAGAAGTTGGATAAGTTGGGAGTTGTCATGTGGTATCTTTTGTTGGTTGGGAAACTATTGAGAGCTCCTAAGTAGAGACACCTGGGATAAGGACTATAATTTCATAGCCTGGCCCTGGCAGGTATGCACAGGGTGCACATTAGGAGCAGGTCAACATCTTTTTGAGTTCCAAGGCCCTAGCTAAGAGTTCCCTAGGATCCCTGGAAAATGGCCTTGCCCTCACCAGTATCCGGATCCTGGGCAGATTTATGCCATGCATTCTCACCCACTCCTTTCTCACCATGACTGTTTGACCTGGAAACACAAACTGTTGGAGCCATTCCGGGAAGACCTAATCTAGACAGCCTGACATGGGCCTCCATCTAGCCGGTACTCGGTTTAGGTGATGCCTAAATATCCCATCTGTCCTTTGGATAAGTCTCTTCATGGAGCCAGTGACAAGACAGTTCAGGTCTGCCCACTTCGTTACCATCATTGTTTACCATGTGTGACTCACTTGGGTTCCTCAACATCCAGGCTTAGTGAATTGGTGGTACCTGGGACTCATCCTGTACATTTACATCTGAGCTCTGTATTCGCAGGGAGAATATGAACCTGAAAACTTGTGCATTGCCAGGGCCTACCGATGCCTTGGGGGAGGAACATTTAGTCCCAAATTATAGGCCATAGGTTGTCAAATACCAGCATAGACTTTCCAGGAGGCATTTGTCCTTCAAGTTGCAAAGCCATCATGTGTATGTATACACAGACTGTACACAGACCTCTCTCCAGCCTCACTTTACACACTTAATTTTTCTGCCTGTCTCCCCAACCCAACTGCAATAGATATTAGCATTTGCAATATAACAAAGCAAAAAAAAAAAAAGGTGTCAGCAGTGGTTCTTCTTCTTCTTACCATACTTTGATTTAGTCCTCCTGTCAAGAATGTCTCTGTTCATTGAGATTAGCCAAAGAACTTTTATGCATATATGTACAACCATTGGACACAGACAATAGTGCCGTGAAAGCCTGGGGTGGGGTGGGAGTGGGGTCAATGGGGAAACAAAGAGGATATCTATAATACTTTCAACAATAAAAATAAATTTAAAAACAAAACAAACAAAAACCAGGTGAGATAGTTCACCAGAAAAAAAGAAAAGAAAAAAAAAAAGAATGTCTCTGTATTAGAGAACAGACTGATGGTTGCCAGAGGGGAGGGAGTTGAAGGATGGGGTAAAAATTTGAGAAGTACAGATTGGTAGTTACAAAATAGTCCTGGGAATGTCAAGTACAACAGAGGATATATAGTCAATAATATTGTAATAACTACGTATGGTACCATTTGGGTATTGGAAACACCAGGGGAAACACTTTGTAAATGATATTATTGTTTAAACACTAGGCTGTATATCTGAAATTAACATAAAATAATCCTATCTAATAAAAGAGTAATATGCAAATTGACGGCACCTCCACCACACCCGCAAAGCCACGCCCACCAGCCAATCAGGAATGAGTATGCAAATTAACCCAACCAAGATGGCTGCAGCCACAGAGCGAGCAGGAGGCTTGCGTTTCCCCAGCAATGGAGGAAGCCAAGCTTCCTGCACACCCTGGCTGGCCGTGGACTCCACTCAAGGCTACAAAGTTTCAATTATAGAAGATAAATAAATCCCAACAAAAATGGCGGCGGCCACGGAGCAAGCAGGAGGCTTGGGTTTCCCTGGCAATGGAGGAAGACAAGCTTTCTGCCTGCCCTGGCCTGCCCTAGCCTCCGCTCAAGGCTACAAAGTTTCAATTATGAAAGATAAATAAATCCCAGATACCAGGGCCTCCGCTTGGGTCGCCGGGGGGCATGGCTAGCCTGAAAACCACCACAGGCCCCTTGCCCAGGCCACCCCATGCCCCAAGGGAACCCCCACCCTGATCTGGGACACCCTTCAGGGCAAACCAGCCAGCCTCCACCTGTGCACCAGGCCTCTATCCTACCCAATAAAAGAGTAATATGCAAATTGACCATCACTCCAACACACAAGATGGCTATCCCTATGTGGTCAAAGATCCTGCCCCCATGTGGACACAAGATAGCTGCCACAAAATGGCCAGCAGGGGAGGGACCAGGTCTGCAAGGGAGGGCAGTTGTGAGCGATCAGGCCAGCAGGGGAGGGCAGTTGGGAGGGACCAGGCCTGCAAGGGAGGGCAGTTGGGGGTGATCAGCCTGCAGGGGAGGGCAGTTAGGGATGACCAGGCCGGCAGAGGAGGGAAGTTGGGGGCAACCGGCCTGCAGGGAAGGGAAGTTGGGGGGGGGGGGACCCAGGCCTGCAGGAGAGAACAGTTGGGGGGGACCAGGCCTGCAGGGGAGGGCAGTTAGGGGCAATTGGGCTGGCAGGGGAGCAGTTAGGCATCAATCAGGCTGTCAGGGGAGTGGTTAGGGGGTGATCAGGTTGGCAGGCAGAAGTGGTTAGGGGCAATCATGAAGGCAGGCAGGCAAGCAGTTGGGAGCCAGCAGTCCTGAATTGTGAGAGGGATGTTTGACTGCCCGTTTAGGCCCAATCCCTGAAGGCCAAACCATCCTCCTCTCCTTTCTCATAAGAGGAGGGAATTATGTGCTCTCCCTTCCAATAAAATGTTCCAACTGAAGCGGGGTCCCAGATTGGAGAGGGTGCAGGCTGGGCTGAGGGACAACCCCCATGCATGAATTTCGTGCACCAGGCCTCTAGTATTAAATATAAACAGTAATTGAAAATTTTTAAAAAGAATGTCTCTGTATTGGCTGCAATTTTCTTATAAATAAATTGATCTTTTCCTAAGTGAGGTTTTTTGTTTGTTTGTTTGTTTTTAATACAGACCTTAATTTCTGTAATAACAAGGATGAGTGTTTAGCTTATTACATTTTGAAAATACATCAAATAGCCATGCTTTAAAGTACAAGAAATGTTGTGTTTGAATTCTTTTTTAGCCTTCTGATTGTCATTATTTCCAATTATCAGCCAGGTTCATGTCTAACCCTGACTCACCCAAAGGGTAGTTGAGGTGGAGGAGAAGACATCATTTTTCACATCAGTGAAGAGTAAGTTCTTTTTGCTAGGAACAATGCACCCTCCACAAAACTTAGGAACAGGCAGGAGCCAGTTCAGATCTTGATGTGGGAAGCTGAGGGCTTAGGGCATAAGGGAGAAAACTGAGTTCAAGTCACTTTTTTGGTTTTGTTCACTTAAGTTGTGAAAGAACAGGATTCTACTGAAGGTTCCATGTGGCGAAGTGTTGGAAATTCCAAGGATATTCTCAAAGAGCCTAAGTGCTGTGTAGCAGAAGAAAACTGGTTTTGTGTCAAAGCTGCCAGAGTTTTGGACATACTGCCATGGAGGGACAGAATACTGCTTCAGTAGAAAAACGATCTTTATATGAGAAAACACCCAGTAGGCCTTTAGATTCTATGAGTAAATTTTAGAGCTAGTCACAGTGAGAAAGGGAAAGAGGTTGGCTTCCTGGTAGATAAGAGAGAGAAAATGTGCTGATAGACAGTTTAGTGAGGAGGACTTTTCTCTAAGGAGAAAGATGGCCAGTGGGCAAGTCGTATTGCTTCAGATGACCGGGGCTGGGGGTGGAGGGTGGGTGTCAAAGTAAAGTGATGCCCAATTATCAAACTAAAGTAATTTCAAATCATCTCCTGCTTTTCTATATTGTGCTATTGTCTAAGTTTTTAATAATCTTAAATGTTAATAAAAATGTTAAGAATACCTTTATAGAACAACAAAAAAAAAGATATTAAGAAAAATTATGACAGATTTTGTAATGGAGAAAAGATTACTGAGGGTCCAGAGTGCCCTTCTGTCTTATCTCCAGCTTTCATTGTCTTTGAGCTGTTTTATAGCTAGCCTAGAAGTAGGAAGGCTACTGATTCTCATTCCATCAAAGTGCAAATTGTGTGGAGATGCAATTGATATTTCCATGCATCCTCGATAACTTTAGCTTTGATCTGTAAATTTTTTTCAGCATATGAGTTTGTATTTTTTTAAATTCTCATTTGAAACAATGATAACATCTTACTGGTTCCTTATTAATTAATAAGTTAAATAAAATCTTTGGCATATTTTCATTCTATGTTTATATGAGCATAATGATATAATCTTAAAAATTATCATTTTTAACATTTTTTATGTTTAAATTTTTTTTTAAATTAGAGTCTACATTCCATATTATTTTGTATTAGTTGCAGGTGCAGAGCATAAAAAAAATACCTTTTAACAAAGGAAAAGAAAGGGGAGAAGCAGGAACAGAAGAGGGAGGGGAAGGACCATAAGAGGGAAAATGGGGGCCCCACTTTGAGAAAATTTGTGCAGACTGTGATAAACAGGAAAAGGTAAATAAAAATATATTTTATAGAGGAAGGGAGAGGGATAGAGAGTTAGAAACATCGATCAGCTGCCTCCTGCACACCTCCTACTGGGGATGTGCCTCCAACCAAGGTACATGCCCCTGACTGGAATCAAACCTGGGACCTTTCAGTCTGCAGGCCGACGCTCCATCCACTGAGCCAAACCGACTAGGGCAAAATAAGCAAAGACTGAGAATATATTAGAAGTTAGAATTCATAAGAGGAGATGACCATTAAAACAAACACCCCTAGCTGGAGATTCCACGGGATTCTTGGGAGAATGTGCTAGAATTCACAAAGAAATAGTAACTTAAGACATTTATTTGAATATTAAAATAAAGAATAATCCCAGAAAGGTGCAAAACCTGGATACTAATAAGTAACACAGGTAAACAGATAATTATAATACAACTAGAGGCCCAGTGCACACAATTCATGCACTTGGGGGGTCCCTCAGCCCGGCCTGCACTCTCTTGCAGTATGGGAGCCCTTTGGGGGAATGTCTGACTGATGGCTTAGGCCCGCTCTCCACAGGAGAGAAATCAGACATCCTTAGTGCTGCTAGCAGAGGCGGGAGAGGCCTCCTGCCACCACCGCTGTGCTCGCCAGCCGTGAGCCCGGCTTCTGGCTGAGCAGTGCTCCCCTTGTGGGAGCACACTGTCCACCAGGGGGCAGCTCCTGTGTTGAGAGTCTGCCTCCTGGTGGTCAGTGCACTTCATAGTGACTGGTCGTTCTGCTGTTTGGTCAATTTGCATATTAGCCTTTTATTATATAGGATGTGATAACTGTCAGATTGGAGACATTGACAAGTTGTATGAATCTTAGCAAAGGCCCCTAAAGCTGCTGATTATATCAACCATAGTTTTATTTAGATTCCCATTAGCATTCATAAGTTAAATGAATTTTTCAGAAATAAATCATAAATATTTGCATCCACATCTATCTATCCTTCTATATACCTATCTTCCATCCATCCATCCATCCATCCATCCATCCATCCATCCATCCATCCAATCTATCTATCCATCACTTATTTCTATCATCTATTTATTATCTATCATATATATCATCTATCTATCTTTTTATACTTATCTACTTCCTTGCCTTCCTACCTATTCATCTACCTAGCAGGTCTTTTCTCCTCAGAATAACTCCCTCCATGTATTGACAGACAGAATTGCTTTCCAGGCATAGTCCAACATTGTCAGAGTAATTGAGGATCCCTTACTTGCCAATATGAAAAGATTCTTTTTGAATTAGGATAACAATGTCATTCCTGTGTCAAAGGAGGGAATGATGTGCTCTCCCTTCCAATAAAATGTTTCAACTGAAGAGATCTTATGAAAAGGGAGAGGAGGATGGTTTGGTCTTCCAAGGAGCTCCAGCCTTCCAAGGAGTGTCAGTGAGGGCAGGACTAGAGGAGCAGGAGTTACTGTATTGCTCTGCACAGGAAGCCTCAGGTCTTCCCCAGACTGCGGTCCTACCTCCTCACTTGTGCAGCCCTCACTCAATTTTCACTGGGAATTACTTCCCCAAAGTGACATTACCCTAGAGGTACACTGATGGAGCCCTTACTGGAGGGATCTCAGACACAAATACCAAAGTCAGAGGTGCCCTTATGCTCAGGTCAAATAACAATAAGTATGAGGTCAGACAGACCTATCTTTTTATCCTAGTTCCATGACTGTTTAGACTACAAAAAGCCCATTTAATTTCCCTGGAGATATCTCACATATGCAATACTGAAATAACAGTGCTAACCTGGAAGGCTTATTGATATATATAGATGATAGATAGGTAGGTAGATAGATAGGTAGGTAGGTAGGTAGATAGATAGATAGATAGATAGATAGATAAGTAAATAAACAGAACTTGGCATATGGTAGATGTTCCGAGTGATTTCCACTGCCCCCTACATGCCCTGCATGGCCAGCTCAGAATGATCTAGATCTGATATCCTACAGAGGGATTTTAGAAAAAGGAAAGATAAGATTTCTAAACAATAATTTGTGTTTGTTTGTTTGTTTGTTTGTTTAGGGACAAAACAAAAGAAAAAAAGGATTTGGGGCTTGGATTTTCATGTCTTTCTATAATTAGGTTTGTATCAGTCCAGGGGCAAATGTGTAGTTCTCAGGGGCAATGGACCTGGTTTCCTCCTCTGGAACCTCCTTTGGCCATATTACAGTAGCAAAGGCATTCTGATTGGTCAATAGTCTGCCCCCACTGGTTACTCACCAGCTCTCTGGCAAGGGTGCCAGGCTGTGGGAACTCTAACCTTTGAGCAGCTATGTAAGAGAATCACGAATGAAAGGGAGTAAGTGCAGTCTTTTGTACTCACTCTTCAACATTCTGAATTTGTTTGTGGCAGGTAGACTCAGCCTCCAGACTCTGTCACCGCATAACTAGTCATCTATGTGACTCCTACCCACAAAATTGCCTTTAGGAGGTAATAATACCTCTTCCTAACAAGTGAAGATGACTCAGTGTGAGTTGTTGGTCCCTGATTGTTTCCCTGTTATTTTGACTTACATAGCATAATGCCTTGGCCCTGGCAACATTCCTTTTGACATCACAGCACTATCTGTAAACACATGGCTATTTCAGAGAGTGGTATCAAAGCCAAGGCTTGGAAAAGAATTCCCAGAATGTCCCTAAGAAGGTCACATTTTAACAGGATTTTCAGGCATGACCAGGAGTTCTCAGTGTTTTGATTCCACTCATCCTTCACTTCAACACTTCTCAAGTGGCCCCTCTACATCCCTACTTTGGAGGGGTAAGAAATGACTGAGCCTACTGTGCTGTGGGGCCCCTGTTTGCTTGATATTTTAAGCACTCTGAAATAGGGATAGGATTTGACTTCATGCACTATTTATTTATCTGTTGCAGCCTGAGTGATTTGTGGTTATGAGAATGTACTAAATGGGGTTGTTTTAAAAAGAAGAAGAAGAAGAAGAAAAAGGAAGGTAAAGTCAGATTTCTGTGTGACTGGGTCTTTCAAAAACAGGGTAGGTTAAAACCCAAGACCTAGGATGCTTTCTTGCATTAGAACAAAGACCACAAAATTTGCTCTGAACTTGTTAAAGAGTGACAGTCCTTTGTCTATGCCCTGCTGGTGAATATTTTAAATCATTGAGATTTAAACAGTTGCCATAGGCAACATATTTCACAAACTATTAAACTCTGAAGGGAGGTGAAGATTGTAGAAAATCACATAATTGCTCTTCTTTGCAAAATAGGAGTATTGTCTCCGTATCTGTCTTGCAGGAATACTAAATGCTTTTTTATTCTCATAAAATATTTTGAGTTCATCAGAGAGAGAAGTTCTGGAAATACAAGAAGATTATTATCTTTTTAACATGTTAGCAAAATATGCCTTTTATTTTATTTTATTAAACCATATTTGCCCATGTGGATTCTCTCAAACTTTACACTCTTACTCTGTTGGTTCAGTTCAACTCCCTTTAAGTGAATTTTCATGTTTATTGCATTTTGTGAAAAATCAAAGCTGAGTTACGAATATGACAACTGTTTTACTACAGCTAACAAATGGAAACAGAAACAGTAGTTGTGTCCACTAGAAATTGTTCCCTGAACTCATGTGAATTATCTGGATTTCTTTCAGGTTTATCAGTTTCTTAGAGGCTCCGGAAAACCGCCCTTTGCTCCCTCCTTAAATAAGTAGGGTTTCTGTTATAATAGCCAAGTGAATCCTCAGGGTGCAAAGCAAATATGAACAATAAACAAAATTGCATACTCTATCATTTTCGGACAGGATTTCCCTTAGAAAGTGCCCAGGGTCCCTTAGAGAAGAGAGTGTGAACAGGATCTTATATTTCATTGGTGCACCAGAACCACGAAGATTAACGGTTGTGTTCTTTCAAAAGTGACTAAATTGTCTTACTTTCATTCTGGAGTAGCTGCATATAGTCCATAGGAATATTTTCTTCACCAGATATGGAGCCCCTGCTGTATTTCTCTTGGCACTTAATTGTTAAAACTTATAGGTAACACCGTGATAAATTATGGTAATAATACTTATATTATTATAATAACTAGAGGTCTGGTGCACAAATTCGTACATGGGTGGGGTCCCTTGGCCTGGCCGGCGATTGGGGCCAATTAGGGCCATCTCGCCCAGGCTGGCCGTGGGAGGTTGTCTGTGGGAGCACACTGACCACCCGGCGGGCCAGGGGGAGGGACCACAGGAGGTTGGCCAGACATGGGAGGTTGGTTGTGGGAGTGCACTGACCATCAGGGGGCAGCTCCTGCATTGAGCGTCTTCTTCCTGGTGGCCAGTGCACATCAAAGCAACCAGTCGACCAGTCATTCAGTCACTTAGGCTTTTATATATATAGATAGCCACCATTTATTGAGAAGTCTACAGCACAATGAGTAACACTGATGTATATTACCTCATTGTTTTTTTTTTAATTTTCAGTAATCCCACATAAATGGACATAGTTTCTGCATACGTTATTCTCTTTCTGATCAAGTGTGGGTCCACAAATCAAGTGAAGCACATTGCCATTCATTTGTGTCCTATTGCTTTGCCTCATTGATATATGAAGATCTAGTTGACCTCCTGGTGTATTGATTAGCTCAAGCATTTACAATTGTTTCTTGTCCGAGTCTTCTGATTTTATTCACCCCAAAGTCCCTGGTCAAATCTATTTTCTGCACAAATCCTTAATCAGTTTATGTTCATCTGCTTTTCTTTACAGCAACTTACTTGTTATTCCTTTATTCCTAAAGTGTGACATGTGGATGGAAGGGGAAATATGAGCTGGCTCTAAGTAATACACAGACAAACATTTTAATAGTGTTAATTTTATGTTGTTTATTACAAAAACCTAACTAGCATAGTAAATCTGTGATTTCACAAATATTGTTTCTGACAAAGCTAAATTTGTCAGTTAAAAAATACTAAATAAATGACAGTACAGTGGAGAATATGGTATATAACTTCTGAAGTTAAAGAGATACTGGGGAATATAACATACTGTAATACATTATTAAATTTTATTATATGGTCTAATTATTAGTATGTGTGAGTTTTATTTTACAGACAAGAGCATTATCATTATTGACTCACACCCACACTGCACACATTCACTCACAGACACACATACTCAGATACAGTTTTTTTCTTAGATGTTATTGATTATTAACATATGTGCCCTCCTATATTAAACATGTATGTACGTCATCTCAATTCTTTATTTTAACAATTCTGTGAGGTAGGTGTTATTATAAGCCCAGTTTATAGAAAAGGAAACTGAGAGTTAATAGATGTTAGGAAACCTGCTCAGGCATGCACAGTTAGTAAATAATGGAGTCAGGATTAAAATCCAGGTCCATCTAATGCCATAACTAATTTTATCACTATCTATATGTCCTCCTTCATATATGGATTTTCCTTAAGGTTAGAAACTATTCTCAAGTATTATGGTATCTGAAATGATTGCTGGAGTATCTTGGCTTTTCAATAAAGGTTTAAAAATCTACAACTTCTCAGAAGCAGGGATGGATTTCTTAAAAGGAAAACATTTTGCTACTTTAGAAGAATGTAAAATAAGTATCAGAAACTGGACTGACATTATGGCCTTCCCAGTAACAAGCAGCATATGTGTAAGTGCTAAGATAATTCTTTGTGCCTTCAATTATTCTCTAGAGAATGCTGATTGGGCAAACAAAAGCTTTCCAACATCTTCTTTGCTCCAACTTATATACATACACACACAACTCACACACACACTGCACACACACAAACTCAGATACACAGTTTTTTCCTTAAATGTTGAAAGGAGTTTTTAGGGGTAAAAAAAGCAGGTTTAGGGAGTATTAGGGACCAGAGGGTCCATGGGGGAGAACCTCAAGCTGGGGGCTGCCAGAAGGAATACATTCAAAGAATAAGGGGCTGGGAGCTGCCAGAAGGAATACATTCACAGAATAAGGGGCTGGGGGCTGCCAGAAAGCATACATTCACAGAATAAGGGGCTGGGGACTGCCAAAAGGTATACATTTACAGAGTAAAGGGAGAGAAATCCACCCACTCACAGAATAAAGAGGAAGGCCACAGGGAATAGAAAAACGAAAGGGAGAAAAAGAGGGGAACCCCACGTGAAGCTGCTATAGTGACCAATCAGAGGGATATCAGGACACAAAGAACTGCAGCCTTTATAAACCTTAGAAAAGAGGGACTTAGTGGGTCTCTCCCCCATCCCCACGTGGGAGTCTGTGCTTGTTTCCCAATAAATTTCCACCTTTTCCTTTACCACCTTTTGCCCGAGGCTTCATTCTTCAAATCCCCCTGGACAAGAACCTGGGAAATCACTCACCTTTGCATCCTGCCCAGAGGAAAAACCACGTGTTCCAGTTTAATTTCTGCATTTCAATGTCAAGCCAAAGTTGTGTTTCAGGCAACCTCATTCCGGTATAACTGATTTTGGGGGGCATCATTAATTTGGGGGCATCATTAATTGGCTGATTTTTGGGGGGCATCATTAATTAGCTGATTCTGTGGAATACATTCACTCTGCTAACTTTTCCATTCTGTTGCTAGAACTACGACTACTAATTCTCTCTATACTAAACAACAAATTCAGAACATCACCCTGTTAAAATGTGTTGGTTAAAAAATGAAACAAAACTCCTAAAGCCAGATTGACTTCATTTCAAATTCTTTTAGTTTTTAATAGAGAAAAATCTTCTTTATATTTTATTGATGAACTCTTGAGATTAATTTGGATTTTTGGTACATGGCATTCTTAATTATTAAAATAGGTTCATTATGGTGATTATGGGAAGAAAATGCCAACCTATTTTCCCCAAGTCATTGCCTTAATTTTAGTTGGAAACTGGAAGCTGAGTTCCTCTTCGTTAAGTAGTCAGTAGCCCACCCCTCTGGCCCTAGATGTATGTAGGGTAGGTTTTCCAGGAGAGAGTGAGCTGACCCATTCCACAAACCAGGAGATTTGAGAACCCATATTTCAGTTCAACTGAGAAGGCAAAAAAAAAAAAAAAAAAAAAGCTGATGCCTCAGCTTAAAGACAGAAGGAGTTCCCTCTCTCTAATTCATGGGAGGGTTAGCCTCTTTGTTCTATTCAGACTTTCGACTGATTAGAGGGGCCCACTCTAGAGAGAGCAATCTGCTTTACTCTCAGTCTACCAATTCAAATGTTAATTTCATCCCTAATACCCCCACAGACACACCCAGAATAATGTTTGACCAAATATTTGTGCAGCCATCAAGAATACTTTCAATATTGTGGTGCAGCAAGTTTAGAATCCATATCTCCTAATTCTTACCCCTCCAAGTTTGCAGAATGTCCCTAATACTTAGCAAGTTCTATGCTTCTACGCTTCTTTTAGGCACCTTCCAAATGCTAGGCCCTTCTTAAGGAATCAATACATGTTGCTAAAAAAATTTTTTAAGTGCCAAGGACAATAAAATCTTGAAGGAGGAAGAAGGGGATAATGGACTTCAGCAGCTCAACTTCTGTTTTCTGTAGACTCATTATAGGTGTTAAGAAACTAGACAGAGTTCCTTGAAGACAGAAAAAATGGGACTAGTAGAGTGCATAACTCACTGTAAATAAGTAATAAATGTCTATTGTATTGAGGGTACTAAGGAGTGCTCTGAAAAGGTACATTGTTTCCAACTCCTCAGATTTCTAAACATTTCCATAGTTATTAAAATTAACTGGTAAAAAAGAAAAAGAAAAAACCATAATCACCAAGAGTTATTATGTATATATATAAAAGCCTAAATGACCATCCAACCAGTAGCTATGATGGGCACTGACCACCAGGGGGCAGACGCTTAATGCACAGGCATGGAAATATGGAACAGATTGATTAATCTCAGAGGGAAGAGGGGAGGGCGAGGGGCAGGAAGAGATTAACCAAAGATCTTATATGAATACTAGAGGCCCGGTGCATGAAATTCGTGCACGGCGGGGAGGGGGCCAAGGGAGGGGTGTTGTCCCTCAGCCCAGCCTGCAGTCTCTCCAATCTGGGACCCCTCAAGGGACCTTCATTTTTTCCTTCAAGAGTGTAGTGGAAAAACCCTAGATCACCTTCTTGGATTCTTATAACCCAAATTACCAAGAACACTGCAAGTGGTGGCCTACAGGGAGCTTAGCCAATGAGTTGTCAGAAAAGGTATTTACTCTCAAACTGGTTTGGCTCAGTGGATAGACCATGGGCCTGCAGACTGAAGGGTCCCAGGTTTGATTCCTGTTAAGGGCATGTACCTTGGTTGGAGGCATATCCCCAGTGGGGAGTGTGCAGGAGGCAGCTAATGGATGTTTCTCTCTCATTGATATTTCCAACTGTCTATCCCTCTCCCCTCTTCTCTGTAAAAAAAAAAAATCAATAAAATTTTTTTTTAAAAAAGGTGTATCCTCTGCAGCTCATGCAGCCCCTGGGTTGTGTCCACTGGGCTAGAGGCCAGCAGCCATCCCCCTGTGGAGGGCGCTAGGCTGGGGGCATGGACACAAACCGCCACTTGGTGCTGGAGCTTGGAAAGCCTATGGGGCGGGGCGGGAATATCCCTGTCTCCAAACGCCCCAAAGCCAGCAGCCAGCCCCACCATGGGCCCCAGGCTCGAGGCTTGCAGGGACCCCTGGCAGTATGCAGCAGTGGCCGCCAGGGTCTCGGCACACCCCAGAGGCCAGCAGCCAGCCCCCAGTCCTGGGAGCCTGGCTGGGGGCATGGCCCCAAACCGCCGCTTCGTGCAGGAGCCTTTGTAAGCCGCTGGGGGTGGGGCTTGGCGCCTACACCCATAGGCTTTGAGTGGCCAGGGGGCGTTCTGGGACCCCTGCTGCTCAGGACCTAAGCACGGGCCTACAGGCTAGGAGCAGCCTGGGTCCGGAGGATGTTTCCTGGACCCAGGCTGCTCAGCGCCCGCATATGCAAATTAACCGCCATCTTGTTCACTCTGATTGGCTGTGGGCGTAGCGAAGGTGTGGTCAATTTGCATGTTTCTCTATTATAAGGTAGGACTAGATGCCTGGTGCATGGATTCGTACACATTGAAAGGAAATTAATTAGAAGGTGGCCAGTGGGGCAGGACTGGGCGAGATGGGCCTGACACGCCCTGGAGCCAACCTCCTGCGGTCCCTCCCTGGCTGGCTGCACCTGGGGTGGTGCCATGGCTTGAAAGGCATCTGTGAAGTGAGCAGGGTCCCTCTGGCAGGTGGGGACACTCAGCCTGGCCTGCAGGGATTGGGCCAAAACTGGCTTTCTGACATCCCCCGAGGTGTCCCAGAGTGCAAAAGGGCACTCTGCAAAGTTGCTATTGTACCGTGTGTGGAACGCAAACTCAAGTGTGCAGTAAATCAGATTTGGGGCCGACAGTGCCCTAGAAACAACATAACCCATGGCCGAAGGTGGAATCGCGTGGCCCATGAGGAATCGGGCTTCTTCCTCTCTGGTTTCAGGGTGTGTCACCCGAGAACCGCTGCTGCCAAGTCACTGCAGCTCAGCAGCTCCTGCATTGAGCGTCTGCCCCCTGGTGGTCAGTTCACGTCATAGTGACTGGTCAGACAGTCGGACACTTAGCATATTAGCCTTTTATATATAGAGAGAGGACTGGTGTATGGATTCGTGCACCAGTGGGGTCCCTTGGCCTGGCCTGCAAGGATCGGGCCAAAACCGGCCCAGTGAATGGATTTGTGAACCCGTCCCTCGGCCTGGCCTGCACCCTCTTGCAATCTGGGACCCCTCGGGGGAGGTCGGACTGTCGGTTTTGGCCCGATCCCTGCAGGCCAGGCCGAGGGACCCCACCGGTGCATGAATCTGTGCACTGGGCCTCTAGTAAGTTAATAATACTAAAATAATAACTCCAGACACACGATTGCTTTCAGAATGACCTTCAGTACTCTGTTCCAAAGAGGATAGTTTAAATACTTCCTCATGTTCTAGAAAATGAATGGGCATAAAGGGTTTTGAGGATGAACTATAGCAATGTTCTGCATTTTCTTCCCCACTGCCAAAAAATGTTAATGCCTTCTGGTGTTCATGGCAGGGAAAATAAATGCCCTTTGTCTTTCTCCTTGTCAGATACACACTCAATCATTCAGAACCGTTGGAAGTAACTTGCTCTATTTTTGTTCCTGCTTTTATGAGCATGGAATCTCTCTTTAGAACCTGGCTTTCTGTTGAAGAGCCACATTGCAATATTGTTAATTCATGATAGTCATTTGCACATGCATCTCATGGTCCTGAGGGACCCAAGTCACTTTGGGGAAGCGATGCCCTCCCCTTTATTTGGGCATCAGTCAGAAACTGGGATTCCTTCTTTCCTGAACATCCTACTGGACATATGACACTAAGTGTCAAAACTATTTTTTTAAGAAAAATGAGTGTACAGTACGTATTCTGTACAGGCAATAACCTGGTGTCTCACATGTCAACAACATCTGCTACCCCAGTGTCTTATAAAAGATCCTTTGTGAAACTAGTAGTGCCATAATCTGTCACACTGCCCTCTGCTGGTGTGGCCTGTACTTACTCATACAGAAAATGAAAAATTCTCTTAAGATGTTAGGAAGGAAAATTTCAGAGTCCCCCTTTGGATTTGACCATTGATTACAGCTACTACAATGTAATCCACAAGTCTGTTCAAAAAATACCATTTATTCAATACTTATAGAGCATTTACTCTTTGCCAGGCAATATAGGCACTGAGACTATAATGATAAAAAAAAAATCATGTTCTAAAGAAGTTTCCAGTCTAGCAGGAGGAAGGGTCTGGTAAACTAAGTAATTATAGAAAAGGTTAAAATGCCCAAATTGGATAATGAAAATGTTGGTAGTCTTCTTGACTGTGACTATAGATCCCACTTGTTTTGTACATAGGAGAAAAAGACCTTATCCTGGTCTTGATGCATTTACCACAAATATTTGGTACTGTAGAACTGGGACACCAGATTTCCTTTAGGTGCAGGCCTATACCATTGTTTGAAAGATTAATGCTTAAGGTTGTCTGTCCCACAATTTAGACATGTAGATATCATGTGGTGAACGGTTAGGCTTAATGTTTCAGTCCATAGTTACAGAGACATTCTATTTTAAGATATGTTCAGAACAGCAACACAATTTCTGATGCATTTGTATTCTGTGCCTTCTGACCACTATTTCTTGCTTAAACAAACCACATTAGCAATATAGCTTGATTGGTTAATGGTTAAAAATAAATGAATCATTTGCAATAATATCAAAAGCATGGCCATAATTTAACCCAAAGGTCTTTGAGGTAAATGTAGGAACACAGGTGATGTGAGATCAGAGTAAGATTGAGACTGAGCAAGTAAGCGAAGGTCTGAGATGGTGACTGGGGAGGAGTCCTCATCTTTAACTATACTTTGCAGGTTTGGAGCTGCAAGTCAGAATCCCCGGGGCCACTGTTTCTTCCTGGTTATCTGACTTTTCTGGAGTTGTAATAATTGCCACTCCGTGGGATCTTGGACCAAAAGCATTGGTTAACTGAGTCAAAGGGATTTTAGTTTTCCACTCAACTGTGCTTGTTCTATGATAATAGAATTCAATTAAAGAAAATTTCAATTTAAAAACTTTAAACTATGAAACCATTTAAAGCAATATAGTTGCTTTAAATGAAGCAATATAGTTGCCTGGGCATCTTTTCTCACTAATAATCAACTTGCAGTAATCATTGCTTAGTTCAAAATATTTTTCTCTTATACTGGAGTAGAATATACCTATCTAACTCACCCTGATATTTTTTGTTTTGTTTTATTTTATTTTATCTTAGCATGTGGTTTCAAGATCTCTATAACTGTCTTTTAATAAAATCTTCACATTCAATTTTTTTCCTTGGTTCTGGATTTTTCTTAAGTAAAAAACTCAGTAACTTCAAACATAATAAGAGGAGGTATTAATGTGCCTGCTTAATACACTTACTTAGTTCTCTTAGTTCTAAAATGTTCTAGTGTATTCCATGGCATTTATTTTTGTCTTCTTCACTATAGCCAATAAATAAAAGAATGAGGGAAAGGGCAAACTTTAGAAAACAATACACTTGTGGTAATCTAGTTTAAACAATTTATTTAATCATTTATTTCTATTATAGAAAAAGATTCATACTAAAATGTATTAATAACCCTTTTGCTATTCCTCAGTAATAGAGCTTGCATAGGAGGATCTGCTGTTGTAGGAGAGATGCTGAGACTGAGAAATGAGACTTATTCTGTGGAGAAGTCATGCTTCATTACAGATCTACCATAACCAACCAAAACTTCTCACTGACTTCTAGCAAGAAGTATACAGCAGGTGAGAAATGTTTGTTGAATTAATAGTTGAAGGAATGAGTAAAGCTGTTCCTGTACCTTGTATAACCAAGGCCTATTTCTTATCCAACGTCATATAATTACTTATTGAAGAACTCAGCAATGAAGCCCAGTTTCCTGACTTCTAGCAAATATGTCCCCAGTCTACCACTCACCTACGTGAATAGGAAGAAATGTCACTCAGCTTTCACAATCAGATTTGAGTGGAAGGGTGGATGATTGGCCTCTTTCTTTTCCATTCTCTCTTGTTTTTATTTTTTATTTTTAGAAATAAAGTTTTATCTATTATGGTTTAGGAAGAAAGTAAAAAGTGAGAAAGGTGGACATTAAGAGAGTAAGGCATTTAAAAATTAGTAAAACTATATAAATCTATTTCTTAGATTGGTTTATATTTAACAAGAAACTGAAATATAGTTTATCATATTTTCTACACCATAAAAAGTAGAGCTATTTTTAGACTACTTGTGATCTGGAAAATAGAGGATTTTATAATGACTGGCCTGCCCACCAGTTTATTTCACCCATGAAGGTGGTGATAGTCAGTAACATATTTAGTATATTTAAGGATACCCATAAATCCACAACTCAATTTAGTCTTGAAAGGTAAAATCTTATAAATAGAGTGAAAAAAAAATCTCAGAATCATGAATAACAGATGAGGTTAAATTACTTTTAATTTATTTAAACTGAAAAATGTCCTTCTAAAAACAGACTTAGACCATGGGACCAGTAAAGAACGTATCTGAAGGATCCGCTCTCAGAAATAGCCAGCATAACACAGGAAATGGGATCCTTTTTTGGACATGTAGTGAAGACTCAAGTGCAGGTACTCTGACATTTGCTGATAAAGTGAAAATGACTAAACATTTATCTGGATTAGGAGTTTAACAAGGGGAGGAGAGCAAGCCAGAAATGATCTACAGGATAGGAATGAAGACCAGCTTTCTTTTTTCAAGTGCTTTTCAAATCTGTGTATTTCTGTCTCTGATAAAATAAATAAATATTCTCCAACACTTGGAATTATTTATATTACTGTGGCCCCTGTGTCATCTACTCATGTTTAAAATCTCTTTTATTACACCCAGGTTTGTTTTTTGTTAGGATCATTGCCTTTCTCTATCACTATGAATTTTCAAATTTTGTTTTAGATGTTCTAACTTTTTTACTAAAAAATCATATTGAATGAGACTCCTTAATATTTTCATCCAGTGGAATACGAGAAATACAGCAACTCACTGAGGTGCAATTCAAAGCAGGGACCAAGGCAGATGATTTATATCTCAGCTTGGCCACTTGCCCAGATCTTTGACCTTTGGCCATGGCTTAAAAGTTTGAGACTAAGTTTTCGTATCTTTAATAGAAATGTTAAAACCCAAATGAGTTGTTAGGAGCATTAGATGAGCTAATCTATGCAAAACCTTAGTTCAGTAATTGGTCCTTAACAAATTGAAACAGGAATTTTGGGGGTAAAATAGGACAGGTTTAGGAAATATTAGAAATTTTGGAAATTAGGGAGACCATGGAGGAAGCTCAGGCTGCAGAGCAGCAGAAGGTACATTTCCATAGAATGAGGGAGCTGGGAACAGCAAAAGGTCTATATTTACAAAATAAAGAGAAGGAAGCCCTTCATTCAGAAGGAGAAGAAGAAGGGAATAGGAAAACAGTAAGGAAGGAGGAAGGGAGAAACTGCACATGTCCCATGTGAGACTCAACCTTTGTAACCAGTCTAAGGGAATAGTGACCAATCAGAGGGGATATCAAGGCATCAGGATCTGTAGCCTTTATAAGCCATAGGGAAAAGGAACTCAGTGGGACCCTTTCCCGCTCCCTACTTGGGAGTCCGTTCTGTGGGATTCTTTCCTTCTCCCCATGTGGGAGTCTGTACTTGTTCTTCAATAAATCTCCATCTTGCTATACCGCTTTCTGTCCGTGGATTAATTCTTCGATTCCAGAGGACAAAGAATCTGGGTTCCAGTCCAAAAATTCCTTATCAAAATGTTAATTATTATTATTTTATTTTATTTTCTCTACAGAGAATCTGACACACTCTGGAGTTAACTTAAGGTATTGGGTGAGTAGGCAAAAGTGCAGTGTTCTTTCACAGCCCTTAATGCTGAGAGAGAGAGAGAGAGAGAGAGAGAGAGAGAGAGAGAGAGAGAGAGAGAATATCTTGAAACGTCTCTTAGTTTTCAGGGTACAACTTCTGAATATTCTTTTGTTTCTACAGTTATCTCTACCTTTTGGCTGGCTTTATTTTTTCCAGCCACCTCTCTTCAATCTGTCCTTAGCTCTCTTGTTTCCTTCTCCACATTGTCCCTGGGTGATCACATCTACCCATGCCCATTGTCTCAACACTCACATGTATAATAAAACACTCAAATTTCTTTTTCCAGTTCTCCTGAGCTTTAGATTTATATTCCAGTGACTCGTTAGGGATCTGACTGAATCTTTTCAAAATTAACATTTAAAATCCAGACACATTATTTTACACCCCTCTCTTGGATGCTAACATGTTCCTCCTGAGTTCCTTTCATTGGCCAGTAGGATCATCAGCTACCCTAAACCTCTATCTTAATAACTTCATAATCAAGCTGAACCTGAACTTCTAAGTCAACTCACCTATCAACTCTACTTCTAAATCACCTCTCGTTTTTTTTTTTTTTTTTTTTTGTAGGGATGTTTTATTGAAAACCAACACAAATTGATTCCAAAACTATTGTCTACAATGTTGTTCTTTACTAAAGTTTTCTGGTGGAGAAAGAAAACACTTTGCATAACTCAAAGAAATATATTCTTTCTAAATTTCCAGTCTTCGTGGCAGCTGCCTGATGTCTCCGCAGCTTCTTCCTCTTTTTCGTTCTATCCGTACAATCACCCCAGCCTCGTTCACCATTCTGGATCTTTTTCTCTGGGTGTCTTTCTCATCTTATCACATGCCCTCTCTATACTTCAATTCAGAAATTATAGTTATAACCAGTCAATAAAACAGAATAAGAAGAAGAATAAAAAACCAAAAATTACTCTAGAAAGCAATGTTATTTGGGAATGAATGGGTAAATAAAGATAACAGGATAAAAATCTTTAAGTTTCTTTTTTTTTGGCCCCTCTTATACCAATGGACCTTATAACTTGACATTGTTGTATTCTTTACATACTGAACTCTCTAGTTGGAATGTTCTTCCCTTGCCCTGGGCTTCAGGATCAGTTTTTCAGCTTCACCTACTCATCCCTTGAGGTTTAGATTTGAGATGCCTTTCTTTTTCTTTTTCTCTTTTTTTTTTTTTTGGCTGAAGCTTTCACCAAATCCCCACCCCCAATACAATAAATGACTCTATTTTATGTATTCTCAAAGCACTTTGAGAACACTAATTATTCTTGTACATTCTCTTCCACTAGAATGTAAGTTCCTCAAAGATAGAAATCCTAATTTAGTAAATGATGATTGAGCTTTTACCATGTGCCAGGGTGTGATCAAAGTGCTTGAAAGTCATCAGTGAACAAATATGAAAATATCTGCCCTTCAAGGAACTTGCATCTTGGTCAAGGGACACAGACAATAAACAATAGCATTCGAGCCAGAGAGAAGATTGGAGACATTATGGGAACTATATCATAGAGTTCCTTGAGGGCAAAAAGGCTTTGGCTTTTACTCAACATGACATGAGAAGCCACTTCAGGGTATTAAGCACAGACTGACATTATCTGACTTACAAGGATCCCTCAGGCTGCTATGCAAGAACTGACTATAAGGGAATAGGGATGAGAAACAATGAAACCTATTATGAAGTGATTATAGTAACTGAGATAAGATGGTGGTGGCTAGGGCCAGGGAAATAAAATTTCAGATGGTAAAATGTGGTCAGATTCTGGATATCTGTTGAGGGTAGAGTCAATAGGAATTTAAGAAAGGGGAATCAAAGATGACTTCTAGAATTTGGTTTGAGTAACTGGGAGCTCAGGCTTTCTGTGAAAGTCTTTTTATTTAAAAAAGACTTGGAATAAAGTAAGTTTGAGAGTATTAGTATCTCTGTTTTGGACATGGTGAATTAGAAGTTTCTCTTCAATATCCAAGTAGATATATCAAATAGACATTTGGGTGTTTGAACTAGTAAGGGAGAGAAGTCTAAATTGGAGGTAAATATTTGGGCATCCTCAGTGTGTAGATGGATTTTAAGCCACATGACTGGATGAGAGAGCCACAAGAGTGAGTGTAGAGTGGACCAGAAACCCTCCACCATAAACTGGTCAGGACACAGGGCAAGTCAGCGAAGGAGACAGAGGAACCACCAGCAAGGTGTGAGGAAACTGGCGAGTGTCCTGGAAGTAAGTAAGATAACTCTATCAGTCAAGAACTGATCATAAGATGTGGAACTGAGAGACAGCAATTTCTGTAGAACAAGGAGGAGAGGAGTTGACAACTGTGAGTGTTAACAGACCCTTTAAGGACATTTTCTCAGGGGAGCAGAGAAATTGGTTGGAAATTAGTTAGAGGAAGTATGTTGAGAGAAATATGTTGGTTTGTTTGCTTCCTTGTTTGTTTTTAAATGAACGTATTGTGTGTTGATGGGAATAATCCGAAAGGAGGGGTGGAGTTGGATGAAAAAGAAGAGAAGTGGGAAAATTCCTGGATTGACATCTTTAGGAAGTTGAGAGGATATAGACCCTGACATAAGTACTGGCTTCATTAGTTTACCTGTATTAATAGGATCAAGATTTATCTCTTTTTCCTGAACAAAAACAATACTTTATTCATGGTTGGTGTTCAATGAGTGTGTATGTAGGTGTTGACTCAGTTATTTATGTAGAAAAGAAAAAATACATACTCTCTTATATTTCTCTTTTTCCCACTCTCTTTTACCACTAGAGGCCCGGTGCACGAAATTCGTGCAGTGGGGTGGGGGGTGGTGTCCCTCAGCCCAGCCTGCACCCTCTCCAATCTGGGACCCCTTGGGGGATGTCTGACTGCCGGTTTAGGCCCAATCAGGTTCGGGCCTAAACCAGCAGTCGGACATCCTTCTCACAATCCAAGACTGCTGGCTCCCAACTGCTTGCCTGCCTGCCAGCCTGATCACCCCCTAACCACTCCCTTGCCAGCCTGATTGACACCTAACTGCTCCCCTGCCAACCCGATTACCCCCAACTGCCCTCATCTGCCAGCCCAGTCGCCCCTAACAGCCTTCCCCTGGTCGCTCCTACTTGCCCTCCCCTGCAGGCCTGGTCGCCTGCAACTGCCCTTCCCTGCTGGCCTGATCGCCCACAACTACCCTCCCCTGCTGGCCATCTTGTGACGGCCATCTTTGACCACATGAGGGAGGCCATCTTGTGCAAGGTCGTGAGGGTCAATTTGCATATTACCTCTTTATTATATAGGAAGGATATTATACTGTAGTTCAACCCATTAGTTCGCCTAGCATTTTCATAATAAGAGAAGAGAGGTAGCAGTAGAGGGGAGAGTGAGGGAGCTAGAGTGATAGCAAGAGCAAGGAGAAAGGAGCAAGAGATAGAAAGGAGAGAAGGGGAAAATGAGAGGGGAGGGGAAAAGAGAGAAAAGAGAGAGAGAAGAGTTGTGAAACTTCGTGAAACTATTATTTTATTTTTTATTTTATTGTGACTAATAAAAGCTAAGCAGTGGGGGGAAATGCTGTCTCCACTGTACCACACACCTGTAGCCTGGCAGTTTTCAGGGTAACCTAGTTGTAAATCAACCAAAGTCCTTGTCTGGCGGCTTCACTGGGAATAGAAGGATGGTTTTCCTGCCCACTTTCCCTCCCCCTCTTCTGATGCTGCAGTGTTTTCCTCTCTTTGGCTCTGTTCCTACGTTCCCAACTATCTGTCCACTCCCACACATGGGGACTGATTTCCCCTGTGGGACAAATTTTTTATTTTCCTTATAAAACTTTAATGTAATTTGTGTTTCTAAATTAGTTCTCTTTCTGTTCCATGTCTAGATAGCCAGTTCTAAACACTGGTGAGAACTGACCTAGTATAGAAGTACACTCTAAACTTCTCTTCCCAACATATTCTAATAATCAAGTATCTTCAAAACCACCTACTAAACTACCTTCAGAATAATTTAGTAACAATTGGTATATCTCACCGGTCAGCAATGTTCCTGAGTTTGATAACTTTGGGAGCAGGACTGAATGGCACACGGGAAGTCTGGCTGCTCTGGGAAAAGCCGTCATCCCTCTGGTCCCTCCACGTCAAGGGTGCAGGGTCACCATGGATTCCACAGAAGAGCTGGTCTGGGCTATTTTAAGATTTCCCTAATTCAGGGATTCTGAGACCAGCATTTATTTGGCTTGGAGAACACAAGCTGATGCCAAGCTTCTATGGATCTGGAACTTTCTCTTACATATTTGAAAGCTACAGATTCTTGCCATATCCTTATCTAATTTCTGCAATGAGGCTTGCACGCCCCATATTTCAGTCTCTCAACTGTCACTCCAAAGCTGAGGTTCTCTGTTGCATTAACCTTTGATATCCTATGTGCGTATTGGAGATGACAGTCAGAGCCCCTGTTGAAGAGGAGGGCAGGGTGCTGTGCCCTGGGGGCCCTCCTGTCTCTGCACTAGACAACTGACACAGTAATAGTTCCATAGGCTGAGCAGGGATTTCTGACAGGATCTAGTACAAAAGGACCAGCTGGCCCAATCCCTATACCATTCTTGTATTTTAACTGGGAAATATTGACATACTGAGGCAGTTGATAATGAGAGAGAATCTGAAGTCATGTTGAAAGCCAAGGTGGCCAGGGAAGCCATCTTGGTCATGAATGCTGAGCTCATGGAAAGCAGGAATTATGGATAATCAAAAGACACCAGTTTGTAGAAAGCCAACTATTAACCTACTTAAGAGAAGCATTGCTGCCTCGGAAATGAAAGGGTTAACTGGCCACCAAGGACAGACACATATATTTAGGGTCTGAAGGTTACACAATTCTAATGGTCTTATATAAGAAGAAGAATACAAAATTTTAAATACAAAATCACTTGAGACTGTCCCAGATTCTTGGTCAAGATCCAAGCCAGTCATAGGTCTCAAAGCTTGATCTCTATTGAATTCACAGAAAACCCACCCCTGCTAACCATTACACAGGCTTGATTTCTAATGGTGTTGTGACATTTTTTTCAAATTGGTGAGCTTCCTCAGAAGAAACACCATTTAGCTTGCGTGAGGTGTTTCTTTGCAAGAAAAGCCTGATTCAAACACGGAATGTGTACAACTACACTGATAGCAGGTTAGCAAATCAGTAGATGCATTTATTTATCTGATCACTGGTGCAACAGAGAAAACATTGAACCCACTAGTGAGAAACTACTAGATTTCTAGGTTTTCTCTCCCATTAGCAATGTATTTGAAGTCTCCATTATTGTAATGCCCAGTCTTCTACGCTCTTGAAGTTACAGTCTGATGTTATAATTACTTCTTATACCTTCTTTATTCTCTTAGAATTCAAGTGTACTATAGTATTAGAAAAGGGCCTGGTAGAAAAAATATATCAGTAAGAATAAATTTTCTTTAAATTTTATGCCTATCTAAGACTCAGTTTAATAACTCCAAGTTTTAACTTTAATGTAGTCAAATTTATTAATCTTTCCTTTATGATTAATGTATGGAGATCTTTTTCAATCTTTGACTGCCCCAAAGTCACAAAGATATTCTCCTATGGTTTCTTCTAAAAGCTTTATTGTTTAAACTTTCATATTTACATCTATAGTCCTTCTAAATTTGATTTTATGTTATATTGTGAAGTAGGAATCAAGATTAATTTTTTTTCTATATTTATTTTTTAATGTATATACAATTGAACAAACCGCTTATTTAAAAGAAAATACTTTTCCACCCATGTATTTTGTAAAAATCAAATTATTATAAAAATGTGGGTCTGTTTCTGGACTGTTAATTTTTTTGCTGTTTTATTATCTATATTTGGGACAATACTACAATTAAAAACTTACATTTATCAAATGACAATTAAGAACATGAAAAGGCAAACCACAGAGAGAGAGAAGATATTTTCAAAATATATATCAGACAAAATCACTAGTATCCAGAATATGTAAAGAATTTCCCACAAATAAATGAGAAAAAAATAACAATAACCAGATAATCCAATAGAAACATAAGCAAAAGACTGGAATGTGTACTTTTTTAAAAAGAGGACATACAAATGGCCAATAACTATAAAAAGGTGTTAATCTTCATTAGTTATCAGTAAAGTGCAAATTAAAACCATGATGTACTAACACAGCCAGTGAGAAGTAATTCCCCATGGGTCTCTCATGGCCCTGCACATGTTGCAAGCAGAGGTGATGCTCCGCTTTAAAAGCCCAATTTCTGTTTCAGATTACATTTTCAAAGGTGTTTGTATGGTGTACAGCCTCGGGAGATAGAGTGCATCCCCCTGAAGCAAAGCAGGATTGCTTACTGTCTGCTATAAGAGCTTCATCTCCAAGTACAGGGTTCCACTCCTGTAATACAACTCTCTACGCAGGATGGTTCTATCTGCCTTTCTTGGCATTGTTCTCTAGGAACTGGGGTTCAGAGAACCCATGCAGAAATGTTGATATTCTTGTTACTGTAAATTTTTTATTCTTTAATTTTTTAATTACACAGTAATTAGAATTATAGTAGTTTCAGGTATACAGCATAGTGGTTAGATGTCCATATAACCCACAAAGTGATCCCCCCAGTAAGTCTAATACCCACCTGACACAATATATAATTATTACAATATTATTGACTACATTCCCTGTGCTGTACTTACATCTCCACCTGGTTACTATAATTGCTGTGAAGTAATAAAATGTCCTTTATTTCTACCTGGGAATGTCGAGCCTTCTTCCAAGGTCCGTGACATTGGAATAAGCTAACTAGTCTGAGTATAGAATAAAAATCTCAGAGTTCTTGACACTGCATACCCTCTAGAATGGTTAAACAAAAAAATATTAATGATACCAAGTATTGGAAATGACATAAAGCAGTTAGAATTCTTCATGTTTCTGAGAATAGAAACTGGCACATCTACTTTGAAAAACTGTTTGACAGTATTTACTAAAGCTGAAAATCATATCCTATGACTCAGTAAATTCCTCTCCTAGGTATAGACCCAATAGATGCCCAATAGAAATGTATCCATGTTTACCAAAAGACATGAATAAGGATGACCAAAGGCACACTCTTTGTAATTGCCCCCAGAGCAATTCATCAACAGAATGGACAGAAAAATTGTTGTGTATTCATACAATGAAACACCATACAGAAATAAGATTGAACAAACTATGATTATGCACAGCAACTTGGAGGGAGTTTCCAAATATAACACTGAGAGAAAGAGTACATAAGAAAAGTGCATGGCATGGTATATTCAGAAATAGGGAAGCTAATATATACTAGTAGTGTTAAAATTCTTCATAGTGGTTTTCTTTGATGGTAGCTAATGAAAGGCATGGGGGAACTGAAGGATTCTTCTAAGGTGATAACAATGTTCTCTTTCTTAACCTGAGTACTGGTTACACAAATGTGTGTTAATTATGTGAAAATGCATTGAGCTATATACTCATGACGTGTGCACTTCCCTATATGTATGCTATATTTTAGTAAATCACAGCTACAAAAATCACAACTCTGAGGCCTTTTATTTATGTTACTTCAAGTTAGTAATTCTTTCTAATAATTATGCCATTCAAGATTAGACTGAGCTCTCAAGCTGTAGGACACCTGGATGCCCCAGGATGCCTAGATGCCCCATACCGATGTTGCAATAAATAAATAAATAAATAAATAAATAAACAAACAAACTAACTAACTAACTAACTAACTAACTAACTAACTAACTAAACTGAGCATAATTTAGAGCTCCATTAGGCTTGGAGAGCATGGTTCAAAAAACTCCATCAAAAACTCAATAATCATAGTACTAAAATCACTTTAAAATGAAATGCTTTCAGGTTTATATGTCTTTGCATATCCTATATAATAAAAGCGTAATATGCAAATCGACCGAACAGCGGGACAACCAGTCAGCAGGGGGCAGGGCCAGTGAGCAGGCAGCGCCAGGCCAGCCAAGGTGCGTGTCAGCGGGCAGAGAGAGGGGACGACGACCATGGGGAGGGGGGGAGTGGTGGTAGTGACCAGCGGTGGTGCAATGGGGGGGGGGGGGGCAGGGCCGCTGGCCGGCACCATCCCCTGATCGGCTGCCTGGTCACCTCCCGCAGAGGGAGGCCAGCAGTGGCAGGCAGCAGTAGCAGTGGAGTGATGGGGGCGGTGCCGTCCCCTGATGGGCCCATCTGGTCGCCTCCTGCAGAGGGAGGCCAGACGGTGGCTTAAGCCTACTCTGGGCCTAAGCTGTCAGTAGGACATCTCCTAAGAGCTTCTGGACTGTGAGAGGGTGCAGGCCGGGCTGAGGGACCCCCACTGAGTGCACAAATTTTTGTGCACTGGGCCTCTAGTATTCTATAATTTATTTTTCATTGAAATGTTGCTATATGTTATAGAGTGACTAGTACTGATTCAGATTATATTCATTAAGATAAAAATAAGAAATTTACTTAATTCAAGATTGTCTAGAACTAAATAAAGCCAGAGATACCTTTAGTAATGATAAATAAAATAATAATAATAATAATAATAATAATAATAATAATAATAAGTAACCTTTACTGGGGGTATACTATGTTCAAAGCAATCTTAGTCCTTAACGGGCATCATTCCATTTAATCTTCTCAACAACCCTGTGAAGTTTTTTTAGTCGATGGACTCTGCACACAGTTCCTACCCCAGGGTCACACTTGGATTATTTCATTATAGATTATATTATCAACCATCAATAAATAAAAATAAACATACCAAATGTAATTTGTGAAGTGATAACAATTTAAAGAATACTTTTTAAGTAAAAAATTACTGAAAATAACTATCATTCTCTCAAAACCTGCTCTGCAAAACTTAAGAGATGATTGATTACTCCTACTGCTCGCTCACTTGTGTTCTGACTCATTTGCCATTTGATAATATGTTAAAGGAAGGCAACAGCACAGAAAGTTAATCCAAGCTTGTCAGTGTGCAATACATAGTTATCTGTAGCAAAATTTAAAAGAGCTCATATTAATTGGCTCTAGTTCAAAATCCTTATTTGTTGAGGCTAGAATTTATTATTACACTGCATAATATTAAAGAAACAAGAATAATCACATCTCTCACAGCTCTGTGATATGCAGCTTTAAAGCTCTCTGCTTTGGGCCTTTGGTTAGGGTAAGGTTTGGGAGATTCTGCATATATGGTTCTAATTCTTATTTTTTTCAAAAGTCCCATCGACAATTTCTGTGATTTGAAAATAAAAATTAAATAATTTGGTTCACTTAAATGTAAAAATTATTCTGGCCCTACCCAGTTTGGCTCCGTGGATAGAGCATCAGCCTGACTCAAGGGTTCGATTCTGGTCAAGGGCACATGCCCGGGTTGTGGACTTGATCCCCAGTAGGGGGCATGTAGGAGGCAGCCAATCAATGATTCTTTCTCATCGTTGATGTTTCTATCTCTCTCTCCTTTCCCTTCCTTTCTGAAATCAATAAAAATATATATTTAAAAAATTATTATGTAAAAAGAGTTCTCTTGGGATACATTTTCCTAGTTTACATGTGAAGTCAAGAGATCTATAATTTACCTGAGGTCATAACATCCATTTTTTTAAAGTTTGCTTTGAAATGGATATGAGATACTCAAAATAGGCCTAGCTAGGATTAAGTAATCCTTAAAAATTGACTCTGAAAAATCAACATTCCAAATGCTATACAAAAGCCAACATTCTGTGTTAAGGATTTTTTAGTCATAAATCAAACTTGCCAACAGACAGATTTCTAATCTTTCAGACTCCACCAAATGTCCTTCATAAAGTTCAGTCTGTTCTTCTCTGACAGAGTTTTGGTTTACTTGTTTACTTTGGTGTCACTATGTCAAAAATTAATAATAATAAGCACTTCTTAAGTACCATATTACTAATATACCTCTTGTAAATTTCTTTTAAAATAGGACATGATCTATTAAGACAAGAAAATAATTTACTCCCTAAAATATTTGTCATTATATTATTGTCCCCCAAAATTCATATTTTTTAAGTTAAGACATGGACACATGGATATATGAGGTGACTGTGTGTGGGGGCGTTGCCTTTGTATTTTGAGAAAAAGGTCAGAGCTTTTTTTCTTTCTATTTGGATGGTCTGAAGGATGGGCTATTTCATTCATTCATAAACCAATATATATAACTATTACATGGTAGACATAATACTATGCACAAATTGGCAGAGAGGAGGGGGTGGTGCGAGCCCAGATTCCAAGGCTAGCAAGCAGGGGTCCTCAAACTTTTTAAACGGGGGGCCAGTTCACTGTCCCTCAGACCGTTGGAGGGCCAGACTATAGTTTAAAAAAACTATGAACAAATTCCTATGCACACTGCACATATCTTATTTTGAAGTAAAAAAACAAAACGGCAAAAACACCTGCATGTGGCCCGTGGGCCGTGGTTTGAGGACGCCTGCTAAGGGTCTGGGGAGAAAGAGAAAGCAGAGCAAAGCGTTTCCCTGGGACCAGCAGAGGCAGACAGCAGCACAGGCCCTGGCAGAGAACTTCATGGAAAGCTTCCTCTGTACACTTGGTACAAGCAGTGTTTTGTTTTTTTCCAGTTAATCTGTTTGCAGTGTTCAGATGTGGAGAGAGAAAGAAAGAGAGCGAGAGCGAGAGCGAGAGCGAGAGCGAGAGCGAGAGCGAGAGCGAGAGAGAGAGAGAGAGAGCTTTCCAGACCACCACACTATAGAGGTTTCCAGATGTAAAGTGAGAACGCCAGATTGGGTATTGTTTACCAGGATAATGACAGTGAGAAAAGAAAAATAGAATTGCTTTGAAAGATATTTGTAAAGGAAGAATTAATGTAATTTCCTATTTGGTTGGATGGAGAGACAAAGGAGAAGAATGATAACATGGCATGTTCCAGCTGAGGCAGTTAGGAGAACAGCATTTCTCTTGCAGAAAAGGAAGTCAAGAGATTGGGTAACAAGATGTTATTTTAGATATACTCAGGATTTTGTTTTGTGTTATTTTCTTTTGATTGCACTAATGTCAGTTAAATTTGTTTGCCAGCAAGAAGATATCTTATGTTCTGAATCTAGAGCTCCTGTGATAATATTTTAATGGAAATGAATGTTATCTATTTGCAATTATTTGGTGGCTGGCTTAGTATTATTAGCTATGGGGGGCGGGATGTCAAAGAGTATCAGCTCTTTACCTTTTATGGATTTTCTTCTTTCTCTTCTCATTCCTCAGGAGTGTGTGTGTGTGTGTGTGTGTGTGTGTGTGTGTGTGTGTGTGTGTGTGAGAGAGAGAGAGAGAGAGAGAGAGAGAGAGAGAGAGAGAGAGAGAGAAATATTTGGGTGGCCACATTCATCACTTGGTACAAAGGAAGAGGTAGTGCCCTTACCCTGCAAGCAGCTGGCAAATAGGCATGGAGTCACAGTTTTAAGAACTCAGCTTTTGAAGGTTTCATGGCTACTAGCTAATGCTTTCAGAAAAGATACTGAAATAATTATAACATAATTATTAATATGAGCTCTGTGCCTGTGAATTTCTTTCACACCTACTGCCTCTTTACTGCCATCACATGTAAGTGAAAGTTAACCAAACCTTGGGGAATATTACTCATTCTCTCTCTGCCAATAGGAGAGTGAAGAAGAATGGTTAATATTTATGGGCTTGTCATCATATGCTAACTTGTACATTTAATCCCCACAACTTCAAGAAGTAGAAATTATTATTCCAATTTTATGGATAAGAAGCCTGAGCTTCAGAGAGGTTGAAGGATTTCTCCACGGCCCTGGCGAGCAGGGTGGTACTCGTGGGTGTCCCAGCCCAGGCCAGTGGGACACCACAGCCAATGCCCTGAAGCATTAAGCCGTTTTGGAAATGATGGTCTTACTCAGATGAGAGGACTTGGACTATCTGGCATGGTTAGAGCCAGACTTCATAATCAAGTTCATTAAATTACAGCCTTGATCCAATAAGATTTCAGTAGATCATTCTCTCTTCTTCCCTTCTTTCTTTCCTTCCTTCCCTCCTTCCTTCTTTACTTCCTTCCTTTTAAAACATTATCTTGGTTTCATAGGTTAAAATTTATGTACACTGCTAGATGGCAGCAAAATTTCACCATGTTGAATTACTATTTGTTTATCTATTTCATAATTAGATGATTCCAAGTCAAGATATCTAATACCAATACTATAAATGATTATATTTCAATAAGTATACTGTATGTACACACATATATACATACATATGTATATAAGTAGATGTGTATATGCATATGTATATTAATTTTATAAAATAAACATTTACATATTATATATAGAGAGAGGTCATAAAAGCAATATTTACCACCAATTATCTGCTTAGCCTTAGGAAAGATTTTTCATCTTGCTAAGCTTCTTTTTCCTCTTTTCAAGTGGGGATAATAATGGAAGCTCTTGCACAGTCCCTGTTACATGTAAGTACATAGTACATGCTGTAAAAAGTTAAAATTGTGTATACATTTCATTGAAATATTATATTTCTGTTGTTTAGGGTTTAAGTTGCTTGTTTTTGAAAACTATGATCTCTTAGTAATCAAGATTATACTTTACCTTCCTGTGGTCGAAGAATCCATTACTGTAGTCAAGTAAACAATGCTTCCTCAAATTGTTATTAGTATTAATGTGTGTGATCAAAGACACACTTATGTTCTAAAAGGGGCTGTGCTTAAACATCTTTAGATCCATTACAAAACTCTTTGACATCTTTTACGATGAAAGGCATTTTCTATATTATTATGGCCATATGGCATTTTCTATCTGTTTTATATTATGGTTTATGTAACAGCAGTATGTCATTCCTCTATAAGTCCTCAATGTGCACTATGAAACCCAGTCAGTAAAATATTGTTAGGCTTCACAAATTTGTAAATTTCTTGGGAACACTTGAATTTAGTGTACCATATTGGTAGAAAATACTATTATTTGTACTCTAATTATAAAACCCCTCTTGTGTCTCTTCAAGTATAATTGAGATACTTTCCTTAAATATGTGATTCAGAGAACGAGTAATTCTGGCGTCAGAATTGCCTATTAGGAGAACATGAAATACTTGCAATGTGCTGAAGAGCTCACTCATTACACTCTGTAGTAAGAGAAGATTCGGCTCAAGAAAGGGTTGTTTCATATTCCCAAAACCACCAGCACATGCCTTTTATTTGAAATTCAGTATAAAGATATTGAATAATCTGGAATCTTTAGGAGAAACTCCATATTTCCTTTGAAGAGGGCATCTCCAAACAAGACAAAAAACGGTGGGGGTGTGGGGAGAGGTAACGGAAACAATACTTGACTCGCTTTCAATTTCTCTTTGTAAAAACCATAGGATTTTAGAGCTGAGAGTAAAACTTTTCTTGAACTTCCTTTTCAACAATGAAGGAAACTGAAGTTAAGGACCATGGGTCACTAGTGTTTAAATCTAAAATGTGTTCTTAAGTCGTTTGAACCATGGTATCAATACTATTGTCTTAAATACACTAAATTACCATGGGAAACTCTAACTGTTTTATAACTTAGACAAGTCACTTTTAAAATTCCAATACATAAAAATCACAACTGGAAACATTTTCCACGTGCTTAGGAAAAGGCAGAAAACAGTAAAAAGTGGGGAAACCCATTCAATACATTTATTTAAAATAAAAAAATAATACATAAAATTACCTGGAATGAGTCTAGCTTTACCTATGTTCATACGGACATACCCTAGGACTTCAAGGTAAAAAATATTTTACTCAAAATATTTTTATTTTGAAATATTTTCAACAAGTCTCCTCAGTTTTCCTCTGAATTCAATGAACAATAATGTCCCACAAGAACTGCAGTTAATAGAAGTTTTTGATAATGTTATTTTTTATTTAAAAAATTCACACCCTAATTTTGATACACTTTTTTAAAAGATGTAAAAAATAAAATGTACTTCTAGTGTCACCCACTGAAGTCTGATTGATAATCCTTGCATAACTATTTTTTTCTTTTATTAAATAATCATAAATAATTTCTATACGTTAAATTATAAGCAGAGGCCACAGAAACAAAAGACACATCCATCTAGCAGTGAATTTTTAGATAAGACACCAAAAGTACAGGCAGCTAAATATAAAATACACTAGTGGCCCAATGCACAAAATTCGTGTAAGAGTAGGTCTTCCTTCTCCTGGCTGCTGGCACCTGGGCTTCCCTCGCAGCCCCGGCTTTGTCCAGAATGACATCTGGTTTAATTAGCATATTATGCTTTTATTATTATAGACTAGAGGCCCGATGCATGAAATTCATGCACGGGAAGGCGGTCCCCTCAGCTCGGCCTGTACTCTGTCCAATCTGGGACCCCTCAGGACCTCTGGCTCCTAACTGCTCCCCTGATCCCCCTAACTGCTCTCCCCTGCCTGCCTGATTGCCTCTAACCTCCTCTGCCTTGGCCCTGCTAACATGGCTTTGTCCGGAAAGACGTCCAGAAGGTCGTCCGGAAGATGTTCAGTCTAATTAGCATATTACCCTTTTATTAGTATAGATGCCACCTTGTCCTAAAAATGCAGGTTGTTCCCAGGTTTTCCTATCATGGAAGGGGAGCCCACAGTAGCATCCTGGGTTCTGACCAGGGCTTATGCGCTTGTGCTTTATATCAACAGATGTGATTTCTAGAAGAAGACTCTTGGATGTACCTTGAACATTTCTAATCGAATTTGCCAAATCATCCTCCAAAAATGTTGAAACACTTTAAACTCCCACCAGCAACCATGCGTGTGCCCTCCATCCCACTTTGATGCCAATATCATTGATTTCTCCCTAGAAGCTTCCCTCCCGTCAGCCAAGACTGCTTGGTACTTGAGCCAACCTCATTGTTCAGCTGCGGACTTGATTTCCTGAGATAGAATTATGGAGGAGGAAAAATAGTTTTCCTCTACCTTTCTGAGTTCTTAGTGGAGGCTCTTGTAATGAAAGACAGATCACCAAGAGAAAAACAAAAGTTCATTAACATGTGTACCTCGTGTATACGTGGGAGATCCCAGGGAAAAATGAGTAACTCCCCAAGGTGGCTTAGAATGCAGATTTAAATACCTTCTTCCTAGGGAAAGGGGACAGGAGATGTAGGCCTCTTAGAGGAGAGTAAATGATTTTTAGGAAAGATGAATGGAGGTGGGGGAAATAGTTTGTAACATCACACCTCCAAAAAGTTTGGGTGTGATGTCAACTTCTACTCTCCTGTCCTGTGACAGGAGTCAGTCTTCTCTGCCTGATGACACTTCTCCCATCAAGGGGACCTATGACATTTAAGCTCCTTTAGGGGGGTCTGATTTTAGGTAGATCAGGAGACTTCAGTGAAATTCTCTGCATGCATTTGCTGTTTTTCAAGCATCTGCAGCTCAAGATCATCAATATAACAACAGAGCATATGTTGGGGTGGCATGTTCTCTGACCTTCAGAATAAACCCAACAAAAGCTTGTTTCCTCTCTTAGATGATTTGCCAGAGTAGCATTATTCCCTGGAGACGGTATTCTGACCAGACCTTCCTGGGAGTGGTCATAACATACCCTGTGTTTGTAGAAAGGTGTGGGCCACATCACTACATAATCCAGGGGCAGTTTTCTCATCTTGTGGAAAGGGAGATAAAGTTATGATAGTTTATTTCCCTTTTCACAGATTTCTTGCGGGTTTGTGTCTCTGCTGTCCCCCTCTTCCCCAGCAGCCCCAGCACCCCAGCCCCGGGGCTTGGGGCTGCTGGGTGCTGGGACTGTGGGTTTGTGTCTCCGATCCGGCCCCCAGCGCCCCAGCACTGCCGTGGCGGGCCTTGGGGCTGCTGGGTGCCAGCCTCCCTGTGTGTTTGTGTCTCCGGTCTGGCCCCCCGCAGCCCCAGCGCTGCCATGGCGGGGCTTGGGGCTGCTGGGTGCCGGCCTCCCTGCGTGTTTGTATCTCTAATCAGGCCCCCAGCAGCTCCAGCACCATGATGGCCCCTCTGCGGGTTTGTGTCTCTGAGCTGACCCCCAGCAGCCACAACATCACCTGGCAACTATGGGCATTGCCATTTTTGTTGGCTTAATTTGCATACTCACTCCTAATTGGCTGGTAGTGTAGTGTAGTGATGGTTAATTTGCATATTTCTCTTTTATTAGTGTAGATAAATGAACTTGATCAAAATTAAAAAATTTTGTGCCTCAAAGGACACTATCAAGAAAATGAAAAGATAACCTATAGAAGAGGGAGAAAATATTTATTGTCCAAAATATATAAAGAACTCTTACAAATCAACAATCAAAGGACAACTCAAAAAATTAGCAAAGGGCCCTGGCTGTGGGCTCAGTTGGTTGGAGCATCATCCACTATACCAAAAGGTTATGGGTTCAATCAGGGCACATACCTAGGTTGTGGATTTGATTCCCGATTGGGATGTGTATGGGAGGCAAACAATCGATGTTTCTCTCACATCAATCTTTCTCAGTCTCTCTGTCTCTTTCTCCCCCCCTTCTTCTCTCTCTAAAAATAAATTTAAAAACCCACACATATCCTTGGGTGAGGATAAAAAAAATATTAGCAAAGGATTTTAATGGACAGTTCTTCAAAAAAGATATAGAAATAGCCAACGAACACATGAAAAATGTTAAATATTACGAGTTTTTTACCTACAAGGATAGCAATAATCAAAACAGTGGAAAATAGGAAATCTGAGCAAGGATGTGGGGAAATTGGAATCCTTATATATTGCTGTTGGGAATGTAAACCGGTGCAGCCACTTTGAAAAACATTTTGTGGTCCTCAAACAGTTAAACATAGAATTACTATTTTCATCTAGCAACCCACGCCAAAGTATATATCAAAAGGAAATGAAAACAGGTATTGAAACAAAACTTGTATATGAATGTTCACAGCAGCACTATTCACAATAGCCAAAAAGGAGGAAACAATCCCAGTGTTCATAATGGATTAATAAAAAACTAAATGTGGAATTATACATGCAGTTGAATATTATTCAGTCATAAAAAGGAAGATCTCCTACATGCTGCTAAATGGATGAACCTTGAAAACATTATGCTAGAGATTGGACCCAAGATGGCAGTGGAGTAAGTGGATGTTATACTCACCTCCTTTCAGGACCAAACGGGAACTAAAATAAATTATAGCACAATCTTCCTGAATAACCAACTGAAGACTAGCTGAAGAAGAGTCTTACAACCAAGGATTTACAGAAGAAGCCACATTGAGACCAATAGGAAGGGCAGAGATACAAAAAAGGCTGGCCCTGCTCCCAAGGGTGGAGCCTGAGATTCTGGAGGGATATCTCAGCTTCGGGGATTCCCCCTGAGAAATGTGGGGTCTCAACCCCAAGCTGTCCCCCCCCCCCCCCCCGCCCAGCCAGAGCACCAGAGGCAGGAAGAGACACCCACATAACATCTGGCTGGGAAAATCTGCTACGGACAGGAGTCCTCTAGAGACACAGGCAACCCCTTAAAGGGCCAAGGCACAAAATCTCATAGGCAACCACTCACCCTGGGCTCCCCTGGAGGGAGGGTGGAGCAGACTAGAGTCATGTGAGAAGAGACTGGGGTTTGTGGCTCTGGGAGAGAGCTGAAGGGACAGCACCAGGGTCCTTGTGCTGAGTCCCTCTCCAACAAGCAGACGCCATCTTTCTTGGGTGGAGGAAACCCCTCCTTATGGCATCAGCTTGTGGTAAAGCAATAGCTCCACTCTCTGACTCTCACCCCACCCTGTGGAGCTTTCACCCTGCTGAGGAATCAGCTGCTCCAGCTGGGATACCAAGGTCTGGGCAGACTCAAGGGATATCCATGACTAAGTTGTGTTTATTTGGGGCAGGGGACATTTCCCCCCACTTTTATGTGAATCTGACTGGTGTCTCCCACTCATGGGACATATGCTAGTCTAAGCCTCTGGGCTCCTGGCAGCCTCACCTGCCTGATCCCTGGTGGCTATGCCATGCTAAGGTCTGGGAACAATCTAGGATAGACAGAATTGTGTGGTTCTGGGGTCGGAGCCACTCCTTCCACCTTCCCCAGGCCTGACAGGAGAGTCACTAGCCCCACCCTGTTGACTCCCAGAGGCCCCAACATGTTGAGATCAGGCTCTGGGCTTCATCTGGGACAAACTGAGTTGTGTGGCCCTAGGGTGGGTGACATTTTCCCTCACACTCAAAACCATAAAAATTCTGGAAGAAAACATAGGCAGTAACATCTAGGGCATTTCTCATAGCAATATTTTTTCTGATATATCTCCTTGGGCAAAGTAAATAAGGAAAAAATAAACAAATGGGACTACATCAAACTAAAAAGTTTTTGCACAGCAAAGCAAACCATCAACAAAATTAAAAATCCAACCACTAAATGGGAGAACATATTTTCCAATGATATCTGATAAGGGGTTAATATCCAAAATTTATAAAGAATTCATACTACTTGATACAAAGAAACAAAAAACAACACCGACAACAATCTAATTAAAAAATGGGCTAAGGACTTGAATAGACACTTCTTCAAAGAGGACATTCAGATGGCCAATAGACATATGAAAAGATGCTCAACCTCACTAATCATCAGAGAGATGCAAATTAAAACTACAATGAGGTATCACCTCAAACCTGTCAGAATGGCTACCATCAATACATCAACAATCTTCATGCACTATTGGTGGGAATGCAGATTTGTGTAGCCACTACGGAGAGCAGTATAAAGTTACCTCAAAAAATTAAAAATAGAACTGCCTTATGACTCAGTATTTCCACTTCTGGGAATATATCTGAAGAAACCCAAGACATTCATTTGAAAGCATATATGCACCCCTATGTTCATTGCAGTGTTATTTACAACAGCCAAGATTTGGAAGTGGCCCTAGTGCCCATCAGTAAATGAGTGGAGGAAAAAGTTGTGGTGCATTTACACCACGGAATACTATGCAGCAGTAAAAAAAGAAGGATCTCTTACCCTTTGCTACAGCATGGATGGACCTGGAAAGTATTATGCTAGGTGAAATAAGCCAGTCAGAGACAGACAAGTACCTTAGGATTTAACTTATATGTGGAATCTCATGAACAAAATAAACTAACCAACAAAATAGAAACAGACTTATAGAGACAAAGAACAGACTGACAACTGTCAGAGGGGAAGGGGATTGAGGGGGGGGGGGCTGGGTAAAAGAGGTGAAGGGATTAAGCAAAAACAACAACAGTATGGTGACTAACAGAGGGAAATGGAGGTGGGGGAGGTAGAAGAGGGTAAAGGAAGAATAAGTGGTGATGGCAGGAGACTTGACTTTGGGAGGTGAGCACACAATACAAAATACAGATGACATATTAAATAATTGTACACCTGACACTTATAAATTTTATTAACCAATGTCACCCTAATAAATTTTAAAAATAAAGTAAACTTTAAAAATCACGTTATGTGAAGTAAGACATACAAACATTATATGATTCCACTTATATGAACTATCTAAAATAGGCACATTCAGAGGCTACCAGGATCTGGGAGGTGGGAGAAATGGCAAATTATTCTTTAATGGTACAGAGTTTCCATTTGGAGAAATGAAAGTGTTTCAGAACTAGAGGTGATGGCTGCATGATACTATGAATGTACTAAATGCCACTAAATTGTGTACTTTAAAATGGTTAATTTTATGTTATGAGAAGTTTACCTTGACAAAAAAAGAGATAATTAAATTGTCAAGTTATGCTAGCCTTAAATAAAAAAGAGAAGCTCACTAATAGGTCACTAAATATTGTAGGAATTGCTGGAAAGTTTTTTTCTTCTAAATATGTCTTAGAAATTTAAAAAATAGTAAGCACTTCTTCCCATATCTTTTTATAAAGAAAACAAACCTAAGGCCAAGTGAAGACAAAGTGACTAAAAGCACTAGAACTGCAGTAACTGGAAGTACAAACATAACAGAAAAATTAAGAATATTGCTCTGACAACCTGAGTGGCATTTACTGCGTGCCTGCTTGCCAATGGAAATGTGGGTACAGTTAAAAATAGACACAACAAAGTAATCATAACAAAAGCTAAGCACATGTCTGTAATAAGACTGAGGTTGATTTTTAAAGATAAGTTTTAATTGTTTACAGTAGTATTTATTCCTATTAAAATAGGGATTAATATTTTGCTTAATTTTACAAGAAATAAACTGGCTATTAAGTAAATATTTGGAGACAGAATGTGTATTGGTTAAGCACAGAATTTAAAGTTCGTGTCTAGCGCTGATTCTTCATGATTTAACTTTTTTAAGCCTCAGTTTTAACTGTGAGATGGAGATAGCATCAACCTCCTCCACATGGGGTGTGTGTGTGTGTGTGTGTGTGTGTGTGTGTGTGTGTGTGTAGTATAACAAGAGATACGTTATGAAAAGCAGATTGCCTGGCATAGATCAAACAATTATTAAACATTTACAGGAAGACCTTCTATATCCTAAAGCTGCCTCAATGAGGTTAGGTATTTGTTTAATATCTGAACTGTGTTTTATGTTTTCTTGGTGGAGGGGTGGAAGAGGACTTACTAATTTTTTTAAAATGGGAATCTTTTATGAAGAGTACCTTGGAGCTTTGATACTACAATGAGCCTTTTCTATGTTTTAAATAATGGGCTACTCCACATAAAATTTTGTGAATAGTTATAGATGATCAGAAAGGGTTATCTCTGAATAAGCACCTTCCTATGGCTGTTTCTCATGACTGTGATTTTCTAATTACTTAATCATCAGAAGATACACTACTGAACTTGGGAATACAAAAGTTGGACTCTTACCTTATACCATATGTAGTATTATTTCAAAATGGATCAAAGACCTAAAAGTAATAATTAAATCTGTAAAACTCTTAGAAGAAAACATAGGGGAAAACTTCATGACAATAGATTTGGCAACAGACAGTAAAAGAAAAAAAATAGGTAAATTGAATTTTATCAAAATTAGAAACTTTTGTGCATCAAAGGGTACTATCAACAGAATGAAAAGGCCATGGAATGGGAGAAAATATTTGCAAATCACAAATCTGGTAAGGGAGTAATACCTAGTGTATATAAAGAATTCCTACAACTCACAACAACAACAAAAACCAGACAACCCAATTAAAAAACAGGCAAAGCACTTGAATAGACTTTCCTCCAAAGAAGATAGAGAAATGGCTAATAAACACATGGAAAGATGCTCAACATCAGTAATCATTTAAGGAAATCCAAATGAAATCTATAATATGTTACCACTTCACACTTATTAGGGTGGCACTAAAAACAAACAAAAACAACCACAAAAAATACCAGAAAATAACAAGTGTTTACAAGGTGGTGAAAATTCAGAACGCTTCTATATTATTGGTCAGAATGTAAAATGGTGCAGCAACTGTGAAAACCAGTATTGCAGTTTCCCAAATAATTATAAATAGAACTAGTAAATGATCCAGCTACTCCACTTGTGGATATGTACACAAAAGAATGGAAAGCAAGCATTCGAACAGATGTTTGTACACCTGTGCTCATAGCAGCATCATACCCAATAGCTGCAAGGTAAAAGCAACCCAAGTGTTCATTGACTGAAAAATGAATACATGAAATGTGGTACATACCATACAATGGAGCAGTATTTAACGTTAAAGAGAAAATTCTGCCACATCCTATGACATGAATGAGCCTTCAAGACATTATGTTAAGTGAATAAGCCAGTCACAAAAGGATAAATACTATATGATTCTAGTTATATGAGGTACATAGAGTGGTAAAATTCATAAGGGTACAATTAGAATGGTGTTTGCCTAGGAAGAGGGTAGAGAGTATGGGCAGTTTTTGTTTAATGAGTATGGAGTTTCAGTTTGGAAAGATGAAAAAAGTTATGAAGGTGGATGGTGATGATGGTTACACAACAATGTGATGTACTTGATGCCACTTAACTGCACATTTGAAAATGATTAAGATGGTAAATTTCATGTAATAAGTATTTTACCAAGATAAAAAAATTGAAAAAAAGAAAATAACATAATTAATAAATAGTATCCAAAATTATCCTTGTAGACTTCAACAATTCTTTGTAATTAATTGGTAGAAGAAGTAGACAAAAAAAATTAGTACAAATATGGAAGACCTGAAAAACACTACAAGCAATTTAATCTAACATTCCACCCAACAACAGCAGAATACAAATTATTTTCAAGCATACATTAAAAACATCCGCCAAAGTGGATGATTTCTCAAACCACAAACATAAATCTCATTAAATTTAAAATGATTAAAAGTATACAAAGTATATTATCTGATTACAATTGAAATAAACTAAAAATAAAAAGCAGAAAAATATCTGGGACATGTCCCATATACTTAGAATGGTAAAATCTCACTTCCACATAACCCATGGATTAAACAGGAAATCACAAAGAAAAGTAGAAAATATTTTGAATCACATGAAAAAAAACACACAAATCAATTTGTGAATGCAACTAAATAGGTACTTAAAAGAAAAATTTACTAATATAGTATCATGTTTAGATTAGAAGTAACATGAAAAGAATTATTTAAACTTCCACCTTAAGAAAGTAGGAGGAAAAAGAGAAAAAAATAAACCCAAGTAAGCAGAATAATACATATAAAAGCATGTTCAATTTTTAAAAAAAGAAAACAGAAAAATAATTAAGAAAGTCAATGACACCTAAAGCAGGCTTGCTGAGATCAATAAAATTGATGAACCCCTAGCCAGACTGATGAAGAGAAAAAGAAAGAATGCACGAATTATTAATATCAGGAACAAAAAGTTAAATGTCACTATAGAACCTATAGATGTTCAAAGGATAAAAAGAATATATTAGTAACATCTTTATGCCAATACAACAGATAAGATGAAATGGACAAATTCTTTGAAAAACAAACTATCAGGCTTAAGAAGAAATAGATAACCCAAATAGTCCCATATCAATTAAAGACATTAAAGTAATAATTTAAAACTTTCTCATAAAAAAGCCAGACCCACAAGTGAATTCTTCCAAATATTTTGAAAGAAGGAATACTAATTCTATACGAGTTCTTCCAGAAACTGGAACAGGAGGAAACACTTCCCCACACTGGCCCTCACTTTATGAGGCCAGCATTGCTGACATATATACCAAGGTAAGGTAAATTACACCTTAAGAAGGTTCATTTTAGAAGAAAAAAAAATTGTGTGTAATGAAACGATCACTAGGTTTGGTTGTCTTGGGAAATGATTTCTCAGAAAAATCTGAAGTAACAGAAGCTTACACAATATAAATGCTACTTCTGCCTCACTTAAAAGAAGTCTAAAAGCAGGCAACCCAGCGCTGGTATGGTGACTTTATGGTACCATCAACGACTATGGTGTCTTCTTTAATGCGCGTCCAACTTCATCATGTGGCTTTTATGTGGCCTCATTGTCTGAAACATCCACTCATGGTTTAGCTAATCCATCCACAATCTGGTAAGCAGGAAGGAAGAGGGGGAATAGAAGCATTTCTCTGCCTTTTACAGATACTTCCCAGAAGTTCCTCACCACACTTTTCATATGCTCTGCAGAATGTAACCCCCTAGTGCAGCTAGCTGCCAGAGGGAATGGAAATAGCCTAGTCTTTTATTCCAGGTATCAGTGTCCCCAGCGAAGAACAGAGGTTCCATGAAACGGAGGGATGGACAACCAGGCATCTCAGCTACAAATAAGCTGTCTGCTTTGAATGTGTCAGTTCAGAGGTGTGGGTTTGTTTGTTTGTTTAGTCCATATTTCCTATTTTATTTTTAAAAAAATATTTATTGTTGAAAGTATTACAGATGTTCCCTTTCCCCCCCCATTGACCTCTTCTAGCTCCCCCGCCCCCGCCCCCAGGCCTTCACCATACTACTGTCTGTGTACATGGGTTATGCATATATGTGTACAAGTTCTATGGTTGATCTCTTCCCACCCATCCTCCCCTGTCTTCCTTCTCTGATTCTACAGTTGGTTCTATACTTCAATGTCTCTGGAGCTATTTTGTTCATCAGTGTATTTTGTTCATTTAGATGTGTTTCTTGATAAAGCAGGTCTCAGTTTACAGTTCCATGTTGTGTGTGTGTGTGTGTGTGTGTGTGTGTGTGTGTGTGTGTACCTCCTATAAGAAATAGTATTGTTTGGGAAAACAAAGCATGAGAGGCCAAAGGCTTTGCTTATAAATGGGACATTTCTATCAAAAGATAAGTCGGGGCCATAGAAGAACAAAAATAGAATATGATGGATATTTTTCATTATTAGTCGTCTGCCCACCCTCTCACATTCTAATTCTACTTTCAAACTGTACTGAATTTCTTCACCTTCCATCTTTGTATTTTCTGTTCTTTTTGCCTAGAACGTTTTTCTCCTGATAAATGTCCTCCTATAATATTTTGCACTTATATTCATATACTTTACCTGTGTCTTGTCTGCTCTGCTGTATGTCCTGTAAGTACAGAAGCCATTCCTATTCAATCTCATTATCCCTATCGCCCTGGATTATACAGGTGAGCACAGACACACACATGCACACACATACACACACACACACAAAGTCATGGATAAATAACATTTGTGCTATTTATAGCTATTTGGGAGCTCAACTCTACTTCTAGTTAATACATTATTGTACTGATCATAGCGAGCAAGCAAAAGAATGTAAATCTGTTTCTCCGACCAAAACCCAGTTTTAACCTGTGAGGCAGAGCTCTTTGAAGTACATCAGACAGGCAGCTGTGTTGAATTGAAAATGAGTCTTCAAGTTGGGGTTTCAAAGATATGTGGTTAAGTCATGCCACTTGTCAGCTGTTCAGGCTTGGTGAAGTCAGTTTCCGCTAGCTGTTCTTCAAAACCCACTCTCTGTTTCTTCCTAAGGCACATTACTGCACTATATTTCTCAGCATGTCTTGCAGGTTTTTCACGTGACAGAGTCTATCCAATAAAATATAAGTGGAAGAGATGTATGGCTCCTCCAAGCTTGGCCAATAAAAACTCACAAGCTCCGCCGTCTACTACAACATTTCCCCCACCATCCTTCTTTCTCTTCTGACAAACCCAGATAGGAACACATGGTGACAGTGGGAGCCACATTTTGGAGATGATAGTCACTTGAGACTTGGTTTCTAAGCGTCAGCATGAATCAGAGTCCCTTCTGATGGTGAATGACCCCAGCGTCAAAGGAATGCATTTCTTGTTCTCTGATCCACTAAATACTTAGGGTTTATTTGTTACAGCATTTGGGCTTATACGAACTAATAAAGGGAATAGTAATATTTATTTTGTAGATGAGACAATGTATATAAATCCTTAGCATAAAGCCTGACACCTTGTATGCAAACAAAATACCAGTTGTTATAGTTCTAATAGGGTTTGGATGAGAAATAACATGTGAATGTCTTTAAAAAGTAAAAAGTGCTCTACAGTATCATATATTTCAGAGCTCTGACTCCTGGGTAGTTACAAGAACTCATGAAATCTTATTTCTATGAAGCCTTTTCTTTGGAAGTGAAATTAAGCATTCCCTGACCACTTGCACATTTCACTTGTAATCTTTACTACACACATGCACACACAAAACCCTCTTATGCGGGATTTGCTTACATCTTTATATGCTTTTAAATAACAATTTGTAATTTAGGCCATTCATTTTACAGTGTAAGCTTACAAAAGACAAATGTGTAACTTGGTGGACTGCTACCAAGTTCGGCCAGTGGCCAATACAGGTATATCCTTATGAAAATGCTAGCAATAATGGCAGAGATCCAGAACTGAAAATGAGGTGAAATATGATTTACTAAGTAAAATGAAAGAATCACACATGGTGTAAATCTGTTCTAAAGAGCTCTTACTCCAAGTTTTGAAACATAGTCACAAATCCACAAGCAGGAGAGGAGTAATTATAATCACTGTTTCTTCCACTTAAAGGAAACCCAAAAAACCTAACTATTAAACTTCTGGCTTCCTTGGCCAGTGTTTCTTACCAGTCCCTGTTCTTATTTCAGAGCATTAGTAATGCCCAGAATATGTCTGTCCATTACGACTAATGAGCACACTGAAGTTCACAGACAGCTTGAACAAATTAGTCATCTGCATTCGAATGCCTCCGCTGAAGGCTGTAGGTCCATTATTGCATTGCTGAAGTGCATCTCCATAACTTTTAATGTTGAAAAGAATTAGGCTTTACTTATCAAATTTTAGCTGCCGTCTGCGGCTTTTAGAAACTGCACAAGTCAAGGTATGCTAATAAAAACCACAAACAAACAACAACAACAAAAACAACCACAGAAAAAAACTGACCTTGAGAGAAGGCACCCGTGGGAAGTTTCTCAAGCCTTTTGCCCTCTGTGTTTCTTCTGACCTTGTTGCCTGTTTCAGGTAGGGGTAACATCACGTTAGCTTTTATTTGAAACCTTTTACAAGCCAGCCTGGAGTCTGAACGGGTACATTATAGTGTGTTAGGTTCAATATGTGCTCATTAAATTAACACAGGTTATAAAGAAAGAATGAATATAATGCTCTCATGGGAGTAAGGATTAGGTAAATGTCTTTGTATGTTAAAACTTGCAAAGCTGTATGCTATATTTTAAGACACATGAAGACAGATCATTCATTTATTCATTCATTCATGCCGCAGGTGTTTTCGTCCTCCATGGTACCTAAATGTCAGATACCATGCTCAATGCTGGGGCTACTGAGATGAACAAGACACAAACACCATCCCCAAGGAATTCTGTCTAGTGGCAGAAACTAAAACAAAGAGTTCAGTATCATAAATTACATGAACATGAATATAAAATATATCACCTTTGAACACTTAATTCAGACTTAACTTTCCCTTTGTCTATATGTATAAGCATTATTAAAAATTATTTCCAAAGTTGTTTTGCTCTTTTGTGGTGTCTTTTAAAGTCTGACGAAAGATAAAATTTCATTTCCTAAGTGGTCATAATTGAAAGTGAATGCACAGATACTTAAGTATACTATAGTAAATCACACTGATGTCATGTAAAAAACACTAAGTTTTATGGTATTTTCTAAAACGGTGTTAGAATTTGTTCTTCTCCATGCTTGTATTAATTAACCCATTCACCACGTTTGCATTAATTGGTATCTAAGTGCTCACCGAGTAGACGGTAAGCTCCAAGCTTCCTGGTCTTTGTTGTCTGTGCTCCTCCAATGGCACACCATGGGAGCTTGACATGTGCTTTATTGAACGAATATTGAAAGAACTCAGGGCAACATGTCAGATTCTGACTGTGTCCCGCTGAATGAGCGTGCCTCCGACCCACGCAGAGTTCATCTAAAACTGGAGGTAATGTTATCCCTGCGATTTAAACACTCTCTCCAGAAAACTGAACAGTTTCATCAACCGAACAGACCTAGAAGAGTAATATTGTCAGCAGATCCTGGAGCTAAAATAGACTATGACTCCAAAACTTTAAACACAATTTCTTTACCACTTTCATACATACAAACATATATATATATATATATACACACACACACACACACACACACATACACACACACACATACATATGCATATGTACACACACACACACACACACATATAAAAGCACCGCAGATTGTGATAAATGTTTTTTGTTTTGTTTTTTTTAAACAAATCTTAGCCAGGGTTTTGGGGGAGCTCCCAACCACGGCCTGCAAAGCAGTGTGCCTCCTCCTTCCAGGCTGGCCACCTATTCACATTCTGACCAACAGTCTCCCGGATTCCCAGTCTCTTGCTTTTCAAAATGTTACTCTATTGATATTATTGCTCATTTATTATAAACCAATGGTCAATGCTTCTATTAAACATTCAGTAAAATTTAAATGAAAATGATAATTTTAACACCAAAGATGAGGAACTCAATGACACTTTGGACATGCCTAAATCTTTAACCATACCAAGACCCATTCTTTGATCCTGACTCAAATCAGGGTATGATGGAGATAGGTTTAAAATATCTAGTTTATTTTGAGAAGAACAAGTACTGTACACTATAATACTTTAATATGCCACAGCAACGTGAAAAGGATAGTTGAAGACTATGGTAGTAAATTTCTATATGTCTGTTTCATATACAACATTGCACTGTTCCAAAACAATGCTGATGCCTAGAAAACTTGTTCTACAGAGAGCTTCACTGTAATAAAAGCTGTTGCGATAAGAAGCAATCCTTTAAGAGAAAAAAAAGTGTTGTATTAGAAAAATCTGAATGGAATGCTCGAAATGAAACATTCTTGCCTTGGCCACTACTTTCTTAGGAAGAGCTCGGGGTCTTAAGGAAGTGCTTATTTTGTCCAAAATGTGATATTAAGACTTCTGAACTCTACAGAAAAAGTCCAGTTCTGTAAGCCAGTAGTGCAATTTTGCAAAGATGAAAAGGAACGAGAGTGATCATGGAAAAACTTGGGACTGGGGCTTGCAAGTGGTGGGTCTGGACCTCTTGCCCAGGCCAGCGGCAGCTTCCAGGGGCCGGGAGCCTGGGGCCATCAGCGCCAGGCTTTTCCTGCCTCCGGGTCCTGCCATCCTCACGCACCTCCGACTGCCGGCCCGGTGACGTCCTTGGTGAACCTTGGCTCTGGGGCCGCCCGAAGCCTTCGCGGATCTTTGACCTTCACTTTAGGAACAGAGCCTCCGAGTAGAGTGTGTGCGGGGACCTGTTCCCTCCCGCAGGCTCGCGGGGTCCCCGGGAGGCGGTTTGGGAGCCCAGGGAGGGGAGCTCGGACGTCCGAGGGAGGCAGCTCCCGGGGGCCGGGCCCCGCTTCCGCGGCTTTGAAAACTTTCCAGCGCGCGTGCCACGGCGACGCGCAGCGGCCGAGCCGGACGGACCCACGCGGCCGCGCCTCCCGCGGGGAACTTTCTGCCTCCCGCCGCCGTGTCACTCTCGCTTTCCGACGCGCCTCCCCCTGGGCCGCTCTCCGCCCGCCCGCCCGCCCGCTCCCTCCCTCTTGGCGAGGACGGTCCCCGCGCCGCCGCCGCTCTGGGCGCGCTCAGCCCGGCCCGGCCGATGGCGGAGGCGCCCCTCTCCGCCGCCACCTCCCCGCTCCCCCGCGCGTCGCTCCTCCAAATGGCCCAGCCCCGTCCCGCGCCCTGACTGCCGGCGAGCGAGTGCGGCGCCAGCCCCGGGCGGCTGGGAGCGGAGCGGGGCGGGGAGGGAGGAGGGCACCCGCCGCGAGGGGCCGGAGGAGGCTGCCGGAGCCGACTTTTCGCCAATGGTCCGCAGCGACATGTCCAAGTCGCCTCCCTCCGCGGCGGCGGCGGTGGCGCAGGAGCTCCCGATGGACGTGCTGGAGAGCGCGGCGCCCGCGGGGGCGCTCGGAGCGCCCGCACAGGTAGCGACCGCGCCGCGCCTTCGCCTTCCTTTGTGAGCCGCCGGGCGCGGGGCTCCCACCGTCCGCGCCGCCTCTCCCCTCCCGGGCTCCCGCGCCCGCCCGCCCGCCCGCCTCGGTCCCCTCCGCCACCTCCTCCTTCCTCCCTCGCGCTTTGCCACCCACTCTCCGTTCTCGGCGCCGGTGACCCGACCCCCGTTCGCCTTGCCCCGGCTCTTCTCCGGCTTCCATTTTTTCTTGGCTTGCGAAAAACCAGTGGGAAGGGGCGCGGGGGGGTGGGGGGGACCTCCCGGGCTCCCCAGGCGGCCCCCGAGCCGCTCCGGTCTGCCCTCCTCGCCCCTTCCCGGGAGAGGCACATGGGGAGACATGAACCAGGCGAGCGGACTGGACCTGCTCAAGATCGTGAGTCCGGGTGGGCGGGAGGGGCCCCGCTTCCCGGGGCTCTGGCTCCCACGCCGGCCCTTGTGGACGCGCTCTGAGCCGGGTGGGAGCGGGCGTGTGGCGCCGGGGAGCGGGCCCGGCCTCCCGGCAGCAGCCCCGCCGCCCTCGCCCGCCTCACCTGGGGCGTGATGCTGCCTGACAGCTCAGCTCCCTTCACCGCCTCTGCCCGCGTTTGCCTAGACCCCTGTTCCTTTCTTTTAGGAAGAGAGCGAGCTGGGGCCGTGAAAGTTTTTATTTTTCCACCCCCCCCTCCCGAAATGCCAGCTATTTTAGAGAGTTTCAGGACCACCTTTTTAAAGCTCTGATGAGTTTTAGTGGTTTCTGGGAAAATTCCGGTTTGCTGCTGTTGTGAAATAGGAGATGCCAGTTGTAGGCGTTGGGTAACGAGAAGGTGGCTTTTACGTAAGGCTTGGCAGGTACAGTGTGGATTACAGGCACCTCCAGGTCTCAGCGGCAAGGAGTCTGTCAACTTTTATCCCAGCAGGGACACGACTTAGGACTGCTAGCTGTGGGCTGCTTGGCCGGTGGGGTGGAGGGCTGCTTGGCTGTGCAGAGTGGGGACGTGTAACTAACCACCTGCATGAGCATCTGGCCTCAGCCAGAGGACCTGAAGTCTTTGTTCCAGACTCCTGGTTTTCTCTCCTCACTTAGCAGGTCAGAGGAGAGTGAGAAATGTTCTCAGAGCCCTCCAGGACAGATTCCAGGAGGAAGGTCTTGAATATTGATAGAGAAAAGAACTGTCAGACCTTCTTTTCTCTTTGATCTCCCTTCAAGGATTTTTTTTTTTTTTTAAGTTTTGATTCTCATGATAAAAATAGAGTTCCTGAATTTCTAAAGATCAAAGTTAGGGCTGATAGAAAGCATGACTGCATCCAGATAAGAGATACTCATTGATTTAGAGACTTATATAGCCAAACAAATAGTTTAAAAAGTAAGCCAACAGATATTTCTTGTATAGCTGCAATGTGGAAATAATTCAGATGTGCATTTCTGCCTTCATAATAAGTGACGTTCTCGTAGCTGCAAGTATGACAGAGGAGTGGCGAGTATGGCATGGGACTATAAGAGAATATAGTGGTTTCTTCTGTGGTTTCCCAGCACTAAAGATCACCAATACTCTCTCTACTTGGAGTAACTGATAAGGACGTCACAGAAGAGGTGGCCTTTGAGAAGGGACTTCGAGGGCGGGTTAGATTTCAACAGAGATTTTCAGAGAGAAGGCAGGGAACTAACTATACAGGAAGCCAAGTCGCAGAAGTTAGAAGCCTTAAAGCAGGCATTTATGATCCCTAGTTTGAAAAGAGAGTGGAAAATTACAGATAGGGCATGCTTAGGCATAAGACTGACAAGGCAAGTGGAGCCCCCATTTTAGAGGCTTTGAAACCTGCAGTGCATTAAATAATAAAGAGCCGTGGATGGGATTCAGGGAAGGAGCCATGTAATAGCTCCTTCCAAAGAGTCACCTGGGAAGGTTCTGGAAGATAATGTTGGGTCTGAGGAGTCCAGAGGTGGGGCTACCCGAAGGGAGATGGATAGAACAGTTTGGACAAGAAGTACGAGGCTAAACTAAAGGAAGGAAAGGATAATGGATATGACAGATCTGTGCACGAGACATTGCAAGGACTCAGTCCACAGTAACTGGCAGGCAATTGCATAGATATGTGAGAGAGGAGAAAGAGAGAATGGATATTATATGCAGGTAAGAGGTATAAATATTCAGCTTCACCAGCATCCATTCCCTTGCTTTCTCTACCTTGCAAAAATGAAAGCAGTTTTCCTGGAATTGTGTCCATAGCACATCCATTATCTGAGGGAAACACTGCCTTGTTTATTTTCTATCTAATAAATCATGGCATCAGAGGGCTGTGAACAGTTGGCAAAGGCATCTCTTCCATCTCTCCGGACAGGCCAGCAGGAAGGGAGGGAGGAAAAGAGCTGTCTCAGGAGCACCCCGCTTTTTGTGACACCACGTAATGGCAATTCTCCTCAGAAATGGAATTTTCTGTACAAATGGCACCTCTAAGCCATCGTTGTCTTTAAGAATCCTTTCTACTTCACCTCTAGGTTATACTGCAAGTTCTGTGTGAGCAAAGCAAGATAGGTAGATTCACACGCCCTGCTCTTACTCTGTTTTGATGTCAGAAATCCTCCTTGGGTAGCCGGCAGCTCCATACATGCCAGCCCCCCTCCCTCCAGCACACCGTCACAAGCAAAACGGATGGCTGGAGTGGCAGTCTGACGGCAAGTTCTTGAGAGGTCTGATGTCAGCAAATGGCACCGCGTTTTAGGTAACTTGTTGCAGTTTCACGGCACACTTGGCTGCAGTCGACCTTCAAAGTCAAGGTGCTAGTTTAGAACTCCCCCTCCAAAGCTCCAAATCTGTGCTGTCCACTACCGTCGTAGCCCCTAGCCACATGTGATTTCTGAGCACTTGAAATGTGGCTCCTCAGAACGGAGACGTGCTATACGTGGAAAATACACACCGGACTTGAGAGATTTAATATAAAATAAGGGCCACTCAGCATCTTGTTAATGATTTTTTATATTGATTACATGTTGCAATGATAATATTTTGTATATATTGAATGAAATAAAATGCATTATTACAATTCATTTCACCTGTTGCCATTTACCTTTTTAATGTGGCTGCTAGAACCTTTCAAGTACCCATGTGGCAGGTATTGTATTTCTGTTGGGCGGCTTGTGTTATATTTCTGTTGGACGGCATTATGCTAAAGTATGGCACTGGTAATTCTCCGGGGAGTTGAATAAATCACGTAAGCAGGCTGGGTGGATGGGCAGTACCTGAAAGGGACTGAGAGTAGAATGGCTATGGAGGAGGAAGTAGATGAGAAACCGGAGTAGTGGCTCAGCACTTTAGGCCTCAAAGAGATTGTAGCTGGCACCTCCAGTCACACCTGAAAATGAACAGACAGTAACCAGAGGGCCTGTTTGTTTTGCTCCTAGCAACAGAGCCCAGCTGGGTCCACCCCAGCGGAGTCTGCCAGATGCTTTTCAAGCATGTTGTAGTAATAACAGGCCAGGCCGGTAATGGCAACATCCTGATTCAAGGAGCTGGAGCAGCAGCCATTCTCCCGGGGCCCTTGAACCAGGTCAATACCATTTTCCAGAAACATTCTGAGGTCTAACAGCCTTTTGCAGTCTCCAAATATAATGGCCATGGGTCCTGTGTTTTATGTTTTTGCTAAAGCCTTCACTCCGAAGCCCAGCCAGTTTCCTCTTGAATGGCATTTTTGTTCTGGTGTCGCAAGGGCGAGATTTAGAAGCATGCCGATCAGACTTTCTGAGTGCGTTTTAAAATGTGAAATATAATATCTGACTCTTTGGGTGATTGGAGGTTTAGTTGATTTTGCAGTTTCATGTTTTCCTTTTTTGTCTTTCTTTTTATGTAAAGACTTCATTTACCTGTTGCTGCATTTAATTCTTTTGAATTATACAGAATGGAGCCTTGGTCCTTTCAAGAAAGACGGAGCAAAATATGTTAACCCTGTAGGGGGTGGTGGCACTCTTTAATTTTGTAACTGTGAGACATATCTATCTCCTGCAAATAGTGTACTTACTTTCACAATTACAGGGAGTTCAAATGAATTGTGATACCACTTCAAGCCATTGGGTCTGTCTTAGAGTTCTTTCCGAGCCTGGCTGGAGGTAGATTGTGACGAGGGCAAGATTGGGCCCTGGCCTGCACGCCCTCTCCCTGCCCTGCACTCCTCCACTGGGCATTTCTCTGCTTCCTGACCTGGCCCCTCTTCCCTTTTCTACCTGCCAGGCCCTGAAAAGAGCTCTGCTTACGCTGCCTCCTGATTCCTTTCTGCTTTTGTGTAAACGGATCCATGTAGTAAACAACTTATGTTTCCCTCTTCCTAGGGAGTTAAACTTCTCTCCTAGTAAAGGATCTAACAACCTCATTGATACTAAACTATTGGTAAATGAAATTTCACGTCTGATTCCTCTGTGGATGGTTTTGGCTTTGTTTGCTTTGGACCGTAAGATGGGGAAAGTCGTCAGTTCAAAGGGATAAATATCAAAGAATGCTAACCGAGAGGGATAAAACTCATTTTGGGCCTCAGCATTATGCTCAGGTAGGAGAATTGTTACCATATCCATCAATCACAAAAGCGACATCCTTCTCAAAGCCACCCCCAGGGGCCGCCAGGCCTACTTTCTGTGTACAGCTGTGCTGAAATCTCCACTTAATAGGCAACTTGTACCATTAACTACTGCTGTCTACTTTGGTCATACAGAAATTTGATTTCAATTGCTTGTACAAATTTGAACATTTAGTTGCTGATTTTGAGACTCCAGTTTAGTTTTAAAAGTATTTAGTATCAACAGAGAATTCATTTATGTGATGAATGTTGGATATCTTTTTAATACATCATTTATGTATTGGTGAAATTTTCTTACTTTTTTTTAGTTTCTGAAATCTTAGCTTGGTTGATATTTTAGGAGAAGTAAAGAAATTTAAGTATACGGTTTTCTTTTTTCCTTTTTGCTATGATGACAATTTATTTTTATTGATCTGCATATACCTAATAAGCAACGAATGAAAATTACTGACTTTTTAGACTATGTTCCAAGAAAGACATAGGGGTCTGCATGTGTCAGAGAGAGAGAGTATTATGGGTTACACTCTGCACTCTGGCCAAACCCCTTTCTCTTTCCCGTTTACTTCTTGAAACCTGGTGATCTGATTGTTAACTGTGTCTATATCAGGTGTTCATATATTGTTGTTGCTAAAAAATATTTTAAAAAAACACCATTGGTCATAAAAGTAGCTGCACTTGAAATAGCACCTTAACTAAGAAAACTGTACTTCTTTCCTGCCTTTTTCCATTTAGGAGAGATTTGGCCTTTACTTTTTTTTTAAAATATATTTTATTGATTTTTTTACAGAGAGGAAGAGAGAGGGATAGAGAGTTAGAAACATCGATGAGAGAGAAACATCGATCAGCTGCCTCCTGCACACCCCCCACTGGGGATGTGCCTGCAACCAAGGTACATGCCCTTGACCAGAATCGAACCTGGGACCCTTGAGTCCGCAGGCCGACGCTCTATCCACTGAGCCAAACCGGTCTCGGCTGGCCTTTACTTTAAAAACGTTTTCTTCAGATGTTCCATTCTAATCCTTATTTTCAAAGATTTACAGTAACTAAAAATAAAAACCATTTCAGTAAGATGGACCTAACTTTAAGTATGCTTTGGATTAAAGGAAACTTCATTTTTCAATGGCAGTATAAATTTTCACTAATGTTTTTACAGTACATAAAAATGGACCATTGAACCATATCAATACCAGAAACATTCACTTGTATTCCAGATGATGCTTCAATTCTTTTTTCCAAATTCTGATATTATCATAAAAAAATAACTAGTCACTGAGTAGTCACTCTACAGTTAAAAATAAAAAAGGAGGCTATAGATGAGAAATTACTACTGAAATTAGTAAGAGAGCAAAATAGAAGCATATCCATTTATTTGGGCTTTTGATAAATGTGATCTATAATGAATAGGAATTTGCTGTAACACTGTTAGGGCATGAACAAGTTCATAATTTGAATAAATAATCTTTCATTAATGTAATTGAAGGATGCTATCTTTTCCTAAAAACTATCACTAGTTTGCAAATGATTCAGTATACCATGGCCTTTTTCTTTTAGTGTGCAAACTGTATATTAGTACAATTGAAATTTGTGATAATCCAATGTAAATACATTACATGGGTAGCTAAAGACACCTGGAATAATGTTTATGAACAGTATCCCCAGGGGCCTAGAAAAATTAATGTGGTTTTTAAAAATGCATCTGATTTCTTGCAGAGAACTGCAGCCTCCCTTGTGACTGAATGTCTTAAATACGCTGTGGTCTCACAGTGCCTGTTGTGCAATTGTGAACAGCCATGAAAAGGCTTACACACCGAAGCAGCTGACTAGTAAAGTGTATTTATCATGAAAAGTCTGAACCATATGACAATAGAATTTCAAAGACGCGCTTTTCACCCATTTCAACATGGCACTGGAAGGCCACATGATAATGGGATGGGATTATATTTGATCTTAGCTCTCATAGATAATTTATGTTCCTCAGGAAGAAAAATAGTATATTTAACATATATTTATACCCCCACCCCCAAAGACATAGTTTAGGTTCCAAAATGCTTTCTAGGTCATATGTATTTTTTCATATGGAATAATGTACATTTTTTAATTTTAAGGAAATATTCATACTTTATTATAACATTCTTAGGCCTTGGAAGACACTTCTGTCCAAACCTTTACATAATAATTGGAAAAGGAAGAACATTGCTGAAAGAATGTTATTTTTCAACAGTTTACTGAATAATGTTTACTCAAGTAAGAAGAATAAGCTGTTAAGTGAGGAGAACCTTGTATAATACATTATGAAAGCCCAGCCTAGATGATCTTTCCTTTTATGAAGTTGAGAGTTAATTAAATGCCATGGAAACACATTTGTATTATATAAATCCCTTAGATACTTGGAAGAGAACAAATATATTTAAGAAAGATTTTTGCTTTAAGATTATACCACCCTCTCTCTGATTGCAAATGCATCTAAATTACTCATAACACAAATGTTTGTACTGTAATGGATTTCAGCTTGCCTAAGTGCTATGTATATTATGGTTCATATTTCCATTTTAATGAAAACCATATGAATATGTAAAATATAACAAAGCAGGATTTTCAAAACCAGAACATGGTCATTTTGAAAAAGTAAATTTTGTAAATTCTGATAATCTAATGAAGTCTCTGTGAGCCTAATCATTCTAACCATCCTATATAATAAAGAGGTAATATGCAAATTGACGGTCACACCCTCACAAAGATGGCTGCCTACAACCAGGCCGGCAGGGGGGTTAGTGAGGGACGACCAAACGACTCAACAGCAGGCTGTGTGGGGCAACCAGGCCAGCAGGGGGGCAGTTGAGGGCGACCAGGCCGGCAGGGGAGGGCAGTTAGGGGCGACCAAGCCGGCAGGGGGGGCAGTAAGAGGCGACCAGGCCAGCAGGGGGCCACTTAGGGGCAACCAGGCTGGCAGGGGGGGCAGTTGGGGCAACGTGGCTGGCAGCGGGGGGCAGTTAGGGGTGACCAGGCCAGCAGGGGGGGCAGTTAGGGGCGACCAGGCAGGCAGGCAGGTGAGCAATTAGGAGCCAGCAGTCCAGGATTGTGAGAGGGATGTCCGACTGCCGGTTTAGTCCTGATCCCTGGGATGGGGCCTAAACTGGCAGTCGGACATCCCCCGAGGGGTCCCAGATTGGAGAGGGTGCAGGTTGGGCTGAGGGGATCCCTCCTCACACACACACACACGAATTTCATGCACTGGGCCTCTAGTATTATATACTTTAGCCCAATTTCCCCCTACCCTTCCAGCCCTAATGTGGGTATCGGTTTTTTCAGTATATTATATTACATGTTCCAGTATTATACTAAATGCTATAAAATATGTTATTTTGTTTAATATTTAAAATAACTGTCAGGTAAGTAATACTGTCCCCATTTTAAGGCTGAGAAGACTGATGCTTGGACAGGCTAGAAAATATATTCAAGGATCCCAACCTATGTGCATGTGACTGTAAGCTCAGTGGTGAGCTATTTTTCACTTACATCTTAATGTTCAGTATTCACAATAACTTTATCTGTGCCTAGAATTAAACATAGATTGATGCATAGTTTATTCTTAGTGCTCTCAGTGTAAACTGTAGATAGAGTAGTAAAAGCAAGTTCATTTGTATATGTCTGTGTTTGGCCCAATCTTGTTATTAAAACAAATTGTCCTACCTTTAATGTCCTGTTCTTATATACTTAATTTTTCATTATTATTATTTCATAAAATTTATTTTCCTTGCCTTCTCAAGAAAGTCACTAAGTAGTTAAAAAGCAAAACTTTCACATCGCATTCAAACACTACAACCATGGGCCAGCACATTTTATAAAGTATTTTAATTTCATGTGCTTCACTAGCACTTATATAGCTATTTCAACATCTCTGAAAGCAATCTCTACAGCCATACAATAGTATTAAGAACCAGTACCATGCTTCATTCATGCTTCGAGTAGACCTACACATATAAATTTAAAGGCAATCAGAGTTCGTATTGCAGAATGTTTTTCAGCCACCATATGCATTTCTTGCAAGTACCACTCCAATAAAAGAGTCCCCGTGGAATTATCAATTAAAGCATGAAAAGAAGCAGAAAAATGCATGCTCGGCTCTCCCGGGCAGCAACATCGCATTGTGCATGAATCCATTGCTTTCTTGCTCTCTGAGAGTTCTGACAAGTTGCCTTTCCTCTCCCGGTTACTTCTGCCGCCCCAGGCCTTCCTGCACTTAATTACTTATTTTTAAAGGCTTCATCTTTAGTGGCTTTTGCCTCTTGACAGCCGATATCCTAACAGCATAAATTGTTTTAATTCACCAGTTATTGTCTTTGTCTAAACAATTTTCTTCCCTATATACTCAGTGATTTGTGATTCCTCCAATAATAACTTTTCAGTAATGTCCACATGATGGCAAGTCATTATGTGTTTTGGTCTTTGACGTTTTCTAGACCTCGGCCTAGGTTCCTGTGAGAGGGTCTAACAGTAATCTCATTTTCCTCTTTTTTTTAGTCATATGGAAAAGGAGCTAGAAGGAAGAACAGATTTAAAGGATCCGATGGGAGCACGTCATCTGACACTACCTCAAATAGTTTTGTTCGTCAGGTAAGGGAGCTCTTAAATTCATGGTTTGGAGAAGTATATTTGAATGGATTTTGTTGTCTTTAAGGCTGGCTTTATACTGTTGTCAGAGCAGCATAGAGCACAGCTGTTCTGAGTTCTTAATATTCCTCCGAATCCTACTAACAACTATGCCAATGGTCAGGGCAGGTTCCTTCTCAAACCCTGCCCATTGCACTAATTGTCGGGGCCGAGCCCGTCTGCCAGGGGCTGGACCTTCTTGGATGCCGGGGGGGGGGGGGGGGTAGACGGAGAGGCCATGAGATGGTGTGGGTGCATAAGAATGAGTCTTTATTGTAGGAGCCAGTGCCCATTGCCATTAGACAAGACAGTTCTTTAAGCAGCCCATAAAACAGGCAGCCGCACACCGGCCGATAATAAGTACATCTTTCCCATAAAAGCAGCAGTATCTTCTGTACCCACAGTTATTATCTGAGCAGCCGCACCCTGCCCCTGGACTCACTGCCTCACATAGTAGCGGCACCTGAGCCCTTCGTTCCTGCCTCTCTGGCCTCTCCCCTCTCTCCAGCCTTTCCAGCTTCCCATCGCGGCAGCACTCTGTACACTGGCTGGTCAGTAATGTGTCATACTACTTAGACCAAAGGGGCTTCGTGCCAATAGTTATATCAATCATTTTGGCTGCAGCAAGGCACGCGTGTGCAGTATACTGTGACATCGCTGTGACCTTGCACCTGCTTGTGGTATCTTAGCTTTGACCATTCTGATTAAGATTCCCATGTTCAGAGTGGCCTTGGCCATTCCAGCATACTAACAACAAGGCCTTGACTGTCGGTGTCTGGCATGGTTCCCACAACTATCATCCTTAAGCTTTGTATGGTATTATTGTATTTACTTTTAGTTGAAGTGAAAAGTGTGCTGTTTTCGTCATAATTAAAATATTTAAATTTTAAGTGAGACTGTAATGATTACCCTCTTTCCTGCAAGTTGGGAAAAGACAAATGTAAAATTCCTTACAAAGGATTTCTTCCTAACAGAAGGAGTGAACTCTAGCAGAAAGGATTGCAGGTTTTGGAGGTGTGTTTTTAAACGGTTGGTTGGTTGTTTTTTGTTTGTTTGTTTGTTTTTTCAGGGATGGGGCAGGCAGTGAGCATCCATGTCACCACCTATGAAGTCGGGATACTGGCATTTCTTTAGCTTGAGCTGTCTTCTGCTTCCCACTTGGCATTTGGATTCTAAAAGAGAAACTTGTTCTTGGTCTTGATATGGCTGAGGCTACTAAGGTTAAGTAGAGCATGAGATATTGTTGTGACGTGATTTAAACTGCCCTTGGAGATGTAGCCTTTATTTCAGATAAACATGTGGTATATTCCTGCTAAGCAGTTTGGAATTGTCCCCTGAAACTTATAACTATATATATGGTAACAGAAAGGGCTTTAATTACCAGAGGAAGAACGCCAGCTTTGGTTGGTGTGCTCATCAGTCATCTCTTGTCAGTGACAGCTCGCTCCCCAAATAGCGGTCGTCACCTGGAAAAGCGTCTCTTTGGGAAGGAAAGCCACTTTCCCTCGGTGCCTCCTGTGTCCCTTCCCCACGGCTCTCCCCCGGTGACTTATCAGCCATTAGGCTTAAGCTCGCTCACCTGCTGGTCCATGGGGCTTTTACCCTTGGCTGGTTGCTGCCTCCTTACGCAGATGGGGGATGATGTCGCTTTGGCCACCAGTTCCTCGTTGCAACATCAGGGTCACCAAAGGTATGTCTGAATGATTTACAGGCAACTGGCAAAGTTTTGGCTCTGGTCCGTGCCAACGGGGAATTGTTTCAGTTTTTAGGACAAGAGTTAGTTAAGAAGGAGCAGAGCTTGTTTTTGCTAAGAAACGTTTAGAAAGAAAGAGGAAGTGGAAGCCAAGCGAAGCCCAGCCTGGAGCCAAGACCCATTGGCGCTGGGAAGGATGCGAGATGAGCTGAAGGTGTGTGCATCGGCCCAATGCCATCGTGGGCAGAATTCCCGCATTTGGTCCTGAGCACGAGAGAAGGGCCGGGGGAGGTGGTGACTTAGCTTAGGTGAGTCTGTGAAAGGAAAGCTACCTAAGTCCTTTTCCATATTTATTCTGCCCCTGGGGCAAAGAGATTGAACGTGGAGAGCGAGAATACACAACTCTGAGTCATCACCTCAGGGCTGAACATCAGAGGACCTGAAGCAGAAACAAGTAAGCTGCTTGTCATGTTGCATGGCTTTGCTGCAGCTAAGCCACACAACATGACAAGCAGCTTGTTGAAATTGCACGGAAAGAAAAACTGCTATGTTTCAAGTGAACAAGATATTAGAAATAGGAATGAAGAGTATAGAGCTCATTATTGCTCATTTTCACTCTGTAAAAATGTCATTTGAAAGCAGTCTCCATACCCCTTTTTTCCAGTTGTCTCTATGGATGTGACTTCCCCTTTCATGGAGTTTTGAGAACTTAATTCAAAAGGCTGGAAGGGTCCGCCACACTGCATATAAATGAACTGGAATGTGTTTTCCCTCATAACAACTTCCTTTTGATATGCCTTCTTGGTGATGTATGTGAGGTTCTGTGCTTGAAACAATTATAAGTAATAAAGAGAGCTGTTAATCTACTTAATGTAAATTTAGATGTATATAGCCAAAACATGTGTGAGCATGTAGGAAGACAAAAACACACACACCATTATCCTAAAGGCCCATCTCTTTGACTCTCAGTAGAATGAGGTGTTTGCCATGGCATGAATTTTGGGTAATGGGGACACAGGCATCAGGAACCCTGAAGTGCCTTCTTGCTTCTATCACAGAAGGAAAACCAGTGTCTTTGGCTGGGTTCAATACTGCATTTTACTTTGGTAATTGAATCTCAGTTCTGTTAAAATGGCATGCATGCCCTAACCGGTTTGGCTCAGTGGATAGAGCGCCGGCCTGCAGACTGAAGAGTCCCAGATTCGATTCCGGGCAAGGGCATGTACCTTGTTTGCAGGCACATCCCCAGTAGGGAGTGTGCAGGAGGCAGCTGATTGATGTTTCTCTCTCATCGTTGTTTCAAACTCTCAAAGTCAATAAAATATATTTTTAAAAATGGCATTCATATTTTGCTACTGTTTCAAAATAGGCAAAAGCTACCATTGGCACAGCTAAATATTTAATAGATTATAGTTTAATCAGAGTATTTGCAGAAATGCACAGATAATAACAAGAAGCATATGTTAGATGAAGGAATTTGAAAGAACCCCTTTTAAGTATTTTCTTTTTATCATAAGCAGATGTTTTGTTAAACAAGTAATTTGTGTCAGTATTCAGGTACATCCTGGAGATATTGCGTGTTCAGGCCCGGACCACCACACCACGGCAATAAAGCAAGTTGTAATGTTTTTTTCCGGTGGAGGGTCTTGCCTTCAATATGTAAGAAACACAACATCTGTGAGGCACAGCAGAGCAAAGCACAATAAAACAAGTTGTGCCTGCTCTACTTTGCATTCGTGTTCCAAACCACCGAGCTAAGGAAGACTTGTAGGAAGATTCCTACCAGTGTTTTTAGGATGAATGCGTACAAAGTTAGTCTTCCTTAAACTTCCTTCTTTATAGAAAGGTGAGGATGTTTTTAGCACTGTAAATGTTCCCTTGGCCTCATGATTTAAAAACAAAGAAAAATCTCATACACACACACACACACACACACACACACACACACCAGCATCATTCCTTTACTGCTTTCATCAGAAGTTGCATCACCATCCCAGCATACTGTGCCACTCTTATTGGCAATCAGAAGAATTGAAAGAGTCTTTATTTTTTCCTTTCTCCCACAAAAACCAAAGAAACACACTCTTTTTTTAATCCTGAAAGTCTTCTTTTTTATTTTTATTTTTTCACTTGGATGTGAACTCAAGTCTGAATCACCTGCAACATCACACTGGTTGGTTTTGAAATGCAACAGAGGCTGATGGGCTGGGAATCTTCCTCTGTGAATCTGGGTAAAGTAAGGCGCACATTCAGCATCCAATTTTACATTAGACTCCTGTAAAAATGGTTTTTCAGCATATTAAGTTATTAAGGGGCAGAAAGTGTTAAACATGACTTCTAGGCACCCTAGGTAGAATTAATGAAGATTATTGTTCAAATAACTTATGTACTAAAAGGTAATCATGGAATTATTATTGTGATAATTAAGATATTGAGGTTGTCTTAGATCCTTATATATAAACTCTGTACTCTGGCTCTGTGTTATGAACAGATATATCAATAAGAGACCTTCATTTATCATAATAATAAACCTGGAAAAGCAACCACTCTTTTTTAAAAATATATTTTTATTGGTTTCAGAGAGGAAGGGAGAGGGAGAGAGATAGAAAACATCAATGATGAGAATTATTAATTGGCTGCCTCCTCTACGCCCCCTACTGGGGATGGAGACTGCAACCTGGGCATGTGCCCTGAGGTAATCGAACAGTGATCTGGTTCATAGGTCAACACTCAACCACTGAGACACCCTGGCAGGACAAAAGCAACCATTCTTAAAATCCTTTGCATTTAATTCCATGCATAAGTTTATGGTCTATTAAGATAATTAAGTTTTCATATAATTTAGCTCTTTCCTCCCACTTCATTAAAAAAAAAAAGAAAAGAATTCCTGACATCTGTTGTCTGAAAAGTAGGTAAGGAGAGAAGGAGGGGGACCAGTTTATTTTAGCACCAGAACCTAATCAAGTAGATTGATTTACTGGACAAAAAATTGGTGGACAGGAGTAACAAGGCCTGCCGAGCACAGAAGGATAGAACATGCATGCTGTTCTTTTCTAGAGATTGTGCAAGAACTGCTAATTGTATAAATTCTTTGATACTGCCAAGGTCAGGGAAAACTATGTACATCTGTAAATAAGTACTAGTCATCAAAGTTAAAGCAGCTTGTGGAGGGTGGAAAGGGGGTGTTTGTAACTCTTTAATCAGCTTGGTTACCTCTCCCCTCCTCTCCCCTTTCCTCCCCTCCCTTCCCCTCTCCCTCACTCTCTTTTATTTTTTTAAAGTTTCTTTATTTTCTTAAAGACATGTATGTGTTCTCCCTGGCTACGTTTATGTACCTGGCAGCATTCCTAGGATGAACACCAAATGCTAATGAGATTGTCCCCAGTTTGCTGTACGTTGGGGATTCCACAGCGTGGCAGCTTTCATTCAGAGTATACTGTTATCTGAGGGCCACTCTATGCTCTGCCATAAATGGCCAGGGCTCACAGGCTGTTTCCCTAGATAATTTTATGGGTCACCCTGTTGTACCCCGGTGTCTTTTGCCCAGAAAGTTGAGCCTTAGGAATCAACAAGGCTTTGGGGAATTTTTAAGTGCCATTATTTTTTTTTTTTTCGGGGCGGGGTGGGGGTTCACAGGAAACTACTCAGCAACTGATCTGGATATTTTGCTCACCAACATATGTTGTGGTTGTAATGAAATAACCCTGTAGCTTCTGAGGGCTTCCAGAATACAAAGTGAGACGACAGAATGGAATGAACGAAATATTTAACAGAAGGTTGCATGACACTTTCAGAACATAGTATTCTAAACAAATTCCATCGTTTTCCAGTACCATGTTCTTGGTGCTGCCTCTTTGGACCTTTTATTAGTTCAATTTGGCTTTAAATACGAATGATTAATCACATAGACACACAGTCTATTTTTCAGTTTTGTTTTGCAAAGACAGATTAAACTGCGATAATGATTACAGACTCCAGGCCTGTGTAGACTGATATGTTTAAGGTTGGATAAATCTTTCAGCCCTTAAATACTGGCTTGTTGCCTTGCAATGCTGTATTCATCACAAACACAACTATAAATAATAATGCAGTAGATTTATTGCCACTGTGATTTCCTATAAATGTCTTTCTATCTTATTAGGCATTCACTTAGATTTTGTGAATAGTAGACCTTGTTCTGAGACCTCTTAAGAACTCTTATTAAACACATAAGTATAAAAATATTGAGGTTTTCAGTAAAGAAGCCCCTTGTTGTTTCTATAGTATAACCCTACATAATACTAGGAAAGTTTTTGTTTTAGGAGACATAGTACTTTAGAAAGTATTAAAAATTAGATTTTGTACTTCAATATTTTATTAGCTTTACAGTGTCTTTTTAAATATACACATATTAATATACTAGAGGCCCGGTGCATGAAATTCGTGCACGTGTGTGTGTGTCCCTCAGCCCAGCCTGCACCCTCTCCAATCTGGGATCCCTCTCACAATCCAGGACTGCTGGCTCCCAACTGCTTGCCTGCCTGCCTTCCTGATTGCCCCTAACTGCTTCTGCCTGCCAGCCTGATCACCCCCTAACCACTCCCCTGCCAGCCTGATTGATGCCTAACTGCTCCCCTGCCAGCCTGTTTGCCCCTAACTGCCCTCCCCTTTAGGCCTGGTCACCCCCAACTGCCCTTCCCTGCAGGCCCGGTCACCCCCAACTTCCCTCCTCTGCCAGCCTAGTCACCCCTAACTGCCCTCCCCTGCAGGCTTGATCACCCCCAACTGCCCTTCCTTGCAGGCCTGGTCCCTCCCAACTGCCCTCCCCTGCTGGCCATCTTGTGGTGGCCATCTTGTGTCCACATGGGGCAGCCATCTTTGACCACATGGGGGCAGCAATCTTGTGTGTTGGAGTGATGGTCAATTTTCATAGTACTCTTTTATTAGATAGGATATTTTAATATATTTAATATATTGATATAATATTTTTAATATATTTATGTATATTTAATATATTAATATATATATATATATATATTTGTGGGAGAACAGGGCCATGATTATATATGAAATATTTCTCATTCTCAGATTGTTTTCATATATTGAAACAGCTACCTTGTGAACTAGGCTTGATTAGAGTCTCTAATTATTATGATCATTTTTATCTTTGCATATCTTTTTCCACTGATATAAATATAACATTTTAAAACTCAGAATTATTTGTGCAGGTGTTTTTAGTTTCTTGGACTCCAAGGTATATTTCAAATTATAATATACTTTTCATTTATGCCCCATTGTCTCCTATTATTATTCATGTTCTGTTTGGCCAATCCATGCAAAGTCTTAGAAGTTATAGACTGAATTAGCCCCACTAGATTAATTAAAAGTTTACAAGTGACCTAATATGGAGCAATTACATTACTAATGAAATGGAATTTCATCAAATACTGAATTTACAAAAAGTATATGTTTCAATTGAACCCTAAACTTTTAGGAGTGCTGCTGAAGATCAGTTACTTAGCTCAAGGTTAATTATTCATGTGACACAGGTCTTCCCGGCCTGGTACCCGAGAGGTGGTCTGGTCCACCTGAGGAATAGTTCTTTCTTCCCTATTTTGTCCTTTATAGGAGTAAATAATGTCAGTTTCTCTCCTTATTGCTTTCTTTACTGGAAGTCTTTATGTCTGGTGATTATCAGATGCTAAAGAAGTCCTTTTAGAGACGTTGGCTGATGTCTCAAAAGTATTGGCTATGGTTCAATTCTACAAGGAAGTATTCCACTGCTATCTCATCATTATTCCACATTTGTGACCAAGCATGTGTGTTTATTACAAAGACTCGAGGTTGAGAAAAACATCTGAGTCCCCCATCCCCGCCCCCGATCTTATCATGCTTCCTTTCTCCATCTGCTTATTTTACAGTTAGCGGCCGAAGGAGGGAAAATACAGGAAGATGATCACAGGAGGAGGGGAGAAGCTCTGTCGAGTCTTCCATTGACTCATAACAGAGAAAATGTAGTTGAAGCTCTTCAGGAAGTCTCTGTTCCCTACCACCATCTCACCATCTGTGTCATCCCTCCAAACTGTCATCAAGTTTTAGAGAATTATCTTGGCTTAGGGCTTCACCTCTCCCTTCACATTTCCTTGTGGCCTTAATATATGTAGAAAAGTTCTAGCTTCTCCTGGTGACGGGAGAGCCCAGGAGACAGCTTAATTATTTGGACCTCTGACAAGGACACTTTGCTTTGACTCAGCTTTCTCCTCTCCATCCTCTCTGAGAGGCCAGGCGTTGTGACCACACCAGTGTTTCTTTTTCAGAAAGTAGTGGCTCAGTGGTTGAACGTTGAACTGTGAACCAGGAGGTCATGGTGCGATTCCTGGTCAAGGCACATATCTGGGTTATGGGGCGTGCAGGAGGCAGCCAATTAATGATTCTCTCTCATCATTGATGTTTCTCTCTCTCTCTCTCTCTCTCTCTCTCTCTCTCTCTCTCTTCCTCTCTGAAATCAATAAAAATATATTTTTTAAAAATGTAGTATTTTCTCTGAGCACAAGGCCTTTTTTCCCTATAAACGTGACCTTGAAGTTTACTTCAGTTTGGATGTTTACTCCCATGGACAGATTTATTGATTTCTCTTTGGTTTAGGTGCTGTATCTGAAAATTGAAAAATAGCCAATTGTTTTATATTTTTTAAACAACCCCCAGGACCCCAAACAAAGAGGCTAACCACTCATTTGAAAGAAAAAAATAACATAGATGATTTTTTTCAATAGCTAGAGCCTTCAAAGCAAAGTACCACAAACTGGATAACTTAAACAACAGAAATTTATTGGTCCACAGTTCTGGAGGCTGACAGTCTGAACTCAAGTTGTGGCAAGTGAAGGAAGGATGGTCTGTCCTGAGGCTGTGAGGGAAGGTCTGTTCCACGGCTCTCATTGGCTGTAGTTGGCCATCTTCACGTTCACATGGAGTTTTCTCTGTTGTGTGTCTGTGTACAATTTCCCCCTTTCTATCAGGACATCAGTCATATGGGTTTAGGGCCCATCTTAATGACCTAATTTAATTTAATTGACTCTATAAATACCCTGTCTTCAAATAAAGTTACATTCTGAGTTGAGGTATGGAGGGTTAGGACTTTAACTTATGAATTTGATGGTGGTGGGGAGGGGAGACACAATTCAACCCATAACAGATGGTGAATCTGTTATAATTAAATTTGTATACAATTTTTTCTTATATTGTAAATATTTAACGTGAAGATAGACTTCCCCTAAAAAACATTCAACTGAAACACTAGCATATAGCAAAAAGACAGAAAACTGTCTTTTGCCAGAGTATTAAAATAAAAAGATGCACTTCCTCACGTGTCAATATGATTCATATTGAAATGGAATAACTTTATGTATTTTTGTAATCAACCTAATAAATTAGAGTAATATCTTAATTATGAGCCTGCTTTTATTTTCTTTATCATAAAAAATCTATTTAGATTATTCAGTTTCTAGAAAGTATAAAATCTCCTTTTAAGGTCTTCATAACCTATACCTTAGGACATAGCAGAGATTCATGAAATGTTTAAAAGGCTTGGGGTTTTATAGATTAAATTTAGCAGTATAACCCTGGATTTGTTTCTCACTTTAGCATCATTTTTCTGATAGGTAAATACCTGTGAACTGATGCATATCTACTTAGCTTCATGGCAGCTATGAGCACACACACACACACATTTGTGCATATGTGTGTGTATTCTGTGACTTTCAGCTTTTCCTTTCACCTTTTTCCCTCTCATATTTAAAAACAACTATATTTTAAAAAAATAATTATACTTCTAAATCAGTGTCTTTCAATATGTATCGAGATTTAAGCTAGTATTTAAAATAATTTTTATACTTTCATTTCTCATAGTGAACTATTAACTCTATTGAGTTCTAAAGTTACTTTAAGTTTATAGAACTTTAATACCAAAAAAGGATGAGGAATTAGGATTCTCACTTAATCTTTCCCCCTGACAATTACAAGGAGAGCTGTAGCAAGGAGAGAAGCCAGCGGGTGGATCCCAACACTCTGCTCTGTATGAGCTACTTGTGTGGAGGATGTTCGGGAGGAGGGGGGTGTGATGAGAGTCAAATGTCATATGTCATCTCTTGCTGATTTATGTGATGATGCTACTGGTGCACCAAGGTGAGGATCATACAGAAGAACGTCGATTACTCTTTCCAAGGAGTAATTTCAAGCAACATTCCTGTGCTAAGCAGCGTGTGTTTGAGGAGTCCAGTAGCAATCTCTGTTAAAGATTGGACAGTTAAGTGTGCTGTTAGCATCAGAGGGTGGGACCTGTGCATTTTTGGAAACAATTCCTAAGGCATTCTAATGCTTGCTCATGACTGACCACTATTACCTGGGAGGGATCAGAGGATCAGACTGGGTCCTAAAGAAACAATGAGATAGGAAGCAGCTACTAGGGAAGTTGTAAACCAAGGCATGACTTACCGACATATGAACAACCATTTGTGAGGGACGTGTGAGTTCTAGTACAGGAGTAAAGAGAGTCCTGTGCCGGCTCTGAGGAAGTTGATGCTTTATGCTGAAGAGTAAGAATAGAGAGTATTTGAGCACTTACCCTAGGAATAATTTTAAATGTTTTAATTAAAAATTCAAGTTAAATTAAGAATAATTTAAAAATGGGAACTGGAAGTACACAGTGTGTTTCTAGGATGGTGAGGAGCCCGTGTGTGGAATTGGGGTGTACTGCGAGGTGGTTGGGAGATGAGGTTGGAGGCGCAGAAGGCACCAGATCACAGGGCTGTCTGTGCCAGGAGGAGCTTTGATGCAGCATCCTGGGTGAGAGGAGGTTTGAACGGACGCACTGCTGGGCCAGCTTGTGGGAAAATCAGTCATTGTCCAAGGACATATTTGAACACACACAATAGTGATACCTAACGTTAATTGAATTCTGACCATGTGCCAGCCACTCTGGTAAGCACTTCATTTTATCTTTAACACGACTCACTGGGGTGGGTGCTGTTAGTGTCTCCACTTAATAGGTATTGAATGGAAGCCTACATAGGTTAATTCATTTGCCCAGGTTCATATAAAAGTACTTAGTATTTATTGGACCAAACTGGTATGTTTGGGAATGGTTACGTGTTCGTTAGGCAACGAGAGACTTCAGACAACAGTGATGCTCAAAATCTGAGGAAGGTGGTGTGGTGGTTCTGGGTCACTCGGCCAAAGCCAGCGACCGTGGCGGGGTTATGGTGCATGGAGTCCCGCCAGCTGAGCAGGAGTCTGGCAAAAGCTGGGCAAAGTGCTGGGTCCCAAGAGCTGAGTTGGCCTCAGGCAGGGCTCCAGCACCATCTAGGAATCAGGAGAAAGACACTCACAGTGGATAACTGAAGGCTATACAGTTGTTAATTGCACCATTCTTTCTACAGATCTGAAATATTTTAAAATGAGTAGTTTGGGGCAGGAGGAAGTGAGAGGGGGGTGGGAGTGGGCAGAAGCTAGGTTAGATAAAGACCAGGACCCGGGCAGGGTTGAAGGGGTGCTTGGTAAATGTCTTCCTCACAGAGGACACGGAGAGAGTCATTCCACACCCTCAGGTGGCCCTGCCTGGCCTTCAGAGATGTTCCAGGACCGGAAAGGCCCGATAGAGCGAAGTTGGAGGCAACAGCTGATGTTTTTCTACAGCCACTTTCTTACAGACCTGTGCATTGGAAAAAAAAATCTTTTAAGACTTTTTCTTAGCAGACAAAATAAAACCATGTACAAACTCAATATAAGTAGGTTTTCCTCACAGATGTGAAGTTGCAGGAGGTTAGAGGGTTTATAGCCCCAAACAGCTGCTAATCTTAATGTCATAGTGTGGCTTTTTCAGTAAATTTATGCAAACCTCTTTGAACTGCTGCTGCTGACTAACCACTGTTTGCCCTTGAGTGAAGTAGTCATTAGTGGTCATATAAGTTGAAAATCAGCCATTCTCCCTCTGCCTCAGGCCATTTGTTTGAGAGAGAGAACAGTTGTTTTAGAAAATGAGGTTATTTGGTTACCAAGACACACTGCCTAATTGCCACCCTCTTTTAGAAGAAGAATTGCTTAGTATGTGTTAGACAACTCTGCATGCTAATGGGCTTTGGGGGGGATGTTTATAATATTCTTATAAAACAGGTCAAAACAGTTTTACTAGCATTTTCCACAGTTTGTCTCTATTGCAGTTAATAAAGGAAGCACCAGCATCCTGAATATGTGACATATAATATGAATGTAATAAACTTATTTTAATGATTAAAAAAATGAGGTTGCATATAGCCTGATTTTCCAACACACTTGTTTCAGGACCACATATCAGTGTTTAGTCTTTTTTTTTTTTTAATCCTTACCTGATGATATTTAAAAATATATATATTTTTATTTATTTCAGAGAGGAAGGGAGAGGGAGAGATAGAAACATCAATGATGAGAGAGAATCATTGATTGGCCGCCTCCTGCACGCCCCACAATGGGATCAAGCCCACAACCTGGGCATGTGCCCTTGACTGGAATCGAACCTGGGACCCTTCAGTCCGCAGGCTGACACTCTATCCACTGAGCCAAAATGGCTAGGATATTTTTCCATTGCTTTTTTGAGGGGGTGGGGGGATATTTTTTTTATTGCTTTTTTGAGAGGGGGAGAGGGAGAGAGAGAAACATCGAAGTGAGAGAGAGACACGTCTTCTGGTCTTCTGGTTTCTTCCCACCCACACCCGACAGAGGGAGCAGGGTCAGGGAGTGAGCCTGCAACCCAGGTACATGACCCAGACCAGGAATCAAACCTCCAAACCTACAGTGAGCAGGCTGATGCTCTAATCACTGGGAAACACCAGCCAGAGTCAGTGTTTATTCTTTTTCGTTTGAAGCAGAAAAGTACTATAGATTCAGGGTTTTAAAGGTGTCTCTTATGAAACAGTTTCTCTGACCAGTTGTTTGTGTGCATATGAAAACTACCCTGGAAACAGGCCAAGTGCACATGTACTTTCTGACTTTGCTAGACTTTGTTTGTACTAAGGTCTCTTGACTGATCCTCATTTATTCATTTATTCACCAACATGTGGAGTGCCTTTGCCAGGCACTGGGCCAGATAGAAAATAAAAGAACAAGGTTCTTTTCAGGTCTAAGATAAATAAATAAGTCCTGGGGATGTAATGTACAACATGGTGACTACAGTCCACAATACTGTGTTGTCTATTTGAAATTTGCTAAGAGAAAAATCTTAGAAGTTCTCATCAGAAAGAAAAGTTTAGTAACCATGTATGGTGATGAATGTTATTGTGATGATCATTTCACAATGTATGCATGTATCAAATCATTAGGTTGTAGGCCTAAAACAAATATAATGCCGTATGTCAATTATATCTCAATTCAAAACAAGTTGCATAATATTAAAGTATTAAATGTATTCGTGCTTTAAAGCCCCCCGGCTAGGCGGTGTGTAAAAGAGGTGAGTGCACAATGTGGTGAGTCCACAGGGAAGGGACTGCTTGCTTCTATCCTGGGGAAATGGAGAGAAAGTCACAAATGAGGCCGTGTCTGAGCTGGATATTGACGGACAGGGAGAAATGTTTGAGAAGAAATTGGGAGGGGATGTGTCAGGCGAGAGCACTGGTCCTGTGCCAAGGCAGGAAGAGCGATGGAAAACGTCATGTTCCCTCGCCTGTGGCTGGTGACTGGGCAGGTGGGAGATGAGGCCCAACAAGCGTCAGTGGCTCACGCTGCAATATGAGCAATGTCACTGCGCCGGTGCCCCCGATGATACCTGGGTGTCATCTGGCTTTTCTCGTCAGGACCTCTTCTATGCCAGGTTCTGAGTGAGCTGTTCAGGATGTACTCTATCTCAACAAATACCAATAAGCGTTTCCTTTCCGAGCGCGCTCTCCCAGTGCGGGGCATTTTAAAGGACAGTATGTTTACTAACAAATGCCATATGCCTTTTTACTTCCCTTCAGATGTGAGATTGACCAGAGATATTTATATGTCTGTGCTTTGAAGACTTGTAGGTTTGTGGGCCAAAAATGTTGCATTTTATTTTAGATCTAAAGTTATCTGTTTGGAAAGTTATCAAATTAAAAAACCAGGCTCTACATATAAATTCATCCTATTTATATACATATACTATGTGTATAAGTGTATGCACATTTTCTTCGATGGATTACTTTCGAGATAACATGTAATTTAACATTATTGTTAAGGTCATAAGTATTTCTATTACTAGTATAAATTAATGGTGACAAATCTTAATAATCAAGGCAATTCTTGCCCTGGCCAGTATTGCTCAGTGGTTAGATGGTTGGCCTGTGCAATGAAGGGTCACGGGTTTGATCCCCAGTCAAGGACATGTACCTGGGTTGCAGGTTCAATCCCCTCCATGGTCCGGGCATATACAGGAGGCAACCAATCGATGTGTCTCTCTCACACCGATGTTTCTCTCTCTCTCCCTTCCTCCCTCCCTTCCACACTCTCTAAAAATCAATGGAAAAAATATTATATCCTTGGGTGAGGATTAACAACAACAACAAAAAATCAAGGCAGTTCAGATCTGAATCAATTGGGATCATGATTCTGCTACCCAGATCTATTTACATTTAAAAATAAAACGTAAAGGATTAGTGCCAAAAGGTGTAATTGCATGATAAAAATGCTGTCTTCTGAATAAAGTTCTTGAATTCAGCTTCAATTTAGAGTACTCAGTCACTTTGAGGCTTTTGATCAAATGTTTATATTTTATAAGATGGCTATTTTATACTAGTGTAGGTTAATTTTTATTGGAAAATGTATATTTTAAAAATTTTATACTTATATTATTTTATTTTTTCTATCACCATTTATCCCCTCTATGCCCTCTTCCACCTCCACTCATGCTCTCTCCTCCACAGTCACTTCTTAGGTCACAGTGTTTGATTCCTTATTGATCACATTTTTGGAATTAACCTTCCCACTTTTCATATCACTGCTCCAGTTTTCCTGTGCTGATCTTAAGAAAAAGAAAGAAAGAAAAAGAAGGAAAGCAGGGCATATCAGCTAGAATTTGGTTACGGGAGATTGCAGAAATGACTCAGGCTGGCTTCAGGAAAAAGGAAATCTGGGGGCTCACTTAACTGTAAAGCCCAGGTATCAGTGACCAGCATGGTTCACAGGTCAGCGGCCAACTGGTTTCTTTCCATCTCTGGCCACGATGACTCTCTCTCATGTTTGCCTCCTTCTCAGCTCCAGGTGATGGCAAGAAGGTTCCCAACAGCTTTAGGTCTATGTTCTTGCACGCTTATGTTGCATTACATCTCATTGACTCCGTATGAATGTCCGCACAGCCATGAACTAATAACTCAGGCTGGTGGCCTGCAATTCACCGATGAGCCAGAGATAAGCCATGAGCTCACTCTGGAGGTGGGAGAAAAGTCACTTCTACATCAGGCACATGGACGAAAAATAAGGAAAGTACTGACTGTGTAGGGCAAGCATGTCAATCTCAAAGGCTAACACGGGCCAAATAAAGAAGGTTTAAGTTTATGTGGGCCACAGAAAAACAAAAGCTTCAATTTTTATAGAAACAGGTTCATTTCGATAGAGACATGCTGAATACAAAGGGCTGAAATAAATGAGTACTCGTTAACATAAAATAATAGAACATTTTAATAAAAATTAATATTTTTTTCTTGAACATTAACTTACTGACACTGAATAACTGCACAAATTAATGAGTGTAATGCAAATCAACCTATTTTTCTTATTCTCCAAAAGTGAAATATTTCCTGTTGCGCACACCAAACAAGTCAGTATAAGACTGATGATGTGACAGTCGGCTGCTAAAATAGTCTCTGCTAGTATTAGTGGAGAGAAATGGTGTGCCTGAGCGTAAGGGAAATGAATGCAACACAATTATAGTAATTAGTCATTAGCGAACATTGTAGTTCGTTATTAATCATTATGTAGAACAGGATATTGTAAAAGTTAAGTTACGAAATTTTTATTAAAATGTGTTTTACATACCGTTATATTGGCTGGGCCGCAAACATATCCGTGGGCTGCGTGGTGTAGGGGAACTATCAGTGGGCTGGTACCAGAGGAAGAGTGAGTGGATGGGTGGTGAAAAAAAGAACTGAGGTCTACTTTAGAGGTGAATGAAACCTGTTGACTTATGAGCTCTTTGATTCCTAGAAATGGCTTAGGAAAACACCCTTCCCAGGTACAGGTGAGAGAATAGATCATTGGAACCCCTAAGCCTTTTTCAGACTGTACTGTGTCCTTTTTTATCTAGTAGCAAATCAATTCCTAATGGGGATGAATGAGTCTGTGAAAACACGTCCCTGGGAATGAATGAATATATTTATTTATGTGTATAGGAATATGTATTTGTGGCCATGTGTGCTGCCTCTATATTGTTTAAATGATCAAATATTAGTCTTTGTGATAAAACCACCCCAGATTGCCGGTATAAAATTAGAATGTTTTTTGGGGTGTGTGTGTGTGTGTGTGTGTGTGTGTGTGTGTTTTATATATGTGTGTGTGTTTTGAAAAAGCCCTTTTAGGGACAAGAAGACTAGCTAAATCTGACTGTTATGGTGTTAATAACATTTGAGCAGAACTGATGTGTTAGAGGCAAGACGGGGAGTTAACATTTGTTATAGAAACCAATAACTTAGGTTCTTGACAATGTTATATTTTTTTAGCTTGAATATAGTATTGTCACATTTTATCACAATTCTAGACATCTTAGGGGGAATTGTGTTTTTTTTGTGTGTTTTTTTTTTTAATTTCAGAGAGAGGAAGGGAGAGGGAGAGAGAGAGCAAAACATCAGTGATGAAAAAGAATCATCAATCGGCTGCTTCCTGCATGCCCCCAACTAGGGATCAAGCTCACAACCCAGGCATGTGCCCTGATGGGGAATTGAACTGTGACCTCCTGGTTCATGGATCAATGCTCAACCACTGAGCCATACTAGTCAGACCATCTTAGGGGAATTTAATAAGATGTTTTAGAATCTTAATAATTGGAGGAAATTAACATATTAAGGTTTGGATTTTGTTTTATAAGTAGTAAAGATAAGTTTTGCTTGGAATGTTAGTTCTGGGGAAAGGAAGATTCATTTGCTAAATTGTGAGTTGTTCAGACTGTTTTATATTCATTACTGTGGCTTTGTCGTTAAAATCACATGCGGCACACTCCAGAGAAAATTGTTCTTGTTTTCAGACTTTCGTAGTAATAGTTTTCCATTATGCTCGACAACACAAGAAATTGTACAAGTGGGATTGGGGAGGGCGTCCTGTTCCGCCTTCTGCCGGCATTTGCGTCCTTCTGGCCTATGTTTCGGTTTCTCTGTCCAGGGAATCTGAGGGTTGTCCTTTAGAAAGGGGATTGTGACAAGTTAGGATTTGGGGTGGTGTCGGAATCCCATCTCAAACTTGTATAAGCAAAAGGGGATTTATTGCCACCCATAACTCTCACAGGCATGGACATTCCTGGGGATGCTGGCAGGACTGTCTCCCTGATCAGGTACTGGATTCTCTCTCACTACAGACAAGATTTTCCTGTCTAGACAGGGATGTGGCAGTTAGAAGCTCCAGGCTCCCCTTTGCCAGCCTTGATAAGAGAATGAAAGACTGTTTCTTCCTCTCCACCCTTCCTAATTCCCGTTCAGAGAGCCATAAAGAAGGACTCTGACTTGACCTGCGTAGTCCATGCAGCACCTTTTGGATCCATCTCTGTGGACAAGGATGGCGCTCTTTGATGGGCCAGCGTGGATGGAATAGGTGTGCAGGACGGGCGGGTAGCCTAGTAGCACAGAGGAGATGCAGTTCAACCCAGGAAGGAGGAGGGTGAGGCTGTGACTAGAACAAGCCAGAAAGGAAGGCTGGGCAAGCCACTTAGCAGTGGAAATAGATGACTTCCATTACACGTGATGCTTGCATGAGTGTCTCTTTGCCCCCCCATACACAATGTGCAAAGGAAAGTATCTCGTAGATACTAGGTGCTCTTTATTGTACCCTGTGTCTTCCCATGAAGTAATGGAGCCTCGCTGTAGGCATAGATCTAGATGAAGGGCAGCACGGTGGCAGGTTAAAGATCTACCCTCCTGGGGAGTTACAAGACCCACATCTCTCAAGGTGTGAAGAGCTAGCCTTCCATCTGACTGCCTGATTGAAAATGCTTTTCTGTTGTCTTGAAACTTCACCGTTCCCCTTAGGTTCCATTTACCGTGTGCTTTCTAGTTTTTCATGTTTTTTCCATACATCATTTCTTCCTAATAACGAGTTATATTCTGGGAGTGTGGAAGTAGAAGTCCAAAGAAATTAGGTCCGAGGTCCCAGAGCTAGTGAATGGCAGAGCCTAGAGTTTACGTGTCCACTGTGCGGGATTGAGCCTAGAGTTACGTGCCCACTGTGCGGGATTGAGCCTAGAGTTACGTGTCCACTGTGCGGGATTGAGCCTAGAGTTACGTGCCCACTGTGCGGGATTGAGCCTAGAGTTACGTGCCCACTGTGCGGGATTGAGCCTAGAGTTACGTGCCCACTGTGCCTCCCCAGGCTGTCTTTGTTACCAACATTTCATTTCAATACCAGTCATCACTGCAGAGAGCCTACACCCATTTTCCTTTACCTTCAATGTGTGTCTTACTTAAATGCCAAGTGAAAGGCTGGGGTGTCAGAGTTGGTCCTTCAGCAGAAGAAACACCTCGTCACTGTGCGCACACACTCCAGTCCGACTCCCTGAGTTCAAATCCGCGCTCCCAGACTCTCTAGTCTGACTTTGGCAACTTTTACTCACCCCTTCTGAGTTTCTGTTTGTCTTCAAATGGGAAAAATAATAAGGCCTATCTTATAAAGCTGTTATGAGAAATGAAAGAGGTAATGCAGATGAAGGAAAGATAATTCATCAAATAGCATGGCTTATATGGGCATCATGCCTGGTACATGGTAAACTCTATAAATATTGTGCTAATCAAACAGCTTATTTTAGTGTATATCATTACATGATACCCACAGGTTAGAGATGTATTCTTTTTTATTGTCTAAAGTTTTACATATGTCTCCTTTTTCCCCAGCTGACCCCCACATATTCTTTATTTTTAATCTTTATTGTTGAAAGTATTATAGATGTCCCCCTTTCCCCCCATTGACCCCTCTCCACCCTCTCCCATTCCCTCCCCAGACCTTTACTGCACTAGTGTCTGTCCATGGGATGTGCATATATGCATATAAGTTAATCTCTTCCCACCCCCACCTCCCCTCTGAAATTCATCAGTCTGTTCCACACTTCAATGTCTCTGGATCTATTTTGTTCATCAGTTTATTTTGTTCATTAGATTCCGCATATGAGTGAGATCATGTGATGCTTTCTCTGACTGGCTTATTTCACTTAGCATGATACTCTCCAGGTCCCTCCATGCTGTCTGAAAGTGTAAGAGATCCTTCTTTTATATACATATTTTTTTTACAGAGAGGAAGGGAGAGGGACAGAGAGTTAGAAACAACGATGAGAGAGAAATATCGATCAGCTGCCTCCTGCACACCCCCTACTAGGGATGTGCCCGCAACCAAGGTACATGCCCTTGACCGGAATCGAACCTGGGACCCTTCAGTCTGCAGGCCGACGCTCTATTCACTGAGCCAAACCAGTTAGGGCAAGAGATCCTTCTTTTTTCCTGCTGCATAGTGTTTCACTGTGTAAATGTACCACAGCTTTTTTGTCCACTCATCTGTTGATGGGCACTTGGGCTGTTTTCAGATCTTAGCTATTGTAAAGTGTGCTGCTATGAACATAGAGGTGCAATATCATTGAAATATTCTGGGACATGTTACAAAGAGGTTCTTAAGAGTTGTAGGCCATAGGAACTTTGGTTTAGACTTTTGGGGGTGAGTTTAAGGTTTCTTATAATATTGAGTTTACTGTTTAATATTTTCTACCTTTGGAATCGAATCATTGGGCCTCTGAATATGGGAGACATGCTTGAATAGAACATGTTTTCTTGATAATAAAAGTAAGGGCATTGTATGCTTTTTTTTTTATATTAAGAAGTTTGTATCCTGTGGTAGGGCTGTATCTTGTTATATTTATGTAGGTTTGAAAAATACTTGGCAATTCACTGAGACTTCTAAATGTTTGGATTTTACATTTCTATAAAAGTACCACAAATATCCTTGCAAATTGGTATGCTCGGAGGGAACTGGTGGTAGCAAGGGTAGTTTGCCAGCAGAAAGCTGAAGCTGGTCTGTTTCAAATGGTCTTTATTAATCCATTGTACACCATAAGCATCTGCAGAGTTCGTGCTGGTATACTTGCAGCAGACACTATCAGAGTGTGAAGACTTCATGGAATTATGAAATGAACATACTGTGGATGAGAGCACCTTTCACGTCATCTGAGTCACGTCTGGTGCACCGAGGAAAATCGTTTGCTTCAGTTCACAGTCATATAGTGTTTGCTAAACACCCATAGGAATGCATGGATATTTGGCTTTAGAAAAACAGGGGAAGGAAAGCATCAATTATTGGGGGGTATTGACAGTTACCCCTCCCTTATCCAATACACAATAAAAGGCATTTATTGGTATGATCTTGGACCCCAGGAAGCTTACAGTTAGCAACAGGAGCTAGAATAGGCACAACCTGTGCTTAATAGAAGTGGGACGGCCTTACAGAGGGCTTTAGAGAAAGTGCTACAGGGGTTTCCTGTTGGAAGACTGTGTTCTTATTAGGGAACCACAGGAGGGTAGTAGGAGAAATTCTATGTGACCCTCCAGCCATGGGAAGGAAGGGCATTCTAGGAGCAGGGACCACGGTGATAAAGATATGGAAGGAGGGAAAGCATTATTTCTGCAGGAGAATAGTGAGTAGTATTTTGCTTGGTGTTCGGGGAACATTAACCCTTTGCACTCGCTTGCTTTTTTCTCGATTCCTTTATTCTACTCGGGATTTAATTTTTTAAATACCCCAGATTTTACAAAGCGCGGCAGTAGAATAAAAAACTGGAGTTTCTTTTCATACAAACTTAATTATTTGGATTTTTTTATATTTCAAATTATTGATACATTCAAAGAGTAATTTTAATCTCGACATCTGAGTGCAAAAGGTTAAGAATTAGGGGCAGGCCAGCGTAGGAAGGTGAGTCGAAGGAAATAGTGGAAAGCTAGCTGCCAAAGGAAGGCATTAGGATGTAGAGGGTCTGGAAGTCTGGTCTCCATTTGAGGGGCTGCAGCAGAGGTGGGCCCCTCCGAGCAGCGAGCAGCGAGCGCGGTAACTTAGAGAAGGTGGGCACATTTCAGCCGAAGAGGAGAAGTATGTGAGGAAGTTTCTTCACTGCAGCCTGCAGTTTCAAGGGGCAGAGAGAAGGTCAGGGGGAAATGGGGGGAAAAGAGGAGGGGTGATTGGAGCTTTGCGTTAGGAGTAAGGAATTCCAGAACTTGGTAGCGATGACAGTGAGAAAGGGTATAGATGTGAGTGGGGAAATACCTTACATTTTGGGCAGTGACTGAGGGCAACTGTTTTGTTCACAGTGCAGTCCCACTGCGCCTGGGGTTTAGGTTATAAAGACATTTATTAAAGCCATTGAGTAAGGAGAAAATACGGAGGCAGAAGGACCCTTTAGAGTCCCATAAATCACGCACAAAGCACAGAGTATACATAGTGTAGAATACATCTGGTGCACAGAACGCAGCTGGCTTGTATTTCGGAGGCATGTTGTATGTGTTTTTAAGCCAACCTCTCATCTAACAAGGCAAGATGACCATCCTGTGGGGCTAGAGCTATGAGAGTGATGGCAGGAGATAGTACCGCATCTCCGTCTGAGTCCCCCTGGGACACGTGCCCTGCAATTCTCCCCTCCTTTTGTAAGTGGTTGTTATTGAGAACCTAGAGTTGAATTTGGGCGATGTAGAGATGATGTCACTTTATTTAGAGATGATGTATTTGTTATGTGTTTAAGTAGTAAGTGTAAGGATGAGGACTTTAATCTTTGTAATGCCAGTATACACGATCCTCTGTGTGTGTGTGTGTGTGTGATACTTGCTGTCAGTGATCTTCAGACTGATTTTAAATCGTTTAAAATTGTGCTGTAAGCATTAACTATACCTTATTGGTCTTTGTTAGAGCTTAAATGATGGAAACTAATGGGATTTGTTCTCATTCAGGAAGCGTTTATTAAGGATCTGATTTGTGCATGTCTATTATCATTTAAATATATGAGAGACACGGAAAATCATACAGAAATGAATCAGACAGTGTCCGCAAGGAACTGATTGACCAACAGAATCTCTTCTGTCTGGATTCATTTTATTCTTAGTTGTTTCTTCCTGGTAGGATACGGTCACAAAAAAGATGAGGTTGGGGGAGGGGTCCTTTCCCTTTTTCTTGTTTCATTCAGTGTGGATGATAGAAATATCTTTGATTGAAAGTAAGAATAATGGGTGTGGGGTGCATATATGCTTTAGATGTGAGGCCTAGCAAAAATCCAGTGAAATCTGAATCAGCATTTCTGCTTTTTTCACATTCAGTTCTGAGATTGTAAGGACCAGCCTTGGGGTTGCCATGGGGATAGGGACTTAGAAGGAGCCACCATTAGCAAGTCTGTTTGAAACTCTGAGAATCTTGGAACTACAGGGTAGACCTGGTAATGGAGCCTTGGGGGAGTCGGTATTTCAGCCACCAGGTCCTGCAGGGACAGGGTGGGAAATAACCAAAATACAGAGCAGCAGCTGAGTCTGCATTAGGCATCGAGTCTACTTTTGTAAAGCGAGAGAGAGAGAGAGAGAGAGAGAGAGAGAGAGAGAGAGAGAGAGAGAGAGAGACCGAGACCTGGCAGCTGTGTGTTCCATCAAGGATGTGAACACAAACAAATTGCAATTTTCTCGGCCTTACTGTAGAATGGTTTTTTTACCTGTTAAGTAGCTACAGCCATTTTCATCACAAAGTAAACAAAATACTATGAAGTAAATGTCAGTAACTTAAATGTTTCTACATTCTCTTAGCAGAATATCAGAAAGCATGATCATATTTGTGAGATCTGTTAAGAAAGAGAGTTTATAAATAGGAGGGATAGTAGCCCTTGCTACCTTGTAAACTGTTGTTGAGAGTGTATTTTGTCCCACAACCATTTGGAAGGGTCCTCTGTGTCCCTGTACAAGAGAGGATGAGCAAATGAGCTCATGGACAGTGAGCTGTTGAACACATAGCTTTGTCCTCCACCCACTCCCCAACACTATCTTCTTTTCATTTAGTCTGTAACACACCTGGCCAGTGTTGTAGAATGCAACTTTAATTTTTTTGTGGTCAAGTACATTTTTGGAAATCCAGTAATTCTGAATGTTCCATAAGAAGGCATGCATATTTACCTCTTTTCATTATTTTTTGGAAGGAATCTTTGGATCAAGAGAAACTCAAATCAGATATTAAAGACAGAACTCAAAGGTTTCTTCAAAGTAAGATAGTACAGCAGTTTGTGTTTTAGCTTGATTTAAATATGTGTATGATACTTTATTGAATACTGGTTATTTGTGCTTATTCATAACACATGCACCTATGTGTAAAATGTGCTTTAACATCAAAGAATGACATCAAAACTCTTTTTGTTCAGACAAGTTACCCAAATTCCATTTCCCTCCCAGGAGTCTCACTTGTGAATTTTATCTTCCTCCGACTTTCATAATTCTATAAAAAAACCTTCCATCTCATTATTGACAAAGGTGTTTTTCTGTGTGGCATTCCCCTTGGGTATAGATTTAGCTTTAGGAGCAGGCGTGTCCTGAAGACTCCATCCTTGGGCTTATATGTACAAGTTGGCATGGCTGCAGGTCTGCTTCCTCTTGCTGGCTGGGACTGGGCTATTTATAGTTTCTCTTCTTGGCCTCTGAGTTAGCGTATCCGTGTGTATTTATGCAAGGGAGAGCTCTGAGGCCATATAAGACTGCAGTTTAGAAACCTAGTAGCCTCATTTGCCTTTTGCTCTCCGGAGGGAGAAGAATGGCATTATATTTTGCCAACATAGAAATGTAACAGGATGGAATAACAAAACAATCGCGTCGGCTTCTCTGAAACCACAGGTGACACAGCAAGACTTGGGACAGAGGAGGGAATGTCCCCAGGATGAGTGACAGGGCCATCTTCCCAGACGGGGGCTGCTGTCAGGTGCACTAGATTAGACCTTTAGTTCCTTTTGTAGGTGATACAGTTGACCCTTGAACAACACGGGGGTTATGGGCATCAGACCACCCACCCTCTCAACAGTTGAAGATCTGCTTATAACTTCTGACTCCCCAGAAATTTAACTCCTAATAGCCTACTGTTGACCTGAAACCTTACTGATTAACAGTTGACACATATTTTGTATATTGTATGTATTACTAGTATATACTGTATTCTTTCAATAAAGTAAGCAAGAGAGAAAAAAACGTTATTAAAATCACGAGGAAGAGAAAATACATCTACTGTAGTTATTTTATAACTCTACATTTAAATGGGCCCACACAGTTCAAACCCTTGTTGTTCAAGGGTCACCGGTACCTCTAACTTCCTTGTCTTTTTCTTTGATTACCAGAGGCACCGGTGTTTTCATTGAGGCCAATGACTTCCCATTATCATGCCAGGGCGGGCAGGATGAGCATGGGCCAGGCAGGACTGGCATTTCATGTGGGGCCCTGCAGTCACACACAGGCAGGTGATGCTGTGAAGGCCGACCTCCCTGATCAGTTTCCTCATCTTCAAAATGGGAACATGACATCCTGTCCTCACAGGGCAGTTATGAGAAATAGGGATAATGAAGTGTCTGGCGTGGAGCAGCTGCTGATCAAATCCTGAAAACGCAGTGAAAGGAGTAAAAGAAAATGGAGCCTAGGCCATTTTCCCCTCAGGACCCACAGTAAGGCTTCTGATGAGAAAAAGAGCTCCGTTTCCCTGTTCTTCCTCCTCTTCCCTCGGCATCCGTTGACCTGGGTCATCTTGCCCTCTGAAACTCTCCATCCGAGTACCGTAAATGCCTGGGTCAAGATGACCTCACCTGCCTTCTCCTTTCTTTCATGAAACTTCCCTCCAGAAAAGCTGAGGCTTTAAGAAATTCTTGCAATCAGCCAGCTTACTAGTGAGTAGAAGGAAGCACCATTTTGGCACTTGCTCCCATTGTTTACAGCACTCTGCTAAGGATCGACCTTCAGAGAAAATGACCTACTTGCAGTGTTCTTTTGCCACTTTTTAAAGAAAATGGCCAAGAGTCAGAGTTTTAAAGTTTGAGATTAACTGTTAAACAGAAGCCAGATGAACCCTAAGAACACTTAGTTTGACAGGAGTGGGCATTCTAACAACAGTCTGCTTGTGTGCGCTGTGCAGGTTGATTTCAGTGTTAAAGAGCAGGTCTAGGGGGATGACAGAGGGTAGGAAGCCAGGAGGAGACCACTGGGTGGTGGGGGAACAGTCCCCCTCAACAGACTGCAGACGGCCCCCCTTTGGCCCACTTGTGTCCAGGGTCTTGTTTAACAGTTATGAAAATTAGGTTGAAGAGGTAAAAATATGAAGTCAAGAGAAGACATTTTAGAGCAACATAATTTAAACTCTTAATGAGTTCAATCATAATATGCTATGTTGCTCTTTTTCGAAGCAGAAAAGTAGACCATGATCATAATAGAAAATGTGAAGTAGAAAGAAACAAAATAGAAAACAATTTCAAGAGGGAAATAAAAATCACTCATAACCCCTTCCCACTAAAGTTGTAATCATTATTATCTTGGGTCTTTCTGCTCAAATCCTTTTATTTGACTCTCTCACATACATTCATATATTGGAATCATCATGCACACATAAGTCCTTGAGAAGACAGTATGCAAATAGAATTCTAATGTCCTATTTTTTTCATTAATGAGAGACGGAGGAGCAATGTGGTTGAGAGATTTCTGTACGTTTGGATACACCTGTGTGTGAGTCCTTGCTCTGCAGCAAAGTGTTATCTGAGGGTGGAAGTAACTCTCGAGCCTCTCTTTCCTCATCTGTAAAGTACGACACCAGTGTCACCCCCCACACTGTGGGGCTGTGAGGACCCAGGGGCTGTTGTCTGTAAAGTGCATGGAGTCCAGGTCCTCTGAACTGTAGCCAAGCAAACAGCCAACAGCACGTGTCCCTGTGCCGGAAGCATTGTCTTTTTTGTTCTTTCTCTCTACCCTGCCATTCTCACCATTTAAAAAACCCCACTGCTCATTTAAGGTCCACCTCAAATGTTTTCCCATGTGTGGATATTCTCCTAGACATGAATGTCTAGGTGCCTCTAGAAGGCTGTGTGGTATAGTGGTTAAAAGCCCAGGCACTTCACTAAACTCCCCAGGTTCAAGGCCAGCTCTTTCACTCATTAGCTCTTTTTGTTTATAAAGTTTTTTTAAATGCATTTTTATTGATTTCAGAGAGAAAGGGAGAGGGAGAGAAAGACAGAAACATCAATGATGAGAGAGAATCATTGATTGGCTGCCTCCTGGATGCCCCACAACTGGGGATCGATCCCGCAACCCAGACATGTGCCCTTGACTGGAATCTAACCTGGAAGCTTCAGTCCGCAGGCTGACACTCTATCCATTGAGCCAAACTGTCTAGGGCTCACTCATTAGCCCTTTATCCTCAGGAGATTTACTTAATGGCTCTAGGGTACCCCATGCTCCTCTGTGGAGATGGCATAAGTACAGTACCTACTTCATAGGGTTGTTGAGAGGGTTAAAAAAGTTATCTCATGAAAATGCTTAAAACAGTGCTCAGTCAATGTTAGTTAGCTATTTATTCCACTAAACATGCTTCCTTGGGGCTGGTTATTTGGGTGTTGCATTCATCTTTTAGGAAAGCATGGTTTTCACTGTAAACCTACCTAGCCCAATGCCAGGCCTGTGGTAGATGTTCAGTGGACACTTGTTGAATTTAATGGCATTGGGGTGAAAATTACAAGAGGAAGGCAGGACTTCTAGAGATGATGCCACACCTGAAACTTTATTGCTGGGGCTTCAGGGTCATTGGAAGTATTGAGCACAAAATACTCAAGTGAACTAAACATTTTTTCTTTAATAATTTCTTTTCAGATAGTTTCAGATTGAAAGAATTATTGCACATATGGTACTGAGTTTCCATATGGCCAGCACCATTTCACCGATTACCAACTAGAGTTCTCAAAGTTTATTCAGACTTTCTCAGTTTCCCCTTAATGTTCTTTTTTCTGTCCCAGAACCCCATCCAGGATATCACCTTATATTTCATTGTTGTGTCTCCCGAAACTCATCTTGGCTGTGACAGTTTCCCAGACTTTCCCTGTTTTTCATGACATTGACAATTTTGAGGAGTTCTGATCATGTATTTTATGGAATGTTTCTCAAGTGGTTTTATTTAAATTGAGATATCACTCACATACCATGAAATTCACCCTTTTAAAGTGTATAACAAACTAAATTTAAACGTTCTTTGGTAGCTTGATTTTGTTAAACTTAAAATTTATTAACAACATCGGATTACCTAAATTGTATATGAAGTGCTTCCAGATAGGAAATGTGTTATTTAAATTCCATTTATATGGTGAGCTCGGCCGTTTCTGGCGAGCGTTCATTTGAACAGGGTTATAATGCATTTTGGCAAAAGGGAACCAGAAGGTCATCTTGGGTTTGCTGTTGCCCTGGAAATGTTGAAAGGAATGAATTTGTTCTGGCATCTTGGACTGTTTTGGACACTGTTTTAGCAGGGTACTTGTTTTTATATACTAACTGAAATAGTATTGATGTCAGAGAAGCTTGCATCTGGAAAACAGAAAGGAAAGTGGAAATACATATTTTACCTTGACAAAAGGCTGGCAACACATGGGCAGAGATGATCAGAAAGCAGAAATCAGGGTGTGTGCTTGGGATTCCCGTCTGTACATCTTTCCCAGCATTCATCTACTCATCCACCCGTCCATCCATCCATCCATCCATCCATCCATCCATCCATCCATCAGTTCATCCACCGTATCTTCATGCAGTACTTACCATGTGCCAGAAACTGTTCCTGGGATACAGGAAAGAACAAAGCAGACAAAACCATGCTCTCATGAAGCTTACACACTGGTGGTGTGTCTGGTGGTGTAGACAGACAGTGAACAGATAAGTGTGTGTCAGGTGGGTTCGAAAGCATTAAATGGGGCCAGGTGAAACAGAAGTGTAGATGGAAGGTGTCCCAGAAAGACCTCTTTACGTTGACATTTAAGCAGAGACACCGATATATATTTGACTAAAAGTGTGTCAACCACATGAACATTCTCTGTGGAATGAAGTTCATTCAATTAAACTCAGTCAAAAAAATTAATGGAATAGCTTTTTACAACTGTCACCAGGCTATGCAAGGGGGATTTAATGGTCAGCAAAATACATGGTCCCTGCTTCCAGACAACTGACTGCCTTGAGTGGGAAGAGGGTCTGAATTGATTAAAAACAAGTCCTTTAGTGACACACTGTAAGGAGTGCTGGGAAGGAAGAGCAAGGGAATGTGAGCCCTGAGAAGGGAGAAGAGGGAACCGGTCTAATTTGGAGGGTCAGGGAAGGTCTCCTTGAAGAAGGGACACGTAGAAACTGAGAGCCAACAGGACAGGTGGAATGAACAGAAGCAAAAGGGGGCTTGGAAGGAAGGCCAGTGAGCCTGGGCACCCGGAGCCAGGGGAATGCTGGGAAGAACTTGCAGCGGTGGCAGTAGCTACAGTAGGAGAACTTCAGTTATTTACGATGAGAGGAAGTTCTAAATCATTTGACACCATCCCATTCTTGGAAATGGGTATTCTTATTATGATTATACATGCCCAATAAATAGTAGTAAATAAAAATAAGTTAATCTAAAAATAGCCATCTAATTGTCTTCGCTTTGACATTTTTGGAATTTAGAGTGTATGTTAGATTTTGCAAAGATAACTAGAATTTGCTATTATGTGTCAAAGTTCTGGTACTTGTTCAAAACTTAGAAAATAATAGATTGCATAGGACAGTGTTTTAAATCACAGACAACAGTGTGGTGATTGCTGGGGGTGCAGAGGTGGAGGGGTGGAGCATGGTATGGGTGGATAAATGGTGATGGACGGAGACTTGACTTGGGGTGGTGAACACTCAATAGGGTATACAGATGAGGTGTTGTAGAATTGTGCACCTGAAATGTATATAATTTTGTTAACCAGTGATACCCCAATAAATAAATAAAAATTGTTAATAAAAAAAATAGGTTCTTTTTAGGAGGACATTTTTAAACTCGAGTTGTAGAACATTTTTCTTATTTTTTTCTTTTAAAAATATTATTAAGTGAAATTTTAGAATAGATATTTAATTGTATTATATAGTACGGTTCTTAGACACAAACAGCCTTTGGAGAATGTTTTTTAATCTAATAAAATGAATTATCTTTGTTTAAAGCTTTTCCTCGGGTCTAGTACATTCAGTTACTTAATGTTGTGCATCATCTTTTAAGAGTGTTTTGATATGACACGCTCAGAGTCAAATGACTTTATAAGACTGAACAATGCCTTTGCTAAGGATGCAAAAATGCCTAATCTCTGGCTTTTAAAATGTTTCTGCCTTTTTAGGAAAATCAAGATGTGATTGTGGAGTAGTGTTAAATGAAGAGCTTACAACAGTGTGGGGGAGGGTGATAATGCCAGGGGTGCTGATGGTGTTGCAGATTTCTTGGGCTGTTGAAATTAAGTTTGGATTATGACCCCTACATACAGCAGACCCTGTTTGGTGACATCTGACTACTAAGTTTTATATTTCCATTAGTTAATAACAGATACGACACCCAAAATTCCAATTATTATTTAAACTCTTCTCTCCAGAGCTTCAAATTTTGATCAAACTTTGAAACGTAGGACCATTTTGTTTGTGTATTTCTATTTTTTTTTAAGTTATGCAAGTAGTATATGTTTATTTTGGAAAATTTGAGAAATATGGGAAAGTGGGAGATAAATATTTAATCTCATCACTTAAATCTCCTGATAGCATATGAAAGAAATATTTTAAATGAATGTAGTTTTATTATTTTTTCTGATTATAAAAATAATATATTCTTACTATGGAAAAGAAAGACTTAATATTTTGAGCTATTTCTGTTGTGTGTAGTGTGTGTGTTTAATATTATAAAACTTGAACTCATCAGTATTGTCATAGACTCTGGGAAATGTTAGGAATATTCATTAGTGGATTGTTTAGTAAAAAAAATCTTCACACTAGCTGCTTCTTGAAATTCTTGGATTTTCAAATTTTTATAATATTCTAGTATTTTCAAACTGGCTAATTTCATGTTCTCATTCATAGCATTAAGTGCCTTATTTTGAATGACAACTTAATGTTCATGAATATGTCATTACTAGAGGCCTGGTTCATGAAAATTCATGCACTGGAGGGGGGTTCCCTCAGCCTGGCCTGCCCCCTCTCACAGTCTGGGAGCCCTCAGGGGCGGGAGGCGACCCAGCGATCAGGGGAAGGCGATGCCCCATCACACCTCTGCTGCTGCCACTGCCGGCAGTGCAAGCCTCGGCTGGCCCTGGTTACCTGAGCCTTGGGTGGCCCTGGGCGGCTGGGCAGCCGCCATCCGAGGCTTGCCTGCGCCTCGGGCTGGCCCTGGGCGGCTGGGGGGCTGAGGGGACTGGGCGCCGCCATCTTGTGGCTGTGGGCACTGCCATCTTTGAGGGCGTGGCAGTCAATTAGCATATTCCCTCCTTATTGGCTGTGGGTGCTGCCATCTTTGCGATGGAGTGAGGGTCAGTTCCCTCAAGGGAATATGCTAACTGACCCTCATGCTGTTGCAAAGATGGCACCCACAGCCAATAAGGAGGGAATATACTAATTGACTGCCCTGCCCTCAAAGGAGGGAATATACTAATTGACTGCCCTGCCCTCCCCCAGTCCCCTCAGCCCCTCAGCCACCCAGGGCTGGCCCAAGGTGCAGGCAAGCCTTGGATGGCAGCTTCCCAGCTGCCCAGGGCTGCCTGAGGCTAAGGCAAGCTTCGGATGGTGGCTACCCAGCCACCCAGGGCCACCTGAGGCTCAGGTAACCAGGGCCAGCCGAGGCTTGCGCTGCCGGCAATGGCAGCAGCAGAGGTATGATGGGGCATCGCCTTTCCCTGATCACTGGGTTGCCTCCCGCCCTTGAGGGCTCCCAGACTGTGAGAGGGGGCAGGCCGGGCTGAGGGACACCGCTCCAGTGCATGAATTTTCATGCACCGGGCCTCTAGTAATTCATAATAATTGAAGTGAAATTTGAAAATAAATAGAACTAAAAGGGAGCAAACACACATTAAACAATTCTCCAGAGAATGTATTTCTATATCCTTTTATGCTTTTTGGATACATGTGTGTGTGTGTGTGTGTGTGTGTGTGTGTGTGTGTGTGTGTTTATACAAAATAGTTCATATTATTTGCATTTTTCTGTAGCTTGATTTCCTCATTCCTGTAGAATATTGTGAACCTTTTTTCATTTTGCTCAACAATATTCTCTATTAGTATTGTCAGTTAGGTATTTGACTTTTTAATAGTCTACACCAGTGGTCAGCAAACCGCGGCTCGTGAGCCACATGCAGCTCTTTGGCCCCTTGAGTGTTCTAACACCACTTCTTCAAAATAGACTTGCCCAGGCCAAAAACCGACTTCTGCGCATGGGCCACGAAGTTTCAGTCGTACTCTACGTGTGTGCCTGCATGTGGTATTTTGTGGAAGAGCCACACTCAAGGGGCCAAAGAGCCACATGTGGCTCGCGAGCCGCGGTTTGCCGACCACTGGTCTACACCATACTTTAAACAACTTTTATTGTAAAACCTTTGGATTGTCTCCATTTTTTCCCATTATCAAAACAATACAGAGGTATATATTACTCTCAGATTATTGCTAGAAGTACATTTCTACAAGTTGAATTATTCAGCATTAAGAATATGAATATTTTAAAAGTCCTGTTACATATTGCCTGTTTATTCTCCTGGAACAATGGGTCAAATTACTACATCTGCCCTTATATCTTCATCAACACTTGCCTACCTACTAGGCAAGGAAAGTGTCTATCAACTATACAGCTGACCCTTGAAAGACATGGTTTTGAACTGCACAAGTCCGCTTATATGCAGATTGGTTTTCAATAAATATTTTAAATGCATTTTCTCTTCCTTATGATTTTCTTAATAACATTTTTCTTTCTCTAGCTTACTTCATTGTAAGAATACAGTATATAATACATATGATATTTAAAAATATGTGTTAAATTGACTGTTATCAATACAGCTTCCGGTCAACAGTAGGTTATTAGTACTTAAGTTTTGGGGGAGTCAACAGTTATACACAGATTTTCAATTGCACAAGAGGTCGGCTCCCCTAGTCTCTAAGTTGTTCAAGAGTCAAATGTAATTTGTTTCCCTATACCCTGGCCACCTTGTTGCCCTATTTTTAGATAGTTCTGTTCACAGGTCTCCATGAAAAACCTGTAGACACATTCTGTTAAATTTCAGCATTTGGACACTGACCCCAAGCAAACAAAATGGCAGTGAATTCAGATTTTGGTAGTAGAGAATTGCTAAGGGAGCTTGGAAATTCAGAACTTCTACGTCATGATTGGAAATTTATTCTTTGTGAGGGTATGTTTCCCATCATGCACAGCAAACTATCCAAATTCTGAATCTATATTCCACATAAATATAATAGTAATTACTTGAGTTTGGGGAGATTCTGTGATTTGCCAAAAAAAAGACTTAAGTTAAATATATGTAATTTCTTTCAATTTCCAAAATTTATTTTTTATACTCTCACAATTTAAAATAATTGGCTCTTCCTAGGGTTTCTTCCCCCAGTTTGTTTTTCTGCATTTTTAAGTGTGCATAATTCTTAGACGTCAGAGATTATGCTTATTTTTTCTGTGTTTCTCAACACTTCATATGTCCCTCCCTGCCTCTGCGTATGAAGAAGATGGTTCTCACCCAGTGCCTACAAGAGATGTGTGTCTCCTTGCGAGAGGAGATGGTTCAAGACCCAATCTTCAGTGCATGGGGTTTCTGTCTTTGTTCCTTGAATAAGGCTTTTCTTTGTGTGAAATTAGTGATTCACATGGGGTTGGAACCTGTGACCTTATACTACTGGATAGTGTGCCTTCCCAGACAAGTTGATGAGTTGATGAAATTAGACCATGGTCAATATTGCAGATTGGGTTCTCTGAGAGGTGGCCCCTGAGAAAGAGTTTAGCAGGCGTTATTAGGTTTATTATATTTTTTAGAGAGTGCGCTTGGGCTCAGCACTGTGGGAAGGGGTAGGGGTGGGAAAGGAAGCAGGCTATGTGGAGAGAGTAGTTAAGAGCAGTGCAGAATGACCGCAGCCTCCGTGACTAAATGGGGAGCTCTGGGGTCTGGACCTTACTGCCTCCCCCTCACAGATGAGTCATAGATGGCACCCCCCCCCCCCCGCCCCAGGAAGGGCATGATGCTGGTAGAGGCACTTTCATCGAAGGGGTAACAAATGATCCTGGCCACATATACCAGGGCCCAGTGCAGTGAGCATCAGGCGTCTTTGGACAAGTGTTCTTGTGAACTGTGCGGATGAAGAAAGGACAGTTAGGTATGGTTCAACTCCAAGAACTGACATTTGTTGAATGGGATGGAAAGTATTTCTAATGTGTGTAAATACCAAACACAAAGAGAGAGAAGGAACTTCAGCTTTAATATTGAGCCCAAGTCTCCATCATTAATAAGTTTATATGGGGAGGTAGTTTCTTGTGGGATTTATCACACTTTATCCCTTTGTGGGGGAAGACTGACTCCTGATCCCTCTCTTCTTCCTACAGTGAATTGGAAACGGTGAGCACCACACATACTCTTCACGTGGGGTGAGGGGTCAGGGGCCACAGATGAAAAAGGGACGTGGGTCACATAGGCCCAGGGAGGCTTGTCCACTGCCCGTGGTGGTGCTGGCTGTGCCCGTTGGCTCTCACAAAGGGACTGCTAAGGTCCTGTAAGTGGAACTTGAAATTCGGCCAGTCCTCTGCCTGGAGTCTAGAGGAAGAGTTGCTTCTTTGTAATCAGTCTCCCCAGCGGGTATCAACTTTGCTAACTTACACAAAGCCACTGCATGTGCTGGTCACCGTCTTGTTCAGAAATCCTGGTCGAAGACCATTTTAAATGTGGTGTGTGTGTGTGTGTGTGTGTGTGTGTGTGTGTGTGTGTGTGAAGGCTCTCGTAAAGCTCAGACCAACAGTGGCCAACAGTGGGTATGTGGTAACTCACAGACAGAGAAACACTGGGCTTTCTTACCCACGGAGCTGCTTCGTTGTTGAAGCTCCTTGAGGCCCCGGCCTATCACTCATGTCTGTATCCTCTGCACTCTTTGGAGTTGTAGACTCTTAACACATATTAATCAGAAAGGGATTCTCACACTGGCTGTGCACCCATGACCAGAGGCAAGGAGACCCATGTAACACTAGAGACATATTCACGCAGGTTTTCTGTGATACAGAAGGTCCAAAAATCTGATGTTGCAGGAGCAGCTTCCAGACCCTCAGGTATATGCCCTCCAGCCACTCTTTCAATAGGAGAGGACCCAGGCACCCCCGTGCCATGGTAGCCCTATCTGCCCCTGAGACCTAACCCATTTAGGAGGGGAACTTAATCCAGACTGGGTGGGAGGATGTCATGGAAGACTTCCTGGAAGAGGCACTGTCTTTTTGAAAAGTTACGATAGAATTTGATAGAATGTATCCAGAGAAAAGATTTGAGAAGCTCGTGGTAGTTGGGGGGTGGAGGGGCTCTTGAGGAGGTGGAGAGATGGGGAAACTATTTTGGGCAGCGTGGTGTGTTCCAGAAACTGAAAGTTAGGTGTTAATGAGAGAAGAGCAGTAAGAATAAGATGGGGCTGTATTATTTTTTCTTTATTGATTAAGGTATTACATATGTGTCCGTATTCCCCCATTGCCGCTTCCCCCCTCCCCCCGCTCATGCCCTCACCCCCCAGGTGTCTGTGTCCATTGGTTATGCTTATATGCATGCATAAGATGGGGCTGTATTATGAAAGATCTTGAAGCCATGTTTAAGGAGTTTTCTCTGAGGGTAGTGGGAAACCGGAAGGGGATTTTAAGCAGGGGTGTGGCATCATTAGATTTAGTTTTGAAAGATCATCTGGTGGCAGAGAGGAGAATGCCCAGGAAAAGTGCAAATTGGAAGTGGCAGTAGCTTTCCTTAGAAGGTTAAAGTAAACCAGGTGCAAGATAATGATGATAAGGTCATGAATGAGGGTAGTGAAAGGGAAGGTGAGAAGAAATACATGGATTTTCAAAATATTAGGAGGAAGAACTGATAGGACTTAGTAGTTCGGGATTTGCAAACTACTTTGTATTCCTTTTCACCTTTAATAGTTGGAATAACCATGTAGATAAGTGTGATAAAAAAAATGTACCTGTCTTTTGTGAATGAAGAAGTTAAATGAATTGAAGTTCAGAGACATTAAATGATTTCTTCGATGACACAGAGCTGAGAAAGGAACTAGAACTTGAGACCAGTTGACCTGTTGAATTACTTCATTCACAATCAATCCTAGGCTTCTTGTTTCAGTGTTGGAGTAAGGTTAAGCAAAAATTAAACACTTCCAAATCTAATTTTCTTAATCTCTACTGTGGTAAAAAGGATTAAAGTATGCTCTACTATAGATACAAAGTACTAGTACAGGCAAGATAACTAGTCTTGAGTCAGGAGTCCAGGACAGTGAATATCTGAATCCTGGACAATCACCCAGATCAGTAGGGAATTCCTCCGGTTTCCAGCAGGTTCAGAGGCAAGAGGACAAGGCCAGAGGCACACTGCATTACTTGTTGGTTGCAGGTTCGATTCCCACTCAGGACACATACCCAGGTTGTTGGGCTTTGTACTAAACAAAACCCCAGTGGATTTTACAACTTGAACTTTCAAGGATTCTTCCCCGCCCCCCCAATATATTTTTATTGATTTCAGAGAGGAAGGGAGAGGGAGAGAGAGATAGAAACATCAATGATGAGAATCATTGATCGGCTGCCTCCTGCACGCCCCCTACTCGGGATCAAGCTGCAACCCTGGCATGTGCCCTTGACCGAAATTGAACCAGGGACGCTTCAGTCCACAGGCTGACACTCTATCCACTGAGCCAAACCGGCTAGGGCAAGGATTCTTTGTGGATACCAAATGGGCCTAATTGGTTTCATTTTTAAAATTTTTGTTTAAAGAAGTAAGTCATTGACAACAGCATGGTGATTACCAGAGAGTAAGGAGGGTCGGGAAGGTAGAAGAAGACATAGGGAGATTAATGGTGATGGAAGGAGACTTGATTTGGGGTGGTGAACACAGTACAATATACAGATAATATGGATTGTACACCTGCAACTTATATAATTTTATTAACCAATGTCACCCAATAAATTCAAAAAAAAATAATAAATATAAAATAAATAAGTCATTGAGGTAAAATTCATATAACAGAATTAATCACTTTAAAATGAACAACTCAGTGGCATTTAATACATTCACAGTATTGTGTAACTACTGTCTCTATCAAGTACCAACACATTTTCATCAGTCCAAAGTAAAACCTCTTCCTCATTAAGCAGTTTCTGCCCATCCTTGTCTCCTCCAAGCCCCTGGCAACCATCAATCTGCTTTCTTTTTAAAATATATTTTATTGATTGATTTTTTACAGAGAGGAAGAGAGAGGGATAGAGAGTTAGAAACATCGATGAGAGAGAAACATCGATCAGCTGCCTCTTGCACACCCCCTGCTGGGTATGTGCCCGCAACCAAGGTACATGCCCTTGACCGGAATCGAACCTGGGACCCTTCAGTCCGCAGGCCGACGCTCTATCCACTGAGCCAAACCAGTTTCGGCTCAATCTGCTTTCTGTATCTATAAATGTATCTATTCTGGATATCCTATCTAATAATAGAGTAACATGTAAATTACCATCACTCCGCTACGCCCACAATTGGGCGGCAGGAGGCTGGGGGGCGGGACTCGGGGTGGCCTATCCGGCCATTGAGAGGCACGGATCCGCTGCCACTGAGGGGGGCTACGCTGCTGTTGAGAGGCGCAGGGGGCAGGACTCCCGCCCCCTGCGCCTCTCAATGGCCAGATTGAGGCCAGATCCGCGGCCGCTGAGGGGGCCTGCGCGGACACTCAGCTGCGCCTCTCAACGGCAGGGTAGCCAGGTGTCCACGGCAGCCCCCCTCAGCGGCCGTTGAGAGGCGCAGGGGGTGGGAGTCCCGCCCCCTGCGCCTCTCAACAGCAGGGTAGCCCCCTCAGCGGCCACGGACCATCAAAAGCGTGGGAGCTGGGTGCCTGTCCGCTGAGGCACCAGGCCTTTCAGAAGCCTCTGCCGCGCTGGAGGCTTCTGAAAGGCCTGGTGCACCAGCAGACAGGCACCTAGCTCCCCAAGATCAAAAGCAAAAGCGTGGCAGCTGGATGCCTTTCCGCTCAGACACCAGGCCTTTCAGAAGCCTCTGCCACGCCGGAGGCTTCTGAAAGGCCTGGTGCACCAGCAATCAAAAGCGAAAGCGTAGCAGCTGGAAGCCTGTCCGCTCAGACACCAGGCCTTTCAGAAGCCTCCGCCGCGCTGGAGGCTTCTGAAAGGCCTGGTGCACCAGCGGACAGGCACCCAGCTCCCCGTGATCAAAAGCAAAAGCGTGTAGGGGACCCTACACATGCATGATTCAATCATGCACTGGGCCTCTAGTCTATATAATAAAAGGGTAATATGCAAATAGACCGAATGGCAGAACAACCAAACAACCAAGCAAAGCATAATATGCTAATGATATGCTAAGGCTGCTCAACTGCTCGCTATGATGTACACTGACCACCAGGGGGCAGATGCTCCTACCAGTAGGTTAGCTTGTTGCTGGGGTCCAGCTGATTGGAACTGAGCGAGATGGGCTGGACAAGCCCTGGAGCCCTCCCACGGTCCCTCCCTGGCCCGAACATGAACATGCACTGGTGGGGTCCCTCAGCCTGGCCTGCGCCCTCTCACAATCTGGGACCCCTTGGGGGATGTCGGAGAGCCGGTTTCAGCCCAATCCTGCAGGCCATTCCCTTTGGGAGGGCGCCAAATGCAGGGCTCATGGTTGGTGAGCCCTACTGCGGCAGCACGAGCCTCTCCTGATTGGAACTGATTGGGCGCGAGCCCACGGCAGGCACACTGGGGCCGGGATGAGCAGGAGCGGCATGTAGGAGCTGCAGGCGGCATTGGACTGTGAATTTTGGCCCGATCCCTGAAGACAACCCAGAGGGACCCTAACCGTGCACGAATTTGTGCACCAGTCCTCTAGTTTTATATAAATGGGATCATACAATGTATAACCTTTTGTGTCTGGCTTCTTCCATTTAGCATGTTTTGTAGGATCATCCATTCATTCCTTTTTATAGTTGAATAATATTCCAATATATGGATATTCATTTATCCATTGATGGCTGTTTGGACTCTTTCTACCTTTTGGCTATTGTGATTAGTGTTGCCATGAACAGGCATGAATTTGTACTTATTTGAAAAATCAGTGCTCAATTCTTTTGGGTATATCTACTGATGAATAGAATTGTGGCATCGTATGGTACTTCTATGTCTAACTTTTGAAGAGTTTTCAAACTGTTTCTTACAGTGAATGAACCATTATACATTTCCAACAGCAATGTACATGTGTTCCACTTTATCCCCATCCTTGCCAGCACTTGTTATTTTCTGTTTGTTTTTTAATTATAGTCCTTAGACTTGGCATGAAGTATAAATGGCTTCTTTTTTATTAGACCATTCCTGGTTTCTACTTGAGAAAAGAGCCCCTTTAAAGTAGAAGGGAAACAAGGCCCACCTTATTTTGGCAGCTATTTGGGGAGGAAAGAAAACTCCCAAGAGATAGATTCAGGAAGGATCCTAAGGAGAGGTATCTCTGGGAACTCAAGGCTTGAATCCCTTGGCTTGGCCCTCTGGTCTCCCCACCCTGGCATGATTGATTGATGTTTACCTCTGAGGGACTCAGTCCATTCCTCTCTCCTGGAAGGTGGGCTGAGCTGGCAGGCTATGGAGGAAGGTTTGTAGGAAGGAAGCCAAACTTTCGGGACAAACTGATAGATTCTTAGATTAGTTCATTTGTTCAATAAATGCTTATGAAGTATCTACTGTGTGCCAGGCACTCTTCTAGGTGCTCGTGATCCATCATTGAGTGAGTAGATGAAGTTCCTTGCTTTCATGAGCTTTCATTCTGATGGGGGGACATAAACAATGAACATAATAAATAAAATTATATAGTGTGTTACAAGGTGATAAGAGTTATGGGGAAAAAAAGAAAAAGTAGATTGAAATATTAGATAGGATAGTGGGGTAGGCCTTTTTGAGAAGCTAAGAACTGAGCACAGACTGGAAAAAGTTGGGCCTGGAGGGGTTCTCTGAAAACAAACAAACAAAAAACCCAGACACAACAACACACACACAAAAAAACACACACACAAAAAAAACAAACACTACCCAGACAGTCAGAGATCCCAGTGCAGCTCTGACGTCACTGCTGTGGTTCCCTCAGTAAATGTCCTCTTAGTCCCTACCTTTTCACGTTTTCATTTTCATAGTCATCTTTTGATGTTATCTGTGTACTTCACTTTGCTCAGGACACAAACAGGCCTTCTGAGTTATGACTGATTAGCGATGGGGAAAATTAGGCACCTCGGGTCCCGGCCACAGGAAGGAAGTCAGAAATGAGTGATCACCATCTTCCCAATTTAACTGAGATTGAGACTCAAAGCGGTAAAGACCTGTAGGCCATAGCTGAGTTTATTAGGGAGATTTTAAAACTCTGTTCTCTGGAAAGGACTTCTGGAAAGTTTTAGACATCTTTACAGCCCAGAATCCAGAAACCATGTAATTCTGACCCCACTGAGCACCTGCTGTGTGCCCTGCTTCCAGGTACGCAGGCTCCTCTGCAATGTCCTCCTCCACGGAGCTGTTCCTCCGGGGGCAGGAGACCACAGTGAGGCCTGGTGGCAGGGGGGAGGGGGGTGATATTTGTTTTGTGTCTCCACCAGGAGACTTGCACTTGAAAGAAGAGACGCAGGCCCTGGCGGGGGGCTCAGTTGGCTGGAGAGTTGCCCCGTACACCAAAAGGCTGCAGGTTCGATTCCCACTCAGGGCACATAGCCAGGTTTCCCGTTCAATTTTCGGGCAGAGCGCAGGTGGGAGACAACCAATTGATGTTTTTGTTTCACATTGATGATCCTCTCTCTCCTTCCTCTCTCTAAAATCAGTAAAAATAAAGAAGAAGAGACTCAGAATGGCTGTGACTCTGTGTCCAGATTCAACCTTATCTTTGCAGCTTTTCATGTGTCGGTTTAGGGAAATGAGCGTTCCTAAAATGATGCTTTTAGCGGTCCCAGTCGCCTGAAGTAGGAGTCACAGTGTCCACTTTATAGTGATTGCTGATTTCGAGTTCGTCAGAAGACGGTTTGTTTCGGAAATAAAATTTGATCCCTGTTTTAAACATCTAGTTCTAGATTCAGCATTTAGAAAACTGCACCTAAGGCTGATGGTTAGTCTCTAAATATTACTTTCTGTCTTTGAATTAAAAAATATACAGGGTGGAGCACAAGTGGCTTTACAGGAGTACACGAAACACGGAGTTTATTCTCGTATTATTATATATTCATTACTGTATTATTTTCCATGCGAGCGACGGTAAACCTGCTTTTGCCCTACCCTGTATTGCTCAGTGTAATGAAGACAAGACGTCCCCTTAAATAGATGTTTCCTTAAATATCCAGCTATTGTGAAGGAAGGTTCAAGTTCTTCTCTTTGGAATGCTTTTCCAAAATGTAATGGGGTTTGCTCTTTTTCACTTGGGTTATTTTAGGCAGTCATTAAACAGTTGTTAGCCAGTTTAGTACGTTTATATAAAACTGCATAGTTCGAGGCTTTAAATGCCACAGGAGAGGTTCCAGTGTAAACAGGGGGGAGAAGAGCATCAGGGCTTCAAACGGGAGCGCCCAGCACCCTCTTCGTTCCCGCTGAGGAAACGCTTACCCGGACAAGGCCATGGACACAAGCCACGCACCCCGGCCGTTAAAGAGCCCGGGGGTGATTAATCTCCAGTTTGGCGAGTGGGGCCAAGAGGCCAGGTCTCGGTTCTAGTTCCGTGTGGGTCAGCTAGATTCACTTTGTTCTGTGGTCACAGATGGTGACTCAGACCCTGGTAAACGTCTCATAAATGCATTCCACTCATCAAGAGCGTGTGGATTATGAGCTGCTGGCCCAGAGCCAAAGGGACGCTCGGCACCCCTCGGACAGGCGTGCCAACAGTGTTCTCCCTTCGGGCTGTCAGCGCCTCACGTGGCGGAGACAGTTCTTGCTCAAAGTGACACGCATGCTTAGGAGCTGACCCCTGACTCTGGTGACCGGCTCAGGGTCTCCCCGAGCTGCCAGGGAGAAAGGAAAGAGGAGTAAAAGCTGCTGTTGCTTTCTGGGTCACATCGAGGAACTTGAATTTACCACGAAAGTCAGTCCTTTTGTACGGAGAATCCTAGTCATTGTTTCCTTAACTCCAGTGCATTTGTACTTTTAGAATCAAGCTTTAATCTGTATTTCTGTGATGCCCTTTAAAAATTCCAGGTTTCGAGCGCCCCTTACCTACAGAGTAAGAGTAGCATTCGTGACACTAGTAACAGCTCTCACTTGCTGAGCCCTTACTGTCTTCTGGGCTTTGTCCTGCAGGGTTCAAATCTAACTCATTTGATCCTCCAAGTAACTTTATCAAAAGGAAGCTGATGTTAGTATGACCATCCTTATTTTACAGATGAGATGCAGGGAGATGAAGTAAATTGTTTAAAGTCAGACAGTTCATTGTAAACTGTGGGGTTCGGGCCCAGTATGTGGCTCCAGCGTTTATGTTAACCCGCTGTACGAAGCTATTTATAACACAGCAGCAGCAACGCCACCGCACACTTCTGGGTGTGCCCGATGGGCTACGCACCTGTTAAATCAAGACGCCACTTTTATTATGTCGCTTAATCTCATTGGTGTCTAAAACAAACTCATCTTCCTAACAAAGGGACACCCTATTTTCCTTTAATGCGAGCCCTATGAATGAAATGCCTTTGTCTGTGTGTCCCACTTCCTAAAAATAATTTAGAAAGGCTTTAGAACAATTGTCCTCCAGGCAATGAAGCTTAACTTGCCTGTCAATTTCTCGATATTCCTGATTTTTCGTGTACAGTGTCTTTTGATTCTATCTTATCCCAAGTTTTTCTTGCTGAATTTAAGATGCTCTGTTATGCTTCTCTCTCCTCCTCCTCTCCCCTCTCCTCCCCTCCCCTCCCCTCCTTTTCTCTTTTCATTCCCTAAAGAGCCCTCCATTGTGCTTCCTGTCTCCCTGGGCTTTGCTCTACTGTAATGATCATAACGTTGGTCAATAATTTTAATAGCTCTTTGATGGCAAGGGCTGTGTCTTATTCATCTTATTCTCCTAGCACCTAGCATTTGGGTCTGGCACATAGGGAACACTTGGTACATGTTTAGTGAATGAGCAAATCCCTTCCTGCTCATTCCTTCTTTTCCTCTGCTGATGATCTTCTCCAGACACTCATTACTCTTCCGTGCCTAAGGTATAGCAGTTGGAATGTTTTTGCCTGTAAGTAACAGCAAAGACTATTCAAGCTGGCTTAAGAATAAGGAACTTTACTGGCTGACAAGTGGAAGGCCAGAGATAAAGCAGGCCTCAAGAGGGATTTGTCCAAGCACTCCAGTGTTGCTTTGCATTTCTCTTAACTCTGCCGTCCTTCGGCCGACAGTGTGGTGGTTACAATAGTTCAGATCCTTGGATTCAGCTACAGTGACATCCAACTTGTATCTTAAGAGGGCACTTTTCCTGTAGGTTTCCAGGAAATGTCTCTTTGTATTTCATTGGTCTGAACTGGGTCGCATATCTGTTCTGGAACCAGTGCCTGTGCCCGGGGATTGCCATGTTCTGATGAGTTTACAGCTGGATTTGGAGGAAGTTACTACTTAGACACACAGACATAGTCAGGTCAGCATCTCCTGAAGCACATGGTCTCTTAGGAAGGGTGGGTGGAAGGCTGAATGAAATTTGGGGTACTGTTGGGAAGTGGGGATGGATTTGGCACTAGTAGCCATCAGTGTCCATTGTAATCAGCTCTGCAAAACTTCCTGATGGGTCTCCCTCCCACTAGACACTCCTCTCTCTCATCCTCTCCATATAGACCACTAGATTGATCTCTCTCAAACATGGCATTTATGACACAACACGGATGTAAAAAAATGTTAACTGACTCCCCGTTGCTTCCTGGAAGATATATTCTGACATTTAAGCCTCTATTCAAGACAATCCCATTTTATCTTCCATTTTTCCTGCATACTAAAGCTGGTGTTATGGACTGAATGTGTGTGTTCCCCCAAACTTCATATATTGAAATCCTAATCCCCAATGTGATGATGTTTGGAGGTGGGACCTGTGGGTGGTATCGAAGTCATGAGGATGAAGTCCTCATGAACGGTATTAGTGTCCTTATAAAGGGACCCGAGAGCTTTGTAGCCCTCCTTCCACCATGTGAGGATAGAATGAGAAGGTGGCAATCTGTAACCAGGAAGAGGGCCTCACCAGAACCCAGCCATGCTGGCACCCCCATCTCAGACTTCTTGTCTCCAGCACGGCGAGGAACACATTTTCGTTGATTATAAGCCACCTGGTCATGATAATTTGCGAACGCACCCTGAAAGGATTCAGGTCCCTGGGCTTTCGCCAAATCGGTTTAGTAACCATTCTCTGATGATGCAGGTTCACACCTTCGCTCTGCACTTTCATCGCCTCCACCTGGAATGGCCACTTTCCTTTTCTGTCCTAACATTGCTTTCAACTTCCACCTTAAATTGTTCCCTCTGAAGCATTTCATGATCACTCTACTTTGAACCAATCTGCTACTACTCTAAGCACTGTAGCATTTATCAACATGGCATGGCACTCAACATATGTTGCTTTGTAATGCTGGGAAACTTGTCATTTAAGTTTATATTTTTCTTGTCTCCTTAAGGTAAAATGAAATATTTATATGCATTCATGATCCTCCTAATAGCTAAGTTGTTGTCATACAACTGGTAGACGCGGGATACAGCATATATGTGTGCCAGCCAAGACAGGTGGGAGCAAAGAAGCATGGTGGAAGCATTGCAAATGTGAAGGTTGTATTCAGCTTTTGGACAATGAGATAGTACAAATATTTACTGGTTGCTTACTGTGTGTGCATCAGGCACTGTTCTAAGTTCTGGCTGGAACTTATAGCAAGGAATAACCAAAGTCCGTTTCCTGAATGAGCTCACATTTCTAGCGGAGAGACGGACAACTTAATATTTAGCAAAATGCCAGATAATTCCAACTGCTAGGCAGCAAAACCAAAAAGGAGTAGAGGACCTTGGGCTGATACTTTGTAGGCGGAATGATCAGGGAAGGCTACGACCAAAGCCCTCACCAGAACGTTAAGAGGTGATGTGGGGCAGAAGGAACGCCAGGAGCAGAAACCCTGAGGAGAAGCCTTGCTTGGTTTGCTTGAGAGCAAGCAAGGAGGCAAGCGTGGCTGGAGTGCACTGATGGCGAAGGAGTGACCAGAGATGGAAACATCAAGGGAGCCAGAGTTTGGGTCGTGTAGGATCTTGTTCAGTTTTATTGTGAGTGACATAGAATGCCTCTGAAGGACTTTGATTTGGGTAGTCACCTGACCTGATTTGCATTTTAAGAGAATCACATTGTCTTCTATGTGGAGAAGAGACTTGGGGAGAACCAGGCAGGAAGGCGGGAGAGTAGAGAGGAGTCTGCTGTGGGACAGGTGAAGCATGATGGTCTCAAATGGTGGTGGCGGGGATGGGATGAAATGGTCAGATTCTGAGTATATTTAAAGGTAAAAGCATCAAGATTTGGTTATGGAATGAATATGAGAGGTGTGTGTGTGTGTGTGTGTGTGTGTGTGTGTGTGTGTGTAAAGAATGAAGTGAGATAATAGTGGCTTTTCAAATGGAATACTTGATTTAGTTGTGATTTTAAAAAATCAAACATTTTTTAATTTTACTCAAAAGTTACCCAAACCATTGTTACTTAAAAGTGCTAAAAAGTTCCACATTATTTAAAAATGCTAAAAAGATGACAAAATAATAAAATCAAAGAGTCCTTGGAGTGATGACCTGCCTTTGTGACATTGTTGTCTTTCAGAAATTTCTATAATTTTGCCATTTTAAGACATTTCATGAATTATAGACACTTTTTATTTTGCTGTTGAAAAACTTCATTGTGAATAAATTGAGAATATTTTGATTTATATAACCTGTATATTTTTCTGACTTAAAATTCATTCTACTTGGTATATTCTTTGGTATATCAAATGGCTTGCCTAAAATTTGAATCTCTTCTTTCTGTTGATTAAGGGAAGTGGAAATATGCTTGAATTAGTGCATAAAAATGAGCATAAATATTTTTTAAATTAAAGATCCCTATTAAAATAGTCCTTTGTTTTTAATACTATTAGGAGGTATTATTTCTATAGAATTTGATTATTCATTCGTTTATCTATTCAAATAAATCAGTCCATTTCTTTTCCCAATTAAGTGCTGCTTACAAATTGAGGTATTTAATGAATACCAGAATTTTCTAAGAAACTCAGAACTTAATCAAATTCATTAATTTTTACAATTTTATAATTGTCAACTGACAATTATTAATTGTCCCCATTCCTTAAGTAGAGACAATTTACGAGATAGGGAAATGAGTAATTGCCACTTAGAAATTATTTTCTAATGCCCCCATGCCTGAGATAACCTCCTCCTGGAATACCTTGCTTCTGGAACCAGCAGATTTTGTACTACATATGTTTTGTTGTCGTTGTTGTTGTTTGTTTTTGCACTGAAATTCACATTTCTACTGACTCTGGGTGATGGAGTAAGAATTTGGTTGCAGTAGGATAATAGGGTTGATGTTCACTGGTTTTCGTTTTGTGGGCCAACCTAAATCTGTTGGAGGATAAATATTTTATTTCCCACCAGGAGAGTTAGTATTTGTTTCATTATTACTTGGAAACTTAGTACTTGTAACAATTATCTATGCATTACTATTCTAGTCATTCTTTCATTCAATAAAAATATAGTAAGCACTACCCTTTACTAGCCACTTGCTTATTCATTGAACTTTCAAAGCAGTAGACCTGTGAGATTTCTCACCCACTGCCTTACAATAGGGCCCAGCATTAGTGTAAAACCTCTTAGAGAACCTGAGGACCAAGAACAACAGAGCAGATGGAATTTCGGGACTGCCTGTTCTGTGTCTTCTCGTCTGCTTTGATTCTCAGATTTCCTTGAACACATGACAAAACCTCTCATTATGTCTCTAAATGGAACGTGATTAAAATACTAATTTTGGTTGAAAGGCTCTTTTAGCAAGATGTTACCAGCTCAGTGTTTGTGGACAGTTCCATATGTTGACGGTAGCTGGGTGAGAGCAGGGAGAGCACATGCTTTGGACTCCTGAAATAGAAGGTAGAATTGACTTTGTTGGACGATGGAGGTCAGTGAAAAAGTTACCTGGCAGGACAAGCAAAGGTGAACGTAGAGGGCCTCCCAGTATTACCTGGGATAAACTCTGATTAACTTTCCCTTGGGCGGGTTCAAATGAACATGTGAAGAAGGTCATCATGCATAATCTGGAAGGCAAGTGCTCTCGGAGTAAACGGGTCTAATTCCTAGTTTCTCTGGCCATGACTGAGAACTTACAGCTATCTTCTCCGAACCTGTTTCTCCAGCTCTCAAAGGAGACAGCTGATACGGTTGGAATGTGTCTCCTCAAAATTCATATGTTGAAATCCGAACCCCCAAGGGTGATAGTATTGGGAGGTGGGGCTTTGGGAGGTAATTAGGTCATGAGGGTAGAGCCTCATGAATAGAATTAGTGCCCTCAGAAGGGAGCTCACACAGAGCTCCCTGGCCCCTGTCACCCTGTGAGGACCCAGCGAAGAGACGCTGTCTTTGCACATGGAGGAGGGCCCGCACCCTGCCATGCTGGCACCCTGATCTTGGACTCCCCCACTTCCAGAACTAATGTTTATAAGCTGCCCAGTCTCTGGACTTTTGTGGTAGCCGCCCACGCGGAGCAACATAGCACCAAACGTTATAATGTTGAGAGGCTCTTAGAGGCAGAGCGACCTTGGTCCCAAAATCAGCTCTGCTGTTTATTCCTAGTTATTTCTTAACTCCTCTGAACATTCATTTCCTCATCTGCACAGTGAAGATAATAACATACAATCTGTAAGGCCTTAAGAAAATTGGAGATAATATAGATTAAGGATTTAGCATGGCACCTGGAACAGAGAAATTATTCAGCAAAGGGTAGCCAAATAGAACGAATTGCTGCACCAGGGTCCACAGTTCCAGAACTGCCCGCAGGTGCTGTGCCGGGATGTTTCTGCATTCTGTGTTATGCTGGTGTGTAACCTCCATCCGAAATGTTGTAGCTCCTAGAGACAGCAAACTCTTTGTCCTCAGGGCTTTGTCTCAGGAAGCACTCTGTAACCTGTGATATTGTTACAATGAAACTCACTTTCCTGACACACATATTGACCCTGTGTAATTAGGTCGGTTTCACATGATCTCTGTTACTGGGGAAGACTAAATCTTCATTGCTTAGAAAGGTCGGTTAACATGGTCCTCGTTAGCTGAGCCAGCACCAAAACCTGCCTTGGTTGATGCTTTAAGCTTCTGTCACTCGCCCTTTGAAAATATCAGGCTGTGTAGCTCGGGGGCAGGTTTTGGCAATATTCTGCAGTATCTCCTGAGGACAAAGGAGACACAAGGAAATGAGTACGCGCCTGTTGCCACAGCATCCAGACCCCATTCTCAGCAAAGAACTTCGTTTCTCCTTCTGTATTCCACTTAGCTTCATGGAAATAGATGTAACCAGGCCAACAGTAGGGAGGGAGGAATTGTTGTAGAGCAAGATCGCAGAGCAGCTGAGCAGCGGCAGGCTGTGGCCAGAGGTGCAGCATCTGGCAGGCGGATCGGTGGGCTGGTGTGCTGTGAACCCCTGGCCGAAAAAGGGGTTTCCACCTTGGCTTGGAATTAGCCTTTTTTCCCTTTTCCCCTTTTATTGAGATACTAGAGGCCTGGTGTGCGAATTCATGCATGGGTGGGGTCCGTCAGCCTGGCTGGTGATCGAGGCCTATCGGGGGCCGGCAAGCTGGGGGAAGGGACCATGGGAGGTTGGTCTGCCGCTCCCCCCTCCCCCCATCAAGGCCCGGGGGGAGGGGCCGCGGGAGGTTGGCTGTGGGAGCTCACTGACCACCAGGGGTCAGCTCCTGTGTTGAGCGCCTGCCCCCTGGTGGTCAGTGCACATCATAATGACGACTGGTTGACTGGTCGTTCTGGTCATTCCAGTCATTCAGTTCGTTCAGTCATAAAGGTTGCTTAGGCTTTTATATATATAGATAAGTAACTTATAACATTATGTGAGTTTAAGGTGTACAGCATATTGATTTGATACATTTATATTGCTGTATGGTAGTATTGTAACATTAGCTGACACCTCTGAAGTCACATAATTATCCTTTCTTCCAGGGGTGTGAACAATGAAGATCATCTCTTAGCAAGTTTAATGTTTATCATACAGCTTTGTTGTCTCAGTCACTGTTCTGTGCATTAGGCCTCTAGGACTTATTTATCTACTAGTTGCAAGTTTGTACCCTTAAACAACAACTCTTATACCTCAACCCCAGCCCCTGAGAACCCCCATCCACTCTCTGTTTTTTCAAGTTCAGTTTTTTTAGATTCCATATATGAAAGATATCATGCAGTATTTATCTTTCTCTGACTGATCTCACTTAACATAATGCCACACAATAGCCACTTTTCCTCCTTTGAGGCTCATGGTTTTTCCTCTTCCTGTGTGTGTCCTTCTGATGATACACCACAGATGTGTGCAAGAAACAACCACTCAAGATTGAAATGTTTTGTTATTTTCCTGTATTGCACATATTTCATTTCCTGTATTCCATCAACTAGTACCTTCAAAAATAGATGACTTAATGACTTAAAGAGGACTTAATGAGAAAGTATAAATAAATATCAACACATACATATGTACATAATTCATTGTGAGCATGTGTATATGTAGAGAAAGAAATTTAGAAGTAACATGTGAATAATTGTTGATGATTTCAGCAGAGGCTAGAGAGTGAGCAACAGAATTACATATATGGCAATGAAGAAGGAACGATAATTGTGTTATAATTCCCTGCTCTTTCTTGCTAGTGACAGCTATTATGAAAAGCAGGTTGTTGGAATACAAAACACTAAATAAAGAACTGTCATTTTATAATACCATTTTAGAGAACCAGGCTTTTGAAATCTAACAAAAATTTTCGCAATCCATGTTTCTCTGCTGATGCCAATTATCCATTGTGTTTGTGCTTATTCATTTATGCGTGGAAGTTTCAGTAGAAAAATACAGTCATTTCTGTAAAGGTTAGATTTCTAAGCCTCAATAAAAACCGACTCATTCAAACAAAAAAAAGCAATCAGATTGCAAAACGGCAAATAAAGGGGAAACGTATCCATATAGAAGAAAATATTAAATTTTACATTATGTTGAAATAGACAAAGGGACCTACTGCAGACGTTACAAGTGCTCGTTTTGCTTCCACTGCTGTGATTCAGCTTACAGATGGTCCATGCGATAGTTGCTATAGAAATCAAACCTTTTTCATCAATCTCTCTCTGTTGCTATGGAGTGCTTGGGGTTGCTGCAGGTAAACTTTTGTGCTAAGTGTCAGTTATGTTTTTCATGACTGACCTTATAATGAAACATATCGATGACACATTAACCAACAAAGCGTGGCATAAAATGATGCTTTCCTCCTAAGCATCAGTTATTAGGTAGAATCAGTGGACCTCAATCATTTGTAGACGTGCACCACTATGTATTTGTTAACCAGGCTATCACTCACACGATGAAGAAAACTTCCTCTAGTTGACAGAAGTAGACTCCTTCCTTTTTTCTTGAAAGTGGTCATTTTTTCTTGTAAGATTTAAGATCTTCTGAAAGTTATGTCTGTAGAAGGATTTCAGAATTCTTGCATTGTGGTTTTTGCTCTGAAATTTGATGAGGGGAGTTAGGCAAATCGGTAACCTCTGGGTGTAATGAGATCATGAAAAGGGCACGATAGATTTATGTGTGGTAAGCTCCATGAGGGTAGGTATGCACCCACTCTGTTCATTCCTGTGCATTCAGAGCCTGGAACAGGGTCCAGACAAAAAACCTTGCTGAGGGAATGAATGTACATGCTGTTGCTTCTGGTCACACAGGCACCCCATATTGTAGTTCCTCTGTGAAGTCTATTTCAGGAGTAGGCCTCGTTTCATTTTAACTCCAATATTTATCGAGTACCCAGGAGTGATAAAATGCTTCCCTCCTTGCTGGATTCCTTACAACTTGCAAAGATTTGGCTTCCATTCCCGAGAGTCTATATTCCAAATTCTCTAACTTTTACTAATGTGTCGATCCCAAGCATTTTTATTTGTGTATGTGGTTGTTTACAGTTTAAGGTATGCACCCTTGAATCTACATTTTCTGATCATTCCTTTCAAGATACATTATCAACAAGACAGTTGTCTATCCAGGGTTAGAAACACAAGCCTTTGAATCAGACACACTCAAGTGGAAACATGTTCCCCTTGAGAAGGTTGCTTCCCATCACTAGCCTCAGCCTTCTCATCTGTATAATGGGGATGACAATGCATACCTCATATTGTTATTTTGAGAATTAAATGGGATTCACTAAGTGCTAAGGAATTAGTAGAGTGAGAGCTCCCTAGTGATAGCTGTTATTGCTCTCTGTTATGCAGAGAGGATGTGCTTGGTTATAGTTTGTGGGGAAAAAAAATCTGTGGATTTCATTATTTTATGTTTCTGTCCAGTGCCTCTAACTGTGCTGTGCCAGCTCTTACATCTCCACTGGGTGGAGGATATCTTAATAACATTAGGCATATTTTAGAACTTACCAGTCATTTGGGGGCTATAAAAAAAGAAGTCCTGTGTGGTTTAAAATTCCAGTCACAGATATGCTTCAAATCTGATCTTTACGACCTCCAGACCAGACTCCTGGGTCATGGAATTGGATGGGGCGTGGTCTGCTCATTGGTTCTTCCTTCCACTGCAGCGACTTGAAGTTGGGGGAAGGGCGGTATCTAATGCCTCCTGGTCCTCACCAAAGCCTGCCTCCTCCAGTGCTATGCTTTGGATGAGAACTCGGGGTGGGGAAATTTCATGCAGCCTGCCAGGGATGGGAAGATGTCTTTGTTCTTGCTTGGTCCGGTCGGCTGCCATCTGTTGCTCCTGATCTGTGGATGGGCCCAAGGAGACCGTATCCATGGCTTTCCGGGTACCTCGGGCCCCTCCGTCGATGAGGATTCTCAAAAAGAACCGCTGTCTCTCCTTTTGACGCCTGCAAACAGTCCTCACCCACCTTCCTCTCCAAGTAGGACATCTCCTTGAGCTCCTGTGGAGGCATCCCTTTAGCAGCTGCCCCACCTGGAGCCGTGAAAATGGGCGAGCGCTGTGGCCTCTCTCTCCCCTTCCCATGCGAGGCCCTACTCCTTCTTTTCCCGGTTGGCAACAGTGGCTCCAGAAAGCCTGCCCCGCCCCCCCCCCCCCCCCCCCGCCCTTTCCTGGGCATTTCTAAAGAAATGTAGAAGCAAGACACCGACTGCATCTATGTGCTTCCCCCAAACTCCAGGGAGGGGGGGGGCACATCCAGACTCTCCCATGAACTCCCCAACACACTCTGACGCCTCTCCAAAGGGAGTGCTTGGCAGGGCGGGGGAGCTTCTGCTGGCGCTGAGGCTGTGCCGGCAAAGCCTGAGGACAGACACGCCAGTCCCCTGTTCTTATTGGCAGGTAAAGTACGGCAAGCTCACATATCCATAAAAGTGACAATTTTAAATCCACTATGTGCAGGGACTGGTATATCCTAGTTAATAAACATTGTATCCTAGAGCATTACAATACATACATTTATCATTTGCCCAATGTTACAGTTTATAAGATATACATGGAAACCATATGGTGCTGAAATCCATAATGTAAGCACCTGCAGTTCCGTAAAGCCTACAAAATCGTCTTCACACCTTCATTTACCTTAACTCTCCATTCATTGTTCTCTCTCTCTCCCTCCCTCTCTCTCTTAAATATATTTTTATTGATTTCAGAGAGGAAGGGAGAGGGAGAGAGATAGAAATATCAATGATGAGAGAGAATCATTGATCAGCTGCCTCCTGCACACCCCACACTGGGGATTGAGCCTGCAACCCGGGCATGTGCCCTGACTGGGATTTGAACAGTGACTTCCTGGTTCATAGGTAGACGCTCAACTAATGAGCCACACCAGCCTGGATGTTCTCTCCTTTTAAATGTATTTAGCATGTACATTCTAATCAGCATCATGCATTATGTTGTATATCATCTGAAAGGAACTTTAGTTTCATTGTTACTTCAAATAATTACTGTGAAACAAAGTTATCATTGTACTAACAGGGGAAAAGTAAATGAGCAGAGTTCTGATGTCAAATTCTGCGTTAGTGCAAATAGATGTATGCATATTGTGTGCTGCTTTTTTAAAAAAATAATCTCAATTTTGTTTTCAAAACCCTAAATTTTACAAAGATACACATATTAAGTACATATTTCTAGTCAGCAAGACTGTAATTTTAACACAAATACTGAGACCCAGTCATGTAAACATGTGCATGGGCTGACAAGCCCTTTTCTTAGCCACTTGTGAGGAGCTCCAGAAAGGCTATTTTAATGGCAGTTCTCTTTAATGGATCTGCCGCTTTTCCTCATTCCTTATTGTTTGATCGCCTCATTTGTTACATTTTTGTCAGCAGAGAGACTGGAGCCAGCCTGGAGAAGGTCTGAGGTCCTTCTCCACAGTCATCTCAACTACTGAAAAGGCGACTCTTAAGCGGACTATTTTAGAGAAGGTCCAAGTGACAGAAGACACCATGTTTAGAGAGAGAAAGCCTCTGAGCACAGACGAACTCTAAAGCATTTTAAGGAATGGGCAAGCGGACACCTAACTTTCCGGTGTGGGATCCATGGTCTGTGCCATTGGTCTGATGACTGAAATCACAGGATTTCAGCTGGGGAGTGCTCTTAGTTCAATTGAAAGTAAGATATGCAACGCAAAGCCCATGCCATGTTTTCCAGGGGACCTGCCATGACACATTACCTGCACAACGGCTCCCTCCCCCTTTTTGGGTCATGGGCTTGAGCACACGTGAACAATAATGTAAATGTTATGCCTTGTTAATGCTTTCAGGAAGCTCTGCCTGAAAAATGACTTTAGGTCACATCCACAGAAATGTAGTTTTTTTGTTTTTTAAATCGTGTGCCTTAGTCCAGATACAGTTTAATGACAAGATAACTTCCTGGAGCACTAAAATTTTTTTGAAAGATGGATTGTTTCTCTAGAGGCATTCTGGTTTAACTTGCAAATGGTTATTAAATGTTCAAGGGAGGTCTTCTTTTAATTCTGAAAGTCTACTTAGTTTTTTACTTTGACAGCAGGAAACAAGTAAGGATGTATTTTCCAGATGTCTCCATCTTGCTTTTCATTAACAAAATGGTTTTATAAGTTGGTTTCAAATCTTGATCTGCATTATATCGACAATGAGAGGACCTACTTGCAAATTTGTAAAAATGTTGCAGTTATTTCACTTTATATGCCTTATTGAGTTGCAGAGAATTTATATACATTAGCTATTGATATATATTTGTATATAGTGAGGTCAAACTTGATGTTTTAAACATTATATTGTTTTAATTGATGCCAATAAATTTGTTTTAAGGGCAATGTTATAAAGTCTTTTTTTTAACTAGGAATTTGTATTTCCAAAATTATTAATTCTCTTGGCCTGTTTGTGTGCGGACTATGATCTGTACACATATAAAAGGAGAAATCAAATGTAGTCTGGAAAAAACAACAACTTTATTCGAGGCCTATTTTTTTGGTGAAGATAAAAAAATTAAATTAGTTTGCATGTGCAAAAGAGAAGACAGTATTTTGTCATTGACAAACTACCAGTAGTCTAGGTTTTGAAATACATAGAGCAAAAAGAAAGGATATCTTTCTTAATACCATCAAACACTTAAAAGTTAATTTCTCAGAGAAGCTTAGCTAACATTGATGAAAAAAGACCCCCTGTAGGTTTATGGGAGGAGAGATGTTTTAGCTTTATATCAAGAGTAGAATAAGTACAGCCTGCGCCTAACACTTCTTTTTCCTGCTAAACATTATGGTTATAATTCATCCCTAATGTTACACATAGGGATGGGTCGCTCATTTTCCTGCAGTATGCTATGGTGTGACTGTGCCAGGATTCATTTACTGCTTTTTCTGTTGATGAACATTTAGGTAGTTTCCTCTCCCTGCAACCCATGATGCTGTGAGTACTCAGGTGCATGTATTGTACAAATGTGTAGAACAAGCATGTCAAAGTGGGCCACGAGTTTGACATGCTTGGGGAGTTTTGCTAGGGCAGTGCTTTCGTAACATTTTCTGAGTTCTGGCATATTTGGAAATAATATTTCTGTAGGCCTTGTATAGCTGCAGCAGCTGGCTCAGCCCCCCAGGCCTCAGCTGCCCTAAAGCTGAGTGGGTTCCTATCTCAGCCACACCTGGAAGCCATTTGCCTCAGTAGACTGAGAAGCTCTGCTTAAGGTGTAGCCTGGAATGGAATGGCTCAGTTGTGCCTATTTCTAACTTCATTGGATATTGTCAAATTGTTCTTCAGAAGAGTTGTGCCATTTCTCCATCCCAGCCCATAGTAGGGAAAAGTTCTCATTCCCACAGATCCTCATCAACACTTAGAAATGTTGGGCTTTTCACAACTTGGTACATCTGATCCTCTTTTTTTATACCTCATCTTTCTATCTTTTGCCATTTATCTATTGTACTGATTGCTTTTTATATTGAGCGGTATAATAATTATATATTTTTTATAATAATTCTTTGTCAGTTATGAGTGTTGTAAATATCTACTCCCAGTCTATAAGTTATTTTTCTACTTGTAATTTTTTGGTGAGTATAAGTTCTAAATTGTGATGTTGTTTCTCGTCTTGTAAGAAATCCTTCCCTAGTAACAGAAGGGCATAAACAATTCTTCTATATTTATTACTAAATTTTTAAACATTCAACCTTATTTGTTTTTAGGGTGAGGTAGAAATCTAATTTTATATTTTCTGTTTGAATAATGAATTGTTCCTGGGCCAACACACACAACATACTAGTACACATTGGCAAGAACAACTCTGTGAAGATATCAAGTGTGTATTCCGATTTATAAGTTCGATAAGTTTTGATTTTGCAAATAGAACTCAAGGAACAAACTGTAATTCCTCCATTTGCATGAAAATCACTGGATTGGAAGAAAGAAGCCTTGGGTTCTGAGCCCCCAGATTGAGAGTGAGAAGCCTGGGACTAGCCGGTAGTATACGCTGGTATATATGATCTGGATCAAAAGTGTTAGACTTTTTGGCTTTGAGCACAAGTTCAGGTTCCTCCACTTTGGGAATCTGTAGTAAAGCACAGGAGGAAGAAAGGGAATAGAGGACCCTGCCTCTATAAATGATAACCTCATGAAACTGGAGAGTCACTTGTGGGAACAGTGTGGTCACGTTCATTCCTGGCTTGTCCGTGGCCCGTGGTGGCAGGTCATGTGGCTCAAAGTCTGGGTACAGAGTGAACGCCTGGGGCTGCTTTCCTCTAAGGGGGCTGGTATGTGGTAGACCCTTGGGATGTCAGGGACATCAGTAAAATGAGTTCTTATGCTCTCTACTGGTAGAAATGTGTTCAGTTTTATTGATGTGTTTTCATGTGTTCAGTTTTATTGATGTGTTTTCAGAGACATTTATCAAATTTTGTTAGTGATATTACTATAGACTATAAGGTGGGAAATTACTTGTTGATCTCTATCACTGTGGTCCTAAATACCCCAAAACATCTCTTTAGGCTACTTGAAAAGAAATCTATATATATAAAAGCCTAAGCAACTGGCCAACCGGCCAACCAGCCAACCGGCCGGTAGCTATGATGCACACTGACCACCAGGGGGCAGATGCACAACGCAGGAGCAGAAACCACAGGCATGGAAACATGGAACAGACTGATGAATCTCAGAGGGAAGGGGGGAGGGGGAAGAGGGAGGGAGGGAAGAAGTTAATCAAAGATCTTACATGCATACTAGAGGCCCAGTGCACGGATTCGTGCACCAGTGGGGTCCCTTGGCCTGGCCTGCGGGGATCCGGCTGAAACCAGCTCTCTGATATCCCCCAAGGGGTCCTGGATTGCGAGAGGGTGCAGGCCAGGCTGAGGGACCCCATTGGTGCATGAATCCATGCATTGGGCCTCTAGTATCGTATAATAGCTAAGAAAACTATCTCTGGAGACAGATCAGTTTCAAGAACTAGAATGACTCTGTGAAAGTTAATTAACTTCTCTAAGCCTTTGATTATTTTTTTTCTATAAAATAAAGATAGTAAGAGTAATTCATTCATATGTCTCTCAATTTCTAATGAGATAGTGCATGTAAAATACTAAATATTAGGTCACATAGTAACTCATCAATACATCTAGCTAATTATATTATTATTGATATACAGGGTATCCCCCCAAAATGTATACATACTTTAACAGCTGATAGGTAATTTTGAAAATGAAATGTATTTTAATAAGCACTGCCTTTATAATTATTCAAAGTGTATGTATACATTTTGTGGTACACCCTATAATCCTTGATTTATTTTTATTTATTAGAGTAAAAGTTATTGTACAGATCCAACCCAATCTGAACTCTTACCCACTGACTACAGACTTTTCCCAATTTATTTCTCAATACTCTAAATTTCTGTATACAGAGTTAATATTATTTGCTTATAGCACTTATTTGATATCAATCAGATTTTACCTTTAAAAAGTGATTCCTCTTTTATCATTTACATATGATAAAACATTCGCTATAAAGATAGACAAGTCAATACAAATATTTTTCTAATATTCACCTATCTTTGTAAAAAACACAAGCCAAAAATATTTTTGGAAGTTCAATGTCCAAAAGACAAATCCTAACTTTTGTATTATAAAAAAAGTTCCATCTCTTATAGACAAAAATGTTATCAAATCCTTTACGATGGTTTTTATAGCTCTGACTCCACTGTTTCAGGTAACGGGGTAGCAGGTGAGAATTTTCACAGGTACCTGCAGCACCGAGAGCCCCAGTGACTTTTTCTTGAAAACAAGGCAGTTATTCAGTTTATGCAGCCCCAGATAAAACAAAAAGCCAGCAGTTCTGATGCTGAAGCCAAAAGTCTATTCCATGCGAGTCCTTGATTTTCAGCCTCCATTAGTGGAATTACTCCCATATAGATCAATTCTCATTCATTCTCATGTGCAAACAATCTCGGCTGTTAATAATTATGTATTTTATTAAACACAGTAAAATTTGTGTTAGATTTATCTAGCAAGTGAATGCAGATTTTCTGTCAAGAAATTTGCATGATATTTTCTATGCTGTCACTCTTGTTCTAAGCTCTTTTTTAAATATTACATTATCATAGGAAATTTTTCCTAGTAGCATTTACTAAAATACATAAAGGATTGCCTATTAAATACTTTTGTCTTTTCATTTTTTAAATTTAAAAAAATCTTCGTTGTTGAAAGTATTACATGTCTCCCTCGCCCCCCGCCCCCATTGACTCCTTCTAGCCCACCCCTGCCCCCGCCCCAGGCCTTCATCACTCTATTGCCTATTAAATGTTTTTATGTAAAAGATTCATTCCTGATAATGTCTGAGATTATCATAAACATTCTTTTCTGAACAAGAAATATTATTTTAAGTTTAGATTAATGAAAGTATCATTCCTACAAATGCAGTATAAACCTGTGCTCATCCATTATGCATGACATCATTCTCTGATTAGAGGTTGACAACCTGGGAAGAAATTATTAATGATGTGGTAGGTTATTTTCCAAACTCCACATCAAACTCAAAATGTCTCTTATGGACTATCTCTAGTACTTTTTATTTTTCCTTTTATGATTTGTACTAATATTGAAATTCACCCTTTTTTCAAGAGTGTAGGGGTGCATTTAAATAAGAAGTTGTTCCTTTTGTTTTCAGATGAAGTAAAATGTATATACGTATGAGTATCCTTAAAAATATTTGACTTTTAATTTCAAAAACTTTAAAATGGGCAAACAAACAAAAAGAAATAACGATGTACAGGACTAGACCCGACTGAGAGGTTGTCTCTCTAAGACTCCTCCTGCTACACGAGCACAGACACACAGGAAATGGTGTAAATGGTTCTAGCGCCCATTGTTTACAACTGGTAATGGTACCGTTGCTCTTTACAGTTAAGCTTGTATTTCACACCTATGGCTTTTGATTATTTCTGTGGAAGCACTCAACCTTCTGAAAGGTGCCCACGTTTCAGTTTCCAATACTTTATTTCAAATTTCTTTTCTTTTTTTTTTTTTAAGTTGCTGAGAATTCCGGAACTTACGTGGAAACAGTGTTTCTGATGGATTGGTTTAAAAACAGGACCTCTACTTCTGCTTTCATTTTACCTGACACGGGGATAATATGAAAATATTTAATAACTATATAGTGTGGCAACAACCTAGCAGGAAGGTCACCCACCATAACCTTGCAGAGACAGTTTGTAACACTGTGGCTGTTGGAACCTGGGGAAAGGTGGGGGCGTTGGATGCAAAGGGAGACTTTTGGGGACTTAGAGTAGTGTCTTTGTGAACGGTAAGGAAGGGTTTCAGTATTGCAGCAATTGAAATGTCTGCGCCTGTGTCTACTGGCTCAGTGTCCCTCGTGTCACATCCAATCCAGAGTAATTTGCCCAGATTGTGATAAGAGAAAGGTGCTATTTAATACTGATGATCCCAATGAAAGTAATACATACGTAGCTTGAGTGATTAAGAAAAAATTTGGGGGGTAAATCCTTGAGCCTTATTAGCTGGGCAATGCTAACCCTTCAGTGCCAAAATCATGACAATTGAATAAAAAGTATATTGAGTGTTCCCCTCCCATCATGTCCAGGTTTCCAGGTTGGCATTTCATGGGAGCAGTGACATCTAGTGTTCCCTCCCAATATAGCAATGACTCTGAACTAGAAGCTGCCTACAAACTTGATTGCTTCACCCAGGCCTGACTTGCACCACTTTTTGCAGCACATTAAATTAATCTAAGTCAGGAGCCTGCTTTCTTCCAGATTTTCACAAGCATTCACGCAGGTCTGGCTGGGAGGCTAGACATTTTCTTGTATTCTGGCCCAGCACTACACAGTGTTCTGCTCAGAGGCCCCCTGGGAATAAGGCATTTCTGGGACCAATCCGAGAATTTGCAAGCAGAATTTTAAGTGAGCACAAAACTACTTTTAATGAAAAGAGGGCACAAACTCAAGCCTAGACTTTCCTCTTAATGCAGTTTGACAAACACACACACACACACACACACACACACACACACACACACACAACAAAAAAACAAAAAACAGTCACTTTGAATTTAATGTGCCTGGAAAGCTCTTAAGATATAAAAATGAAAACTCACTAAAGTCTTTTATGATTGCATGTGGTGACTTTGCTGCTCTTTATCAGATCATTTTTTTAATGCTTGGGATTTCATGAATATGTATTTCATTTGTACTTTTGGTGAACACAGCACTGAGGAGTTGAGTGAGTCTGAGTAAGGAGAAAAATCTCTTTCGTTAGCTATGAATCCTCCCCATCCCTCACTCCTTAACCCTCCACCGCCCACTGCTGGTGCCATGTTGATATTTAAGAGTGCCCTGTGGATTTTGTTTCTGCTTTTAATTTTAGTTTACTGTTGGTGGCAAGTAGGTGATTCTGTTGTTTCTTGTTTGAATCAAATCTCAATGCTTTTCTTGCCAGGCTGCAAACAGCTGGGCCTATGGTCTTGTGTACCTTTGAGGCTCCCAGTCATTGTCATCCTATAATTCTCCTTTTATTTTAACAGAAGTTTTGCACTCTTTCCCTGAAATTCTTGAGTGTGGTACTCTCTCTTGTAGAGTCTATAGAAGACTTTCACCACGGCCACTTTGCCCCTTCAGTTTTAAGCTGAAACAAAACACACAAGGTTATTTCATTAGCAGTGAGCATGTCCTATTGCAAGTCTGTGAGCTATTATTGGCACCTGACTTGGCTGGTGACCCCAGTAAGTCTGTGCTAGAATCCCTCTGTCTCAGTGGTTTAAAAACACTTAGTTAGATGTTGTAGACTTTCTTCTTCTTCTGAAAGCTTGTGCAGAGCCACACAATGCTAATCTGTTTGTTGGATTAGAGGGAAGAAGGCTGGGGCTCCATCTGCTGGTTCTTCCGATTTCTCAGAAAACACTTGTGTTTTTTGTTTGTTGGTTTGTTTGTTTGAAGATTATGTGAAAGTAAGCCATTCTTTAATCTCTCCACAATCCGAAACAGAGCACTCATGGAAAGTTTCTGAAAAGCTAGCATTAGTAGCCAGCCGGCGTGGCTCAGTGGTTGAGTGTTGACCTGTGAACCTGGTCACTGTTCAATTCCTGGTCAGGGCGCATGCCCGGATTGTGGGCTCGATTCCCAGTGTGGGATGTGCAGGAGGCAGCCAGTCAATGATTCTCTCTCATCATTGATGTTTCTAACTTTCTCTCCCTCTCCCTTCCTTTCTTAATTCAATAAAAATATATTAAAAGCTCCCATAAATAAATACACATCGGGTATAGCTTTGTGTTAGGTGATGGGACCAATGACAGTGTGGATGCATAACCCCATCAGCATGGAGGTGCTATAAATACAGTTCTCTAACCCAGTCCATTGATTTGGACCAAGTTAACCAATTTCTTAGAGATAACCCAGATATCCTTCTGGGTTTTAAATGGAAGCTTTATATTCATTTATTTCTTCTTATATTTATTAAACAAATATTTACTTAGCACGTGCTATGAGCCAGGCGTGTGGGATTCATCAGTCAGCACACATTCCTTGCTATCCTGTCTCATCCCAGCAAACGCCCTGCCCACGTGGGTTTACATTTTATTGGGAGATATAGCTGTAAACAATAAACAGAATAAGCCGGCTGTTTAGTGTGATGGGAGGTTATGAATGTTAGAAAAAAATGGAAAATGGGATAAAGGATATTGGAAGTGCTCATTTCAATCTTAAATAGGGAGGTCAGGGTAGTCCTTATTGAAAGACTGTCATTTGAGCAAAACTAGATGTGAGAAGTAAGAAGTGAGAACACTCCAGGCAGAGGAAGAGCGGCGGAGAGGCTAAGGAGGCAGTATGCCTGGTGTGTTCAGAAATACCAGGGAGACCAGTGTGGCTGGGCAGACAGTCAGGGAGCTGGTATGCAAGATGAGGTGAGAAGGGAACCAGGCCAGCACATATCCTAAAACATTTTTTGTTACCCTGTCTCCACCCCAGGAATTGACTGCTCCTAAGTCACCTACATGGTCTTTCTTTGCTTGAGGTAGTTGTGCAATTCTAGGCTTTTAGTTGGAGCTTCACACTATTATGAAGAGCCCCTAGTGTCACGATTAATGTGGCATTCTGTCCCTGTATTATATTTTACGGGACATTCTAAAAGTTTGGGGGAGAAATGAATTCTAACTGTACACAATGGGGCTGTGATGGAGGACCACTTAGGTCTAACCTGGCATTCTTATTTTAATAGACATATTTCCTGCTTGACTAATCTGTAAGAAATGTAAATTCTTTGTTAGAGTCCGTCTTACTAAACTCTGAAGGTATTTGAACCATTAATGGATGACAGTATACCATTTGACTAATCAATTCAACAAAATAGCCTACTGATTAAGTTGATAGACAAACTGATTTGTTTTCCCACTTTACTGATCCCCATGGAATGGAATTCAATTCAATTAACGTGAAATGGTAAAAAATAAATTCTTTAAAATTTGGATCCCAAGGGACAGCAAATAGTCTCTATTGTGACTTTGTCCCTCCGCAAGTGGGGAATCGGAGGGCCAGGGAGATTTTCCTGCTGTGCAGCATGACCATTCAGTCAGCACTGTGTGTGTCTCAAATTTATTGAAAATACTTCTGCCTCCAGGATTCACAACAGTACTTTTCCACTCTTGTCCTTACACGAAGACAAGTGAATTTCATAAATTTGCTGGTTATAACTTGTTCCCTTTCTGCCTCAAATACAAAATGAATTCTGCAGTCATTCTCTGAGGGTAGGGAAGTGATTAAGCTGGTGGTGAAAAACAGGAGAGTCAGGTGACCTGATAATTCAGTTTCCAGGCGCTATTGGCAGGGACATTTGACCTTCTAAGAAAGGTCAGCCTCTAAGGACTAGATGTTAACTTTTAAATATAGTTATTAGAGAATTCTTTTCTTAATCCTTCTGCCATGTTCCTCTTAATACATAGACCCTGGAACAAGTAGCCGAAGACAGAAGTAGACTAGCACTAAAGGTACATTAGGAATTCTGTCTGGCTCTATATATCACTTAACAGATTAAACAGCCAGTGGGACATCCTTTGGAACATAAAACCTTGGGGAAATTTAGGTACTATATTCCAATCATTTTTTTTACATTTATATTTCCTAAGGTTGAATAGCTTCTATTATTCATCTTATCTCTGGTTTATCTTTGACAGGTTTTACTTACAATCTTAGCTCCTCTTTTTTACTAATTACTAATTGTATATCACTATCTCTGTTTATTTCTATAGTCTAGAGGAGCCTAAAGGATGACGTTTGAATTTTTACCTTTTATAAAAAAATACAAACAGTCCCTCTTGTGATGTGTAGAAATTAACCTGGGTGGGGGTGGGGCATTGTTGCCTGCCTGGCTGCTTTGCTCTGTTAGATACTTGCTCAGCTGAGAGATGGAAAAAGAGATACCAGGCAACTCGATAACCCGTGTTAGAGGTACTTCCCAAAGGTCTTCATCCTTTTCCTCAAGTTTTAAGAATTTTCACAACTTGATACCTGCTTATATTTCAATGCAAGTATGTAAACCCATTCTAAGGCTAAGTAGTAATAACGTGGATTGTGTCATGGAGCAATATGGAAATGGAGAACTTACTGTTACTCATGTCATACATCAGCTAATTCCTGGAACTATTGCTTTTTTATTCCCTCAGAATTCATTAAGTATCCCACATAGTTCAATTAAAGAAATATTTTGCTTGTGAGCACTTAAAAGCATTTTTAAAGACCTTTATAAATCTATCAAAAAGAAGTAAAACGTTTGAATAGGATATCTCTTTCTCCCCTAGTATAGTTTCCTTTTATTCATTGATACCAATCCAGAATCTTGGACTGTATTTTCTATTATGTCTTTACTAGTGTCCCGGTGCAAGAAATTCGTGCACGGGGCAGGGAGGGGGTGGTCCCTCAGCCCAGCCTGCACCCTCTCCAATCCAGGACCCTTTGGAGGATGTCTGACTGCCAGTTTAGGCACAATCCTTCAGGGATCCCTGTGGAATCGGGCCTAAACTGGCAGTCAGACATCGCTCTCGCAATCTGGGACCACTGGCTCCTAACTGCTTGCCTGCCTGCCTGCCTGCCTGATCACCCCTAACCAGTCTGCCTGCCTGCCTCATCACCCCTAATCACTCACCTGCCTGCCTGATTGCCCTTAACCGCCTCTGCCTCGGCCCCCGCCACCAGGGCTTCATCCGGAAGGACATCCGGAATTTCAGCTGTCTGGTCTAATTTGCATATTACACTTTTATTATTACATATAAAAAACCTGTAATGTTTATTTTTTAAAAGTAGCATTGATTAAAACTTGTTTTTGAGGCAGAATTTCTCTTTATACAAGCATTCCCGCTAATAAATGAAGGAGGGATCAAAGAATTAGAATTTCACCATTCTGTAATCCTAATGGCTGATTGGCTGGTAGACAGTGATATTGGTAGTTGCTAACTTCACAAAGACCAAAGACCCTGGCATATGTTGTTCCTCCTAGTGGGAGCACCCAATGTACCTATGAATGTCCTTGCCAAATTTTAATATGCATCTGATCAAACCTCTAGATCTAACTAGCAGTCTACACTGGAACAAGTTAAATGACAGCATAAGGATGCAAAATCCGGAATGTGTAAAATGCTACAGGACAGATGAGCAGCTTCTTCCTCAACCAAATTGGTATGAGGACAATGGGAAGAGATGGGGGGCGGATCCTGCAGATTAAAGAAATTTGAGACTGAGCAATCAGTTGCAATGTATGGATCTTATTTAGATTCTGTTTTAAACAAAGGGAAAAAAAAAACAAAACAAAACACAAAAACAAATGCTATGAAACAATAGGGGAAATGACAATTATTTGCTAATATTAAGGAGTTACTATTAATCTTTTAGTTTATGATAATGGTTCTTATTATGGGTTCTTTTTAAGTAGTATCAGTCTTTTAGGGGTACATGGTAAAAGATTCATGAATGAAATGAAAAAAGTTGTATTGAAGTTAAATCGCAAATTGAATACAAATTATTTGAAACTTGTCTCAAAATTATGCTCTTATTATACTGGTAACTTATTTCCTTTGAGTGTTCTAAACACTACGTAAATGACCCATGAAGCTCATCTGACACAACTTGAAAATGCTTTGTTTTGTTGGCAATCACATACATGATACAGGCATGACACACACACAGAGATGAAACCATTTAAGTAGGATTCTGAGAATCACTAATTCTGCCTCAAAAAGAATTTTTTTATTTTGACACTTTTTGCTTAATTTCTGTATATCCAGTTTTCAAATGTGAACTATGGCTCATATACTCAATACCTTCTACTTATGTGATATTGAATATTGATCATTACAACTCCACAGCACTGTAGAATATCACATCACTAAAAGGGCTAGCCAGCAACAAGCATCCAGCCAGTGTTGGATTTTAGTTTTTATTGTTCTTAATTTATTATTATTATTAGTTTTAGAGAGAGAGAAGATGAGGGAGCGAAACATCGAATTTTGTTGTTCCACTTATTTATGCATTCATTGGTTGACTCTTGTATGTGCCCTGACTGGGGGTCGAACCCACAGCCGTGGCACATTGGGATAATGCTCTAACCAACTCAGTTATCCAGCCTGGGCTGGCCACTCTTTGTTGAATGAATAAATGAAATTTCATTTAGTATCTTAGATTTTTTGCAAAAACAAAAGAATAGTATACTCAATACATTCGTCTTGTTCAGTAATTACTCATTAAAGTATTTTATAAAATTGTCAAGAGTAATCTCTATAATGTACTACTTTTTAATACTAATGCAGTAAAGCATATAAGAATGCTCCTATATTCTTTTTCTTACATTAAGAAACTTCCTTTTCTAAAATTTAAAATTATCTTTTTCTTTATAAACTATTACATAGTCACTAGAAAATGGGAACTCCTCTATCTAGTGAAATATGTACAAAAGTTAGACAACAGCTTAAAAAGGGGGGGCTATTTGTAAAAAATTTTTAAATTTGTTTTTATTTTTATTTTTCCCCCTGAGAACAATGAGGCTATTTTAATTTCTGGAAATAGTGAGGTTAAGTTTGGTGAGTACTACTTTTAGTTGGACCTAGAAAATTAAGACCAAATTATACCAAGATATAAAGAAATAAAATATTACTCTTCTGCAAAGCTTTCCTCCCCTACACTGCTCTTAATCAATGGTACTGTTGTATTTTGTCCTTGGCAGTGAATGGCTATTAGAACCCAAGCAAGTAATCATACATCTTTTACTTTAAACACAGCAAAACTTTTGAACTCAGTCTCATTGCCCTTAATTGCTATGGAGACCTACTTTCCTGGTATCCTCTCCCTTTTTCTTCTTCCCTCTCCCAATGCCTCCTTTCAAAACACATTTCTAATTCCTTTCTAGTCTCAAAGCTAGCATGCGAATAAGAAATAGGCTTTCACAACTAGAGAGAAAGTTAATTTTGAGGAGTGAGTTTTCAATAAAAATAAAGGCATTCCATTCTATTGGATAAGATTGCTCGCCTGCTTCCACTTTTCACTTTCCAGAGGATTTCTTTCTCTAGCCCATAAGGGATGTAGCAGATGTTCCTCTCTTTTTAGTGAGACTTAGACAGTCGGTGCAACTTGGATCAGGCTAGAGAGCTTGTCCCTGACAGAACCTGGAGGAAATCGGGACCTTTGACCCATAGTCCTCTGCACCACAGAGTTGCAGGTTATGCTTGGGGATGGGAGGCATTGTCCCACAACCATCACCAACCCAGTGTTGGAGTTCAGCCTGCTGTTGGCTCACTCTTCCAAGGTAATAACTTTGCAACAGGCTCCCATGGGCTGCAGAGCCAAGTTGAAGTCAAGCCAAGTCCCCAGATGGCAGGAGCAGAAATCGGTTAAATGGTCTAAGCCTTACTTCCACCCCACTTTGTCCCATCTGCATCCTGGCCCAGATGTCTGTCTACACCCCAGATCATTGCCTTTCACTACCTTTATCCAGATTAGCTTAGTATGGGCACCAAACATGTCTCCATGTTTCTCTTATTCCTCTAAGGTCTTTGTTCTTCTCATGTCAGCCAGCCTTCTCCTTGCTTAAGGACAAGGGTACATGATTACTTCACAGGGACATTTAATTTCCTTCATTGTACATGACCTGCTAATTCTCAGTCTCCTGACTTTGTGTGACAAACATTTTTATTTGTGTGGTCCATGGTATTGTTCCATGTTGGGAGGAGTCAATGAGACCTTTTGGATATTACAAAACCCCAGGCAGGGTGAGGGTGAAGAGAGTAGAAACATGATTAACTAGATTAAAAGCCATGTCCATTTTGTTAAATCCATGTGCAAACATTTTATGTCATCGCAAAATATCACAGTAGTCTTTCACAAGAAATATTCTGCCCTCCATTTTACAGAACTGAAAACTAGGGTTCTGAGAAGTAGGACCTGACTCAGGACTGAACTTGGATCTGTGGGCACTACCGGCAGGCTCTATGCTGATCCTCATTCAACTAATATTCATTTTTTTTTAAGATGTTTTTATTCATTTTTAGAGAGAGAGGAATGGAGAAGGAGAGAGAGAGAGAGAGAGAGAGAGAGAGAGAGAGAGAGAGAGAGAGACATCTATGTGAGAGGGAAATATTGATCTGCTGCCTCCTGCACACCCCTGAGGGCAGACCAAGCCCACAACCTGGGTGTGTGTCCTGACCTGGAATGGAACTGGCAACCCTGCTGTGCCAAGGATGACACCCAACCAACTGAGCCACACCAGCCAGGGCTCAATTAATATTTAAATATTTAAAACATTTTCTTGAGAGGAGGTGACAGGGCAGGCTGGCTGTGATGAGGGATGCTTCTCTATTTCCATTTACTGACATTGGCCACTTCAGTAAGAGTTGGACCCATTTTGTCAGCTTTGCAAGAGTTACCAAGAGCTCTGAGATCTTTTCCCAGATTATTCTAGCAACGTTTTAACGCCCCTTATAGGCCAGTCCTCTGCTTCCTGCCCTTAATTTGCTCTGACCCTAAGCTTCGTGGCTGGTAAGGGCAGAGGTGGGGTTTAAAGCCTGGTCTGCCTGTGTTCTTTGCTTCCACCACCTGCCAGCACTTAAGACTTGTGAGTGTGTGGTCAAATGACCACTGATAATTCATTCAGTAAATATTGATTGAGTGGCTACTCTATGCCTTACATTTGTGTATTGTCTTCACAGTTTACAGAGTTTTCAGTTATAATGTCATTTATATCTCACCCAGAAACTCATGGGGGGTTACCATAACCAACTCTCCTTTGCATGCAGAACCGGCTCCTGAGGAGAGTCAGGACACTCCCATCTTTTACTTTCAGGTTTTTGCCACTATATATTCCTGTGTTCTTTTTTATAAGTCTATTTTTTTAATTTTTATTTTTATTGAGGCCTAATTGACATGCAACTTTATATTAGTTTCACTGTACAACATGATTTAATATTTCCATATAGCAATATGATCACCACAATGTCTACTTAACATCTGTCACCATACATAGCTACAGAATTCTTTTTCTTGTGATGAGCACTTTTAAGATCTACTCTCTTAGCAACTTTCAAATATGCAATAGAACATTATTAACTATAGTCACCATGCTGTACATTACATTCCCAGGACTCATTTATTTTATAACCAGAAGTTTATACCTTTTGACTCTCTTCATCGATTTCACTTACCCTTTTACTCCCATCTTTGGCAACCACCAACCTGTTCTCTGTATCTTTGCCCATGGTTTTTGTTTCCTTGTTTGTTTTGAAGACACATACAAGTGAGACCATATGGTATTTATCTATCTCTATCTGACTTATTTTACTTATCGTTATGCCCTCAAGGTCATCCATAATGTCACAAATGGCTAGATTTGTGTCTTTTTATGGTTGAATAATATTCCAGTTTGTGTGTGTGTGTGTGTGTATTCATCACTCTTTATCCATTCATCTGTTGATGGACTCTTTGGTTATTTCCATATTTTGGTTATTATAAATAATGCTTTAATGAGCATAGGAGTGTATATGTCTTTTTAAATTAGTGTTTTTGTTTTCTTTTAATGAATACCCAGAAGTGGAATTACTGGATTATATGGTAGTTCTATTTTTTATTTTTTAAGGGTCATCGTACTGTTTTCTCTAGTGGCTGCACCAGTTTATATTCCCACCAACAGTGCACGAGGGTTCCCTTTTCTCCATGTCCTCATCAACATTTGTCATTTCTTGTGTTTTTTTATAGTGGCCATTCTAACAGTTAGAAGGTGATCTCATGGTGATTTTGAATGTCATTTCCCTGATGATTAGTAATGTTGAACATTTTGTGTGCGTTGGCCATCAGTGTCTTGGTTCTTGCATTATTGGATTTCTTTCAGGTGATGCCACTGTCCAGCCCGGGAATAAGAAAAAAGGAGGTGGGAAGGGAGAGAGGGTTACTTAGAAGCTACAATTTCAAAACAAGGAGAATGGCCACTTACATGAACTTTTTTCACCCGTAGCTCTAAGGATGGCATTAGCAGCTCACATTAGAGGCAGAAAAGGAAACCTTGCTTCAGAAAAGACTATAATGATATCACATTTCCTGAAATTATAGTAAGAAATTTATGTTAAATTATATAATGGGGTCACAAATGCTTCACAGAGGTGATGTCACTGGCACTGGATCCTGGTAAGTGAATCAGAATTTACCCAAAGCAAAAGGGGAAGAAGAGACAAGACCTTCCTTCCTGGAGGAGAAGAGAAGACACTCAGAGATGTGATGGAGAACGGAAGATCAGGAATGGTGAGTGGGAAGGGCAGGAGGGAAGCAAGAGGTGCAGGTGAGGGTGGGGCTGAAGCCCCTGGAAGTTTCTATGCCAGAGGTTATATAATCAAAGAAATGAATGAGGATAATGACCCAGCTGGAAGGATGGACTGATGGGGGATGTAAGCCTAGAGATGGAATACTAATGTTCTTTCCACTCAGTATTCAACTCCCTCATAATAATTGTGTTTATCAAAAGCATGAGAAAAAGTGGTATCTTCAGTATATCTTCTGAAAAGAGAGAAAGCTAGTAATCAACGCTTTTAGATTTTTTCAAGTGAGAAAGACAATGTTTTCCATTGAGTGTGGTTTTGTATACAAATGAAAGCCTCACAATCAAAAGATTTGATTATTTGATGGCTCATTCAAAAAATAATACATTGTTATTAGGCAAAGATGGGAAGCATCTCATTCATTTTACAACAGCAGTGTCAAGTAATGTTGGGATCCCAGCTCACGATGTCCTTGCTGTGTGACCTTGGGTATATTCCACAGTGGTGGCAGAGTTAGTGGTGACTTGTTGTTAAGTTCTCTACCAGTGGTGCTTTACGTGAAATGCCCAATCTTCATTATTTTTCCACTTTATTTCTTCCTTTAATGGATTTCTATGCAATTTTAGAAAGCATTTTATCGTGAATATACATAGAAGATAAAATATCTCAATTGTATTTCTTAGGTAGTCACGTGAGTAATGTCAATATGAAAAATTATTCATTAGTATTGGTATGTTAATGAAAAAAAGAAACCAGAATGTTGCAATCTGAGGACTAAATCCACAATTTCAGTTACATGATTTTATTTACTTATTCTTAGAAAACTAGAATGATTATTCCCATATTGAGGGGTTGAGGCAGAAGTTCAAAACTTTAGTTGTATTTCTGCTTGGGAAAATAGCAGAGATCTAAAATTAGTCTTATAAGACCACAGATATGTACCCAGCCAAATTTAATCTGGGATTTTAAAGTTCATGGAGTTAAATAGTTCAGAGTAGCACTGTACAAAGCAAATAGAAAATGCACTTTTAAACATTTTTTCAGTTTTATTTGGTGATATGAAAATTATTTAAGGAATGTATTTCCATTTTTATGTTAATGATACTTTAAATAATTTGGTGTCCTAAAATATATTAAATATTAAAATATTAACAAAATGAAAGGGGTTTTAAAGGGATTTCTTTAGTAGATAGCATATGTATTACACTAAAACACTCCTTTTTGTGGCATAAATTCCTAATTATTAGTTACAGATTTATACATTTATAAGTTAGTTTGTAGGTATGTATGGCAATGACTAGTATGAAAGCTATGATGTGAGAGCACTTCGTAAATGGATGTTCATGATTGAGTTATTTCTTTACGTAGCTGGGTAAATCTGAATTAAGGTTTAATAAAACAAAATCAGATATAGCATTAGTCCTACCATTTGGAAAAACTGTATTATGACATGTAAGTCCATCAGTGTTGAAACTAGGCACCCACTTTCAAAGGAGAAAAAAAGCAAAGAAGAATCTGCTGAATTATTCCTGGGTAAATCAGCCTCAAATCTTAGAATGCATTCAGGTGGCACCAATTTTTTTTTACCCTGAATCACTCAACAACCAATTCTTGGTTTATTGATTGTCTTCCAGACACATTATAGTTTTATCACTGTAACTCCTAATGGAGGAATTTCCTGGCATAATATTTTACATAATAGGTTCAAAAGGGCCAGCTCATTATTGGAAGGAAGGCAGGAGAGGGACGCAGCAACCCCAGCTTCCTCACTCCCTAACACAATGTCTTCCAAATGGGGTGGTTAGGGAAAAAGTGATAGAAGTGTCCAAAATGACTCAAATTAACAACATACATTTCTGCAATATTTTCTGAAATTTCCTTGAAGTTAGAAGATAAAAGCAAAAAGAGTGAGCTTCATCTTGGGGAGACACCATGCCCTATCACACCCATCTGTTACCCCAGTCTACTTTGCATACTATTGGTAAACAAACAAATTAACATAACTATGGTATGATCGGAACTATTCCTAGAAAATAAGCACATCCAGTAACCCCAGTGTGCAGCATATGGCTCCGTGTGCTAGTTTCTTGAGATTTCAACACATTTTCATGATATATGACAGTAACTAGTAAGTAATAAGGGATAGAGAATTAAATCAGAAGAAAAACCTAGTTTTCTCTTCGAAAAATCTATAAATGATGACTGAAGCAAGACGTGCCCTTCTTAAAGAATCATAGACATTTAGATCTAGAAGGAATCTTGACCGTCATTTGGTTAAACCTCATCTTACCAGTGTAACTTTTTTTCTCTCCTCCTCTTCTTCTGCGTGTGCAAGAGTAAACAAAACAAGTTCTTCCTCGAGGAGATAGATAGCAGGACCACTCCCTTAGTCCGCGCTGGCACAGAGCACCGAGCGGGGCCCGACTGCAGTGGGCACAGGGTCCCTCTTACTGGTTCTCTATGCCTTCCCCAGCCTTGGTGCTTTCACACCTGACCTAGGGGTGGGAGGGAGCAGTGTGGTGGTTGGGGCTCAGCCGGTGGCTGCCTGGTGAGGGGTACAAACGCTAGCACACTCTGAGAGATACTTCACACCCCAGAACTTTCCTACCTGAAATCGCATGCTGTTCAGCATCCCACTCCTGCCCTGTCCTGCTGCTTCCATTCTCTTACCCAGGGGTCCTCAAACTTTTTAAACAGGGGGCCAGTTCACTGTCCCTCAGACCGTTGGAGGGCCGGACTATAGTTTTAAAAAAACCTATGAACAAATTCCTATGCACACTGCACATATCTTATTTTGAAGTAAAAAAACAAAACGGCAAAAACACCCGCATGTGGCCCGCGGGCTGTGGTTTGAGGACACCTGCTACCAGTTCCTCCCGAGATCACTTCCCCTAAAGAAGTCACCTGCGTCTGAACCCGCATCTCAAGGTCTGCCTCGGGGGCGCCTGACCTCAGACACCAGGAAACGTTTGTGGAATGAATGAAGGGATGGTACCCAAGAGAGGGGCAAATGAAACGTGGCAGGTGGCTAAAAGGTAGCTGCTTTTTAAAAAAAATAAAATAAAATAGATCAGTTAGTTACTTTTTATTTTCATTCAGTTCTGAACATAATCAGAAAATAACTTCGAGAACACAAGATGGTGTGTGTATGTGTTAAAATGTGTGTACATGGCAACTATTAATGGAAATGTGGATAAATAAACACATAATTTGTAAGAAACTATGATGTTTCACTGATTCTCCTTTTAAATTGACATTTAAAATTGTACTTATAACTTAAAAGAGAAATTGAAGTTAACCTCATCTTTCTTTCCCTTCCCTAAGCACATGAAAACAACCACAAATGAATTTATATAAAATATTTCCAGCTCTCTTTTGAAGATAACGATAATACATGTTTTATCATTGTTTTCTTTTGGATTAAGGATTGCAGGACATGTTTCAAAGCATAGTAAGAAGAACAGGATCACTAACACTGCCTGTGGCACTTTCTATGTAATCACTTCAGGATCAGCCTATGCATTAGGTGATCATCCTCATTTTACAGAAGAGGGGACTTAGGAACAGAAAGAGGTCGAGGGAGTGGGCCCGGGTTACTCGGCCAACATCTGAGCACAAACCCGGCCCCACATCACCGCGTGCTTACCCACTGTGCTGGACAGCCACGTGGATGGAGACAGGGCATAGGAAACGAGCAATTTCAATTTCACATTCATGGTTGTCAGTGTTTGCTTTAGTGAGGCAAAACAAGTGTATTTAATTTACCTCTGGATCTTTTAAAGAATGTTGTCGGGAGGGACGCGTCAGAATTATACTAATCTCTGACCTTAATTGTTGGCCTTGGGATGAGTTTGCGTGTTGTCAGGAGGCAGAGCTGAACTACGTTTTGTCAGCCCCGCCTATTTGAACTGCTCTCGGTTTCAATTACAATCTTTGGAAACTTAAAAAATATTGTGTGTGTCTTCGTTAAAAACGTGAGCCTAAGTTTTCCAGTATCTTTTAAATAACTTGGAGAGCTTGGGAAAACACGTTGGCCTGTTCCTCACAGGTGCTTTTGACATGAAATCGGCATGGTTTGGGGGCAGTAGCTACACCACACAAGCGTGGGCTCCTGTGTTCCGACAAGGACTGTCATGGAAGAGAACACGGAAGACCCGTGGGAGACTTCCTGCCTCGAAGTGGAGGCTGGAGGATGGAGCAGTTGTGTTGGTTTCTTCACTTGTTAGCAGAGTTGCCTCCTTTTGGGTCTCATTACCTTAACTTGTCATTTTTGTATGTTGATTTAAAAGCTTATAGGCACTTGGGAGTGGAAACATCTGTTTCTTTCTATTCCTGAGACCAGCTCGCTTTCTTTTTGTTGGGATGAGAAAGGGACGATGTCCTGAAAAAGAAAAGAAAGAAATAAAGGCACTGCACTGGGAGTTGAGGATGGGGGTCTGAGCTCAGACTTTGCCCAAACCGTGACTCACGTCAGCTCTTTGAGAGTCATTGTTAAGGAGCCAAGCCATTTTTGAGTGCTAACTGGTAGGCATTGTGCTAAGCTCATGTACATTCTGTCACTTTTCAGTCCCCATTGTGTGTGAATGAAGTACTGCCCTAGATTCTGTGGGGCACAAAAAAACAACAAAAATAAACGTATAAAAGAAGATTCTCTCCCCCAAGGGCTTTTTATCTCTGTGGGCCACCTATATTATAACAAATGTTATTTGAAAATTCATTTCAGCGGTAACTTTTGTTTTAAAAAAGGTGTATCCCTCTCCTTCTGTAGCCACCTCTGTGTTAAACATGGCCAGCAGGTACCCCCTGGGTGGCTGAGCTTAGAAGGATCGGCCAGTGTCTGTGCCAGGAGAGGGGTGCCGTCACTGCGGGCCCACTGGCCTGGACCAGACCAGCAGGACCCCCCAGGTCTCCAGAGTCTTCCTGCTCGGACCAAAGGAAGCCCCTATTCGTGGGAATAAGACTGCAGTCCAAAAGGGGAAACTAGTGATTCCTGTTTCCTGGCACGGAGATGTACCAGAGACTAGAGGTAGACAGTGCCTGGCCACAGAGCGTTGGCTGCGAGGTTACTTCCTGGCCTTGGGAGCTACTTGAAGACTGAGAAGTGGTATCTGGAAGACACACATCTCTGAAATGAGGTAGAGAGTGTGAACACAAGGTATAGACATTTCTGTGTTGGTGCGAGATCACGACTCTGTAAGGAAGAGATGAGGTGCAGAGAAAAAGGAGTGGGCTCTGCATGTGCCTTAGAGCCTTGCATTTCTCTCCCTGAACAGTCCTTTATCTTATCTTGAGGTCCCCCACCATCTCAATATCTTATCTTTGGGCCTCCTGAGAGCAAGAGACCACCTTCTCTTCCAGAAGCTTCAAGGCCAAGTGTCAGTATTAGTCAAAGTGGATAGAGAGAATGAAATGTACTAGTTTTAGGTCAGGGTATCACAGAAAGGACAGATTCTCTCAGGACACCTGTATCTATGTTACAAAAAAAGCTAGAGCCCCTGAAACAGCAGACATTGGTCCAGAGCCTGCCCAGTCGCCATCACTCCCTACTTCTCCTTGAAGCCACTGACACCGTTGGAAATGTTGTCTTCAGTGATCTCCCCTCCTCCACCTTTTCTAACCCAGAACTTTGCACCCTGAGCCTCCCTTCAGCTAAGGTATCTGCTGGGGGATTGTTTCACTCTGACCTTGTAGCTTATCTGTGGGGAAATGCCAGGGAGCTGGATATACTCCAGAGCCCAACTGCAGAGGATTATGCTCCTTCATGGGCCCAGAGCAGTAGGCACCAGGCAAAGTGCCAAGCAAGGCAAACACACAAAAAATAAAAAATGGAAAAGAGAGGCCCTTTTAACCTGAGTTTCTCACAGGCTAAAGGTATGTGCATAACACTTGCGCCCAATGTGGTGAATGCTATTGTAGAGTATGAATGAGGCCAAGGGCAATGAGGTAGCAACTGACTCCTGCTGAGAACGGTGGGGAAGTAGGCATGGGAAAGACACGGTGTGGGTTGAATTGTGTCTCCCCAAAAGGTATTTTGAAATCCTAACCCCCAGAAACTGTGAACGTGATCTTACTTGAAAATAGAGTGCTTATAGATGTAATCAAATTAAGATGAGGTCATACTCGATTAAGGTGGGCCCTAATCCAACATGACTTCTGTCCTTAAAAGAAGAGCAGACTGCCCTAACTGGTTTGGCTCAGTGGATAGAGCGTCGACCTGTGGACTCAAGGGTCCCAGATTCGATTCCGGTCAAGAGCATGTACCTTGGTTGCAGGCACATACCCAGTAGGGAGTGTGCAGGAGGCAGCTGATCAATGTTTCTCTCTCATCGATGTTTCTCTCTATCCTTCTCCCTTCCTCTATGTAAAAAATCAATAAAATATATTTTTAAAAAAAGAAGAAGAAGAGCAGACTGAGACAAACACACAGAGAGAAGGTGGCCATGTGAAGAATGAGGTAGAAATTGGATCGAAGCAGGTACAAGCCAGGGAGTGTCAAGGGCTGCTGGCAGCATCAGAAGCGAAGAGAGAGGCATGGGGTAGATTCTCTCCTAGGGGCTTCAGAGAGAGCATGGCCCTGCCGACACCTGGATGTTGCACTTCCAGCCTCCAGCTCTCTGAGAGAACAAATGTCTGTTGTTTTAAGGCACCCAGCCTATGGTACCTTGTTGTAGTAGTCCTAGGAAACTCTCACAGGAGGTATTAATAGCGTTGAGTTGAGTCTGGAGTAGTTCTTCTGGTGGATAAACCAAGACAGGAAAAGGGGTGTGTGTGGGGAGACAAGAGCCATTTAAAAAGGAGTGCCCCCACTGGGGTACTGGGATGCTGGAGTGCATTGAATACCCTAGTGTACCAAGGGCACAGTGGATTTGTGGCAGGGAACAGTGGTAGGAAGACAGGCAGGAATCTGCCCAGACAGGGTGTTTATGCCATGCTAAGAAGTCTAGACTGTATTCACCGAGGATTTCACAGCTGAATGATTACAAGAAAGCACTTGCAGCCTCACACGCTCCACTCTCCACGCTCTGTAGCTTCGAGCATATCCTAGTTTGGACCTGATGTCTTGCCTACTGGAGTTCTTCCAGATGGAAGATGGGGCCAAGTGTGGACTGACTTTAGGACTGGGAATATAGGGACTGTTTTCTGAAACATCTCTCATTGCATTTGGCATTTGGTTTTGTAGAGCTCCCATATCCACCCCAGACACAACTTTATGATTGGCATATAATGTGCTTGGATCGAAACCATGATTAAAGTCTGTTTTATTTTTCAGATTCTTGGCACCATTTCATGAAACTCTTCCAACTTCTAGTCTGGTCCTCGCTTAACAAAACCAAAACTTTTGATTGCTAGTATTCCAAGATTGCCTTCACACATGTGCACGCACTCTGTGCTGTGGGAAGCCAGAGTTTTGAGGTCTACCTTGGTTCAATTTTTCAATTCTTATCACAAGCTCACTTCCGTCTTTTCATTTTTCTCATTATTTGATTAATGATATTTCCAAATCTTTTCTGACTAATGTTTTTTATCTAACGTGAACCTAAAAAAGTCGCAACCCAACATAATGAAATATTTGCTATACTTTCTTAAAGGGTCATTTTAAATATTTTGAGTTCCTAAGCTGCTTTAAATAGTTTAGTATGAGTGGATGGATGCCGAGGGGTATGGAATTGTAGTGATTCAAATTTTCTTACTCTAGAAATGACTTTATATTTGCCAGAATAGCTTCATTCGGCTAATAGTGACTGTAATGGTGCTGTAATTTTAAAAGCAGTGTGGAAAAGTACTAAAAGGAGATGCCAGAGGAACCCCATCTCTGCCATTAACTAATGTAACAGCAAACCATTCAACTATTTTTGGCCTCAGTGTTCTAGAAAATGAAAGAGGATGTGATTAGATTGTTTGAAAAGTCTGCCATTGTGCAATCTTGAGTCCCTTTTTTTAATTACAGAAGCAATGTGAACTCTGACGAAGTATTTTAACATTCGATGGCAGCTACAACCCAAATACTTTTACTGAGATTTGAATCTTGCAGCAATCGTGCCAATGACAGCAGTATTCTTTAGCCAAGTTTGCCACCTAGTGGCCACAAAGACTGAAATAGGACTTTGCTTTAAACAGTTGAACAAAAGAAGGCCCTTTATACTAAGCTAAATGGACCATTGAATACATTATAGACTAAGTTTTTAAAACTTGAGTATGCTTCAAAACAGGAAGCTGTCCTAAATGCCAGTTAATCGTTTACCTTAAATTTTCCAGATTTTATTTTTAGTTTCTAGACATCTTCTTTCCCCAACCCTCCCCGCCCACACACATACCCCAAATCCTATAAAGCACTAAATGTTATTTGTCTCAAAGTACTGTGGAGTCTGAGGCCTGAGCCCCACGGGAGGGCATCTTTGCTGTGTGAATTTCTTTCTGAGTCTTACCGTAGACAGCTGCCTCATCAGCTGTAACAACGCTACATGACCTTTGAGTAACCTCATATTTAAAAATATATATATTTCAACGTCTTAAGTATGAGAGGTTAAGTTTTATTTTCATTAAAATATTGAATGTCTGGAATGATAGGAATAGGTCATGCCCTGAACTAGCATAACAAAAACTATGAGTATGCTATTGACTTTAGACAAATGCCTAAAATCATATGCTACTTGACATTTTGTTCGGTTCCACTTGGACCCTCTCCTGGACAATATTAGTCTACAGTCCAAAAACATGTTACAAAAGATTCGCCGTGACTCAAGTAATTACACATCTTTCCTTGCGTGTGTAAGATGTAACCAACAGTGTGATTAAAGCCCTCACAGAGAGTCGACTTGCACGCAGCAGGAGGACTGTCCTGCCCTGCACTCCGGTAATGTGCCTGCAGTGAGCTGATGAGAATGTGGCGGGTATAACCAAGTAATCTGTTACCAATCTTTGATCTGGGGGACAAATCCAGCTGTGTTTTTTAAAATATATTTTTATTGATTTCAGAGAGGAAGGGAGAGGGAGAGAGAGAGATAGAAACATCAGTGATGAGAGAGAATCGTTGATTGGCTGCCTCCTGCTTGTCCCTGCAAGCTGGGCATGTGCCCTTGACCAGAATCAAACCTGGGACCCTTCAGTCCACAGCCCAACGCTCTATCCACTGAGCCAAACGGGCTAGGGCCCAACTGGTTTTTTGACATTTCCTCTTGATTTTCTCAGGCTCACTGAATTCAAGCTGAACTTGTGATCTTGTCTTCCCCCAGACATGGACTGGATACTAGTCATCTCTTCCTCAGAAAATGGCACTTCTCTCTGACCAGTTCAACAAACCAGGAACCTCGTAGTCATTCTTTTTTAGAAGTATATATTTTTATTGATTTCAGAGAGAGGAAGAGAGAGGGAGAAAGAGAAACATCAGTGATGAAAGAGAATCACTGATGGGCTGCCTCCTGCATGCCCCCTACTGAAGATCGAGCCTGCAACCTGGGCATGTGCCCTGACTGGGGATCTCCTGGTTCATGGGTGGACACTCAACCAGTGAGCCACACCAGCGGGCCTAGTAGTCATTCTTGATTACCAACCTCGCCCTCAGACCCAGCAGCCAGCCTATCACTAATTCTTTTGGTTTCATCGTGCAAGTATCCTGAACAGATTCTTTCCTCTCAAACCCTTCCTGGCTGGCTACACCTAAGCTGCCATCCCGGACTGGTGCGGCAGTCAGCTGGTCTCCACGCTACCCTCCCCCCAGCTCATCTCCCACGCTGCATGTAACCAGTGTGATCTTTTCTAAGTGCAAGTCAAGTCGTATACCCCTCTTGCTAAAACCCCTCAGTGACTCCTCATCATTAGGACAAATACAAACCCCTTAAAATGGCCTGAAAGCCGTGCATGGTCTGGTATGACTTTCCTCTCTAGGCTCAGTACAAGCATATCCGCCTTTGCTCTCTCCACACTGGCCTTTTATTCAGGATGCTTTCTCGCACTCTCTCTGCACATGCTGGTTCCTCTCCCTGGATTGCTGTTCCCTTCTTCTGTTCACCTAGTTAACGTTATATTTCAGATTTTGTCTCCTTTTCTCAGGGAAATCTTGGACTAGATGAAATAGGAAGTCTGTTGTCAGCTCTTACAGCACCTACATTTCTTCTTTGAGCCACTTGTACAGTTGTGATTTGTAAACTCTTTAAGGGTGAAAGCTTGTGCATTTACTCCCCACTGGATCTCCAGCTCGTCTTGTAGTGCCTGGCTCATACTGAATGCTTCAGATACTCAACGTAAACAGATACATGTGTAAGACAGTCTCATACCACGGTATGCTAAGTCAACATAAATGACACGTTGAAATAAAATAATCCCAACCAAATAGAAATTTGTAAAACTCTAATTTGTAAAATTCTAATTTGATTGAAGAGGAGACTAACATTATACTATCAGACGATTTTGACCAACAGTTGTCTGCATGGTCCCTGTAGGAAACACCAGCAGAGCAGGGACACTGGGCACACTCCCATTGACAATGGTAACCACTCAGGAGGTTGCATAGAATGTTTGCACTGCCCCCTGCTAGCTATACCTCTACTGCCCTTCTCTCTCGTGGATTCAGTGCAGAATTCTATATTTGGCATGTTCCGGTTTAGAAAACATTGCAAAGTAACATACTGCATATCAGAACTCATAAAGCCCAATGAAAGCAAAAATCTGAAGTTTCTCAGGAATGAAATTAATGCGAGTATCACACTGTGCTCTAGCAAGTATGCAAGTTCATCTTTACTACAGGTGCCCTGCCATTTCATTTTAACGTACAATCTTATGAGTTAAGTAATGATTCTTCTATACCTACACTGGAATTTCAGTAAGACCCATATCTGACTACAAAGCTGATGCTCTTGAAATAATTTATGTGCTTGCTATCAAAAAGAGGGGGAAAAATAAACCTATCATAACCATGTGAGGTATGTGCTATTTTAACACCCACTTGAGAGATGAGAATACTGAGGTACAGAGAGGTAAAGTAACTTGTGCAAGGTCACAGAGCGTGTCAGCGGTGAAGCTAGGATGTGGATGTCAGCCCCATATGGGATTTAGAAACTGTATTCTCAGATTAGAAGCAATCTCTTTAAATATAGGAAAAATTTAAAGCTACCCAAAATCATTATTATTTTTAATACTAATTTTAAAATCAGGACAATGTAACAAGAAATGAAATACAATTAAAAATAAATATTGGAAACAAATTATCTTAAATCATATGTAAAACTAAAACAATGAAATACATTACATAAAAGTCATTTAGAATAAAAAATATTTAAATAGAGATAGATTTAAGAAAAATACATAAGATACAGCTGTAATGAGTTTCTAAATGCATGGGTTGTTTTTATAAAGTGGTTTTTAAAATCTATATCTTTATACTTTTCTGCATTTTAAAAATTTTTGATGTGTTGATATGATTTTTATAAAAAAAGGGAAATTCTATTTTTAAAATAAGATTAGAAGTAGTTATGCCAAGATATCAGTTATAATTGAGTAGATGGAATTATGGGTAATTATTTTATTCTTTTTTTAAAATTATAAACATAAACTATTTTAAAATATTGAAATACGTATATATAGACTCAGAGAAATTGAGAAGTATTACAAAAACATAGATGAGAATACTAAATGTAGAGATTTTGATCCATCCCTATCAAAATCACACAGGGATTCTTCATAAACTTTTAAAAAAAATCTTTAAACAGTAAAATGTCTTAGCAAGCCTGGCCGTTATGGCCTAGTGGTTGAGCATCAACCTATGAACCAGGAGGTCACGATTCGATTCCTGGTCAGGGCACATGCCCAGGTTAAGGGCTCGATCTCTAATGGGGACCATGCAGGAGGCAGCCGATCAATGGTTCTCTCGCATCATTGATGTTTCTCTCTCTCTCTCCCTCTCCCTTCCTCTCTGAAATAAATAAAACTGTATTTTAAAAAATGTTTTAGCAATATGAGAATACAAAGGTAGTGAAACAGAAATCACTCACTTATGCTTAATGTGTTTAATTAGTAGGAAAAGTTTTTCTTGCTGTGGCACTGCAGCTGGTTAAGCCACAAGCTCTGTGCAGTGCAGCTTCGTATGGTCAGACAAGCAGCACGGGTTTTGCAACAAAACACGTCACATGGATTACTGGAATGTTACACATGAATTACAGGAATGTTACATATGAATTATGGGTATGTTATAAGCATTTGGCAACTCAGATCCTTTTCTCTAGCTGAAACACAAGGGGGAATTTGTCTCACTACCTGGTACATTTCTGTGGTTAGCTAACTCGATTTTGAAGTTTAAATAATGTTATAACTATTTTTGTTTATATATACTTTTACTGAATTTTTTATTTTATATGGATATTTTACTAAAAAGCCAGAGAAATTACTTTTGAAATATTTATACAAATAGTAATTATCAGCTAGACTGGCCTTCCATATCATGTAATATTTTGAAAGAATGGTAAGCAAGCACATAATCTTTTCGGTTATTATAATATGTTCAAGTAACAATAGATAAAAGAAGGGTTGCACTCAAGAAACAATATACCAACAGGATATTCAAGAAAACTTCCAATTTGCCTTTAATTTATGTAACATATAAAAAATTCATATCAAACAATAGAATAAGCATATTTAACAAGTAACAAAAATCATATTAGGATAAGTAGTTAGCTACTTAAAAAAATTTAGTTCCTCATCATCTATCAAAATCAATTAAAGAGTTAAGCAGAACCTGTCCTTGGGTAAAGAGCAGAATATAAAAGATGCTATGATTAGAATAAAGGAGTATTGATTCATCAGGACAATGGAAAGGTAAAAAAGGCTTTCTCGGTTTTGATGTCATAAAAATATTTCACAAAGAGTAACATATTATTTTAAAAACATTTAAGAGCATGTCAGGAAAATATTTGAAGCAAATATGTGAATGAAGAACCATAATACTGCTTAAACAGCTTCTACAAATTGGTGAAGCTACACCAGTTAGAAACTGAATTTAATTATATCTGTATTATAAATACAACTAACTAAAAATGGCTAATTTTTAAAGAAAGTTTGCAAAAACAGTCATAGTTTTATATATTGAGATCAAGACTAATATTTATTATTTTCTAAATTTATCAATATTATATTTTCATTAACATTGAAATAAGTTTGTCAAATATCCCGGTAGTTATAAAAAACACACACTATTTTAGAACTTCTAGGACTATTAAGACAAAATCGCTTGATTGTAACACTAATCTAGACTCACGATTATATTAAAACATGATAAGGAATAAATACATAATTCTGTTAAGACATTTATTCAAGCTAAAAACAAAACAAAATGGTGATGTGCTGGGTGTAGCTAGGACCTTGTGATGGGACATCCTGTGCTTAGCAGCGAGGTGGCTCCTTACTGATCATCCTGGAGAGAGCAGAAATAGAGAGGAAGGAGGAAAAGACCACAATCTAAGACAAACCGGCAAAGTTTAAAGAGCAAGGGTTTGGGTGTCGGAAGGTTTGGAGTTGAAATCCTAGCTCTGGTATTCCCCAGGGTGTCCCTGGGCATGTGACTTCACCCTGGGAACGCTGTTTGCTCAATGGTGAGACTGAGCTACTACTAATGGGTGCTGCATTGCTGGGCAGAGTGAAATCATGCAACACATGCAGGCGAGAAGGTGCTGGCTGTTCTCACTGACTGTTTAAAAGTGTTCAATTAGGTGGAGCCCACTGGCATTTCCATAGGACAGTATGTTGCTGTCTGCCACAGAAACCTTGGCTACAAGTCTGTTACATCATCACAAGAATTTCATGGCTTAGCCGAAACCGGTTTGGCTCAGTGGATAGAGCGTCGGCCTACGGACTGAAGGGTCCCAGGTTCGATTCCGGTCAAGGGCATGTACCTTGGTTGCAGGCACATCCCCAGTAGGGGGTGTGCAAGAGGCAGCTGATCGATGTTTCTCTATCATCGATGTTTCTGACTCTCTATCCCTCTCTCTTCCTCTCTGTAATAAAATCAATAAAATATATTTTAAAAAAAAAAGAATTTCATGGCTTAAAAACAAACAAACATTATTTTCTATAGCTAAGATTGGGAAACATCCCAAGTGCCCATCAGTAGATGAGTGGATAAAAAAGCTGTAGTGCCCGGCCATTGTGGCTCAGTGGTTGAACGCTGACCTATCAATCAGGAGGTCATGGTTCAATTCCTGGTGAGGGCACATGCCCGAGTTTCGGGCTTGATCCCTAGTGTGGGGCATGCAGGAGGCAGCTGATAGATGATTCTCTCTCATCATTGGTTCATCATTGATGTTTCTATATTTCTCTCCCTCTCCCTTCCTCTCTGAAATCAATACAAATATATATATTTTTTAAAAACTGTGGTACATTTACACAATGGAATACTATGCAGCTATAAAAAGAAAGGATTTTTTTTTTTACCATTTACGACAGCATCAATGGACCTGGAGAATATTATGCTGAATGAAATAAGCCAGTCAGAGAAAGTCAAATATCGAATGAGCTCACTTATAAGTGGAATCTAATGAACAAAATAAGCTGAGGGGAAAAATAGGTCCAGAGGCATGGATGCATTGAACACATTGACAGATTTCAGAGGGCAAGGGGGGAAATGGGAAGAGATTAACCAAAGAATTTAAATACATATATGCATAAACAATGGACACAGACAATAGTATGGTGAAGGCCTGGGGTGGGGTAGGGACTGGAGGAGGGGGGAAAAGGGGAAAATTGTGGGACATCAGTAATACTGTCAGCAATCTATATCTATAAAAGCCAAGTGACCCGAATGACCAGAACGACCAGAACGACTGGTCAATATGATGGGAACTGTGGCCAGCCAACTGGCCCCATTGGGGGTGGCCCCCCCGCCAGCCAGCCTCGGCCCTCAATTGCCCCCCCCACCCTGATCGGGGGCGGGGCCAGCCGGCCAACCTCCTGTGTCCCCTCCCCCCAGCCAGCCCAGCCTGACGGGCGGGCCGGCCAGACCCCACCCGTACACGAATTCATACACCGGGCCTCTAGTAAAACAATAAAAAAACATGAGAGTCCCTTTGGAATCACAGATGTCTGGTTTCTTTGTTGAGATCCATATCAAATAAGATTGTTGAATTCAGCACTGAATTTCAGACATCAAAAGTTTTTCTCAGAATAAAAATTATTTAAAAACTAAAATTGGAATTATTAAATTGTTTTTAATTCCCATAAGTCAGTAACGATGAGGGTCCCTGAAGAATATGACTTTTGCTAATGTGCATCATAATCTTTCATTTTAAAAAAATGCTATGCATACGCACGTGAAATGGAATACTGATTCTCAACCACAGCAGAAACTTGTTATGTGCACCTCAGCAGTTTGGTCGTCTGGGAGTTTTGATTTCCTTTGTTAATTTCAAGTTTCTGAACTGCCTTCCTGATTCTTTTGTCAACCTTCTGTGGGAGGACTTGAGGTTGGTTAGGATTCAATAGTAAAGTGCCTTAGAGCAGGAATGGCTCCATACCCAGCACACGCAGGCATGAGGGCTGACAAATGCCACCCTCTCTCCAGAGGTTCATAATCTAATCCCTGGAACCCAGGAATTTGTTCCCTTATGTGTAGAAAGGGACTTTGCAGGTGTAATTTCAGTAAGGATCTTGAGCTGAGAAGATTATCCTGGATAGGCCTGGAAGGCCAAGTGTAATCTCAAGGGCCCTTACAAGGGAAGGAGACAGAAGGATCAGCGTTAGAGAAGGAGACGGTGATAGCTGAAGCCGCGGTCAGAGGAGTGGACTTGCTGGCTTTGGAGATGGAAAGGGGCCGGAGGCCCAGGGATGTAGCACCTTTAAAAGCTGGAAAAGGAAGATTCCCCCCTAGAGTGTCCAGAGGGAACGCAGCCCACATCTTGCTTTTTCTCCCAGTAAGACTACATTTGGACTTCTGACTTCCAGAACTGGAAGATAATAGATTTGTGGTGTTTTAAGCCACTAACATGGTGGTAGTTTGTTACAGCAGCCACAGGAAACGAATACAGGCACATGTCATGTAAAACTGCTCCTGTGGGTCTGTTGCGTGTGTCTAGATGAACCAGGGTGGAGCTGTTGGAAGTAATGCTGCTGTGGGGTTGCCTGTGTTCATTTTTATTCTTGCTGAAATAATGTAAAATGTGTTTGGAGTTAGCCATGTGACTGCTATAATTTCCTCCACCAAGAAGTGAAGTCAGCTGCTCGTAGGCAGTATCCTTTCCAGGGAGTTGTATTCTAGGGAAGAGCATAGAATTCTGATTTAAAAGAGAAAGCCCTGGGGAGGTAAAGGTGTAGGGTTGGAAGTGTTCCTGCTTGCAAAAGGAGGAAAAGAACTTTCATTTATGGTTATTCTGACCTTTCAAATATGCATGGTTGTCCCATGAATCAGGAGTTGGGAAGCAATCCATCGGCATCATTGGGTCGGTGCCGGGGGTGAGGTGCAGAGCAGGCGGTCACTGCAGCCCCTCGGAGGGATGTTCAGGAAGCTCCATTCTGAGCATCCAGAGAACAGCTCTAGGGCAAATACTGCGTGCCCCCCAGTCAGGGCACGTGCCTCTGATGAAAGTCTGGATTCTCTCCAATGGTTAATCACACCAACTCTCCATTCAGAGCCCCGGGAATGGAAGCCCTGACCCACTTTGCTTAGCTGTGTGAGCTTAAGACAGCTACGCAACCTCTCTAGGCTCCGTTCCCCCATGCGGGAAGTAGGTACAAAATATTAGCTTAAAGGATTGGTGTGAAAGTTAAAAGGAAGCACATAAAAAGTTCTATATGTTTTAAAGTTAGCACATTGTAAGCACTCCATAAATGTTTAACTATTATAATTATTATAACGTTATGGAATATCAGAATTTTGAAAGGGGGAACCAATAGGCTCCTAGTTCTCTATTTCTTTTTGAAACAATTTTTTTACAGTATTTTCCCTACTTCCTCTGCTATGTAAATAAGCCAAATGTGGTCTCTGCGTATTGTTTATTTCTTCAGTGAGGACTGAAACCACTCAGCTCAAAAGCTGGCTGGTGCCAAATTCAAATTCTTATACATCCAGTTGTTTTAAACGGAACTCAAGCCAACAGATTTTTAGCCCTTTCCTGCCTGCGTGGCATCCCCCACAAACTCTCCCCCACATCTGCTGGCTGTAGGTAAGGCCCCCAGCTGGGTCAGCCCTTGGAGATCTCTTCCCTGGAGGTTCCTCATCTGGACATCACCCAGGCACTGTCGATTCTCTTTCACCCCCCCACCCCCTTTCCTCCTCCCCTTCTGAATAACAGCCCCTGTGTGCCAGGGCCTCTGGGCAGACTCCTGCTGTGAGGGTCATCCCCAGGAGGCACCTAGCAAGGCTGGTGTGTGCCATTGCCCCGTCTTTTTTCTGATCAGCCCCCAAACCCCTCAGACCTCCATTGTCCTCTTTTCCACCCAACACCAACACCCAATAAAGAGACACTCAAACATATTTTTTGCTTCTCCCCCTTATAAACCAAATAGAACCAAGGGACAGAAAAGTAAATGTTATGGTTTCCTTAGAGTTGCCCAATTTGGGACATGAAGTGTTGGAAATTGGAAGATTTTCAGGGATGCCAAATGTCAAATGATTACGTTCTTTCCATCACACCTTTTAAAAAATCATACTAAGACTTTAGGCACATCCTTTGATACATTCCAAAATAAATCATCCAAATGAAAAAAAATAAAATTCAAATATGTTAACATAAGCTCAGACATGCAGGAGAGACGCCTCCCTTGTCCAGAGCCAATTAAGTTGATGTTAGGACCCAAATGAACTGTTCTTTAGAAAGGAGAAAAACATGTTTATATCAAACATAATGAGTTGGATCTTTCAAAAAAGAAAATTCATAGTTCAATTATTTCACCTTTGGAACTGTCTGGTTCATAAATCAGAATAACAAAAAGTTCTGTGGCCTGATAATAAAAAAATTGAGCAAATGCACTGTTTTTTGAAGTACTGTGTCCCTAACCAGATGACTCTCCCCAGGATCTCCTTTTTCTGATATTAAATTTGGGAAGACTGTTTTTCTGTGGCATTTATCATTCTTATAGTTCTCAACTAGTTAAATCAGATGGGGAAAGAAAAATGGAGATTAGCTCATCCATTCCGTTCCCTTCATGAATTTATTTTTTTTAATTTTTAAAAACGTCTTCCATTACAGTTTATATTCAATATTATTTTGTAATAGTTTTCGTTGTACAAGGGGTGGTTAGACAATCATATACTTTACAAAGTGTTCCTCCTGATATTTCCAGTACCCATCTAGTTATTACAATATTATTGACTATATTCCTATGTGGTACTTTATATCCCCATGACTATTCTGTAACTGCCAGTTTGTACTTCTCAATCTCTTCACCTTTTCATTCAGTCCCCCAACTTCGCTCCCCTCTGGCAACCATCAGTCTGTAAGATGAACTTCTTTTTTTGTTTTGTGTTTTGTTGTTGTTGTTGTTGTTAATCCTCACCAGAGGATATTTTTCATTGATTTTTAGAAAGAGTGGAAGGGTGAGGGAGAGACAGAGAGAAACATTGATGTCTCTGGTGACACTCTTTCCACTGAGCCAAACCGGCTAGAGTTGTAAGATGAACTTTTTTAACAACATCTTAGAAACAAATGTCTACGATCTCATTTGACATGTCTGATATTACACTCCAAAAATTTTTCCTGTCATTATTTAATTTCATATCTTTGTCACCAACATCTTTTTTTAAATACTTCTATTGATTTCAGACAGGGAGAGAGAGATAGAAACATCAATGATGAGAGAGAATCATTGAGTGGCTTCACATGCCCCCTACTGGGATTCAAGTCCACAACCCGGGCACGTGCCCTGACTGGGAATCGAACTGGTGACCTCCTGGTTCAGAGGTCCATGCTCAACCTCTGAGCCATGCCGGCCGGGAATCACCAATATTTTTTAATGGTCCATCACTCCCTTTCCCCATTGTCCTTACTTCGCTTCTTACTCTGTTTATATTGCATGATCCATGCATATATTCTCAACTTTCTACTTCTTTCTCCCTCTGTCCCGTATTCCTGGAAAGTCTCAAGCCCTGCTAAATCTGACTCTCATTGACTCTGCCTTGAACTTGAGAAGATGAGCATGGGTCAGGAGCTGGAGGGAAGAATTACAACTATAAGGACTGTTTTTCTTTAAGTTCCTGACCACAGATGTCCTGCCCTCAATATGCCTATTAATCCTATTTCCCTGCTCATTCCACTCAACCTCTTCTGAGATGACTTTTTATACCTTCTTCCTGATTCTCAATCTTGAACACTTTTTCCCTTCTTCTCATTCTCAGTTAATGACCTTTCTTCTAATTGCATTTGAGACAATAGCAACTCTCCAAAAAGACTTTCCTACGACTTCTACCATTAATTCTACCCATTTGCACCCAAATCCTCTGCTCTCTTTCCTGTCAGAGTGGATGAACCTACTAAGAGCCCATCTCAGCCAACCACTTTGCTTATTCATGAGGTCCCATCCCCTCTGGTCCAAACAAGAACTTTGTTCCTGCAATTATCCATGGTCTCTTTTAAAGCATCTTCTCCACCTCCCCTCTCTTTTCTGTAATTCCTCCCACTCGAGGGAAAGAAATGCCTTAATCCCACCTCTTATTGTGGCTGTTTTAGTTTTTCTACTCTTTGCTAAACAAAATCTTGAAAGGCTCTCTCTACTCTCTCTATCAAGTCGTTTGCCTCCCTTTCTTGATCGAGCTTATTTCAATCGACTTTTGACCTGGTCCCTCCGTAGAATCCACTCTAGTCACGAGCACTAGTGGCCTCCACCTGACTAGATCTGGTAATACATTTTCAGTGTACATCTTACTTGATCTCACGTTGGTGTTGGACAAAGCAAAACATTTCCTCTTCTTGTAGAATTCTACACTCCCCTAGTCTCCTCCCTCCCTCATGGTCACTCCTCCTCTTCTGACCCCTAAAGGGTGAAATGTCCCAGGAATCAGTTTCCAAAGTCTTCTCTATCCATATTCTTTAGGAATTTCACTAAAGCTCATTTCTTTACTACCATTTATATGATGACTTCCAAGTTTATATCTCAACCCAAGCCTCTTTTCTGAACTCTGGGACCATGTACTAGAATGCCACTTAACATCTCCATGCTGATGTTCGACAGGCCTCTCAAATTATCGCCTCTAAAGTATTTTTTGTTTTCTCATCCAAGCCTGCTCCTCCTATGTTTCTCAACTACCACTCACACAGTTGTTGGCCTTGTCTGCCCCTTTCCCAAACTGGGATCATTCCTGGTTTCTTTGTCTCTTTAACACAACATCCATCTATAGGCCAATTCTGCCACCTCTAATTTTAAAATATATCCAGAACCCTACCACTTCTCAAGATTTCCTCCCATTAATGCCTTAGCCCAATCCTCTCTCTCACCTGAACTATTGCAATTGTCTCAAAAACGATCCCTCTGTATCCACCTTAGCTTCTCGTAGTCTCCATGTAGCAGACAGCATGCCACTTCTAAGATGTAAATCAAATCATGTGTTCCTTTTTATTTTTGTAATGACTATGAGCAACTTATTTAGTCTCTGTGTACCTTAGTTTTATCATCTGCAAAATGGAGATATTAATCTATATCTTTTTATTTTATTTTTTATTGTTGATAGTACTACATATGTCCCTCAAACCCCCCCTACGCCACGCCCTCTCCTCCAAGTTCCTGCCCCAACCCAGGCCTTCACCACACTATTGTCTGTGTCCATTAGCTATGCATATATGTTATTTTTAAAGACCCCCCAATGGTTTCTCTTCACAATTGGAATAAAATCCAGTTCTCAAAGACCCTGAAAGATAGCACCCCTGGCCACTCAGCAGGCTCCAGCTACAGGCATCTTCTTGCTGTTATTACCCTGGGCCAAGCAAATTCCCGCAGGGCATTTGCCTGGATTTTTATCTCCCCAGATGGTCAAATGTTTTACTCCCTCATTTTATTCTGCTCAAAGGTTATCTTTTTAAAAGACTTTCCCTGACAAACCCCTCCCTGTGTGACATTCTTTACCCCTCTTCACCCAATGCAGAAAAATTGGATGTTGACACCTTTTAATATTATTAAATATTAATTACATTAATATCAATAGTTTAATAATTAAAATTTAATCTTTGCTTCCATTTCCATTGCCTGCTTAGTTCCATGAGGTAGAGATTTTGAGTTGTTCACTGGTGTATCTTCAGTGTCTGAAAGTAGGCCTGGTACACAGTAGGTACTCAAGAGGTATTTGTTGAATGAATAAAAAATTTAACCAATTAAGTCTTAGCTTAGGCTAGTAACCCCAATTTGTTTTGGCTTTCCACAATGCCTTTTTATTCAACATCAAATTTGCATTTCTTCTCTAATCTGTCCTCAGGTTTCTAATATGATTTGCTTAGGTTAGGTTAGCATTAGACATTTGTTAATTATCTTAATAGACATAGTTTTTCCTGTAGTTTTTATGACTAACATGTCAAATTTTTAGTTTTTTAAAAATTCTCATTACCAATTCATTTTTACCTATTCTCTATTTTTAATATAAATACAATTTTTTATCTTCTTTGATTTTTTTTTGCATTTGTTTACTTTAATGGGATCCTGTGTTACTAAATTTGTTTTGTATACTATTCTTGATGCCTAGGTTTGGCCTGGTGTTTTCAATGTCAAGGAATATTTAAGGGTATGCATTCCTTTATTTAACCAGAAAAACAATATTGAAATTTATTACCCCTGTACTTACAGCATAATTTGAGGAGGACCAGATAGTAAAAATATCAGTTTGTTTTCAGATTTGAGCTTAGTAGAAAACAGAAAGTTTGGCAATCTAGAAGAATATTTCCATGGAACTATCAACAGACCCTAAACAGAATCTATACAAAATTTGACTCTAACTGGTATTTTTTACTTTTTCTTAAATGAAAAATTTTGGATTTTGAGGAAGTCTTTTGCAAGTGAATATATGCAAGGCCTTTGCTGCCACCAAACCAATTCTCATCTCCTCTTGGCTAACATCCACCACAGTGCCCCATACACAGGAGTTACCCAGTAATCTTCTGGAATTAAATGGAGTCTATTAAAGCAATCCTTTCATCTTCTAAATAATGAAATTAATTTGAAAACACTCATTTTTCCTATTAGGATTAGAATAATACTACATGCTTTCCTTGGAAGATAAGATGAACTAAAAAAGCACATTAAAACATTTATTTATATAAAATATAAAATGAACACCAGATGATGTTAGTAGATATTAACACCTAATATAGTAGTTTATTTTTTAGATAGTTTACTATGTGGTTTTGAGCATCTATTCTAATATAGAGATTTAGTAATTTTTGTTATTCCATTTCTCATAAAATGCATACATACATACATACCAACAGACAGACATACACTTTCTGTCCCTTTTTCATCTCCTGTTCATGTCTAATCCTCCAAAAACCATCTTAATGAAATGTGAAAATTGGCCAGTTTAATGACATGCCACAAGGCAATTGCTGTTTGATTATTTTAACACATCTTTTCTAACTAGTCCCTCAGGCCAGTCAGCCTGCCCTCAGTTTTATCTCATCTTTTTTGAAGTTGTCCATTCTACATGTGGAGAGCTCTTCAGTAAGCTTTGGCAATAGAGAAAAGGCTTTTACCTTTGGACAAATTAAAGATTTAAGCTATCCAGATACTTGTGACCCCTGTAGGAGTGTTATGTAGAAACAAAGCCAAGGAAAATTGTGTTTGCACTAGACAACATTTACCTTTGACTTTCTTTCCATCTCCCCATCTCTACTATCTTCAGCCCTTATCTGAAGACCCAACATCATGAAGACTTAAGCTCTAACTCCCTCCTGGCTGTGTTCTTATTCCCAACGTGTCCACTCACTGAAGCTACCCATCTCCTCTTCATCTCTTTCTTTGCAATTTCTACACGGTAATTAGGTGTTCGGAACAAATGCATTTGCTTTAAGAACAAGTGTAAACCCAAGTCGATAGATAGCCTTGTCTTAAGTGTTCTTATCTTCCATTGTACTTCCAGATGAATCTGTGTTAAACTAGCCACGTGAAATCAGTCCTAAATTCAGTGTCATCTCATATTTATAAGAAGCTCATCATTGAGAGACAATGTTCAGTGGGATTGTTTGAAGGGCACAGGATCTATAACTGTCACTCTGGAGCCCTGGAGAATTTTATATGGCACCTGACCTACCCATTCTTCAAACATATGGGAGGAGTATCATCTGAAACCATATTCAGTGGAGGCATTTTTAGGGGGCTTTCTTTATTTTTTTCCTGTACTAAGTAATATCAACTCTTATGAAGCCAGTTTTGTCCAATTGCATATTCTTGGAAAATAAACATTTCCTTCAGGTAAAATAAATAAATAAACATTTTTAAAAATAACACTCTGGAGGCCTCGTAGTTGGGTGCAAGAGCTTTGGAGTTCAAAAGATCTGGGTTCAAATCCTATTTCTGCCTTAACCCAGTTACTAAAATGTTAAGTCTGTTTCCTTATTTGGGATAAACAATACCAGTCCCTTCTAGATAACTGGTATTCAGATTAAAGGAATAGAGTTTACTCAGTGCTGCCTCGGTAATGTTAGCTCTTTTTTGTGATCATTATTGCTGATATCACTTGGGTCAAGCCAAATCTGTAAGGAGTTAGGTATCTTCTCTAGCCCATTTCCCCCTCGGTCCCCCCTGGATTATGTGACTGACTGTTGCTATGCTGTGAAACCTCATTTCCAGTGAAGGTCAGTCTCAGAAGCAGCTCTTTAAAACCCATTGTGGCATTTACCGTAAAGATGTCGGCAGGAGTACACTTTACACAATGTTCCTTTTTCTGGGGACCTCCAGGAGAAGTCAATGTCTTGTGTTAGTGCCAAGCAGGATTGTTCTTCTCAGCACCCGGTTTATTTTAAGCTCATGGACAGTAATTTGTATAACTGACAGAGTTTCCCTTTTTGACTTGGCTGCTAGAAAGCTTAGAGCCAAATGTATGGCTCATTTGTAAGACGTGCATCAGTTTTCATGGGGTGCATTTCAAGCCTGATTTCTGACTCCCTTTTATGTCCCCGGCATTACTCATCTTTTTTCTTTTAGTCCCTCTTTTATTTTATGCTATTTAAATGTCATTTTAAAATGTGTTCTTGTCAGTTGCCTTAAATTATTTCTGAAGCAAGATAAGGGGACTAGACAGATAAACGTAGATAAATAAAACAAGGGTTTAGATAATTTAATTTATGCAAATGCCTTATAGCTTCTATATGTGAGAGATGTTTATTTTTTTTCTAAGAAGATACTTGTTGTATGAATTTTCCGAATGGTAAAATTTCAGACTTTGCAAGAAAGAGAAAGGACGAGGTTCAAGAGTTGACATGTTTTGCAGAAAGATTAGGGTGATTTGGGAAACCAGCAGGAGAACCACTGGGAGGCAGACTCTGTGGCTCAGTGGCTGCCGTGTGACTGGATTAGTTAATCAGTTATTGTGTACACATTAATTTCTATGGTTCATAGAGACCATAGGACGACTCAGGAGTCAAACTCCCGGATAGAAATCCTGACTCTTGTCATGTTCTTGGGCAATTAACTTCAATATACCCCAGTTTGTTTGTAACACAGAGATAAAAGCAGCACTTTATCTCGTAGGGGTGTCAGGGAAGTCAAAGGACAATCTGTGTGTGAAGTGTCGATACCTGTGAGCTCTCCTTCTTCTTGATCTTTCCACTTCAGCCGTGGAGTTCGAAAAAGCTGCCGATGGTCAGTTTTGCGAATGAATCGCGCACTAGGCTTATGCAGGTAGGAGTGGGACTGCTCCTGATGGCACTCCTTCTGACAAGAATTTTAATAAAAATATCTATGTGCTTTATACACAGGCCACAGAAGCCAACAGTCCCTCCGGAGTGTTTCATGGCAGCTTGGGACAAAGTGTATGTTTCTCTCTCTTGGGCTTTTCAATCAAACAGGAACTCAAAATAGCTGCTGTGAAGTATTTTATCCTGTCATTAGCATAGATGTGTCAGTGTTTTCTTCCGTATACACATGTTGCATTTACCTTCTAGTGATAACGGATGAAATGAACTGGTCAAATGTATTCTCTGAAAAGACAGTGTGACGTGGAAAATGTCAACCACTAATGTTCTTGGCCATCCCACTCTCCTTTATCCTGCACCTCCCATAATAAAGAGAATGTTGACTTTGCCTACGCAGTGTTTCTTCTCCCATCAGCATCTCATAATGTTCCATCATTGCCAGCCACCCTGTCATACAAAAGGTGAAGTTCGGGTAGAGAGAGAGAGAGCTGGAGATATAGAATAAAAGGGGCAGGGTTTTTATATGCTGGCTCTCCTTGTACAAAATCCAAGTAATGGGTGAAATGGGGAAAATAGAAAATAAAAATATTACTTAAATTAAGCAAATCTACCCAGTATAAGGCTGGGAAATACAAGTCAGAGGAGAGAGAGAGAGAATCAGGAGACTGAGTACCTGGGAAAGGGATTTTTTGATGTTTTTGTTTGTGTTGGACAATGAGGACAGGCTCACAAGTAGCTTTAAGGTAGAAAAACTGGGGATGAAGAGAGGATATATTTGATTGGAGTTGCTGTGGGTTACAGGCTTCTCTCTCTTGTTTCTTGAGCGGCGCAATGAACGGTTGGCTTGATTGTCAGTTCCTTTTCATTGTTGGGTTACATTTCTTTCAATATGACTGTGCTCTGCGAGACCTGGGGTTCATCAAGGTTTCTTAGCTTTCTCTCCCTTTTGAATGTAGCATGTGTATTCTAACTCTGTAACACAAAACATGTTTTCGACTTATCATTGAAGTCTAGGACACATTTTATGATTATTATTCATTTTAAAACTTCTCTCCCTAGCATGCTGCCTATAGTTATTGTATTTACTTCTGCTGAAAGCTGCACATAGATGGTGAATAAACCGGTGATGCCACTCTGATTAGTAAGAAGAAATACCTGGTTGTTTGGTCTAGAGGGGGAAAAAAGCAGATAAAAGGAGAGCCCAGACTCCATGGTGAGAAATAAAAGAGGAAAAGAAAAGGTTTTAAATCTGTGGAAGCTGGAATAAAAGAGAGTAGTGCTTTTGGTGTCTAAAGACGTAGGGTTGTATGGAAGATGAAAGGGGCCAAAGAGAAATTATATTCAGGATCCTAAGGTGAGAAATGAAGACTGGCCTAGAAGAGATGCGAACTGGAACAGCCATGAAAATTAAGATTTATCGTGGATTGTGCTGCAGGAGACTGAGGCTCACTAATGAATGGAAATATCCAAAATGAAGAGGACTTAGGAATGTGTGCCGAAACCGGTTTGGCTCAGTGGATAGAGTGTCGGCCTGCGAACTCAAGGGTCCCTGGTTCGATTCCGGTCAAGGGCATGTACAATGGTTGCGGCACATCCCCCGGTGGGGGTGTGCAGGAGGCAGCTGGTCGATGTCTCTCTCTCATCGATGTTTCTAGCTCTCTATCCCTCTCCCTTCCTCTCTGTGAAAAATCAATAAAATATACTTTAAAAAAAAAAGAGGAATGTGTGTCTTTTACCTTGCGTTTCTTTTCCTGTCTTTTATACCTGCACTTACCTGGTTCTGTTTCCTAAATTATCTCATCACCTCATCCACTTCTCTTACCTTCCGCCTCCACCACCTTACACAAGATCTTACCGTCTTTTACTTGGATTTTTGCAGCAGCTTCCTGACTGGTTTCCCTGCTTCCTGTCGGGCCCATCCTCCAGTCCAGCTTCAGCTCCACTATCAAAGGGGGTCTTAACTGATACAAATTTGGCCATGCCTCTTACCTGTATGAATGGAATCCTGCTGCTCTTGTTAAAACTGTAAAAACCCTCTGCGTGGTCCTCATGACCTGGTGGTCATCTGCCCTTCCTCATCCTGTCCCACTCCCCCTCTCACTTTATCCTCCAGCTGTTTAAACACAGCACTCTCCCTTCTGCCACAAAGAGCTTTGTAAACAATGTTCCTTCCACCTGCATGGCTGCTGTATTCCCTCTTCCTGCCTCATCCCCCCTACATTTGGTTAACCCCTTCCCACCCTTAAGACCTCAGCTCAGTAGCATTTCGTCAGGGAAGCCTGAACTGACTCCTCTAATTCTAGATGTCTATTTGCTGTAGATCTCCATGGTATTCTGTACTTTCTTTCAGAGAGCTTACCAGTTTGTATGTTTACTAGAGGCCCAGTGCATGGATTCATGCACCAGTGGGGTCCCTCAGCCTGGCCTGCACCCTCTCGCAATCCGGGACCCCTTGGGCGATGTTGGACTGTGGGTTTCAGCCCGATCCCCGCAGGGGATCCGGCAGTCCAGCATCCCCTGAGGGATGTAGTAGTGCGAGAAGCAGCAGGTGGCTGGGGAGGAGCCCGAGCCTGGGCCGGGTGCCCGTGCTGCTCCCACTCATCCCGGCCCCGCTGTGCCTGCCACCGCCGCTCAGTAGTGTGGCGTCTGGCACCTGTCGGTCAGCTGAGCGGTGTTCCCACTGTGGGAGCGCACTGACCACCATGGGGCATCTCCTGCAGTGAGCGTCATAGCGACCCTTTGACCAGTTGTTCGTTAGGTCACTTAGGCTTTTATATATATAGACTAGGAGCCCGTTGCACGAAGTTTCGTGCAATAGACTTTTCCTTCACCTGGCTGCCGGCACCAGTTTTCCGCCAGCAGCAGTTTTCCTCTGGCCACCCGCCGATCGGAGCGCCTCCCGCCAGCACGATTGGCCACCCCGAGAGGAACTCCGATCGGGAGGCGCTCCAATCGGCCGGTGGCCAGAGGAAAACTGCTGCTGGCGGAAAACTGGTGCCGGCAGCCACGCAATCGGCCACCCCGAGTTCCGCCACCAGAGTCTTCCGCCGGCCGCATGGGTCCTTCTGCAGCGCCTGCCATTTAGGCCGGCGAGAGGAGCGGGGGGCGGGGACTCGCGAGTCCCCACCCTCTGCTCCTCTCGCCGGCCAATCGGCCACCCTGAGTCCCGCCCCCCGCGCCTCCAGCCGGCCCAATCGTGGGCGTAGCGGAGTGATGCAATTTGCATATTACCTTTTTATTATGTAGATGTGATTATTTTATTCAACTTGTCTTTTCCCCTGCATTTGACCTCCCTGTAGCCAAGGCCCATGGTTATTTTACTTGTCTCGTCATCTCTAGTGCCTGGCAGACCCAGGCACATGGTGAGTAGCACTCAATTGATGTTATTGGCTGAATGGATGAATATGGACACTTAGTCCTTTTTGTTTGTTTTTATTGGTGTTAGTGGAGAAGTTTTTGGAGCACTTAAGAACACTAGGCTCTGAATGTTTGCAGTTGTAACAGCACACTGTGGAGGAAGCGTTCAGTGTGCACATGGGCTGGAGTGTCCATGAGGGACGGGGCCTCCTTTCCTGAAACCAGAGCCACGGCAAGCCAGAGGCACTCAGAGAGCCCTGACCGGAGCCTTCCGTTCCGCCAGGGCCGTCTCTGGGATGGTCTTATTCTCCGGTACCACAGACTTCGTCCCAACAGAAGCACTCCACCCAGTGCCTCACATCCACTGTGTTCTCCATCCCTCCTAACTCATAGTGACATAGAAAGTGAAGAGTAAATAAACGTCAGTTCTCATACGTTGTAAAGACTGCCCAGAAGTAAATCTCTTGGGCTTTAAAAATACCAGCATGACATCATAGGCATTGTCTACACTTATATTTAGTTTGTTGCTTTTGTCATTCTACCTCTCACTGTCACTTTTTAATATTTTACTTTTAATATCTTTCACAGTATAACAAAATAACAAATATAACAATTCATTAGGTTTGTGATTTAGCTACATAAACCAATTAGCCAGTTTTATTGACTTTATTTGATTTGATTATTTAGTAAACATTTATTGCAGATAACTACAGGGGTTTAAAAGCTTCAGATTTCTCACTAATATACAACTATTGACTAGTTTTTTAAACCAAAGAGACTAGGGATTCCTCCCCCCCCCCCCCCATCTTAATAAAACAACAGATACTTTCACACTTAACAGCTTCCATAGTTCTGTGTGTCCTACAAATGAAGCCTAAATTCTTTGTTGCGGTATTCAGGGTACTTCACAGTCTAGTCCCAGCCTGCTCTCCCGGCCCTGCACTCTCTTCTTTTCCCCTTTTTCCTCTCCCACTCCCCCACCTCCTCCACAGTCTTAGATTCTGTGATCTAATCACTCATTCCCAAAACACTTTGAGGCACTTTTAAAAGTACAGGTTTAGCTTCTGTACTGAGAGCGAAGTAAAGGTGACCTCAACACTGTAGGAGTTGGTGTCTTTCCCGCCACAGTCTGTTTGTAAGCAGCACGGGGCTGACGTGGCAGCTCCCCAGGCCCAGGGACTCGGGTTCCTTCTGCCTTGTTGCTCTGTTCTCTTGAACATACAGCTGTCTTCAACTTAAATGGCAGCTGCAGCTCTCGACAGTGTATCAACATTCAAGTCAGCAGAGAGGGCAAGAGAGAAAGGGGAAGGCACTTGACTGAGATGTTGGCACATTCCATTTCCACTCCTATCCTGTTGAACAGAATCTGGTCCCAAGGCCATACCAGGTTGCACAGGAGGCTGGGATAGTCGCCCAGCAGTCACATGTCCATTTCTATTCTTAGAGATGAAGTAAAGAATGGCTAACGAGGGACGACTATGAATCTTTATCATACTATGTGTCTGTTACTGTGCTAAATGTTAGGGACATACAGGTGAATAAGGACTGAATTTGGGGGAGAGCCCAGTTTAGTTTGAGAGACTTTGGCTGTAGCCCTGTCATCATATTATGTCATGAATATTTAATCTGTACATGTACATGCTTCTAGTACAGTCTCTGTAAACAGAATTTATTCTGTGTATATTCTGTATATAATCTTCTGTGCTTTAGTATTTGCCGCCCCATTGCCTGGGAGTCCTTCTGCTCCCATTTCCCGCTGGGTGTAATTCTCCCCACTCTGTAAAGCCTAGCCCAAGAGTTCCCACTTGGTGAAGCCTGTAGTGCGGGCTTAGGTACGATTGTGTCGCTGGTGTTCTCATAGCACTCAAACACTGTTCTCTTCACTCTGTTTTGTTACACGTGCCTAGAGACATGTGTGGGTTGTATTTTATTTATTTCCTATCCCCACCATCTAGCACAATGCTGATGAAAAATGAAGGTGCTCAGTAATTGCTTACACGAATCAAATTAGTCACCCTTTCGTGAATTCTTGAATGGCAAGGTGGGTGGTATCTCAGCTGAACTGAGGATCTCTCTCTTATTGTGTATAATAATACCATAGTTGATGAAAAGTTCAGTGAATTACAAATCAAATCCAGAATCATCGAAGAGATGATGTCCCCAGTGTTTTCATTATATTCTAACAGTGGGTTAATTTTTATTCTTTTTTACTCAGTTATTCTAATAAATGTGTCCTGGTTGGTGTTGATGAAGGTCCTGAAGAAAAAAGTTGATTTTGAATTATATGTTCTCCTTCTTAAAGAATATGTCTTTATTGATTTTAGAGAGATAGAAACATCAGATGAGAGAGAAACATCAATCAGTTGCCTCCTGCATGCCCCTACTGGGGATTGAGCCCACAACCCAGGCATATGCCCTGACCAGAGTCAAACCGGTGACCTCTTGGCTCACGAACGACACTGGCCGGCCTGCGTTATATGTGCTCTTATATTCCTATATTTCCCACTAAAGATTTACAAAAACACACACGTATTGAAATCCTACCTGCTAGAAATATATCTTGCATGGTTCAGAAAATATAGAGTTCTTTCCAGAACTTCCTTCAAAGGCCAATTTGCCTTATGATTCAGAATTTTATTTTAGGTTTACGATGCAATCACAAAAGTAACCTTATTGCCCACCTATCGGCTATCCATATTTGCCTTTTGGACCTTCAAATACATAGAAAATTAATTAGTATAGGACAAAGCCATAGACTATTTATAGCCTATTTAAATTATACAAATTAGTAGGTATTAGTAATATGATTGCTTAAGCTACTTGTAGACAAAACACTTCACCATTTGGGGCCTCAGTTACTTTACTAGTCAAGTAAGAACATAGAACGAAGGCAGGAAGTTTTCTTTTCCTTTTTTAGCTCTAATAGCCTCTTAGACTATTAACAATAATAACATAGAGCTGTTACTTTAAATCAACGGTCGCCAACCGGTGGTCTGCGGACCACGGATGGTCCGTGAGGTCCGAAAGGTTGGCGACCGCTGCTCTAAATCATAGGTTTTAAGGAAATGTTGGTAGTATTGAGAATTAATAGGTTTGCACTTTCCGTGGGCCCAAAGAGCATCATGGTGGGTGCTGTTAATCTGTGACATGAAATAGTTAACACATCTCCTCAGGTGGCAGCAGTATGTGGAGGGATCTGGGCAGGGGGGCAGGTGTGGATCATTGTCTGTGGCACCCTAAAAGCCTACGTGCACCATTGCTTATTAGCCTGCTGGGTATCACACAGTTAACAGTTTTATCCCCAGATGCCTGAATAAATTCATCTTTTCAGGTGTGGCATGGATAAGGCCTTTTAGGAAGAATGTTATGATCAGCTCAGAATCTGCACACTTTGTCTTTAGAGAAGGATATACATTACAGGTTACAAGGAATAGTCATGTGTAAGATCTCATGCTTGGAAAGCAGCCTTATTTAGTTTTCTTTGTATCTACACCATAGGTGATACATTACCTAATTAGTTAATTAGCTCTGACTCTGATCAGATTTGCTTGCTGGAGTTCTGTTTATTTAATGTGCTTTAGCGTAGAAAATGAATAATTGGCAGTGAGGAAAAAAAAGAAAAGAAGAAAAAAAACACACCACAAAACACAACCACAAAATGACAACTGTGTTAACTGCAGTGATTGAGGGAGCCGGGTCCTGAGGCCACTCCAGCAATCGCTTCTACAATTCATGTGAAACACGTACTCGGAGACAAAGCGTCTGACAATTTGGAGGGTGGTTCTGTGGTCCGAGGAGTCCAGAGTGAATTAAAGTCTAGACTCGGTCATTTTTCAGGCTAAACGGAGGAGGGAGAAATCGCGGATCAGATATGCCCTAAGTGTTACAGAGGGAACGCTGAAGCGAGGATGCTGCTGCCAGTCTGTGCCGGGAAGAAGGCAGCAATGGCAGAGCAGCCCGGGAGCAGCAGCCTTCTCAGAGGCAGTGACAGGCAGCACCAGGGGTAGGCCTCCTCTAGCACAAAGCAGGAAACTGCAGCCTTGTGAAATGCAAGATCCTCTGATGTTCGAAAATCTCCCGAGTTGAGAATGGCTGTTGTACAAACGTTGCCAAGAAACTCTAATGATCCGCCGGCTGTACCCATGTGTTAGCAATAGTTATGGCAGGGAAATGAATGGCACCTTTGGTAAATTTCTGGTCAATCCACAACTCTCCGAAGAAGAAGATATCAAATTACCTGAAAAAGAAAAACTGGCAAAACAAAGTTTGGGCATGCCTGCAGGAACATGGTGTTTTTAGAAACTACCTAGGAGGCAGAAGCCAAGTGTTGATTTGCCCATGCCATGCCTCTTACCTGGGAGTTGGAAGGTGGGAAGAAATGGACAGTGGCTCCGATGAAAAGACAAGGCACAGTGCAGCTGGGTGAAGCCACACGCTGACTGCATTCTGCACCGCTCTTCATGCAGTGCTGTGGGCTGGTGCACCGGCGGCGAGTACGGGTGTCCTATGTAAGTTTCTCTTGCTGTAGAATTGCAACGAGGGGCTGAAAATACTGTTCGTGTCTGTCTGGTGCATGTTGCTTCTTTCAGATGTTTTTCATCCCTGTGCTGAGAATCAGCCAGAGAGTCAGTCGTTTGTACAACGAGTTTTTAAAGCACCCGAGGTATATGAGATTCTGAGGTTTGTTTTTTTTTTCCTGGAGATGTTTTTATACCTCTTTAGTGCTGTGTTACTCTGATAAGGTTGGCAGTAACTTGCACGGGGATTGTTTGGGAAGTCCATTGTCTTAGAGATCTGTATCAGTGCAAACCAGTTGATATTCTCTTTCACCTGTTTTTATATTTGAATTATGGCATGAAAAAATTCTCTTTTAGAGAGCAAAACTATGGAGTTTGTCAAATTGAAGATAGCCAGAGAGGCTACCATTAAATCCTATTTTGAACAGCTTCAGAAAAGGAGTAGATGATAATCGTTTGATGGGTGACACAGCTGTTGCATTAATGCCAGCCTTTATCGGAGCTTTATCATTCTGTGATTATTTCACTGAACTAGCCCTTATTTCACGGACCTGCTGTGTTTTGCAAAATGGCTGTCTGAGTATTAAATTCTACAAGGCGGGCTTACACAAACCCTGAAGTATCACTACTTAAAACGATAGGATGCTAATTGAAATACGCTGTGCACTCGCCGACAGGCTCGGAGGCAACGCTTGCTTTATTTCCATATCCCCTTTGCACGCAGCCACCTTATTTCCAGGGAGCGATGTGAAAGGGAACAGGAGGTTTCTGCAGGCTGGCCAGACTGCAGTGCTGAATTGCTCATCACTGGTTGGAGAGTCCTGGCTGCAAAACAAATAGAAAATCTACAAAGGGAGCTAATCAATACTTAAGCACGTACTGTGAAGAAATCTGTGACCTTGGAAAATTGGCCACTCAAAGAGATATAGGTGACACTTCCAGGACAAACAAGGTTATAATCTGATACGATATAAATAATAAAGTTGGAGACTAGGAGTGGGAGAGTGGGGAATGGATAATTATATCCCTAGCAAATCTTAAAGATAATATTCAGTTTTATTAAATAAGCAAAAGCATAAGAAACCTTTTAACTAAAGGTTTTTTAAATTGTTATGTATCTGGTGCCAGTTGTCTTTTGAATGCAACAGTTGACACGTAAGAGTATATGTAGTTGAGAGGTAACAAGCAAAGATTTTTAAAGATGACACCTGCCAGGAGAGATTTTCTTTTTTCCAACAGAAAAAAGCAATTGCTTTTTAATAGGATTTGAGAGTGTTACAAAGTTCTTAAAGTATCAAATTATCTGAATAAAGAAAATCTTAAATTAAAAATAAAAAATTTTAAAATTTTAAATCCATACTTTTACAATATAATGAAGACTGACAATTTTATAGCTTTATGAATTTCTGTTTATTGATACATTGAATTTGAAGAAAACCATGATTGTATAACCTATTGAGTAGAGGGATTCTGAAATAAGACCTCAAACAAAACAATAATTTTTATTCTACTTACTTTTGTCCCTTTGCTGACATTGACCATGTAGCCACATAGAAGAGACAGCATAATCTGTATTTTCTGGAACCTTGGCTGAAAGGTTAGAAGATTTGCTTCATCTGCTAATTCTCAAACTTTTACTATGTTATTTTGGTTAAGGAAGCACAAAACATATAGCACAGGTATATTTTAAAGATAAAGGAACTGTATATACTTTGTCACTAGAAATAAATTTTTCTTTATTTTAGAACATTTATTTTGGGAGTTTGAACCTGTAACCCACCTGCTGCTGTCTTAGCCTCTTCTCTTTGGCAGTTGAATAAGTGGATTGCAATTTTCTTTCTAGCTACCAACTCAAAGCTATAGGGACGTTAAATCTGAAACATATTTCCTTTCCTTGGAGGAAAGGAGCCCACTATATATCGGGCAGTGAATCTCTACCGCCTGCAGAGCAGACGAAACGGGGGGATCTGGGAGCTGCTTATTGAACAAACCAGGTAGACACCAGGGCAAAGGGCAGCCCAGAACTGTATGTAATGATTGGGGCCTTGTCCATTAAACGTCTATTAAGTGGACTGTCCAGATGTCCTTTCTCAGATCTATTGTCAATTTTAAGGGAGTGATGACTTAAATTATGCCAGTACTAAAAGCCAATAAAAGTTTAGAAATTAAGAGTGTGTATATGTAAAAATATATATTAGGTATAATATATAAATCAGCTGATACGTATGTGTGTGTGTGTGTGTGTGTGTGTGTGTGTGTGTGTGTGTGTGTACCTCCATCCTCCACTAGTTCTCATATCTTTCTTTAGAATGACAGTTTTCTTAAGGATGCCTCCTACTCTAACATTGTCTCTCAGAAAGAATATGAAATATATGTGGGTTTTGAAAAGAGTACTGTACCTATGCCATAATGCTTCATTTCTAGTTCTTTGCCTTTCACTGCTGTCGCCTCTATTAGGCTCCCTTCTGTAAATGGTGTAATGTTGCCTTCATATTTAAAAATTGTTCTGTGAACAGTGGGCCCACCCTGTAGGATGTGGCCCCTCTCTTTTTTTACATTATTATTCAAATTCACAATCTAGTCTGCATTATGGTTTATATCTAACAATCATTCTTTTAGAATCCAGCTTCATATCTCAGAAAAACACCCTATTTTTATATAAACTGTCTTGCTATTTTTATTTTATTAAATGACATGAAATCTGCCAGCAGAGTCATTACCCTTAAACTTAAAGGGATATTAAGTTCTGTGTGTATCTCTATTGAAACACGTCTAAAATATTTGTGTGCACTGAGGAGCAGAAATTGATACCAACTTTTCTTGGTAAACTTTTTATTGAAGGAGGTCATACCTGCAGAAAAGTGCAGGAATTGTTAAGTGTTAAGCTTGATGAAAGTTTACAACGTGAATGGATCTGTGTCACCAACACTGAAATCAAGAAACCAAGCAATGTCTGCGCCCTTATCCTCCCTCCCACCTGCCAATCGGTTTCCTCTCCTCTGGGCCCTACCCGCTTACCTGACTTCTGATGTCATGAATTAGTTCTCTTTATTTCCAAATTTTACACAAATGGACTCACACTGTACAGGGTGGGGCAAAAGTAGGCTTATAGTTGTGAGTATGCAAAACACAGAGTTTATTCTTGTATTATTATTATTTACTTATTATTGTATTATTTTCCATAGAAAGAACTGTAAACCTACTTTTGCCCAACCCTGTCTATGTTCTTTTTGTCCAGCTTCTGTGACTCATCATTATGTTTATGAGACTAACCCATTTGGTTGTATGTAGTTGTACCAGATGTAGCTTGCTTATTCTCACGGCTGCATAGTATTCCATTATGAGACTATATCATAATTTATTATCTGTACCACTGTTGAGAGGCATTTGGGTAGTTACCAGTTTTGGATTATTATTAATAGTGCTGCTGTAAACATTTGTGATGTCCTTTTGTGAATTTTATGTATGCATTTCTGTTGTATATAAATCTAAGAATGAAATCGCCAAGTCAAGGAATGTGTGTGTATCTATATATATTTAGATTAAGTTGATACTGGTAAACAGCTTTCCAAAGTGGTTTAATCAATTTACGCTCACCAATATTTAGTGTTATCTTTTATATTTTAGCCATTCAAGCAAATGGATACAAGTACCCCCATTACAGTTTTACTTGGCATTTTTCTGATGACTAATAAAATCAAGCACCCTCTCATACATTTATTGACCATTTACATATCCTCTTTCATGACGTACCTTTTCAAGTCCTTGTCTCATTTTCTCTTAGGCTGTCTTTTGAGGGTTTATTTTTTGTTGTTGTTGTTGTTTTTAAAAAAATACTGACAGGGAGAAAAGCAACTGCTGATTAGCATAATAAAATAATTAGAACCCTGGGTGTGTGGCTGAGTTAATTGGAGCGGCATCCCATGCACAAAAGGCTGTAGGATCAATTCCTGGTCATGGCACATCCCTGGGTTGTGGATTGGATCCCTGGTTGGGGCTTGTACAGTAGGCAACCATTGGATGTTTCTCTCTCACATGGATGTTTCTCTCTCTGTCTCTCTCTTTCTCCCTTCCTTGGGTGAGGATTTAAAAAATTTTTTTTAATTATTAGACACAAAATGGTATAAAGCGACATAGTTAGATATGGAATCAGGCTGACCTGGGTTTGACTCATGGTGTTATTATTGTTTATTTGCCTGTCTGTCTGTTTTCTATTGTTGTGATAGTGGGGAGTTCATTTCTCTTGCTGAGTTGCAGTATTCTCATCTATATAATTGGGGAAATAGTAAACGCTTGAACATTTATTTTGAGAGTTAAAATGAAATGTCTTTTAGCACCTAGCATATTACTTGATACAAGGTTGTTTTTCAAAAATTGGTAGCCACTGTGAAATGAGATCTAATATCTCCTACAGTAAGGAATGGTAGGGATGAAAATGGTAGATAATTGCTCCACTGGCTCGGTTACTGCCTGTGCTAGTTACCTAATACTAATTGTCTTGAAAGTTTGATAACAAGTTAGGTGCTAGACGATGACCTAGTTTATATATCACCAATCTATTATAAGAGCACACTGTCCTTAGCATATGATCACTTCTGAACTTTTAGAGCATGTAAATGTAGTGAGATCACCAAATATTATTTTTGTATTCATCCTAACTTCTGAGCAATTCCATCCTTGAGTTAAGTTCTGATTGTATGGTTGTATGATGCACAGACATAGTCCTGTAGAGTTTACAAAGTACTTCTAGGCTAATTTCATTTGACATTAAAGCAAGTCATCACCACTTTATAGAGGAGAAAACTCCAAATGAGAGAAATAGCTCTCTTGCCACAGGCCACAGGGTCTGATAGTGGCCAAGCTGAGATTCAAACTGAAATTTAATCCTATTCCATGTTCAATGCTTTGTTCTTCTTGTTTGGAATGTATTTCTGAGTTTAAATAATGGGATTATAATTAAATTTAATTAACACAAATTTTATAGTGTATCTGAGTATAAAAATCAGTTATCATTAAATTGGAGATGCTGAAGTGTCAGTTAATAGAGATATTTGGTTAGTAGAATTGTAGGTAATATACCTTTCTTGAATTACAGTTTTCTCTCACAAGTCATACTTTTTTCAAATTATCAGAATTGTTTCACTAGTTAAAGTAAGTTTAGGCTACACACTTATTCTATACTAGGGGCCCAGTGCACAAATTCGTGCACCTTGAAAGGAACTGTATGCCGTGAGACTGCAGTGGGCACAGGGGCGGGTCTCGGCCCATCCTCCATGCTCAGCCCCTTGGTCCCCTCTCTGCCTGCAGCCCTGCTCTCACTGCCACTGCTCCTACACGCTGACGGCTCCAGCCCCAATTGCTCTGCGCCGTCAGTGGGTGCGAGCAGGGTGGCACCAGCAGCAGGTCTGAGAGATGGCTGCTGGCCCTGATTGCCCCTCAGGAGCAGGGGGAGATAGAGAAGCCGTGAGGGGTGATTGGGGCTGGTGCCAGGCGCTGGCAATGGGTGTGAGCGCCGGGTGGGACTGCAGCATGCAGGAGCAAAGAATTTTCAGTAACCACCAGAGGCTCGCCCTGATAACAGTGACTGGCACTCTGCCTTGGTCTGGTGCCCCCACTCACTTGCTCCACAATCCCGCCACGGCTGACGCCCACTATGTTCCACACACACCCCCTGGTGGTCAGCGCACATCATAGCGACCAGTTGTTTGGTTGTTCGGTTGTTCCACCGTTTGGTCTATTTGCATATTAGGGTTTTATATATATAGACACCTTGAAAATACATTTTATTGTAAATAACCTCTTTAAAGATTTTTTTCTAGCATCAACTCTATTCCTCCATAAAGGAATAAGTTTCATATGCACAGATGTTTTAATTTAATATACACATATATTTATACCTTAAATTACTTGGAACTTTCCCAGCTATGTCTTAAGATGTCCTTGAAAGGTAATATTTCACTTTTAAGATCCGGGTTTCTTAAAGTCAAATTTATATATATTTTTGCCTAACCTCCTCTTAAAAGTATTTTCTCAAGAGATTGCTGACTTTTCATTTGGGACTTTGTGTGTTTTTAATAGCTTTTACTTTTGGGCCTATTCAAATCCTTAATATGACCCTTTAAATTTGTAAGGTGCCATTAGTTCTATACAATTTTTAAAAATTTTTGCTCACCTTTCTAGGATGTGAAAATACCTTAAAGAAAATATATGCCTACATCAGAGCAGAACTCAGCTTCAGAAATAATAACCCTAAGTGTTTAAAATATTGTTCAATAAAATACTACTTGATATTTAATTTTTCAGAGCTTTAAGTTTGCTTTAATCATAAGCGTCAGTACATGAGGACATTTTATTAATAGAAAATGAGATAGATGAATATGCCTATAAACGTTGAGGAGCAGCACAGAGGGAGGAGGGGACATTAACTTAAGGGTTTGCAACCTGGGGGCATGTGTACAGAACGAGCTTGTTGGTCAGGTTTCAGGGGCAGAGGACCCTCCAGTTGCTTTAAAGCAGGCGTCCTCAAACCACGGCCCGCGGGCCACATGCGGGTGTTTTTGCCGTTTTGTTTTTTTACTTCAAAATAAGATATGTGCAGTGTGCATAGGAATTTGTTCATAGTTTTTTTTTTAAAACTATAGTCTGGCCCTCCAACGGTCTGAGGGACAGTGAACTGGCCCCCTGTTTAAAAAGTTTGAGGACCCCTGCTTTAAAGCCTTCTCAACACATCCCCAGTTGCCACTCATTCTTTCTCTTCCCATCTGAGAGACAGTTTGTTTTTAGGAAGATAGAAAATTAAATTTTTTTCCCAGCTTTATTGAGGTATAATTGACAAATAAAATTGGAAGACATTTAAAGTGTACATCGTGATGGTTTGATGCATCTATTCATTGTGAAAGGATTCCTCCCATCTAGTTAATATACATCCATCACCTCCCATACTTATCTCTCTCTTTTTTTTTTTTTTTTTTTGGTAAGAATACTTAAAGTCTATTCTCACCAAATTTCAATGATACAATACAGAGTTTTCAACTATAATCACCACGTTACACATTAGATTTTTCATAACTTGTTCATTTTATAGCTAAACGTTTATATCCCTTTATCAATTTCTCCCTGTTTTTTTCACTCTCCAGCCCTGGCAACTACTTTCCTACTCTCTGTTTCTATGAACTTGCCTTTTTTTTTATTCCACATATAAGTGAGATCAAACAGTATTTAACTTTCTCAGTCTAACTTATTTCACTTAGAATAATGTCCTCAAGGTCCATATATGTTGTTACAAATGGCAGGATTGCCTTCTTCCTCGTGGCTGGATAATGTTCCAGTGTGCGTGTGCGTGTGCGTGTTCGTGTGTGTGTGTGTGTGTGTGTGTGTGTGTGTGTGTGTGTACCACACTTCTTTATCTGGTCATCCATTGATGGACACCTTGGTAGTTTCCATATCTTAGTTTTCATGAAAAATGCCACAATGAGCACAATGTGGAGAGGCAGTTTAATGTATGAGTGACAGACTTGGAGCACAGGCCTAAAATTTGTACATTATAGACCCTTGGGCAAGTCACTCCATCACTCTGTGCCTCAATTTCCCTTTCTGTTAAATGGGGAATAATAATAAAATCTTACTGTGAGGTTTGCTGTGAACATTACATGTGTTAAACTATAAAACACTTGGCACAGAGTAAGTACTCAATTAAGTGTAAACTATTTTATCATTTGTTATTCCTCCCTCCTCTGCATCTGGCCACTGCTTCTCCTAGGGTAAGAAAGTTATTGAAAAAGAGCCATCACTTTTGCAAGGATTGATTTATTGTTTTACAGAAAGCTTCTATGAAGTTCATTTAACTATGTGGAGCTGTGATAGTCATCACCCATCCATCCGTTCATAAAGCAATTACTTAGCACCTATTCTTTGCCTGGGGCTATTCTGAAAATTCAAAATTTAAGAGGAATCAAACCCCTGATCCCTGCCCTCAGAAAGGACTGGCCCAGTGGTGGAGATATACAAGTTTATGGAACATGAAATGTTCGACTTGACTGGCATATCCAACCATAGGAAAAAATAAATGATATACCACCTGTAGTAAAAAAAAAAACAACAACAAAAAACCAACAAGCAGATATTAAAGAGAAAAGGCTAGATTTGTATAGACTGACATAGAAGGAGGTCTACACTCTGAGGATATGTTACAAAGCAGTGTAAATAGTATGATCACACTTGCGTTGAATGTGCTCATGTCTATGTTCGCATTTGCATAAGAAGAGACCGAGAAGGCTATTCCAATGTGTGGGCAGCTCATGAAGTGGGGTTCCTAGGTGTGATTTCACCTTTTAGATCATTAGACATTTTACAATAAGCACGTTTCCTTTTTGTGTAGCAAATATTTAATGTGAAATAAATAGGAAAGACTTACAAAATACAAATTAATATATAGATTACATTAGAAAGCATTCAAGTTGAAATGCATTGAGTGCAAATAAGCCAGAAATCGAGGAATACGTTCACTGAGAAATTGTCCTATCTATTCGAAGCACTTCGGAGTAACGAAGGGCAGGTCTGCCCGTTCCTTAGGTCTGTCCTGCAGGTGTAGATGTGCTCAAGTGTGGATCAGGGTTGAGTCCTCTGCTTTGCAGACTGAGAACCTGTTTTGTGAAACCTGTTGAATGTATTTGCACTCCAGCATGCCTTTATTGGTAGCACATTTTCTAAGTAAATGAAGATCAGAAGGAATATAGGCAATCTAAGCAGAGGAATGTACATCATCTTAAGAGAGGTTTCTATTAATTTATACGGGCCTAGTGAATCATCTTCCTCCACTAAAGAGACACACCAGTCCAGATGGTCAGATAGTTGGCTTCAACGTCCACGGCCCCATCCCACTGCCTTGAAACACCTTGCCTTCACATCTGCGATACCTCATTTACCTGGTTCCATATTCTTATTTCTTCTCACATACATGTTATATATCTGTTTTCTTATTTCTATTAATTGGTATTCTTCAGGCAGTCATAAGTATGTATTTACCTCTTAGAAAAGCTTATGAATACCAGCTTACATGTGAGGGATGCTTAGAAGAAGGAAAGTGTAAAAAAAAGGAGACTTAGAAGAAATGGCCAAAATAATTGATGGAAAAACCATTCTGTGTTTATGCTGATGGCTATTAAATCCGTATGTCCAGCTCAGTTACTCTTCCTACTTCAAAGCCCATATGACCATCCACAAGTTTTCAGACATCTGTGGAAACTCCACTTATTCCTCCTCCTCCCTTCCACTCTCCCACCAAAACCTGTATCTGTCCCCATTTTGCTGGTCAGATTAAATGGCATCTTTATACTCCCAGTTGTTCTAGCCAGAAACAGAGTCCTTGTCCCCTCCCTGCATGCTCAGCTCCAATCGGTCATCGTGTTCGGTCACTTCCCCCTCAAGAGCTCTGGAATTTGTCCTCCTTTCTCTTCCATTTACCTCGACCCCGGTCCAGGCTCCAGCTACTTCCCTTCCAAGCTCCTGCGGCTGCCTCCTGATGGTCTCCCTGTCTTAGTCTTAATTCCTTAACTATCCATTCTCCACATGGCAGCCACTATTGTGATTCTTCTCAAACGCAATTATGATAATTTTTTGCTCAAAACCCTCAGTGGATTCCCATTTTCTAAGAATATAAATTCAATCTGGCCAACACGCCACCAGGTACTTCCTTACCAAGCCCCCATTTGTCTCTTGGGCCTTGACTCTTAGCACCTCCACCCTCTGGAGTCCCAGTGGCACAAATGTCATTTACTTCCCCAGCGAGCAGTGTGCTCTTTTGCCTCTGCTCCTCCATAGAGGCTGCTCCCGGGTCCTATGTGGCACTAACTATACATTAACATAATTATTCTTTAAATGTCTTCTCCCCCTTTCCCCCCTTGAACTCTTAAGTTCTCACAGTTCCTTTTTCATTGTTGTATCCCTGTTGTCCAACAAGAATGCCTGGCCTGGGGCTAGTACTCAAGACATATTTCTTGAATGAATTAATGAATGAATGGTGTTGGAGAAATATCAAATTCTTTTCTGTTCCCACCACTCATTACAATATACAATTTTTATTTTATATTAAATTCATTACATAATGATTTGCGTGTATACACACACACACACACACACACACACACACACACACACACACACGCCATGCCCCTAACTTTCATGATATAAAGTTAAGTTCCTTGGTCTCTCTTCAGTATTTATAAGTTAGAAGATAAATTTTGTCCCCAGAGTTTGAAACTATGTAATCATTTACTTTTTAGGCCACTTTTCAGTGTTTAGATTATATTCTGTTTATTTCTCTCAAGGATCTTAAGCAAGAGCCCGTTTATTTACCCGTGGCAAGGACCTGCTCAAGTGCAGAAGAGATCTTAGCTTGACCACAACCCACAAACTAACTTGACTTAAAAACAGTGGTTACACAATAAGTAAATTAAAAAAACACAACAACCCATATTTTAAAATATATTTAAGCCATTTAAAAATAAAAAACACCACCAGATTATTTTGGGGAAAGCCTTGAATTAAAGGCTTTAACAGCTATCTGTGTTAAAAGCTGCCCTCACATCTTTCCCCCCTGGGAAGCTCAGGCAGGTATCAGCCTTTGTGTTGCTGGATTAGAGCCCTTCTCTGCCAGATGACCTTTCTGCTGAATAGATCTGTCTCCCATTGAGCCTCACTCCTCTGTTTGTTCTCTTTCTTGGAATTACATTGAGATAACAGCCAATTGTCTTCTGTTTGAATCATCAGAAGTAGCTTTTTTTTTTTTTTTTTTTTTTTACTGTTTTTTTCCCCTTGCACTTTTGTGGTGAGCACATCACCATTCTTCTCCCCATCACCAAAGGAATAAATAATTTATATAATCCATTTTGATTTCCAAACAGTAACTCAGACTAACAGGAGATAAGGGGCACAGCAGCTTCTCCTAGCACTGTGACCAGGGAACTGAGCATGTTGGGGTTTCTGCCTCACCATTTCCTTTTCTGCAGTGGTCTCACTGGGTCTGCGAAGCTTCCCCAAGTGAGTCATTGACCTCTCTTTGTTGTTTCATTATTGGGAAAGTCAGGTTGTTCTATTGCGCAGGTATTAGATTGCAGAACAAAGTGATAGTCAAAGAGCATGGATTGCAAGCTTTTTTGGCAAAGATAATAAGACCGATTCTGATCAGGGAGAGAGGCTTCTTCGTGATTTCAAGGGTCTAGTTGAATGGGGACAGGGCCGGATGGCAGGGAAGGAGGAGCTAAAAAAAGAATCTCAAAAAAATCTGGAATCTCTCTCCTTTGCTCTCCCCCAAGGGCACACACCCCTATGTTAATAATAATTTTCCAAAGGTTTCTAAAGCGTGGTGATTTGAATTCACCAAGTTTTAATTTAAAGCATAGAATTATTGGCAGTTTACAGCAGTGTTTCTGTGTTCCTTAGTTCACTAGCATGGGGATTCTTAAGATGTTTGTTTTTTTTAAAAAAAAAATGGAGATCCCTGGGAAGCATCTAGACCAGGGGTGGAGAACGTCTGGCCTGAGAGCAGAATAAGGTCTGCAAAATCATTTGGTCTGGTCAAGGCATTAGGGGTGAGTTAATTAAATGTTGGACCAAATATAGCGGGCTAACTTTAAGCTGATAATTTTGTATGGCCCATGGATGATGTTTTAAGTATCCAAATGGCCCTCGGCAGAAAAAAGGTTCCCCACCCCTGATCTCGACCTATAGAATCGTCAGCTCGGGGATGGATCTTCATTATTTAATTTTCAGTATTCTCTCAGTGTGATCTGTGTGCACACTTTTGTTTGAGGACAGCTCAGAGAATCAAAGGATATTTGAAAGGCCTAATCTAGGTGTCAGCAATTGTGGTTAAGCTCTGTGTTCCTCTGAGGTGAGTCAGCTTAAGTCCATTTGTGTCAAGTGACTCATGGTTCAAATCCCTGGGAGAGAAGATCCGAAGAGCCCAGCTTAATCTTCTCAGGCCAGGAGAGGGGAGAACTGGTTGACCAACTCTCTTGCCAAGCCAGATGCAATGGAGGAGGAGGATTTCCCAAAGGAAAATCCAAGTGTTGTTTCTAGAGAAAAGGTAAATAGATCCTGGGCGACAGAAACCACATACATGGAATATGATGCCTCCATTTTTAAAATGAACCATGCTCTCCTGTGTTTAAAGCTTGTGAAGTACAGCATTAACATCTTTAAGATTAGCAATGCTGATGTTCCTCAGTTACATAAGTGGGGATTATGGAAGAGGTAGCCAATAGCAATAGAGTTTGTAGGAAAAATCAAGAATTGCCTTTGCGGTAGAATTAGTGCCTGGTAACAAAAACTTGTCAAGAGTAAAGGCGTAATATTTGAATTGATTTGAAGAACTTAGAATGACAGTAAAGATTTCATTCAGGCTTTCAGTGAATATTGATACCTTTTCGAATTGCAATATTGAATTACAGCTAAGCAACACTGTGAAGGGAGTAACAATAAAAGAGCTAAAATAAAATGCTATATATTCTTTAACTCTTTGTAAAGCACACCTTTTGTTGCTACAACTGGTTCATACCATTTATTTATTTATTGTTTGTTTTTTATCGTTTTATTTTTTAATTTAAATTTTTTATTGTTTAAAGGGATACATATGTCTCCTTTTTCCCCCATTAACCTCTCCCAGCCGCTTCCACCCCCAGCACATGCCCTCACCCCCCTACTGTCTGTGTCCATGGGTTATGCTTATATGCATGCATACAAGTCTTTTGGTTGATCTCTCATTCCCCCTCCCACCCTCTCCTGCCTTTCCTCTGAGGTTTGACGGTCTATTCAATGCTTCTATGTCTCTGGATCTATTTTTATTCATCATTTTATGTTGTTAATTATATTCCACAAATGAGTGAGCTCATGTGATATTTATCTTTCTCTTGCTGGCTTATTTTGCATAGCATGATGCTCTCCAGGTCCATCCATGCTTTTGCGAATGGTAAGAGTTCTTTCTTTTTTACAGCAGTGTAGTATTCCATTGTGTAGATGTACCATTGTTTTTAATTCAGTCATCTGCTGATGAGCACTTAGGCTGTTTCCAAATCTTAGCTATTGTAAATTGTGCTGCTATGATCATAAGGGTGCATATGTCCTTTCTGATTGATGTTTCTAATTTCTTGGAATATATTCCTAGAATGGGGATTACTGGGTCAAAAGGGAGTTCCATTTCTTATTTTTTGAGGAAACTCCATACTGTTTTCCACAGTGGCTGCACCAGTCTGCATTCTCACCAGCAGTGCATGAGGGTTCCTTTTTCTCCACATTCTCGCCAGCACTTGTCGTTTGTTGCTTTGTTGATGCTAGTCATTCTGACAGGTGTGAGATGGTACCTCATTGTTGTTTTGATTTGCATCTCTCAGATGATTAGTGACTTTGAGCATGTTTTCATATGTCTCTTGGCCTTCTGTACAGATACATGCAAAAAAAATGAAACTAGACCACTAACTTACACCATACACAAAAAATAAATTCAAAATGGATAAAGGACTTAAATGTAAGATGGGAAACCATAAAAAACCATAAAAATATCATACATACTAGAGGTCCGGTGCACGAAATTCGTGCACGGGAGTGTGTGTCCCTCAGCCCAGCCTGCACCCTCTCCAATCTGGAACCCCTCAAGGAATGTCCAACTGCCCGTCTGGGATCGGGCCTAAACGGGCAGTCAGAGATCTCTCTCACAATCCAGGACTGCTGGCTCCCAACTGCTCGCCTGCCTGCCTTCCTGATTGGCCCTAACTGCTTCTGCCTGCCAGCCTGATCACCCCCTAACCACTCCCCTGCCAACCTGATTGATGCCTAACTGCTCCCCTGCCAGCCTGTTTGCCCCTAACTGCCCTCCCCTGCAGGCCTGGTCACCCCTAACTGCCCTCCCCTGTAGGCCTGGTCACCTCTAACTGCCTTCCCCTGCAGGCCTAGTCCCCCCCAACTGCTCTCCCCGGCAGGCCTGGGTCCCCCCCAACTGCCCTTCTCTGTAGGCCTGGTCGCCCCCAACTTCCCTCCTCTGCTGGCCTGGTCACCCCTAACTGCCCTCCCCTGCAGGCTTGATCGCCCCCAACTACCCTCCCCTGCTGGCCATCTTGTGGCGACTATCTTGTGTCCACATGGGGGCAGCCATCTTTGACCACATGGGGGCAGCCAGCTTGTGTGTTGGAGTGATGGTCAATTTGCATATTACTCTTTTATTAGATAGGATATCGTAGCAATATTTATACTAATACAGCTCCTAGGACAATGGAAACTAAGGAGAAAATAAACAAATGGGACTACATCAAAATAAAAAAGCTTCTGCACAGCAAAAGAAACCATCAACAAAGCAACAAGAAAGCCCATATGGGAGAACATATTTGCCAATGTTATCTCTGATAAGGGTTTAATCTCCAACATTTATAGGGAACTCATACAACTTAACAAAAGGGAGATAAACAATCCAACCAAAAAATGGGCAAAGGATCTAAATAGACACTTTTTGAAAGTGGACATACAGAAGGCCAAGAGACATATGAAAACATACCATTTATTTCTTATTGAGCATCACTGACCTTGTTGGAACCATGGATCTGAGCAGACGCAGTTCTGGTGAATATCTACCATGAAAGACATAATGTGGATTTTGTATTTCTAGAAAGTTCTACCCCTTGGGAATCTTACTTAACCTCTAATCATAAAATCATTATGGATCTCATAGAAAGAAGTAGGATATCATGTGTGTTGATGTTGTGTGATGGGGCTGCACTGATAAAATCTATTGGCAGCTTTCCTTAGAGGAATGTTAATTTGGCTAAAATAAATGGACCTGTGCACTTATTTTAATGAAATAAATTTCAGTTACAGAAAAATAAAGAAGGGAGAGCAGGTTCTTGAAGTGGAACAGTATAAAAAAACTGTTTCAATATATAACTATCAGCACCTCAGCACTTTTTTTTCGGAATGAGCACTGAAAATGCCTTAAAAAATGATTTAATGATGTATAAGAAGTTTCCTAAACCAAATCCCAAATGTGTATCCCTCAAATTTGAATAAGGGGGCAATACAGACAGACCCTGGAACTTGTAATCTTATGTTAAAGGGCTCTTAGCAAGGTTTATCAATTCACTTTTGTCTGAATGAAGATGATTGGAGAGAGAGTTAAAGGTCCTCCTTGTCATGCCCTCACCTCCTTTGAGGTTACAAATATATAAAAAGAGAAATCTTTATATATTTTTTCTTATAGTGCAGACCTTCACTTTAGTTAAATTTTTCTGGTTTTAAAATTTTATTCTTTTTGCCTGGCTGGCATGGCTCAGTGGTTGAGCCAGGAGGTCACTAATGATTCTTGGTCAGGGCACATGCTCAGGTTGAGGAGGTCACTGTTTGATTCCTGGTCAGGGCACATGCTCAGGTTGCAGGCTCAATCCCCAGTAGGGGGCATGCAGGAGGCAGCTGATCAATGATTCTCTCTCACCATTGATGTTTCTATTTCTCTCTCCCTGTCCCTTACCCTCTAAAATCAATAAAAATATATTTAAATTTTTAAAATTATTTTAAAGACTCTTGGTTGACCACTCTTGAAGCAACTGATTCATGGAATTAATTCTGTAACTATAGTGTGCTCATTAAATTGAAATTTTAATTATAAATTTTATACATAATACTGTAATGTGCTCATTACATTTAAAAATAGAATTCTTATTCCTACAGATGAAAAGCACATAGAATTTTGAAATGAATCTCCACTTCAAAGGGACATGCCATCACTGCTGGAGGGCATTTCTCTGATTTTTCTTTTCTTTTTTTTTCCCTATATTATTTCATTTGCACTGTTTCTTCTGTCGAACCTGCCTCTTCAGTCATGATTGGCAGTACAGTCACATTCAAGGACACTCTTAAAGAGCACCGATTGGGATTTTGTTCACTTTACAACTCCACGAAAAATGAGATGACCATCTGACTTTTTCCTGAGTTGATTGGATGTTTCATGTCTACTCTCCCTTTTAAGCCCTTGATGAGACACGCACGTCTCCATGGCATTTCATGCAGCCGTTAAGTCGGCGAGGATCTCCCTCTGACATCTCTGCTCCATTGCTACCTGGAGAAAATGGCAGTTACTTGGAGTTGGTACAGTTTCACTATGATTCGATGTTAGGCTAGAAGCTTTGGTAACTGCTGGAGCTCTGATGGGTCTGATGTATGTACTGATGTGCCATCTAAATACTAGCTATCAGAATTCATTTCTCAACATTTTCCTGTTAATGCCAGTACTTCATTAAGGGGAAATGTTGGGCTCATAGGAAGGAAATAGATACAGGAGACTACAGTCGTGTTTTTGAAGATCAGCTTCTAGGAACAGATGGAAGGGTAGACACAGAGAATTATTCAACTAATAAATGAATTGGCACATGAAGAAGTCTGTTCATATTATCCCATGCAAGAATAGTTTTATTTATTTATTTATTTATTTATTTATTTATTTATTTATTTATTTTAAGTAATGGCTCTGCTTTTTGTAAAGCATAGACTGATACAATATGTAATATATTTATTAATGGCTTCTAAATTACCCTGTAGTCCAACTTAGCTCAAAATTTTAAATTTCAGGGAAAAGCTTCACCATCAGTTTTTACTAGCAATATGAACCAATTTCTCTGGTTTCAAGACTTAATTGCAACTAGAATGATGAAACTTGGTTCAGATGAAACCAGGAACTTATGATTCAACGTTTCTTCATTCCCTGCCAGTCTTTCATAAATTCCCATGGGTTAAAATATTAAAATATATTTTGTAGTAATTTCAAATAAAACTAATAAATTCATAACAGCAATATACCAGGCATTCAGCTTCATATAATAGAAGAGATTAGAACTATGACAAACTTTGGGCAAAGAACAAGGATCTCAGACAATTTCATAATAAATTAAACTTTGAAGCAAAGAGTGAAACTGATATAAGCAATAATATAAAGCATTGAATAATGATGCCAACCTTGTTAGAAGTGCCAGTCGTGTACCTTCCAGCCCGTAGCCTTCTATGTGAAATTGCTGAACCCGTTGTTACTGCAAAGGGCAGCCCTATAGAACTGCGTAGACTGTGCACCCCTCACCCCAACAGCAGCCAAATGTGTTGCATTAGGGTAAGCACTTTGCGGAATTTGGGGAATTTACAGAATCTGTTGCCATTGGGAACAGGAGCTGAGAAATTGTCCTGGATGACTTAGAGTCATAGGGAGTCATGGCAAGCCCAGATTTTGTGTACTGTGAGGAAGTAGAAGTGGTGTGGTAAGGAGTGCATACACAGGGGAAGGAGAGAATCATCCGTGGCTCAGAGGACAGAAAACGGAGCTTCCCAGAGCACGGCCTATGAAGATGGCACTCTGGGGATAGCAGACTGTGTCAATGGTGGAGCAAGAAAGTGAGGATCTAAAATAGTTCCTGGCCTTTTGGAAGTCTGATTGTTCAGCTTTTCTGTGTTCCTACAAATGTGTGCCTTTTAAATAAGGCCGTGACACTTAAGGGAACTTGAGCGATTTTTGTCCCTTTAAACAAAAATAGCCTGAGCTCTAATAAACAAGCAAAAACCATGGAGACGAAAGTGAATGCCAACTGTTAGCATAAACTTAAATGATGTGAGATGACATACCAATATAAGATAGAGATGAAATATATATGCAGAGGTTCATAAAACAATGCATAAAGCATCTCGTGCTTAATAAAGAAACATTTAATTTTTAGCTTAGTGATGTTTAGGTTTATTAATATATTCAAAATTTACTTAGCACCTAGCACATATCAGATACTCTACTATTCTTGGGGATATAAAAATGAATCAGATAGATTTTTCCTCAATAAAGTCATAGTTTGTACCTAGAATAAAACAGCATCTCTTTCATTACAACAAACAGACAGAGAAAACTTGTTGCTTTCATATCCTCAAACTGTTATGTTTACTTAGGCAGATCATCTACAGAAATTTGTCTGGGAACTAGTTTTGTATAACCAGTTACAATGTGGCCGTTTATGCATAAATTTTGGCTCAAATCTTGGATTTAAGTAGCCTTAGTCCTATCCAGAAATTAACACTTTCTGGCTAACATCTAAAAATTTGTGTACCAATATTTCTAAATAGAAGACAACAGTTATTCTTTATATTGCTGTTACTACATAGATTTATTTATTTTTTATTTTTTTAAATATATTTTTATTGATTTCAGAGAGGAAGGGAGAGGAAGAGAGAGATAGAAACATCAATGATGACAGAGAATCATTGAGATTGGATGCCTCCTGCATGCCCCCTACTGGGGATCGAGCCCACAACCAGAGCATGTGCCCTCGATTGGAATCGAACCAGGATCCCTTTAGTCCACAGGCCAACGCTCTATCCACTGAGCAAACCGGCTAGGGCTACATAGATTTATTTTAAGCTTACTCATATAACTGCTACATCACAACCACATTGGGATTGAGACTCAATGTGGTAAGAAATAAGAAGCTGCTCTATTCGTGATAAAAAATCTACAGTGATGTAAACAGAGGCACTCAAGGAAGACTCTCTTTGTAGCTTGGGTGGTTGGACTGAATGGGAAAGTCAAGGAGACCACACTCTTACGTAGTCTTGAGATGCAGTAGTGAAAGGATGAGTCTAGGACTAGGTGATGGGGCTGTTGAGAGAGGGAAAAGAAAACGGACCATAAATACAGTGATTCTCATTTTTCCTGTTTCTACTCATAAAATACCATTTATTTAGGTGAAATTTTTATTTGTAATAAAGGAAATGGAGGTAGAAAGTGGATGAAGTAGCCAAAGGTAGTCATTTTGTTTTTTACAACATATTTTGGGTTAATTGACCCTGAAAACAGTTTAAAAAAAAAAATCTCTGGTAAATTTTGGTTGAAATAGCAGATACTTGCAAATCTCACCAATCCTCCCTATAGCCATTCCTTTGCCCTTTACTTATCAAGGACATTTTAAATTTAGCGGTTGGCCAAATAAATGAAATCTGAATGGCTTTGGCTGTCTTTTAGAAAGCTGTCCCGGAGCAGGTAAAAACAAATGTTCTGTTCTTCCTGGAGGAAGTTCAGGCAGCTCCTCCCTCCTTGAATCCACACCCGGCTCTCTTGCCTTTTCTCCCCTCTTCTCCCAACAGGCAGGCAGAATGAGCCAGAAAAGGGCTTTGTGACTGTTATTTAATGATAAGTCATTGTTGATGACTCCCTCCAGGGGTCAGGATGCTGTGGTGAGACCCTTGCTTAAGAAGTCACTGATTTATGTTATCTGTCTTCTGTGCTGTGCCTGTAAGTTTGCTATTAAAATATATTAAACAAACAAAACAAAATGTCACTGTTTTATGGCACTCTCCATGTCCTTGTCCTCTCTGGGTTGGATTACTGCAGTGTGCTCTACTTGGGTGTGTCTTTGAAGTTCACTTGGCAGATGCTTGTATTATCATTTCAGCCAACATTTTTTAATATAATGCGTACAGTATTATATATTAAAATAATGAATATGCTTCTTGCCCTTGAAAAATTTATAATCCAACAAGGGTCAGCATTTAAGTTGACAAGTCACCATAGGATAATAAATTCTAATAAGAAATACCATGACCTGTTGACAGAATTTTAGACAACCTATTAGAAATATTCAGGCTCAGGTTGGAAAGGCACAAAAATACATTTAAAGTATGCCGGATGAACAAACAAATAAGTAAATTTACCATAATCCTGGGTGGATTGTGTTTTCTTCCCAAAAGGATTTTTTCCTCCAGCAATCTAAAATATGAATGCAACAGAGATTTTTGTACAATAGTTGGGTATCTATTTGTAAGTGACAAATTCACTTTAAGTATACAAGTAAATTTAAAAAAACCACCTCAGATTGATCTAAACTAAATACAGACAGCTCTTCAAAGTCATTGGTACTAGTGGCCCTGGCTTGAGCTAAACAAAACAATTTCCTGTCAAACAGAACAAGTTCTGACAGCTGTTTCAAATAATCAGAGCTAAGTTTTTATAACTTGTGTGTTTCAGTGGTTCATCAATTTATTCATTATATTCATCAAAAATCCAGAAAAATGAATGTATACATTGCTAATTGGATTTTTTCCAAAACGTGTATACATACATTGGTTTTGAAAAGACCTAAGTTCTCTTTTGAAATATTGATACTGTGTGTCGTTTCACCACAGTTGGCATGTCTTCATTTCAGTTATAATGTGAGTTATATGAATGGATTTAATCCACATGACCTATGAGGACTATGGAAAACCTTTTCTTTGACACATTCAGAAACTGAAGCACAGAGGGACTGTGCCCACAGCTGAACAACTAGTTAATGCCAGAGCCAGAATTTGAGCCTGAGGAGTCCATTATTTTATTCATTACACTTAAGGCCTCTGCTAGTCCTTACGGCCTTACTGTGCATGTAAGCAAAAGGACTCTCTTTGCGACAAATTCGAAAACTGTACCCTCAACAGGCAAATGCAGCCTCTCATGATTTCACGCCCAGATCACCCTTTGGCTAGGTCTCTGTGCAGTGCACAGAGCATACAGCTGCACATAGCAGTTTCATCTTTATCTCATCCACCACCTGTCATTCCCTTTGCAAATCACAGGTAACTTGCACATGTATAGTTTTATTTGATTTTGGCTTCAGCCGTATTAGCTAAACTTGAAAGTTAATTACCCTTCCCTTAGAAAAGAGAAATCTAAGACTCAAACAGGCTTATATGTTGATCGCATAATAAATACATCACGAAGACCAAGAACTAGGGCAGGAAGATCCCACATACTGCGCTGCTGTGTGCTTTAGCATCTGCATGCTTTCCACATGATTTCATACAGTGTTCACCCAAGCTCTGAGCTGTAGATGTCAGCAGGGTCTTTATGTGGAAGAGGAAATAGGTCCAATAAAGTTAATTACTGTGCCCAGTTTCCATATGTGGTACCTGGAGTCAGGATTCAACTCTGGTCTGTCTGACTCCAAATCTGCGAACTTTTTGCCATGCTTACTCCATCTCTATTTATTTCTGACCGTTAAGTGCAGACATGTCCATATACAATAACACTCTTTAGTGTTGGATCGTTGGAGTTTAGGATAAAGCACTGTTTACTCAGAGAAAATTGCCTATGAGGGACTCACTGGGGAACAGACTGCTTGCATTTTTAATAGGTTAGAACAGTGGTCGGCAAACTGCGGCTCACGAGCCACAAGCGGCTCTTTGACCCCTTGACTGTGGCTCTTCCACAAAATACCACGTGTAGGCGCACACGTACAGTGCGATTGAAACTTCGTGGCCCATGCGCAGAAGTCGGTTTTCGGCTCTCAAAAGAAATTTCAATCGTTGTCCTGTTGATATTTGGCTCTGTTGACTAATGGGTTTGCCGACCACTGGGTTAGAACATAAAAGAGAGAATACTTTAAAGAAGGAAAACCACTTAATCAGCAAGTACTAATTGAGTACCTGTTAAATGCTGGGCAGCCATTTAGGTGCAATATGAGAAACAAGTCTGAAAGTCAAAGCACTTAGCCTCAAGGGGATCAGTCTAACTAGTGAAATAACCAAAGGGCCTGGGTGTGAAAACTATAGCTGCTCGGTAACTGCCAAGGAACTCAGTGAACTCTCAGATTTGGAGTGTCTGCTCCATTCTCCCCATGGAACTCAGTGGGTATGTCTAATCATAACACATCTTGTGTCTCCCCCCCCCCTTCCCCCGCCCAAAAAAAAAAAAAAGCAGAGGCTGAGACAAGGACTCAGTGCAGGAAGTTTTCTGGACTGGTAGTCTCTGGGAGATAGGGAAGGAGAAAAAAGCCATATTTTAAAAAATCATCAAGGTTGTGGGAAAAACAAGCTAGATAGCACCAGGCACCCCAGAGAAGGGTATCCAAACCTCCAAGAATAATCCACTCTAAGGACGGCAGTTTTGAGAATTTGTTTATCAGCTCCTGTCCCCCAATCATTGAGAACTGACTCTATGGGCAATGAGTCCCCTCTCGTTACTGGGCTTGCTGATGGACTGAGTGGATGTTTGCAGATCCTAAGACCCTGGGGCAGAGAGTGGAAGGTGGCAAGGCTTGGGCTTGAAGTAGGACACAGAGTAAATTGAAGTTGTGGCTGAAATCAAAGGTGGACTGAGAGAATGAGATGCTACAGACCTGTTTCAGGTCCCTTCGTGGGTTGTAGCACTGGCCAGTTGTTCTTGCAATAACTGAAAAGATAGACCCACCAAGCTGGCAGGTGTTGACATCAGACTGTAGATGGTCAAAGCTGTTTCTTGCCAGGGGTCACTTAATCTCTCCGAGTCTCCATTTCCTATAAAGTGGAGTGATAGTACTTGCCTTGCAGGTTATCAGGAAGACTTGTTAACTCAATGCGATGATGCTTTGTGGAATTTTTTGTAAGTACGCAGTCAGCACAGAAAGACCTATATTGACTGCACAAGGAGTTACTTTTAAGTGCTCCTCCCCCCACACTTAAAGTCTAACTTGTTAATTCACCTGACTATCTTTTCCAATTTTTAAAATTCTGCTAAAAGGTCAATTAAGAGATTAATCTGCTGAAATATTCTTGATCAATGGGATCAAGAACATTTGGACACAATAAAATGCAATTCCTTTATTGCAAACACATGCACTAAAGGGCAATGCTTTAATCACTTCAATGGTTATAAAACTTAGTCTCATTCTCTCCCTAGAAACCAGACTCGGAAGGGTTGCCATGTGAGTTCATATTGATGACAATGTCTGTTTTATTTCTCCAGCCTCTTCCAACGGCCAGAATATGTTTACACCTCTTATTTTTATGATGATGACAATTGTTAGATCCTTTGGGGGGAACTGCTATGTACTAGGCAGTATGCTTTGTCCTTGAAATAGGAAGGATATACAGACAAAAAGCATATATAATGAATCTCGTCTTCAAGAAAGACTGCTTATTGGAGGAATTGAATGAGAGTAGTTGAATTTTTAGAGATGATGGGGAACTAGGGAGAACTAAATCACATATTTGGCCCCATGTTTACTTATTCAAGGCCAAAATAAGAAATGCATCCGAAAGGAATTCATTTGGGGCTTTTTAAGAAATAATTAGCTAAATAACTAGCTAAATTGGAGACGGGTGTGACTAGCAGTCAGCAGTCCCAGGCTTACCAACTATAGAATTATGATCAGTCCTTCACCTGAATGGTTATAGTAGTTTTCCATAGTTGTAGCTAGTCTCCACAGATGCTTCTCTCTGCTCTCCTGAGCCATAAGAATCAGTATTCACGTTCTTGTATTCCCACCCCCCCGCGCCCCAACCCTCTGAATCTGGGTAGGTCCCGCAACTCACTTTTAACAAGTATAACACAGTAGAGGTGATGCTGTGTGATTTTCAAGGTTAGTAAGAATCTAATATCCCCCAGAGTTTCTTGGAATGCTTGCCCTTGTCATACTGTCTCTCAGAACCTAAATGCTCAGAAAAGTTCCAGCCACATAGAAGGTCACATGTTTTCTTGTGGTCACCAGTCTCAGCTAAGCTCCCAGTTCACAGCCAGCAGCAACGGCCAGCCATGTGAATGAGTCATCTTGATGTGCAACCTAGACATCTTCAGATGAGTCAGCCCCCGCAGCTACCTAGCCATCACCACGTCAGAACCCCCAAATGGAAACTGCCCATTTGAGCCCAGTGAACCCACAGAGCCATGAGATATAAATTTTACCTTAAGCCATTATTTTGGGGGATAGTTTGTTACACATCAGTAGATAATTTGTTTTGTTTTTTTTTTTTAGATACCAAATATAAGTGAAATCAGATAGTATTTGTCTTTCCCTGTCTGACTTATTTTACTTAGCATAATACCCTCTAGATCCATCAATGTTGTTGCAAATGATAAGATTTCATTCTTTTTTTACTGCTGAATAATATTCCATCATATATATGCACATCTCCTTTATTCATCGATTGATGGACATCTAGGTTGTTTCTATATCTTAACTATTATTAACAATGCTGCAATGAACATGGGGGTATATATATTTTCCAATTAAATTTTTTGTTTTCTTTAGATAAATACCCAGAAATGGAATTGCTGGATAGTAAGGCAATAAATTAGAAGGATTAATACTGTTAAAATGTCTTTACTGCCTAAAGTAATATGCAGATTCAGTGAAATCCCTATTAGAATACCAATGACATTTCTCTGAGAATTAGAACAATTAATTCTAAAATTTATATGGAATCACAAAAAAACCTTGAAGAGCCAAATAAGTCTTTTTTTTTTTTTTTTTTGGTAGAATTGAATCAAACAGATTAATTTTTTAGGATGAGGAAAATAAATGATATAAAAAAAGTCATAAGAAATGTTCTTTTGTACTACTATGTCAAACCATTTTCAACGTTTTACAAAATGCTCACACGACAAATACAAAAAGCTACAACATACTCTTATTTTATGACTTCTGCTGCAATAATTGCAACATTAACAAACATACAAATTTTTTTCTGTGTCAATCTTAAAAGTACAAATACTGAATTACTAATTTTTGTTATTCATATATATTTTTATTCATATACTTTTAATGAGATCATTGCCAGTACATACATTATTTTTCCTTAACTTTATTTTTACATTAAGCCAATGTCTGTCATGCAGCCATCAAAATCCTTACAGTAAATTACACAGCTTTCTAGTCTAATTTTGACTCTAGCTTTGTACACAAAGAAATCTTGAGAAAGAACAAAGTGAAAAGTATCATACTCCCTGATATCAAACTATACTACAAAGTTACAGTAACCAAAACCATATGCTATTTTTAATTTTTTGAGGAATCTCCATAGTGTTTTCCATAGTGGCTGCACTAATTTACAATCCCACCAACAGTGCCAAGGGTCCCCTTTTCTCCACATCCTCGCCAGCTCTTGTTATCTGTTGATGTTTTTCAAGTAACAGGTAGTTATTCTGATAGGTGTGAGTTCATATCTCATTGAGCTTTTAATTTTCATTTCCCTGATTAGTGGTGTTGAGCACTTTTTCATGTCTGTTGGCTATATGTATGTCCTCTTTGGAGAAATGTCTCTTCAGGTTCCTCTACCCATTTTTTAATCATATTGTTTGATTTTTGGTGTTAAGTTGTATGAGTTCTTTATACATTTTTATTATTAACTCTTTATCAGATGTATCATTTGCAAATATCTTCTCCCATTCAATAGGTTGTGTTATAAATTTGTTGATGATTTTCTTTGCTGTGAACAAACTTTTTAGTTTTATATAATCCCATTTGTTTATATTTTATTTCCTTGCTTGATGACATATATCCTAAAAAATATTACTAAGAGTGATGTCAGCGAGTTTACTGCATACATTTTCTTCTAGGGGTTTTATAATTTCAGGTATAACATTTCTTTTGTTAATTTTTATTTTTTTAAAGAAATACTTAAAATGTTTTATTTATTGATTGATTTTTAGAGAGGGCGAGGGGGAGAGGGGGAGGGGGAGAAGGAGGGAAGGAGAGGGGGAAAGGGAGGAGAGGTCAGGGGGAGAGGGAGGGGGGAGGAGGAGGGGGAGGGGGAGGGGAGAGGGAGACATCATTTGATTGCCTCCCATATAGGCCCTGACTCAGGATGGAACCCAAAACCTAGGTATATGCCCTGATCAGGATTCAAACCCACAACCTTGGTGTATGGGATGATGCTCCAATCAACTTAGTCACCTGGCCAGGGCAGTACAATACTGTTTTGATTATTGTAGCTTTGTAGTATAGTTTGATATCAGGGAGCATGTTACTTTCCAGTTTGTTCTTTCTCAAAATTTCTTTGGCTTTTCGAGGTCTTTTGTGATTCCATATAAATTCTAGGATTAGTTGTTCTAATTTTGAGAAAAATGCCATTGGTATTTTACTAGGGATTACATTAAACCTGTATATTACTTTAGGTAATAAGGACATTTTAACAACTTTAAGTTTTCTAAGCCATGAGCAAGGTATATCATTCTATTTATTTGTATCTTGTTCACTTTTTTTCTTTAATGTGTTATAGTTTGAAGAGTACAGGTCTTTTACCTCTTCAGCTAAATTTACTGCGAGGTATTTTATATTTTTTGATGCAATTATGAATGGGATTATTTTCTCAATTTTCTTCTTCTGATTATTTATTCTTAGTGTATAGAAAAGCAACAGATTTATATAATGATTCCATATCTTGCAACTTTATTATAGTCATTTATTAGTTCTAAACTCTTTTTGGTGGAATCTTTAGGGCTTTCTATATATATACTATCATGTTATCCACAAAAAATGAAAGCTTTACTTCTTCCTTTCCAATTTGGATGCTTTTTATTTTTTTATCATGTATGATTGCTGTGGCTAGTGTTTCAAATACTATGTTGAATAGAAGTTATAATCATAGGCTTATAACTTGATTACCTCTGTAAAGAGCTTATTTCCAAATAAAGTCATATTGTGGAGTATTGGGGGTTAGAACTTAAACATATCTTTTTTGGGTGGCATAATTAATTCATAACAACCGGAGACCATTATGACTCAAAGGAACAAAAATTTCATTTTAATTGGTAGTTTCATACAAAATGTCTTTAGAAGGATATGAAATGAAATATGTCTGGAGTCACATGGTCTGGTCTTACTTCTATATAATGTCCTTCTAGAACACTAAACTTATAGATAATCCTTTATTATTTTTAGGAAATTTGAAATATAAAAATACAAATCTAAATAAATGTAAATAAGTAACTTCTAGTGTTCATATTTTAGTCAAAACATTCTGTTCCAAATTGCTTTATCTGATTTTTATAAATTTACTAGATTCGTGCAAGAATGGGCCTTCCTTCCCCTGGCTGCTGGCACTGCCTTCGCTCCGGTCCGGAGCCGCCTTTCTGCCTTCCCACACTGCCCAGAGGCCCGAAGCGGCTGGGGTGGTGCGGAATGCCTGCATCGTTGCCATGGCGATGATGCAAGTGTCCCGCCCCGCCCCCGGCTACTTGGCGCCTGCGTATGCAAATTAACCCGCCATCTTTGTTGGATTCGTTTGCATACTCACTCCTGATTGGCTGGTGGGCGTCACGAAGGTGTGGTCAATTAGCATGTTACTGTTTTATTAGGTAGACTTATTTTCTAAATATAAATTTATTGGGGTGATATTGGTTAATAAGATTATACAGGTTTCAAGTTTACATATCTGTGATACATGATCTGTGTATTATATTGTGTGCTCACCACAAACAGTCAAATCCTCTTCTGCCACCTTCTATTTGTCCCCCTTTACTCTTTACTACCTCCCACAGCCCTTCCCTCTGGTAACCACCATACTGTTGTCTGTGCCTATGAGGTACAGTTTTATATCCCACATATGAGTAAAATCATATGTTTCTTAGCTTTTTCTGACTTATTTCACTAAGTATAATATTCTCAAGGTCTATGCTTGTTGTTGCAATGGCAGTATTTCATCTTTTATTATGGTTGAATAGTATTCCATCTATATATGTAAAAGCCTAAGTGACTGGAACAACCAGAACGAACAGTCGCTATAATACGCACTGACCACCAGGGGGCAGATGCTCAACGCAGGAGCTTCCCCCAGCCCACAGGTCCTGATCACCAATGGGGCCTGCCGGCCAACCTCCCGGTCCTTCCCCCCCACCAGCAAGCCCCAATCACCCGATCGCCTGGGACAGGAAACCGGGGATGGGTAGCAGCGGACACGGCCCCTTTCTCAGGGAGGCCAAGGGCTGTTCCCTTCTTGGGGCTGGTGGCTCACCTCCTGGGTCCCTCCCCCCAGGCTGGGATGGGGAACTGGGGGTGGATGGTGACAGACTTGGGCAGTGAGGGAAGGAGGAGACAGGGAGGCAGAGAACCTGATCAGCCCTGATCACCGGCCAGGCCTAAGGGCCCCACCTGTGCACAAATTTCGTGCACTGGGCCTCTAGTAGTATATATTTACCATATCTTCTTTATCAATCATCTATCAAAGGACACTTTGTATATTTCCATATCTTGGCCACCATGAATAATGTTGTAGTGAACATAGGGGTACATATATCTTTGTGAATAAATGTTTTCAAATTTTTTGGGTAGATACCTAGAAGAAGGGTTGCTAGGTGATATAGTAACTGTATTCTTAATTTTTTTAGGAACTTCAGACTTTTTTTCCATAGTGGCTATATTAGGTTACATTTCCACTAGCAGAGAATGGGGTTCCTTTTTCTCCACAACCTCTCCAACACTTGTTCTTGCTTGTCTTGTTGATAATAGCCATTCTAACAGGTGTGAGGTGGTATCTCATTGTGGTTTGATTTGCATTTCCCTAATAGCTAGTGACATTGAGCATCTTTTGATATATCTGTTTGCCTTTATATATCTTTTTGGGAGAGGTGTCTGTTCAGGTCCTCTGCCCATTTTTTAATTGGATTGTTTGTTGTTTGGTGTTGAGTTATATGAGTTCTTTATATATATGGTGTCCCAAAAATGTATATACACACTTTGAATAATTATGAAGGCAGTGTTTATTGAAATACATTCCATTTTCAAAATTGAGCTATCAGCTGTTAAAGTGTGTATACATTTTTGGAGATATCCTGTTGGATATTAACCCCTTTGCAAATATATTTTTCCATTCGGTTGATTACTTTTTTGTTTTGTTGGTAATTTCTTTTGCTGTATAGAACCTTTTTAGTTTAATATAGTCCCATTCATTCATTTTTGCCTTTATTTCCCTTACCTTTGGGGTCAAATTTATAAAATCTTCTCTAAAACCAAGATCTATGAGTTTAGTATCTATGTTTTCTACTATATAATTTATTGTTTTGGCTCTTATATTTAGATCTTTGATCCATTTTGAATTAATTTTTGTACATGAGACAAACTGTAGTCTAGTTTCATTCTTTAGCATGTGGCTTTCCAATTTTACCAGCACCATTTATTGAAGAACCTTTCTTTTCCCCATTGTGTGTTTTTGTCTCCTTTAAAAAAATTATTATCCCAAATACATGTGGTTTTATTTCTGGACTGTCAATTCTGTTCCATTGTTCTGCGTGTCTGTTTTTCTGCCAATACCATGCTGTTTTGATTATTGTTCCTCTGTAGTGTAATTTGAAGTCAGGTAGTGATACCTCCAGTTTTGTTCTTTTTTTCTCTGGATTGCATTGGCTATTTGGGGTATTTTATGGTTCCATACAAATCTGATGATTATTTTTGTTCTATTTCTTTTTAAAAAATGACATTGGGATTTTGATGAGGATTGCATTAAATCTATATTGCTTTGGGTAATATGAACATTATAATCAACATATGTTGATTCTTCCAATCCATGACCATGGAATATCTTTCCATTTCATTGTATCTTTTCCAATCTCTTTTAATAATGCTTTGTAGTTTTCAGTATATAGGTCCTTCACAGCATTTGTTAAGTTTATTCCTAGGTATTTTATTCTTGTTGCCATTGCAAAATTAATTGTTTTTTATTTCTTTTTCTGAAATTTTATTGTTAGTATATGGGAATGCAGTGTTTTTTGTACATTGATTTTTGTATCCTGCAACTTTACTATCTTTGTTAACTGTTTCTACTCATTTTTGGGGGAAGTCTTTAGGGTTTTCTATGCAAAGAATCATGTCATCTGCAAAAAGTGACATTTTTTACTTCTTTATTCCCAATGGAATTCCCAATGGATACCTTTTATTTTTTGCTCTTGCCTGATTGCTCTGGCTAAGACTTCCAATACTATGTTAAATAAGAGTGGTAAGAGTGGACATCCTTGTCTTGTTCTTGATCTTAGAGGAAAAGCTTTTTGTTTTTCACCATTGAGTATGATATTAGCTGAGGGTTTGTCATATATGACCTTACTATGTTGAGGTACTTGCCTTCCATACCTATTTCATTGAGTGTTTTAATCATAAATGGTTGTTGCTTTATCTGTTTTTAATAGTATTATATTGCAAAAATTTTTAACAGACAATTATATTCAATGAACTGTTTTAAAATTCATAATGGAACTGTACCTAATTAGTCAACAACAGTTATTGAGCAACCATGAGTAGGTACTATATTCCCCAAAGAGAAGAAATATAGTAGACATGAGTCATGTCCTTAAGGAGCTTACAGCATAATGAAGCAGACAAGATTCACACACATACATGCATACACAGACACAGAATACTCATAATAAAGAAAACAATTTATTTTACAATTCTTTTTATCTCCACTTTGATGTCTATTTTAATTTTTCCTCTGATTTTAAATTGGTTGAAAATTCAGTTCATATCTGTAATTTTAATTGTAATGTCATGGTTTTTAAAATTTTAATGTTAATTAAAACTGCCTCTACCAAAATCATTTTAAATAAACCTCATGAGATTGTGTGCTTTTTTACTAAGTAAAATTTTAAAAAGCTAAAATTCCACATACTAGTAGTATGTGTCAATTAATATTGACTATTATTAATAACTATATATGCTGAAAGTATAGCCAAAATTATTCAACATGTAGGCCCTTTGCCTGCAGCACTGGTATTTTTGTGGTCAACTGTGTAGCTCTCTTTTAATCCTATATAATAAAAGCCTAATATGCTAAGTATCTGGTCATTCAGTCGTCCATTCAACCAATCAAAGCGAAATATGCTAATGATATGCTAAAGCTGCTGAATCACTTGCTATGGCATACACTGACCACCAGGGGGCAGACTCTCTGACCATGACATTAGGTTAGCTTGCTGCTGGGGTCCGGCCGATAGGGACTGAGAGAGATGGGCCAGACATGCCCTGGAGCCCTCCCACAGCTCTCCCTGGCTAGCCAACCTCCCTCGTGCCTCTCCGGCCCCAATCATGCACCGGTGGGGTCCCTCGTCCGTCCTTCGCCCTCTCGCAATCTAGGACCCCTTGGGGGATGTTGGAGAGCCGGTTTCAGCCTGATCCCACAGGCCAGGCCGAGGGACCCCACTGGTGCATGAATTCGTGCACCAGGCCTCTAGTGTTATATAATTTACAAAAATTTAATCCAAAGTGTTTTTTATGAGGAGCCTTACAACGTTGTTATTTTTAAAGTAAGTAGGAACTATAATTCCAGAGAATTCTTAGACACTTAATGGAAACATGTGGTCCTTAAATACATATACAAATATATATTTTGTTAGTTGGGAAAGACGCAAAGAAAAATATCCTGATGATGCCATTTGGTTTCAATGAGAGAAGAGTCTAAAAAGCATTCCTTTGGGCCAATAGATCTTCACTGAGAGGTCCTAAACATCTCTAAATAGTCATTTCCTCCCCCTGTAATGTATTGATATTAATACCTTCTTCCCAGATTGCTTGAACTTGAGTCCAGTATATGTAAATTCCCTTATGTTGTGCCTGGTATATAATGATGCTCAACGAAAGTGACTGCCAGTGCCCAGCCTCTTCTGTAGCCTCCCATGACCTTAATTTTTGCTAAAATTGGGTAGCTTTCTAGGTAAAAATGCACACAATGAAATGGAAAAATCCTGTGCATTTCTTTTATAGTAATTTAACTCTCAATCTGAAAAAAAAAAAAAAAAAAGGAATTTGAAAAAAACAAGTGAAATATATGGTCCCTTGCCTCCTCTGTATAGGAGCAGTGTCAGGTGGCCAGGTTTTCTTTTGTTAGCATATTCCCTCTGGCAGAACCTTCCAGAAAGCTCCAGTCTGGCGAAGAGAAGGACACCAGGCTTTCCAATCGCCTGGTGTTGCTTGCTGAGGGAGGAGGCAGAGGTCCGCCTGTATAATCCGATTTCATCAACTCACACTAATCACTACTGATAGTAGCAGAATTTAGCCTGGATCTGCTTAGTTAATCTAGATTGACAGGAGGGGAAAGAAATGGGATGCAAGGACACAGAAACAAAGGGGAAAGAGCCAACTCTGATTTCCAGCCCTGCTTTTCCATCTGGGGCATCTAATTTCCTCCCCTCTGGGGCTTCTGTTTTTCTTTACCTTAGAAACAAATGGGACTGGTTGGTAGGAGACCAGCCTTTCCCCGAGCAGTTCATCAACAACAGGTGCACTGGGAGCCCCTGGGTCAGCAGAGAGAGCAATGCCCACGGTGTGAGGCTGCGCAGAAGGCACTTCCAGGTACACCTTGTACCTGAGACTATGTATTATTTATTGAAACTGAGCTCTGCATTCTCTTTATTCTCTGGGCAGCCCTGGAGTCGGGCGCCTCTTAAAATGGATGCCACCAGCAGCTAACCTAAAGGCTCCTACATGCTACTTGCTTTCATTCATTTCCTTTCCAAGGAATTGTGAGCTATCGCCACCAAGCTTCTTATTAAAGCTTGGGGAGTAATTGGGAATGGCAGTTTAGCGACTGAAAGAGGAATTCCTCTGTGATTTTGGACATCTCCACATGGATTCAAGTTTCATTTTTTAAGGAAATACTCCACTTTGGATTTTATGGATATATAAATGATACACATGTTGTAGCTTCTGTCTCTGTATCCTGAGTGATGTGTGTCTTCACATGCTTAGTACTGAGAAGAAAACTGGGTTACTTGAAGGTTATCTTCATTGTTGCTTATGATGTCTATGGCTGGCAAACCAAGGGACTTTTGGCGTTTGGGTGACAAAGACATTTGGAATATATTCCATTGGATTTTCCATGTTGGTGCCACTGTTTCTGGCCGTCTCCGTACTGCATGTTGCCATGCTAAAGGCACCTAAGGGAAAAAATGTCTCCTGGGTAAGTAGACAATTTTCTATCTCTAACAATGTTGTTTTAAAGCAGAAATGTGTAATTTGAGAACTTAAAGGCATCTAGTGGTTTCATGTTAATAGAAACACTTGGGAGAACTTCAGAAAGTATAGCCTTAGAAAAGCAGACAAATATTTTCATACATGTTAAAAACCCTTTGGCAAAAGCATGTTGGTGTGCTTGCTAAAGTATGAACTGTAAGACATGGAAACTCAAGGCTTGTTCTGCATTTTTAAGTTGCTTCATATTCATATCTATACACAGAATTTAAAATGCTTCAATACAAAGTCAAGGTTAGGATGGTAAGATGTTTTTAACTCCAGAACTGTTGGTGTTCATAAAGACAGTTTAGATTTCTTTTGGGTGTATTATGTCAGATTTCAAGGAAAGGGTAGGATGAGCAGAGTTGTTATTATTTGGGGGATACTGTTGATATGTTCCTTGGTTTTTAGAAACAAGATAGGAATAGATATTTCTCAATGTTACACGTCTAATTAATTTATGTCAATCAATAATGGCCATGTGTATGGCAGTTTAACATCCCAGAGATAGCAATGGCATGTTGATCCTAATCAAATTTGACTATTTACTGTTGTTTCAAGTTAGTTTCCTACCAAGAATAAAAAGATTAAATTGAGCTAAAAATAATGAGAACAATCTGTAAACTCTAAAGAAACAAGAGGCTTTAGATCCCTGCTATCAAGTTTAGTGAGCTTAGTACATTAAAATTAATAGGCAAATGAATTTCCTTCTACTCTCCATCTAAAGGTGTTTCTCTAACACCATTGTTTTAGTCAGAACTCGCATATGTAACCCAATTTTACTCACCAGAGAATTTATTTATTTTTATTTATTTTAAAGTATATTTTTAACGATTTCAGAGAGGAAGGGAGATGGAGAGAGAAATAGAAACATCAATTATGAGAGAGAATCATTTATTGGCTGCCTCCTGGGTCTTGAGCCTGCAACCCAGGCTTATGCCCTGTCCGGTAATTGAACTGTGACCACCTGGTTCATAGGTCCATTCTCAACCACTGAGTCACACCAGCCTGACACGGAAGTTATTTTTATAATAGGATTATGGCTTCCTTAAATTAACTCAAGAAGAATAAATGATTCCATATTTTTGGCCCAGAAATAGTTTTTACTACTTAATTTGAAGATAGTAAATCATTCTTACTTGATATGAAATGTCACAATGTTTATCTGAAGATGATGGTTGTGTGTTTTTTTCTGTTATGGATAGTTAGTCTTTATAGTACTTAATTAAAAGTGAGATATCTTTCCCAGCTGGTGTTGCTTAGTGGTTGAGTGTCTACCTATAAACCAGGAGGTCACGGTTCCATTCCTGGTCAGGGCATGTGCCTGGGTTTCAGGCTCAGGCTGGGGTCTATGCAGGAGGCAGCCCATCAGTGATTCTCTTTCATCATTGATGTTTCTATCTCTCTCTCCCTCTCCTTTCCTCCCTGAAATCAATAAAAAATATATTTTAAAAGAGACGTATCTTAGTTTAAGCACAACTCCCAGAATTAGTTCCAAAAAAATGACAAAAATTTTCAAGTTATTTATTATTAAATATTAATATGTTTTAAACTCAATGTTATTGCTGTTATTAATTTTCATCTCCTCCTAGAATAATCAAAAGATATTATTCAGAGAACCTTGGCCTCGACAGTGAGTTTCTTCCTTCCCTGTACAGATGGCTCCAGTGGCTAATTCTGCAGCCCAGCTGGGTGTCTGCCTCCTTCTCCCAGTACACAAACACTGAATAGAGGAGTGGGTTCAAAAGTACACCCCTCCTTCATCTGATGAATCAGACTAAAAGATTACTTCTTCCAAAGCAGTGCCTGCCTAGGGAGGGTTTTTGCCATGAGGGCAACACTTGAAACAATTTTTTTGTAAATTTCAACTATCATTGGGTTTGGTTTACTCCAGACTCAATCATTCTGATATTTTTCTGAAAATGTCGAGTTGTTGGCTAAAAATTCATTACCATTTATTTTAACAGAGTCAGAGTACTTGTATTGTTTTAGGTTAAAATTTTCTTAGTATATTCTATTATCTTACCAATGTCTCTGAACCCAAGTTTGCCAAAGCAAAGTTTACAAGTTTAGTTACTGCTGCATTCTAGGGCAGTGGTCGGCAAACTCATTAGTCAACAGTACAATGATTGAAATTTCTTTTGAGAGCCAAGTTTTTTAAACTTAAACTTCTTCTAATGCCATTTCTTCAAAATAGACTTGCCCAGGCTGTGGTATTTTGGGGAAGAGCCACCCTCAAGGGGCCAAAGAGCCGCATGTGGCTCGCAAGCCGCAGTTTGCCGACCACTGTTCTAGGGAATACATGAATTTGTTCGGTGTGTGCTGTGCAATAAATCAACAAAGATGTTCATTAGTATTAAAAATGCCTCATTGAATGTATGGGGTAGCAAGCATGTCAAACTCGCGGCCGGCGGGCCATGGGCCGCCATCCGTGAGTTTGACATTCATGGTAGAGAGACACTTTCAAATGTTGAGTATCCCTTCAATTTTAATCAGTTGTGGTTGGTTTAGGCATTGAATGACATCTCTCTGAGTCCTCTGGCTATGTGGAGTGAAACTGGTACTCTAATTTCCATTTGAACATTCATTTAGACTTGAGTTCAAAAGGAAAATAAAATGATTCATCTTATCTCAAACCATACAGTTATTCTCACAGTGTAGAGAGGGTTTTTATACCTCTCTATCCCAGGTTCCTCTAAAGTATTTATTAGACATACTTTGCCCCATATGATAAACACAAACATATATTGCTGAACATCACAGGCTCAGAGGGAAACACCACTATATTTTCCCGGTGCCTATGGCACACCTGTGGGAGTGTGGTATTTCCATGGAACTGCTTAAACCATGCCTGAGAGTTTCCATGGCTGTGAAATGAACAAGAGGGGAGTAACTACCCATTTCTCTGAGATGAGGTGAGGATTCAAGTCATCTTGCTATAAGGATTCAGCAATCATTCAAGTGTTTATTGACTGCCTCTCCTATGTTATTATTGGCACTGAGGACACATCAGGGAATAAGAGGCTCAAAATCACCATCCTCACAGAACTCACGTTCTAGTGAAGGGAAACAAACAGAAAGCAAATAAACATACTTAAGATGGTGAGTAAAATAAAGCAGTGATGGGGTTAGTGTAGGAAGCATGCCTCTAAGATTCATTTTCATAGAAAAAGAACGGCATGTGGCCAGGCCATTACTGAATTTCCCCAGAGCAAACAGGATGTGGGGGTGGAGAGAGGGTATGAGGGGTACACATGGCTGATAGCACATGTCCTAGAAATGTCCTAGGAAGATTCCCCTAGACCCGTGGTCGGCAAACTGCGGCTCGCGAGCCACATGCGGCTCTTTGGCCCCTTGAGTGTGGCTCTTCCACAAAATACCACGGCCTGGGCGAGTCTATTTTGAAGAAGTGGCGTTAGAAGAAGTTTAAGTTTAAAAAATTTGGCTCTCAAAAGAAATTTCAATCGTTGTACTGTTGCTATTTAGCTCTGTTGACTAATGAGTTTGCCGACCACTGCGGCCTAGACAAAGGAAAGTGGAGGCAACTAGAGAAGGCCCCAGCCCTTTTCTTTTTTTTAAATAACCCAATGGGAGACAGTAAGACCTAGGCGACCTATTAGGAAATAGGTGACCAAATAGTACTCAGCCAATGAGGAATTGGAGGAGGGGCTAAATAAATAGGCTATGTCCCCTGTCCCACCTGTACAATGGGTGCCCCCTCTCGAGACTGTTATTAAAAGTCTCATTTTTGCCATGCTTCTGTTTCCTAGCCCATCATTTGAAATTTGGACAGGGGAGCCAGTTCTCACAGTAGGAAGTGCCAGGAATTGAGAGGGGGTGTTGCAAAATGGTTGTTCCAGATATAGGACCAAAGACTTGCAGAAGGTAACGGAGTCAGCCATGGGGAAGTGTAGGAATGAAACATTCCCAGCCAAAGGAATGTCCAGGTGCAAAGACCAGGGGCAAGAGCATGCCTGGAGTGTGTGAGGAATGGCAAGAAGGCCAGGCTGGCTGAACTATAGTGACATTCTTGGAATTTTCTTATGTCTCTTATATGTACTTGCCTATCTTTGGTCATTGTTCCATTGGGGATTCCAAAGCATGTCAAATCCCTCTATTCAAATCTCCAGAGAACAGTGGTTTGTAGCCGTGTCATAGGACAGCACACAGTGGAACTTGCCAAATAAGATTACAGACAGCAGGAAGGAGGGGAGGGAGGCTGATCAACATGACACATTCAGGCTTTACAGATGGCTCCTAAGAGTCAAGAAGCTTGTTTATTTTGGATGTTGTGGAAACAGTGTTACAATGAACAAGATGCTGTTTTTGGAGTAACAGGAAGTAGAACAAATTTTAAAATAAAGGTAGTATTAAGAAAGAGGATTTGGAAGTAAGGATTCGGATTTATGGAACAGAGCCCTTCAAACAGCAATTTTTACTTTGTGTTAGGATAGATTAAATACACAGTGTGAAACTTTATTATGGAATCTCCATGTGTTCTTCAACTATGAAAACCTCTTCCAGAAGGGTGGTTTTGAGTCAAGGTCCTATGGGCATTTGTCCATGGAAGCTGTGTTGAGCCCTGAAGTCTGTAGATGTGACCCTATGCCAGATCGACCCACTTTGTTGAAAAGTCATTTGCCTGGAAATAAAAAAAAAAAAAAAAAAACAGGTCCCACTTAGGAATCTTTTGCTGTGTAAACCCCCTTGCTGTTCTTTTAGTTCTCAAGATCTGAAGTCAGTCATATTGAACTTTCTGGTATTTCAAATCTGTGGACCTACAGATATTTATTATTATTTGTGTAGAATATGTTTCACTTGCTGCGTTTCCATCTTTAAATTAGGAACTATAAGAAACTAATAACATTTATTTTAAAAAATGAAGGGAAGCTATAAAGAACATAAATGCATACATTTACATAACACAGAGTGCTAGAGATTGAGAAAGAACTCAGAACTCTGGAGTCTACTTTCTATTTCTTGAAAGAGATGTTCCTATTGAGTGCATTGTGTGCATATTGTTATATTATAAAACTAGAGGTCCGGTGCACAAAATTTGTGCAGGGGGGGGGTCGTGTCCCTCAGCCCAGCCTACACCCTCTTGTAGGAGTCCGGGACCCCTCAGAGGATGTCTGACTGCCGGGTTAGGCCTGATCCCAGGCCTAACCCGGCAGTCGGACATCCCTCTCAGAATCTGGGATCCCCCACTCCTTATCACCCGCCTGCTTGCTCCTTGCCACTTGGCTCACTGCTCCTTAGTGCTGCCGCAGAGGCTGGAGAGGCTCCTGCCACCACTGCTGTACTCGCCAGCTGTGAGCCCAGCTTCTGGCTGAGTGGCTGCTCCCCCTTTGGGAGCACACTGGCCACCAGAGAGCAGCCCCTGCATTGAGCATCTGCCCCTGGTGGTCAGTGCGCATCATAGTGACTGGTTGTTTCAGTCGTTCTGCCATAATGGTCACTTAGGCTTTTATTATGTAGACTAGAGGCCCGGTGCATGAAATTCGTGCACGGGGGGGGGGGTCCCTCAGCCAAGCCTGCACTCTCTCCAATCTGGGACCCCTCGAGGGATGTCCGACTGCCCGTGGATGTCCAATCCCCACCGGGATAGGATCTAAATGGGCAGTCGGACATCCCTTTCACAATCCAGGACTGCTGGCTCCCAACTGCTCGCCTGCCTGCCTTCCTGATTGCCCCTAACTGCTTCTGCCTGCCAGCCTGATCACCCCCTAACCACTCCTCTGCCAACCTGATTGATGCCTAACTGCTCCCCTGCCAGCCTGTTTGCCCCTAACTGCCCTCCCCTTCAGGCCTGGTCACCCCTAACTGCCCTCCCCTATAGGCCTGGTCACCCCTAACTGCCCTCCCCTGCAGGCCTTGTCCCCCCCCAACTGCTCTCCCCTGCAGGCCTGGGTCCCGCCCAACTGCCCTTCCCTGCACGCCCGGTCACCCCCAACTTCCCTCCTCTGCCAGCCTGGTCACCCCTAACTGCCCTCCCCTGCAGGCTTGGTTGCCCCCAGCTGCCCTCCCTTGCAGGCCTGGTCCCTCCCAACTGCCCTCCCCTGCTGGCCATCTTGTGGTGGCCATCTTGTGTCCACATGGGGGCAGGATCTTTAACCACATGGAGCAGCCATCTTGTGTGTTGGAGTGATGATCAATCTGCATATTACTCTTTTATTAGATAGGATAGAGGCCTGGTGCATGGGTGGGGGCCAGCTGGTTTGCCCTGAAGGGTGTCCCAGATCAGGGTGGGGGTTCCCTTGGGGTGGCCTGGGCGAAGGGCCTGTGGTGGTTTGCAGGCCAGCCACACCCCCTGGCGACCCAAGTGGAGGCCCTGGTATCTGGGATTTATGTATCTTCTACAATTGAAACTTTGTAGCCTGGAGCGGAGCCAAGCCTCCTGCTTGCTCCATGGCTGCAGCCATTTCTGTTGGAATTCATTTACCTTCTATAATTGAAACTTTGTAGCCTTGAGTGGAGGCCTAGGCCAGCAAGGGCAGGCAGAAAGCTTTGCTTCCTCCATTGCTGGGGAAACCCAAGCCTCCCTCCTGCTCTCTGTGGCCGCAGCCATTTTGGTTGGGTTTATTTGCATATTTGCTCCTGATTGGCTGGTGGGTGTGGCTTGTGGGTGTAGCGGATATATGGTCAATTTGCATAGTACTCTTTTATTAAATAGGACTAGAGGCCTGGGGCATGAAATTCGTGCATGGGGGGGCATCCCTCAGCCTGGCCTGCACCTTCTCCAATCCGGAACCCCTCGGGGGATGTTTGACTGCCTAAACCGGCAGTCAGACATCCCTCTCACAATCTGGGACCACTGGCTCCTAACTGTTTCTGCCTGCCTGCCTGATAGCCCCTAACCACTTCTGCCTGCCGGCCTGATCGCCCCTAACTGCTCTCCCCTGCTGGCAGGTCACCCCTAACCGCCTCTGCCTCAACCCCCACCACCGGGGCTTTGTGCAGAAAGACGTCTGGATGGATGTCTGGAAGACGTCCAGTCTAATTAGCATATTACCCTTTTATTAGTATAGATTATACAACATAAGCTTTAAGGTAGAATTGCATTAGTAGAAATGAAGAGACATTTCATTAAAAAATGTATATTGGTTTGATATGATTCAAATTCACTTGTTTATGACAAAAATCAAGTCTTTAAGAATAGGATTGCTTGCCCTAGCTGGTTTGGCTCTGTGGCTAGAGCTTCAGCCTGAGGACTGAAGGGTCCCAGGTTTGATTCTGGTCAAGGGCACATGCCTGGGTTGCGGGCTCGATCCCCAGTGGGGCGCCTGCAGGAGGAAGCTGATCAATGATTCTCTCTCATCATTGATGTTTCTATCTCTCTCCCTCTCCCTTCCTCTCTGAAATCAATAAAAATATATTTTAAAAAATAAAAGAATAAGATTGCTTTGGTATCAAAGCCAAGTAAGATGTGTCATTCGTTGTCCCTGATGAAGTCTGAGCAGTTCAGTTGCTAAGCGACTTCTCTGGGTTCTTATCAAATAAACTCTGTGGAGAAGCAACTACGCCCACCATGCACTTAAGCTATAAAGACTCAAAGTTGGGGAGGACAGAGTACTTCTGGGTAGGAGACAGTGAGGGTCAGCGACTGGGAGGCAGGGAAGATGCGGGAATGCCCAGTGCCTGGAAGCACTGGAGGGTCTGGGATATGCAAATCTGCTGGGGGCGGGGTCAGGCCCTGTGCTCGGAGAGGTCAGGTCCAGAGGGAGGGCAGGGGTGTGGTTCCAGGTATCCCCTTCCTGTGAGGCTCCTCCTCCTCCCCTTAACCCCCTAACCTGTCCATTTGGATGAAGGGTGTGGGAAGCAGGTACGCAATGCCTGGGCAGAATGCCCCTCAGTCCTGGATCTCTCCCGGGGCAGGGGAGGGGTGTTTGTTTGGTTTATTTGATTCTTCTTACATGTTGAAGGGGGTAGCAGGGGAGTGTCTGCCAGACCTGGTTTCCTTCTGCTTCCTTGCCAGAGCCGCCCCACGTGATGCCTTTTACCTTCCTTCCCCGCTGCCCCGAGCTAACACGCATGAGATCACCAGGGACGAAACTGGGGCCCCGTTGTATTGCGTGGAGATTGCACTCCATAGGAATCTGCCTGATCCAGGGAGAGTTGGGGTCATTTACTGTGGGAAAGGCTCGATTTAAACAAAGCCACCGCTTAGATAGGCGCCTGCTGAGCCGTTTGGGGAGGGTTTATCATCCCTTCTGGCTGTTTCCTTGGAAACCACAAACTCTAAGATAGCAGAGCCGGGGACTGCCCCCGGGCCGGGCCACACAGAGACCCTCCTGGTGATGGCAGTGCCCGCCCACCTGCTCCTGTTGTGCATGCCTGCTGCTGAGTGGTCATGATGTTATGGCATCCCAGCTAATTTGCATATTCCTCTATTATTATATAGGATAGTTACTAGAAATTGGCTAAAAGGCTAACATGGAAATTAAACATCCTTTGTATATGGGATGCTGACATGGTTACAAAGTAGAAAGGTGTCTCCAGGGAGGAATCCCCTTTCCCTTTTTTTGGTCACATGACTCTGTATGTTTCATCTCGTTTCCATACAGATGACTCTTCCAAGTTGTCAAGAATCCCTATTCTTGTTTTCCTTTTTAACCTCTCTGACCACGTAGATATGTGTCTGTCTTCGTGAGTTTAAAGCTGAATGGCTTTCAGTTAGGACTAGGTCAGAGATTTACCTCCTGTTTGCTTTGCTGGTCTTTCCATCTAGATTACTCATCTTTCACACAATAAGTTTCTGAAAATATCCATGTTAATATTTCCCTTTCTATGCTCTAAACATATGTCACTGATGCCGGCAATGTTTCCTGGTGTTATTCACTTTCCTCTCTTTAGTTGTTGGGATACATCAGAAGGTTTACTAAACTTATTTCAAACACCTGTGCAGGTTTTCTTTTTTTTCTTCTTCTTCTTCTTTTTTCAGCTTTACTCACAATTGACAGGAAATCAGAGTGTCTGGTGATTCAGATAAATTCTTATGCTCACAGCTGCTAAGAGTCTTCCGGAAACTCACATATGGTGACAGTGTTTTCTTCTTCCAATAATTTTTTTTTCCACTAAATAATTGGACTCTACAACTAGGCTGGGAAACCTGAGAGATTGTACCCGGAGGCTCCAGTAAATATAGATGTGTGGTGCTTTATATAGCCAGCCATAAAGCCTTAGGAAGTATCTACTTGTATGAGGCCTGCCATTATTATTTTTAAATTTTATGTATTTTTTTATTTTCTAAACTTTTTTTTTAACATTTGACTTTTCTCACCCATTTCTCTCACCACTAGCCCTGCCTCCAACAGCCACCAATCTGTTTTTAATTTTTTAAAATAGTATAATGTGAACCCTTTAAAAACAATTATAGTTCTAACTTACAGGATACTGAGACATTTAAAAGGGAGCAAATCATCCTTCTTAGTCTCCGAACGAACTCTTTGCTGCTGCTTTTCTGTTCCCCGTTTCTGTTCCCGGTGACTCTATGCAACACTTTGTCCCAATGTTCCCTAATGAGGAAAATTCAAGCTTTGGAGACAGATTCTGGTTTAAATCCTGATTCTCCCAGTAGCTGTGTGCCCTTAGGCAAATTTTTAACCTCTGAGGTTGAGTTTATTCTTCTGTAAAATGGGGGCAGTCAGACTTTTCCTTTTGGAGTATTTTAAAAACAGGGCCTGTCAGGTGCTCACCAGAGTGCTGACCCTCCCAGGCAATTTGTTAAATTCCCACTCCCTCCTCCTGTCCGTCCCCCGCTGCCGGCTCCCTTTGCTACAGCACTCATTCGGGATGTATTTTCCTGCGGACTCTGTATGGAGCACTAACTTCCCAACTCCCCCTTCTCCAATCCATTCCACACCCTTCCACTACTCAAAAAGTTCCCCGAAACCCAGATTTTCATCAGTTTCCTGACAGATCAAATCCTTTACATATTTCCTACCATTGACAGAGAAAGTTAAGTTAAACATCCCCAAACCCAACTGAATGTCCTCCTGGAGCAGACAGGCGGGGCCAGAATCAAAGGCAGGGGAGCCAGGGTCCCCTCTCTCCCCCTGGGGGCTCCTTCCCCTGCCTGAGTTTGCGCCCTGTCTTAGAGGAGATGAGCTTCCAGCGGGTGCAGCTGCCCTTCCAGTTGCTGTGGGGACCCCTGGCTCCCAGAGCCAGCGCTGGGGCAGGGGAGAGGTGCAGGCGCTTCACCAGGGCTGCAGACAGGTGCCCCTTGGGGCTGTGCCCTGGACTCGGAGACCATGCCCGGAAGGCATGTGAACAAAGGAGGTGAAGAAAATCAAATAATGATGTGCAAGCCACCAAGTGTCTTCCCCTTTTCCTCTTCGGGCGAAGGTGAAAGAGAAAGAGAGAGAGTGCCCAAGCAGGTGCCTGAAAGACATCGAAGATCTAAACTTGAGAGCACTATAGCCAGACTAAACAGCAAGTCGGACATTTCCGGGAGAAGGTGTTGATCTGTGTTATCATTTATTTTAGATGCCATATTGAGGCCTTTGGGACCCAGGACTGGGGAGGCCAACCGTGACTTGTTCCCTAACGTTAAGATGTGGTAAATTTCCAACAAGTTACCATATCACAGTTTGTTCAAAGGGGTCTGAGTGCGTGCCCAGTTGGGTGATTTAGTTCGGACTGTCCCCGCCTTTGTGCAGGCTGGCGATGAGTGACAGCCCTGGTGGGCATTAACTGCCTTGGTCAGCGGGTCAGCAAACCTTTCAAGGAAAACACGCCACACTGCCACACCCCTGCGATGCCGTGGCTTGGTGAGCAGGGCAGGTGGGGCAGCCCTCTGAGGACAAAGACAGCAGGTAAAGCCCCGGTAATGAGGAGGCGCTGGTTCCTCCCACCCTGAGAGAACTTCTGTGCGGGCCGCTTGTGGTGGGGATCCCTCTGAGCAATTAGAAGGAGACGGGTTCAGGGATGCTGTCTCGGAGGAAAGGTTGGACAGAGTCCACTGTGAGTAAATTAAGTGACTAAATCAATGTTAACCTTGTTTCAGGGATTCGTTCAAACTAGGGCGACCACAAGTCTCATTGCAATGCCTGTTGCCCACTACAATTATTTATAGTGCCCTCTTTCATTCTCAAAGGGGATCTGGCGTGGCAATAAATCACATGGCTACTCTGACTGTCACAACAGAGAAGGAATGGGAGATTGAGGTAAAGAGGAGGGGGAGAAGGACGCCTGGGGAGGTATGAGCTCTCCACAGAACAGCTTTGTTTGTGAACAAGCCTGTGGACTAGTCTGGCATTAGACAGGGACACATCAGCTTTGTGACTTTGGGCAAGTGAATTGGTCTCTTTGAGGTCGCTTTATTTACCTGCAAAATGGGGAGCAATTTTTGCAATAAGGAATATTTTAATTAAAGTGTGCACGTTGTTTTCCGAGACGGAATGCTATTGCACACCTGATAGACTACAGTATAGTGTAAGCATAACTTTTATGTGCACTGGGAACCAAAAAATGTGTGTGACCCACCTTCTTGTGATATTTGCTTTCGTGTGGTGGTCTGGAGCTGAACCCGAGTATCTCCAAGGGTGGCCTGTACTCACCTCACGTGGTGGTGGACGTTTGGTGTTTTTGTCTTGGCACACGTTGTCCATTGTAGCTTTTACATTAATTATCTCCCCAGGTCAAACCAGGAGAGGGAAATGAGCTGATTTAGCTCTCTCTGGTAGCATGAAGGGAAGCACGTGAAGGTGGATGACAAGGTTCCTGCAAGGTTCCTATTCTTGTTGTTGTTAATCACCTGAGGATATTTTTTCCATTGATTTTTAGAAAGAGTGGAAGAGATGGAGAGGAAGAGGGAGAGAGAAATATTGATGTGAGAGAGACACATTGATTGGTTGCCTCCCACCAGGGCCGGGATCAAACCTGCAACCCAGGTACCTGCCCCTGACCGGGAATTGAACCCGTGACCCTTTGGTGCATGCGCTGACGCTCTACCACGGAGCCACGCCAGCCAGGAGATGACAAGAATCTTTCCTCTGTTCCTCTGGTTAAACTAGTTCCACAAGGTAAATGCACTGCAGCCTCCTCCTATAGCATAGGAAGGATGTGACTATCTCACATTTCTTGGGTCCCAAGAAAAGAACCCAAGTTCTGCATTCTGTTTAAATTAGCATAGTCTTAAGAAAGGCTAGACGTAAAAATGTTATCAACCTACCAAAGCAGAAGGGGGAAGTACCATTGTTACAAATTTCTCAGAAGTACCAGCATCAGTCCTCCCAACTTGACACACGAGAAATCAAAATGGAATCGCTCGTGTGAGAACACAAGTGCTGAGCAGTCTCTGAGCTGTTGTCACGGGGATCCCACAACCTACAGATCAGCGGCCGGGGCTGTAGCAGGTTGGCGTGGCTTTTGTTACTGCAGTATCTGGGCTGCTTGCGGATCTGAGCGGCTGCGGTAGCACCAGCAGTGACAGCACCTCTTTTAAAATGTGAATGGCAGTCAGGTGTGCGGTGGACTTTTCTAGACGTGCAGGCAGATGCAGCCTGCTGTCTTGATAGCGCTCTCATATAGGTTCATACCTGTCAGCAGGTGTCCTTCAAACTCTGAAGCTTCATGGGGCTCTCTCTGGGGTCATAGTCCCAGGGCTGAACTTAACACTGAAGGAAGTTGACTTAGGACCTTGTTGGCCACTGGCATCACCTCTGGAGATAAAGGAAAAGAGAGCTTAGTTTTGATTTTGTTTGTCCCTAAAGGCTGTGTGCAGACAAGAGCAGGGCTGTGAGAATGTTTGCGAGAGGGAGGAAAAGGGGAAAAACACATCTTAGTGCCACGTGTCTCAGATGACATACTTGCTTCTCTTCCTGAGAGCCAGTACTGAAGTCCTAGAAGCCTTGACAGCTCACTTGAGTGTCTTCATTTTCTGCCGTTTTCCCAATAATCTTATAAAACCACCGTGGAGACGTTCGAGTGCTGCCTGCTGAGGCGGGCTGTCCGTGTGGGTGCCCATCCGGCTCTGCCCTTGGTCTCTGTGAGCGAGTCTGACACTCTAAAACACTGTGACAGTGTCCTGACTTTATTAAAGTGAGATTGAAATTCATTTGATTTGTAGACAAACCACTGGTGTCTTATTTATTTTTTTAATATATTTTATTGATTTTTTTACAGAGAGGAAGGGAGAGGGATAGAGAGTTAGAAACACCGATGAGAGAGAAACATTGATCAGCTGCCTCCTGCACACCCCCTACTAGGAATGTGCCCGCAACCAATGTACATGCCCTTGACCGGAATCGAACCTGGGACCCTTCAGTCCACAGGCTGACGCTCTATCCACTGAGCCAAACCGGTTAGGGCAGCAAACCACTGGTGTTTTTAAACACAGAATTGCAAGTCATGGTGGCAGGGACAGGTGTGTGTCTCAGCGCTCACGGGGCCAGGTGCTCCCTCCAGTGAGGAAATGAACTCCCTTATCTTCTAAGACAGTGGAGTGCAACAAGATAGTAAGCGCACCGGTTTCATATATTGATTTAAAAAGATTTCCTGTTTCCCCAAAAATTTCAGGTGAAGGATAAGTCCGCACTCATGTCACTCAATTTTTTTCAATGTAACCTAAACCTGTTAATATCTATATTCAGCAAAGCTGCCATGGTTGCCTGGCAACGAGGCTTAGTGGGCTATTGAGGCACCAAAGCAAGAAATCAGATGCAGCTAACAAAACCTTGATTTATGCTGCCACTGGACAGAAAACTCATTCTCCCTGTGTTCTGTATGGATTTTCCTTTCCAAAGCATAAGTAAATCTTTCAAAACATTAGCTCAATGCTATTAGGACTTTAAAAATGATGGTATATTAGGTGACATTTCAAAGCAGTTGAATAAGTATGAAGGAGGAATGTCTCTATCTCTCCCTTAATGAAAGCAAGGGTAGTTCTTTTCCTCAGAGGCCATCTTGCACTTTTCACTCTCATTTTTTTTTCTCTGAAGAAAGATGTATGCATTATTCATGGGATAAAATAGCATGGAAGTTGAAGTGTCAAAATTGGGAAATAGGGTTTTGGATTAATTACTTCCAAACATGTACTTTTGTATCTTATGCATGGGAGTAAAAGGAAGAATGAATTAAAATGACTTTTTAAAAATTGATTTTCGGGAGAGAGAGAAAAAAATGTCAATTTGTTGTTCCACTTATTGATGCATTCATTATGCCCAGACCCGGGATCGAACCTTGGCATATTGGATGGATACTAACTAACTGAGCTACCTGGACAGGGCCTAAAATGACTTTTCTTATGTAGATTCTTTTTCTTTTCTTATATTCTTCCCCATGGAAACTTTATCACCTCTAAAGTTAATAAAAAGGAATGCCTTTGGATGAAAGAAAATCAGTGTTTTCTACTTCATGGACAATATATACAGTGTTACTGGAACATGATTTGGGATTTAAAAAGCTTACAGTATCTGTTGTTTTATTATCTTACTTTTTTCCTAGTTCAGATTTATTATGTAAGTCCAGTATTCTGAGGAAAAGTAAACTAAAGGACTCTGAATCAAATCCTTTTTGAAATAAGACTGGGGAGGAATATAAGATAAAGCAAATAACCAGGACTATTGAAGTGAAAATGAAGATAAGTCTTCAAGAATGAGAATAAAAGATTGATAGAACTAACTTCGTAATATCTGTAGTAACTGGCAGAATCCTCAAAATCTGCAGGGAATATAACTTTTGGTTCCTACATGATGGAGGAAGCCAGTCTTTCATTATTACTTTGCTGTCAGTCATTTATATCTATTTGACGTTCTTTCTTTTATCTTTATTCCAAATTGGTATGAATTACTGTTTTTTGAGCAAACTAGGAGTTCAGATTTTATGTAAAATCTCCTCTTATTTGTAAGTGTTGTAAAATCTCCTCTTATTTGTAAAAACTAACAATGCCAACCTGTTAAAGTTGAAACAAAACGTGCCTGGAAGCCAGAATATGCTCATGGTTGTCGTTTGTAACTCTTCATGAGGAGGAGAGAGAAGAGGGTTGCTGGAGGAATCCTAAGGAATCTCACCTGTGAAGGGGCTGCAAATGAAAGCGATGAGCTATCAGGGAGGCACAGGAAACTGGACCCTGCAGGTCACCATGGTGACAGAGCGGGGAGGAGATGTCAGGAGGAAGAGGAGTGGCATCCACTGGGTTGAAAGTGCTTTCAGGTATTTGTGATCTGAGAAGAGAAATTTCAAGTGGTTGGTGAAGTCAAGCACAAATGCAATGAATGATAGGGAGTGTGTAAATGATAAAAGTGGAAACAAGCAAAATACAGCCTACATTTCCCAGGAGGAAGTAGGCCGTAGTCACTTGAGGGGAAGTTGAGGGAAGATACAGAACAAATTTCTGGAGAAGTGGGAGAAGATGGGACCAAATGCAGAGGTCAGGGTTAACCTTAGTGAGAATTAAGAATTCTTTAAATGGAAGCAGAACACATAAATTAATATGTGAAGTTTTAGTGTGTGGTTAATGACATGAATTTCGAGTAAATTCCATGTTGCTTGGCATGTTTTGTTTGGAGTAGAGGTGAGGTCCTTGGAAAATGAGGAGGTCAAGGTGAGACAGAAGGAAGAATGGAAAAGAAAAATCTATAATGAAATAATTATAAGCATATGGAGAGTCATGGTGAATTTGGATAAAGTCTTTTATTGACATTCTCCAGGAATTTGCAGGAACCTGGGAGAAAATGACTGAAATTATCTTTAATCAGTAGGAACTAAAGATAGTTAAGGAAAGGGCTTCTGGGTTGTTAGTTTGTACTGCCGAAATGTTGGACCTTGGGTCAGGTGGAAAAGATATTTCAGAGATGTTAACTCAAGGTCATGGGAAAGGCTAAGTGTATGTTTATTATAAGAGAGGAGCAGACAAGGTAAAAATAAAAAAGTCATGATCAGAGGAAAGTTTCAGAGTCTGCAGGCCCTTAGTAAAAACAACTTGGGATAAAGGCAAGCAGAGGTAAGAGGTATGTATGTGTGGGTTCCTGGTGAGCAAGTGAGAGTCATTCAGGTAGAGGAGAGCCAGGGACCTAAGGGCAGGGACAGAATTTTGCATGTGACACCCTGGATGACAGCAGAGAACATCGTAGAGAGGAAAACCAGGCCAGGTGAAACTGTTCGAAAAACATTGGGAATACTTCCAAAGTTGGTAAATGGACACTATTCTTTTACTCTGTGTCACTTATAATTTATAATTATAAAACCAAACTAAATGTTTGCTCTTGATACCTTTCTTCCCTACAAAATTGAAGAGAAAGACTGCATTTTATTGATTTTGTTCACCACTGAATACCCAGTTCCAGCATAGTGATGGCTCATAGTAACCATGATTCATAAGTATGTGTTACATGAATAAAAAGACAGCAACAGAGGGGGGAAGGGATGCATGTAATATGATTGCATGGACTTCAAAAAAAGATGTGGGTCACTGACTGAAATGAGTGGAAAATGTTTTGGAAGTGACAGTAAGGAACTTATCTCTTGATAAAAATATAAAAGATAAAAATTTCCAGCTCAAATGTAATGAAAGACATATAATTTATTTAAACATTTGCTAGTCTGCAGGAGACAAAGAAGGTGATTTAATTTTTTGGTCAGAAGCATGTGTATAGTTCACTGCTTTAGTCACATAAAGCAAAAAATATTGTTTTAAGTCCAAATATTTCAAAATTGTATATTTGTATGTTTCTTAAAAGATCATTTTAAAATGGCAAATGTATTTTAAAATTTGTAACTCTCTGAAAGCAGGACCATGATTTCTGGGGTTCCCATTCAGTTTTTCACAAGCTCACTTTGAAAAGTTTGTGCAATCTGGCTGTTGGGGTCAGAATGCACAGTGAGCTGGATTTGCACCTGCCTGGCAAAACAGCCCTGAAGGTGCCCGGCATGGGAGCCAGCTAAGTCTCAGAAGGCATAAGGTGCGCTTGACACCTTTGGCTTTTGGCAAAATGACTCAAGGGTATGACTTGACAACTTTTTTGGGTGAACAAGTTGTCCCTTTTCTTTAAAATGTCATCAAGAAAAAAACGTGTATTTGCTGATGTCAGCCAGAAAATGAAGCACTTTAAAAAATGTAATTTTCAAATAGAGTAATATTTGAATATGAATTTACCCTGGTTCTTGTCTTAGTTTGGAAGCATTGCAGAATTACCGTTTTTTTTTAAAAAAAAAAAAAGTTCATGCCCCTTAAATGATAGAATTGTACTTTTGCCCTCTTTGTTACCACCTTTTTTCACTAAAAGTAACATTTCCATTATTGAAACAAAAGTAAAACTGTTGTCAGACATGTTCTCCAAATTTTAAAATATAAGATGGTATTTTCTGGACTAAATCTGTTATCTTATTTTTGTACTAGAAGCCCGGTGCACGAAATTCGTGCACGGCAGGGGGTTGTCCCTCAGCCCAGCCTGTACCCTCTCCAATCTGGGACTCCTGGAGGGATGTCCGACTGCCCGTTTAGGCCCGATCCTGGTGGGATCGGGCCTAAATGGGCAGTCGGACATCCCTCTCACAATCCAGGACTGCTGGCTCCCAACTGCTTGCCTGCCTGCCTTCCTGATTGCCCCTAACTACTTCTGCCTGCCAGCCTGATCACCCCCTAACCACTCTGCTGCCAGCCTGGTTGATGCTTAACTGCTCCCCTGCCAGCCTGTTTGCCCCCAACTTCCCTCCTCTGCCAGCCTGGTCACCCCTAACTGCCCTCTCCTGCAGGGTTGATCACCTCCAACTGCCCTCCGTTGCAAGCCTGGTCCCTCGCAACTGCCCTGCCTTGCAGGCCGGGTGCCTCCCAACTGCCCTCTCCTGCTGGCCATCTTGTGGTGGCCATCTTGTGTCCACATGGGGGCAGGATCTTTGACCACATGGGGGCAGCTATATTGTGTGTTGCAGTGATGATCAATCTGTATATTATTCTTTTATTAGATAGGATAGAGGCCTGGTGCACGGGTGGGGGCCAGCTGGTTTGCCCTGAAGGGTGTCCCGGATCAGGGTGGGGGTTCCCTTGGGGTGTGGGGTGGCCTGAGTGAGGGGCCTGTGGTGGTTTTCAGGCTGGCCATGCCCCCTGGCAACCCAAAGGGAGGCCCTGGTATCTGGAATTTATTTTCCTTCTACAATTGAAACTTTGTAGCCTGGAGCAGAGCCAAGCCTGGGGCTCCGGCAGCCATTTCTGTGGCAGTTAATTCACCTTCTACAATTGAAACTTTGTTGCCTTAAGCGGGTGGGCCTGGCCAGGGTGTGCGGAAAGCTTTGCTTCCCCTGTTGCCGCCGGCAACCCTGGCCTGCTCTCTCAATCTCCATTCTGCCGCCATTTGTTTGAATTTGTTTACCTTCTATAATTGAAACTTTGTAGCTTGAGTGGAGGCTTAGGCCTGCAACGGCTATGGAAAGCTTGGCTTCCTCTGTTACCTGGGAAACCTTGCTCTCTGTGGCTGTAGCCATCTTGGATTGGGGTTAATTTGCATACTCACCCTGATTGGCTGGTGGGTGTGGCTTGGCTGATGGGCGTGGCTTATGTAGCGGAGTGATGGTTAATTTGCATATTACCATTTTATAGAGAGGACTAGTAGCCCGTTTGCACGAAAATTCGTGCAATAGACCTTCATTCACCTGGCTGCCTGCACCAGTTTTCTGCCGGCACCAGGGACCCAGGCCTTGGCTGTGGCCACCGCCTTCTGCCTTTTTCAGGGTCGGGGCTTGGCCCCGGGCGGTGGCCTTGGGCTCCGCGGCACCCAACATCCTTGCTAAGGATCGCAGGAGCCGACCCCCAGTGGTTTCCTGTGATCCATGCAGGCTGCCCACTGGTGCCCAAGGCCGGGAAAGCCTCCGCCCCAGGCTTTCCTGGCCTTGGGCTCCCGCACCCAGCGTCCCTGCTACCGATCACAGGAGCCGACCCCCAGTGATTTCCTGCGATCGTGCATGCTCCCTGCTGGTGCCCAAGGCCCGGAAAGCCTCGGCCCCTGGGACCCCCGGGAGCGGCGGGAGGGGCCGGCCACGCCCCCCCAAGTGGCCGATCGACCCCCGGACCCCCAGGAGGGGCGGGAGGGGCCCGGCCACTGGGCACCGCCATCTTGATCTTCTCAACGGCGGATATGCCACCCGGAGTCCCGCCCCCAGCCTCCTGCCGGCCCAATCGTGGGCATAGCGGAGGTGCGGTCAATTTGCATGTTTCTCTATTATAAGGTAAGATTATATGTATAAAAGAGAGAAGTGGGTTTTGTAAAAAAATTTCTATACTAATAGAAGGGTAATATGCTAATTAGACTGGATAGATGGGACATCTTCTGGACGTCCTTCGGACAAAGCCATGGTAGCGGGAGCCGAGGCAGAGGTGGTTAGGGGTGATCAGGCAGGCAGGCAGAGGTGGTTAGGGGCGATCAAGCAGGCAGGCAGAGGCAGTTAGGGATGATCAGGCAGGCTAGGGAGCAGTTAGGGGCGACCAGGCAGGCGGCAGAGTGGTTAGGGGCGATCAGGCAGGCAGGCAGGTGAGCATTTAGGAGCCAGCAGTCCCAAGGATTGGGCCTAAACTGGCAGTTGGACATCCCCCAAGGGGTCCCGGATTGGAGACGGTGCAGGCCAGGCTGAGGGACCGTCCTTCCCCCCCGATGCCAAATTTCATGCACCAGGCCTCTAGTATATATATATTTTACAAAAAGAGGAAAAATAGAGGATTTTTAAGAAACAGAGAGGAAGACAAAGTCAAACATCTCCAGCAGTTACATGAACACTAGGATGCCAGGAATTTTTATACTGAAGGTAGAACTTGAACAGGAGGTAGGAGTTTCCATAGAATGCAGAGATAAGACCTTCTGGGTCACAGCCATGTGGTGCTGACATCAGCCATCCTGTTTATCCCTGGACCTTGAATACAGTAGACTCTTAAGAAGACAGTGATTTTATTTAATCCATGAATTTCTATTTGTTTCACGATGGATGTCCTGTTACATAGTCCACTGAGATGAGGCAGGCAGGTATGTTTTTAAACATGCATATAATAAGTGGATTATTGATTAGACAATTACAGTGGTGATAGAAAAGCAATCTAAAATTTAACATTAAATTTTCCAGTTTGAAATAGATACAACATAAAGATATCTCTGAGACCATTTGTTATATGAAGAAATGATATCAGAATACCTATTTTATTCATCTGACTGATAACTATGGAGTACCTGCCATGTGTACTGGAGAATCAGTGACCAAGTCCTGGCTCTCAAGCAGTTTACAGTGCGACCAGCTCTAAGCATATTTGTAGAAACTAAGGGATATCTCTGATATTTGTTTTATTTACAAAGAGATTATTATCAACTTTCAGTAGTACAATTTTTTAAGTTGTATTTTCAGATATCTATTTTAAAGCTGCCTTTGAAATTCTAGAATTCGCTGGTTAAGGTTGGATTTTGTAACATTTTTTTATCCTCTCTAAAATTAAATCTATTTTGATGGTAACAATTGGGTTTACTCAATTTCTAAGCCAAGAAAAGCATGTAATAGAATAAAAATATTCTTAACCTTTAGGGTAGATATATAAAATATGCAGGTTATTTATCCAACAATTCTTTTCTGGAAGTTTTTCTCTCAACTTATTCTGTCCCTTCTATATATATTAATTTCTTACAGATTTTGTTATTCTGACCACAATGCATGCATGTGGTGGGGCATGGGGGGAGGGAGGTCCAAGTAGAAGAAAAAGATATGCAAAAAAACTCCCTCCCTTCCTCCCTCAATTTTACTCCCCAGGGAAAGCCACTGTTAAGAGAGTTTATAACTTGTATTTCATATAGTGATTACTACTATATATTTAAATATTAGTTTATCTCTCATTTAGTAACTCATTAAATTAACTTTAGACCCTTTGAAAGAAGAATTTGAAACAAACCTCCCACTTCTTAGAGCTATATTCTGTTTTGAAACTGGAATTAAGTTTTCAACTTTATTCTATAGTATGGTTTTTAAAATTGGAAACTAATAAATAGCATTTATAGTCTCGTGATTATAAAAATTTCATTTACATATTGGATCCATGGAGAAGCATATAACTCCAATGTCATAAAAAGTTGCCACTCAGATGTGACTCTTTCATATCTCCCAGCCAGTGGATTTTTTTTTATTTTCTTTAAAGTTTCTTGTACTTCATCCCAGTTCTGTTCACCTGATAATGTGATGGATAGTCCATGAAGTTCTTGTTCTTGGTTTATTTTTTGTTTTGCTGAAAACCGTTTAGTAATTAGAAAAAAAAATCTGTTTATAATACACACTCAAAAATTTCTTTCTTTACACTTAGCAACTTATCTTGATATGGAATTATTGTTTCAGAATATATTTTTTCCTCAGAATTTGTTTTTATTGTTTTTCTTCAATCATGCAGGATTGCTAGTAAAAAAACTATTATCAATCTGATTCTTCTATTTGGAGATTTTCATATTCTTTTATTCTAGGACCTTTTCATATTTTCTCTTAATCTGTGAATTTCAAATTTTCTTCAGGACAAGTCTAGGTATGAGTATTTCTCTCAATCATCCTGTTAAGCATTGGGTAGAACTTTCAATCTAAATACATCTATGTTTCTTACATGTTCTTCATTCTTTTTAAAGATAATGTTGAAACAGTAGGAGCTATCCATATTTCTTAACTTCTTTCATATTTTTCATAATTTTCCCTTGGCTTTACATACCTCCACTTTGGTCTTCAAAATACATCCCTTTTATTAATTATCCTGACCATTGGATTTTTTTTTTATGCTGGCAAGTATATTTTCATTTCCAAGAACTTGCCCATGGCCTCATTGTTACTTGTTCATAGCTTCTTTTATTTTAAATTTTTTTAAATATATTTTATTGATTTTTTACAGAGAGGAAGAGAGAGGGATAGAGAGTCAGAAACATCGATGAGAGAGAAACATCGATCAGGTGCCTCCTGCACACCCCCCACTGGGGATGTGCCCGCAACCCAGGCACATGTCCTTGACCGGAATCGAACCCAGGACCCCTGAGTCCGCAGGCCGACGCTCTATCCACTGAGCCAAACCAGTTTCGGCTGTTCATAGCTTCTTGTTTTTGTTTTATAAATGCAATATCTCTTGACTCTCTGACATTAGTAATTTCTATTTTTTGTTTGTTTAAATTTGGTCATGTTCCTTTATTTCTGTGTCCTCAAGGGTCATTTTAAAAAATATTTTTTTTTATTGATTTCAGAGAGGAAGGGAGAGGGAGAGAGGGATAGAAATTTCAATGATGAGAGAGAATCACTGATCAGCTGCCTCCTGCATGCCCCACACTGGGGATTGAGCCTGAAACCCAGGCATGTGTTCTGACCGGGAATCGAACCATGACCTCCTGGCTCAGAGGTCGATGCTCAACCACTGAGCCATGCGGGCCAGGCAAGTGTCATTTTTAAAATGTGTTTATTTTCGATTTATCTCTTTTAGACTGTTCATTTTATTTTCAAATGTCTGGTTGTCCTTATTCTTCATATTTGTGAATGATTGCCTACATTGGTTCATATAGGCAAGCGGCACGGGGTCCCTCTGTACTTTTTTAGTTTGTTTCCCCAGTAGGCCCATCATGTGTGGACGGAAGGGCGAGCTGTGGTTCTGTGAAGGCGAGGAGCACTGTGGCAGTCAGACGTCCTAGAGGATGTGCAGTCAGGGAACCGCCAGGCAGGGAACCCCAGTCTCCTTAGTCAGAGTGAGGAAGCTTATACTCCTGGGGGTGGAGCACTTTAGTTCACTGCTGAGAAAACCTACCTGTCCTCCCCCCAGAACAGTTCGTTCTGTGTTTTGAGGGTGTCAGTACTTACCTTAAACTGCTTTGTTCCTTCTTCAGTCCCAGCATCTTTTAAAATGCATTATATACATAAAATGCATTTATATATATAATGGTAAAATTTAAGGTTTTCTGACTATTCAATGTAGTACATAAATTTAAGTCTAGCCCGGCCAGTTTGTCTCAGTGGTTGAGCGTCGACCCATCTACCAAGAGGTTGCCAGTTTGATTTCCAGTCAGGGCACATGCCCGGGTTGTGGGCTCGATCCCCAATGTGGGGTGTGCAGAAGGCGGCCAATCAATGTTCTCTCTCTCCTCGATGTTTCTTTCTCTCCCTTTCCCTTCCTCTCTCTCTCAAAATCAATAATAAAATAAAATAAAATCCTAAGTCTAAACCAATAACTCAGTTATATATTTGAAATTGGAATTAAAAGACGGATATAAATTCTCTTAAACGTTAAAAATACAAAATATATGAACTATGCAAGACTCCTTTATATTAAAATATTAATTATTTTTTTAGTCATTGAAATGTTGCTGCTTTTTAATTCTAAATTTTCCCAGGCTTACCCACCAAGGAAATAATTCAGCCAATTAAAATTATATAATGACCAGAAATACTGACCCAGATTCTGAATGAATGCTTGTCAATGAATATAATGAAACATGCTCAGATCTCTTAAAGGCACTTCATCAATGTCTTTTTTAAACATATGTGATAAGGGTATGAGTTGAGGCAAGGAAGAAATCTTATAAAATAGGTCATCCAAATCCCTCATCTGCTTCTTGGTCTAGCTCCTGTGTGCACTGGATTGGATTTTGCCTTTCTTTAGCTTCTAACATTTGTGTATGCCTTTTTCATCTAACTGTAAATACCTTGGATAAATCCAGCCTCCTTCTCATGTGTTTTCTAACAGTTAGGAGTAAATGCTGCTTAGAGGATGTTCAAATGGTATCCAATTGAGTTCTAGAAAGCTCTCATAACATTGATTTTATTGTCACAATGTTCAAGGTCACAGTACTGACAATTACTGAGAGACTGAGCAAGTGACTGCTGACCTCTAGAGGATACTTGATGCAATAAATGATAATTTTTTAAAACTAATAAGGACACTGACTTTAGATGGTTGTAAGGAATTTGAATTGGGATAATGCAAGTAAAGGGCAAAACCTAGTGCCTAGCACTTAGGACTCAGTGACTATTATCATGTCTTATGGCTGCACTAGGTAAAGCACTGTCAATAACAAATATTCCTATTTAGATGAGAGAAACTTTCAGGCATATATTTAAATGATTGATATTGCATATCTCCCTGTCTTCCCTTTGTTTTGAGCAATATTCCATTAACTTAGTATTACAATAATAATTTAGCTTCATAGCAGAATTTCTGAACCTTAGCACGATTGATGACTATCCTTAGGTTGGATAGTTCTTTCTTGTGGGGCTGTCCTGTGCATTATAGGAGGTTGAGCAGCATCCCTGGCCCCTACCCACTAGATATCAGTAAGCCACCCCTCTCTGGAGGTCTCTAGAGCTTTCCAAATGTTTTCTGGGAGGCCAGAATCACCCGTGGTTGGAAACTACTGTTTTATATTGACACCAATTTGTGTATATTTTTAAAAATTATTTTCCTCTGCTTCTCTGAACTCAGTTCCTGCCTAGGGAGCTTTCTATCTTTTGCCCTAAAAGCAGTATAGAATATGTGATCACTTCCCTTTTTCCTCAAGCTCAATGTTTCAAGTGAAAATGTAATTAAGATTAAATACCAAGTTTTATTTACATTAATAATCAACCTATGGGGGGGGGAGTATTTCCCATAACCCATCAGATAGCGCTTCTTGTGAACCTGATTTTTGCTTCTTACGTTTGTTGCTGGTTAAGAGAATTGCAGATGTGTTCCACTGAGGAAAGTGGTATGTTCCCACGGTCGGGCACAACATTGTAGTCTTCCAGTTAATCATTTTCAAAGAGCTGTTTCTATTTGTGGTTACTATAAAAATAATGGCTTGCAGGTCATCTATTTATGATAAAGTTAATTCCTCTCTCCTGAAATACTGTAGGCTTTTGATGAAAGGAGTCTATTTACTAGAGGCTCTGGACAATCAATAAATATTTTAACTTGAAGTGTAAAACACAAAGTGATTACATGATAACCTCAGAGGGTTATTAGCTTCTTATAATCAGTAAATATTAAATATTGAGAGAATGGATGGTTGAACATAAGGATACATTGGATTTTATCACAAGAAAACTCTATATTTATAATTATCACACTACAATCCCAATGGCATAATTAATAGCTTTCTAGAAGAGAGAGTTGTTTTAAAACCATTATGTACCACTATTAAGAGTTGGGATTTAAGAGAAAGAAAGCACTATTTAATTGATCAATCTATTAAAAAATAATTCTAAGGAATATTCTATTTTTAATGAACTTAAATGTTAAATTGGATGAAAAGACTGCAAAGATGCTCAACTATGTTATTCAGTAAATTGTTATATCAGTAAAATCAAGGTTTCTTTTCCTGTTTTTCTACCTTGTTCAAGTCTGAAAAATAACTTGCATTGAAGTGAAAACATATTTAGATTATTGAAATTCCACAATTCATCTTTCCATCATGGAAAAGAAAATGTTAGCGTCTCTAAACATTCATCCAAAATAACGAAACCAATCTATTACCATTGCCCTAAGTTACCTCTTAAGTACTGTTACCATAGAATAAAAATTCTCACTACACACAAACCCTAAACAACTTGCTACAACAAACAAACAAAAAATTACTATACAATGATAAGCTTCCTAAGTCCCAATGGAAAATATAGATGTTTAAACAGTAGCAATTGTAGTGCAACAGAAGAATTTGACTTCATCCTAGAAACTTCTTACAATTTGAACCAAGAGATTAAAAACCACACAGTAAAACCTTATTAACTCCAAACAAATCATAGTAAAGACAATTGAAATTTTAGTGATTTTTTTTCTTTTGTTTTGTATTTTAAGAACTCTTGCCCTTGGAAATTTACATTCTAACTCTAGCCTAACAAGTTACATAAAGACATGCATAGCCTTGGCCTATTTTGCTCAGTGGTTAAAGCATCAGCCCATAGGGTCATGGGTCCAATTCCCAGTCAAGGGCACATACCTTGTTGCGGGTCCCCCAGCCCAGGTGGGGATGCATGCAGGAGGCAACGAATCGATGTTTCTTTCTCTCTCTCTCTCTCTCTCTCTCCCTCCCTCCCCCTCCATCCCCCATCTTCTCCATCCCTCCCACTCTTTCTAAAAATCAATGGAAAAAATATCCTCAGGTGAAGATTAAAAACAACAACAACCCACATAAAGACATGCATAAAGTAATTTCTAATTCATAGGCTGGAACAGTGGTGTGTTGGTAAATGTTTAATATGGAGCTATCTAAAACAAAACAAAAACCCTTCTGATTTGTAGTATTTGCCAGTTTCCATGGTGAAAATACTCCCACCATGGCCAGTTCCAAGCTACAGTGTGCCCTTACTGAGTTGGAGCTGGAAAGAGACATCCATATACAGTATTTACATCACATAGGTACATTAGGACCTCAAGAGCATAGATAGTAGTAAAATAATTAGGAAGTTATGAGTTTTAAACACTTATTAACTTTGTTTTTAAGCATAATGTATTTAGTTGTAAGTTCCATAATTTAACTTTTGTAATGGCTGTATTTGACAATTGCCTCTCAAAATTCCTGAAATTTTAACAATTAGCCAGGCCAGCTCCAGGAGCACACTGCTAATATTTTGTATTTATATGTAAATTTTCTAAAAAGGTTAATATTTACTTGAAATATTTGCTTCCCAAGTCTTTTGAAGCAGTCTCCTTGCAATATTAGTGTACATGTGTTAACTCCTGCAGGGCTGGTGCCGAAAGCAGGAGCTGGCATATGCTAAGTTCTCAATAAATGGTGGGTAACTGGCTTCTCTTAAAAGGGGGAAGCAGGCCTGGCAGGCCAAAGGGAAGTTCACTTAGCCCCTGTTGATATTACCTCAAATTATCTCTGAATTAAAAATCCGTATCAAAGAACAGAAAAGGCCTGAACCTGCATAGGGATCCTATGAGAATAAATAAAAGGCTCTTCTCTTAGTTACCTAAGCTTTTCCTCACTAGGATTATGCCAAGTCCAAGGGGACTCTTGAGCCCAGGAGACCTTTCCAGTTTACTTCATACTTAGGTGTTACTTTTTATAATTCCTTCCAACAGAAGCCACATTTCTTAGGAGAAGGGGTTGGGGAACCTTTACACGGGCCATTGGAATATTTTTAACATCATTCGCGGGCCGTACGAAATTGTCAACTTAAAAATTAGCCTGCCATATGTGGTCAAACATTTCATTAACTCACCCCTAATGCCTTAGCAGGGCCAGACCAAATGATTTCATGGGCCTTATACGTTCCCCACCCCAGATTTATAGGAACAAATGCTCCTTTTTTTCTGCTGCTGCCTCCTAAAACTAGTTTGAATAGAAGGAAACAGGACTCTATCTCCCACGTGCTCTTAAACCCACAGCAATTTGCTCTTTGTTCCCCATCTGCACCTCAACCTACGGTTCTAAACCTATTCTCCAAAGACCGTTTCCTTGCTTAATCTAATGAGCTCTTTCCAGCCTTTATCCTACGAAATTTTATCCCTGATGTTTGACTCCACCAAACACTCATTCTTTCTTGAAAATGCCTTTTAATCATCCATTCGTTCAGCAAATACCAACTGAGTTCATCTCGGAGCCAGGCATTGGCTCTGGGGTTGGGAAATCAACCACAAATAAGACTGATGAGGTCTTTGTTATTTGAAGGTCCCATTTCAACTGAGAAATACATCAGACAAATAAAACAAATTGGCAAATTAAGAAGGGGGGTTGTTTTTGCAATAGTTTGAAGGCTTCTGTAAGGAGGTGAGATCTGAAAGAAAAGGAAAAGCCACTCACTGAATCTAAGGCATAGAGTGTTCTAGACAAGTGCAAAGATTCTGAGGAGGACTGAGCCTGGCGTGACTCTGGAACAGAAAGACCATTGTAGCTACAGAAGAAGGCCAGTGGTGGGAATGGCAGCACATGAGGTCAGACACGTAGGCAGGGGCTAGGCACATGTCCTGCTTCTACAGCTCTGCTCTGTAGGCTCCTCAAGGCACCGTCTATTAAGCATCACACCCTTCGGTCAGCCCTTGACCCTGCTCTTTAGACTCTTCCTCAATAACCTCTCAGTTCCTCTGTAAATTGGTCACTCAGCAGTTAGAATTAATTTCTTCTATTTGGTTCTCATATAAAACTCTGTTTGTTCTTTTATACCCAGTTGTTATGTACTTGCCAATTCTTCTATCAGTGTGGAAGCTTCTTGAGCATTGGGAGCTTGTCTTATTTATCTTCAGTGAAGACAAAAGCTTTCTTGTTTTTGTTTGTTTCATTTGGTTTGGTTTTTTGACAGGTAAGTACAAAATAAATATTTTTTGTTTGTTTGTTTAATTGAATAAGTGAGTATATAGTTACAGAATGCTGCCCTAGCAAAATAAGAAAACAAAGACTAGTGCTTCAAGCCAAGCATATAAAATTAAGTCCATACACAAAAAAGGACATGATGAAAGGCAGTAGAATGTAATGTTTGAAAGCACGAAGTCTGGATCTAGACTTCTGGTGATTACTAACTGTGACCTTGGACAAATTACTTACCCTCTCATGCCTTTGTTTTCTCATCTGGAAAATGCAGAAGTTGTAGGTCTCCCATAGGGTTATTTTTTTAGGTTGAATGAATTAATGCATGTGAAGCACTAGAAAGGAATAGTCAGAACTCCATAACTATTGGCTTTTCTTTATTTATTGATGGGCCGAAAAACTTGTAGTACACATTGCTAGTTGTTCACAAATGGAGTGTACTTGATTTTCACTTGTGTCAAAAGCAGTCCTTCTTTGATTTTTAGAAAATTTTGAAATGCCCCCAAAATTCATTTCATTACAAATAGAATAACCATAGCCAAGAAACTAAGGGTTTGACTAACTGAATTATGGCCTTACTTAATTTACTTGATTTGTGGTTAGAACTACCATTGATGGCACAGAAGGGGAACAGAAAGCTTATGATTTTCCTTTGAGGAGACCATTAGTAAACTCTTCACTGTACATACCACTAACTGCAGTATTCCAAAAGAGCAAGCCAGGAGGAAAAGGTGTCTCTTAGAAACAGAGGGAACTGGGAAAACAAGAATAGACACAGACAACAGGGGGGTGAGGGCATGAGTGGGGGGGGGCGGGGAATGGAGGAATAAGGACACATATGTAACACCTTAATCAATAAAGAAATTAAAAAAAAAAGAATAGTCCTTCATAGGCAAAGCTCTGATGCATGCGTGCAAGCTTTGGGGCATTTTCTCAGATGAGTGAGAGGTTGCTTTTGAGCCTCTACACACTCACAACAACCCCCACCCGACCCCAACATAATCAGTCACATGCACTGATTAGGTTAACTTGAAATATAAATATGATGATGTAACTAGACTTTTGGAAGTTGTCTTATCAAGGGTTCCAGCTCTCTGCACACGTTTGGGAATACCACAGTTCCCTGAGGATTTAATTAATTTCTCCCACAAACTACCAGGAGTATGGCAAATTAGTGGCTCAGAAAACAGTTGTGTTTTTTTGGTGTTTTAGTAGCCTCAGCAGTCCACATAAGTGACAGCCACAGGAGCCATGACCTCAGATGAGTGCTGGCTTGCTGAATGAAGCACCTTTTGCTCCCTGTCCCCTGTTTATAAATTAGGGGCTGTCAATAGTGAGAAACCTTTCTAGGATGCTAGAGTCCCTTCAGAGTATTAAGCTCTGATTTCCAAGAGAGCATAGATAATGGCAGGAATCATTAAAATACCCTGAATAACACCCAGAAAAAATGTGACTCATTTTTCATGGGTGAAAACTCATGGCTTATAATGAGCAGGCAGTGGGCAGTTATTTTCTTGTTAGTATTTGTTGATTATTAAGGTTCTTTGCTGGTCACCAGTTTTTGTCGTTTGCTTTATTTGTAAATATACTGTATGTAACAATTTTTTTGTCCTACACAACCATCTACCTTTCTATAATTTTACAAAATGACGTTGGATGAGATAGAATAAACATATTAGAAACAATGATTTGAGGACTCTAAATATATCTAACTACATGATTTTATCTTTAAAAAGTTGGAGTGGTAGTTTGTTAGTTATATTTATCTATGATTTCAAAAATGAATCAATGAATATGAAAGAAATAATGACTCTGTTTGTGAGCCTAGCACCTAAAGTAGATGACAGATTATCAAAACATGACAATAAAGGAATAAATTCATAAAATGTCTTATTTTTGCATTAGAGACCACAGCTGGCTAAGTCATTTTAAATTAATAGACTTTCTGGTTTTATATGCACGTAGTCACCAATTTATTAAATATAAAAGTTTTACTTTCTGCCTAAAACATGTAGGAATTTCTTTAAGATTTTAAAAAATATATATTAGAAACCAAACGCATATAAAAAAATTTTAACCAGAAAACACCACCTCATCTATACTTAACCAAATAACTACAAAGCAAACATCCATATTAACCACTGCCCAAAAAAATGCCTAAAAAGTACATTTCCCAACAGCCTCCAAATATCCATTTACCTCCTTATCCTTTATAATTATTACAAGCTCCCCCTGCCTAAAGGTAACCACTCTCCTAACTTTTATGGTAATACGCTTCTTGCTTTACTTTATGATTTTATCATTGTCATTTCTGTACATCTCTCTCAGCAGTGTAGAGTCATTTGCCTGTTTTTGCCTTTTAGTATAAATGAAACCTGTGTGTATATATGATTTGGGGGCTTGCTTTTTTCACTAGATATTGCATTTCTAAGTTGGTCTGTGATGTTTGTTTGCATAATATTTCATCATAGAACCTACATCATGATTTATGAGTTTACTATTGAAGAACATTTGGGCTGTTTCTAGTTTTCAAGCACTAATAGAATCATAGTACAATAATTAATGTTCCTTATTATAAACTTGAGTGACCAAGAAATGGTACACTTGGATTTCATGTATTTCTATGTAAGAATAGAATTAGAGATTATTTGCATTAGAATGCATATACAGTGTGATATTTTTGAGGACTTAAGGGAATGAGTTTTAATACCAGAAAATTACTTGGACTATCCTAATAAAAACACTGCATTGAACCAGGAAGCATAGGCTTGGAAGCTACATGTTGTTAATAGATTTTCCTATCTTTTATTTTTCTACTAGACGCCTAGTGCATGAAATTTTTCCAGGGGGGTGGGGAGGTGTCCCTCAGCCCGGCCTGCACCCTCTCCAATCTGGGATCCCTTGGGGGATGTCCGACTGCTGGTTTAGGCCCAATCCCTGTGGGCAGTCAGACATCCCTCTCACAATCCAGGACTGCTGACTCCTAACTGCTCGCCTACCTAACTGCTTCTCCCTGCCAGGCTGATCGCCTCCTAACCTCTCCCCTGCCAGCCTGATTGAGGCCTAACTGCTCCCCTGCTGGCCTGATTGCCCCCAACTGCCCTCCCCTGCCAGCCCAATCACCCCCAACTTTCCTCCCCTGCAGGCCTGATCACCCCCAACTGCCCTCCCCTGCCAGTCTGATGGGCCCCAAGTACCCTCCCCTGCTGGCCTGGTCGCCCCTAACTGCTCTACCCTGCTGGCCTGGTCACCCCCAACTGCCCTCCCCCACAGGCCTGGTCGCCCCCAGCTGCCCTCCTCTGCCAGCCTGATCACCCACAACTGCCCTCCCCTGCCGGCCATCTTGTGGCAGCCATCTTGTGGTGGCCTTATTGTGACGACATCACATGTGGTGCCACCTAGGCTTTTATTATATAGGATACAGAACATTATAGTACTAAGTTTCTTTCAGGCACATTTTAAGGAATTACAATATGATTACAACTCTTTGACCATATCTGAATGAGACAACATAAATCTAATTATCTCAGTCTTAAAGTCATTTGTAGAGAATGTCACCTTATATGTTGCTAATAGCCTGCTAATATATAGCAGATAGAATGTTATACACAGTGGTACAATGTAAGGAATATGCCATGTACCATATAAAAAGAGGGGAGTATTTTAAATATGTAACTCAGTCTATGAGTGAATGTCATGGCAAGGAAGGCAAATGAATCTTGGATAATACTCTAGCTTGCAAAGGTCATTAATTCACTCATCTATCAATTATTTAATAGGCACCATCTACATGTTAGATCACAGCAATACTAAGATGAGTGGACACAGCTTTTGCTCATGTAGATTTTGCTACAGACTTAAAGGCAATAGAGGCATATTAGATAAATATTGGCATACACAGAATGACTGGTGCTATGGCAGAGAAATATGCAATGGACAAAGAAGGGAAGCTCTCTCCCTGAGAAGATCAGGGAAGGCTTATAAAAGGAGAAGCCTAAATTGGGTCTTAATATATGGGTTGGAGTCCACCCAGGACCCATCTCGCAATGCAGAAATTTTGCTGTCATTGCCATTACAAATACTGAATGAGTGCATGGTAGTGATAAAGGAATATTCAAGAAGAAATAAGGAAACCAATTGGGAAGTGCATAACATAGAATACAGGGCAACAGAAATAATATTTTAAAAATAGTTCATGTTTACTGAGAACTTATGTATGCTAGGCACTGTGCTTAGCACTTGACATATGTTATGCCATGTGTTCCTCACATCAGTCCCATGAAAGATGTGCAACTAATGTCCCAGACATGTGACCGGTGCTCTGGAAGGGTTGGTTCTCTGCAGTGCTGTCTTGAAATTCTTGATAATTCTGAACAAAGGGCACCACATTTTCATTTTACATCATATCCCACAAATTATTTAGCCAATCCAGAGTGTCTCCACATTTTAGAATCAGAAACTGGGACCTCGAAGGAAAGTTGCTTGCCCTAGACGACACAGGTATTAAGCGGGAAAGTCAGAACACCAACCTCATTCTTTGTGGTGGTGATTTCTGCCTTCTCTTTTGTAGTCAATGTTCAAGATAAATGAATAACCAAAGATCGAAGCAATTACAAATTAATTGCAGCTAGCATACTAAATCAGAAAGAAAAAACACCAGCAGAGGAAAAGAAAAAACGGACCGAATAGTTAGTTTAAGAATGATTATTGTCAATGCTACCTTGAGTTAAATGTGGAAATCCAAATTAAGTAATTAATAATTGGAAAACCTTTTCCAAAGTAAATGGAACTTTGAGTTTAAAGTTGTTTTCCGGGGCGATTGCTCACTCTTGGTCATCCAGAGTGCCATGGCAGGTTGACCAGCTTGGTTCTTTCTTGTTCAGTTATGCCCCCCAAAAAGAAAAAGGCCAAAATTTGTGGTGTTTAACAGTCCAGGGAAAGGAAGCCAATGGAGACAGACATGCAACTCCTCCTTCCTAAGACTCCATCAGCATTTACTGTGCCTCAGACCGCATTAGGTTAAATACTGCAAACAAACCAGCTCAGGTAGAGGTTTTACTTTAAGAAATCCTCTTTTTTTTTTCCTTTGGAATATGGTAGTTTGTTCCTCTAACCCTGGGATAAGCTCCAAATTTTATTTATGCTTTATGTGAATTCAGCAAGTAGAAAGTAATGATTCTTAAAAGCTCTTCCATAGAACACTCTTCCTTAATGACTAATACGTCAAACTTCCATGAAGTTAAAAAATGATATTCTAGAACATTCCTGATTTGCTCCTTCCCTTGGGGATAATGCCTTGAAATGTGTGCTTATGTTATTCCAAAGCACCTGTGGATTTCAGGGTCCAAGTCAAGTGACCACAAAAGAGCATGCTTATTATATAAAGGACATGTTTTGTTAAGTATATCCATTACATGTTCATACTAAAAACAACATAATTCTCTTTTGATTTATTTCTCCAGCCTCCAAAAATATCAGATGTACTTAAATGCTATTTTGTACAAATATGCACATCTGGAAACACTAAATAGCGCCAGCCATGTTTTAATGACCGCATTCATGCCTGTGCTCTGCTGAGGGCAGAGGTTTAAGACAGCATCTGACTGGCTTCCTCTGGTGAATGAGCAGGGTTCAGCTCCCCTGGCTTTTGGAGCCAGGACTGAGAGGGGGCGGCAAGGCTAGTTTGAGACCTTGGGGCAAGGGAACTTGTGTCAAAGGCCTGAGTGAAGGCAGAATGGGAATTGCGACCGATCCGAAGTGCCAAAAGCAGGTAGCTAGGACTGGATACAAAAAGGAAGAGCTGCCTGTGGGGACTGGTGAGACTCTACAGCCGGTTCTAGAAGGAAAGGCTGAAAAGATCCAAGACACCTGGAGACAGGGCGTGCCAACCTCCCCTCCATCTATGAATATTAAAAGGCATCACAGTCTTAAGTTTTGTGGTATACATTCCAGAGCTACCAGAACTCAAGGTTCAAAGACTGAACAATGAACAGTGATGAAGCTTGCAGAGAGAAGAGAATTTTCATGGCCCTTAGCCGTAGTGGGCTGCACATTAGAATCACCTGGGGAGCCTTTAAAAATCCACACGCCCAAGTGGATCCCAGCCCAATTAAGTCAGAATCTCCGGAGGTGGGATCCAGGCATCTGCTTAACTTAAAGCTCCCCTGTGATTCTACTTGGCAGTGAGGCTGAGAGCCACCGGTTTCAAGCTAGTGGCACTGTTTATGTGTTTACGTGATTTATCCACTTATATATCATATGCATCATAACTCACAGATTAACCCCAGTTATACTTAAGTATATGTTGACCCTTGAACAACACAGGTTTAAACTGCTTGGGTCCACTTATTAATGGTTGGTTGTTTTTTTCAAAAAAATATTGTACATGAATTGTCTCCTCCTTAGTATTTTTTTTTAACATTTTCTTTTCTCTAGATTACTATTCTGTAATAGTACAGCATATGCTATATATAACATACAAAATATATGTGAACTGTTTAGGTTATTGGTAAGGCTTCAGTTAATAGTAGGCTATTAAGTTTTGGGGGAATCAAAAGTTATATGTGGATTTTTGACTGTATGATGGATTGGTGTCCCTAATCCCCATGTTGTTCAAGAGTTATCTGTACTTATACTTAAACTAGAGGCCCGGTGCATGAAATTCATGCACTCTGGGGGTGGGGGGGTTCCTTCAGCCCGGATTGCAAGAGGGTACAGGCCAGACTGAGGGACCCCACTGGTGCATGATCGGGGCCAGGGAGGGACAGAGGAGGTTGGCCAGCTGGGGAGGGACCATGGAAGGGCTCAGGGCATGTCTGGCCCGTCTCGCTCAGTCCCGATTGGCCAGACCCCAGCAGCAAGCTCACCTACTGGTTGGAACGTCTGCCCCCTGGTGGTCAGTGCACGTCATAGCGAGCAGTTGAGTGGCCTTAGCATATAATTAGCATATTATGCTTTTATTGGTTGAATGGCTGACCGGATGACTGGACACTTAGCATATTAGGCTTTTATTATATAGGATTACAATTGTCTAGTTGTACACACATACACTTAAAAGAGTTCTGCTTAGCAGGTCTCAATGCACATCATCAAACCCAGGCCCCACTATAACCAACAGCTTAGACTGCCAGCCTAATTTAAAAACCACTATGGAATAGGACTTTTATTCCAAAGAGATTACTTACATTGAAATAGATTTGGGGCCCAATGAAATGAGTCATTCTATTATCAAGGGTTGGCTGCAGGGCTCCTGACCTATTTGTATGGACCAAATCCTAAGTCAGATATTTGTAGATGATTTCATTTTATATTTAGGTAGTAAAGGAGACAAAAAAAAAAAAAACACCTTTATATCTCCCAAGTATTTGTTTTGGAGATAACTCCAGTTTTTCACTTGATACTCAGAATAATTTTGAGCTTGCAGATCTGAGAAGGTCACGAGGTCCTCCAAACACACTTAGAGAACTGCTGACCTGGGGAATGCGCATAGTGAGAGAAGTTAGAGCTGCAGATCCACAGGAGTATGTATTTTCCAGTTTTCACTTGTAGTCAAACTCTGCTCCGTCCTCAACTTTCGAGGATTTCATTTTTATTAACTGCTTCCCTAATCCCTTCTTCAACCAGCTGTGGTACATGGCCTATTCAGATTAAATGTGTATATTTGGGGCCACGTAAAATAAATACTATTGGTGTGGATGCACAACTATATCACAAAACAGAATGATGAACACTCAGAAAAAAATGCCCTTTTAAGTAAAGTGCTAAGCAGTTTTAAAACAGGAATAAGGGTTGTATTCCAAAGTTCCTCAAACAATAAAGGCGATAGTCTCAAGTTTTTATTCTCAAAAAAGCAAATGATGAAGTATGCCTATAGTGTTTTTAATATGTGGTTGTGAATATATTTTTTTTCTTAGCATTAGTACTCTTAAAAATCGTCTCTTACAATAAAATCAGTGTGGCAGGGAGACATAAGCTTTAAAAAATGTCAGTGTTTGTAGTCAAAATCAAGGAGTAAACAATGACATTTTTTGTGATTTACAGTGTATTTACATCTAGATAATAGGAGTAATTTCACCACTTCATTGGAGAAATTAGTAAAATGAAATTACATAGTAAGAACCATTACATTTTAACTCATGGTCTTATTTTTAGCAGTCCTATGTACTTTTTTTATAGTACCTCTATCCCAGGTTTATTTTATTCTATAGTATTGAATTTATAAATTCATGTTTTCAAAACTTAGAAGTTCATTAGAGAGTAGAGAAGTGGTTGTTGGCAGGGGTGAGGGATGGGGAAATGGGGAGAGTTTGGTAAAAGGTACAGACTTTCAGCTATAAGATGAATAAGGTCTGAGGACCTAGTGTGCAGCAGAGTGACTATAGTTGACAACACTATTGTATAATTAACATTTGCTAAGAAAATAGAACTTAAATGGCCTCACACACAAAAAGAAAATAATGGTAAAAAAAATTAGTATGTGAGGTGATAGATGTGTTAATTAATCAGATGGGGAGAATCCTTTTATAATGTATGCATATGTCAAATCACCGTGATGTATACTTTAAATATCTTACAATTTTATATGTCAGTTATACCTTAATAAAACGGAAAGCTGTTTTAAAGACTTAGAAGTTCTTTTTAAAGGTAACACAAATGAATCATAAAAATCACATTCATTATTTAACACGTAAAATGTTTGTCAGACTTTATATAGGTATACATTATATAATCAAACACAAATGCAGCCGGATATCAGATAGACTCCTTCTAGGATTTACTATGTCAACAAGCTTTAGTTTAAATAAGAATTAGGTAAAAATTCAGTTAATCAAACGAGTACCAGTTATCCTGACCAATTTTTTTAACCTGAATTAATTGTGAATATCAGAGAGATTATAATTGGTAGTCCTCACTGATCAAGACTATTCCATAAAGTCTTTTTCCTTCAGCACGTTTAATAGAATAACAATGTTACATGAGGATGTCAAGTACAGCAAAGGGAATATAGGCAATGATGTTGTAATAACTCAGTATGGTGCCAGATGGGTACTAGACTTATCAGGGGGATTACTCTGTAAGTTTGGTAAATGTCTAATTTACTATGTTGTACACCTGAAATTATAATATTGTCTGTCAACTGTAATTGAAAATTTTTTAAAAAATTTAAAAGAATAACAGTTTCACTGATAGGACTAAGTCAGTAGCCTTTCTCTAGACCAGTGATGGGCAACCTTTTGAGCTTGGTGTGTCAAACTTCGCCAAAAAACTGAGCATAACTCGGGTAGTGTGTCACTTTGAGGAAAAAACTAACTCCATGACTCTAGTCGCAAATGTTTCATCCTCAGGAGCAGCAAATGTTTCATCCTCAGGAGCAGCAAATGTTTCATCCTCGGCATGCGACCGCGTGTCATCAGAAATGGCTACGTGTGTCAGTGCTGACACGCGTGTCATAGGTTCGCCATCACTGGTCTAGACTGTTTGGACAACTTCTGTTTACATGTGAGTATTCTGAAGCTTAGGCATACCAAGTAGCTTAACCAGTTAGTTAATGGCAACACAGCCAGGACTAACTCAGTTCTCCTAACTCTAAGGCTAGTGTACTTTTCACTTTCATGAATGAACTTCCAGGTTTTGCTAGACCTTGGGCCAGATCATACTACTCTAAAAGCAGCAAGAGGTCCTTAAAGCTGAAACTAGCATGTGGGCAAGCCATAGGTTCTACACTCAGTTTTATGGGAAGGCAAACATGACCAATAAATCAATAAGGTACCTTCAGCTATTGCCGCCTGCTATACAGAAAATGAAACAGGGAACGGTGAGGAAGAGCAGTTCCACCTGGGAGTGGAGGCCCCGGGTCCCTTTGGGGAGAGGAGTTTGCAAGTGAGACCTGATTGATGTAGAACAGAGGCGCCATGTGAGTGTCTCCAGGGCAGTGCTCCAAGCACATGAAGATCAAGTTCAGAGGCCTGACCCAGAAATGCACTTGGCATGGCCTGGGGACAGAAGGAAGGCCAGGGTGGCTGCAATGTGGCAATGACGGGGCAGAGTAAAGGGACATGAAGTCCGAGATGTGACCAAGAGTCAGTTCTCACTGGACACTGCAGGCACAGTTATTTCGGTTGCAGTGAGAACCTGTTAGAGGATTTTAGGCAGCAGAGTGCTGGAAGCGAATCTGTGCTTTCAGAAGGACCAGGCTGGCTGTTCTGCGGAGGCTGGGCAGCAGCCATGAGATGAGTTCGGAGCTCTTGCTAATGAGGTCTTGAGCGAGGTGGCCAAGGTTACAGCGTGTGTGGACAGGACTTGCTGACGGCTTTCATGAGTAGGGTGGAGTGCTATTCACTATCATGTTCAAGACGTGGGTGTGGGGAAAGGATCAGGAGTCCCTTGAGAAGCATGTAACATGTAAGCAGGACACCAGCAATCCATGGCGGGCTGTCTAGTGGGCATTCCACTCAAGAGCCTGGAACTTAGAGGCCTACAATATTCAGGACCACCTCACAGAAACTGAGAATTGGGAATATCATTCCCTTAGCACAGAGGAGAAGTGAAAATGCAAGAGGAAACCCTAAAATAGCAGGATACAAAAGGGCCAGGAGAAGAGGATTGGGAAATTGGACGAGAAGAGGAGAATCTCAAAAACAGTGCAAAAAACCCAGCACTTTGTGTAACCACCCTAGTCCCCAGCACACACCTCATACTGAATAATTCAGTGGCCTTTGTATTAAGGGGAAATATTGAAACATTAAACATAATGCACTGAATTTCATAGATTCGTATAACTACTATAGGAAATAATCAGCAGTTTTTCTTACATATTAACTCTAGAAAGACATTTAATAATATAGAAAGTTTTGCTATAAAGTTTTGCTATGTTAGATGCAGGTTGCAGGTACCAAAAAATTGCACACAATGCCTTGCAGAGTCAAATTGACCATGAACAGATCCATGGGGGCCCAGAGAGGTTAAAGGAGCCCCTAAAATGCCTTCTCCTCTTATTTCTCCTAGAATTGTTTGAGTGGCAACTTTGATGTAGATAAAATTACTGTTGTTGTTGTTTTTTCATTAATAATAATACTCAAGACTTTTTTCACATATATCTTATCTAATGATGGGGAACAGGGATGGTGGAGGAGACACTTCCTTGCAGTTCTTGCATTTGGTTGGTTGTCATGTTTGAAATTGACAAGTTGTTTCAAAAAGGAAGTTGTTCGGGTAGTATAAGTTCTTAACTAATGATGAAGTGCATAATATGTGAAAAAGGGCAGCTAGTTTATCAAGGAGAGAAGAAGGGCAAAAAGCTAACTGAGTTCTCTCCCCAGTGCCAAAACTTTTATGAAATAAAAGAGAGTGGAGTTCATTTATTTGAATCTTTTATTGAAGATTCTCTCTCCATCCCTACAGCTGAATGAACTGGGGGCAGGGTTACTATGGGCTGCTTAGGGGAATAAAATCTGGGAAAGAAAATTCAGTAGTACAACTATTTGGGTTAAATAGGACAGCTTTGCTCTTTCCTGTCAGTAGCGATAGTTCTGTTGAAATTGTTGTCACATAGAATAAAATACAAATAAATTTATTAGTGTCATATTAGGTGAAAAGAAAACCCAGTTGTGGATGTGACTGTTTTCCTTTAGTTTTGAGGGGGTTGCTGCTGTTTTTACTATGGTATTTGAAATTGTTTCCGATATTTATTTTTTGAGAAAGCGATGTGTTTGGCTGTTATTTACTCAAAACATGTGTGAGGCTTCCAGTGTGCACGCGCGCTGGAGTTTGTTTGGCTGCTGTGGTTCACTGTCTGGCTAGGGCATGCCATAATGACCCAGACTTAGACAAATATCACGGCCTCTTGTAATCCAAGACGACACTACTGATGGCATACGCTCTACACCCGGGTGTGATCAAGGGAACTTTTTCACAATCCTTGCCGGTTAGAGAAACAGTCTGGGCTTTGAAGTCTGGAGTGACCACTTAGAATGTGTGACCTTCAAAATTCTGCTTTTTAAAAAAAATCTCCTGGCAACATAACATATTTATACTTTGGCCACCACCTCCTGGAGCAGAAAGATCTGCTGCTGTTTTAAAGATTAAAACAACAAATGGGAAGATTGCCTCAGACTGGGGACTGGGGATTTCTGGAACTGTCCTCCCTGCCTTCTGTGTATGCAGGCAAATAATAACAATTCTGAATACAAATAGAATAATGAAAAGAACCTTCTCTGGCAGACTACTGAGCGTGCATGTTTAGTTATAAAAATAGCACTACAGGAATTCTCTGGTTATATTGTCATTTTCATTAAGCCTTTTTCACAGTTTTGCAGAGACAACGTGGAGGTTGGGGGCAGGGGGGCGGGGGCGGGCAGGGGAAGGATACTGGAAACAAGCTAAGGCCAAATATTTGTGATGCGAATGCAGGTGGGGACTGCAGAAACCTCAGGCCCTCCACCTGACATCCGATGCCAGGCTACCCCAGTGTGTCTGAGGGCTCCTCCTGCAGAGAATGAGAATAACCAGGCACGTGGCAGCACTGCCAGGGGCTGCTCCTGAGATCCCCCGAACTCACAGTGTCCAGTTCTCCTGCCCCCACTCCTTTACTGCTCCAGTCCCAGGTGTGATTTGAATTTCACATTGTGTCATCTTGGGTTATAATTTAAGTACTTCACCTCGATAGCTTTGATATAAAAGGCACCTTCAAGGGTTTCAAATTGAGCGCTATTGACATGTTGAGCTCCATAATGCTTTGTGGTGGGGGGCTGTCCCGAGCATTGTGGGATATAGAGCTGCATCCCTGACCTCTACCCACTACAGGCTAGTCAGTCACCTCCCCCTCCCCGTGTGGCAATCAAAACATGTCTCTGGACATTGCTAAAAGTTGCTTGGGAACAAATTCACCCCCTCCCCCTTGGAAACTACTGGGTTATGGCATCGAAAACTAACATTTATTTGACATCTTGGATGTGCCAGATGTGAGCTAGATGTTTTATGTAATCCCAACAATCATCCTTTGAAGTCTTAGCCCGTTTTTATAGATTAGGAACCTGAGAGATGGCAAGGATAAGTGTTGTTTTTTGTTTTGTTTTTGGTTCTTTATTTTCAAATACTCAATGGTGGAAATGCATTCTAAACAGAGAAATTATCTTATACTTAGGAAAAACAGGGAAAAAAATGGTATTCTAAATCTATTTGTTCTATAATATGGCTCTGGATTTTAGACAATCCCTCAGTTATAAACGCCTAACTTGAAAATTTGCCGAAAGTATGGAAAGCCCCCCAAAAAACACCATTGCATATTGACATACCCACCTAAATTAAGGTCGCCTTCCTCTCTCTATTCTGTTAACACCGAGTGGAGAGGGACCATATTGTCTTAGAATTGTCATTTCTTCCGGCTTCTGGCATGATAAACTATCTTGCATCCAAAATCTACCATTTCCTTTCTGGCATGTACCTCAGTTCCTCTTCCTGTTTTTCATTCTCAATAGTCTACTCATCATTGATCCTGCACGTCTCCCTCAGACCCTCTTTTCCATCATTTCTCTTCATGCTCTTCCCAGGGACCTCATGAAGATACCCCTCCATCCCATTTGAAAGCAAGAAAAAATCCTAATGTGTAAAAAGAACGATGTTCCTGTGACAAGACAGTAGCGTTTAGTGTTGTTTAGCATTAGAGTTTATAGGAGCTTGGAAGTGCTTCACATTCCTGTGTGGTCTGTTCAGAATTTCCATCCTCATCCTCCTCTTCTTCAAACCCCAGTTGTTTTTTGCTTGACTGAAATCAACATTAGTTAACATTTTTCCCATTGCAAGTATGTTTTAGTAGCATTACAAATTAATGTGGGCTAGATTTGGAAAGCTACTAATCCTATATGTCATCTTCAGAAAAGAAACTATGTTTCGAATTGACAACTGGTATCCAAGTATAATTTTTCATAAATTTCAGAGCATTTCTCCCAAATATAAGTAGAATAAATATGTGCTAAAGGTTTTCGTCATTCATTGAGGAAACCAGCAGGATGGTACAGTCAGTTTAAAAGATTATGGGAGGGACGTAAGTATTTATAGTCACTGAAAGAAAGAACACTGGCCTCAGATTGTTAACTTGAATACAGACCTAGTTAAGGCTCTATAGGACATAAAACAATAATTTGGGCGGTTGTCTTTTATATAAGAGAGAAATCAAGAGCATTTCTGTTAGACAAATTCATTTCTAATTAATTTTCATTTTGTCAGTTTTCTGCAAGTTAATATCTACTCTCATAGAGATATGAAATATTCTGATGTGTAGCAGTGAGTTAAACAAAAGTTCCTAATTTCTCTAGAAATTAGATAATCCTTGGTTGCCTGTTAGGTACTTAAGAAAACTTTTTTGAGATTGAAAAAGTACAATAAACCTATTGTAGAAAGTTAAAAATACTAATTTTTTTAAAGGAAAGGAAAAAACACACACCCTCAAACCAATACCCAGATGCAACCACTATAAATAAAATTTATATGTTTCCTTACAAGTTTTTTCTAAATATTTTTAACAGTGGAATGATTGAAGTGAAAAAAATTGGCAGGACACTTTTTTCCCCTTTACTTACTGTCATATATCATATCTATTTTGTTATACAATGTAAGTGTCCCATAAACATTTTAATGTCTATATAATGAAAGGCATTTTGTATCATGATTCTTTTCACTATTTTTCCTAACTTTAAAATTATTTGTTTACTGTAACCCCCAGTGTTGCTAGGACCATGCTGGACCAACCCTCCTGTGTACTCATGTGAGGGTTTCTCTGCCTACATATTAAGGAATGGGAGCCAATCAACTTCACTACTTTCTGCTAAATCTCTAACGTGGCTGTACCAATTTCCGCCTCCACCAGCGATGCATGCAAGTCTGGTTGCTCTACACCAAACCTTTCCTGTGAGGGACCAGGGAGGAGACAGTCAAATCTGGGTGACCTACGCAGTCCCTGTCACAACCACACAACTCTGCTGTGGTAACAAAAAGACAGCCATAGAATAATCATCCTATATAATAAAAGCCTAATATGGAAATCTACTGAACGGCAGAACAACCAGTGGAACGACAGGTTGCTATGGCGCACACTGACCACCAGGGGGAAGACGCTCAATGCAGGAGCTGCCCCCAGCCTGCAGGCTCCAGGCTAGCCAAGGTGGGTGAAGGCAGGGTCCCCCCCCCCCCCCATCACCCCACTGGTTGCCCTGCATAGGGAGGCGACCAGCGGCGGCGGTGGCAGGGGATGGGGCCAGCGAGCAGGTGGCACCAGGACAGCCAAGGTGGGTGCCAGCAGGGCCCCCCCCCCATCATCCTGCCAGTCACCCCACAGATCGGCTCTGATTGCTGGCCAGGCCTAGGGACCCTGCCCATGCACGAATTTCGTGCACTGGGCCTCTAGTCAGTGAATAATCGTGACTGGAGAACGTTTACTTAAAGACACTAAATGTGAACTTCAGATAATTTTTGTGTCTCGCAACATACAGTTCTACCATTTAAAAATGTAAAATACATTCTTAGCTTGCAAAACAGATTCCTGGCTGTGTTTGGCCCTGGGGTCAGACTTTGCCAGCCCCTGCTTGCCGTGTGCGGTCTGAGACCGGGTATTTTTCAAATATATAGATGTTTCCACTCTACTAGGTGTGAAATGGTCAATTCTGATTTTAATTTGGATTTCGGATTAGTACTGAAGTCAAGCATTTTATCATGTTCATTGGACACTAAGGTTTTTCTCTTCAATGATTTACCTATTTGTGTGTTTTTGCCTTATCCATTTAGATTTATTTATAGACTTACAGGAGTTCTTCCTATTTTCTGGCTAATAATCCTTTGTCACATGCTTTGCAAGTGTTCTCAGAGTGTCGTGGTCCTCACTTGTTAAAGATGTCTTTTGATGAAGTTATTTTTAATAAAAATGAAATTTATCCACGTGATACTTATTTGACTGTGTGAAAAAAAATATTATATTTTTCATACACACTGTAAAAGGTGACCGCAAAAGGTGACCGTTGTATGTAAAAGAGGAACTCTTTCTTCTATGGATAAGAGAGGAATGCTCTCACTTTTATTCCAGACTCCTTTTCAGTCCAGTGGTTTCCTTGGATGCAAGCAGCTGGCCAGTTGTGCAGCCTGTTGTCCTATAGTGGTGGCCAGCGCTGCTGGAAGGCTTGCATCTGATATTAATGAAATGTTGTTACTCTGCATGCACGAGTTTGCAAGCCAGCTCTTCCAAGCCAGCTGACGTCATTCCAAGTACAAAAAGACCCTCCCCCTTGCACTTGTGAATTGACGGATGGGCTCCTCTGCCTGCCTGAGTGGTTCTGGAACTGAGAGAAAGGTTGTCATCTAAAAAACTTGACAAAGTCCCACTGGCTCAGACCGCACACCCCAAGCCAGCAAGGAAAAGGAAGGCAGTTGATATGCAGGTCAGCAAAGCAAGACTTGGCTGTCTTGAGCTTTTTCACTGAGTGCTTGCTCCTCTGAAGGCTGTTTCCTCTGGAGAGTGGAGCTGGGCTGGCATGCTTGACAGACGCCTCAGGTCTTCTCAAACTAAGGGCATTGTTTCTTGGGTAAGCATTTGGGCAGAGAGGCAGGTCAGGTGCGTGGCCTGGTTTAGAGGCAACAGGAATGTACTGAATTGTTAATGAACTCAGGCTAAAATCACCTTAGTTGTTTTATTTATTTATTTTTCAGAGTTGTCCTTCTCAGACATGTAATCAATCACAGTGTTATTATGGAAATGTTCAGGTGGTTTAAGCAAGTAGAATGTAACTCCGGTTTTAAACTGTATCTTATTGAGATTAACTTAGTGGCTGGGGAGAGAAGGGACAGGAGAGAAAGTGGAAAATGAAAATGCTTTTCCAGCTGTAGGCGGTCACTTGCATTGTGGAGCATGCTGACAGCCTAGCCACTGAGCTTTTTGGCTTCTCATGCCTTTCTATATAAATTAGGATGACTTGGCTTCCTGTATTGCTGCAAATTAAGATTTGATTGCTGTTTGTCATGTTGATATTTTTTAATTTAATTTTTTAAATTTAATCAAATGTTTAAAATACATAAGCACAAAGCTTTACAACACAATAATTAGATGTTTGGGTATTTGGATTTGGTTTGGAACTTTAAAGAAAAAATCATATCATTACTGGTGTCCTTCTTTGGAAAGAAGGCTTTGGAAAAAATTAATAATTCTAGAACCCAAATGTAAACTGTAGCCTCCAAAAATTATAAGGTTAGAAATATCTATGCTAATAGGACACAAAAGTATTTTAAAATGAATAAAGTACAGCTTGTTTAAAAATTCTTTCCAGGTTGCCTCTTTTGTTTCCAGCTATTCCAACCTACACTACATTTGGTTTAACAGAGAGAAAAATACTTGCTAAGAAATATATGCCTGGCAGTCATTTGTTCTTTGTGGTATCATATAGCACAGTCAGTAAACTGTGAGAAGCCTTGCTTAATCTATATGTGATTTCAATGACCTTTTGTTACACTTCATTTTAAATTTTCTGAAAATAGAATTCTCCTTGCTTGTGTTATCCCCATTAAATTTTGTACACCAGAGTTTTATATTTCTTTAGGCTCTGACCAGGCTGGCAATATATACACTAATTATAAAAGATATCTGGGTATTAAATACTTCACCCAAATTTCTGAGCTTTTCAAATTCCACTCACATTTAATTCAGAAATTGTTCAATACTTGTTTGTTTTGAAAGATATCTGGAATTATCACTTCCTATAAACTTGCCTGCTTTCTAAGAACATTATCAGATATGAAATAGCTGCTATAGTTGTTCCTGCACAGGAATTCCATTATGAATTAGGAAAACGCATAATCCAAAACCCGAATTGCCAACTACATTCCACTGATCATTTTGAATATTATCAGTGGTGAAATTGGGCTCACCACTGTCACCATTATCTAATTGGAATGTCAGTCTATATCATTCTAAAATAGTTATCCTACAGTTGCTTTCAGTTTTGTCCTGAAGTATTATGGATGGGGAATGTGCACAGGGATGTTTTATCCTTTTAAGCTACCTCCTCTTTGTCCACCCTAGAGTTTTTATTTCTTATGGCCTCATTTTAACTAATATCTGTGTTTGATTAGGGCTGATAAATACATGAATTTTTGCTTTAATGCTAAATTTTTAAAATAAGTCTTTAGAAACACTTTTTTCTATTTCCATTTAACAATTCCATGTAGTTATTCTCAAATAATGACCGAAACTTTTCTTTCAATCTGGACAATAATATAAATGGAGAGAAAAAAAACATATGTGATTATGTATTTGTATATATGTATATGAATTATGGAAAAACTTTTTAGAATGCTGAATAAACTACATGTTTTTTATTTTGCCTAATCAAGTATAATTTCAGTTTTCATGTCAGTTATATTTTTTAAAGTCACTACAAATCCCAAATGCATAAAAGCACATTTAGAAATTATACATTTTATTCTCATTCTTACATTAAAATGAAGTTAATAAACCAATGTAATTTGTTATATACTTCCTCACTGCCAAAGGCAAAATAATATGACTCTGACTAGTATTGTGAACACTTTTCACCATTCTGTGAATTCTGGTATTTCTACATTGTAAGTTGCTTGAACATAATATCCTTTATGACTGTAATTGTGTGCCATTACTCTTAGACCGAGGTGGTCACTTCCTCTATCTCATTTTCTCCTTTCCTCCAAATAAAAATAATCTTTTTGATTTATGCAGGTATTTTTATTTATTTAACATTTTACCTATAATTTTGGGGTCTTTTTCTGACAGTGGTTAAAAGCAAACATTTAGACCCAGTTAGACTTGACTTTGAGTACTACACTATCCCCTTAATAACTGTGATTTGGCAAGTTTTAGCTTCTCCGAGCCTTCGTTTCATCATCTGTAAAATTAGGAAGAATAATATCTTTCAAGTTATTTGTGAGCATATTCATCGCAGTGCATAGTGCTCAGCATGGTGCCTACCGTTGCATCACACACTTACTTACATTTTCTGCAATGATTAGTAACGAAAAAACTAGACGGAGATCCCAAACTATGTTATCTGGGAGAGGCAGCAGGGAAAGTTCTGAGTTGTTTTTTATTTGCATATTGGAGGGAAGATGGAAAGATTAAAGTACTGAACAGCCCTGTGAAGTGGAACTCCTAATTGGATATCTGTGGATCCTGCGGCAAAGGGCTGGGCAAGTATAAACCCTCGGAAGCTATGTGCAAATATTCAACTAAGTATAAGAACAAACATTGTCTAGCTCCAGCATGTCAAACTCACAGCAGGCGGGCCACTTGATGGCTGCGAGTTTGACATGCTTGCTGTAGCTTCTGCAAGTTCACAAAGTGGTCCCCAAATCCCAAATGATAAAGAACCAAAGCTCCTGAATGGGAATAAGCTGAGAGAACAGAAAAGATGATGGAGGTTAAATACTCTAAGAAGCCTAGTAATCTTTGAATTATTCTTCTTCCTTTCTCATTACCTTTAAATTGCCACATCAGTTTAGAAAAAAGGGAAGTGAACATGTGCCTGTGTATTCCCATATATTATAAAACAAGTAATGCTTTAAGGCTACAGGGTCCTGCATGGTTTTCCGGGTATAATTTGTGTTAAATGGAAGTATAGTGTCAAGAAGCCTGGTGGCTGATGTATGTATGCAGGGATACTTTACAGGAGGTACAGAGATACTGGCTTTACCAGCTGCAGATGCCAGAATGTTTGATGTCACATTGCCTACCCACCCCCCATAAAGCAATCCTTTAATGGAAATAAAAATTTTGTGCAATCCCAACAGAGATTTGCAACATAATTTTTATTGTTAAATTTGAAAAAAAAACCTTGAAAGCTTTACATGTCAAAGTCATTAATTAAAAGTTATTGTTATTAAAAATAAAAGAAGCATTAAAGGAAATGTCTGTGGGAATGCCCCATACTTTCACTGCTTTTTGTCAAATATTTCTATTCTGGAAACTTATCAATACATTCCAGTCCTTTCCAACCAGCATATATATTATAGTTGTAACGATAGCGTACAGAATATTCTGGATTCTACCTTTTTCCTTCAACTATATCTTGAGGTCACTTTTTAACCACAGAATGATATGGCATTGTGTGGATTTACGATAGCTTGTCCAAATAAAAATGGTCACTTATTGTTGGACTGTTAGTTAATTCTGTAATTTTGTTTTTATAGATAAATAGATGGCATACAAATTTTGAGCATATGCTTGTTTGGCTGTGGTAAAGAACCTCTCAGAGATAAATTCTCTGGTGAGGACTTGTATGCACAGTGAGTGGGTTTGAATGTTCTTATGTCACTGGCTATGGCTTTCCAGATCTCCTTTCAAAATGATTAGACCAATTGACAGTGCCAACATAATATTACCGATGTGCTAATTTCATCACAATTCAGCCTACATCAGGCATTAATAATTGCTTTAAAACATAAATAATTACACAACATTGTTTTAATTTCTATTTACATTACTAGCTAAGGTGAATATTTGTATATTCTTTGTATCTCTGCATAAATTATTTTATTAGATCCTGTGTTTAGATTCCAATGTTACTTTAATTTCTTAAACACTGAGTAGTTATTTACAGAATCAGCTGTTAAACCATTTTTCCCTGTCCAGTCCCAGCTATCAAAATATTTCCTTTCAGCCCTGGCTGGTTTGGCTCAGTGGATAGAGCGTTGGCCTGTGGACTGAAGGGTCCCGAGTGAGTTCGATTCCAGTCAAGGGCATATGCCAGGGGTTGCAGGCTCGGTCCCGAGTAGGGGGCGTGCAGGAGGCAGCCAATCAATGATTCTCTCTCATCATTGAAGTTTCTATCTTTCTCTCCCTCTCCCTTCCTCTCTGAAATCAATAAAAACATATTTTAAAAAATACCTTCTTTCATAGAAACTGTTCTTGCATTTATATTGCAACACCTTCCTGACATCACTAAAGGACCTTTTAGTGTGAGGCAGGAGAGTATTTGTTTGATTAGAAATCAACACCAGGCCAGTCAGAAGATTAAGCCTTAATTTTAGAAAATGGAACATAAAACTTTCACCCTTAGCCCTGACCGGTTTGGCTCAGTGGATAGAGCGTCGGCCTGTGGACTCAAGGGTCCCAGGTTCGATTCTGGTCAGGGGCATGTGCCTTGGTTGTGGGTGCATCCCCAGTGGGGAATGTGCAGGAGGCAGCTGATCGATGTTTCTAACTCTCTATCCCCCTCCCTTCCTCTCTGTGAAAAATCAATAAAATATATTTTTTAAAAAAAAACTTTCACCTTTATTCAGATATCTAACTTATTTTCTGCAGAGAGGTAATGCTAGTATAACCACATCTGACTCAAGCTGTAGTTAACATGAGAAGTGTATTCTGTATCACCTTTAGGTATATGGATTTTGCACTGTCAAGGACAGCATGAGCCACAGATCATCAGGTGTTTATTGATTCAAGGCTGTCAGAGCCCAGAAGGCACCCTACACCCTTGTAAATTCCTTGGGGCTCCCCCTCCCAGTGTTATCCAGGGGGCCCATCTCTCCCACTCTTCTTGTAGAGTTGGAGAACTGAAATTTTCTACTCTTTCTTGGGAGAGGACCTGCTGTCGTTTTGACCTTAATGTAACATTATATCATTTGTTAGCTTTACAAACAGTGCTTACTTGCCTTTAAGCTTTGGTTTGACCACATATTTTTGTTACTTGTTAGTGGTATTTTAGGTATCAGAGAAGGGAAAAATCTAAACCCTTAAATCATTCCCAAGAGCCTTATGTCTACTGCTAGCACATAATATAGATATATCACAGTTCAGAAAGTTCTACGCCCTCTGACACAAATGCTTCCTTCACAAAGTCTATTTTGTATCATCCTGGGTCCCCAGTCTTCTTAGTCAGGGACAGAAAATGGCTTTGATCTGAGGACGTGATAGGATGGACAGAGCTCACTACACTGAAAGAAAGGCAGGATTTTATTCTTGATTGTAGCTCTGGTTTCTTTGTTTCAGAGTAGTTAACATCTCTAGGCTTGTTTTATCACCTATAACATGAAAGTAATAATTCTTATCTCTCTGTTGCTCTCTAGGGAGGTTGTAAAGACCCATCGTGGATAATGCAAAATACTGAAAGCATCTCACAATGACCATTTCCATTTTCTCTCTGTTTTTTTTTTTTTTAAAGCCCTGGCAATTGCTTGAAGAATGTACCTTCAGTATCAATATGTATTGAATCCAGTTTTTAAAGCTCATATTTTGTTTTCTTTTTTTTCCTCCCCCCTCCCCTTTGGCCTCTCAAATCTTGGCACCAACACAGGTATTTTTACAGCATGAAACCTGATAAGCCTGAGATCCTTCCCGGTGGGCCCAAGTTTATGGCCATTTTTGTGACTTCCTTTAATGAGGCTTAATGTTTAATAAAAACACATGTTTGGAACTTTTCAAGGCTAAGCTCCCCGTCACCAGGTTCTGCACATCATCCACCGCTCAGCTCCCAAGGCTTTCCCAGGGCAGACAGCACGGGCGGCCACCTTTCCCAGGGCTCTTGTTTCTTAATGTGGATTGGAGTTACTGTCTGGTGTCCTTTCACTTCAGCCTGAAGGTCTCCCTCCTTTCAGGATTTAGTGACAGTTTTTCTTAGATTATGTTTATCTGGGAATGTCTTAGCCTTGGCTTCATTTTTGAAGGATAGCTTTGCTGGATATGGAAACGAGGTTGATGGTTTCTAATAAGAAATGAGCTACTCATCTTACTCAGAATCCCTTGTATGTAATGGATTCTTTCTCTTTTTTTTTCATTCACGATGCTCTGTGTTGCTTTTCAAGTTTGATTTTGGTATTTCTAGGTGTGGACAGTTTTAAATTTCTCCTACTTAGGTTTTACTGAATTTCTTGGATGTGTAGGTTAATAGTCTACAAATTTGGGGAGTTTTCTGCTATCATTTCTTCAGATATCCTTTTTCTTCTCTGTCTTCTCCCTTTCTAGGACTTCCATTGTGCTTACCTTGGTATGCTTGATGGTGTCCCACAGGTCTCGAGATTCTATTCATTTTTTAGTGGGATTTCACAATAGAATGTGAATAATTAATGTTAATTTGATGTTTTTTAAAAAGAAGTTTGTATAGCCTGGCTGGTATTGTTCAGTGGCTGAACGTCAACCTATGAAACAGGAGGTCACAGTTCCATTCCCGGTCAGGGCACATGCCCAGGTTGTGGGCTTGATCACCAGGAGGGGATGTATATGAGGCAACTGATCAATGATTCTCTCTCATCATTGATGCTTCTATCTCAGTCTACCTCTCCCTTCCTCTCTGAAATCAATAAAAATGTAAAAAAGTTAAAGGAGCTTGTATATGTACCCCAAATATAACAGTATGAAAAACAAGTTACCTCATCATATTACCAAAATTATTAATCTCTCAGACATGATATGTTTTGAGTACTACCCATATGAAGTTAACGGTGGTCTCTGCTTTTGGAGAAATCACCATTTATTCAGGTAACATAACATGATTAAAAAAATGTGTATGTAACTGTGTAAATATTGAGGAAGAGAGAATCATAACTCTCTGTATTCATGGGCAGTATAAATATTCAGAGAATTTTCAGGGTAAAAGATTGGTTCAAAGTTAGTAGTTTTGGAATTCAATTTAACAATTAAAGAATAGATTTGTCAACTGTCTCTTTATTATGATATACTGTAGTTATGTATGTTTTTTCTCTGTAGTTAGATTATGGAGCTCCAAGATGATGTTGTGGCTGAATTTGAGTTCAGTAGAAGTTTACATTTTAAAGAGATCTCTAACTTGTGCCTCTTTTTGTTATTATTATTTTATATGAAGGATAGGAATCAGGAGGTCTGATAGGATTCATGGGAACTTCTGTATCACTTTTGAGAGATGTAATGCTGTAACTATAACAACTAATTGTAGATGTTAAATGTTGTTTGTCTAAAGAGACCCAAAAAGAACATTGTCATGAAACTTCAGATTAATAAAGCTATCTAAACTAATAACTAGTGTGTGTGAATAATAAAGGGTCCCTATTGCTGATGGAGTACCTATTTGGGGGTTCAGAAAATGTGGATTTGTTTAATTTCTGCCGTTCAGTGAGAGTGCCTGACTTCTCTGAGGCTATTTTTCGTTCTATCAGCATAAACCTAGCCCTCATAATGCCATTAAAATAGAAGGTTTTATGCGAAGTGAAATCCACCATTCACAAAGGACCACGTGCTGTACGATTCCACTTATATGAGGTACTTGGAGTAGGCACATTCATAGAGACAGGAGGGAGAATGGTGGTCACCAGGAGCTGAGGGAGGGGGAGACATGGGGACTTAGTGTTTCATGGGCACAGTGTTCCAGTTTGGGACAAGGGGGAAGTTCTGGAGACAGGTGGTGGTATGGTTGCACAACAATGTGAATGTAATTTATGCCAATGAACTATAACTTAAAATGACTAAAATGCCAAATTTTATGTTGTCTGTCTTCTACCACAGTTTAAAAAATGCAATTAAAACAAATTTAGTGATCATGTAAGTTGCATGAGGCCACATGTTTTATATGCTTTATCTGATTTAGTTCTCACAGCAACCCAGTGAATAGGCACATTATTATCTTAATTTTACAGAGGAAGGATCTGAGCAGAGCCAGGGATGTCCCTAATGGAAGGCCACACAGGGTCAGGGGCATCAGCAGGGATCACGGGCCGTTTTGCAGCCTCTGGAGCGCACACAGGCCTGCCTGTGCACAGCTTCCTTCCCTCTTTCCTTTCTTTTACTCTCTGACAACTGTGCTCTCCCTGCTCTTGCAGCCTTCCTTTAGGAATAGAGACTTGGGTTCTTGGGGCTCCTCCCTGACCTTTGAGCCCTGAGAGCCCCACAGTAGAAGGTGAGGCCAGTCCCCTCCCCCAGTAGCCAGCCGGCCATACCAAGACCACCTCAAACTTGACGCCTGCTTTAAAAGCCTCTTAACCCTCTCTCAACAAGCACTTTAAATAAAAAAAACTTCTTCATCTCCTAGAATGACCCATTAGAAATAAAAAAACTAACTGCTTTTTTCTTATCATTATGTCCCCAGCTACTTTTCAGAAAAATAAGAGTCCAGATTCAATCCCCAAGGGAATGTATGTAAAAGCCAAGGAAAGATATTTTTATAAAGACTACGTATAGTTTTCTTCTTTTTTGGGGGGTGGGGGGATGTTTTTGCTTTAATCTGTGATTATAGCCAGATTTCACAGAAGGCTTTCTTCATTTGTTGGTTTGCTTTTGTTTTTGTTGTGTTTTGATGTTTGTTTTGCAATTACAGACTTTGGACCAAGTATATACTGTCTCCCATCATCCTGTTGCGTTACAGATGATAATTCTGTGATAAAATAAATTTCATAAAACAAGAAAGAAGGTGCTTGGGGGAATGGGGCTGGGTCAGAGATCTCCTGATTCCTTTTCCTACGGATTGTGGTTTTTATACAGTCCTCTATATTTTTTTAATTGGGTGAAATAATGAATTTGAAGATTATTTGCTACATCCAAAACTTTCAGTGTCTTTCAAAATCTTATTCTCACACACGAGTCCATCAAACCTGTTTTCTGCCTTTTTCATGCTACCACGGAAAACCAGGTGGTGTGTACCAGCTGAGAGAAAGCATTTCCACCCAGCATGTCTGCACAGTTGCTCTCTGCCCTTAATCTGAAACAAGGCAAACAAAACAACAGGCCAACACAATAAATTAAATTAAAACTGTATTTACGGAATTCGGAAACTTTTTAATACAACTTAAGATTCCACGCTCCTATTTCTTTCAAGGTTGTAGAATCCATTGGACAATATGGTCTCTGTTCGAAGCCTTTTCCTGATTAGTTCGTCATTTCAACAAGTCAAAATGCTGACAGTTTTCACAGGCCTAAGGGAAATAACGGTGACGTTTAAAACACAAATAGGGATGTGCAGAGTTTCACATCCTCGGCCTCCTGCTGCTCTCCCAAGGCCGAGCACTTTCTCCTAATAAGGACGTTTGACCGCCTGGCAGAGGACACGTCCACAGGCTGGTCTCTCTGTGCAGCCACCGCAGCGCCCGAGCTGGGAGGCTCCCCGGCCTTAGGCACTGAGGCACCTGTTAGCACCTGAGCCAGGTCCCTTCATTCCCCCCTTAAGAAAGGCACCACCTCTGGACGTGGTCTCCGTGTTGTCGCTCCAATGGCATGAACTGGGGGGCTTGCACACCCTTTCTCTTTACAGGGCTCCTCCGAGGGGCAGGCCAACGCGGCATCTGGTCCTGTTCATTCTTAGGGCACCAGGAGGACGCAATTGCCTTATCGCCAGGGCCTCCGGAGATAGCACCTGTCAGCGCCGTGTGAACGTTCTCCGGCCGTGGAATTTGGTCAGGGACCAGCCTTATCGTGGCAATGTGCTGAAACAGAGGGCAGCAGCATTGATAGGTTGTGAAAGCGAAGAGTAGCCAGTAATAATCAGTGAATGATAAGCAAGTACACGGCTTGAAAGCATTCCGGGAGGGCTATTTATAAGAACTCCGATTTGCTTTGCTTTGCTCCCTGTTCATGGCTTTGGAGGAGCTTCTCTCGATTTGATTTGATAGTTTTCAAAATGTTGTATTTCATTGTCGTATGAGTAACAGTGGGATATATCATTTACATGCAGGACTGTGTTTCAAGTAATACCGAAAGGAACCATGCTTTGTAGCGTTTCTTCATTCTCAAGGAGCGTGTTTTACATGTAGCATAATTTGAAATGATTAGTTAACACATATTTGATTTCTTTGTCTCCTGAGCAAGTGAAGGACCGGGTACATTTGTATCAATAAAATCTGTAAACAGAATATGTAGTATATTTTGAATCTATCAAGTGTACTATATTATCTCTACTGACATTGTAAATTATAGTAATATGTTGATAAGGTTTTCATGTTATTTTCTTGTTTTTATTCATGAAATGTTATGTTTGATAGCAGCAACATACGACCAGTTCAGCAAAAAGATAATGAAAAATAAAAATCTTCTTATAATCATGATTTTAGAGAAGTATTTCTAAACAATAATACAACTTATCTCTTAATTCTAGATGATCTTATATTTTAAAAATAGAATGGGACTTCACAATTTGATGATTCTGTATGAAATCTACATTTTTGCTTACTTGAGAAAATCTTAGTTACGGACATGACTCTTCTGAATTGTTTGTAGCTCGGTAACTTTATGATATAAATTGTGTGTAAGCGTTTCTTTTTTTACAGTTGGATGAGCGGTGTTGATTCAGTATAAAGCACCCATCAAAGTAAAATGAACCACACAGATATCTAAGACTAATTGAAGGGGGGAAAAAGAAAGCAATCGCTGGTAAGAGAGACTGTAATGCTCCAGGGATTATGAACTACTGACATTTCTTACTCATTAGAATCTAGATTAAAAGTAGGAATTTAGATGTGAAGCTTAGTTCTCAAAAATGTTTTCTCATACTGCTCTGTGACAGCTGAAGGCTTTGCGTTCATCATATTTACCCTCGAATGTCTGTTTAGTCTATTAAGTCTGACAACAGTTATTATCTATTTCTTGGCCCAAAGGCATTATAATGAAGTAGTATAAGCCAAGTTTTATTTCTAGTGTAAACAATAAATCTTTCTAGGCACTGGTCAGACTCTAAGTATGCTGATTAATATTTTAAAGCCCTTGATATTTATCAATACCAGCAAGTGGCTGATAGTTTGATAAGTACTTGATTAGTATAAAGCAATGAAACTTATCTATATATATATAAGCCTAATATGCAAAGTGTCCCCCTGGGAGTTCGATTGCTCGCTATGACGTGTGCTGACCACCAGGGCGTGGCGCAGAATGAAGGAAGGCCCCAGCCAGCAGCTGGGAGATGGAAGGAAGGCCCCAATCGGCCCTGATCACCGGCCAGGCCTAGGGACTCTACCTGTGCACAGATTTTGTGCACCGGGCCTCTAGTGTTTTTATAAAAGAAGCTGGAATAGGTTTTAACTAGATGATATCACCCAGTATCTAAGAGCCTGTATTTTTTATCTTTACAATATGAGCCCTATCAACCTCAAGAGTCAAATATAATATATTTGAAAATAGGAAAGCACTGTATGAGGCTAAGGATTGCTAATTGGACAGACATTGGCAAGCACTGGCATGGCCTTTTCCCCCTTATTGGACCCTTACACTGCTTGCCTGGAGAGCCAGCCTCTCCAGGGAACAGCCCCCTTGGTAAGGTGCCATGAGAACTTCCACTCCACCTGGTTCCAACCCTCCATCCGCCGCCACCCCTTCTACCTCCTCCACCTGCTTGCTCTGCCCTTGCAGAGGCCCAGGGGCCGAGCTGGGGAGAGAAAAGTGCCCGCCTCCTGCAGGACAGGATGGTGCAGCTCCAAGAGGAATGGACTGGTGCCACCGGGTGGGCAATTGCGTTGTGTGTCCCTGAGGTCCAATAGCAGAGGCATGCGGCACTTGTGAGGAAGAAGGTGGGCCAGGCTGGAGGAGCTGGCTTCTCTGACCACAGGTTCATCACCTGCACAGTCAGCGTGTGGATTGGCAGGGTTGGGAGGATTAAATATAATACAGCCATAGACCCATGCACGGTTTCTTTCTTCGGCAATCACTTCTGAAGTGAAGATGTTAAGTGTTTCAGGAACTAAACGTAATACCTGTAACACCTCTTGTTATTTGAGCATCCTAGATTTTTGGGTTCTGGAGAAGGAGCTTGTCTTATGTAATCCTCCAGGTAGGCCTGGAACTGTTCTTTTCTAGGTATGAACCTGGTTTAAAAAAAAACACACCACACATTATGTTTTAAAAAAAGAAAGGAAAAGAAAAACTGCAGTGACTTTTTTTTAAACTGGCGTTTCCATATGTAGCTCAGCATTTGGTGTTAATTTTGCATGTGATTTGGTCTCAGGGTGATAAATGATGTCACACGAATGATTATAATAAATAAATGTAGCCTTTATTTTATTTATTTTTATGCTACGACAGAGACTCTGCTGAAACTAAAAGCTCTAGTTATAATCAGAGAACTATCTGGCTTGAGCCCAGCCAGTTAATCTCCCAATGTCTGATATAATTTTTTCTTTCTCTTCTGTGGTATCTAAGTCAACTAACTTGCTGATAAAATATACTCCCCACTGCCCCCCCCAAAATACATCTCCCTAGAGGTTTTATTAAGGGTTGCTTAGCTGGGTCTGTGGTGCATCAATGCTGCAGCGCCCCCTATAGGTCTCAGGAAACCTGAGTCCCTGCATCCTGCATGCCTGTGGTGGTCCCTGCATATCTCCCTTCTTTTAGGGCTGGAGCTCCAGCAACCCCATTCTGCCACCATGGTCTGGGCTCCTACCCACCTTTTTTCCTGCCACACTGATGCCCGGTTCATTCAGATATCCCTAGCCAGTCCAGCATTCACTTCGTGTCCAGCTCATTCCAGGCACCACCAGAAAGCTCGCTTGCAGTAATGTCCCCTCTGACTCACTGTATTTTATCATCATTGATTTTTTTTTTTCCAAATTTTTCCAACAAGCTAAGTCCTGTCCAGGCTCAAGGCCTTGGCACTTACTATTCTTTTTTTTCCTGGAGTTTTCTTACTGACCCTTACTCTTCTCCTTATGGTCTGAGTAAAACTATGATTCCTGGCCCTGGCCTGGTAGCTCAGTTGGTTAGAGCATCATCTCAATAGGCCAAGGTTGTGGGTTTGATCCCCAGTCAGAGCACGTACGAGAAGCAACCAATGAATGCATAAATATGTGGAACAACAACTTGATGTTTCTCTCTCCTTCTTCCTCTCGCTCTCTCTAAAATCAATAAAATTTTTTAAAACCCTGCGATTCCTCAAAAATGTTTCTCCTGACCTCCCTATATGAAGTGGTTCCTCCCAGTTGTCTCTATCACAGAACCCAGTTTATTTGCTTCAGACAGGTATAAGTATTTGACCTATTTATTGTCTAGACTCGTGGTATTTCTAGCAGACTCAGTTTCTTTTAAAAGTACTTCGGCAGGACTCCTTTATGATCATGCAATAATGTGAACATCTGACACAAAATGTGTAAAGCCTCAAAAAGTAATTAATTTATTTATTTAATCTTAAGTAGCATGTATTTCAATTTGTGATTGTGCAGACATGACCACACTGGAAGACATGGCCTAGTAGCCACGTGCCTGCCCTGTGTGTAGGCAGCATGGACGGGGCAGCTGTAAATGCAGATTAACCGTGGTGTGCAGCACAGGTGTGTGGCTATTGGAGACCAGGTTAACAATTCTTGGAAAGTTCCAAGCAAAGTACAATCTTCCATCGACTTATACAGTACAGTCATTTTTAGAAAATTAGGCTTATCTGACAAGTATATAAAAATGCTTTGGGCTTGTATACAAAATAGAGTTAGAGTCTAAGTTCGAATCGTTTTGTAAACAGATTTTCAGCAGGATGGTCAAGGGGCATGGAGGGTGCACACTCATTTTATTATTACACTAGAAGCCCGGTGCACGAAATTCGTGCATGGCGGGGGGTTGTCCCTCAGCCCAGCCTGTACCCTCTCCAATCTGGGACTCCTGGAGGGATGTCCGACTGCCCGTTTAGGCCCGATCCTGTTGGACATCCCTCTCACAATCCAGCACTGCTGGCTCCCAACTGCTTGCCTGCCTGCCTTCCTGATTGCCCCTAACCGCTTCTGCCTGCCAGCCTGATCACCCCCTAACCACTCCACTGCCAGCCTGGTTGATGCTTAACTGCTCCCCTGCCAGCCTGTTTGCCCCCAACTTCCCTCCTCTGCCAGCCTGGTCACCCCTAACTGCCCTCTCCTGCAGGGTTGATCACCTCCAACTGCCCTCCCTTGCAAGCCTGGTCCCTCTCAACTGCCCTCCCTTGCAGGCCGGGTGCCTCCCAACTGCCGTCCCCTGCTGGCCATCTTGAGTGGCCATCTTGTGTCCACATGGGGGCAGGATCTTTGACCACATGGGGGCAGCTATATTGTGTGTTGCAGTGATGATCAATCTGTATATTACTCTTTTATTAGATAAGATAGAGGCTTGGTGCACGGGTGGGGGCCAGCTGGTTTGCCCTGAAGGGCATCCCGGATCAGGGTGGGGTTCCCTTGGGGCATGGGGTGGCCTGAGCGAGGGGCCTGTGGTGGTTTGCAGGCCGGCCACGCCCCCTGGCAACCCAAGCAGAGGCCCAGGTATCTGGGATTTATTTTCCTTCTACAATTGAAACTTTGTAGCCTGGAGTGGAGCCAAGCCTGCTGCTCCCTCCGGGGCGGCAGCCATTTCTATGGCAGTTAATTCACCTTCTACAATTGAAACTTTGTAGCCTTAAGCGGGTGAGCCCAGCCAGGGTGTGTGGAAAGCTTTGCTTCCCCTGTTGCCGCCGGCAACCCTGGCCTGCTCTCTCAAGCTCCATTCTGCCGCCATTTGTTTGAATTTGTTTACCTTCTATAATTGAAACTTTGTAGCTTGAGTGGAGGCTTAGGCCTGCAACGGCTATGGAAAGCTTGGCTTCCTCTGTTACCTGGGAAACCTTGCTCTCTGTGGCTGTAGCCATCTTGGATGGGGTTAATTTGCATACTCGCCCTGATTGGCTGGTGGGCGTGGCTTGGCTGGTGGGTATGGCTTATGTAGCGGAGTGATGGTTAATTTGCATATTACCATTTTACTAGAGAGGACTACAGGCCCAGTGCACGAAACTCATGCACTAGTAGGGTCCCTAGCGGCTGTTAGCTGCCGGCCGGGTACTCCCTCCCTTCCCCTGGCCGGCCTGCCCCCTGGTCGAATTCCCAGATTCCGATCAAGGGGACAATTTGTATACTACGCTTTTATTATATAGGATGGGACTGTTGTGCTCAGTATAGGACACTTAGGTCCCTGGCCACTGCCCACAAAGAGCCTGTAAGGCCCCTCAATTATTGATACAACCAAAACTGCTGCAACAAATTTCTGGAACGCTTTTTTTTTTGGAGAACAAGCAATCTAGACTGTAATCTTCACTGAGTGCAGGAGCCATGTTTGCCTCATAGGAGCCATATCTAGCAAGGCATCCACATCACAGCAGTGCATGACAGCTGTTTAAAATGAATAAAAGAAAGAATGAATGAAAGGAAATGCATGGTCACAGGGAAACACATTCATTCATTTAACAAATACATTTTGCTGAGCAGCTACTATCTTTGCAAGGTACAATTCTAGAACCTAGGAATACAGCAGCTAACGAGACTAATTTCCTACTCTCATGAGCTTGCTTCTGCTCCATATTTGGAGCTGCTTTTTGACAATGGCACCTACATTTCCTATATAAAATGACTATTTCCGTGTATCAAGTTGTTGTTTTTTTTAATTCAGAATACTTACCTAGTTAAGCCAATTGAGTATGGTGGAGAAAGCTAGATGGAGAATAAAAGGCAGCAGAAATAAGTCAGGTTGGTGACAAAGAGATGTGAGTTGTGCTTAAGACAAATGAGAGCCTGAAAATAACTTAGTTATTTATATATTCCTTATGTCTGTCTACACAGTATCAGAGGCCAAAACTTTTAAATCCAAACCACTTTTGTTGCTGTTCTCAGATCCATGGCAGTAATAGAAATGCTTTCAGCACCCCCTCTCCCCTGTGCAATACCTTTTACATAGCAGCTGTGGTGGGTGCAATGGAGATGCCTCCTTGCAATCAGGTTAAATTGTAAACCTGAGGGTTAGGCACCCATTTGAGCATTTTGCAGTTAGTATAAGTATGTTCATATTTACATGGAATTTGCTTTGGAATCACCCCTATGCTCAGTCTGAGCAGCCAGTCAGTCAGGTGGCAATCAACCCAGGAGCCAACAGAGGCTGTGGGAAGTTGGCGATAGCTGAATGTGCCGGCTAGAAGTTGAGTGCTCTTGCTTGTGTCTGGAAGCTTCAGTGGGAGAAGTTAAGTCAGCTTTAATATATGCCCTAATGGAACTGAACAAATGGTCTGATCAAAAAGAAACATTTTGGGGTCTTAGCTGCATTTAAAGACTGGCTGCCATTTCCTGTTTTTCATGTCTAACAGACAAAGGGAGATATTTTGCAGGCACACCTTAAACTAAAATTGCCCGCGCCCTCTGAGAAACCCACCTCTGCTTCCAGAAAAGGAGATGTCATTCCAAATGATGTTCCAGTTTACATGTTCCTAAACTGGCTTATTCATTGGCCACGACTCTTGAGTTTTAAATATCCTCTGAACTTTTCCGATGTTAAATTGCATGTGAATGCTACTGAAGAGGCCTGGGTTGTAAATTCAAGTCTCCAGCATCAACTGTAAACTAACCTGTTCTATATTCAATCTAAGCCATCAGTACGGGAAGATGACCTTATACTGGGGGTCACAACAGTGCAAGAGCACGGAGTGGTCGTGCAGCATGCTCATGCAGGAGAGATTTGTTAACATGGTAAGAACAGGGGAATGAACATTGACATTTCCTTGACCTCAGTTATTCATACAACCTCAAAATGGGTGGTATTTTTTTCTTTATTGTAGAGAAGAGGAAATTGAGACTCAAAGAGTTTTGTGTGGGTTTTTTTTTTCACTGACATTAACTGTGTGCCTTTAATAACTCCTTTATCCCTCCTGAGAGTCATGGGAAATAGGCCTGTATTTCCATTTACAGATAAAGAAGTTGAGGTGCGGAACTTGAAGTGGCGGCCGTGATACAGAGCTAGGCTATTGTGGTGACGGGGCATCACTCAGGAAGTGGGCTCCAGAGCTGGCCCCTTAAACCCCAGGGCCGCACTGGGTGCTGCCTGTCAGGCCAGGGGCATGGCTGGCAAGTAGCAGAACAAGGCTATTTGGTTTCAAATCCCATGCCCTTTACACCATCCTTTGCCGCAAACCCAGTGAATTCTCTACTAATTGTAGGAAGAAGGAAATGTGAATGCCTTCCAATCCATCGAAGCCAAGCTGACCGCCTCTCTCTTCCACATCCACACATCCCTCATCTTGTCTCCTCACTGGCCTGTCTGCTTCATAGGCCATTCTAACTAGAAACAGCAGAATAGATTTCCTGAATATATATTTTAAAATGTATTTTTATTGATCTCAGAGAGGAAGGGAGAGGGAGAGAAAGACAAAAACATTAATGAGAGAATCATTGATTGGCTGCCTCCTGCACGCCCCCTCCTGGGGATCGAACCGCAACCTGGGCATGTGCCCTTGTCCAGAATGGACCCTGGGACCCTTTAGTCCGCAGGCCCATGCTCTCTCCACTGAGCCAAACCAGCTAGGAAAGATTTCCTAAATATTTCAACATCTCAGCTCCTGTTTTAAAATCTTTGGTGGCTCCTTATTATTTATAGGATTAATTTCAAATTTGTTAGCCTGGCATTCCAGGCTCTCACCGAAATGGATGGCTTGGGCTTGCCTTTTTAGACAGGACACTTATGATCCCTCTATAAACTTTCATTGATTGATTGATTGATTGATTAACTCATTGGCTACCATCCAGCAGGTTGACTCACTTGAAAATGTCTTATATCCAATGATCCAGCTTGCGTCCTAGGCCTGGTTCATGTACTATTTATTCCTTCATAGGATCTTCTCCATTCCTTGGGGAAGCCCATCCTCTGAATCTGGGTACTGTTTATTATTTGTCTTGCTAGTTATTTTACTAACATTTTTCTGTCTATATTTTCAGAGAGTGTATGTACTCTGAAGGCTAGTTCTTTCTATTTTCACCTATCCCCTTTTCTAATAGTTAGATAGTGTTTAGTAGCATCATTTTTATAATATATTTTTATTGATTTTACAGAGGTAGGGGGAGGGAGAGAGAGATAGAAACATCAATGACCAGAGAGAATCATTGATTGGCTGCCTCCTGCATGCCCCAAACTAGGGATCAGCCTGCAACCCAGGCATGTGCCCTGACCAGAAATCGAACCGTGACCTCCTGGTTCATAGGTTGATGCTCAACCACTGAGCCACACTGGCTGGACGCATCATTTTTTTAAAGATATGACTTGACAGGCGGTATTGATATGAAAAGCAAATATTTGGGTACTCCTAGTACCTATGCAACTTTGGCCCTGGCACCTAAAATCTTTGAGTATCAATTCCTTTTTGTCGAATAGTAAGGATAATAAAACCAATCAAATAGATTTGGCTTAAAAACAAATACATAATTTGGAGGGAGAAGTATATACTACATCATAAACCGCTATAAAAATGTTAATAATGGCAGTATTTTTGTAAATGCTATTTTAAGTAATATGACCTTCGAGGAGTTGATTCTGTTGGTCTCTTTCTTTCAACATCCTTAGCCTGGTCTTTCCTCTCCTGCCTGTTCTACACACTGTTACCTACGACTGCATTTTTTCCCCAGGTGTATCTACCTGCTGTTCTCTTCTTGCTTTATATCTTTCTTCCTCTTTCCCGATTTTCCTTGTTCTGTTAAAACCCCATTCCTCATGCAGCATGTCTTCTTGTTATTCTTTAGCTTTCTTTCTTGTTATCGTATAAAACTGAAAGGAGGTTAAAGAATTCTCATAAAATCCAGATTTCAATGCAATTTCTATTCTTTATCGTAGCATTTTAGGCAAATGCTGTTTAGTTCATGTGCACAAAGTTTTGGAATGTTAGAGATAGAAGGAGAGAGAACTTCATCTAACCCAATCAACTTGCCTTAAGGATGAAAGGGAAATCCAGGGAGTTAGGTGACTTAGCCTGGATCTCAAAGTTAATGACTGATGGAGTTGATAGTTAAGACTGTCTGTAGCATTCAACCCACTGTTGTTTCTTTTCACTTTTGCTATCCACTGTATTGTGTTTCCTGTCGTAGAGTTTAGTTAAGGACATTATCTAGAGGTTAGTTTGTTCCCAGCAGGCAATCTTGCTGATTGGCGTTGGGTAAGTTATTTAACCTCTCTGGTCATGAGATTCTCATCAGAACATGAGAGGACCAGCTAGCTGTTCCTCAAGGCACCTTTGTAATTATCAATCTTCCTTCATCCATATTTAACAACTATTTGATAGCCAATTATTTACAATTATGAAGTGAACTGGATGCTTTTTTTATTATTTATTATTTATTTATTTTTATTTTTTTAACTGGATTCGTACACGTGGTTTGTGTTTGTGTTGTTGTTGTTTTTTCCCCAAATGCCACCCAAGGTTGAACCACATTTCAATCTATACAACCAATTAAGCTTGTCCAGTGTTTGGTTAAATTATTTCTAGTTAAGACATCATAGCTTTCTTGGCAGAAATCCCATCTTTGTACTATAGGGATATTTGGCAAGGTTTTTGTTATCACCTTATAAAAGGCTATAGGAAAAGGAAATATTTTTGTTGAAATATTTTCTTCAGATCATAATGTTGAGACAGGACAATGTGACATTCTTATTATACATTACCTGAAAATGGACAAAAGAGCCACACTATTTCTTCATTGAAGAAATACATGGTATTAACCAGTATTAACCATTCATGGATCTCTTTGTATACCTTCCCACACAAATTATTCACAACTTGAAGCAAATACAAATCAAGAAAGAAAAAAATTATATACAAGCATATTTGTTGATATAAGGATGATAAGAATACATTAGGTAACTTGGTTTGTGGGGGATACAAAGTCCAGTAAGTCAATAAGTCTTTTAGTTTTACACAAACCAATGCTCAAATTTCCTTTAAATTCCTAGAAAATTTTCTACTTATTTAAATAAAACGGGAAATGAATCACACTCGGTATGTTTTTCCCCTATCTACCTGGTGACTCTAATGTTTGCTAGCCCTCCATTGAACTCTAGAACCCTTTCCATGTCTAGGTCTGTGGCATGTGATTAAATCACTTAACACAAGTGTGAATGGTTGCTCTCTAACCCACCCACCCCCGCCCCCCAACCAAAGGACTTGTATGCATGCATATTAGCATAACCAATGGACACAGACACTGGGGCAGTGGGGGCTTGCCCGGGGTGGGAATGGCGGGGGGGGGGGGGGCAATTGGGAAAAAAGGAGACATATGTAAAACTTTACACAATAAATTTTAAAAAAAGAAATTCACACACACACACACACACACACACACACACACACACACACAAATGTGAATGGATGTCCCTTCACCCAGCACTGTTTTTGGTTTGTTTTGCTTTTTAACATTAATTGGTATATTTTATCAAAAACTGAGTTTGTTTGGTTGTGGAGTTTTCGCTCATTTGCCAGACCATCATTTCCTGAAGTGCTTGCAAACAGCCATTTTTTGTCTTTTGGTGCCTGCGCCTATTTTAAGAGCATTGCCAAGCGTGGGAAAGGAGTAGCACTGTGTTCCAGCTGTGGAAGCAGTCTCACTGTGATGATGCACTTCGGCTCCCTATGACAGGACCTCTGTATGGTCAGCTGGGAACCTAGTTGAAGGTGTGTATGAAACATGTACCGTGAGGGCAGTGAGCATTCTGAAGTGGTAAGGAACTCTTTTTTAAGTTCATTTGGTATTTAGCATTTTTCATCAGTTTTTTAAATCGTTTCAAAGTTTGTTCTTAAACTTTCTTCTCAAGTGCATGATGTCACTCACAAAAATATAAAACAAGTAGCTTGTTTCTGAGCGACTAGCAAAAATGTTGAAATACTTCTGAAGGAAGTTTGAAATTAACAAGCATTTGTAATTTTATTATTTGTTGTGTTTGAGATTTTTTTTGTACTTGACCCTGAATTGGAAATAGTTATTAATATTTTACAATGTCTTTTTAAAAGGTACTTTTAAAAGTCCTCATAGGTGTAGCTATAGGCAATTTAGATTCTTTAAAATATATCTTACTTTCCAGTAAAATTGTGTCTGTTAAACTTAATTGAAAGTAATTGAATCGAGGATTCTATGTAATAAAACTATCTTTTGATCATTTATAAATAAACTATTAATAAAATCTTACTCTAAGAAACACTTTTTGTAAACATTTGAAAAGTATTCAAATTAAGAGTATATACACACACACACACACACATATGTATATAAAATTAGGATGTTACATTGCTCTCAATCCATAAAATATATAAAAATTTAACATTAACCCATACACAGTGCAAAATGAACAGTAAATAGTTCTTATATGCAAATAAAAGATGAAGCTAAACTTTGTTATGACACATTTTGAAATTGTAAAAAGGTATTTTAAACCATATCTTTCTTTGAAATATTGTGTCTCTAAATTCAAATTTAATAATTATAGTTATGACTCCTTACTATCTTGATAAATTGAGGTAATAATTTGATCTGCTTTTAGAAACATTTATAAGCTCTTTGTTAGCTTAACAATGCTACAGTTTAGCTGTTAAGAAATAGCCTTATTTTAAAGAAGAAGTTTTGGTGTAGTGGTCAGAGTCCATTAAAAACCAAATTCTGTTTTTATGTGTGTGTAGGGTCCTAATAGAACGAGATGATTTCACTTGTCATATAGTCAGAAGGAAAGAAATTTCCCGGAAAGTAAATGAGCTCTCTATTTAAACATAGCAAGTTGAAACCACAATTTCCTATTTTGATTTATTTATTCCAACTATTGGGATAAGATTAAGATGATAAATCCAAATCCAGAATGAGAGGTAAAGGTTTTGTTGTAAATTTCAACGTGGTTACATACGTAAAACTTCTACTAAATAAATAACGCAGAAATGCAGCCAATTCCTAAGACTTACTCTCTGTTGTTATGTTGTGAGTGGCTCATGCCGAATTTTCAAACTGTGGAAGAGTAGCACTCAAACATAGCTGTCATTCCACAAAGAGTATTTTGAGGAATGATGTTAACATGTTAAAGAAAGCAGGCCTGAAAATGAGTTCCAGCTTCCTGTTATTTTTAATAGAATATAAACAAATGCAGGAATTACTTCCTAGAATACACCCCAAAGAGTTTTTTAGGAATATAAATATTCATTAATTAACCCTCGTGTGTTTAAAATATACACCTGTTTACATGCTTATGCACAGGAGCCAGTTTTTCATGAATAATTTGTGTCATTTTTACATAATTTAAGACACCATATGCCTTGTAATGAAGAAAAATATTTAAAGTGTGCAATTATGTTAAACAGTTATAGCATGAGTCATTATTTTTTTTTATGTATGTCATGCTGTCCTAAATGTGACAACAAGAAGTTAAAGGATGTGATGTTCATTTGAAGTGTGCTATTAATTTAAAGTTACTGTAAATTCATTAATTTAGGTAATTTTGGTTATTGAGACAAATGTGGAACTTTTCTTGTGTTAACTATTAAAATGTTTTCAAAAACCTGAAAATGAGCCCTGACCGGGTAGCTCAGTTGTTTGGAGCATCGTCCTGTACACCAAAAGGTTTCAGGTTCTATTCCAGGTCGGGGCACATACCTAGGTTGGGGGTCCCATTTTGGGTCGGGCCATGTACAGAAGGCAACCTGTTGAGGTTTCTCTCCCACATCGATGTTCCCCTTTCTCTCTCTCCCCCTTCTTCTCTCTCTAAAAATCAATAAAAATACATAACCTTGGATGAGGAATTAAAAAAAAACACACCCCTGAATATTAGAGTAGAATATTTATTGAGTACTCAAATTTGAGTGTATTCGTTCTATAAGAAGAGGTCTACGTAACTTTAAAAAATTGACTTTGGTAATTCTTTTTGGTTTTATCATTTACCAGAACTGGTTAACTTTACTGAAGTCATAAAGAATTGTTATAGACACTTAAAAAATAATTTTCCATTTCTTTTTCTGTTTTTCTCCAAGTAAGTCAGATATTTAGTTTGTGCCACTAATTTCTTTTGGTATATTTGTCATTAATATTGAATATTTGAAGTGTCCTGTACTTTGCTATGGTTTATAGGCCACAGTAGTCTAACCTCTGATATTTTTAATGCATCCGTATTATATTTTTGTGGTTTCTACTAGATTCCTGTCTACTCAAAGTGTGCTCCAGGGACCTGCACTCCCAGTATCACCTTGGAGCTTGTTAGAAATGCAGCATCTCAGGCCTGACCCCACCCTGCTGAGACAATCCACATCTTAGCAAGATCCCCCAAGTGATTCATATGTTCCTTACGAGACAGCACAGCTGGTCTAAAAGGCATTCTTACACAGGCTAGGTGGTTAGATGAGAAGGGTGTTCCAGCTCCTTAGATTTTAGAAAAGTTGATTATTGAGATTCAGAGAGAAGTTAAGAGCATATGGTTTGAGGTTAGACAAGAGGGTGAAACCCAGTTTTGCCACTTGGCTTTGAGTGACTTTGGGTAAATCAACCCATCTCAGGCATTTCTTCTTCTGCGAGATGGGGATGCTAATGAGATAGGACCTGCCTCGCTGTTGTCAGATGTAGGTGAATTGTTTGCACACAGAGTAAACCCTACATAAATGATCCGTTTAACTCATACTGTGGTTAACTCATATTACATTGTTGTGCCTTTTAGTAGTAATACAGGCCCGCTAAACTTAACAGGCTTGGATAACTGGGTCTCTTTCTTATAAAATCTAAATTGGCTTTGCAAAATCTCAAATGATGGTGTATTTTGTTTTTGGTTTTGTATTTTTTTTGTCTTAAAGAAAAGAGAATATGGGTCCTATGGTTTGATTTTTGTCACATATTATATTTTTAGGATTAAAGCAAGAAATAATGACCCAGCCTCTTCCAACCATGAAAGAGTCCTTAAGTTGGAGATCGAACAGCCTAGCTGGTTTCTTCTTACTTTTAAGTTCCCCTTTCCTTCATCTCCCAGAATGGGTGGAGTCCCCCAAACAGCTGTAAAATGTCTTTTTAAAACTCTGCTGTCTCTCTAACTCCTCATTGGGGCCACAGCAACGTGAAATTCCACCCTCCTGGTTGCAAGATGTGGAGGGATGTGTTTTGCAGGCCTTCTTTGGAGAATAGAATTTCCTTTTCAGCAAACTCTGTTTTAAAAAGAATGAACCCAGGGTGAGCTCAAGCTATTAGCTACAAGTTTTCATCTTTATTAATGGAGTTTTATCAGGGAGCTAATCTGAGTGGGGGTGGGAGCAGTCTCCTAGTTAAAAATAAAAGCCCATACTGCTTTAACATTCTTGTAATTCTTTTGACACTAAAAAGTAATCCATGCTTATCCTATATAATAAAAGGCTAATATGCAAATTGTCCCCTCTACCGGGAGTTCACCAGGGGGTGGGGCCAGCCCACCATCTGCCTCTGGCCCCTCCCCCCAGCTGGGCCCACCCCTGATCGGCTCAGATGGGGTGGATGGACTGGATCCCACCCATGCACGAATTCATGCACCAGGCCTCTAGTAGAATATAATTTTCATAGTACTTTTTCTAATTTAACCATTTTCTTGTTGTAGGATATTTAGATTGTTTTATACACACACACACACACACACACACACATCATTATCATTATCATCACCCCGTGGTGAACATTCTCGTACATAAATATTTTTCTGCATATTTATTTCCTTCACATAGATTTCAAAAAAGAAAATTACTGACTATGTATTTTTAGAAAGGTGTCTTTTCAAATTGCTTTTTATTTATTTTTCTTTCATTTTTCAATTACAGTTGACATACAATATTAGTTTCAGGTGTACAAGCCAGTGATTAGAAGTTTAGGTACCTTATAAAGTGATCACCCCATTATTGTTTTTAGAAATGTTGTACTCATTTGGACACCCAGCAGCAGTGTTTGAGTTCATTTCCCTGTAATATTGGCTATCATTTTAAAACTGGTTAAATTGATACAATGAAATATTATTCAGCTATAAAAAAAATAAGAAAAAAACTGCCATTTGCGACAACATGGATGGACCGACCTTGAGGGAATTATGCTAAGTGCAATAAGTTAGAATGAGAAAGACCAATACCATATGATTTCACTTATATGCAAAATCTAAAAAAGAAAAAAAAAAAGTCCACAAACTCTTAGATCCAGACAACAGATTGGTAGCTGCCAGAGGCAGGGGGGAGGGGTTGTTGAAATGAGTGAAAGTGATCAAAAGTTACAAACTTCCCTTTATAAAATAAATAAGTCCTAGAGATACAATATGCAACATGGAGACTATAGTGAACAATACTGTATTGTATATTTGAAAGTTTATAAGAGAGTAGATTTAAAAGTTCTCATCTCAAGAAAATAATCATAACTGTGTGGTGATGGATGGTAACTAAAGTTACCATGGTGATCATCTTGCAATGTATACAAACAGTGTATATCAGATCATTATGTTGTATACTAAAATGAATACAATGTTATATGTCAACTATATCTCATTTTTTAAAATAAGTAAAAATTAAAATAGAAAATTAAAAAATTTTAAATGGCTGTTTTGATAAAAATCTGATCTTAGTTTTAAATGTCTGCATATTTCTGATTACTCTTGAGGCTAAATATTTTTTCACCTTTTTGTGCCATATTTTTTTCTTATTTATGAGTCCTTGGGTAAGTTACTTAACTCTCTGCAACTCAGTTTCTTCATCTTGTCGCTTTGTAAGGTCATTGTGAAGATCAAATGGGTTAATATATTCAGACATTTAGAATAGTAGGTGCCATATACATGTTAGCTCTTAGTACTGTTGGTCCTTGGTGAATGTTTGGTTTACGGCTTTGTCCATTTTTTTCTATTGAGATCCCAGTGTTTGGAGTTCTGTGGGGCATTGACCTTACTCCCTTGCTTGAAGTTGGGAAAGGACAACATTTCTGATGAATCTAATGGTGGTTATAACTGAAGACGCTGGGAGCAAAGTGAAGGCGTACTCCTTGGTGATGATGTTAGTATCCCCATTTTACAGACAGTAAACCAAAGGTTCAGAAAGTTTCCGTAGCTTGTCCAGGGTATAACTGACTTCTCTTCCTGGGCCACCTCCATGCTGCTAGGAATTTGTGCTTGTTCACCCTCGCTGAATTGTACCTTTTGGTGCACATCTTGCTTTAAGGTCATACCGATGGTGGTGGATGTAGACTCTGGACCAGGCACATGGCCCGAGGTCAGACACTGGTGCTGTCACTAACTAGCTGTGTGACACTCCAAGCACACTCACTTCACCTGTGAAATACCAAGCACAATAATGCCTACGCCATGGACTGTTGTGAGGATTAAGGTATTAATCTATATGTAAATCACCTGGAACAGTAGTCTTGTACACGGCAGGTGTTATATCAGCTATGTTCATCATCACCATGTTCAGGATCCTGTGTGCCTAAAGGGCCTACCTGACATTTCAGGGTGTTGCCTTTTTGTTGACGGCACACCATGCTGGGGGAGGGGAGAGCATTTCTTAGTGGACTGAGAACTTTTGCTTTTGCTCACCCTGTGCCACAGTGAACCAAAAGGGAATTTTGTTCAATGAAAATGATGCCACTTCTGATTTGATTTTGTGCAACTGACAGATCAGAAATCCAGAGTCGCTCGGGGCTCCCCAGAGGATATGCTTTGTGGTGACAATTCCTGAGGGAAGGCACTCCCCAGTGAGGCACCATTACCCTCGCCCACTGCCGATCCTGCTTGGAAGCTGCTGAATATCCTGCCGCAAGGCCACAGTTTGCTCCATAGTGTGGCTCCGTCCACAGAGGTGTGCAGCTCTCTGGAGATTTTCACTGCTGGTGGTGCAGGAAGCACCTTATATCAGTAGTTTGAAAAACAAACAAACAAACAAAAAAACACTTTGCTCTGAAATGCAAAATCATTGGCGAAAGGGGGATTACATTTCCCTACAGCCTGCCCTGTGGGGACAGCATAAGGAACCTTCTTTGCAAAGGTTCACAGGGTCTGTGAAGGAAGCAGAGACTAGCCCTCTGCCCGCCCTCCCTCCCACCTCCCTCCCTCCCTCCCTCCCTCCCTCCCTCCCTCCCTCCCTCCCTTCAGCAGGCATTCATTGAACCCTTACTGTGAGCCAGGCACTGTGCTTCCTCCTGCCCTGAACTCAGTCTGAGTTATACCTAATTCTGTTATTATCTCTTGGTTCCTATTTCTGTTTCTCTCAAACCAAGCTGGACAGCCTTCCTAAAGAGACCACAGGCTGTGTGCAAGGCTGATGAGAAGGGTGATAGTAGCTGCTATTATGGGATATTTATATTAGGCACTATATTAAGTGATTTACATTTAGTAATTATTCAAAACAATTTTATTTTTACCACCCACAATTTACAGATGAAGAAAATGAGATTTAGGGAGTTTTAAAAATGTGCCCAAGATCACACAGCTAGTAAGAAGTAGAACCAGGATGTAAGTGTGGGCCAACGGACTGCAAAATCCAAACCTTTTGTTGTTCTAGTTGCTCCTCTCAGTAGGACACTTAGCCTTTCATGTCCTCTGCAGCAACAAAATAACAAAGTAGTGCCCAATGGCACTTTCCTAAATACTACTGCACAAGCACTATCCTTTACAACAAGTATGCTTAAGCTTCTCAAAGACTTTATGTGCCCTGCCATCTTCTTCCCATTTTTCAGATAAAGAAATTCAGCCTTAAAGATGTTCTATAATTTGTCCAAGGTCATCCAACTAAGAAGTGTCAGATTTAGTATTTGTTGCACTGCCCCCTAAAGAAAGGGTCCTTTAGTAAAAGCAAATGGCTGGGTCTAGATACAGCCTGAGGAACGGTTATACTTTCTGTGGTATTAGAGATTGAAAGTGATTGGGAGCTGGGTGTTGTGATGTGTCCTGTTTGCTTTTATCTTGTCCTGTGATTTCACCCTCCCTCTCCTGTATCAACGCCTTAAGGAGAAAGGCATGTGCATCTCTATTAAGAAAAAGATCACCTGCCTAACCGGTTTGGCTCAGTGGATAGAGCGTCGACCTGTAGACTGAAGGGTCCCAGGTTCAATTCCAGTCAAGGGCACATGCCCAGGTTGCAGGCTCAATCCCCTGTGGGGATGGTGCAGGAGGCAGCCAATCAATGATTCTCTCTCATCATTGATGTTTCTATCTCTCTCTCCCTCTCCCTTCCTCCCTGAAATCAATAAAAAAATATTTTTAAAAAAGAAAAAGAAAAAGATCACCTTGTCCTGGCCAGGTAGCTCAGTTACTTAGAGCATTGTCCCGATACACCAAAGTTGCGGGGTCAATCCCAGGTCAGAGTACATTCAAGGAGCAACCAATGAATGCATAAATAAGTGGAATGACAAATCCATGTTTCTCTCTCTCTCTCTCTCTCTCTCTCTCTCTCTCTCTCTCTCTCTCAAAGATATCTCTTTCTGTCTCAAATCAATAAAAAAAAATTATTGTTTAAAGTATGACAAATAGTAGTATATATATCTCCTTTTTTTTTCCCCATTGACCTCCCCTGGGCCTCCCCCTATCCCCCGGCACATGCCCTCACCACCCCCACCCCCTCCCCCACCCCCACCCCTGTGTCTTACATCCTCAATAAAAAATTGTTAAAGGTAATCTCAATGTGTTAATGGGGATCAAGTCCATTGTTAAATGAATCATTTTCTAAATCCTCTGAGAGGCAGTATTTATGCTCTGGATTGAGCTTTCAGGGCTGTGGATGGGGAAAATGTCAGCCAATTTAAAATAGAAAAAGCCACTTTTAAATGAAGAAGACCTTCTTTTTTCTTTTTCCTACATAATCTAGTTCCTTGAAACTGGGACATGGAAGGCAATATTTGTCACAAACTACTGCTAGTAAGCAAGTAAAAATTCAGTTCCCTTGACCTTTGTTGGGATGTACAGGGACCTTGATGTTCATAGGCCTGAGCAGGACTATCCGTAGATGTGAAGGCTGGGCAGTAAGGGCCTGTACAAATGGTGTTGTATATGCCTATGTTCGAAGGATGGTTTAATTTTCCTGGTTCATTGCCATACTGAAAACCACCATGAAAGTGCCTTGGACATAGATTTGGAGAAGAAGACGATTTTCTTGTCAGTTGAGGTAGTCAGAGGATTAAAAATCAACTGAACTAAGAGACGAAATTTAAGAACAAATAAATTTTGATGAGGGAATGATGATATAAAGAGGGAATTTCTTGTGTCATGTATATGGCCTCCAAAAATAAACCTCTCCGTTACTGTTGTAAAAAGGAATTGGAGTAAGACATAATTTGACTAATTAGGTATCAATATTATGCAAGCTCTGTAATTTGAAGCCTGGCATATCATAGCATACAGAAGTCAACCACCGTTTCCTGTAAGGGCCAGATAGCAAGTATATTCCGCTTTGGGGCCATGCATCCCGGGTGGCCGTCACTCAGTTCTGCCGCTGTGGTGCCATCGTTACACCATGTAAATGACTAAGAGTGGCTCTGCTCCAATACAGCTTAATTTATGAACATTGAAATCTGAATTTTATATGACCTTCACGTGTCATGCGGTATTCTTCTTCTGTTGATTGTTTCCAGCTACTGAAAAATGTGACCACCTTTCTTAGCTCACGAGACATCCAAAAAGAGACAGCAGGCTGACGTGGGCCCAGGAGCTCTAGTTGGCTGGATCCTGAGGCAATCTGTGTGATTAGAACCTTGGAGGTATTTTTATACCAGCAAACGTGTAATGCTTTCTGCGCACGCCTGGTATAAAATTTGAGTCTGCACTCTAGATGCTCCTGTGTAGAAAGCTATTTTATTTGAGTTTCCTGAAAATTATGCTTGCCAACTCAAACATTGACCTTCACTCCCAATTCAGATGCTATATTTAAATTTCTACCCAGACTTGGGAATTGACTGACAATGGGCCCTTAACCTCTTTCTTTTGGCTGTTTCGAAAGGTCATTGTCTTTATGTTAATTAGGTTCCCTGAACATTATGCTTCAGTTGTTTGAGAGAGGTATTATCATTAGAGAAGTGGTCTAGCCAAGTGTTTGGGTGGAGGTGCCAGGGAGCCGAGACAAGGGAACTTGGGTGTAGGAAATTACAGGAACCAGCAACAAAGAAAAGCCAGCAGGTAATTATGGTAAATTTCTCCCTCTGCTTGAATACAAATCCTGAAATGTAAAAGTTTTCACATGTGAATTATTATACTCAACTAATGAGAGTATACTTGGTGACATGTCAACATTTTAACTCTGAATGAGTGTTAATTGGGTATTTTAGTACTGAAATTGTTTGTTACCTAAAACACTGACACAAACTGAAGTTCTCTGATTTTTATAATTATACTAGAGGCCCAGTGCATGAAAATTCATGCACTTGGGGGTGAAGTGTCCTTCAGCCTGGCCTGCGCCCTCTTCACACAGTCCAGGACCCCTTGGGGGATGTCCACCTGCCAGCTTAGGCCAGCTCCAAGGGGGACCAGGCCTAAGCTGGCAGTCAGACATCCCTCTGGCAGCCTGGGAGTCCTTGGGCAATGACCAACTGATGGCTTAGGTCTGCTTGAACATCCTTAGCGCTGCCGCAGAGGAGGGAGAGGCTCCTACCACTGCTGCTGTGCTGGCCAGCCATGACCCAGCTTCTGGCTGAGCAGCGCTCTCCACGTGGAAGTGCACTGACTACCAAGGGGCAGCTTCTGTGTCGAGTGTCTGCCCCCTGGTGGTCAGTGTGCATCATAGAGACCAGTTGTTCTGCTGTCAGGGTCAATTTGCATATTACCCTTTTATTATATAGGATAGCTCACACAGAATTTATTTCTCTAGATTTGATGGCTTTATATCTATATATATAAAGAGCCAGGGTCCGTAACATCTAAAACAACTGAAGGGATGACCAATCGCCAGGCTGCATGCACAGCAGGCTCAGGTGGGCGGGGACTGGTGAGCAGGCTGAACTACTGACCTCTCAGAAAGAGAGAGTGGGGCTGATCTGCCTTTACCTCTCTCTCTCTCTCCGGGCATCGCCAGCAGCCAAGCCTCTTTCTTTCTCCAAGAGGTCAGCAGTTCAGCCTGCTTGCCAGCAGCCTGGGGAGGCTGCTGATCAGCCCCGCCTCTCTGATCAGGCCCGGAGATAGGCCCAGAGATTCTGACTGGCATAGAAACCGACCAATCAGAACCTAATCTGGGTGAACTGTGAAGGCAGAATCTAATGTGGGGGCTGAGGAGGGGTTTTAAGGGCAACAGCTGTTTGGTGTAAGGTGTAAGACAGCAATTTAATTTTTTAATGACTGGTTTGGCAGCAAAGTGCATATGGCTGGCTATCCATCCAGATATAGGGATTATGTATTTTTGTCTGCCAAGAGCATCTCCTCCTGCTGAAAAAGCCCCCCCCCACCCCCTGTTTAAGCAATCCTATTCTATATAATCTATCTATACTAATAAAAGGGTAATATGCTAATTAGACCGGGTCAACCGGCCATCTTCCGGACATCTGACTTCTTTCTGGACAAAGCCATGGTGATGCGGGCCAAGGCAGAGGCAGTTAGGGGTGATCAAGTTGGCAGGGGAGGGCAGTTGGGGGCAAGATCAGGCCGGCAGGGGGTTAGGGGCAATCAGGCCAGCAGGGAAGGGCAGTTGGGGGCAAGATCAGACCATCAGGGGAGGGCAGTTGGGGGCAACCAGGCTGGCAGGGGAGGGCAATTGAGGGCAAGATCAGGCTGGCAGGGGAGGGCAGTTAGGGGAGATCAGGCAGGCAGAGGCAGTTAGGAGCGATCAGGCCAGCAGGGGAGAGCAGTTAGGGGTGAGATCAGGATGGCAGGGAAGGGCTGTTGGGGGCAAGATCAGGTTGACAGGGGAGGGCAGTTGGGGGCGACCAGGCTGGCAGGGGAGGGCAGTTGGGGGCGACCAGGCTGGCAGGGGAGGGCAGTTGGGGAGAGATCAGGCCGGCAGGGGAGGGAAGTTGGGGCAATCAGGCAGGCAGGCATAGAGGTTAGGGGCGATCAGGCAGGTAGGCAGAGAAGTTAGGGGCAATCAGGCAGGCAGGCAGAGGCAGTTAGGGGTGATCAGGCAGGCAGGCAGGTGAGCAGTTAGGAGCCAGCGGTCCCAGATTGCGAGAGGGATGTCCGACTGTCCGACCCACAGGGATTGGGCCTAAACCGGCAGTCAGACATCCCCCAAGGGGTCCCCAATTGGAGAGGATGCAGGTTGGGCTGAGGGAAACCCCCTCTCCCCTGTGCATGAATTTCATGCACCAGGCTACTAGTAAAATATAATTGAGGCAACAGTCTAGTATTAATGATTCAGAACTGTAATTATTAGACTCCACGGTGACTTGATATTAAGAGTATTCCTGAATCAGCCTGTTCACAGTTTAGGGCTGGTTTGGGTTGTGAACCTCAACTTAAGAAGACAAAAAATACCTCTCCTTCCCCTAACTGGTTTGGCTCAGTGGATAGCGCGTTGGCCTGTGGATTGAAGAAGGGTTCTGGGATTTATTCTGGTCAATGGCATGTACCTTGGTTGTGGGCTTGATCCCCAATAGGGAGCATGCAGGAGGCAGCTGATGGATGCGTCTCTCTCATTGATGTTTCTAACTCTCTCTCCTTCTCCCTTCCTCTCTGTAAAAGTCAATAAAATATCTCCTTTAAAAAATACTTCTCCTTGATGTGATGTGACACATCATAACTGTAACAGGTGTTGTGTGATACATTTGAAAGTTGTTAAGAGAGTAAAGCCTAAGAGTTCTCATCACAAGGGAAAAAATATTTTTATTTTTCTTTCTTTTCGTTTTTGTATATCTATGTGAGATGATAGATATTAACTAAACTTATTGTGGCAATCATTTCACAATACAGTCGTCCCTCCAGATCTTCAGAGGATTGATTCCAGACCCCCATGGATACCAAAATTCAAGGATGCTCTTGTCCCTCATGTAAAATGGTGTAGTATTGGCGTGTAACCTACACACATCCTCCTTACACCTTAAATCATCTCTAAATTACTTATAATACCTAGTATAATGCAAGTGCTATTTAAGTAGTTATTGTATTGTTTAGGGAATGACAGGAAAAAAGTCTGTACGTATTTAGTACAGATGCAAATATCCTAGTCCTAAGAGCAGAGTTAAGACATGTCAGCAGCAACGTAACTTTTTCCCCAAAAATATTTTTATTAAATTACTAGAGGCCCGGTGCATGAAATTCGTGCATGGGGGGTGGGTCCCCTCAGCCCAGCCTGCACCTTCTCCAATCCGGGACCCCTCGGGAGATAACTGGCAGTTGGACATTCCTCTCACAATCTGGTACCACTGGCTCCTAACTGATTACCTGCCTGCCTGCCTGCCTGATCACCCCCAACTGCCCCCTCCACTGGCATGGTCTCCCCCAACTGCCCCCCCCCCCACGGGCTTGGTTGCCCCATGCAGCCTGCTGCTCGGTCATTTGGTTGCCCCTCACTAACTCCCCTGCCAGCCTGGTTGCCCCATGCAGCCTGCTGCTCAGTTGTTTGGTCACCCCTCACTACACCCACCCCCCGACCTGGTTGCCCCACGCAGCCTGTTTGGTTGTCTATTTGATTGTGATGGTCGCTTAGGCTTTTATATATATAGATTGGAGTAACATGGGTTAATAAGATTATACACTGAGTGGCCAGATTATTATGATCTCTGAACACATAATAATCTGGCCACTCAGTGTATATCCTATATAATAAAAGGCTAATATGCAAATTGTCCCCTCGACCAGGAGTTCGACCAGCAGGCAGGCTGGCCAACCGCCCATGTTCCCTCCCCCTGGTCATGCTGGCTGGACCCCACCCATGCACAAAAATTCATGCACCGGGCCTCTAATATATATATGTGTGTATACACACACACACACACACACACACACACTGAGTGGCCAGATTATTATGTGTTCAGAGATCATAATAATCTGGCCACTCAGTGTATAAGTTTAAGGTATATAATGTTACATCACCTGTATATTGCATTGTGTGGTCATCATCCAACTTTTTAAATATTTTTGATTTGCGGTTGGTTGACTCCATGGGTGCAGAACCCACGAATACAGAGGGCTGAGTATATATGTAAGTCAAATCATTGTTCTGCACACCCTAAACTTATAGAGTCCTGTATGTCAATATACCTCAAGAAAACTGGGGAAAAGTTCCTGTGGGGACCCTGTGAGAGTACGCTGGAGGCTCAAGGGCAATGGGAATGTGGAGGTCCTGTTCAGAGTACGCCGATGTTCAAGGCACTCTGAGTGTGGGAATCTTAATCAAAGTGATCAGGGCTAAGTTGCTATATGCAGGTGCAAGGATGCAGACACTGCACAAGCATGCCCTTCTATAACCCAAAAGACTGAAGTCACTATTTGGAAAGAAGTCTCCTTTGTCTAAATTAGTATTAAAGTATGTTACCGACCAGCAGGTAGGGGGCTTGGAGGTGGCTGCTTAGTGAGGCTGTAGCTCTAAGGATGACTCCTGTATAACTCCTATGTTGGAGGCTACTGCTACTTTGTAGGAAAGATGTATTGTTACCTAGCCCAGTGGTCGGCAAACTCAGTCAACAGAGCCAAATATCAACAGTACAACGATTGAAATTTCTTTTGAGAGCCAAATTTTTTAAACTTAAACTTCTTCTAACGCCACTTCTTCAAAATAGACTCGCCCAGGCCATGGTATTTTGTGGAAGAGCCACACTCAAGGGGCCAAAGAGCCGCATGTGACTCTCGAGCCGCAGTTTGCCAACCACGGGCCTAGCCAGTGTACAGTGTATGGCTACTGTGTGGGACTTTACTTTGAAGAAATGCTTTGTCTAATATCTCCTGTCATTGCAATGGCTACTTGGACTACAATAAAGACTCTCTTATATACCCACCACTTCTCATGGCTTCTCCATCAAATACCCGGCGTCCAAGGGGTCCAGTCCCTGGCAGAGGGGCTCGGACCCGACAGTTCCCTTCCCTTTCCCTCCCAACGCCCTGGAACAAATGTGTTGCCTGTCTGCCTGTCCAGAGAGGTTCTAGAAGCTGGGACACAGTCGAGAACAGTGCAGAGAGCTGTCCCTGCTTTACTGGAGCTGATGTTCTGTTTTGATGTGTTAGCTAGCTTAATAGAATTTCTTGCTCTCAGTCACTTTTTTTTCAAGTTTGGAGGCTTACTCAGATTTTTCTACCAGAAACCAGGTTGGTTTAAAAAACATTTTTTTATTGTGGTAAAATATGCATAACAAAATTTATCATTGTAACCATTTTTAAGTACATGGTTCTGTGGCATTAGTATAGTTGTTAAACACAAATTCCCCATCCCTTCATCTCCCCAGCCCCTGGCAACCACCATTCTACTTCCTGTGTCTAGATGAGACTACTCTAGGCATCTCAGGTTAAGTGGAATCATACAGAATTTGCCTTTTGTGATTGGCTTATTGCTTTGAACACAGCATAATGTGTTAAAAGTTCATAAGAAACTGTGATTTTTTAAAAAATGTTCTTAATTTTTATATTACATTTTTTAGTTTTAATTCAATTAGGTTAAATTAAAGCTTTTAATTTCAAGAACAACAGTATTCCTAATTCCTTTGGGAAAAAAATTTTTTTTAATGTTGACTGAATCACCAAGCAATGTTTTTTATTTGGCTTTTGCCTTTGCCAAAAATAAGAAATTTTATTGTTTGAAAACCCTTGAGTATTCGTCCATGAGAACCTACAAGCAATTCTTGCATGAGGGGAAGGAACTATTGTATGGATGGGCCTGCTTTTAATTACTTTCAAAAGTAAGTGAGAAATTATTAATTAGGAAAATAACTTTTGCAGGTTATTTGTAGAGAAAAATGTAGCAAAATATTCTTAGTTTTTCAGATCACTACAGAAAATATGAGGAGGAAAACAATAAAGAATATCCCAACTGGGGAAATCCTACTTCTTAGAAAATGTGTAGAATTTTCCCCAGGTAATCCTCATATAATCCAAATTATATCAGCCCTTTACGCACCACGTGAAGAAAACTGTAGGATGGGCTGCCTTGCTTGAAAGCACCCCCAAAAGTCAGTCTGAAGAATGAGAGCAGCATGTTTTCTGAAAGTAGAAACAATGAAGTCAACAGGGTTGTAAAATCCTCACTGCAGAGACCACGTCTTCAGACACAGTGCCAGCTGGGAAAATTATACTCCTGGCTGCTGTCCTTTGGTTCTGTTGTCAGCAATAAACATGTAGGAGCTCCCACCTCTCCTACCTAATAGAAGGTTCATTTTCCTGTGATTTAATTGCCTGCAGAGGTGGTTAGTGTGGAGCTAGAATTGTATTAGGGAGCGTGCATGAAATGTGTGGTTCACACAGGCAGAAGGAGGTGCTGCTAACAGTGCGCGTGCACCAGGTTGCTTACCTAAGCTCCAAACGCCTGCTGGCCGTAGGCAAGTGGGGTCCACCCATTCCAGACATCTCTCTGGACATAATGTGGAGACATCCTTGTACTTGGTTGTTTGTGGAAATTACGAAAGGATAATTTGAAAAGGATTGAACTTCCATTTTTGGAGTGAGACTTTCATGTCTTTTTACCAAATCGCCATCTTCAAAAAAATTATATATAATTATAAATGATGTGCAGGGGGGCTCTGATATTAATTTGTGTTTTTCAAATTACTGAAGAAGGCTATAATTCTTAGGCAGAGAAAAAAAACAAGTGTCCTGCCGCAGGTCAGATCTCTTAGTGTGGTCAAGATTTGGCCAGATTTTTCAGGAGGTCTGTCTCCTCGGATAGGCTTTGCAAATGCCTATCACCCAGGAACTGTTTTGCTTTTTGCTTACAGTTCTATCTCTCTCATATTGGGATGCCCCATTGGCAGGAAATGTAGATGTTAGATTATTTGCTGAACAATGCACTGTCCACAGAAGTTGTCTTTTTACCTGCTTAACACCCAATGTCACCCAAAGTTTGATATGATAGACATATACTTTATTCACTTAACCCAAAACACTTACTGAGCACTCACTATACAGCAAGGTGGGTGCCCGGTAATCAGCGAGGAGCAGAAGATCCAAACGCTAACAAAATGAAGTCCCTGTCACTGTGGCAGCCCACCACTTCTGTCGGGTCTGGGGGCAAGGGGGTCAACAGAAACCCAAACTGACCAAGGCCAATTTGAATTTAGAATTCTCCTTGAAGCTCCAAATGGAAATGTGGCCATGGGGAGAGAGCGGACACGCAGCCCCTTTGTTCCATTAGGTTCTGTCAAGGTCTTTGAAGGGCTTTTGTATGTAAATAGCCCATCCTATATGTCCAAGCTCATGTTCATCACTCCCCCCTCAGCAACAGCTGCCTAGGGAAATAGATCCTAAGAAAGATGAACCTGAGAAGAGACCAAAGCAGGCCTAAGAAATAGGCTCACAGCCATTTGGCCGGGGGATTTCAGGAAGTCCGGTACCCAGAGCAGCTAGAGCTACCCTGAATAATACAGTAGCCCTCACCATGCATGGCTATTTAAATGTCAGTTAATTTAAATTAAGTAAAATTTTAAAAATCAGTTTTTTATTGCACTGGCTGTATATCAAACCACATGATGGCCACAGGCTAGAGGATGAGAGAGCTTGGGTACAGAACATTTTCGTTATTACAGAAAGTTCCATGGAACAGTGCTGGTTTAGGACTGTACATGCAGGGCCAGAGCACGGCCTTCCAGGGTTCCCAGCCTGGGGCACAGGCACCTCTTTCCCGATGTAAGGGTCAGCTGGCTTTGTAGAACTTGCATTCTGACTGGGGGTCCAGGGAGTAGGACAGATAATTCAGATGTAAACAACGGCTAAACAAATATATTCGTAATCTGAAAGAATCTCCAAAGAAAATAAACTGGGTGGTGTAATAAAAGAGCTGTAGCAGGAGACAGAAGAAAAGTTGCAAGCAGGGGAGAAAACAGAAGTGGGAGTTCTAAAGCAGAGAGAGTTTGCTGTGTACAAAAACAAACAGAAAAGGTGGTGTTCGCAGCTGGAAGGTAGTGAAGGAAGATAAAAGTGGTACAAGATGTGTTTGGAGCTGTAGCAAAGGCCAAATTATGTAGGTAAGGAGTCTGGGGTTTTATTTGAAGTGAAATGGGGGAAGAAATTGAATCTTTTAAACAGGGGAGAGATGTGATCTAACTTAGGTTTGAGGAAGGTTAATCTGGCCACTGGGTGTAGAAGGGTGGGGGTCGGGGCAGAAGCAGAAAGACCCACGAGAATGCTGTTTCAAGAATCTACCCACAAGCTTAGTGGTTTGTCTAGGGTTGTGGTTGGGAAGTGGAAGAGGTGGGCAATATTTTCATTGAGATGAATAACAAAGCAGCTTCATTTCCGGCCAACAAATATTTATTGAGTGCCTGCTGTGTACCAGACTCTATGCTAGCTACTGGAAATTCAACTAAAAAAAAAAGTGGCACGAATCCCTGTCTCCATGGAGTTTACATATTAGTGACAAGAGTCGAGCCATAAATAAATTCATAAATACCTGTATGGTGTGCCAGAAAGTGAGAAGAGGGAAAGGGGAATAGTGAGTAGCTGATAGATTGCCGTTTTAAATGCTAGTTATTTATGTCAAATCTATTCCCTTTAACATTGGAAATTTACAAAGGCCTTTAGGGAGAAAGGGAAAAAGTGTTTCTGGAAGCCGAGTTAACAGGGCCAAAGAGGCACCACACTCCCTCCGAGTTCTCTAGTCATTCACTGGGTCAATTCTGAGACACCCCTCTTCTTCTGCTCTCACCCCCACCCCCGCAATAATCAGGGTTAGCTGCCTGCCTCTGGGTTGTATTGCCAATATCAGTCGACACATCTTGGGAGAAACCTGAATATTTTCATCATAAAAATAAAGTATACCTCTTCTTCAATTGAAAAAAAAATTGCAAGTAATGGCTGTATATATGGAAATTTACTACAAAAATTGAATATATGGATTTTGTAAATCTCTATAGAAAAATGACCTAGAAATTTTATTTTTAAAAAAATTTTTTAAGTATTATGAATACAGTAAACAAACAAACACACAGCCTCAGGTGTCCTCCTCCAAGGTAACCATTGTTACCAGTTCCTTGGGTGTCCAGGCATAGAAGTTCTCAGTGTTGAATGAACCGTAGAATCACACGCAGAGCTTTGAAAAAGACTGCTGTCTGGTTCTGCCCCTCAGAGCTTCTGGTTGAATTGGTCTGGAATATGGCTCAGGCACAGAGATTTTTCTCCAGGTAACTTTAATGTGCAGCCAGTTAAATATTCTAGAGATAGCCTAGATACTAAGATAGTATGTGTTTTAAAAATAATAGTTATATAACTGATAGCAGACCAGTACGCACTGTTTTGCCTCTTTCTTTTTTCTCTTTTACCTATAAAATATATATTGGAGATTGTTGCCTGTTAGCACATATTGCTAGGTGTACATAAATCCCTGTCTTACTCATTTTAATGTCTGAATATTATACCATCATATGGATGCCACATAATTGTATGCAACTGTCCACTCCCCTAGTGATGATGGACAGTTACGCATTTAACATCATTTGTTAACACAAATAATGCCATAATGAACATTCTTATATATTAACTAGAGGCCCAATGCACAAAATTCGTGCAAGAGTAGGCCTTCCTTTCCGCTGGCTGCCGCCACCAGCTTCCCTCTGGCACCCAGGACCCAGGCTTCCCTCCGGCCGCCGGCAGACACGCCCCAGACCGGGGCTTCCCTCACAGCCCCGGCTTCGTCTGGAAGGACGTCCAGTCTAATTAGCATATTACACTTTTATTATTATAGATATAAACACTGGTATTTCTTTGATTTTTGCTCCATTTAAAAACATCATAACTAAAGTGGGGCATTCTTTTTCTGTGAATACCTCTTCTATTTTTTTTGTCTCTTTTTTTTTCTTTGTAGGATTGTTGGTTTTTTTCTTATTGAGTTCCAAAATATATTACTATATGAAGGAAATAAATGCTTTATCAATGCTTGATACATTTTCTAGGTTTATTGATCTTTTGTTTTATTTATGATTTTCAATTCTATGTAGTAAAACATATGGCTCTTATGTTTTTAACTTTAACATATCAACTGGTAGTTGACCCCGGTACTGTGAGCTACTTGAGGACAGGAATCTTCAGTGCCTGGCATGGAGCAGGTGTTTACTGAAACAATGGTTGGCTGTAAGCATGATGATGAAGACTCATTTAAGCTGATTCCATATACTCATGCAGAAGACATTAAGGAAATAATGGTATCACCGTAATTTAATTCCCTCTATAATAGAATGCATCAACTCATACCTGAAACACTGACTGCATATCCATCTGACTTTCTCAAAAGCCTTTCTCTTTTGCTCATTAAGCTCTAGCCCCTGGATCAACCTCCTCTTCAAGTTGGTCCATCTGCCTTAGAACATTGTCCCGTTCCTCTTTCTGTAATGTTTGCCGGCAAACTTCAAAACCCAACCTAAATACCCATTTCCTTGTGCAGGCCTCTTCTTAGTCTCCCTGTACATTCTCTCATAACACCCTGTGCTTCTCCTTCACAGTAATCACCAAGGTCACAGAGTAATTATTTGTGCTCTTCTGTAATGTCTTTCTCCCTCACTAGGCTTAAATCAGTCATGTCTTCTCCCCAGGTGGGCACTGGCACTGGGGATATGAAGGTGAAGAAAACCTAACTCCCCAACCCCAGCATCAGCTCTGCATTCTGAGGTCTGTATGCTGGGGAGGTGGAGGTAAGAATAATAATGTTTAGTTATACACAACGTTAAAAGATTGTCATTTAAATCAAGTAGAAGACTTAGTGTGTGTCTTTGGTTTGGAGAGTCCGAGTCTGAGGTCTCTTTTAACAGTAGTATCATCAGATATATAAAACTAGGGGCCCATTGCATGAATTCATGCACCTTGAAAGGAACTGTGGGCTGCGAGGCTTAGGGGTGGGTCTCGGCCCATCCTTCGTGCCCCTGCCCTGCCCCTCCCACCGTGGCCCCTGGCCCCCTGTCTGCCGGCAGCCCTGCTCCCGCCGCCACTGCTGCCTCAATTGCCCCTCAGGAGCAGGGGGAGGTCCAGAAGCCCTCAGGGGCGATCAGGGCTGGCGCTGGGCACCAGCAGCAGGTGTCAGCAGCGGCTCTGGTGTCAGGAGCCGATGTGAGCAGGGCTGGTGCCAGCAGCAGGTGCGAGCACCAGATGGGACCACAGCACGTGGGAGCAAAGAATTTTCAGTAACCACCAGAGGCTCACCCCGATGACAGCAACCAGCGCCCCACCTTGGTCTGGCGGGTCCCCGCTCACCTGCTCCACCATCCTGCCACGGCAGATGCCTACCATGTTCCACACACGCCCCCTGGTGGTCAGTGCACGTCATAGCGACTGGTTGTTCAGTTGTTCGGTTCCGCCGTTCGTTCTGTTTGCATGCTAGGGTTTTATATAGAGAGATACGCATGCTCTACCAGCCCATGAAACAGCAGTCACCAAGCCATAGAGAAAGGGTACCAGGCGTGGTCAGGAGCAGGCCTTTTCTAATCTTTACCAAAGTGACAAGCTATCTTGCCCTGCTTGATGAAAGTTTTGCCATCATTGAAGTTCAGTATACTTTTAAACTTAAAATAGCATGTCTCTTAGCCATTTGGACTGCTGTAATAAAACACCAGAGGTTGAGTGGCTTATAAACAACAGACATTCATTTCTAACAGTTCTAGAGGCTGGGAAGTCCATGGTCAAGACCCTGGAAGATTCAGTGTCTGATGAGAGCCTGCTGTCTGGTTCATAGATGTCCGGCCGCCTTTCCTCTGTGTCCTCACCTGGGGGAAGGAGGCCTAGAACACTCTCTGGAGTCTCCTTAATAAGAACATTAACCTGGCTCATGAGAGCTCCACCCCAATGACCTAATCAGGATAGCAATCATATGCACCCTCCAAGGAACCACACAGCTGTGGTTCCTTGGAGGATGGAACCACAGATCTGACCTCTAAAACTTCCTTTGCACATACAGAAGTTACTATGCTAACTGATGAGAAAACCTGTAAGAGGTCAATAGATATAGACAGAGGTTATGAATTTAAAAATTCACTAACTACTCAACTAGTCACAAACATCTAGAAGAGGTGTTCAGCCTCACTAAATTAAACACAACCCCATTTCCTCATTAAATTAGCCCTATTTTTAGCCAAGTACCAATTCACAATGTTGTGAGAAGACATGAAAACTGATGCTTTCCCATCTTGGTGGTTTTGTGACTTTCATACAATCCTTTGGGAAAACAATGTTCTTCTTATTTGTAACTAGATATGTAGACTAATACATATCTAGACTAATGATTTCACTTCTGGGACATAGCTTACAATTTTTAAATTATGGTCCATACACTTAAATTATACAAACCTTAATAATAGTTACAAGACCAAAGAGCAAATAGACATATTTATAATGATTATATTTGATAAAAAAATATTTAAAAGCCTGAATCACTTCTAAAAATACATACACTTATGTAGGTAAAAATACTGAGAGTACACAAAAATGACAGAAGAAATGGGGTTGGATTGTTGTTTTTTTCTTGTTTGTTTTTTTAATTTCAGGGCTAATTTAAAAACTTTTCTGTAATGTTATCATTTTTATTAATAGAAGTATAAAGATCTTTCTTATTACAATTAAAATGTCTAGCAAAATACCCTGGAAATATTTTTGGTGTTGCAAAAAATAGGGTTTTCAGAGACATATTTTCTCTAATGGTTGATTTAACCTTGATAGTTTTTTTGTACATGAGGAAAGAAACACGCTCTGGATCTCCTGAAAGACTCTTTATGCCCATTGAAAAAATGTTGAATTATATCAGATAGGATACAAGAATTAAAAGAAAAGTACTTAGACATGAAATGCTAATATTTTTCAAGTATTGTATTACTCTATAGAAAATGTATTAAGGTAATTATTTTAAACATCCATAGAAACATGAGGCTTTTCTCATATGACTTTAAATATACTTTTTTTGGTACCAGGTTAAACACTTAAGCAGGCCAAATGACTCCATAATTTGGTAGTAAATTGTTAATATTCTGCTCTAAGAGGCTCACCTTCCAGAAAGAGATGACTTTGGCTCAGAGAGATTTTACATTAAAAATAGGCTACACGATCAGGGATTTGGCTGGAAAGCACCAATGGCATGGAGCATTTAATAATAAAGCACCGAAAAGTACCCTACTGACCTAAAACAGTTAATGCATCCCTTTCAGCAGCTAACCTGCCTTCAGGGGTGATTTAAGAACGAGAGAGACAATCTGGTTCACACTAAACTATGTTAAGAAGTAGGCTGCACCTTTTAGAATGTTTTGCTGGAAATAAAACCAAACTATTGGTTGTGTTAATAAAAATATTGATGTTAGAAAATCCAGATAATGTTAAGAAGATTTAACAAAACATGGGACATAGACACTTGGTAAAAAGCAATTCATATAATATTTCCTATTTCAGAAATAAGAATTTTTATTGCAAATATTCAAAACATAGTATCATCGACTGAATATGGCACCATGTATTGAATATTTACAATAAAAATATTTACGTCTGTATCCCCAACATTCAGACGTTGAAACCTAAATGCCCAATGTGATGATATTTGGAGGTGGGGCTTTTGGGAAGTGAGTCTGTGGATTGACTGCTCATTCCCACCAGGCAGAATTCGCCCTGAAAGGCCAAGATTTGCTGTTTGATTGTTCCCCCACGCAAGGAAAGGCTCACAGATGGACATGCCATCTTTCGATGTAACCTTTATTTAGTCGTAGAGAGCCCACGAAGTTGTCCCAAAATTTTGTATTTGTGCAGTTAGTCAGTTGCATTCCTTTGAATATGCTACTCAAAATTGCCAGGAAAAACATCTTCCTCCTTGCTGGCTGGATTTCTTAAACATTCTGTCTTACTAAAAGTGTATATGGTCACGTTTTCTGCTGTGAATTTAAGTTCTATCCCCATGGAAATACTGGTAGGGTACTGCATGAGAAGTGGCAGTCAGTAGTAAAGAGTCATATAGTATGTCATGTTTACAATTTTGAACCATATGCAAGAACATTTTCAAGAATGTTCCTTCTAGTAGCTTTGATTTAGCGTACTCATTTTGTGGGGGTAGGCCTGGAAAAAAACTTACATGACTTGCCTCTGGCTATACAATGAGTCATTAGCAGCTTTAGGATTGGAACTTTGAGTCCCTGGAAGGAAGAAGTGGAGTTAATGGGAAAAGAAGCTTCCTAGAACATAAGCATTAATCATATTTTTCAAAATATAAAATCTCTCTTAAATTCCTTGGAAGATGGATGCTCTATAAACTTTCAATGTAATTACTTTTTTTGTGTGAGTGGTTTGTTATGGAACAGGTTTATTTAACCAACTGACCTATAGTTGACATTTACACTAAGTTAACGAATTTAGTATTTATTTAGGTTTATTATAAAACACCAAATATTATATCTTCAGGCTGAAATCTTTGTTTGATAATTTTACTCACTATAGAAAATATTTATTGGCCACTCACTCTGGGTCAGTCAGATTACTGTTGATGCTTTTTTTTTTTTTGGAAGAGGCATAAGAATGTTTAGGAAAATTTAGAAATGTTTAAGAATGCTTAAAAGGACTTCATATAGTGGAAGAGCTTCAAGATGTAGGACATGAAGGAGAATAGGCTCTCTCTAGTAACCCTTATTTTTTTCATTCAACGTATGTTCCCAGAGCATGTATTCTGTGCCAGGCACTATTCTAGGCACTGGGATGAATGAGTGAAGAAAACAAAACACAATCTCTGCCCTCACGGATGTTATATTCTATTGGAGGGAGATAGACACTAGACAATAAACATAACAAATTATATTGTATGTTAGAAAGTAAAAGCACTATTTTTTAAAAGTAGGACAGAGTGAGATTAGAGGTACTGGGGAGAGCAATAGGATTACAGTTTTAAACAGAATGGTCCCAGAAAGCCTCTTTGAGAAGGTGATGTTTGAGTAGACTGGAAGGAGATGATAGGCAGGCATGTGAAAATCTAAGGAGAGAAGATTCCTGGTACCTGTGGGGAACATCAAGGAGACCAGTGAGGTTGGCGCTGAAAGAAGGAGGTCGTATAGTATGAGTGGAGGGTGCAGGAAATGAGTGGAAGAGGAGACATAGAAGGGGAAGCCAACAGGTAAGAGAAAGAGCAACAGGTGAAAGGAGAGAGAGAAAGAGATTTCTTGGAAGCCAAGTTGAGAAAGTGAATAAAGAACACGGAATAATATTAAATAGCCATGCCAAATGCTACTGATGGTTAAGTTAAGATGAGCACTGAGAATTGACTACTGGATTTAGCCACATATCATTGATGACCTTGAGTTATTTTGGTAGAGTGGAGGAAGAGAGTAGGTCTAAGAATTGGAAGAGAAAAATTGGAGTGAGTAGAGGCAACTTCTTTGAGGCATTTTTTTTCTGCAAAGAAGAACAAAGGAATAGAGTAAGAGCTGTCAAGAAAATGGAGTTAAGGAAAGGTTTTCTTGGGCAACGAGAAATACTACATGTATGTATGCTGATTGGAATGATTCAGTAGAAAGACTAATGGTAGTGATGTCCATGCAGAGTTTCTATACCCACCATGAATTCCTATACCAAAAATTTTTTACATATGATTCATTCATTCATTTTCTCTCATTTAATGTGTTAGCAATATTTTGAGAAAGTCCACCTCTCCCAGGCACTGTTTTTCTGCTTCTTGCCAGCTCATTCCCATTCTAATGACTGAAAGGTGAAGTTTTTTGTAAGAAATGATATTAGAATGAAAAATTTTTGTCATCTATCACCATCCATAAATATTTTTGAAAGGCCTAAACCCCCCTACACACACACACACACACACACACACACACACACACACACACACACACAATGATGCATTGTAATTAGGAAGGACAATTATTTATCCTATGCTTGAAATACAAACTTAAAATAATATTAACATTGGCTATCTAATTTTAACTTTTTTCAAATGGTTCTTTTTTTACCTGGCTGGTGTGGCTCAGTAGGTTGGGCATCATCCTGTGCACCAAGAGGCCTCTGGTGTGATTCCTGGTCAGGGTACAGGCCCCAGTTGTGGGCTCGGTCCCTGATAGTGCAAGTGCAGGAGGAGCTGATCAATGTTCTGCTCTCATGTTGGTGTTTCTCTTTCTCTCTCCCTCTCCCTCCTTCTCTTTAAATGTCAATAAAAATATGGGGGTGGGGAGAAAGATTCTTTTTTGTCTGTCAAATTTTGCAAATATTGTACATAGGCCCTTATACAAAATATAAACCACCATCATACCCTCACTTTAGACCTATGGTTTGCACTCTTTAATACCTTCAGCTTCTGTGCTGCACACTATCAACTATTCTTGTTGAACTGAAAGGTTACTCGGGAGACACATGAATTCCAGCCAGCTTCAGGCAACATCAGCTGCCAAAGAGGCTACTGAAGACCAGCTTGCCAAGTTATGTTCATTTTCAGGGAAGAGAGAAAAATTTAAATAGCCAGTTTCTTGACTTCCATTGTTTTCTTGTTCTACTTATGTACTTTCCATTGTAGATAAATAATGAAAAGAATGCTTTACAATTTTGAGCTACTTTGATGTGAGGAAAATTTCAGGGTAGCAGCCAACTCTTTGAATCCTTCTTTCCACCAAACAGCATTACATTGACAAATTATCTGTGTTTCATTGAACCCTCATTGTATCTTCACTGCCTTTTGGGAAGATAAATTTGAGAAGCTGTGTGTGTATGTGTGAGTGTGTGTGTGTGTGTGTGTGTGTGTGTGTGTGTGTGTGTGTGAGAGAGAGAGAGAGAGAGAGAGAGAGAGAGAGAGAGAGAGAGAGAACCAAATTTAGCAAAGATATTTCATCATGACATTTATGACCATTAGAAATGGTTATAAGTGTCCCTGAAAGACAGACAGAGATGTTTTTGATTAATAGAAATATCAGTTGCAGCTAGAGATATGTTCTAGCTTTTATTTTTAAGAAGTGATATATGCATGGAACTTGAATTCAGAGTGCTCCAACCTCCATTGATTATTAGTTTTATAACCTAAGTCAGGTATGTTAACTTCTCTATGCCTCAGTTTTTTAATGAGTAAAAATGGAGATAATTAGATTAATTATTTAATGTTTCCAAATCAACACATTATCTAGCATAGTGTATGCATTCACTAAAAGTTAGCAATTATTATCATTCATATACATAGTCTAATAGAAATAAATTGATTGCCTTCATTATTAGCATAATATAGAACAATTTCAAAAATTTACTGATTTTAGGCTTTAAGAGATAGTACTGCATATAGAAGGAAGACAATCAATGAACTTTGTTTAAATCTCAGAAGACGTGATTGTTCCAATAAAGTGGAATTTACTGGCAATTTAAATACCACTTCTAATTAAGAAAATAAAATATGTGTAAGTAGTTTTTCTGTGAAGTGATGCTATGTAAACAAAAAGGATTCCCAATTCTACCTGTAGGATGAGAAACAGAGGAGAGGGGTGGGGGAGGGTGATCTTAAATACTCCTGAAAAGTACCATGTTACCTATACTGACTTCTTTTCACTTTTTCAAACTACTAAGCATTCCTTGTCCAGGGCCTTAGCATATGCTGTTCTCTCTACCTCGACATCTCTTTTTTCAAAATTTTCCAGGGCTAATTTTTTTCTTTATCCTTTGGGTTAAATATCACCTCCTAGTGTCATATCCTAACTAAACTAGCATCTTCCCACCACCATTATTTTATCTCAGCCTGTTGTATTTTTTTTCATTATAGTTGTTTTTTGATAACTTTTTTTTAAAAAAAGTAGTCTCTTTCACTAGAATATCAGGCTCCACAATAGAAAGAAAGCTTTAATCCTTCTCACAATCATATTCCCAGAACTTAACTTACAGTTACAGCACTTATAGTTCTAAATGCATGGTTTTGGTTTTGGGGGTTGTTTTTCAGTACAACTTAATGTCAATACATACTATAACCACACAAAGTTTATAAATTTTCCCATGCTCTTGAGAAAATTGAAGCTATCATTTTAGCTTTTACACAATCATAAAAGTACCACACAGGAATGAACTTACATAGATTACCTTTACTTCTGTTAATATTTTTGACATTAAGCCAAAAGGTAGGCTAGTCACACTTGAGATTTCATTACTAGATGTATTTGAGCAGAAATGATGTGAAATTGCAAACTGAAGTATACAGTAGCAAAGAAAATGTGCTTCGTCTCAATAGCCTACATCATGTAGTGTCAGGAACACTTTTTTTTCTTCAATTTTTAGTGTCAGAAATGCTTATTATCAGTGAAAAGTGCATGGTTTTTTTTCTTTATTGATTAAGGTATTACATATGTGTCCTTATTCCTCCATTTTCCCCCAGCCCCCCACCTCGTGCCCTCACCCCCCCCCCCCTAGTGTCTGTGCCCATTGGTTATGCTTATATGCATGCATACAAGTCCTTTGGTTGATCTCTCCCCTTTATCCCCACCCTCCCCTGCCTTCCCTCTGAGGTTTGATGGTCTGATCAATGCTTCTCTGTCTCTGGATCTGTTTTTGTTCATCAGTTTATGTTGTTCATTATATTCCACAAATGAGTGAGATCCTGTGATATTTATCTTTCGCTGACTGACTTATTTCACTTAACATAATGCTCTCCAGGTCCATCCATGCTGTTAGCAAATGGTAGGAGTTCCTTCCTTTTTACAGCAGCATAGTATTCCATTGTGTAGATGTACCACAGTTTTCTAATCCACTCTTCTGATGATGGGCACTTAGGCTGTTTCCAAATCTTAGCTATTGTAAATTGTGCTGCTATGAACATAGGGGTGCATATATCCTTTCTGATTGGTGTTTCTAGCTTCTTAGGATATATTCCTAGAAGTGGGATCACTGGGTCAAATGGTAGTTCCATTTTTAGTTTTTGAGGAAACTCCATACTGTTCTCCACAGTGGCTGCACCAGTCTGCATTCCCACCAGCAGTGCACGAGGGTTCCTTTTTCTCCGAATCCTGGCCAGCACTTGTCATTTGTGGATTTGTTATTGATAGCCTTTCTGACAGGTGTGAGATGGTACCTCATTGTTGTTTGTTTCGATTTGCATCTGTCGGATGATTAGTGACTTTGAGCATGTTTTCATATGTCTCTTGGCCTTCTGTATGTCCTCTTTCAAAAAGTATCTATTTAGGTCCATTACCCATATTTTGATTGGATTGTTTATACAGCTCCTAGGGCAATGAAAACTAAAGAGAAAATAAACAAATGGGACTACATCAAAATAAAAAGCTTCTGCACAGCAAAAGAAACCATCAACAAAACAACAAGAAAGCCCATTGCATGGGAGAACATATTTGCCAATGTTATCTCCGATAAGGGTTTAATCTCCAACATTTACAGGAACTCATACAACCTAAAAGTGCATGGTTTTGTTTCTGAAGAAACCAACAAAGCATGAAGAGCAATTCATTTTCTTAGAGAGATCCAGATCTCTTCACAGAAAAAAAAAAAGTTAATTATTTTAAAGTGTGGAAAAAGAGGACAATAGGAGAAATGAAAGAATTATCACTCCCAGCCAACACAAGCAGACAATACAAGAGACAGACCCTTTCCCCTCAGTCCTTGTTCGCAGAAGTCTATCCCATATTGCTTTACTTTAAAAATGTGGGTCTGACCAGAATGGCAGTGGATGTCTGTCTATCCCATGGCAGGTCAGGAAGAAACAAGTCAGATTTGCCATTGATTTAGCATAATCCTCTTCATGAGAAGGTCATTTGAAGCCTGACATATTTTGGTTGGACATAGCTTTGTCTAGAATTTGGTAACCTTAGGATACTCTCAGAAATTGATTTTGCCCAAGAGCTTTGCTTTAGACTTCATATGAAAAATTTGCACAGAAATAGATGAACAATTTGGGATTAAAAATATCACTCCTGAATAGGTGTATGACTCTCATCCTTTTGGCTTTAAAAGATAAAACAAGAGCACGCTGAAGATAACTGATGCTGGAAATATATGACTATTAAACAGAAGAGTACAACATCAAAAAAGCAAGTTATAAATACCAAAACAAAAATGCTTAAGGGAAAAGGTGATAATTTTTGTGCCAATACTTGACATAAAAGTGTTTAGAGGGGGAAAAAAACAGAAGTTGAAGAGTAGCTAAAAGTATAATTTAATCCCATTAAAACAAAATTTCCTGAAAGCAAAGAACACATATTTGGAGTGAGAGTTCTGAGGATAAAAATAGAAGACTCTGAATGAATTATTGGTAGACATTAGGTGCTAGTTGTATTTTGGGACCGTACAATGAGGAATAAGAACATTAAGATGCAGAAAGGGAAATGTGGATAGCTGAACATGTGATGTACCTGTAAGGACGAATACCACAAAAGGCCAGTAGGAACTCGAGAGATCAAGGGTACATCTTGTAATGAACCTGTTCTGGAGTTAATGGAAATGATTGCCAGCTGTTCTTGACTAAAGACAACTTGAGGCAGAATGACCCAGAAAGTCCATATGGTACCAGAGGCAAAGCTTAATTAGATATATCCCTTTTAACTGCACGTAGCCACACTCCCAGAAGGAAGGAGATTAATTGTAATGCACATGTTGGGAGGGTGACTTTCAAAATTGCAGGAACTCTGCAGGCTACCCGTGCTACTATTTAATAGTGGCTCTCTTTGGTGAGAGGATACAGGAGGTGACCTCATTTGTGTCTTCCTCTTTGTACAATGGGATATGTAACTTCTATAATGAAAAATATTTTTCAAGTATATACTATTACAGGTACGAGGTGTGAAAATAATGTGGCTCCTATACGCTCCACTAAACAGTTTATAAGCTACAGCTCATGGTCATATTTCATATTGTAAAATCGTTAAAGGTTAATATAGTGTCACAAATATTCAAAAGATAATTGCCAAAGTCGATGCAGACTCTGCATTGTAGAGGGTTTTGTTTCTTGTTTTGTTTTAAACCACTTAGCTATTGAAGCTTGGAAACAGGTCTCAAAATGACTGTGCAATTAAAAGCTACACCTGATTATTAGCAAAGGACTTTTAAAATCTTATTTTGTTTAAAAGGGAGAGATCGCGTGCATTGTGTGTGTTAATCCTCTTCCTGTCATTATGGGTTTCTTTATGACAGAAAGTGTGTGTCCTCCAGGAGGTGTGACCTGAGCTTTTGGCAGGGTGGTTGGGTCTAAAATGCCAGCCAGCGCAGTGACCGTGGGGCCTGAGGTCCTTTATGGGGGATAATTGTGCTTCTTGGTAATTTTCTACTGTGTGTGCTACTCCTGCTATAGGGAATGTTCTGGGAAGATGGGGAAGCCCCTTAGCATGTGTGTCTGTGTAGAAAGACTCATATGTCCCTTCAGAATTTTACTTACACAAAAAATTGGAATGAACTTTGTATCCTCCATGCATTTTGCATTCACTTGCTAACAATATAAGTAATATTTTTAATATCAATTTATGTGATTATACCGCAATTAAGGTGCATTCAATCTATTACTTTTGTTCTAAAACTCCTATTCTACTGTATTTCCTAACATTGATGTCATGAAAACTGGTCTTAGCCCAGATTTGAAAGGATGAAAGAAGGAAGGGAGGAAAAGGGAGACATTCTTAAGAATGATTTTCTTTCATTTACATAAAACTTTACCAAGTAACTCCCTCACCACACTCCAACAAAAATGCAGCTTAGAAGGCAATGATAGAATTTTGTTTACGTTAAGAAACCTGAAAACGTGTATTTCTTCATAAATAAACTTTAAAAATGTAATCCCACTACAACAGGATATTAAAAACTTAAATATATTTCCTTCTCAAACCTCAATTGTCTTATTTATAAGAAGATTTTGGACTAAACTGTTTCATGACTCGTAACTCAAGCTAATAAACCAACCAAGCTTTGAATCTTCTTCATAATTATTGTTATAACAATTCACACAGTTATGTATTCCAGTGACTTTATTTCAAGCGGTAGTTTCTCAGTTGGGGAAGCATTTCAAAGTCATTTTGAACTCGGTGAAACCCATGGCTCGGAGCTGCGATTACTCTCATGTCCTAATTAAATGTGAAACCTTCTCTCTTGCATCTTGCTTGGGAAGTCACAAGCAAGCAAGAGCAGTATGCTATTGCAGTTGTTGAGCATTATTTGATTTTTGCTGTCCAATATTGTATATAATATTATCTCTGCATTGTCTTGTGGCATAGGATGGACTTTCTCTAAGCAGGTTAATGGAAAGGGATCCTTAAATGAAAAGATTACACGCTGTCTTTTTGAGAGAATGTTTTATCCGAAACACAAACATGACAAATAGACCTTGTGCCTGTTACTATAGAACCAAAACCCTTTCCAGCCGTTTACACTTCGGATGCAAATGGCAATTTGACATAGACGAACAGTGTGCGTGATGTGAGCATCCGCCTGGAAAGGCTACCTATGGAGCATGCCCAGTGCGGTGAGTGCGTCCTCCGCCTTCCCCCTCCAGATCTCTGAAGATAAGGCTTGAACTTTGCACTTGCAAATGTCACTGCATACGTTTTGCACTAGGTGTGTGGGGTTTTTTTGTTTTTTTAAGGTTCTCTTGCAACCAATTTCCTTTAGCAATCTCTGAGCAGGAGGAGACTCTTCAGGGTAGGAAGATACATTAAGTTTAAGAACGAGTTGGTGCCTGTCTTTGAACGCACTTGAGGTGTTCTTTATTTTTAAAGCAACCCAAAGCGGTCGAGCGTTTGTTCTCCCGTCTGGCATGGGAGAATAAGAGCCTCCTCGGATTGGAGTCCTCCGGGGTAGGGAGTGAAAGCCCCGGAGGCAGAAAGGGACCGAGAAGAGGGGCTTGGCCGGAGCATGGCCGGGGAAGGAGCGGAGGCTGCTCCGCAGGGCTCAGCGCGCACTGAGGATCCGCGCCCGGGGCTGCAGCTGCGGATGCGAAAGGCGCTGTCTGGCTAATGAAGGCCACCTGGATCCGGCTTCTGAAAAGAGCCAAGGGGGGAAGGCTGAAGAACTCGGATATCTGTGTAAGCTCCGGGCTTTCCTTCGGGGAGAGGTTCTGTTGCCTTTGCTTTTGCTGTTAGTGGAGTGATGCTGGCACGGGCTCCTTTATTTAGTAATGTGATCCTGATTGCAGGAGCGGGAGCCAGGGAAAGTCCTGTCATTTTCTGAGCTCCTTTTCCTGTGTCATGGTTTATTTGCCCAGGGAGATAAATCCCGGGCAGGTGTTTTCTGCAGACAGGTTTTGTTAATATCTATTTAAAGGTATTAAAAAAAAACAAAACTGTGTTGCTTAAAGATTGCGTGGAGCCCACTGCTGTTGTCTTACAGTTTTGTCAGGGGAGGTATCAGGTGAATACAAAGGTGCAGAAGGATGCTTAAGATGAAAGTGGAGTCAGCTCACAGTGGTGAGGTTTTGGAGAGTTCGAGTTTATAACTCCTTTACCTTTCGGGTATGTGTTTTATTAGCAGTGCCTTCTTCCTGGGTGTAACTACTTGCTTTACGTGCAGATTGTTCTTGAAGCTATCCTTGAAACCCATCTGTGCCCTTCAGCTCTGCACTGCACCACGGAGCTGGTGTGATCGTAAAGGAACTTGTTCTGTCTTCCAGAAAGGACATTAACTGGAACCTAAAGCTGGGGAAGGAATGGTAACTTGGTAGGCACAGCTACCCTAGTGAATGGTCTGCAAACCACAGCGTGATTTTTCTAGAGGTGGATTATTTTCTCCTCTTTTCAGGAACTTGTGGCAAAATCTAGGAAGCTAACTGTGGTGTCGATGAAACATGCCCAACGCAAACGTCATGGATGGAATCTATTTTAAAATGTAAACTTCCCTTTGCAGGGTTCGGCAGACTCCTACACCAGCCGTCCATCCGATTCAGATGTGTCTTTGGAGGAAGACCGGGAGGCGGTGCGCAGAGAAGCAGAGCGGCAGGCCCAGGCCCAGTTGGAAAAAGCAAAGGTAAAATCATTTTTCCCTGCCAAGCTCTTCCTCTGCCAGTTGTGCTGGGCCCATGATGGACCACCTGTGGAGGTGTGTTTGAGTTCTCACAGTATTTCATTTTCTGGTTTAAAAGAGGTACAGAAAGTGAGATTATTTTCTTTCCTTGGTAGAAAAAGGAAGTGTGATATATGAGTGGTCTTGCGTTCCATGTTATTTTATAATTCAAGCAACTTGTGTCCGTGGTATATGGTTCATTTAGACACACAAAAGGATTCCTGATTATACCAGGAGAAAAAAACAGTATCTAATATTAAAATGATTCTACCTTATTTTTTCAACAGACCACTTCTCTGTTCAGAAAAACAAACTTTATTCAAGTTAATGTTTATTTTGGTATTTATTTGAATAATCTTTCCCCCAAATTTTACTCCATAAGTGCTTTATAATATTATTTTCTCATATTTAAAAAAATGGTTCATATTGCGTTTTTCAAAAATAAAGCAACAAAGGATTTTATTATTTGAAAATGTTTCTTCTAGCCTATAATAATAAAGTGCATATGTATGTGGAAGGGGAACTGGAAATCAGATATGAAATATATAAGTACAGAATTTAGCTGAGACTCTATTAGATTTCACTACTTGTCATGAATTGAATTCTTTTTCCCATATAGTCATTTCTAAAGCAGGGGTAAGGAACCGTTTTTCAGCCAAGGGCCATTTGGATATTTATAACATCATTATCGGGCCATACAAAATTACCAGCTTAAAAATTAGCCTGCTATATTTGGTCAAACATTTAATGAACTCACTCCTAATGCCTTGGCCAGACCAAATGATTTCTTGGGCCTTATATGGCCCTCGGGTCGGACGTTCCTCATCCCTAGGCTGTTGTTCAGTTTTAAGGTATCTTGGTGTGTGTGATACTCCATAACTTTTAAGTGAACATATTTGAACACAGTTGTTGGTTTTCTTTTTGCTTTAAAAGTATATTTTTTATTGTTTAAAGTATTACATATAGTAGTACATATATCTCCTTGTTGGTTTTCTTTTGAAAAGAATTACTGCTTTGAAAAAGAAGTACTGTGTTGATCTTGCTAAAAAATCAAGGGTAACATTAGAATACTTATGCTGGCTGCTGCATCTCTGAGATGAGTAAAATCTCGGTGTGTTGCTATGGGAATCATGGCTTGGAGATTCTGGTTTGAAAGCATGGACAGCCCTTATGTAATATTCATGACCTCTAGCACAGCTGCCATCGCAGTTTACAGAGGAACTGCCAGGAGGCCATGACTCTTAAGAAGCAGTGTTTCCATACATCAAAACAGTGTTCTCACCTCAGGGGGCAGGGAAGTCATCTCCAGGTGTGATATAGTCTTAACTGCAAGACCACCCTGAGGAGCAGGGAGCTGATGAAGCCAGGTGTGGCCCAGTTGCTATCAGGTCATCTGCTCTACCCAAGTTAATCATTTAAAACATTATGATGTGACAACATGGATGAAACTGGAGGACATTTATGCTCAGTGAAATAAGCCAGTCACAGGAAAAACACTGTGATTTCACTCATCTGAGGTATCTAAAGTAGTCAAACTCATAGCAGAGAGTAGTGTTGCCAGGGCCTGGAGGAGGAGGAAATGGTGAGTTGCTATTCAATACACATAAAGTTAGGCATGATGAATAAGTTATAGAGAACTGCTGTACCACACTGTGCCTATAGTTAACAGTACTGTACTGTACACTTAAACATTTGTTAAAAGGGTAGATCTCTTGTTAGATTTTATTAGAATAAAAATTATGTAGATGAAATGAAACAGTGATGAAAATGAAGTAATGAATGTACTCCAGTGAAACTAATTGCCACAAGTTTGCAGTGTAGCTAGTAAATGCTGCAATTTAGAAGCTGAATTCTGCATTCTACATTTTGTACCGAAGTGCAAAGAGAAAAGCCAAGATAAAAAATAAGTTTGTATTCCAGAAACAGTGTTTTATTTGCACTAATTTATTCATGTGATTTTTCACATACTAAAATTAAAGTTTCTCCAGTTTATACCACATCATCATACAATCCAAGGTCTTACAGGTTTGTTTTCAAATCTTCGTTCTCTGATTGGCACAGTTTTGTCCATGACTGCTACAAGTCCTGAGTTAAGTGGCACAGCTTCATAGAATTTTTAAGTATCTTTCAAACCAGCATGGATCAAAATACTAGCATTGGTCCTAAATCAAACCAGGTTCATGTTTGCTCATCATACAGACAGGAAAAGTTTATAGTTACAAATACTGTAGAAGATGGGAGAAAATAAAGAGAACTTAAAACAAAAGCAAGAATAATTGAAGGGCTACTTAGTATGTTTAGTGAACGTAGTTTATTTGCATCTAGTATTTTCCTTTCTTAAAATTAGGTCAATATCTTAAAACTTTAATGCACTCAACTGGGTAAGTGTGAATTTTAATATGTTCTGAAAGAACATAGGACTAGGATTTTACTTTATGTTAAAATCATGGTTTGGTAAATCTGATTTATTAGTTTCAGTATCCTTGAAGATGAAATGCAAAGAGGGATTGTAGTTGGCTCATCCATTAGATTGTTTTTATCTGTTCCCCTCTACCATGCCTTTATATCATTATACCTTTTTGAGACCTATTTCAAAAGGCAGCTCTAAAGTTGAAAAATATATGAATTCATCATTTAATTTTAGATAGTTTAAAACACTGCACATCCATTTGGAAAGAATCAAGAGTTTTATAGATTTATTTTGTAATCATAGCATCTCTCAAACAGGAAGATTTTCCAAGTGGGTGCTTTAATTCACCTTGCAGATCATGCTCAATAGGTCTGTATAAATGCCTGGAATAAACCTCAGTGGCACTTGCAGATCCTGCCCCACTATAAATGTGAACTACATTATCCATTAATTGCCTTAAGAATACGCCTGTGAAATAAGGTGATTAGCAAGTAGTGAAACTAGAGACACTGCCTTCTGGAATTAAGTGACCTACAAAAGTTTATATAACCAGGCACACTGTGCTTCCAGTAAAACCCAGTACTTTTCACTACACTTTGTTATGTCTTCTCTTAAACTAGTAAACTTTACAGTGAACATATTCTATATTAATTTGGAGGCAAATAAATAGCAACAAACTTGGTATTTTCTGATCGCAAATGCACATTTTGATCCAGTTTTGGCATATTTTGCCTTATTTAAGCTGGTGCTCTTTGATTATGCCTTAAAGACAAGTAATATGTGAATTTAATTTATTCCCACATTGATCATTTTTAAAAAACCAGCTTGAGATATAATTCACTCATTCAAAGTACACAATTCAGATATTTTTTATATTCACAGGGTTATGCAACCATTACTATAATCAATTTTAGAACATTTTTATTACCCACCCCTCCACCCAGTGAAATATCATATTCTAAATTAGCAGTTACTCCCCATTTCTTCCAACCCTCTTAGCCCTAGGCCAGTGGTCGGCAAACTCATTAGTCAACAGAGCCAAATATCAACAGTACAACGATTGAAATTTCTTTTGAGAGCCAAGTTTTTTAAACTTAAACTTCTAACGCCACTTCTTCAAAATAGACTCGCCCAGGCCGTGGTATTTTGTGGAAGAGCCACACTCAAGGGGCCAAAGAGCCGCATGTGGCTCGTGAGCCTCAGTTTGCTGACCTTGGCCCTAGGCAACCAAACACTACTCCACTCTATTTCCACAGATTTTTCTATTCTGGATGGCCCATATACCGTATTTTCTGGCGTATAAGACGACTTTTTTACCCAGGAAAATCTTCTATATGCCCAGTTGTCTTATACGCCGGAAAATAGGGTAAATGGAAGCATACAGTAGGTGGTCTGGTATGACTGGCTACTTGCACCTACATAATGTTTTCAGTATTCATCCATGCTCTAGCATGTATGAGTACTTCATTCCTTTTATTGCCCAACAATATTCCATTGTATGGGTGTATCCCATTTCATTTATTCATTCATCAGTTGGTGGACATCTGAGTTTGTTTCAACCTTTTAGTTATTGTGAATAATGCTGTTATGACATCTGTGTAGAGTTTTTGCATGAGCATATGTTTTCATTTCTTCTGTGTGTATCTAGGAGTGAAGTTGCTGGGTCATATGATCATCTTTTCTTAACTAGAAGGTTGATCTCTTTTCTCTTCTCCTTCCCCAAAATGATCCTTTCTGCCCTAAACGTAGGGACTCTGAGATGGGAAGTCTAGATGTGGATGGGATTGGCACAGAGATGAACTAGGCTCAGTGCTATATTCTTTGTACAATGGATTAACATGAAACATTAAGTCCATTGTTCTCTTATCAGTGAGTGACTACCATATTAAAGAACTTGTATTAGTCACAGTTGCTGAGTAGAAGGACTGAAAAGACAGAGCCACGAAGAAGAAACAGGGGGACTTTTGCCTGCAAAAAACTGCTATTGGTGGTTTAGGGAGAAGAGTTTGGCTTTAAAGCAGGCTGATTAGAGGTAAAACAGAAGTCCCTCCCTGGAGTAGAGAGTCTGGGAGTCTGGGAGGAAAAGACTGCACCCTGCTGGCAGGAACAGAAAATCCTTCTTGGATGAGGTGGCTTAAAACTAGACTTTACAGGATGGTCAGATGGAGTTTAGCTTATGAAATAGAATGTGGGGATAGGGAAGAGGGAAATGCCTCCAAGGCCTAATAAGCCATGTAAGTAAAGGCCAAAGTAAGGAAATAATTGGCAGCAAGAAAATATGAAATCTTCCAGAAAAAGGTTACTTTTTTGAGATCTTGCCAACTTGAAAATGTCTTTTTTCTAGCCTCACATTTAATTAGTAGTTTGGCTGGGTATAGTATTTATGTATGAAAAAACATTTTCCTTCAGAATTTTAAAGACATTACTTTACTGTCTTCTAGCTCTGGCTCTGTTGATATGTTTGCCAACGTCATTTGGTCCTTGAATGTGGTTTTAAAGTGTCTGTACACATTTTAATATACTGGTTTATAACATACTGAGAACTGCTCTTCCTTTGGTATTTTGAAATTGTGCCTTGGTGTGGGTCTTATTTACTGTGTCTGGCTTCTCATACACATGTTCATTGTGAAGGGCCAGTCACTTTGGTTCTGGAAAGTGACTTTTTTTATGGATATTTTTTCCACTATATTTTTCTCTTTTTCTGGTTGTCTCCTTTGTCAGACATTTGATTAGAGCCTTCTTCTCTACTCATTTTTATGTACTCCGACCTGTCTTTTTGCTCCACTATCTGAATTTTTCTCCATTTATCTTCTAACCCATCTATTGGAAATTCTTAAAAATCGATTTCAGAGAGGAAGGGAGTGGAAGGAGAGATAGAAACATCAATGATGAGAGAGAATCATTGATTGGCTGCCTCCTGCATGCCACACACTGGGGATCAAGCCCAAAACCCAGGCATGCACCCTGGCGAGGAACTGAACCATGACCTCCTGATTTATAGGTCAATGCTCAACCACTGAACCACACTGGCTTGGCTCTATTGGAATTTTTATTATTGAAAATGTCTAATTCCCAAGAACTTGCTTCTTGTCTCTGCTTTTATAGATTCCTGTTCTTATTGCATGGGTGTAATATTTTCTCTTATACATCTTAAGTTTTGTGTGTGTTTAAGGTTTCTGGACTGTTCCTATTTTTTAAACTTTTAAAATTTGATTTTATTTTTATATACTGGAAACTTTTTCAGAGGTTTGATTTCTGTCTGTCCATTCATAATTAAGAGCAAGACATTGTAAAGCTGACTAGCAGCTCTGAACAAGATGAGAAAGCTTCTTGACTGTCAGTCTTTTATAGGGTAATTGATTGGGGGTGTCTTTTCTTTCAGTCTGGTCAGTGTCCCCAGAGAGGGGTCCCTGATCTCCTAGTATTTTATATTCTCACTCTTTCTACTCTGTTAATTATCATTGTCTGTCATTTTCTTTATTTGACATTTTGATCTACTCTCATTTTCTGTTCTTTATATTTGTGGGTTAATACTTTTTGAAAAAAAATTTTTCAAGAGGTAGCATATGTTCACTTGACCATGTTTTATTTCCCATATTTATTAATAAACATACTATAGAAGAGAAAAAAATGTTTCTCATGACATGGAGAGAATCCTAACCAATTGGAAATAATTCCCCTAAGCAGCCTTTTCAGAAGAAACATGAATGTGTGTGTTCACCTTCAACATAAAGATGAAATTTTTTATTTAATAAAATGTTAAACATGTTTTTACAAATGGGTCTTATTGAGAAAATTATGTGGGAGAAAGGCGAGAAGTATACGTTTATGTCTGTATTGCATACTTTCTTCAACCTACAAGATACACTGTTGGAGAGACTCTAAAGAACATGTATTAAAGTAAATGGTGTCTCATCGGACAAAGACATTTAATTGGTAGAAGATAAAATCCAGCAGAGAAATTTCATAATAGAAAACACCAATTATGGCAGACACCTTTAAGAAAATATTTTGGCCAACATTAGTTTTCCATTATTGATTTCAATGCTGTCTTTTAATTTTTGTATTGAAAATTTGTCAGTTCTCTTCTGCTCATAGCATACAAAATAGAATTACAAAACTGGCTAAATATCTCTAGCTTCCAGGGTTCGTTTACTGTTCAAATACACACTAGCTTAGATTACGTTTTTTCTACCTGTAAGATATTTCTAAGTGCAAAAGCCACTTAGGCCTGGGTTAGCTTCTGTGTCAACTCATAAGTGTGAGTGGGTAGGTATAGTCATATCCTCTTATCTCCAAGGTTAGTTGACAAGTATAGTACTTACAATAACAACATTTATTGTGTAGTACTGCTCATTATAGACAATTTCAAAGATATAAAAGGAAAAAGCAAAGCTTTTGTCGATATTGCATTTTGAAGTACTTTTGAGCACTTATGATCAGGCCATACCTACAGCACTGATTCCTATATCATCTTTTACACCAGAAAAATCCTCACTCATTCTCTCAGTTAGCTTTGGCTGCAGGACAAACTGCTCTATTTATTGGCTTAAAGTCACCATTTACTTAGGTCACAGTTCTCTTCCATGTCTCAGTGGCCAGCTGGCAGGTGAGCTGGTGACCAGGTGATCGGGGATGGTCTCTTGCATGCGTCTGCAGCTTGGCAGTTGCCAGTTTGGGTGTCTCCTTCTCCTTTGGGTGGACTCGCATCCCCAGCAGGCTGGCTGGCTTACCCTCCTGCTGGTCTCAGGGTTACAAGCACATTGAGAGAGAAGAGTGAGTGAGATTCCATCTCACCCCATCTTTCCCTTCCTGTTAATGTCATACTTCATTACCACAGCTTTATCCCCCAATTCCATTCCTTCCCCCACTTCCTTGAGACTGATTTCTGTCTCTGTCTCTCTACCGATGGTCTCCAGCGACTTTCTAAATAAGTTCATTGGCCTTTTTGTTAAACATTCCTTTGACTTCTCAGGAAGCCTTGCCTTGTTTTTCTTCTCTACTAAGTCAGTTTTGTCTTGCAGGTGCTGGCTACAACACAAGCCTGTTTCTACTGCTTCTCTAGTTCCTTTTCAGTCTCTTCTGCTGCTGCATTTAGCGAAGTGTGGAAGTCCAACCAACCCAATGTTTAGACTCTGACCTCGGCTTCTATTGCTTCCAGCATGCCATTGGTTTTCAAACTGATGGGTTCCTCGGGAGTCGCTGCAGGGGCACAGGGTGCCCAGCAGGATGTGTTCTGTGCGTTCCTGCTGGGTGCAGCCAAAGCAGGTCTCTCCATTCATTTGATAGGACTTCCTTCCATGGAAGTTTTTCTTTGAAGATAGAGCTTCACCTCCATGACGAGTTGTAAGCCACTGCCATATTTCCCTTTACTCTCACCCTCCTCCTGGCTTCACTTTTGTCTGCACCTCTGCCCCTGACCTCTCTCCCTATTGTTAGTATCTCACATCGTCCCCATTTTGGCATCCCTAGCCTTTCTGACACCCATTTAAAATTGAGCTTCCCATTTTTTCCGTCAAACCCTTTCTTCTCCACATTTCCTATTTCTGTCAATGTTGACTTTATCCTCCCACGTTTGAAGCCTGAGTCCAGGATTGGCATGATTTTTCTGTAAAGGGTCAGATAGGAAATGCGTTAGATACCATGAGTCATGTGTTTTCTATCACAACAACTCAACTCAGGGAAACCTGGATATTCAGATCCATCTCTGCTGCAGAGACTGGTTGCTATATCTTTTGATGTGTTATCTGTGAAGCTCAGGCGTGGTTCCAGTGGTAATTGCATTAGTTGGCCTGTGTCAAGCTCAGGGCTCAGTCAGGGGACTGGGATGGGCAGAGGCAACTGGAACACAAGGCTCCTGCCTTCAAGTTCAGTGTCTAATGGGGAATTTGTGTTAGAAGTTATGAAACCACTCTTTTCATTTCCTCTTTAGTTGTATGTGGTCGCCATACACTATCCCATATGTCATATTATTTGAGTTATTTGTCTCTAACTTGGGGATTAGTGCTGTACGGCAGACCTGTGATGTCCAATGGCTGCCAACCTGAGTGGGACGTGACTGGCATTGACTCTGTCACTTGATCTTCACAGCAGCTCACCGTGTCGGGTCAGATTGCATCCCTGTCCATCCCTGTGACTAAGGCGTGTGTCCTGTCTCCTGAACTAGACTTTTTCCCTTGCGAGTCAAGGCGTGCTCTGTACTTCTTAATCTCACTGGTCCAGATTCCTGCGTCAGTTATCAAGAATGAGTTAACATGTTTTCTTGCTCATTTTATATGCTGTCTTCTGAGTAATACCTGAGTATTTTAGGAATAAAATTACATATTGTTCTCTCTTTATGGTTATATTTATCTTGGCAAGTCTACCTATGAACAAGTCTTAAGTTTCTGATGGGTAAGAGTTACATGTTTTAAAGAGAACCCAATATTCTAAGTTAACACTCTCTTGCAGTGGGTTTATGGTTTTTATTAATGGAAGTTCTAGAGGGCTGAGGCTTGCTCCCATTTAAAACTGCGCTCTCATGTAAGAACCCTAATAAGGACTGTTAATATAATATAGACTTCTGGCTATTTCAAAACCATAAATGGATTGGGGAGGATTATTATAAACATTGTAGCTCAAGTGTTTTGTTTTTTTTCTTAGAGAGCTATCACTGAACAACTTTGTTATAGCATTATAAACACAGCTATAAATACATGATTCTTCCACTCCTTTTTCTCTACCAGATATGAATGGGCAACAACACAAACCTACATGCACAGCTGAGAATAGTCAACCTCTCTCTGCTCCTGAGTTTTTGCCCCACCGACAGCTAAATGACAGATGTTGAAAATTGTGGAAGAGAAGAATTTATTTAATTAGCAAACATTTGATGAGTAGTATTGTGCTATGGAGCGGGGATCTAAAGGAAAGGAAATTAAAGATATGTTAGATGTGGTTTTTCCCCCTCAAGAAGCTCATGGTCTAATGTAGATGCCAGGAATGTGTGTCACTGACTGAGAGTAATGTGATAAGTGTTAGACTAACAGCAGTGTGAGCCAGATGCTGTGGGAATGGTGAACAGGGGCCTGGGCACTGCTGAGTGGGGGGGCGGGGGGGGCTGGCAGAGGGAGGAGGACAGTGGGATTAGAGATGCCCCCGCTGATATAAGAATGTGGCTTGCGGGCAAAGCCTTTACTAATCAGCAACATGTTTTTCCAAGGTTAGCAAGGTTGATTGCTAATTGAGGTGGCTCTTATTTTGGTTTAATTTTGTTTAAATTTCAGTTAATTCCAATTTATCTTACCCTCACCACACTAAAGTGTGTTTTTTACCCTCAACAATTCTGAAGCATCCAGTTCAGTAATGTTAACTATGTTCACATGTGGAGGAACAGATCTCCAGAACTTTTTCATCTTGCAAAACTAAAACACTTTCCCTGTTGAGCAACCACTCTCCATCTCCCCCTCCCCCAGCCCCTGGCAGCCACCATTCTACTTTGTTTCCATGGTTTTGACCACTCTGGGCACCCCACCTAAATGGAATCATTTTTGCCCTTTTGTGACTAGTTTATTATATTTAGCACAATGTCCTCAAAATTCATTCATGTTATAGCACGGAATTTCCTTCTTTTTCAAAGGCTGGATAATATTGCATTGTATAGAGATACCACATTTTCTATCCATTCATCAGTTGATAGACATGTAAGCTCTATTGTGAATCATGCTGTTGTTGTTGTTTTAATCTTGGATTTATGCTAATGATCCTGGTAAGCTGAGTCATCAGCAAGTAGTAATTATAGCTTATGTTTGTACAGTGTTTCAGTAGTTAACGTCCATTGATTTACTATGCTTGGTTCTTGCAACTACTTAGTGAGGAAGGCAGGGCAGGTAGAGTTATCCCATTTTCTGAAGAGGAAATTGAGGGTGGATAGTGAAGGGTCTTGCCAAGGCCATTGAGCTCTTACATGGCAGAATTAGGACAAGAACTCAGGCTTCTGCCTGGTAGGATTCTGTCCTTAGGTTCTTTCACCTAATCAATGAGCCCCTCTTAGGTGTAAACTGAGAATGCTCTCCTGCTGCCTCTTTGTTTCAGGCTCTGGAAGGATTAGAGGAATAAAACATCTATTTGTTTTTTTATGATAAAAGCAAAAAAAAAAAAAGCAAAGTAAACAGTTAAAAAAGTAAAAACAACACCTCTGCTATTTTTTTGCTGCTGAATTTAGATAGCACCAGTAGAGTTTACAAGCAAAATACTCCCCTTCTTCCCCTGCTACACACACACATTTTTTAAGTTCAGATTATTGTATTTATACCACTGATTTGGAATTAGTACATTTTAACATTATTTAAACAAAAATCTTGAACTAAATTTCTTCAACCTAATAAGTTGTTAAAGAAAGAGCTTTCAGGATGTATATGAATACTGTATTCTTGCTTAAAAGAAAATGCAAATGGAATGTTCCTGGAAATATTTGAATAAGATCGTTCTATAGAGAAATGGGAAAATAATCAAATATCTAGGAAATAGGTTGTATGAAGAACACCGAAGAAACAGAGTTTAAGTAGGGCAAGGGAGAGAAGATTGAAATCACAATGAAACTATCTGCAAAGAGATTTCATAAGTGTTCTCTGTTCCTAAGGGAGGGAGAAGATGAAAGGAACTCTCTAAAAATTATAGCAGCCAAAAAAAGTAAATTGAGTTGTTATACTTGATTAGAGAGAGAGGAGAGGTGTTATAAAGAGTAGGAAACTGCCCAGCCAGTGTGGCTCAGGGTTGAGCATTGACCTATGAACCAGGAAGTCATGGTTTGATTCCACCCATGTTGTAGGCTTGATCCCTGGTGGGAGGCATATAGGAGGCAGCTAATCGATGATTCCCTCTCATCACTGATGTTTCTATCTCTCTCTTTCCCTCTCTGAAATCAATAAAAATATATTTTTAAAAGACTAGGAAACTGCTTTCATGATGTTTTAAGGAAATTTATGTGGCTTAAAATGTTTGATTTTAACTAAATCCTGTTTGAGGAAGGAAGATGAATCACACAATTAACTGACAAAGTTATTTTTGTTCTAGAGATTCCCTAGTTCTTTCTAGGGAAAGTTCTAATAGTTCTTTCTACTTATACTTTCAGGGTTAATTCCCATTGCTTTAAAAAGAAAAAGTCTTCTTGGAGATTCGAGGCTAAATACTATGGACACTCTACCCTCCCAAGACTGGCTCAGGAAGAGTATTTTGCAGGAGCTAGGTAAAAATGTGGGCAGTCAGTTAAATCTACAGTCTTTCAGCTTTCTAGATCTATTCCCTGGATTTTAAACCACTTAACTCTTCCCTTTGTCATCCTAGAGGAACTATAGTCATCCTTGCATGAAATATTTATTGGACTAATTGTAACCTTACATTTGAGGCAACCTACATTCCTTAGAGATGAAAGTCACGTTACAAGTTTGCTTACAAGGGAATCCAGTTTCACATTCACACAGAATTACAGCAGATCTTTGGCATATAGTATACACTATTTGCTGAGGTCTGTGAGTTTAAGTGGTCCGAAGCATATGGTAAGTCATATAATAGACACTCAATGGAGTATAGAAATCATTTGAATAAATATTTCCATATGATAAATTAAGGCATTTGATGACCTACCTTGTGGTATGTGTTGCTAGGTAATATAAATGATTAAACCGTGGTCCCTGATCTCCAGGAGTGCAGTCTAAGAGGACATTTAAATAGTAGCTATGTGGTCATATGCAATACCATCTTTCCAACTCCTTACTTTAAAATGAGAGAGAGAAGTTGAGCACACTGAGGCCCAGGTCCCATAGCTACCATGGACTGAGCACTAAGGTTTAGGAATGGTCCAATGCTTTGTGTCAATCTTTCCACAGAGTCTGACTCTGAGTGGGCATTTTACAGGTGGCAGTTAAGTCAGCTTCTTCTTACCCAAGTGATTAAAAGTCAACTAACACGTCCCAACCATAAATATTTTATTTAGGCTTAACACATTAATAACTGTATCACTTATCTTTTGCTATAAAACTAAGGCCAAATCTTTGAGCCTAAGTCAGCTAATGGAGGCTTCTCTACCCAAGCAGCCATCTTGTCTAGAATTTAGTTTGACATTAATGTGAATTTGATCCTATCCAAAGATTCTTGCTCCAGAATACAAGAACTGAAAAGGATTTTTAATTTTAAATCATAGTCACATTTATGCCTCAAAATGATACTTACATTTTTCCTAAGTAGTTTAGTTTTATAAAACATTGAACCCTTTTTTTCTAGTCCTATACTTTTGCTAATTGTCTTGGTAAAATGAAAAAGGAGGAATTTGGTAAAATGTAGTATCTTTATAAGAGAGGATATTTTTTCCCTAAAAATTCATATGTATGTAAAATGTTTTGATATTAGTAAAGTTATTCAATCTTGTTAATTCTAGACCAAGAAAAAGTATCCATTTGAATTAGACAAACAGGGTACCTAATAATCTTAGGTCTTGAAATGATTTTTTTATATTTCCCTGAAATATGTATGCTGTTTCCTTGACTGAAAAATGTTCATTGTGACATGACCAATTCAGAACACTTTTTCTTAAGGGTTGTTTTTTTTTTAAGTTGTTCTTCATCTTTTCTTGATCTTGAGTGCCTTTGAGTATATGATGGAATCTGTGAGCCTTCTTTAGGGAAATGGTTTACATCTTTACAGTGTGGCTGATATTTCCAGGGTCTTCATAGACCCATGAATCAAATCCATGTACCCTAAGGGTTTGCAAAGTACAAGAATCTTTCAGAATTTCAGCCTTCTTCCAGTTAGAATAGCTGATATCTGAAGAACTATGGGACAGTTCTGAAAACACTGGTTTCCTTTGCTCTCAGATACTTGTGATTACCACATGGATTCTTCTTGAAGTTGTCATTTTAGTTCTAGTGTTTAGTCTAGTGTGGAAGCAGAGGTTGGGCAAATATACAATACTCTGAGTACTTGCATGTGCTATATGTGAAGGATGTTCTAGTTTAAACAGTTGTCAGTGCTCAGTAATTTCAGTGTTTTGTTTTGTTTTTAGAATTTTCAATGACCTGTGAGAAAGCAAACAGCGCTGAAAAGTCCTCACAAGTTTAGTAGATAGTGGGAACTAATCTTTCTGAGGTTTGGTCTGGCCCCATGCCTGTTGGTTTACTAGTGTATGAGCTTCTTAGTTGCTTTGTGTTAACGCCCATCCTATCTAATAAAGAGGTAATATGCTAATGGACCATCACTCCGTCACAAAGATGGCTGCACCCACAGCTGAGGCCAAGTTCCCTTAAGGAGCCTTAATGAGCAATCAGCAGGGACCTGAGGCTACGCCCTCCCCCGCCCCGTGGGGCTTGACAGGGGACCTCAGGCCTCACCCGCCACCCAGCAGGGCTTGACAGGGGACTTCAGACCACACCCCCCGCCCTGGCATCAGGCTGGGGGACCTCAGGCCATGCCTCCTGCCTTGGCACCAGGCTGGGGAACTCAGGCCATGCCCCCCACCCGGCGGGGCTTGACAGGGACCTCAGGCCACGCCCCCCACCCCAGCACCAGGCCGGGGGACCTCAGACCGCACCCCCCTCCCCAGCACCGGGACAGGGGACCTGAGGCTGTGCCCAACTGTCTGGCGGGGCTTGACAGGGGCCCTCAGGCCGTGCTCCCCACCCAGCGGGGCTTGATGGGGGACCTCAAGGTGCACCCCCAGTGCTGGGTTGGGGGAACTCAGGCCGTGCTCCCCACCCAGCGGGGCTTGATGGGGGACCTGAGGCTGCGCCCCCCTGCCAGTGGGGCTTGACGGGGGACCTGAGGCTGCGCCCCCCTCCCAGTGCCAGGCCGGGGGACCTGAGGCTGTGCCCCCCACCCAGCGGGGCTTGACAGGGCATCTCAGGCTGTGTCCCCCACCTGGCGGGGCTTGACAGAGGACCTCAAGGCATGCCCCCCCGCCCCATCTGGGGGATCTCAGGCCACGCCCCCCGTACTGGCGCCGGTCCAGGGGACCTGAGGCTACGCCCCCCTGCCTGGCGAGGCTTAACAAGGGTGGGACTGGCCAGGTCTGGATGTAGCCCAGTGGGTGGGGTGGGGGCGCCGCTGGGTCTGGGTCTCATGCGATTTTGAGGCGCATGTGGGTGGGTGGGGACTTGACTCTGGGTCCTCCTTTTAATGTGCACGAATTTCGTGCACCGGGCCACTAGTAAAGTATAACAGCGATTTTCAACCTTTTTCATCTCGTAACACACATAAACTACTAAAATTCTGAGGCACACTGAAAAATATGTTTTTTGCCGAACTGACAAAAAAATTGGTATAATTTTGATTCATTCACACTGGACAGATATTGTGTTGGCTGTTGTCAGTTTTTTATTTGACAGTCTAAGGGAAACGAGGTCAGTGCCCCAAACTGAATAGTCAGGTACTGCGTGTTTTAACAATTCTTGTGGCACACAGTTGAAAATCTCTGACGTATAATTTGCATATTTACTCCTGTTTTATTCTTTCCTAGATTATCTGTTTAACTTGGATAACCAGGGGCCAACTAGCTGTATAGAGGGATCCTGCCTACAGGTTGTAGAACCCTAAGGCTATCTGTTGCCTAATTATCCTTTTCCCCAGGCTAAGACAGAAACTCCTGCTATATTTCTAGCTTCCTAGAAAAACAAGTGAAATATTAAATGTACCCAGAAGCAGGACTTTTCCTGCCCAAAGGTTCTGGTGTTCCCTGCCATTCAGCAGTTGTGTGTTCCCATCTGGCATGGTCCATCACTCTGTCCCACAAACCCTCCCTCTTTCTTCACTTGCCACCTCCTGCCCCCACACAACTTGTTCATCCTTCTTTCCACCCTGGTCATACCATGTTGGGTTATGTGTTTCTCTCTCCAAACATGTAAACTGGGAGCAACTTGGACAAAGACTTGTCCTGTTGACACTTAAAAATTTAACTCCTTCATAGAGGTGTGATCCATATTTGTGTACTGACTTAATCACAGACCTGCTGAGCAATCAGGAATCCATGACTGGAGCCCTGAACCTTTGGATATACTGACACTTTGCCATCTATATCTTGTAAATAACTATTTGATGAGGTTATGCCTTGGCTCTACCACTCCCATGTTGCTTTAGAGTGTGGTGATTGGGGTGTATAGTTCATTTCTATCTCCCTCCATGTAGTATGCTGAGTGATATGTAGAATGACTTTCAGTTACTACTTGAGTGCATTTATTAGTGAAAATAATTATTGAATCGTTTTGGGTGGAGATGTCATGAAGAGGTCTTTTCAGGAAACTCTCAGTTTGGTAGAGTAGGGCTCTCACCCCTTGCTGCTCCACAGTAGGGCTCTCACCCCTTGCTGCTCCACAGGCCCGGGGTGAGGGAAGACGTAGGAGAAAGGGGTGCCCCTCCACAAGGCCAGATGCCGGACGGGCAGCTGCCCAGGCTTTCTGTCCCCTGTCCTGGGCAAGGGTCCATCCCAGCCAGTGTCTGAGGTGCTGCTCTGTTTTAAAAGATGAGATTATACATCAGGGCATCTTCCAGGTAAATTGAGATCTCTATATAGAGTTCACATTGTGGATAGTCCACTAACAGATGTTCAGAATTCTTGGTCCTTTTGAAGTTTGTTTATTGTCCCTTTTGGAATAATTAGTGAAAAGGAGAGATAGTAAAATCTCCAGTGTATTCCTATGTACAAACTGCTAGATCATTTGATTTTGTTTTTTTTGTAACATTGGGAATACAGCTCAAGAGAGAACTGGAATGACATGACTTTGTGATCCTTGCAAAGAGTGGCTCTTATGTACTGCTAAATATGCTATCATTAAAGGCTGATATGTAATAGGAACAGTTTTCTGCAGGTGTTGACTATCTACACTAATAAAAGAGAAACATGCAAATTACCATCACTCTGCTACACCCAACAGCCAATCAGAGTGAGTATGCAAATTAACCTGAAAATATGGCGGCAGCCCCGCCCCCAGCCGCTCCAGGCCTGAGGGAGTCGGAGAAGTCGGGCGCCAGCACCTGAGGCTGCCTGCAGCCCGGGAGACCAAGAAGCCGCCTGCCCCATGATCCCAGGCCGCAGCCAGCCGCAGAAGCTGCCCGCCCCATGTCCTGGGGGAGACGGAGAAACCAGGCCCCAGTGCCTGAGGCTGGGTGTGGCCCGGGAGAAGAAGAAACTGCCTGCCCCGTGATCCCAGGCTGCAGTCAGCCAGAGAAGTCACCCACACTGCGTCCCAGGGAAGACGGAGAAGCCGCCCACCTGCGGTCCAGGCGCCAGCACCTACAGCTGGCTACAGCCTGGTAGATGGAGAAGCCGCCCACCCTGCAGTCCCGGGCACCAGTACCTGCGACTGGCTGTGGCCTGGGAGACGGAGACGCTGTCCACCCCACAGTCCCGGGTGCCAGCACTTGTGGCTGCAGCCCAGGTGAAGCCACCTGCCCACCATCCCCTGCAGCTAAAGCCGGCCTGGGCGCCTATGGCTGACCAGAGGGAGGGAAGCCCGGATCCCAGATGCCTGTGGTCGGCTGGAGGAGAGAATCCTGGGTCCTGGATGCGGGGCCGAGGCAGAGGTGGTTAGAGGCAATCAAGCCAGCAGGGGAGCAGTTAGGGACAATCAGGCTGGCAGGCAGGTGAGCGGTTAGGAGCCAGCAGTTCTGGATTGTGAGAGGGATGTCCAACTACCAGTTATCCCAGATTGGAGAGGGTGCAGGCCAGGCTGAGGGACACCCTCCCCCCCACCCCCACCCTCCCCTGTGCATAAATTTCATGCACCGGGCCACTAGTAAATATATATGATCCTATATAATAAAAGCCTAATATGCAAATTGACCATCACTCCAACACACAAGATGGCCGCTCCCATATGGACACAAAATGGCCACCACAAGATGGCAGGCAGAGGAGGGCAGTTAAAGGCGACCAGGCTTGCAGGGGAGGGCAGTTGGGAGGGACAAGGCCTGCAGGGGAGGGCAGTTAGGGGTGACCAGGTCTGCAGGGGAGGGCAGTTGGGGGCAACCAGACCAGCAGGGGAGGGCAGTTAGAAGTGACCAGGCCTGCAGGGGATGGCAGTTGGGGGCGACCAGGCCAGCAAAGGAGCAGTTAGGCACCAATCAGACTGGCAGGGGAGTGGTTGGGAGCCAGCAGTCCTAGATTGTGAGAGGGATGTCCAACTGCCCATTTAGGCCCGATCCCACGGCAGTCGGGACATCCCTGGAGGGGTCCCAGATTGGAGAGGGTGCAGGCTGGGCTGAGGGACCCTTCCCCCACATGCATGAATTTCATGCACCAGGCCTCTAGTCGCATAATAAAAGGTTATTAAAAATAGGATGCCAGCTTCTCAATTATATTTTTCAATAAATTAAATAATGCACATAAAAGAGTATTTTTAACAGTAAGGTGGAAATCCGTGCACCTACAGCCCTGATGTGTGCTAGAGGCACTGCGGGTAAATTTGAAGGCTTGCATGTTGCCCTTCCCAATGCCATTTCTTCCCTTCAGAGATCATTTTTACCCTGAATTGGATGTTTCTCACTTCCTTCCTTTGCATTATATTGTCTTTCCACATATGTTTATATTTCTTACAACTTACTGCTTCATATTTGTTTTTGAACTATTTTGTTGTAGAATTCTCTTAAGGTGTTCTTTTGTGACTTGCTTTTTTTGCTCAACATTACATTTGTAAAATTCAACTACATTCCTTTTTATCACAGCCATTTACTCACGTTTACCAATACCTGGTACTGCAGTGTAGGACTTGACACAATTGATCTGTTTTCCTGTCAATGGATATTTGAGTTATTGCAAACAGTCCTACTGTGGAAACTTTTGTGCTTGTCTCTGGATACACATATGCAAGAATTCCTCAGCATATGTAAAACTAGCAGTGGAATTCTTGGGTCTAAGGTATGTGTGTTTTTACCTTTGCTGGATAATGGCAATTCGTTTTTAAAGTGGGTGTCTTAATTTATACTCATACCATTATGGTAGGAGGGTTCCTTTTCTTTCACATTCTCCATAACATTTAAATCTCCATAACAATTAATAATGTCATGCAAAATTTATCTGATGCAAAATTTAAAATCTCATTGTGTTATGTCTATTTCCATGATTACATGGAAATTTGAACTCTTCATATATTTATTGACCTTTGTTTCCTTTTCTTATGAAAAGGTTGTGGATGGCTTTTAATTTTCAATCTTTTCTTTTGATTTTTAAGAGTACTTTATATATTCTATATCTGATAATTTTATTGGTTATTTGTGATCCTGAAAGGTTTTGATTTGTAACTGCTCTTTTCATATTTTTATAGCATTCTTAATTTAATCAAGTACGTTTTAACCACCTTTTCTGTCATTGATTGTGCTTTTGGGATCTTGTTTAAGAAATTCATACCCTGAGCTCATAAAGAACTCATCTAATATCTTTATTTCTAATAATTTTTAAATGTTGTCTTTCATATTTAGGTAAGGCTTTAATCTCTCTGGAATTAATTTGTTGTGTAAGGAGTGAGGTAGGGATCTCATTTCATTTAATATACTTATTTGTTCCAGAAATATTTATTGAATACTTATTCTCTATTCAGCCTGGCCTGAAATGCCTGATCAATCACAAATCAAACTTTGACATATGAGTAGGTTAGTTTCTGGGCTCCTTTTCCTGTGTCAGTGCCATAATACTTCATTACTATAGTTTTAAAATAAATATTGGATATGTCATCCCACTGTATTCTTCAGGTCAGAATTGGCTCTTGGACCTTTATCTTTCTTATAAATTTTAGATAACATGTATGAAGTCAAACAGAAATAAAAATTATAAAAAGTACACCCACTAACATACCCAGCTGAGATTTAGTTTGGGGGTGCATTTATATCCTTATATCAATTTAGGGGGAAATGTCCTTATTATAATATTGAGCCATCTTATCCATCAACTAGAGGCCCGATGCACGAAATTCGTGCAAGAGTAGGCCTTCCTTCCCCCGGCTGCCGGCACTGGCTTCCCTCTGGCACCTGGGACCCCAGCTTCCCTCACAGCCCCGGCTTCGTCCAGAAGGTCATCTGAAAGGATGTCCGGGAGGACGTCTGGTCCAATTAGCATATTATGCTTTTATTATTATAGATTATTATAGATATGAAACATCTCTTTATTAATTCAATTCTTGAATGTCTTACAATTTTTTCATAAAGGTCATGCTTGTACTTTTTGGATTTGTTCCTAAGTATCATATTTTTTTATTTGCTGTTACAAGTCCCTCTGTCTCACTTTCTCTCTCCCTCTTCTCTCTTTATTTTCTCAAGTTGTAGTTTCTGTTGGCTGATGTATAGAAATGCAGTTGATTTTGTACAAAATCCTTATGTTCATTAGGCTTTCTAAACACTTTATTAAATGCTAAAAATATTCTGTAGATACTTGGGTTTTCCATTAGACATATGTACAGCAATTATATCATGTAAATAATGAAAATTATATTTCTTCCTCTCCAATTCTTTTAACTTTTCAAGTTTTTCTCATTCTATTGAACTTCCTAGAACATCATTGCCATGTTGAGTATATACGGTAATAGCAGGCTGGTCTTTGTAAATTTTTAAAAAAAATATGTGTGTGTGTGTGTGTGTGCATATATATAATATATATATTTACTATTTAGTATAATAATTTATGTAGGTTTTCTATAGATACACTTTATCATGTTAAATAAGTTTTCTTCTGTTTCTAATTTGCTGGGGTTTTTTTTTAAATCATAAATTAATAATGAATTTTATCAAGTGCCCATTTTTATCTCTTAACATGATTATATGAATTTTTCTTTAAATTTCTTATTGTGGTAAATTATATTAATAGACTTTCTACATTAAGTTGACTTTGCATACTTGAACAAACAACATTTGCACAATAGTCTACCCTTTTTAAATATGTTGCTGAATTTAACTTTCTAAGATTTTGTGTGTGGGGCTGTTGTATGTGTGGTCACTAGGGAAACTGGCCTTTAAATTTCCTCTTTTGCATTGTCGTCATGAGGTTTAAGATTGAAATTTACTATTATATAATTGGTGTTTTGTTTTGTTTTTTATTTCTCTGCCCTTGAAGAGTTTCTGTTATGATTTGATTATTTCTTCCTTAAATATTTTCTAGAACCCACTGGGAATATTCTTATACTGTGTTTTTTGTTTTTTGATAGGAAGATATTCTTTAACCTTTGATTCAAATTCTTTGATTATTATAGAACTCTTTAGGGTTCTCACTCTCCTGATGTCATTTTGGATGTTATAGCTTCCTCGTTTCTTTTCCACTTCATCTCTATTTTCATTTTTTAATCATAAACTTACTTATAATATTCTTGTTATCTTATTTAATCTCTGTAGTATTTATAGTTCTTTTTTCTTCTTTCAATTTTCCCTTAATATCAGAATTTCACAAATATTTATTTAAGAATTTTATGGAGTAAAACTTAGTTTATAATTTTCTCACTTTTTTTCTATTTAATAAAATGCTGTTTTTTTATTTCCTTCAAATTTTTTTTCTTTTTCATTTAAGTCATATACTTCATTATTTCTCATGCTGTCCTCTGTTGATTATTTTTGCTTTTTATGTTTCTATTTAAGAACCATGTTTTCTGAATCCCACAAATTTTGATATGCAGTAATTCATTATTGTGCGGTTCTAAGTACTTTCATCTTGACTTCTTTTTTGAGCTGTGGTTTTTTATAAATGTGCCAACTCCCAATGTGTGCAGGTTGTCTTTCATGTTGTCCTTTCTTTGTCCTTGGCTTTTAGTTTTATCTACTTTAAATAGGATGTAGCTCAATTTTATTTTAAATTCAGTGTGACAATTTCTATCTTTTTATAATGCAGCATTTACTCTTCTAATTTTGAGATTACACACATTTGTATTTGTTTTGTATTATAATCTTACTTTGTGCTTTTATATGTTCCAATTTTTTATCTCCCATCTCACTCTTTCATTCAGAATGATTTTTTGTGTTTTTTAAGTAAGTGTTTCCCCTCTTTACTAGTTTGGTAGGCATACATTATAGTTCTGTTTGGGGTTTTATTTTTTAGTGGATACTTTAGAAATTTCAGCCTGAATCCTTAAATTAACCTAATGTTAGTCATTTACCCTCCTTTTGGACAACAAAGTCTTTAGAACATTTATGTTTTAGAGCTCCCTCCATATTTTTGTCAATAATTTTATTTTATCTGCTTTTTAACTCTACATATTAAATATTATTATTACTTTTTATCTTTTTAAAAGTCTGTATTTGTTTATGCAGCCTTTTCATTACTATTGCCTTTGCTCACCATTTCTTTCAGTAGCAAGGATTTCTTCTGATATCAGTGTTGTTTTTGTTTTAATCAGTATTGTTTTTCTTGAAGCTTATTATTTATAAGTTTCTTTGATGAGAACATTTTTACTGATGAAGTGTCTACATTTGTCTGAAATAAAAACAGCACCTCATTTACGAAAGATAGTTTCACTTGAAAACAATTTTAGGTTGGTAGTTATTTTTTCCTAGCATTTGGAAGATGGTATTTTACCATCTTTTGGCTTTGGCTATTGAAGAGTCCCTTCTCAGTGCAATTATCAATTCTTTGTATGTATTCTCCTTTTCCTAGTTGCTTTAAGATCTTCTCCCTGTAAGATATCAACCGAAGGACTTGTATGCATGCATATAAGCATAACCAATGGACGCAAAACACTGGGGGGTGAGGGCATGTATGGGAGTGGGGTGGGGGGGGGGGCAATGGTAAGATATGTACACATATAATACCTTAATTTAAAAAATGGGGGGAAAAAAAGATCTTCTCCCTGTCTTTGCTGTTCTGCAGTTCTTGGTTTTAATCAAGGTGCAGATTTTTCTTTTTTTCCTTTACTTTTTTTTTTTTTTAATTCTGATTGGAATTTATTGTGCCCCCTGAATGGAAGACCTGAGCATTTCGCCAATCCTAGAAAATTCTCCATCATTATCCCTGAAAAGCTAAAATAATAATAATTTAATCTAGCATTGTTAGCTATTTTTTGGTGGAATGGCTGTCCAAAATGTCAAGTCTGTCTCATTGCCAGAATTATTAATGAGGTCTTAGGGTTATTATTACATCTGAATTTAGGTTAAGTCCTCTATTGATTTTATAATTATTTACCTACATAGTTAAACAGAAAAGAATCAAGACAGTGTTTAAAATGGTCATATTGCCTGAAACAATAAGAAAAAAGAAACTTTTATAAGTAAGACGTGTAATGTCAGCAGAAATCAAGGCTACTATGACAGGCTGAGACTGAGTCTGACTCAATATACAAATCTGTCATTGAACTTCATAGTGACACAGAATGTTTATAATGTTGTGTCCATGGAGCATGGAGGAAAGGGAAGAGTGAGAAGGCTTTCATTCTTGTCCTTTTGCACTACTGTTACCTGTAAGAATTCTTTTTTTTTTTTTTTTTAGGGGTTGCTGATCAGCTTCTAAAAGTCTCTCATTAGAGTTCAAGGTCCTAACAAGGGACTGAGTAACATGAAGCATTCTGAACTGTGCTTTGTGATATTGAGACAAAAAGAAATGACTAAGAACAGTAGTTGTAATTCTTATAGATGAGCTTGGGAAGTGTGCTAAATACACATGTACTTGTTTCCTATTTATCCACATGAAAAATATTTATGTATTTGCATTTAATGTGTCAACCACATAGACCATTTAAGTAGATAATTCTTTAATCATTTATATTTGGGTTTGGTCAGATGCTTTTGTATGTATGTATCTACTGTATATATATCTACTGTATATATATATGTGTATGTGTATATATATGTATGTATATATATATATAGATATATAGATTATATATATCAACCATTCAACCGATCACTATGATGCGCACTGACTACCAGGGGGCAGACGCTTAATGCAGGAGCTACCCCTGGTGGTCAGTGCACTCCCACAGCGGGAGCACCGCTCAGCTGACCTACAGGCACCAGACGCCAGGCTCATGACTCGTGAGGGCAGCTGTGGCGGTCCCCACAGCCAAGCGGCAGCGAGCCTACTGAGTGGCGGTGGCAGGCATAGTGGGGCTGGGATGAGCAGGAGTGGCATGGAGCCTGGCCCGGGCTCCTCCCTGGCCGCCTGCCACTTTGCGCACTACTACATCCCTCGGGGGATATTGGACTGCTGGTTTCAGCCAATCCCCACAGGCCACACCAAGGGACCCCACCCATGCATGAATCCATGCACCGGGCCTCTAGTCTATACTAATAAAAGGGTAATATGCTAATTAGACCAGACATCTTCTGGACGTCCTTCCGGACATCCTGCCAGACAAAGCCACAGTGGCGGAGGCCAAGGCAGAGGTGATTAGGGATGATCAGGCTGACAGGGGAGAGCAGTTAGGGTAATCAGGCCAACAGGGGAGAGCAGTTAGGGCAGTTAGGGGGATCAGGTTGGCAGGGGAGAGCAGTTTGCAGGATCAGGCTTGCAGGCAGAGGTGGTTAGGGGTGATCAGGCAGGCAGGGGTCCTGCATTGGAGAGATGCAGGCCAGGCTGAGGGACCCCCTCCCCCCGCTTTGCACAAATTTCATGAACCGGACCTCTAGTACATATATAAATGTCTAAATGTTGGTTTATTTACCTCTTCGTCCATTCACCTTTGGCTGTGGGAATAGAATGAATCTGCTTTTCTCCTGATGCCTAAAGTAGGTCCTGAACTCTTTTTATAAATTTCTCAACACTGTCTAAAATATATATTTTGCCTTTCCCTATGGTTATTGTTTATAAGAGCAAACATGTTCTATTTCAACAGATAACGCAGCACAACATTTCATTACAAAACCATGAAAATCTACCTGATTTGACAATACAGCATCTATAAATTTTATGTAGGTAGAATCTTTACTAATCTTTAAACTCTCCAAGCCCTTCCCAATTACACCCCTTTGCTTCAGTCTTTGACAGAACTAAAGCTATGAAATAACCATCAAATAGATCTTTGACCTCTGTCCCCAAAAATCTTCAATAGATTTATCTATCCTGAACTGTCTTTGTATGTAATATACAGAGGTTGGCAAAAGTAGGTTTATAATTGTATGCAAAACACAGTGTATTCTTATATTATTATTTATGGATTTGAATTCCTCCATATGAACAACTATAAACCTAGTTTTGTCCACCCCTGCTGCGTATGTATGTATGTATGTGTGTGTGTGTGTATGTGTGTATGTCTATATACATATGTATATATCATAACATCAAAATTATTGAGATCCACTTAGAGCCCAGCACATTCTGGTTCTACTTAGAGAACCCATAGTATAGGTGAGCCCAGAACACAAGCAATTATAACAAAGATCAGGCCTTGTGACTAGGATTACTTTTTGTACATTATAAAAATCTAGAGAGTATTTTTAGATAATCTATATATATAAAACCCTAATATGCAAATAGACCAAACAACTGAACAACCAGTCATTGTGACGTGTGCTGACCACCAGGGGGTGCACGCAGAACATGGTGGGCATTGGCAGCAGGCAGCAGAGTGCGGAACATGGCGGGCTTCAGCCATGGCAGGATGGTGGAGCAGGTGAACAGGGGTGCCAGACCAAGGTGGGGTGCCAGTCGCTGTCATCGGGGCAAGCCTCTGGTGGTTACTTAAAATTCTTTGCTTCCACACGCCGTGGTCCTGCCGGGCACTTGCACCTGCTGCTGGCACATAGCGCCGATCCAGATCACTTGGTTCCATCAGCGGGTGCAAGCAGCAGTCGCCCCTGAGGGCTTCTCCACCTCCCCCTGCTCCTGAGGGGCGATCAGGGCAGCAGCCATCGCTCGCACCGCTGCTGGCACTGGCCCAAATCACTCTGTGCTGTCAGCGGGTGCGAGTGTGGCTGGCGCTGTCAGCACATGGGAGCGGTGTTAGCAGGAGTGGGGTTGCCAGCAGACAGGGGACCAGCAGACAGGGTACCTGGGGCTGCGGCTGGAGGGGCCAGGCGGGGGCACAGAGGATGGGCCGAGACCCGCCCCTGTGCCCACTGCAGTCTCACGGCCCACAGTTCCTTTCAAGGTACACGAATTCATGCACTGGGCCCCTAGTTTTTAATAATAAAAAAAAAGGATGAGTATAAAAATGAATATTTCTTCTAGGATTAATGTTTAAAAAGATAATAGTTAAGTTAGAGAGATATTATCTTGAAAATTCTTAAGTCAGGTGCATAAAAGAAGAATAAAACAAATAGTGAATTAATTTAAATTTTATGTTCACTAATAAGAGTTTTTCTTTCTTTGGTGGAAAAGTTTAGAAATATCTGTTTAATTGCAAATTTGAATAAAATCTCAGGTGTCATTTCAAGTATACTTTGCAAAACCAATTTGGCAGGAAAGTATAAATTTGAACCTTCTGGAATAATTTATTCATAAAAGCAGAGACCAACAATAATAAATAAAATTAATCACCTAATCATAACAATCCTATTTTCTTTCTATTAATCATAGCCATAGTCCTTCTCCTGCCCTCAAAAATTAGAGTAAGACTTGTAGGTTAAAATTGATCCTTGAAATGTCTACTTAGACCATGTACATGTGTAGATTAATTCCCCTTGACATATATGGCTTTATAATCAGAAGTACTGTTGCTTACAAAGCATATGTGGTATGTTTTTAAAACACAAAAGCACCTGAAAAAATAATCAGAGAATGTTAGGCATACAAAAATGTTACTAAGGTTGCTATTCCGTGTCTATGCCAAAACCAAATGAGCTTATACAACTGAACAAAAATAAATTATGTTTATTTTTTCCATATGCACTTAGAAAAAGAATATGCAAAAATAATGTTCAGAAATGTAAATTTGCCAAAGATTACTGAATATGGCTGAATAGAAGATGAGCGCTTTCCCCAGAAAGTATTCCTCAGAAAAGAGAAAGTCACCCTCTGCTTGAATCCTCACAGGATCTCTCCTGGCACAGGAAGCTCATTGGCCTGAGTGATATCAGTCAATCTTATTTGGTAGTGTTTATCTAATTCACGTGACAAATTTGACTTAAAATTTTCAATAGAGCCCTAGCTGGGTTGCTCAGTTGGTTAGAGTGTTGTCCAGATATGCCAAGGTTGTGGGTTCAATCCCCCATCAGAGCACATACAATGAATGCATAAATAAGTGGAATAACAAATCAATGTTTGTCTCTTCCTCTCTCTAATTTCCAACAAATTGGATGGCAGTTTCCTCAAGGGGATTTAGATGTTTCCATGTGTCTACTAATGTCCATGAGGCAGGTGAATATTTCACCTTAAGCTGTTTTTATGAAATCTGATAAGGGTTTGGAAAGGATATTTCTAAATTAGATTAGAAATTTATATAATGTGCTATTTAAGTAGTGTTGTATGTAACTAAATTTTAAGTAGACATTCACAGGACAAGTGATACTATTTGCTAGAACAATCTTAGACATCTCGGTGGTCTGCCACAGTGAAGATTTATTTCTCACGTGTATCACAATCCAGCCCCCACTTTATGGCTCTTCTCCAAGCAGTGGGTGGGTCTGCAGACTCTATTTTGCAATACTGCCATTTTTAACCCCTAATCAGACCCACTAACACTCAGTACAATATACAGATGATACATTGTAGAGTTGGATACCTGAAACCAATATAATTTTATTAACCAATGCCACCCCAATAAATTCAGTTTAAAAAAAAAAAAGAAAGAAAACTCAGAGAAACATGTCACTTACTAGATTACTGGTTTATTATAAAAGGATATAACCCAGGAATAGCCAAATAGAAGAGAATCATATGGCAAGGTGTGTGGAAGGGTGAGGAGCTTCCATGCTCTCTCCCAGAATTTCCACATGTTTATCAACCTGGAAGCTCTCCACACCCGTTCCTTTTGGGTTTTTATGGAGGCTTCATTACATAGAATTGATTGATCGAATCTTTGGCCACTGGTGATGGATTCAACCACCAGCCCTTTCCCCCTCCCCTAAGGACTGTAAATTCCAGCCTTCTACTCTCCCAGTTGGTTCCCCTGGCAGTGAGCCCCATCCTCAGGTTATGAGGGCCTTTCCAAAAGTCACCTCACTAACATAACAAGGAAAACTTTATTGCTGGCAACACAGGAAATACCAAGGTTTTAGGAGTCCTGTGCCAGGAATGGGAATGAAAACCAACTATATATGTTTCTTCTTATAAATTACAATATCACAGGCATATCCTGTAGTTGCCTCAAAACTCCCAAGTCATAGGAAATTATTTATTTATTTCTAAATTTTAAAAAGGGTTTGTGTAATCAAGTGAAAGTAACAGAAATACAATGGAAATTGATTAAAACTGACTTTTCCACCAGTATAGTTACTTTAAACAATACAGTGAGTACCTGTTTAAGTTTTCTTTTCAGAATTTAAATTCCATATTCTTTTAAAAACTGTTAGCTGGAATTTGTCTGACCTCTATGCTGTACGCGTGAAACTAAGGTAAAATAATAGTGAATGTCAACTGTAATTAAAAACAAACTGTTAGCTGGTTAGTGATATCAAAGAATAGAAATTTAGAAGTGAAAGGGACATAGATCTGCTCTGTTTGTTTTTAAACTCTTCTTTTTTTTTTTTTTTTCCAATTTTTTTATTAAGGTATTATATGTGTACATATCTTACCATTGCCCTCCCCACACCCCCCTCCCATATATGCCCCCACCCCCCAGAGTTTTGCATCCATTGGTTATGCTTATATGCATGCATACAAGTCCTTTGATTGATCTCTTATCTCCCCCACCTCTCCCTAACCTTCCCCTTGTAATTTGACAGTCTGTTTGATGCTTTACTGTCTCTGTATCTATCTTTTTGTTCAAGATTATAATGTTCTTTATTATCCATAAATGAGTGAGATCATGTGGTATTTTTCTTTCATTGACTGACTTATTTCACTTAACATAATGTTCTCCAATTCCTCCCAGGTTGCTGCAAATGATGAGAATTCCTTCTTTTTTATGGCAGCATAGTATTCCATTGTGTAGATGTACCACAGTTTTCTGATCCAGTCATCTGCTGACGGGCACCTAGGCTGTTTCCAAATCTTAGCTATGGTGAATTGTGCTGCTATGAACATAGGGGTGCATATATCCTTTCTAATTGGTGTTTCTAGTTTCTTCGGATATATTCCCAGGAGTGGGATTACTGGGTCAAATGGGAGTTCCATTTTCAGTTTTTTGAGGAAACTCCATACTGTTCTCCACAGTGGCTGCACCAGTCTGCAATCCCACCAGCAGTGCACGAGGGTTCCTTTTTCTCCGCATCCTCGCCAACACTTGTCGTTTGTTGATTTGTTGATGATAGCCATTCTGACAGGTGTGAGATGGTACCGCATTGTCATTTTGATTAGCATCTCTTGGATAATTAGTGACTTTGAGCATGTTTTCATATGTCTCTTGGCCTTCCTTCTGTCTTCTTTCGAAAAGATTCTATTTAGGTCCGTTGCCCATTTTTTTATTGGATCATTTATCTTCCTTTTATTAAACCTTTATCAGTGATAACATTTGCAAATGTCTGAGTTTTCTCTGCCTCTAGCTGAACAGCAATTGGAGAAAAAAATTAAAAAGCAGGAGGAAAGCCTAAGGGAACTTCGGGACAACATGAAACGAAGTAACATGCGTATAATAGGGCTGCCAGAAGGACAAGAAGAGCAGCAGGGATTAGAAAATCTATTTGAAGAAATAATGACAGAAAACTTCCCGGATATGGGAAAGATAAAAGTTACGCAAGTAAAGAGAGTCCCAAGCAGGATCAACCCCAAAAGACCCACGCCAAGACATGTCATAATTTCAATGGCAAATATAAATGATAAAGAGAGAATCCTAAAGGCGGCAAGAGAGAGACAGAGAGTTACCTACAAAGGAACACCCATCAGATTGTCAAATGATTACTCATCAGAAACACAACAAGCTAGAAGTGAATGGAAGGAGGTATACAAAGTGTTGCAAAGCAAAGGACTGAATCCAAGAATACTATATCCAGCAAGACTATCAATCAAAATTGAAGGGGAAATCAGGAGCTTTGCAGACAAAAAAAGCCTCAGGGAGTTTATCACCACCAAACCAGCAATGCAAGAATTGCTAAAGGGAATACTGTAAAAAGAAGAAATAAACAGGTAAGAAGGAATACAGACACAAAAATAGATATGACTGCAAACAAATACCTTTCAGTAATAACTTTAAATGTAAACGGACTAAATGCTCCAATCAAAAGACATCGAGTAGCTGAATGGATAAAAAACACGACCCATATATATGCTGTCTACAAGAGACCCACCTCAGAACAAGAGACTCACACAGATTGAAAGTGAAGGGATGGAAAAATATCTTTCAGGCAAATGGAAATGAAAAAAAAGCTGGGGTAGCAATACTTATATCTGACAAAATAGACCTCAAAGTAAATGCCATAACAAGAGATAAGGAAGGCCACTTCATAATACTAAAGGGAGAAATCCAACAAGAAGAAATAATTCTGGTAAACATATACGCTCCCAATATAGGAGCACCCAAATACATAAAAAAACTCCTGGAGGATATCAAGGGAGAGATTAATAGCAACACAATCATAGTAGGAGACTTTAATACCCCACTAGCACCACTGGACAAATCCTCTAAACAAAAAATCAGCAAAGAAACAGCAATCCTAAATGACTCACTAGACCAGATGGAATTAATTGACATCTTCAGAACATTTCACCCCAAAGCCACAGAATATACATTCTTCTCAAGTGCACATGGGTCATTTTCAAAGATAGACCATATGCTGGGTCACAGGCAAAGTCTCTTCAAATTCAAGAAGATAGAAATTATATCAAGCATCTTCTCAGATCACAGTGGCATAAAACTGGAAATCAACTACAATAAATACAATCCAAAGAAATCAAACACATGGAGACTAAACAGCATGCTATTAAACAAGGACTGGGTCACCAGAGAGATCAAGGAAGAAATAAAAAACATCATGGCAACAAATGACAATGAAAACACAACAATCCAAAATCTATGGGACACAGCGAAAGCAGTCTTGAGAGGGAAGTTCATAGCTCTACAGGCCTATTGCAAAAAACAAGAAACAATGGTAATAAATTACTTAACCCTACAACTCAAAGAGCTAGAAAAAGAGCAGCAAGAAAAGCCCAGTGTAACCAGAAGGAAGGAAATAACAAAGATCAGAGCGGAGATAAATGACATAGAGACCAAAGAAACAATACATAAGATCAACAAAACCAAGAGCTGGTTCTTTGAAAGGATAAACAAGATTGATGGACCTCTAGCCAGGCTCACCAAGAAGCAAAGAGAGAGGACCCAAATAAACAAAATCAGAAATGAAAGAGGTGAAATAACAACAGACCCCGCTGAGATACAAAGGATTGTTACAAAATACTACGAACAACTCTATTCCAACAAACTGGACAACCTGGAGGAAATGGACATATTCCTAGAAAAATATAACCTTCCAAAAATCAATCAAGAAGAATCTAAACAGCTCAATAGGCCAATAACTATGGACGAAATTGAAGCTGTCATCAAAAAGCTTCCGACAAACAAAAGCCCGGGGCCTGATGGCTTCACAGGAGAGTTTTACCAAACATTCAAGGAAGAACTAAAACCTATCCTCCTCAGACTATTCCAAAAAATTCAAGTGGAAGGAACACTTCCAAGCTCCTTCTATGAAGCCAGCATCACCCTAATACCAAAACCAGATAAAGACAACACAATGAAAGAGAATTACAGACCAATATCCCTCATGAACATAGATGCCAAAATCCTCAACAAAATTCTAGCAAATCGGCTCCAGCAGTACATCAGAAAGATCATACACCATGACCAAGTAGGATTTATCCCAGGAATGCAAGGATGGTACAATATCCGCAAATCAATAAACGTGATACATCACATAAACAAATTTAAACTCTTCTTATTAGTAGGATGCATTTTTCTCCCTTTTGAGTGAAATCTTTTATCAAACCTCAGCAGCAAGAACGTGGCTGCTGGTGCTGGTAGACTCGGGGAAGGGGACCTGGAGTCTGGTCCAGTTGGATTCCTCTCTGCAGCAGCCACTAAAGCATCCCTGCGTCATTGCGTCTGATCCGTGAGCGCTGAGGAACTGGGTTTGCCAACCACTGATTCCATCTTCCTGCTCTGAGGACCAGGGACCAGATGGCCAGAGTCATCCGTTGGCAGTCGAGGCCCCACAGCTAGTGGGTGGTAGCGGAGACCTTGCAGACCCAGACCACCTGTGCACTGCTGGTGTTTACACTGCGTGCCGCTGGGAGGGATCCGGGCCCGTGATCCATCTCCTCTCCCGCACCACATCCCTCCGAAAGGCCATCTCGTCTCTTGGCTGGCAGCCAGCGTCCGCTGCCAACAGCTCCGTTAGAGCGTTATGATTTATATATGGTTACGTCTGCCTTGTTTTAGCATCTCAACTCTTTGATCCCAGTTCTGTCCCCTGTGGGCCTTGTGCAGTGTATGATCACCTCCCCGCTCCGCTAGGTTTTTTTCTTTTCCAGGCTAAAAATCCCCGAGTCCTCGTGACATTTTTGTATGCCCCTTCACTGAGTCCTTCTGTCTGAGCGTGCTATAAATATAGCTCTTACAAAGGAGAGCACTCATCGAGTAAAACGTTGTAGTTGTGGTCGGGCCGACCACTGAATAGAACGGGCTAGGAAGGCACCTGGGCTGGTGGTGCAGTGAGGGCTGTCGGGGAGGAAGACCTTTTCCTCTCCCCTCCGAGGTCCATGCTCTGGGGACCTGCAAGTGAAACGAACAAAAACACATGAGCAGGAGGAAAGGCAGAGGCTTTTATTAACTTTACTAGCGTTCCCGTTGCAGGAAAAATCCTGCAATAGGGTTTCCTGCTGCACTCTACCCAGCCCTGCCTGCTCTCCTCCCTTGTCCCCCGCCCCGCGTTCTCCGCCAGCCCCCCTGCTTCCCCCCCCACCCCCCACCCTGGCCCGCCAGCCCACTCTCCTTCCTTCTCCCCTGGCCCCGCCTCCGCTCCTCCCTTCTCCCCCGGCCCGCGTTCTCCACCAGCCCCCCTGCTTTTCTCCCCCAGGCCCACCAGCCCGCTCTCCTTCCTTCTCCCCCGGCCCGCCTCCGCTCCGCCCTTCTCCCCTGCCCCGCCTCCGCTCCTCCCTTTTCCCCCGGCCCCGCCTTCTCCACCAGCCCGCTCTCCTTCCTTCTCCCCCGGCCCCACCTCTGCTCCTCCCTACTCCCCCGGCCCCGCCTCCGCTCCTCCCTTCTCCCCCGGCCCCGCCTGCTCAACTTCCTTCTCCCCCGGCCCCGCCTCCGCTCCTCCCTTCTCCTCCCCCTGGCTTGCTTGCTTCTCTGCAGCTTTGCTCCCTTCTGCAGCTCTTGGCTTTCTACGCTGTCTTGATATGCAAATTAGCCGCCATCTTTGTTGGGGTAATTTGCATATTTGTCCTGATTGGTTGGTGGGCGTGGCTTGGCTGGTGGGCGTGGTTTGGGCGTAGCGAAGGTGCGGTCAATTTGCATATTTGTCTATTATTAGATAGGATGTGCACGGGGTTCTCAGAGGAAGAAACTCAAAGAAGTGGTTAGACTAAAGAGCTTCTACACTGCTTTTCACAAAGAAAAGGGGGTTGAGGCTTCAAAAGATGCTAAATGGTAGGAAGGCTACTAGGAAATACATAGAGGGAGCTAATGGCAGGTGGAGGGCTTTGTGCAGACTCGTCTTGGGGCCCATTCTCTGTCTCTGGTGATAAGAGTCGCTCCCCTGTTCCTGATCAAGGAGAGAGCCACCCTCACAAGGTAACTTATGCACTGAGTTCTGCTGGAGAAGGCGAGAGCAGGGAATTTTCCTGCATTTGGTCGGCTCTGAGTTGCCTTCACCTCAGAATAAGCCCGTATGCCAGAGTGGCTCATGTTGGAGAAGCATATTCTGATCACCTGCCCCTCTACTCCAGGCGTTCTGAATCGCTTCCTCTTCGCATAAGCCCACTCACCTTCCACTGCTGCCTTCAAAGCTGTGCTCTAAATATTATCTTCGGGTTATCATAACATGAATTCTGATCCCTGAACTGTAGTTGTTTTTACATTTACAAACTGATTTAATTATTTAGTCATTCAACTTCTGTCAGCTTCTCTGCGAGGATCCAGGGTCTCATCTGAACTTGGCTGAAATCTAGAATCATTCATTCATGCGTGCATTCAGCCTATAGTGTGCCAATTTCTATCCCAGGAATAGCAGTAAACAAAGCCCTTACCTCAGGAGGGTTATGGTTCAGTTGGGGGAAGCAGACCGATGTATATAACGTGATGTAATAATAAGTGAAAAAAGGAAAAAAAAAAAGCAAATTAAGAAGTGCAAGAGGATGGGGAGTTGAAGAGTGATCAGAAATGGCCTGTTTGAGAAGGTAATGTTAGAGCAGACACCGGGATGGAGTGAGAGTGCGCACATGTGGATATTTGGAGGAGAGAGTATAACAGGCAGTGGGAACTACAAGTGCAAAGGTTATGAGCACATCCTGGGAGCAGCCTGGAGACCAGTGTGTCTGAGCACAGGGGAAGGAAGGCAGGCAGCGGAAAAAAAAGAAAGAAAAGAAAGGAAGGAGAGAAAGGAAGAAAAAAAAGCACTGGCTGTTTTGTAGGGAAAAGGCTGTGGGTTTGGCGTAAGTGTGAAAACCAGTCAGATAGCTAGTAGTCTAGACATATCTAAACTATCCAAACTGAGACTGAGGCTCGCTTAATGAGGTTTGTTGTTCATCAACATTTGCTGGCTCCTAGCCATTCTGGTTTTATTTTCTAAGCACTTTCAAGCTAGTTAGCTCCTAATTCCTTCTAAAACCTTCCCTGGTTGGAAAGACAGCACTTAGGAGTTCTACAAATCTCAATTCCTTTTCTACTCCTTTTTATTTTACTTTAGCATGCATTTAACCTGATGGTGAGGTCTAGAAGGAAATGAAATAGATTTTGTTTATGTCTGTGTCTTCAACAGAGTCATACTTATCAGGTGATACATTTAGAGTGAATCAATGAGTCTGTGCAATCACCGGCAAGTTAGCACGCACTCCAGAGTTTAAACACAAGGAAGAAGCCATTTCCAGGGGAGAGGCATGGTGACAGCAGCAGCCAGCATTGTCAGGTTGACCAGGTGACTAGGTGGCTACCTAGCACTCTGAGAAGGGAGAGCCATGTGCAGGGTCAGCAGGGCACTGAGGAGCCTTCCTAGCACATTGCCCTTCCCTGCTGGGCTCCTGAGGTGGAGGTTGTTTTGTTCCGTTTCCTGAGCAGCTAATGGGGGGGGGGGTAGTAGACCCAACTCCCCAGGTATGTGGAAGGGCATCAACTAATGTGAACAAATATTGTTTCCACAAGAAGGAAGATTCCCTTTATCCTTCTGAGACCACTCATTACATCATTAGGAGAGCAAGTTCTGGTCCCTGTCTGGGTGCAGGGAACTAACTAGATCAGGGGTGGGGAACCTTTAGTCTACCAAGGGCCATTTGGATATTTATAACATCACTAGTGGCCCAGTGCACACTGAAAGGAAATTAATTAGAAGAAATATTTTAATATCACCATTTGCCCTTTCTCTATAATAGAAGTGTCAGAGATGAAAGTTAGTAAAATGTATATGAAAATACTATATAAAATGATTAATAAATAAACAATAACAGCATGATATAACAACAACAAAGACATATAAAAACAACAAAAACATGATATAAAAACAACAAAAACTTGATATAAAAACAACATTGATTAAAAACAATGACTGATAAATTGATTAAACTTATTCTAATATCTCCCTGTATACCACATTAAGAGTGAAAACACTTTCAGAGTGCTTGACTAATTTCCTTTGTGATGAAGTATTTACAACTTTAACTTTAATGTCACACGCTCTTTGAACTCGAGAGAAAGCAACATATAACTGACCATGTCCAAAAACGGGTTCAGGTAGGAATATTCCTACTCTGTCTTGAGTTTGACCTTGTGATTTATTAATAGTTGTTGCAAATGCTGGCATCATGGGAAACTGTCTTCGAATTAATTTAAATGGGAGGCCAGTGTCAGGCGGGGACAAATCAATTCTTGGAATCAGAACAACCACTCCTTCTGCAGATCCTGTTAATACTTCGGCTTTGATTAGGTTAGGTCGCAATAAATCTATTACCATTACAAAGGCCCATTTACTATTAAGATTTCTCAGTAGCATGAAAATTGCACCTACTTTCAATTTTAATTTATGACACGGCATTCCCGAAGGAGTAATACTATTAAGAAATTCACATCATATGTACCGGCCGGTCGGTCGGTCGGTCAGATGGACATACAATTGGTCACTTAGCCTTTTATATACATAGATTCTCAGACCTTACAAAATTATCATTGTAAAAATTAGCCTTCTCTATTTGGTCAAACATTTAATTAGCTCACCTCTAATGCTTTGGCAGGGCCAGACCAAATGCTTTCGCAGGCCTTATACGGCCCTAGGGCCAGACGTTCCCCACCCCTGAAGATGATTCAGCTCATGTATGCACTTGATTAGCTCAGACCCTGGAAAATGGCCCCTCGTCATTACTGGGAAACCTTGTTGATCCCATTCCTTCATCTGTGGCTCCTCAACTCTATCTGTGGGATGTGTGGACATGAGCCGAGAACCAGCAGGCCTGGGCATGTAGACGGGGTGGGCCTGCTGAAAAGAATGCTCTTGTGAAATATGTTTTATTTTTAAAACCCATGTAAATTTTACCTTTGTTCCAAAATATGATTTAAGAAGAAAATAATTTAGATTACTTAGCAGTTAGATTACTTAACATTTTGCTCACAAATCTTTCAGTGACATGGACAGAGCTGGGGAATGACTCATATGTATATCTTAGAGGCATCATAAACCTATAGCCTATGTTATGGGCCGAGTTATATCTCCTTATATTTTACATGTGGAAGCCCTAACCTTAAAATGCACCTCAGAATGTGACAGTATTTGGAGATAGGGCCTTTAAATAAATAATTAAATTTAAGATGATATTCCTAGGGCCCTAATCCAATATGATCAGTGTCCTTATAAGAGGAGATTAGCACTCAGACATTCACTCACTGAGGAGCGACCATCTGCCAGCCAAGAGGAGAGGCTTCAGGAGAACAAAAGCCTGCGACACCTCGGTCTTGGATATCCAGGATCCAGAAAAATGAGAAAATAAATGTCTTCGTTTAAGCCACCCAGTCTGTGGAATTTTGTTATGGCTGCTCAAACTAATAAAACCTGTGACCACAGATGGTTGAAAAGCACAGCCTAACACAGTCACCTCTGAGAACAGGCTCAGAGGTCCTGGTGTGGGGTATGGTATCAGTTGCTACAGCTCGCAGACAAAGTGCCACCAACTGGGTGGCAACTTCTGAGGGCTGTGAGCGAGGGATCTGTTCCAGGCCTCTCTCCGTGGCTTGCAGATGGCCATCTTCTCCCTGTGTCTCTTCGCATGGTCTTCCCTCTATATGTGTCTCTCTGTTTAAATTCCCCTCTTTTAATAAGAACACCAGCCATATTGGATCAGGGCCCAACCTCATTTTAACCTGATTCCCTCTGTAAAGATTATCTTCAAATAAGATCACATTCTGAGGGTACTGGGGGTGAGGACTTCAACATCAAATTCTGAGAGAGAATTCAACTGATCACTGTAGGCATCTTCTCAGTAGAGGTGACTACAGTCTCATGCATTTGCCCTCAGTTTATTTATAAGGAGTACTTTCCAGTGAGGGTAGTGGAGTGAAAAGAACCAGAAAGACCTGGATTAAAACCCAAACTCGACCACTCATTTATCTGGGTATTCTCAAGCAAGTTGCTGAATCAGATGCACTTTCTATTTATTTAACAAACGTTTATATGAAGAACTTAAAATTGCCGAGCATCGTTCTGAGTACTTTAGAGATAGACCCTCATTTAATACTTGTAATAACGCCAGGAAAAAGAAGTGCTATTGGTATCCCAGTTTTATAGGTGAACTGGTAAGTAATTTACTCAAGGACACACAGCTAGTAACTAAGCAAGCAGGATTGGAACCCACATGTTCAGTGCCAGGGTCAGGGCACTTCCTCTGCTGCGCTAGTGTGGGTTTCTGGAATCTGTAAAATAACCACTTGACAAAGGTTGTGAGAATTGAGTAACTAGTGAATGTTAGCTTCCTTTTCCCCTTATATTTCATCACTTCACGTATATGTGGTTAGAGGAAAAGTGACAAATATACTGGCTGAGGGACTAGGGAAAGCACGTGACATTTGGAATTATAAATTGAGGGGAAAAGACTAAACAATGATATCATGAGAAATAAATTAAAAAGAACAGATTTTTTTGTACTTTTGTCCAACAGTTTTACTAGTTCTCGATGGTTTTAGCCTTTATTTTTCGGAAAGATTTTAAAGGGTTGTTGAGCTAGTAATTCTAAGATTTTGGTTTTGTTCTTTCCCCCAAGTACTTGTGGTTCACTTGTTATATAACAGGTCGAATTTGGCCCAGTCTTTCTTTATCAGAGGTGTCGAATGTAGTGAGGATGGAAGCAGGAATCATTTGTGTGTTTAGCTTCTGCCTGTGGTAGTTTTGCTAATAACGAATGTTGACGTGGTTCTGTTGTTTCTCAGTTCAGTATTACGTTTTGTTAGGAAATCGAATCCATCTGATTCCTCTGGGGAGCAGGAAAGGCCATTGTCTAGCAGCTGGCACTCTGGAAGCTGGTGCAAATTACTATGTCTGATAGTTTATGTTGAACTATGGTGTTTATAGCTGCCAACGGAGCATCCATTTAACAAAATTGCAGCACTTCGTATTTGAAAGAGCTTTGCACTTTCAAGAAAACCATGGAGAATTTTCTCTTCTATCACACATGAACTGGCTACTTTTTGGGAAAGGAGTTTACAGTGTCATTGGTTCTGCCTTCATGGTAAGAGCATTCATTTCCTTTTCCATGTGCAGGTCAATGTAATTTGATCCTTATTCATTATGCAGGTTATTTCTAGAGCTCGCTGAGCAAGGCACTGCATCAGGTACAGCTGGGGAGATAAATATGTATGAAGCATAGTTTTTGTCCTCACTGTGCCTCATTTTGAAAACAGAAGAGGAGACATACTGAGGGCAATGAACACAGTCCTGTGGGATTTCAAAGGGAGCAGAGACAATTTATGATCGGGGCATCAGGAAGCTCCTAGAAGTGGTGGGATTGTAGCTGAGCTGTGGCGAAGAGTAAGCTTTGAGAGGCTGTGATGTTATTGAAGGGCTTCTCATGATGAAGCAAGACAATATTGTGAGCCAGAGCTCATGATATTTGTGAGAAAGGCGAAGGTCAAATCCATTTTAGATGAAACAGAGGAGTGGAGGGAAAGAAAGGGGTGGCAAGCAGGGTTTAATCTGGATTAGAAAGGACCTTGAGTGTTACTTTCTATATGGTGACATTTGTTCTTTAGTGAAGATTTTGAACCAAGGCGTGAAATGATCTGAGCTGTGCTTTAAGTCATCTTGCCTCAAACTATGTAGACTGAATTGAAAGATCAAAATAATGAAAGCGAGATGAGTTGCAATACTTTGGCAAGCCGTAGGAAAGGCCAGAAGTGGGGAGGTGACCACGGGGCAGGAAATGAGATCTCTACAAGGATGAGTCAACCAGGCTGGGCAAATAATCAGATGTAAGAGGCCAAGACAAGATGAGGATAAAGGTAGCACTCTTTAATGTGTATTGGGAGAAGTTCTGAGTGGCATTACTTCATATCACTAAGGAAATTAAGGCTATGTTCAAATCAGTTCGCAATTGCATGTATTATTATTTTCTGTGCAGGATTTCTCAGAGCCTCTAATATGCTAATATGCACTGTGAGTCTCTAAGGTGATGATGGAAATCTTTTTTTAAAAATAAATTGCTAAAGAACCTAGCATTTTCTGAGACATTATTTTGGAAGATAACTTACTGGCCTTGGAAAGAATACCTTTAATAGAATGTGAGAGATGGGGGCTCTATTTAAGGAGTCTAGGAGTGTATTTAAGAGAAAGCATGAACAGAAAGTATGTCATGTCCCGTATTTAGAGGATATTATCAATGAAATAAAATAAACATGTAATGGATGTTTATACAATGAGCAGGATTTAGAGTTTTCTTTCCTTTTTTAAGGATATGAAAGACCTGAACATGATAAATTAGAAGAAAGGGAGAGTAAGGAGGGGGGTGGGAGGAGATATTGCTTTACTGCTAAATTCCCTAGAACAGTAGTAGATTCTGAGTTGAATCCCTAGAAAATAAACACAGACTGCTCAGCCCCACCCCAGGGTTTCTGTTTTGCTAGATCTGGGAACCCAAGAATTGGCATTTTTAATGAGTTACCAGGAGTTGCTGTTGCTGTTGATCTGGGGACCACAATATGAGAACCTCTGCTCTAGAGAAGGGAGAATGTGGGATCCAGGTTGCAGTTGGATGGCAAGCCTTAGAAGAGAGAAAAGACAAATGCCCAGAAGTGAAGGAAGAAATAGTAGATAAAGACACATACAGTTTTGAGTAGGATAGGGTAGAGATGACAGCTTCTGGAACTGAAGAATTATGTACTAGAATCCAGAAAGTTGTCACTGTGGATGTTAAAGTTATGACAATGAAGATGGACAGAATAGAGGAAAATGCTACACCCAATGCTGAAACCATCAAGGAAGGTGGTATAGGGAAGGAAAAAATATTTTTGCCTCTACACTTCTAGGTTCTCTGGCTTGGGCCCCGCAAAATTAGACTGACAAAAGATAGCTTAATGAGAAAAAAAAACAGTTTATGTGGAAGAAACATCAATGAACAGTAACTCAAAGGGGGTGGTTAGAACTTGGCTTCATATAGCATCTTAACAAAGAACAATAACTTTTCAAAGAAGTGACAAAACAAAGGAAAATGGGAATTTTGAGTTTCAAGGGTGGTGAATTGTGGGAAGGTAAGTATATGGGGGACACTAATGGAGTGAGGCTTATCTGTACAGATCCATCTTGGTGCCAACTTCCCTTCATCTTCAGGCCATAAACCTTCCCTGGGAAAGGGCATTATGGCCGTTCTTTTTTCAAAAGTTTCTGCTTTTAGCCACTTGGGAAGCTCTGGGAAGGTGTTTGCATCTGCTGATTCTCATTTACCTCCAGCTCAAAGGAATTCTTATGCCACTGTAGCATATCTGGTAGGGACATATTCTGGTCCCTTACAGCAGATGTAATGGAAGGAATGGCCCTTATATGGAAAGACCACAATTGGGGGCAGGGGAGAGAGTAGTGTGATCTGGAAATGGTATTGAGGGTAATGAAGACCATACCAAACTTCTTGATTTGAAAAGAGTAGAAAGCCCTGAGGAAGTTGATACGATCAGGCTAAATTGCTATTCCAGCAAAGTTACAAGGTGGGTCTTATGAAAATAGCAAGCACTTCAACATAGTGCTTCTCATGAACTAACTTCTTTCATCCTCACCAGGACCCTATGAGTGGAGTACTATTATATCCATTTTACAGTTTAAAAAATGAAATCATGAGACGTTAGGTCATTTGCCGAGTTCACAGTTAGTAAATGATGAAGCCAGGAGCTGAGTCCAGTCTATGGGGAGCTTGCTAGAAGCTCACTGCACCTGCTTAGCACAGTTGCCTTTCCTTGTTTCCACTGGGCCCCCCTCCAGGAGCCAGTGCCTGTGGGCCAGTTCCAGTGTAGGGGCTTGCTTTGAGGGGCATCCCAGGGGCCTCACTCCATCTTATAGGTTCCAGAGCTGCTGTCACTTAGACTTGATTGGAGACATGCGCCAGTTAGATTGGGAAGGGGAGCCTCCGCAGTGTTACCCTCCAGTGCCAGGGTTTGGAACGAGAAATAGGAGGGGACGAATGCAGAGCCAGAGCCCATGAAGGTGCCCATTCTCACCAGAATGGAAGGCAGAGGTAGACGGCAAAAGGCAGAAGAGCGTTTCATCAGGCTCAATGGCACCAATTCTCTTCCAGGTAAAATTTGTGTTGTTTTCTCTACTCCTTGGGTCTCTAGACAGTAATTCTCAAATTAAGTCTGTAAAGCCCAAAACTATACCGTTAACACACAATTCCAACAGTCTTAAGGAATGAATGGTTTGTAAAATACTTATGCACTGCATTTATCTTTCTATCTGTCTTTTTAAAAAATGAATGCACATCGTTACTAAATCCAAAGTTTGAATGGAGGAAACCAAACATATCTCATGGGGCTAAAAACATCCTTTAACCAAAGCAGTTTTTTATTTCGGTGCAAGATATTTTTACCCCATCCCCCAAACCAGTGCTTTTAGTGATTATTGAGAAAGAATTAGTTTAAAAAATTTGGTGAGTAATGTAATGAGGTAGCTCACCCAGGTTTGCAGCTAAAGTCAGAATGTGGGTGGTGAGGGAATCCCAGGAGCTGGGTCCTCCTTCTCCCTTCCTCTTCAGAAAACATTTCAGTATAAGTGGGAGTACGCGAAATAGTGCAAGAAGGACCCTTGCATGCTCTCGTTTATTTTTTTATACAGGCAAAAAGAAACACTACTGATATTTCAACATATCCCTTGGGACATATTTCAGCTCTACTGTAATAATCGGGGAATCAAAGTCCAGGTTTGTAATTTTAACCCTACATGTGATAAAAAAATGTCTATTCAAGTGAAGAGATCAAGTGGTATGCTGGAGTAGATTCAGGGGAAACTTGTGGCGAGCAGGAAATTGAAGGATGAGTAGGTCTCGCAAGCCTTTGAGCATTTCTTCTGTGGTTCTTGCATTTCGCCTTGCTTCTCAGCACACTTGATGTGAGAAAAGCAATCTGCTTAATGGAGGCATCAACAATAAAGCAGCCGCCATCTGGGCAATTTAATCTTAGAAACTTCCAGTTGCAAATCTGAGAAAAGGTTTAGGATCATCCTAGTGGGTCAAGCATTACTGGGCCAGATGGACCCCAAAAGCTCTCACCTCTCCCCTGCTTTGTTTCACATTTTATTCACAGACATTGCAGTCATGGGTAGAGTATTTCTGTCACCAAGATACATCCAATCTGTCACGTCACTTTAGTGCTGTTTTAAACTGCATAAGGACAGAATTTGGTCAACATAAAAAGATGCATCAGAAGAACTTGTATGTTTAAGAAAAAAAAAATGTGACAGACAAATACACGGTAGTCATTGCAGATTTTGGAAAGGAACATGTGGAGGCTGATTGGTTCTGAGAATGCTTGGTGACACAGTGGGGAGATGACTGTATCTTCCCACTATGGCATTGCTATACCATCTCTTAGGTGTTGCCTAAATCATTAGGTAACTGCATGCTGATAAAATCACCTGGGAGCGTTCAGGCAGGCGAGTTGTTTCAGGACCATGGGGATGAGAAAGAGAGGAAGCTGGCTCACATCCGCTTTCACTGCGGCTGGAGGTGCAGTCTGTTTGGAACACCGTCATGGACACAGGTAAATACCAAATGGCTGGTCCTTGCAGAGGAGAGAGCGCCATAGAACTGGTGTTGGTGAATGCTGGTTGAAGGAGCTTTTATCCTGGAAGTCAGCCCAAGGACAATTCGTGTATCACTCAGCACTTTCCACTTGCTTATCTTTCAGGAATTTTAAGAAGGTAAAGCACTGAGGGTGGTGAAGTGGTTTAACTCTGTAGGCCCTGTTTATATTCTGGCTGTTATTTTGCAACTGCAAATGGATTCTGCTGCACTATTAGCATAAGAAGAGCATAACCCCCCAAAGTGGTGGGCTTCTCATTCTGTATTTTTAACAGCATTTCGTTTCATTAACCAAGTAGACTTGAACTTTACTGATGTGCAGGGAAATGAGGCATGACTTAGCTCAATGGACCACGAAGGAGGCTCAGCGAGGGTGACAGTTCCTTTAAAGCTGATGTTCCTATTTATACCAAGGATAGTTTTTGTTGTTACACAAGAGACAAGATATTTCCCTGGTTTTAAATGCATTTACGTCCTTTACTTTTCATCCCCTTTCCCACTTAACCAGCCTCCTTGTCACCAAGTATTCTTCCTCACCTTTTTAGTGTAATCTTCACTTTCTTGACAGATTAATGTAAATCATCACTTTCATAATGTATCTCCCTTAAACTTCTTGCAAATCTGTATTGCCTGCAGTTCACTAAAACTCCTTTATTAACTGGCTAACTGTGTCACTCTCCAACTTTCTTTTTTATTGTTCTTTTCAAACACAGACTCTAAGATCTGATCTGTTTCTTTTCCTCTGATGCCTGTTCCCTTCAGCTACCTCTCAAATTCTCCCCTATTGCCTGTTGGCCTTTCTTTGCTGCACTGCTTCTACCTCTGGCTTCTGTTACTAGGCATACTATAAGTACAGATCGTGGCTGAAATACATGAGTCCTTTTCATATTAACTTAAAAACAGAGTGAACACTCCTTACTCTGAGTACTAGCAATGCTTGCATATTATATAAATTAATCTTGTGATTTCATTTAAGACTTATGTCTTTTTACCCAACCAGTGTCAGACCCTGGAGATGGCTTGCTACTCTGAACTTGGACACACTAGATACATGGAGTGATGGCTGCACTAAATGAATCGATATTACATGAGTTTCTCCTGTTATCTGAGCACTTGACTAACAAATGAGAAATGATATTGGATGACGATTATTTGGATGAGCGTATAGACACAGTTTGTCTCTTAGGAAAATTTCCCTCTTGTTTGCAATTTTGTAGATTATTACCATGATGATCCACCTCTAAGAATTTTTTTTTAAGTTTATATTGAATTGGGGGTTTCTTTTGCATTTTTTATTGTGGTAAAATATACATAACATTTAACATTTTAATGACTTTTAAGTATACTATTCGGTGTCATTAAGTAGATTCACATGTTGTGTAACCATCACCACCATCCATCTCCAGAACTTTTTCATATTCTCCAATTGAAACTGTACCCGCCCTAGCTGATTTGGCTCAGTGGATAGAGTGTCAGTCCGCGGACTGAAAGATCCCTGGTTCGATTCCGGTCAAGAGCGCATGCCTGGGTTGTAGACTCAATCCCCAGTAGGGGGTGTGCAGGAGGCAGCCAATCAATGATTCTCTCTCATCATTGATGTTTCTCTCTCTCTCTCCCTCTCCCTTCCTCTCTGTAATCAATAAAAATATATTTTTAAAAAAAGAAAAGAAACGCTGTACCCATTAAACACTAACTCTGCATGCCCTCCCTACCCCCCAGCCCCTGGGAACCACCATTCTCATTTTTGTCTGTCAATTTAACACTCTATGTACCCATATAAGAGGGATCATACAATGTTTATCCTTTTGTGACTGGCTTATTTAACAGCACAATATGTTTAAGATTATCCACATCATAACATGTATTAGAATTCCCTTCCTTTGTAAAGCTGAATACTATTGCATTGTATGTATAAACCACATCTTTAGCCATTCATCCATCGGTGGACACTTGGGCTGTTTCTACCTTTTGACTGTTGTGAACACTGTTGCTGTGAACATGGGAATACAAATATACCTCCAAGAACTTTTATAGGAAACTCTATTAATTATATTCAGAAAACGTATGCTATTACCTTAGACTGCACGGTATAAATTGAGTTCCTCTTCCATAATGTAATGCCTTATTTTTACATGCTGCTGGGTAATAGAACTTTTCAATTTAACAGCTCCCTTGGCAGAATAGTGATCTTTTTCAGCAACTCCGTTTTAGAGTAAAAAAATATTAGAAAACACTGTTTGGAGAACTAAATATAAGTATCAGCTGATTTTTAGTAGAATATATTTGTTCTCAACATAGTTTATTGTTATAATGACCAATATTGGACTATAAATACATTTCACTAAGTCAGCAAATTATTTTTGAAATATTTTAATGAGCAGAAGGGAACCATTTTATCAATTCCGTTACATTGACTTTATGAAACATTCCCTTTAAATGTATACAAGTGATTTACTATATGAATACATTTAAGTTTGAAAGTAAATAAAATATATTTAGGGGTTCAGTTGTGAGTAAATTTATATCCTCCTGTGCAGTAGAAATTCAAGGTAAAAATATTGAACAGATCACATAAAAATATTGGCAGATCAAATATTGTATAAGCCTAGGTTGTGAGAACTTGATCCTTAGTTAACTTTCATGTTTCAATATTGATTTGCATGTAGTGAATTTCTACTTGTATTGATTCTAAGAGGTTGTGTAGCTCCATGAAGATGGGGATTTTATTTGTTTTGTTAATTACACACAGTGGTACTCATTAGATATTGATACACACAAAGGAATAATCATAATAGTATCACTTGGAAACTATTCCATAGCCTTAGGATGAAATTAATAAACAGAATTTTAAGAAGTATTCCAGAGAATATTTTTTAAAAACCCAAAGGAAATAATAATATCAATAAAAATGATTTTTTTCACTTTTTCTTATCATCATAATTTTAATGACCAACTAATTCAAGGCCTAGTATGGAAGAAGTTAAGGTGTACTTTTACTAAGCTTTTAAAATTTTGTTGCTCCTGATGGTAATTCGGCATTGAAGATGGGCTCTCTTTGTAAATTTTGAGCTGACATTTTTATTTAAAAACCTGTACTTTGGCTTTTGTGAAAAAAGGTCTAATTGCTGCCTCAAAGTCACACTTCTAGCTATGAGTACTAAAATGGCATGCGCTGATGGCACCGGGGACATCCGGTCACTTGTCATGTGCCCCTCCTGCTACCCCTGCTGCGTCCTTCTGCACTAACATCACTTCCCCTGGGGCAGCTTTGGAGGAGGGAGGTGGTAAGACTACCCAACCGAACATGTACTCTGCTGCTCCGTGACCATTCTGTTAGTGTTCCCTGGGGGTGACCACCTCTGTGCTGTGACACCATCCTTCCGGCTCTGAGGGCCACACAACAGCGCTGCCAGGCAGGAGCTACACATCTTTACCTGGGTGTGCTCCATGGCGTGGCCGATGCTAGGATGAAGTTCCCCAGCCATAGCAAATCATATTCTCTCCCTTTCGTATTTTTATCCTTGTTATTATTGCTAATGTAAAATATCAATAACATTCTAACACGGTGTATAATTAATTGGGCAGTTCTTATTCCCCAGCATTTGTAAAAGTAAAGTACTAACATATTCAGGGTTTCTTTTTTTTTTTTTTTTTCACTAAAAAAAAATCCTGTTTTATTGTTTGCTTATATACATACACACACACATATGCACACATGTACATGCATTGGTGGGCAAAAGTAGGTTTACAGTTATAAAAAGACATGCAGGTTATGATTATTACAATAGCTTATTCACTCAAAAGACTGTCACAGTGACACAGTGCACTTAGGTACAATAATGCAAGTGCGCAAATTGCTGGCCTTTATTATGTAAATTCTTATGGTCTACTTGCTATGCTCAAGCACACTTTGGCACAAAGTTCTTTATTGTCATCAATTTCTTGACAACTGTAAACTTACTTTAGCCCACCCCCGTACACATATGCACCTACACACGTACATATACTGTGTGTGTATACATACATGTACACACACGACTTCTCTAGTGACAAATGAAATGGCGAAAAGCTATAATAAGGCATAAAAGAAAGGCATGGGAGAAACCAAGAGTGTTGTTTTAATTCATGTTTTATCTCCCTCTTTGTGGCTCTTAGTAGATTAGCACAAAGGAGGTTGGGAAGAACCAGCATGGTCTCCTATTTAGATTCCACTTTCATAGTCATCCTCCCAATGATGAGCTCTGGGCCGTTGGGTAGGGATTCGTTCTAAGGGAAGGTTTGCCCAAATTCATCACTTTACAGGATTTATGCAGTCATAGCTCTGATGATTAAGTAGGACAGATTTTTTTATATCTGCAGGAGTATTTCAAATTACTCTCTTCTTTTTCTGTAGGCATTCTGATGTATACAAGGGTGGAGGCTGAGTTCAGGAATGTCTTCAGGGAGAATTCTCTTTGTGGAGATTGCAGTGTGTTCAAAGCCCCCTCCTAGAAAAGCAGTCCCCCTGCTGCTGTGCTTCTCTGCAGGGTCCCCTCTTCAGTTACTCTCCCTTCTGTGGACATCTGTCCTCAGGGTGCTGGGGATTGGCCGGCATATCCTACGACCTTTGTCCAGAAGAATTCTGTGGCTATGAACATTTTCCTCTCCGGATTGATCCCTTCCTAAAGGTTTAATTTTCTCATTTGATAGCACTCCCCTCTCTAGTTTTCTTTGAATCCAGTGTCCATGATTTCCCCATTATTTTATTTTTTGATAAATTTTTATTTCAGGCTCTCTGTTACCTTAAACTTTCTGATAAAATATCACTATATTTTGTCCATTGAACCCGGCCATTGTCTCCCCTAGTCTGTAACTCCTCAGGTAGTATGATTAGGGAATGCCAATGGCCCCCGATCTGGCCTATGTCTCCCCAGGAGGGAGTTCATTCAATATCTGGGAAAACATGGCTGCTTGGAAGTACTCGCATCTTTCTGGAGCTCTGGAGAGACCGTTGAGGTGCAATTTTTCCCCATCTTGGATATTCACTTATTCCAGACATAGATCCCTCTTCACGCTCCCGGCCAAGACCTCATCCAGTTCTAGGGAGTTGATACTCCATCTTGGTCATTTTCTCAAGTAAGTGGTCTGCACTTAACCTCTCCCATCTTCACCCTTCACCCCTCACCTCTCTTCAATTCAGACTTGACTCTTGCAACTCCAACAAATTGCTCCGAGTGAGGTCAGCAATCCTGTCAAATAGATCTTCAGCTTTGCCTTATCTTACTCAAGCTGTCAGCAGCCTTCAGAATAGTTGGTTACTCTCTCCAACGTGAAATGTCTGCTCATGGCTTCTGTGAAACCATGTTCTTTGTCCATCGCTTGCTAGTTTTCTTCTCATTTCTTTTTTTTTTTTTTTAAGGGGAGGGAACAGGCACCTCCCTCTCAACTCAACCTCTCAAAGTTGGAATCTTCAGCACTCAGAACTTGCCTCTCTTTTTTTTTTTTTCCCCTCCACTCTTCATTCTGAGTTCCTATTTTTGTTTACAACTGCACATGTGTCATCTCCACTTACATGTTTACACAAACCTCAAACTTGTTCAAATCAGAGCATTCGATTGCCTACCTCTACTGCTACCAATACATTCCTTTCTCAGGCTTCTTCATCTCAATAATGGCCTCAGTCACCAGTAAGTCCTATCCTTTATATCTCCAGCATGTACCCAGCTTTACCACTACACACCAGTGCCAGCCACCATCTTCTCTCATCTGGGCTTTGCTTCTATTCTTCTTCCTTTCCAACTTATTAAAGAAGTAAATTAGAAAAAAAATGGCAGCATTTGCATTTAAGCATGAGCAGGAGGTATGAGAGAGCAGGGGATACATTAAATATATATATTTAGCAAGGAGAACAGACTATAGTGAACCAGTGGTGCATAGGTAAGAGCTAAGAGGAAGGAGTTCAGGTCAAAGTGCTATTTTTAAAAATGAGGAAAAGATGAAGATTTTTAACTAGATGACTTTATCTTGGATATGTTGAGTTGTGGGTAATCTGATGGACATTGTTGGAGACATTTGGATGTAAACAAGTAGAACCAAGCCTTCAGGGCTGAATACAGACATGGGAATCATCCAGTATAGATTATACCTAAAGTTTTTTGTTAGTTTTTTTTTTTACTTATTTTTTATTACAATATATAAAATAAATCTATTACCAGATTGTAGATACAAAATAATTAGCCATTTACATGCAATAAACATTAATATTTCAAGAAAAATAATTTTAAATACAATAATGTTACATGCAATAAACATTAATATTTCAAGAAAAACAATTTTAAATATAATGTTATATGCAATAAACATTAATATTTCAATAAAAATGATTTGAAATATAATAATGTTACGTGCAATAAACATTAATATTTCAAGAAAAAAAAGATTTTAAATATAATGTTACCCAAACTGTACTAATATAGTATAATATCACAAAAGTTGTAGGAAATATTAAAAATCTGTAAATAACAGGATTACTTCTATTATATTCTAAAATATTTTTTCTCTGGTTCTGTTTATGTTCATCATTTTATGTTGTTCATTATATTTCACAAATGAGTGAGATCATGTGATATTTATCTTTCTTTGACTGGCTTATTTCGCTTAGCACAATGCTCTCCAGATCCATCCATGCTGTTGCAAATGGTAAGAATTCCTTCTTTTTTTACACCAGTGTAGTATGCCATTGTGTAGATGTACCACTGGTTTTTAATCCACTCATCTGCTGATGGGCACTTAGGCTGTTTTCAAATCTTAGCTTTTGTAAATTGTGCTGCTATGAACATAGGGGTGCATATATCCTTTCTGATTGGTGTTTCTAGTTCCTTGGGATATATTCCTAGAAATGGAATTACCTAGTATTGGGTCAAATGGGAATTCCATTTTTAATTTTTTGAGGAAACTCCATGCTGTTCCCCACAGTGGCTGCACCAATCTGCATTCCCACAAGCAGTGCATGAGGGTTCCTTTTACTGCACATCCTGGTCAGCACTTGTCATTTGATGATTTGTTGATGATAGCATTCTGACAGGTGTGAGAGGGTACCTCATTGTCATTTTGATTAGCATCTCTCAGATGATTAGTGACTTTGAGCATGTTTTCATATGTCTCTTGGCCTTCTGTATGTCCTCTTTTGAAAGGGGTCTTTTACCCAGTAGGTTCTTAGATCCTTAACCCATTTGTTGATTGAATTGTTTATCTTCCTTTTGTTAAGTTGTATGAGTTCCCTATAAATTTTGGAGATAAATAAATGATCCTTATCAGAGATAACATTGGAAAATATGCTCTCCAAATGCAGTGGGCTTTCTTGTTGTTTTGTTGATGGTTTCTTTTGCTGTGCAGAAGCTTTTTATTTTGATGTAGTTCCGTTTGTTTATTTTCTCCTTAGTTTCCATTGTCCTAGGAGCTGTATCTGTAAAAATATTGCTATGACATATGTCTGATATTTTGTTGCCTATGGCTTCTTCTAAGTTTTTTATGATTTCCCATCTTACATTTAAGTCCTTTATCCATTTTGAGTTTATTTTTGTGTGTGGTGTAAGTTGGTGGTCTAGTTTCATTTTTTTGCATGTATCTGTCCAATTTTCCCAGTACCATTTATTGAAGAGACTGTATTGACTCCATTGTATGCTCCTGCTTCCTTTGTCAAATATTAATTGACCATAATGGTTTGGGTCAATTTCTGGGTTCTCTGTTCTGTTGCATTGGTCTATATGTCTGTCCTTGTGCCAGTACCAGGCAGTTTTGAGAACAGTACTTTGTAATATAGCTTGATATCTGGTATTGTGATCTCTCCAACTTTGTTTTTCTTTCTCAGGATTGCTGCGGTTATTCAGGGTCATTTTTTTTTTCCATATGAATTTTTGGAGAGTTTGTTCTAGGTTAGCGAAGTATGCCATTGGTATTTTAATAGGGATTGCATTGAATCTATAGATTGCATTGGATATTATGGACATTTTAATGATGTTGATTCTACCAATCCATGAGTTTGGTATAGTCTTCCATTTATGTATGTCTTTTTCTATCTCTTTTTTGAACGTCATGTAGTTTTCTGAGTACAGGTCTTTTACCTCCTTAGTTAAGTTTATTCCAAAGCATGTTAATTTTTTTTTTGTTGCAATGGTAAATGGGATTGTTTTTTAGTTTTTCTTTCTGTGAGTTCATTGTTGGTGTATATAAAAGCCATAGATTTCTGGGTGTTAATTTTATATTCTGCTACACTGCCAAATTTATTTATTAAGTCTAGTAGTTTTTTGATGGAGTCTTTAGGGTTTTCTATGTACAATATCATGTCATCTGCAAATCATGACAGTTTTACTTCTTCTTTTCTAATTTGGATGCCTTTTCTTTCTTCTTCTTCTCTGATCCCTATGGCTAGCACTTCCAGTACTATGTTGAACAGGAGAGGTGAAAACGGGCATCCCTATCTTGTTCCTGTTCTTAGGGGAAATGGTTTTAGTTTTTGCCCATTGAGTATGATGTTGGCTGTGGGTTTGTCATATAAGGCTTTTATTATGTTGAGGTATGTTCCCTCTATTCCCACTTTGCTGAGAGTTTTTATCAAGAAAGGGTATAGGATTTTGTCAAATGCATTTTCTGCATCAATTGAAATGATTATGTGATTTTTATCTCTCAATGTGTTTATGTGGTATATCACGTTTATTGATTTGCAGATATTGTACCAGCCTTGCATCCCTGGAATAAATCCCACTTGGTCATGGTGTATGATCTTTCTAATGTAATGCTGGATACGATTTGCTAGAATTTTGTTGAAGATTTTAGCATCTATGTTCATCGGGATATTGGCCTGTAATTCTCTTTCTTTATAGTGTCTTTATCTGATTTTGGGATTAGGGTAATATTGGCTTCATAGAAAGAGCTTGGAAGTGTTCCTTCCTCTTGAATTTTTTTTGAATAGTTTGAGGAGTATAGGTTCTGGTTCTTCTTTGAATATTTGGTAAAACACCCCTGTGAAGCCGTCCAGATCGGGGCTGTTGTTTGCTGGATGTTTTTGATCACTGTTCAATTTCATCAGTAGTTATCAGCCTATTCAGTTTTTTTTATTCTTCCTGATTGAGTTTTAGAAGCTTGTATATTTCTAGGAATATGTCCATTGGGTCTAGGTTGTCCAGCTTGTTGGAGTGGAGTAGTACTATTTTACAATCCTTTGTATGTCTGTGGGGTCAGTTGTTACTTCACCTCTTTCATTTCTGAATTTGTTTATTTGGGTCTGCTCTCTTTGTTTCTTGGTGAGCCTGGCTAGAGGTTCATCAATCTTGTTTATCCTTTCAAAGAACCAGCTCTTGGTTTTATTGATCTTTTGTATTGTTTTATTGGTCTCTCTGCTGTTTATTTCTGCTCTGATCTTTATTATTTCCTTCCTTCTGCTTACTCTGGGCTTTGCTTGTTGCTTGCTTTCTACTTCTGTAAGTTGCAGGTTAGATAATTAATTACCTTTTTTTTTTTTTCTTATTTTTTGAGCTAGACCTGTAGAGCTATGAACTTCCCTCTCAGGACTGCTTTCACTGTGTCCCATAGATTTTGGATCGTTGTGTTTTCATTGTCATTTGTTGCCATGATGCTTTTTATTTCTTCTTTGATCTCTTTGGTAACCCAGTCATTGTTTAATAGCATGCTATTTAGCTGCCAAGTGCTTGATTTTTTTGTCATTGTTTTTATTGTAGTTTATTTCTAATTTTATGCCATTGTGACCTGAGAAGATGCTTGATATGCTTTCTATCTTCTTGAATTTGAAGAGGCTTTGCCTGTGTCCCAATATGTGGTCTATCTTTGAAAATGTCCCATGTGCACTTGAAAAGAACGTATAATCTGTTGCTTTGGGATGAAATGTTCCGAAGATGTCAATTAATTCCATTTGATCCAGTGAGTCATTTAGCATTGCTGTTTCTTTGCTGATTTTTTGTTTAGAGGATTTATCCAGTGGTGTCAATGGGGTATTAAGGTCCCCTACTATGATCGTATTGCTGTTGATCTCTCCCTTGATATCTTCCAGAAGTTTTTTTTTTATGTATTTGAGTGCTCCTGTATTGGGTGCATATATGTTTTACCATAGTTATGTCCTCTTGTTGAATTGCTCCCATTAGTATTATAAAGTGGCCTTTAGTATTATCTCTTGTTATGGCCTTCACTTTAAGGTTTATTTTGTCAGATATAAGTATCGCTACCCCAGCTTTTTTTCACTTGCCTGAAAAATTCTTTTCCATCCCTTCACTATCAGTCTGTGTGGGTCCTTTGTTCTGATGTGGGTCTCTGGTAGACATCAAATATATGGGTCATGTTTTCTTATCCATTCAGCTACCTTATGTCTTTTGATTGGAGCATTTAGGCCATTTATATTTAAGATTATTGTTCATAGGTACTTGTTTGTAGCCATTTTTATTCTTTATGCCTGTGTTCCTTCTTCCCTTTCTATTTCTTCTTTGTACAGCAGTCCCTTTAGCATTTCTAGCATTGCTGGCTTGGTTGTAATAAACTCCCTTAGCATTTTTTTGTCTGTGAAGCTCCCGATTTCATCTTCAATTTTGAATGATATCCTTGCTGGGTATAGTATTCTTGGATTCAGTCCTTGCTTTGCATCACTTTGTATTTTTCATTCCATTTCCTTCTGGCCTAGTGTTTCAGTTGAGAAATTAGTTGATAGTCTAATGGGAGAGCCCTTGTAGGTAACTTTCTGTCCCTCTGGCAGCCTTTAAGATTCTTACCTTGTCATTGATGTTTGCTGATTTAATCATGATGTGTCTTAGTGTCGGTCTTTTTGGGTTCATCTTCTTTGGCACTATGTGTGCTTCTTGGACTTGTTTGAGTTTTTTCTTCCCCAAATCAGGGAAGTTTCCTGTCATTATGTCTTCAAACAAGTTTTCTATTCCTTGCTCAGCTTCCTCTCCTTCTGGCACCCCTATTACGTGGATGTTGATTTGTTTCATGTTGTCCCAAAGCTCCCTTAGGCTCTCCTCCTGCTTTTTAAGGTGTTTTTTGTTGTTGTTTTTTCCAGTTGCTGCTCTGCTTGGGTGTTGTTATTTTCTACTTTGTCTTCTAACTCACTGATATGGTCCTAGCTTCTTCTAGTCTACTGTTGAAGCCTTCCATTGTGTTCATGATTGTAGCTATGTAATTTTTCATTTCTTCTTGAAATTCTCATTCAGCTCCTTATAATTCTCATTGAGTTGTGTGTATTTGTCATCCAGACATTTGAGCATCCTTTTAACCATTACTCTGAAGTCTTTCTCTGATAAATTACCTGCCTTCATTTAATTTAATTCCTTTTCTCATGATTCCTCTTTTTATTTCCTTCGGGGATTTTTTTTTTTGTCTCCCCATTTTTGCTGTAACATTTTAATTATTTCTATGTCTTAGATCCAACTACCTTGCTACTCAGGTTCTTTTGGGGTGGTCCTATTTAGTTGGTGATTTTTGAGACCCTGTGGTGCAGTCTTTCAGATCTCCTGAGCTTGGTGTTCTAGTGGAGCCCCCTATTTGAGCTATTTGAGTTCTTCTGATGTAGTTGGGTCTTGAATGTTAGTTTCTCATTCGTGGATGAAGTCTCATCATGGGTTGTCTAACAATGTGACTCACCCCAGCCTTGTCTTGCAAGCTGTTGTGGATGTGTTCATGGTTCCAGCTATTGTGGAAAGGGTTGCCTGAGGTCTCACTGGTTTACACTCACTGTGAGATCCTGGAGTCCACGGCCTGGGAGGAAGGGGTCTTAGGGCCTAAGGCTCAGTAAGTGTGACTCTGGCTGGTGTTGTGTGACTCTTGTTGGGGTAGCGTCACTCTGCAAATCACTTTGGAGGTCCCAGAGCCTGTGTTCATGGGAGGCAGCTGTCTTATAGTCTGCGGATGAGGCAGTGGGACTCTGGCCAGGGTGATTTCATTCTGTGAATCATGAGGTGGTCCAGGAGCCAGTGGCTGGGGATGTGGGAATCTCGGAGCCTGTGGCTGAAACAGTGCAACCTGTCTGGGTAGGCGAGCCCTCAGTAGCTCACCGAGGTGTCCAGAAGCCGGCAGCATGGGAGGGGAAGTCTCGGATTCTGCCGAGGGAGCCGTGCACCCTTGGTTGGAGAGGCACGTGCCCAACGGCAACTCACAGAGGGTCCCAGGAGCCGTCTGCCAGGGTGGTGGGCTCGAGGGGCCTGCTGCTGGAGCAGCGTGACTGCAGTGTCTGGAGGTCGGCAGCCTGGGAGCAGGAAGTCCCAGTTTCTGCTGCAGAAGCCATGCACTCTTGGACATCCTGGGGTCTGCAGGTCTGCAGGCAAGGCAGCATGAATTTGGCTGGTGTGGCTGTAGGCTGCAGGGTCCTGGGCAGTATCCAAAGCCAGTCTGGGTGGTGGTGAAGCTGGGTTCCTAGTGGAAGCCACTCTCCCCTTCAAGATGGCATGAGCTCTGTGCCCGAGCCCCAAAGCCGGGGGAGTGCCCACAGCAGTGGCAGGGGCTCCCCGTCCAGGAGAGCCTGGTCTGCCAGCCCCTGATACTCCTGCAGGATCTAACTGTCCCTCATTCACACCCGCACGCACCACACATGTCCACACACACCCCTTTCACTCCCTCATCACTCAAACCCTCTCCCTCACTGCTGTCCTGCCAACCATCATCTTCTAGAGTCTACCTATACTTCTGGTGAGCTTTGCTTTTGACTGTTAATTTTTAAATTGTTTGAAAGTCCTACATGAAAGGTTCTATCCTGGTGTTTCCACAGAAGGGAAAAAAATATCAGATATTCTTGTTGCCACATAATTTGATCATTCCAATTGCTGGAACTCCAAAGGAATTCCAGAGACTACCTTTAATGGGACTTCATTAAGGAATGAGAGACTACCTTTAGGAATAAGAGACTACCTTTAATGGGACTTCATAATCTTCATCTAATAATTCTAGCTCACTGATAGTTGGACAAGTTCTAGACCAACAACTATTAGAAACTTGTATTAATAAAATGGACCCCAGATTTAAATGTCTAAACTAAGTATAGAATTTAAATAATGTCCAAATAATATTGAAATATTGTTTTAAATGGAATAGGATGAAACAGAAAAACATTCTTATTTTTTAGAGTCTGAAATAATTCTGAAGTCATTTAGTTGGCGTGATAAATTCCCATTGCAATCTCCTTTAGTCACAAACACCATTTACTGATTGTGGTCGGCACTAGTGTTCAAACTTCACTGTTAGATGCTTCATATTTGAAAACCATCTGTATTCTCAGAGAATGTTAAGTCTAACTTTGAGATCAAGAGGAATTTACTGAGTGCCCAGTATGTGTTTTCCAACAATGATAAATAAGAGGTAGGAAGTACCTCAACAATCTTACAGCTTGGTGAACTTATATTCTACCAAGACAAGACTTGCATAAAAGACACAGTGCTGGATGTCCGGACAAGAGCTGTATAAAAGATACAAGTAGGTGTCAGGTCCCGAGTAGCATCCACATTAAGTGGTACAGGATTTCACAGGAGGGAGAATCTGGAGGGCTACAGTAAGATAGACTGGAGAATAATTTACTGCTGACCATCCAACAGCAGCAGCCAGGAGCCTGGGAGCCTATTTTTTTGACTTCCCAACCCAATTCACACGGCTTCCTCTTATGGAGCTTTCCTGCCAATGTGCTCCTCTCCTAAGCCCCACCCCAGGCAGAGCTGATAAACCTCTCTGACGCATGGACACTTTGTTCTTTGTTCTTAATTATACTCCGGTACTTTGCATGTCTGTCTCCCAGACGAAATTCTGATTATTTTTTTTTAGACAGAGGGCTATTTTTTGTTCATATTTAGATCCCTCCTGCTTAATATGGTACCTAGAATATTGTTAGTGTTCCCCCAGTCATCAAAAAAAAGTGTTTCTTGCATGAATGAATAGAGAAATGTATGAATTCACAAGATACAAGTTGGGCCTTGAAAGAAGGTTGCAACCTTGCATTTTTAAATCAGTAAAACAAAAGCCCTTTTCCACGCTCGAGGTAATCACAAGTAAAGAAAATTAAGTAGCCCCTAGAACAGTGGTTTTTACAACTCAGTGTGTCTTAGAGGTCCTATTAGCTAAGACACCGGGTAGCTCAACTTGTTAGGGACTGTATTTTGGATGAAAATCAACTCATGGACTTGAGGAGCTTTATAATGCTTTACAGAAAGCTAGTTTAGCTGCTCAAGGCTCCTTTGCTTATATCTGGCCAACTTCCAAAACATACCCTAGAAGTCTGACTCCTAAGTGGTGGGTTCATAGAATTACTGACTTAGAAGATATTGCAAATAGTTGGATTTGAATCCCCTTATTTTACATTTGAGCAAACTGAGGCTCAGATTAAATGATTTTCCTAAGATGAAGAATTATTGTAAATAAACCACATTCAATAATATCTGCATGGTTTGAGCCAGCAATCACTATAAAATCTTACATCCATGGAAGGAATATCTGGTTACTAGTAAGAATAAATTTAATGCTTGGTATAGTTTCTCTAAATTCCAATCACATTTTATTAAAACCTATTTAATCATACCCATACTTATTTATGAACATTTTTCCACCTGACAAGCCAAAGATATTTTGAGGTTAAGGGACCTGATTCTACTGATTTTTTATATGTAGCCCAAAATCTTAAACATAGAGTATCCTCAATAATTTTTTTGTCCTGCCATGCTATAAATCTATTTTGCAATCGAGAGTGTTATATAAATTAAGAAACAAACAGCACTAGCTAATGTGTTCTGAGAACATATTCTCCGTGATTAACAGGAAGATTACTGTACCTCAGAAGCTAAGTAATGAATATGCCTCTTAGGACTTGGTGGGTTTTTAAAAATAAATGTTCATTTCTTTTTTCATGTGTTTCATATGTTTCAAATTGTGGTCTCTATTCCTGCCTATATGTTATGTAGGCATGTGAAGATATGTATGTATTTCCCTTTGGTAAATATAAACATCTTAAATAAGGCCAAGGCTGTGTATAGTAATGTGTTTCCTACTTTTTATCCCTGGTATTTCTCCTTCTCTGGTCCTGCTTCAGTCTGCTCACACCAAAATTATGCAGTTCAGCAGGTTGTACGCTGTGGCTGATCACTTACATAAACTCATTTTTACAAGCACTTAGCTTGGTGGCTTCAGAGTCTGGCTCAAGGCGGGCATTCCAGTGTTTGTTGAAATCTTTGTTGAATGCTGGGTGCAGAGGGCAGGGGTGGTGGTGGCAGAATAAAAAAGTGAAGGAAACACCGTCTTCCTATAGAGGAACTCAGTCTTTGAGGTGGCAGACATGCAGGTGGGAAGGGTATGACTGTGCGAGCCAAGCATGAGTGTTTCCATTCTCCTGGATCCAAACAGGAGCTCTATGGGATGCTGGACACCTCTTCAAGTCCCGCACGTGGAGCAGGGCCACATGTAAGATGTCAATTGTAAGGACTGGAAAGTTTGTCAAAGTAGTATTTCTGGAAGGCCTTAAAATTAAGGAATTAGCCCTAGCCGTCTTGGCTCAGTAGATAGAGTGTCAGCCTACAGACTGAAGGGTCCTGGGTTTGATTCTGGTCAAGGGCACATGTCTGGGTTGTGGGCTCAACCCCCAGTAGGGGGCGTGCAGGAGGCAGCCGATCAATGATTCTCTCTCATCATTGATGTTTCTATCTCTCTCTCCCTCTCCCTTCCTCTCTGAAATGAATAAAAATACATTAATATTAATTAATTGATTAAGGAATTAGTTGCATGTGATAAAAAAATAACTACCTTTCTCCTTACAAAATGTCATTAAAATATTTATTTTAACATCTTAACAGTTCATTCTCGTTAGTGCTCTTTTCTCCAAGATAGGAAGTCGTTATCCTGCTGCCACTGGGCTTTATTAAATGGCCCTGAGTTGAAGCCTTTGGATTTTCCACTTCCTCTGGAACACTAGTCAGCCAAAGCCTAAAACTGGAGCAGAAATTATGGTGCAGTGGGCTTGGAATTATGGGTTAGAGTCCAATCTCTCTGACATGCAGCCATGTGGTTTGGGCCTTCATCTGATTTTCTTCCTAGGCGAAGTGGAAATAATAATACTTAATTTACCTACCAAAAGCATTTGACATTCTGACTCAGAAAGGGGTCTTGAAATTTTCAATTTACAATTGAGGTAAAGAAGTAGGTATATATATAGTAAGTGATGAAATATCTGTAAAGATGTCTGCTTAATTGTAAGTCCCTATACAAGCATCATGCCCCAGCCATCCAGTATCATAAAAACCACCACACATTTGGCTTCTGCTTAACTGTGTTCAGAGACCTCCACATAAAGAACAGATATCCCATCCCAGGAAGGTGGAACCCTATCACTCTGTTTAACCACAGTCATCTGCTCTGATTTCCTACGTACCTGAGAGGTGTAGGCTCGCCCATTTTCTCTTGGTAGAACATACCTTTTCTGTCTTTTTAACCCCCATGTGTGACCAGCAGAACCATTTTTAGGTAAGGAGTCTCAATGTCTTTGACACTCAACCCATCCTTCCACTCTACTTGCCTACCTGGTTCCAAGATGCAAGCTGCCTCCTTAACCTAAGGGCGGGGTGTCTGGAGTTGATAGCGGAGCTTTAGTGACGCTGGTTAAATTGGGTCTGCTTTAAAATTGTGTCTGACACAGCTGCATCTCTCTTAATAACTTTCTTGGTTTACTATTTTCAGTTCAGTTTTTGGAAAACAAGTGGCCCTTTAGGGGAACTTCTGGAAAGCTTAGTCCTCAAAGCTGTGTGCTTCTGAATAGTCAGTTTTGTAAATCTGGGGTGAAACTTTTCATTTGCATTTGTAACAAGCCCCACCCCTAGAAGCTGAATCTGGTGCAAAGCAAAGTTTGGACATCACTGCTTTAGAATACATTCTCTCCTCGAATGTAGATTCCCATTGCTGAACCTGAGGACATGTTAAAAGCATTTCTGTTCTGTGTACCAGTGGCTCTTTATCAAAGACTTACGTAAGAATCAACCACGGTGCTTTTAAAGGTCATCAGAAAAAAATTCCATGCTTTGGCTCCACCCACTGGCAATTCAGTGAAAAACTTGTAAGGTGGGGCCCAGCACCCTTATTTTTTAAATCTATCAGGTTATTCTATTTGGTATACTGTGGTATGATACATCTATAATAAAAATAAGTGCATGCTGTGGATAGCGATATTTTGATTTAATATGTTAATACATATAAAGCAAATGCTAGAGTTGTTATTCAAAGAACTTAGAAAAGAAATACCCTATAAAAGTGTACAGATTTACCACCAGTATTTTTTTTAATATAGCTTCTACTCAAGCCCTGAAATAATGTTATGCTTTCCCATCCCTCAATGAAATCACATTTAAATTCAGAATCACCAGGGCTAATTTACATTCAATTCAAGACTGCGACCTCTAAAATAGCCTTAATGACGCATGCAGAGCGTTTTCCTAGGAACAGACTCGGGCTTATTAGTGTGTGAAGCCTCAGTCAGGACTCATCTGGTGCCGGTTGTGTTAGGACACGATGCCAGAGATGTATGCCTTCTCCTATCAGTTACACAGTCACCCGAGATTTCATGTAACTTGCTTTAAATAGCCCACATGGGGAAGGAGATTGACTTTTCTTGCTTCTTAAAAATACTTACCTTTTTTTTTTTTTCTGGCTCTCATATAGCAATCAGAAACTACCATGTAAAGGTAAAAAAATAATCTCCTGAGGTTTCAATTGTGTGGGGCCAGGGTCAGGCTGTGATTGAACACGGAGCACAGAGCCCCAGATGCAGCTCACTATCTGTGACCTTGAGCAAGACCTAAACTGCTCAGTTTCATCCTTTAGTTTTTAAAATGAGAGGGTTGGATTCACTTGCTAAAGGCTCTTTTAGCTCTAATCATCAAGATGATGTAACGTTATGTTTCAAGATATTTCACTGAAATTTGTCACCCAGGAAGGGGGCCTTTCAAACATATCTGATGAGACTTTTTGGGAGGAAGGAGCGTTCCTGGTGGGGTAGAGGGCCATTGGGAGCCTGAGCGCAGCTGTAGCTCACAGGATTATAACCTGGTACAAGGAAAGGGCACCCGCAGACCTCTTACCTCACCTACAGGGAAGCTAGGCACCGAGAGGCAGGGTGACTTGCGGGGACTGTGGACTGCGGTTCTGGAGTCATTTTCTGGCAGCAAGCCAGGTGCTTAGTCAAGCTGGTGAGCTCAGGTGCCGGGAGCCACTCAGCATGAATGGTTAGGCTGTGCGAGGGTGAGGATGCCAGCTCACCACCTGTTTTCCTTGTCTTACTCAGTAACAGCTCACTGTCCTGGGAAAGCGGGCCCGGCCCATGAGCTCACAGCTGTACAGCAAGGAGAGGCACCCAGCTCGCCTTTTGAAAAATCAAGCCCAACCTTGGCTTCATTAGCCTGGTGGGGCCTACTCAGTGCTGGGGAGCATGCTCAGTCCCGGACTCCATCTACGGGTTTGGCTGTCATTAGGCACCTAATCGATACTTCCACTTTCTTCTCCCTCACCCCCCCAAAAAGCAAATCTTACTATTTATCCACTAGTCGTGGACAGACAGAACTCAAGATTGGTTAGGAACGACCCTCTGATACTTCTCATATTTTGACGGTGACCATTTTTTGAGTGTGTCCCTGTGCCCGGCACCGTGCTGAGAGCTGTGTGTGTTGCAGCTCGTATCAGATTTGCAAAACCCTCTTTAAGACATGGGATCTGGGCTTAGAAAGATTTACCCACACGGGGTCACACAGCCAAGGTTGGTATCCCCAGGCCTCCCCAGTCGCACAGTGACTGCACCCTGTCCTGCTTTCCCACAGAACCACTGGGCACAGCCCTGACTTCTGTGTTACCACAGCTGAGAATTCTCATGAGTTTTGCCATTTTAATTTCCCTTTCAGGACGGTTTCCAAATGTGATGTTCTCTAGAATGTATTAAAGACGTTTAAAATGTATGCCGTAAAAATGATGTGGCATGTTGGTGTAGGCACTTGACATTGAGTGAGAAATGCCTAAGTGGTAAACTTCCTTATGCTGTTGGAACAAGGCATGTTAGCTGGGAGCCCGGTGACGGTGGTTTCCGTGTTTTCATCCATGTGTGACCTGGTTGGGAAGCTTCCCTCTTCATCAAGAGGAACAGAGTATGAGTGCAAACCTGGCTGTTTTTAAGCCTGAGGTAGACTGAGGAATAAGGGGAGGAACACAGAGCAGAGGCAGAGTGCTGAAGGGCAAGAAAAGGAAAGATGTTCTCTGGTTTCTGAGTAACTGGCATCAGGGTGTGTGTGTTGTTGGTTTGTTTGCTTGTTTGAGTGTTTGTGTTGAGAGAACACCAGAAGGAAATACCTTTTAAACACAGTATAAACTTGCTGATGTGCGTATTTATAGTGAACTTCAGGCAACTGCACACAGGCATCTGTCAGTCATGAAGGACCTTTACAGACGGACACAAGCCGCCATCCTGGGCAGAAAGGACTCGGTGAGCCTAGCCCTGAGAACAGGAAGTGCTGTGCTGGATCAGGACAGAGGATTTCTAAGCCACTCAACCATGAAAGGAATAAGGGGCAGTTAATATAAACCCTGCCGTATACCATTTATAATTCACTTACACATAATCATGCTTATGTTGCAACAAGAAATGTTGAGCACATTTTCCATTCTGTAATGTGGGTTCCATTTTTCTTAGTTCTTTTTATTACCTATAGAAAGATCCAAATTATGAGTTCCCTCCAAGACTATCAGTAGCTATTCTGGAAATTGTAGTGGGCCCACTCATTAAGAAGAGCCATTGGGCCTTGGCTGGCATGAGTCAATGGTTAAAGCATCAGCCCGCACCCTGGAGGGTCAATTCCTGCTCAAGAGCATGTACCTGTATTGCAGGACTCATCCCCAGGGTGTGTACAGGAGGCAACCAATCCATGTGTCTCTCTTAACATCAATCTCTCTCTCTCTCTTCCTCTCTCCCCCTCTCCCTCTCTTCCCCCTCCCTCTATCCCTCCACCCTCCCTTCCACTCACTCTAAAAATCAATGGAAAAATATCCTTGGCTGAGATTAACAAAAAAAGAAGAGCCATTGGAGGGGGGCAGGTAGATAGAGAGGTTGGTAAAGAGGTACAAACTTTCTGTTATAAGTTGAGTGAGCTCTGAGGATCTAATGTAAAACCTGGTGACTACAGTTGATAATTGAAACTTGCTACTAGAAGAGAATTTAAATGTTCTCTTTTTTTAATGAAATATGGGAGATGTTGAATCTGTTAATTAATTTGGGGGAATTCTTTCACAATATATGCATATGTCATATCATTATGTTGTACACTTTAAATATCTTACAAATCCTCTAAACAAAAAATCAGCAAAGAAACATCAATCCTAAATGACTCACTAGACCAGATGGAATTGACATCTTCAGAACATTTCACCCCAAAGCCACAGAATATACATTCTTCTAAAGTGTACATGGGTCATTTTCAAACATAGACCATATATTGGGTCACAGGCAAAGTCTCTTCAAATTCAAGAAGATAAAAATCATTTCAAGCATCTTCTCAGATCACAGTGGCATAAAACTGGAAATCAACTACAATAAAAACAATCCAAAAAAAAAATCAAACACATGGAGACTAAATAGCATGCTATTAAACAATGACTGGGTTACCAGATAGATCAAAGAAGAAATAAAAAACATCATGGCAACAAACGACAATGAAAACACAAAAATCCAAAATCAAGAAACAATGGTAATAAATTACCTAACCCTACAACTCAAAGAGTTAGAAAGAGAGCACCAAGAAAAGCCCAGTGTAAGCAGAAGGAAGGAAATAATAAACATCAGAGCAGAGATAAATGACATAGAGACCAAAAAAATAATACAAAAGATCAACAAAACCAAGAGCTGGTTCTTTGAAAGGATAAACAAGATTGATGAACCTCTAGCCAGGCTCACCAAGAAGCAAAGATTGAGGACCCAAATAAACAAAATCAGAAATGAAAGAGGAAAAATAACAACAGACCCCACCGAAATACAAAGGATTGTTAAAAAATATTATGAACAACTCTATTAGAACAAACTGGACAACCTGGAGGAAATGGACATATTCCTAGAAAAATACAACCTTCCAAAACTCAATCAGGAAGAATCTAAACATCTCAATAGGCCAATAACTATGGAAGAAATTGAAGCAGTCATCAAAAAGCTTCCAGCAAACAAAAGTCCAGGGTCAGACGGCTTCACAGGGGAGTTTTACCAAACATTCAAAGAAGAACTAAAACCCATCCTTTTCAGATTATTCCAAAAAATTCAAGAGGAAGGAACACTTCCAAGCTCCTTCTATGAAGCCAGCATCACCCTAATACCAAAACTAGATAAAGACAACACAATGAAAGAGAATTACAGGCCAATATCCCTCATGAACATAGATGCCAAAATCCTCAACAAAATTCTAGCAAATTGGATCCAGCAGTACATCAGAAAGATCATACACCATGACCAAGTAGGATTTATCCCAGGGATTCAAGGATGGTACAATATCCACAAATCAATAAACGTGATACATCACATAAACAAACTGAGAGATAAAAATCACATAATCATATCAATTGATGCAGAAAAAGCATTTGACAAAATCCAACACCCTTTCTTGATAAAAACTCTCAGCAAGGTGGGCATAGAAGGATCATACCTCAACATAATAAAAGCCATATATGATAAACCCACAGCCAACATCATACTCAATGGGCAAAAACTAAAACCATTTCCCCTAAGATCAGGAACAAAACAGGGATGCCCACTCTCACCACTCCTGTTTGACCTAGTACTGGAAGTATTAGCCATTGCAATTAGACAAGAAGAAGAAATAAAAGGCATCCAAACTGGAAAAGTAGTAAAGCTGTCCTTATTTGCAGATGACATGATATTGTACATAAAAAACCCGAAAGATTCCATCAAAAAAACTATTAAATGTAATAAATGAATTCGGCACTGTAGCAGGATACAAAATTAATGCCCAGAAATCTATGGCATTTCTATACAACAATAGTGAACTTACAGAAAGAGAGACTAAAAAAGCAATCCCATTTACCATTGCACCAAAAAAATTAAGATACCTAGGAATAAACTTAACTAAGGAGGTAAAAGACCTATACATGGAAAACTACAGGACACTGAAAAAAGTGATAGAGGAAGACGTAAACAGATGGAAGAACATACCATGTTCATGGATCGGTAGAATCAACATCATTAAAATGTCCATACTACTCAAAGCAATCTATAGATTCAATGCACTCCCCATTAAAATACCAACAGCATATTTCACAGACCTAGAAAGGACTCTCCAAAAATTCATCTGGAATAAAAAAAGACCCCGAATAGCCACAGCAATCCTGAGAAAGCAGAACAAAGTAGGTGGGATCTCCATACCAGATTTCAAGCTGTATTACAAGGCCACTGTTCTCAAAACAGCCTGGTACTGACACAAGACCAGACATATAGACCAATGGAATAGAATAGAGAACCCAGATATTGACCCAAATCACTATGCTCAATTAATATTTGACAAAGGAGGCATGAACATACAATGGAGTCAAGACAGTCTCTTCAATAAATGGTGCTGGGAAAATTGGACAGATACATGCAAAGAAATGAAACTAGATCACCAACTTACACCATACACAAAAATAAACTCAAAATGGATACAGGACTTAAACATAAGACGGGAAATCATAAAAATTCTAGAGGCAGAGAAAACTCAGACATTTGCAAATGTTATCACTGATAAAGGTTTAATAAAAGGAAGATAAATGATCCAATAAAAAAATGGGCAACGGACCTAAATAGAATCTTTTCGAAAGAAGACAGAAGGAAGGCCAAGAGACATATGAAAACATGCTCAAAGTCACTAATTATCCAAGAGATGCTAATCAAAATGACAATGCGGTACCATCTCACACCTGTCAGAATGGCAATCATCAACAAATCAATAAACAACAAGTGCTGGCGAGGATGCGGAGAAAAAGGAACCCTCGTGCACTGCTGGTGGGAATGCAGACTGGTGCAGCCAATGTGGAGAACAGTATGGAGTTTCCTCAAAAAACTAAAAATGGAACGCCCATTTGACCCAGTAATCCCACTTCTAGGAATATATCCCAAGAAACTAGAAACACCAATCATAAAGGATATATGCACCCCTGTGTTCATAGCAGCACAATTTACAATAGCTAAGATTTGGAAACAGCCTAAATGCCCATCAGCAGATGAGTGGATTAGAAAACTGTGGTACATCTACACAATGGAATACTACGCTGCTATAAAAAAGAAGGAATTCTTACCATTTGCAGCAGCATGGATGGACCTGGAGAGCATTATGTTAAGTGAAATAATCCAGGCAATGAAAGAAAAATACCACATGATCTCGCTCATTTATGGAAAATAAAGATTATAACCTGATGAACAAAAAGATAGATACAGAGGCAGTAAAGCACCGAACATACTGTCAAATTACAGCAGGAAGGCTGGGGAATGTTGGGGATGTGGGGGAAAGAGATCAACCAAGGGACTTATATGCATGCATATAAGCACAACCAATGGACACAAGACACTGGGGGTTGGGGGGTGGGATGAGGGCATGCGACAGGGTTAGGGGAGGCTGGGGGAAGGTCAATGGGGGGGGGGGAAGGAGATATATGTACTACTATATGTAATGCTTTAAACAATAAAAAAATCAATAAAAAAATTCCAAGAAAACATCTTATGGGAAACATAAAAAATAATAAAAACTTCAGAAACTCATGGTAGGGACTGACTCTCTCAGAAAATGTTGACAAATTGTTAGTCTGTCCTCTGAGGCAGTGCATGAAGTACACAAGGAAGACAGCTCATCACGTTCAGAGCCAAGCAATGTTCTTAATGGAATATGTGCATCTCCCAGTTGATTGTTATCCATTAAACTTGCCTTTAAATGACTGGGATGTTTGAGAAAAACTAGCTTGTCCTCAAAGGAAAATGAGCTGCCAATATTAAGGGCATTCGAAATATTATGCTTTTGATTTTGTTGAAACTTCTAAAAAAGGAATTTTAAATAATTTTCAGACAGTGGAAGCACACCTGGAATAAATGTACATTGTTTTCCATGAATACTTTCTTGAAGGGGCCATCGCTAATTTGGATTAGTTTATGCATGCTTGATTTTTTTTTGAAGTATTCAAATTATTTGAGGATCAATTTTTTTTTTTTTTTTGGTATTTTAAATATTGGATTTTTTTTCTCTTCCCTGTTGACCTCAAGGTGTCCTGGTCTAGGACCTTGCTTTTCATGTTGAGTACCCAGAAGTACTGGCAAGTGACATCCAGGGGCACGCCTTTGACCAGTGGTGGTTAATAACACCCTCCTCCTGACAGACTGTCCTGAGGTTTATGTGGCTTCTCAGAGAATAGTCTAGAAGGATTAGTAATCAGTCTTGCTATGTGGCAGCCAAGTAAATAATGGGTCCCCCTATTATTTCTCTCTCTTTTTACTTTAATCTCATCCCTCACTTCTGTTTCCTAGAATTACACTCCTATACAAACACTTTGCCTCAGCTTCTGCTTTCTGGAGAACTGAGAAGTGATCTCCTTGGTTAAATAAGACATATTATTTATTCAGTGGATATAGATATCCACCACTATTGAAAATGACTTGGAAAGACAACAGCTTTCTAAATGAAATAAAATGGTTACAAATATTATGATCTTATTTTCATTTTTAAGTGTATAATCTATAAAATGTTAGCTAGACAATGGAGTTACAGATGACATTTTCTTTCTTTGGCTTACTACAGTTTCTAAATTTTCTACTTTTGTAGGTTTATGGGGGGTTTTATTGAATTTTAGAGAGAGAGGAAGGGAGAGGGATAGAGAAATAGAAACATTGATGAGACAGAAATATCAATTGGCTGCCTCCTGTACGCGCCCTTCCAGGGATCGAGCCCACAGCCCAGGAATCAAACTATGACCTACCTCTTGGTTCATGGGTTGACACTCAACTACTGAGCCACACCAGCCAGGCTGTAGTTACAGTTTTTAAAAGGGAAAATACAGTTGGGTAATAATTTTTTGTAAGAATTTCAACTGGGAGAAATATAAAAAGAATAAATGTAAAAGCTAACATGAAGGAACACTGAATTTAAATTATTTGAATATTTATCAAATATGAATTAATAAAACTTTATGAGAAGTTATGAAATAAGTATACTTTATAGTATTTCCATAGGATATTAGACATGGAATAGGATTTGGGGGCATATTAGAGAATAAATAGAAATAAGTGAAAATGAAAGCGTTACAAAAGAGGCTATGGTCTTTCTTGATGACAGGATAGTGGTTATAAGAGAACATGTGCTCTTGTACTCAAAAAAGACCTGGGTTTGAATCCCAGGGCCTCACTTACTAGACACATAATCAGAGTGTTTTGATGGAGACAAAATGAGATATGTTTAAGCACAACAGCTTACATATAGTAAGTGCTCAATAAATAAAGGCAAGTATTAATTATCACAGTCTAATAATACTTGAAAAAATGTATTTATCAAGCTGTCATATCTTTCTACTGCCACAGATATACCTAAGTCAAGTTGGTACTTCTTACATTCACACCCGATAGCCAACTACTTTCTCGGAAGGCCATAGGGAAGTTGGAAATATCCCAACTTGACTGAAGATGTCTTGAGCAGATATTTGAGATGCCTTTCGTAAAGACCCTTAGAGTAATTACCAGTTTTAAAGTAATTAAACAAGGAGGCCATTGGACTGTGGTGCCTGTAATACCTTGGTAATCTACATAAGTACACCAGAAACCTAAGCCAGAGGCAGTTCCTATGAATGCACTGGTATCCCACAAAACAAAATCTAATAGCAACCAATCACAAACAGCCAGCTAAGCATTCCCAAATAAGGCAACCCCTTAGGCAATAGCCAACCAAATAATGTCCTTGCTTTGCTTCTACATCTTCTCTATCAAAGCCTTTTCCTTACCTCCTGCTGGTAGAGCACTCCTAATCCCTTTGGGTTTGGTGCTGCCCGATTTGAATCACTGTTGGCCCAGATAAAATCCTGAACACTTTAATATGCCTCATTTTACCTTTTAACACAAGTTACTATCAGAGTTTAACTGTAGGTGTTCAAATGAGAGCTTTGCATCTAAAAATACAACCTAGTCAGTGTTCAGCATTTGTCATCATTGGGTTTTTCATACATTCAGCGGATGCCTGTCTTCCTGGACTGTCTACCCCTTTGAACCCAGTTCTGCTAAGACCATTGTAAATAACCTGGTTATTAATTAACAGGGAAGGAGCAAAGGGAAGGCAAATATAGGCATGCCCAGTAAAGTCCGGGTGACATAGGGACTTGGGACTTGCCAGGGGAGGCGTGGCCCCTGCAAGCACAGGACGATTTGAGGTAAATAAATGCCTGAATTAAAGAGTTCACTCTCTTGCTCTCTTGGGACTCTTGGTTGCAGGGGGCACATTCCCATGCCCTGCACTCACCCCCATGGCTCAGAGCCAGGTGGACCCCCCACACAATGGACTAATGGACTGCACCTAGCCTGATGTCACACCAGACCCAGCTCCACCATGGGATGGGAACCTTGGACGCTGGCTTTGCTTTTAGCTCTGCTGAATCCCCAGCTGCACCTCTTCCAGGACCGGACCAAGGGAAATGGGGCTTTAGAAAAGAAGGGGTATAATTCCACACAAACAAAATCACTCATCCTCCTGTGCCAGTCTTAGAAAATTATTTTTTTTCAAGATATCGAAAGAACCCAACCCCCAGCACCCAGTGGGAAAGGGATCCCCTGCTTCCAACAGTGGACACCCCATTTCCACTGATAACACTGCCATGTTAAGCGTAGTGGCAGTCAGTCAGTACTGCGGACAGTCGTGCGACACTGAAGTAAGGGGAGCAACCAAAGTTTTAAAAGTTTCTAGAGAGAACAATGAGAGGTCTCCTGTTCAGAACTTGTCACCCCCAGCTCTCTGCATGAACGCATTCCCTGCCAGAACATTTGATTTTGGCCCTGGAGATAGTCCACTCTGTTTTTTCCTGCTTAAGAAAAACAAAGCACTCGGTGTGGAATAAACAGTAACAGAATAAACACACACAAATGTGCGTAACTTTTGATCACTACAACTCTGTGGACTGAGCTGAAACTGCAGCTGTTGGGGTGGAGAAGAAAGTGAAGATTATGGAATTAAAACAAAATATAATGCGTCTCCCCATGTTGGTCAGCCTATACTTTGTGAAGGCTTTCCTTGTGTTTGTTTAGAAAGCTGCTTCGGAAATTCTTGGTAGTGTATAATTTTCTAAATGAGTGCAAAAGAGACCTTTTATAACAATTTAAATGAAAAGCAGTGCTGTGGAAGGCTCCCTCTTCCTTCTTTCCCTCCTGTGCTTCAGGAGCAGAGCCTCGATGGGGACGTGAAAACCAGACGTGCGGGGCGGTGCTGGGTGTCTCAGGGTCGCACTTCGAGGATGAAGACCCTTCAAAGAATGCGTGCTGGTCCCTGTTGTGATGCTTTTTCTTTGTTTTTGTGGTTTTTTTTTTTTTTTTTAATTTTTGCACTTTAACAAAATAGAAACAGTATATTTTAGAGAAAAATCCCTGAGTAATGGGACAGCTAAGTGGGTGAAGTATAGCAGAGAAACAAAGGAAATGTAAGGTTGTTTATTCAGGAGCTGGAAGCAGCAACTACACACACAATAAGATGCAGCCAACCAGTAGCAGACGAGAGGGAACACACCTTTCCGCTGCCTTTACTGAAGTTTGTGTCTGGAGGAGCACCAGTTCCCCTGCTAGAGCTGCTGTGGGTGAGAGGAAGGACTCCTGTCCCATCCTGGCCTTGGCGTGGTACAGTGCTGGACTTCACACAAAATAGAGGCTAAGTAAATGCTGAAAAAGGGAGTGGATTTTTATTGTTTTGACATTTTCCTAATTTTCTCTGTAAAATAAACAGGAATTTTAGATAGAGAAATTATCTCTGGTTATGAAGGCTTTGATATCACAATGACGTAGATTAAAGTTGTGTTTTTTACTAGAAATAGAAACCAACATACTGATTTGGTTAAGGCAAGTATGTAGTCTGCTCATAACAAAATACCATAGATTGCAGGCTTACACAACCGAAATTGGCATCTCCTAGCTCTGGAGGCTGGGAAGTCTCCAGGAAAGGTCTGGCAGGGTCGGTCCAGTGGGGCCTTTGCCCTTGGCTTGCTGGTGGCCTCTGCTCACTTGTGTCCTCACATGCCCTCTGTGTGTGCACCGAGATCTCTGGTGGCTCCTTCTACTTCTTATAAGGACGCCAGTCCCATTGGATTAGGGCTGTGCCCACATGACCTCATTTTTTAAAAAGTCTTTATTGTTGAGAGTATTACAGATGTCCCTCTTTCGCCCCCGCCCCCCCCCCCCCCCCCCGCCTTATCCCCTCCATCCGGTTCCCTCCCTGCCCCAGGCCTTCACCACCCTATTGTCTGTGTCCATAGGTAATGCATATACACATATAAATTCGGTTAATCTCTTCCTGGCCCCCTTACCCCTTCCCTCTGAGATTCGTCCGTCTGTTCCACGCTTCCATGCCTCTGATTCTGTTCTATTCATCAGTTTATTTTGTTCATTAGATTCCTTGTTCATTTGTTTTGATTTTCAGATTCAATTGTTGATAGATATGTATTTATTGCCATTTTTTTAATTTAAATCCTTTATTATTTAATGTATTACGTAAGTCTCCTTTTTCCCCCATTGACCTCTTCCTGGCCACCCCCAACTCCTAGCACATGCCCTCACCTCCCTCCCCTCGTCTGTGTCCATTGGTTATACTCATATACATGCATACAAATCCTTTAGTTGATTTCTTACCCCCTCACCTCCACCTTTTTTATCTTCCCCCTCTCCCCATCCCCCTCCCTAGAAGACCCTTTAACATTTCATGTAATACTGATTTGGTGGTGAACTCCTTTATCTTTTTCTTGTCTGTGAAGCTCTTTATCTGACCTCACATGACCTCATTCAATCAAACATTCAGTCCATAACAACTAAAGGGGAGAAAAAAAAAAAAGTGTTTTCGCTTTTTTGCAGTAAACCTAAAGGAAAAATTACTTGCTCCTGAATTATACCATTAGGTTCTAAATAACTTGAAAAATACTGTTATCATGCTTGGTAAGACTAATTAATAGCAAAATAAAAGATAAACATTTTTCTTCTTAAGATGCTGGCTTAACTGAAAATTACTTCGCATTTCCTCTAAGTCAGGGAGACATATGTTTTACAACCCAGAGTAAATAAAATTGAGTACCCTCTCCTAGTATTGGTTTCTTTCCCTGGAGCACTTTCGATGCCTTTTGGAGAGGATGCCCTGGGGAAGACAGCTCCACTGGGCAAAGGAAGCCAGTGCCCTGTTGTTGGAGGGCAGTGCTCTGCTAAGACTGAGTGACAAAGTGGGCAGCTCTCTGATAAGCAGAAGGAAAGGGTTATGCTACATTTATCTCTAGATAAATAGGTAAGTCCATTGTCATTATTTTCCATATACTTTTGCTCCATATACAACTTTAACTTATTTATGTTGTGATTGTTATTCATTTCAGTGGCTTATAGGGTGATAAGATTTCAAATTTCATTTTAAACATTTATTCCTTTGCTTAATTATTAATTAATATAGCTATTTTAAATTTAGTAACTATCTACTTACACTTACATACATGCATATTAATCATATAAAATAAAATCCTGAGCAGACCAACCTTGCCTTCATATTAATTCAGCCATTTAATTTGAGTGGGCCCTGGAGCTATGGTAACAGAACCTTCCATTAAATAGATGCTGAATAAGCACCTGATAATTGATTCTTCTAACAGAAAGGAATCAATCCCTTGGGTCCTCTAACAATTATATATGTATAACCAGCACTATGGTAAAAGCTTGAAGTCTGGAATAAAGAATAAATAGGAATATAATCATTCATCTGAAAAGGGTTGTGACCTCCTTAAAAGATCAATTTGGGGAAGTAGGTAAAAATGCTCCCAAATATAGAGAATAGAGAGACTATATGTACCACATACTATAATATACACTTCTGTGAAATTGCTCCAGAAGTTTCAGAGCAAGATGAGAAAAGGTAACTTTCAAGCCATAATATTTTGATGTGGGATTATGCTCTTAACTCTATTACCTGTGTAATGGTGCTCATTATATTCTAACTTGGCATGGCTAGCTTACTGTAAATCCATGACCTTGAATCTCAGGTGGGTCTTTAATACTTCCAGGCAATCTTTCCATTCTTCCCTAGTCCATTTAATCTTCTATACTTTTTAAAATTATTTTAAATTTTATTGGAGTGACATTAGTCTACATGAACATATAGGTTTCATGTGTGGATTACTAATTTACAAAACCTGTATATAGGACCATGTGCCCACCACCCAAAGTCAAATCTTCTCCTGTCACCTCATATTAGGACCCCTTTCTTTCCCCAGCCCCCTCCCTCTGGCAGCCACCACACTGCTCTCTGTGTACAAAAGTTTCAGTTTTATATTCCACATATGAGTTAAATCATATATTTCTTAGCTTTCTCTGTTTGACTTACTGTATTTCACTTCGCATAATGTTCTCAAGGTCCATCCATGTTGTTGTAAATGATACTGTTGCATCCTTTTTATGGCCGTGTAGTACTCCACTGAGTATATATCCATCTTCTTTAGCCAGTCCTCTTATCATAGGGCACTTTGGCTGTTTCCAACTCTTGTCTACTGTGAATAATGCTGCAGTGAACATAGGGGTGCATATATCTTTGTGTATAAATGATTTCAAGTTTTTTGGGTATATACCCAGGAGTGGGATCGTTGGGTTGTATGGTAGCTCTATTTTTAATTTTTTGAGGAACCGCCAGACTGCTTTCCATAGTGGTTGTACCAGTCTACATTCCCACCAGCAGTGAATGAGGGCTCCCTTTTCTCCACAACCTCTCCAACTCTTGTTGTTGCTTGTCTTGTTGAAAATGGCCATTCTAACAGGTGTGTGCATCTCATTGTAGTTTTGATTTGCATTTCCCTGATTGCCAGTGAGGTTGAACATCTTTTCATATATCTATTGGCTGTTTGTATGTCTTCAGGTCTTCTGCCCACTTTTTGATTGGATTGTTTGTTTGGTGTTGAGTTTTATGAGTTTTTTATATATTTTGGAAATTAAACGTCAGGGCTACTGTTTGCAAATATCATCTCCCATCTGGTTGGCTGCCTGTTTGTTTAGTTGTCCATTTCTTTTGCTGTGCAGAAGCTCTTCAGTTTGATATAGTCTCATTCATTTATTTTGCCTTTACCTCCCTTGCCTTTGGGGTCAAGTCTATAAAATGTTCTCTACCACCCAGGTCCATACGTTTGGTACCTATATTTATTTCTATGTGATTTTTAGTTTCAGGTGTTATGTCTAATTGATCCATTTTGAATTAATTTTTATACATAGGGACAAACTGCAATCCAGTTTCATTCATTTGCATGTGGCTTTCCAGTTTTCCCAGCACCATTTATTGAAGAGATTATCTTTACTCCAATGTGCATTTCTGGCTTCTTTGTTGAAAATTATCTGTCCATATATGTGTGGTTTTATAGCTGGGCTCTCTATTCTGTTCCATTGATCTGTGTATCTGTTTCTCTGCCAGTACCATGCTGGTTTGATTATCGTAGCTCTGTAGTATATTTTGAAGTCAGGTAGCGTGACACCTCCAGCCCTTTTTTTTTTTTTTTTTTCAGGATTGCTTTAGCTATTCTGGGTCTTTTGTGGTTCCATGCAAATCTGATGATTTCTTGTTCTATTTCTTTAAAAAATGACATTGGGATTTTGATGGGGATTGCATTAAATCAGTGTATTGCTTCCGGTGAAATCGCCATTTTAACTATGTTCATTCTTCCAATCCATGAACACGGGTTATTTTTCCATTTCATTGTGTCTCTTCAATCTCTTTTAATAATGTTTTGTAATTGTCAGTATATAGGTCTTTCACATTCTTTGTTAAGTTTATTCCCAGGTATTTTATTCTTTTGGTTGCAATTGCAAAAGGAATTGTTTTCTCCATTTCTTTTTCTGAAGTTTTGTTGTTGGTATACAGGAAGGCAATGGATTTTTGTACATTGATTTTGTATCCTGTAACTTGACTGTATTTGTTTATTGTTTCCAGTCGTTTTTTGATAGAGTCTTTAGGGTTTTCTATATACAGCATCATGTCATCTGCAAAAAGTGACAGTTTGACTTCTTCCTTCCCTATTTGGATGCCTTTTATTTCTTTCTCTTGCCTTATTGCTCTGGCTAGGACTTCCAGTACTATGTTGAATAAGAGTGGTGAGAGTGGACATCCTTGCCTTGTTCCTGATCTTAGGGGAAAAGCTTTCAGTTTTCCACCATTGAGTATGATATTGGCTGACGGTTTATCATATATGGCCTTTATTATGTTGAGGTACTTTCCTTCTATTCCTATTTTATTGAGTGTTTTAATCATAAATGGATGTTGTATCTTATCAAATGCTTTTTCTGCATCTATTGACAAGATCATATGATTTTTATTCTTATTTTTTGTTAATGTGGTTATTATGTTGATTGGTTAAAGAATGTTGAACCATCCTTGTGCCCCTGGAATGAATCCCACTTGATTGTGATGTATTATTTTTTGGATGTACTGTTGTATTCAATTAGCTCGTATTTTGGTTAGGATTTTTGTGTCTGTACTCTCTTCCATACTTTTAAATGACTGTGTTGCATCCTCTCCTCCTTTCTCAAATCTCTACTACCCTCTCCCCTGCCTTTACTCATACCTTTCTATTCCACTGAGAAATTGAAACAGTTAGAAGGTGGCGTTCCACCCACCTCAGCAGCCATCATCTGCACTTGTCCATTGCTGCTGCCTCCCTGTCTGTTTCCAGAAATGGAGCCCTGTCTCTGTCCAAGGGCATGTCCTCTGCCTCAGCACGGGTCCCATTGATTAGAAGGGACATTGCTGCAGCAATTTTGTCCTCTTGTTCATATATCATCACCTTTTTTTCTCTATTCTGATCGTTCCATCAGCATAGTCACAAGTTGTTATTTCTCCTACTTTATTTATCCTCTTTTCTTGCTACCCATAATCCCATTTTTTCTCCCGATTATAGAAAAAGAATTTTAAGAAATGTCTGTACTCATTGTGTCCAATTCTCCTTCTTATTTGGCACCATTGATCACTTTCTGCCCTTTGGTACAGTTTCTTCCAGAAAACTACAATCTGAGCAGTCACTCTCCTCCACTGTTGATCCCTCTGAGCCTCTTTGGTAGTTGGAGTGCCCTCCCCCGCTCCCCGCCCCTGTGTGTTCATTCCCTTGGCAATTTCAACCAGACTCATGGCTTTCAATGCCATCAGTATGCTCAAGACTTACCACCTTATGTCTTTAGCTCAGATCTTCTCCCAAACTTTCAGACCTTTAGCACTCTTCTAAACCCTACTTGGACATTTCATTAAAATCAAAAATTTTACGACCCTGGGTCTGGGAGAGGCCACACGCCCCTGGGTCCGGGTGAGGCCACGCGCCCCTGGGTCCGGGTAATGCCACGCACCCCTGGGTCCGGGTGAGGCTGGATCCCGGGTCCGGGTGAGGCCGTGCGCCCCTAGATCCGGGTGAGGCCACGCGGCCCTGGGTCTGGGAGAGGCCACGCGCCCCTGGGTTCGGGTGAGGCCACGCGCCCCTGGGTCCGGGGGAAGCTAGATCCCGGGTCTGGGTGAGGCCGTGTGCCCCTGGATCCGGGTGAGGCTGGGTCCCGGGCCCGGGTGAGGCCACGCGCCCCTGGGTCCGGGTAAGGCCACGCGCCCCTGGGTCCGGGTGAGGCTGGATCCCGGGTCCGGGTGAGGCCGTGTGCCCCTGGATCTGGGTGAGGCCACGCGACCCTGGGTCCGGGGGAAGCTAGATCCCGGGTCCGGGCAAGGCCGTGTGCCCCTGGATCCGGGTGAGGCCGTGGGCCCCTGGATCCGGGTGAGGCCACGCGCCCCTGGGTCAGGGTGAGGCCATGCGCCCCTGGGTCCGGGTGAAACTGAATCCTGGGTCCAGGTGAGGCCATGTGCCCCTGGATCCGGGTGAGGCCACGCGCCCCTGGATCTGGGAGAGGCCACGCGCCCCTGGGTCCGGGTGAGGCCGCGCGCCCCTGGTCTGGGTGAGGCCATGCGCCCCTGGGTCCGGGTGAAGCTGGATCCTGGGTCCAGGTGAGGCCATGTGCCCCTGGATCCAGGTGAGGCTTGGTCCCGGGCCCGGGTGAGGCCACGCGCCCCTGGGTCTGGGAGAGGCCACGCGCCCCTGGGTCCAGGTGAGGCCATGCGCCCCTGGGTCCGGGTGAAGCTGGATCCCGGGTCCAGGTGAGGCCATGTGCCCCTGGATCCGGGTGAGGCTGGATCCCGGGTCCAGGTGAGGCCATGTGCCCCTGGATCCGGGTGAGGCCACGCGACCCTGGGTCCGGGTGAGGCCACGTGCCCCTGGGTCCGGCCGAGACCCAACCAGAGGGAATCGAACCTGCATTACCACCATTTGTCCACCATCCAGAGCTGAGGGGTCAATGCCGACATGTACACATAAGGAACTGGTGGACATTGATATTGGGTCTCAAAAGAACTGTTGGTCCAGAAAGAAACTCACTACAGACTGATTCATTTGCCTGTCAGCATAACTATTATTGCTCGTCTCACATTCAGTTCATATAAGCATATCTCTAGTGACACATGACCTCGCACATCTAGGGGAAATGATGAACAACATAGACTGATGAACAAGAACAGAACCAGAAGCAAGGAGGCATCGATCGGACTATCGGGCCTCAGAGGGAGGATAGGGGAGGGTCGGGGGAGGGGGGAGAGATCAACCGAAGGACTTGTGTGCATGCATATGAGCCTAACCAATGGTTAAGTTCAACAGGGGGTTGGGGCATCCGTGGGGAGGGGTGTGGGATGGGAATGGGGGGATGAGGACAAATATGTGACACCTTAATCAATAAAGAAATTTTTTAAAAAATCAAAAATTTTATAGGTTAAGATGGAACTCCTGATTTTTGCCTCCTAGCCACCTATAGCCTTCCAAATATGTCTTGATGGGTACTCTGTCCTTTTCATTGCTCAGGCCCAAACCATTTGGCATCATTGTTGACTCTCTTTATACCTACATCAAACTTATCAGCAAATCCTGTTGGCTCAACTTTGAAAATGTGTACCCAGAATTGTACCACTTTTAACTAGCCCATTGCTGCCGCTCTGATTTAACCACCATCATCTCTCCACCTGATCATTATAATTTCCAACTGATTTCTCTGTTTCCACCCAAAAAGTGCTCAAAGTCTCTTTTCAATTCAAAAGCCACTACAGTCCTTTTAACATTGCAGACCATATCAATCCTCTATAGGAAACCCTTCCCTGACTTCTCATCTCACAGAATAAAAGCCAAAAGTCTTGACTATGACCTGCAAAGCCACATATCACCTGAGAGTTCTGACCTAATTTTTTGCTCTTTTCCCTGGTTCACTTCACTCTGCCTTATCCTCTTTACAATTTTCTGACATGTCTGGCCAACTCCCAGTGTGGGGCATCTGCACTGGCTCCTCCCTCTGCTTGGAGTTCAGATATCTGCATTCCCTCACTTCCTTCATGTTTTTAAATGTCACCTCCTCCACGCAGGCTGACTGTACTCCCACAGAAAACTGTACCTGCCCTATCACCTTACTCCCTAGCTTTCCAAACCTTGTTTTGATTTTTCTTTTTCCAGAGCTTTTATCACCTTGTAATATACTACATACTTTTTCTGTTCATTGTGCTTATTACTTAATCATGGTCTATCTCTGCCTTCTAGAATATAAGCCCCTTGAAGGTAAGGGATCTTATTTACTGACTAGAGCCCAGTGCACAAAATTCATGCACCCGGGGGGGGGGAGGTCCCTCAGCCTGGCCTGTGCCCTCTCGCAGTCCAGGACCTCTTGGGGGATATCAGCCTGCCAGCTTAGGGAATCGGGCCTAAGCCAGCAGTCAGACATCCCTCTCACATTCTGGGGCTCTTGCAGTCCAGTACCCCTTGCTCCCTACCACCTGCCTGCAGCAGAGGCAGGAGAGGCTCCCGCCACTGCCGCTGCACTCACCAGCCATGAGCCCGGCTTCTGGCTGAGCGGCGCTCCCCCTGTGGATCACACTAACCACCAGGGGGCAGCTCCTGCATTGAGTGTCTGCCCCCTGGTGGTCAGTGCGCATCACAGCGATCGGTCATTCTGCCGTTTGGTAGATTTGCATATTAGGGTTTTATTATATAGGATGTAAACCAATTGTCCAGAAGTAGCTGACACATAAATGATGAATGGACAGGTGGATGGAGGATGGACAAATGGATCATTGAAAATTCAAAAGAAGCTTGCCTTAACCACCCCAATTCATGTTGTCTGCCCATTCTACTCCCATGGTTACTCTCTACTCATATAACTTTTTTTTACTTTATTCATTAATTGAAATTATTGGTTATCTTATGATTATCTCCTCTACTAGAATATAAGTTAAGCTATGTGAGGACAGGAACTTGAGATAATAAACATGTACTTAATAAATATTCATTAAGTGAGTCAATTCTGGAGAAGAAATTTTAATTTCTCAAATGAGTGAACTACATGTATAAATTTTATCCTGTGATGAATCTGTGATTGTTTGCTTATTCTGTCTGATTCAATGTTCAGTTATCAGGATACATAATTGGTTGTTACATTTTTTTATCACTATGGTGTTTGATATGTTTTGCTACTAAAGAATTCTCAGACTACCCTTGTTACTTTATAATCAATTAAGCAAAGACTTTTAAAAGTTCAATGATTGGCAAGACTCAGCATGAGTCTTCACAACATACTGTAGAATCTTTTGCATTTATATAAGGAACTAGAGGCCCGTTGCACGAAGATTCGTGCAATAGGCCTTCCTTCCCAGGGCTGCCAGCACCAGTTTTCCTCCAGCACCCAGGACCCAGGCCTTCGCTCTGGCCACAGCCTTTCATCTTTGCTCCGGCTAGAGCCTTCAGTGTTCGCTCCAGCCGGAGCCTTCAGTTTTCTCTGCTCCGGCCGGAGCACTGCTCCTGTAGCTCCCTCCACCCCCCCCCCCCCCGCCTTCCTCCTCATTGCAGGCGTCCTGCCCGCCTGGCCACTCCGCACCTATATATGCAAATTAACCCACCATCTTTTGTTGGGTTAATTTGCATACTCCTGATTGGCTGGTGGGTGTCGTGGAGATACAGTCAATTTGCATATTTCTCTTTTATTAGTGTAGAAGATAATTAAAGTTGAAGATTTTCATTTTTATATTGGAAGGATTTTTGGTTACCACTGAAGATGGCAAAATGGTTTGAGAAGTGCTAATCAGAGGATAACTAGAAACTAAAATATTAGTATGTCATAAAGCAGATAGTACTTATTTCTGAAAGTACATCACCATCTCCTGGGTTCCTGGGTATTTCTTATGTAAGACTTAATGGATATATTCCCACTGGAGTCATGTAAAATTATAAAAGAGTATAGCAGATTTCACAGGAAATGATTCTGTACCACAAGAAATTGGATCAAAACTGATTAGATTTTTAAGCTCTCTTTTCTGTAGTATCTTGTAATAGGAATCTGATTCATACTTTTCTTTGAACTTCTTTTTAAAGTATTGCAAATTAGAAATAGTTAAAATTTAAGACAAGTCAATTGTATACATTAAAACAAAATATGCGTTTTCCTTTTATAGTATTAGCTCTTGATGGCTTTAAAATGAAAATAGAAAAACATACTTGTCTATTTAGCATATTAAAATATGTCTTTATATTAAGAAATTAAAAAATCAATACATGACAATTCAATTAACTAATCATTATCAGAAGTTTATTTTCTTTGAATGAATTTCATTTTGCTCTTTTATCAGTGGGTATTCTATCACTAGCACATTTTAATAAACTGAAGGTGAACATTTAGTTATATCTGTTAAAATTTACTTTGCTATTAGCTCATTAAGTCATTGTTTAAGAAGAAAACTAGAAATAGTGCCATGAATTTTTGATAGTTTTCTTCCTAATTCATGACTAAAGAGTTTTTGTATTGTTTTATTTTGTTTTACAAGATCATACAGTATTTTTCTTTCTGTTTGACTTATCTTACTTAGTATAATGACCTCAAAGTCCATTCATGTTGTATAAGTGGTAGGATTTCCATATATATATTGATGGACACTTTTAGGTTGTTTCCATGTCTTAGCTACTAGAAATAATGCTGCTATGAACATGGGGGCCCAAGATATCTTTTCAACATAGTGTTTTCATTTCCTTTGGGTATATTCCCAGAAGTGAAATTCCTGGATCCAAAGAGATTTTTAAGATAATTATCTTCTTACAATAATTGTTTTCTGATATCCTTTGATCTACGAATTCTAGAAGGTGGTAAGAAAATAAAAATTGCTCCTGCTATAAACCTCAAATGTTTCTCTTGACAGGAGCCTGGTGGCCTCCACAGGGCTGGGCCCTGTGGCACTAATGGAGTTGCCTTTGATTGTGAGGAAAAGCAGGTCCAGTGGTCTCAGAACTATCCATGAATATCCTCTAGGCCCGCCCACTTAGCTCCCATATGTGTCTGTTAGTCCCAGGCACCAGTCTCTAAGCAGAGTAGACCATATGGCGGCATGATTAAGGGCATTAAGGGGGAGCTTAGAAGGCATGAATCGCAATAAAGACGTCTGAAAGGAGGAAAGTTTGGGAGGGTTGAGTGGTTGTTGCTGGAGGTGCTGAACCCCGGAGGTCTGGCTCCTCAGCAGCATCCTGCCGAATGATAACTAGATGTAATCACCCATCAAAAGAAGTCTACCCAAAGAGCTGTTATCTGAGTAAAACTCCCCAAGCAACCAGTCGAGGCCAGAGAGCCTTAGTGATGCTGCAGAGAGCTAATGCAGCAGCAGCTGCTATAGACAGGGACACAGAGAAAGAATCTTCCTCAAAGAGATAAACTTGCAAAGTTAGAATGCTCCCAAAGTAACTTTAAGGCTAGTTAAAATCCTTAAAGTTAGTCCACAAATCATTTTCTTTTTTTTTTAATTTCTTGTTTTATTGATTTGAGAGAGAGAGGAAGGGAGAGAGAGATAGAAGAAGGATAGGGAGATAGAAACATCGATGAGAGCCGAAACCGGTTTGGCTCAGTGGATAGAGCGTCGGCCTGCGGACTGAAGGGTCCCAGGTTCGATTCCGGTCAGGGGCATGTGCCTTGGTTGCGGGCACATCCCCAGTGGGGGTTGTGCAAGAGGCAGCTGATCGATGTTTCTCTATCATCGATGTTTCTAACTCTCTATCCCTCTCTCTTCCTCTCTGTGAAAAATCAATAAAATATATTATAAAAAAAAAAAAAGAAACATCGATGAGAGAGGAACATCAATCGGCTGCCTCCAGCATGCTCTCTACTGGGGATCGAGCCTGCAACCCAGGCATGTGCCTGACTGGGAATCAAACTGATAAATTCTCAGTTCATGGGTCGATGCTCAACCACTGAGCCACACCAGCCGGCATGAATCATTTTCTATAAAGAACTTTGCATGACTTTCTCACATACTTGGAACTACAGTGATTGTGGCTTTTAGCTCTCCCTATGGGGTGTTCTTTGTGGCACTTTGGAGCCATGAAACCATGTATATTTAAACATCTCAATTCTCTTTGCATGAATAAAGCACTGTATGTTGTGGAAAAGGGATGTGAAGAAACAAAAGTCATACACAAATAAACAGAAATCATGTTTTGGCATTGTTATTGATGTGTTGGGCCACAGAATGATTTAAGTGCAAAGTTGTAGAAATGCATGAGCTGATAATGAATGCCCTTAGTTCTAATATATAAAACTCTGCTCATTTGTGTTTTGTATTTAAAATGGGGGGGGAGGGGCTAATTAGGCTACAGGGGAGACTACATTTTTCTGTACCAACCAGTTTGTGAGCCCTTTGTGAAATATAACTTTCAAGTATTGAAAACTTCACACAAACATCTAAGGGCTCTCTAAAATTGCCGTCAATGCCGCCCACCCCCGTGGAATGAAAGGCAGGAAGAACTGCAGGAAGAACTCAGGCTTAGGAACTGCAGGAAGAACTCAGGCTTAGGAGTGAGATAGTTGGGTTTGAATACACCTCCGTTACTTATGGCCCAGGAGAACTATTTTGTCTCAGCTTCCTCATCTGGGAAAAAAAGTTATTGCTGGATTAACATAAATGCAACAATCTATGCAGGATACACAGCACTTTGCTGGGCACCTTGAAGACTGGTAGCTTTTATCATTATAAGTCGTGCCATGTACAAGATGAAGAAGGACCTGGAAGAGGAGAACACGAGTTTCTTTACCTCTGTATCACTTACTCATTCCCTTCTTCAGAAATATTAACCCAAAACAGGCTGAAGGTGCTGGTGAAATGACACAGTGTTTGTGCTTTTTAAAGCACTTTTGTATAATGTCTGGATAATGAGATGCTACCCTTATCGAATTGGTACTTACTGATTTATTCTGAGAATCTGTTCAGATTTAGTCCACAAACTGACATGTGGCAAACGTTAATTCTGTGTGGCAACAGGAAGCTACCAAGCACGAGTGGTTTACCAATCACCCTTATGCTCTGTAGCATATGCCCCTAGGAGGTGCCAAAAAAGACAAGGAATCAATCAGTTCCTTTTACCTTGACACCAGAAAGTGAGAAGCAGAGACAGGTGGAATAGCCAGAAGTCGAGGTGGAAGGAGACAGCAAAAGCAGATGAGACGCGCTATGGCCCTGGCCTGATATTTAAAGGGGTGGGAAGAAAGTCGAATTAGGACCCTATGGTCTCCCAGTCACCTTCATATCCCAGTGATTCTGTAGCATAGGATGAATTTCAGTCTAAATCTGGATTTGGATTTAAGTACCATTCATGATAGGACCCCGCCTAGGGCTGTGGGCCATCTTTATACTTAGCTTTCTGGCTTTCTTCCCCTCCAGCATGACCAAGCCTTTCAGACAAAGCTGGGAGGCCCTGGAGTTAGAGGGAAGGCACAGGACGGCTTGAAGGGAGACCTACGACCCTGGCAGAACCCACTGCTCAGCTCACCGTTCCTTCCGGTGCTGGGGCCTGGACCAGCCTGGCTTCCCTCACGGCGCAAAACACCCCTGTGTCCCAGCGTGTCTCGGAGCTGTCCGTCAGCACGGCCCATTCTTCCTGGGGTTCCTATGAGGCCTCTCTAGGGCCACCATTTCTGAGTTCCTGTTTGTTCTTTCTTCTCAGGACTTGCTTTGCCTTAAGGAGCAAAAACTAGAGAGTCAATGGCCACTGGCCTCAAGACATAAAAGCCCCAAGGATCAGTTAGCATCACTGATTGTTATGATGAATGTGAGAGAAGCGGGGAGAGGGATCCATGCCCAGGGCCCTGATTACAGAGGTGATGCTGGAACCCATAACAATAGGGAGGTGTCCAGGCTGAGAGCAGAGTGTCTGAGTGGGGAACAGGGACAGGCTGATGAGAGGAAAAGCCTTGGGAGGCCATGGCCCATGCTGCGAGTGGGCCCACAATGCAGAGGTCAACGTGAAGCAGGATACGTTTGATGAAAAATGATTACATGGGACTTCAGGCTGCTTAAAAACAAATAAAAAACACCATATCTGAGGGTGATCAAAGAAAATTAGAATTAAAGAGACAGGATACTGTGAGTGAAATGGTTATGGGTAAACTTTACCATATTCTCAGCCCTAGAGAATGGGAAAGAATCCACAATGGAGAGAAAGATCTGGAATGTATTTATATTATAGTTAGCATGCATCATATGGCAGATATTAAACTGTGGTAACTAGCTTGGTCTGAGGAGGGTTACAGTGGAAGATCACAGAGGAAGTCATTTGTGCTGGGCCTCTATGGATGACGGAGCATGGGGGGGAACATGTATTTCTATATAGCATTTATTTTTGGTATATAGCAAGTGCCCATTTATTGAGCTCTCTTTCTGTACCAACCACTAACCTAGCCTCGTGGCCTGCATTTTCTGTAATCTCTTAACAGCCCTGCCAAGTTGGTGTAATTTCTCTCATTTTAGGTATGAGACAACATGCTTAGTGAAAGTAAGGAAGTTTCCCAGGCTACTCACCTAGTCAGTGGCAGAATAGCATTTAAATCCAGTTCCATGCAGAATCCCGTTCTTGAACCCATGTGAATGGAACTGATGTGGAAAATAGCTTCCATGTTATACACACACGGCTTGAGGTGGATAGAGCCGAAGTGAGTTCAGCGAATAGAAAATGACATTGGCATTCAGCCCCTTTGGTTAGCATCCTGGGGTCTTTCTTTCAAGCTGATAAGCTCTATTATCTTGGCTACAACTTGTTCCCCCTCCACTTTGACTGTTCTCCATTTTAATTTTAGAAATACCGTTTCTGAAGTAAAGATATTGAGAGATGGGGTGGGTTCCGCTGTCCCCCTTTCCCACCTGTAAGTTCTCTAAAGATGCTTCCTGTATAAAGTGCCACGTTAATGGGAGCATCGCTGGTTATAGGAGGTGAGCCAAGGAAGGCGGCATGTTCTGAACTGATGTCTTAATCTGAGAGAATAAAATTACTAACTTTCACTACCCTCTTACTTTTCTTTTTTTCAGTGTCCCCTCTTCCTGCTACTCCGATGTTTAAAAAGTTGATCATTTTATAAAAGACATGAGATTTTCCATGGGCTTCTCTGTAGAGTTATACTTTTAATTTTATGTCTTCCAGTGATGAAAAAAATATGCCACGCTTAAACTCTGTATCCCACAAGGAATAAGACCCCGAGAGAAACGAAAGCTCGCACTAGCATAAACAAAGGTCTTGTGTCTATATTTTTATGATCAAAGGTCTTCTGAATAATGGAAGGATCTACTCATGAAAATCCTCATTCTAGCAGTAAAACGGAGTCTGATTATGACTCGGGATTATTGAAAAGGGCAACATAAGATACTGCTGGTTGAAGATCAAAACAGTGCAGCCCATTTGGACTTAGTTTGGAATAGAATTTTTTTTAAGTCTTGATAAATCAAGGCTTACTTATGCTACCTCTGGGAGTGCCTCCCAAGGAAAGAATTCTAAATAGAAAGAGGTTTTTTGTGCAACAGTTTTTAAAAGTAGAATACTTAGAATAGTGGGGAACGTTAAGTATATTCATATTGTAACTATGGGAATAAAATCTATGTATTTAAAAAAATTCAAGGAGAAATGGAAACACCATCATCCTGCTATCAAGGATTGTGTTTCAGTGGTAGGATATGGGCAACATTTTTCCCCAAAGCCCGTATTTCCATACGAGCAACAGCATCTCTTATTAAATTTCATAAAGGATACTAAGAATTGGATTTCAAACATTTAAAAACCATTTCATGTCTGCTGTGCCCATTTCCAGAAGTGGGTCCTCCTTTCCTGTCTGCATTCTGTGGATGACTGAGTAAATTCACAGCTCTTAGCCCTCAACCCAGATAGCAGTCAGGTAGAATGGATTAACTGTGGGAAATCTGGAAACGAAGAAGGGTTCTGTATCCCAATTCTCCCTTTTCCTCCCGTACAATCCAGATAAAGGGTTGGGTAGGGAGAAACTGCTCAGAAGAAATCCATTTGCCATAATGTGAAAGAAACACAATGCCAGTTAGAAAAACACCTCTTTTCAAGGTTTCTGAACTTTCCTAGTTACCGCCCCCCCCACCCCCACCCCCGCCTGGTGGATAAACAAATATTGCCTAGAACTCTATCTCAAATACTTACCTGGAAATCAGCAAATATAGTTTGTGCTTTTTTTTTTTTTTGTCAAAACATTGTACCTTTTGGAATTATGTAGTAATTATTAATTAAAGAAGATATTTGGGGTGGGGGGGAGCAGTTACTAAGTCTTTTTCACTGAAACCAAAGAACTGGGCATTTTATTCTCTGAGTTATACTGACAAGTGATAAACACATATTTCAGCAGTTCATCTTCACCCTCATTAACTGAAGAGAACAATTGCCTTTTTCTAGTTTGGAAATACATGGTATGTAGCTGAGTACTGAATACTCATAAAATATTTAGTGATAAAAAATGAAAGTGGAAAAAACCCCAATTACAACAGTTACTCAGTGTGTGTGTGTGTATTTGGGGGGAAATGGAGGGAACACTTGTTTCTGATTTTTTCCTCCCCTTTTCCCCCTCTTTAGACAAAGCCTGTTGCATTTGCAGTCCGGACAAATGTCAGCTACAGCGCAGCCCATGAAGACGATGTCCCGGTGCCTGGCATGGCCATCTCATTTGAGGCAAAAGATTTTCTGCATGTTAAGGAAGTAAGGGAAATGATGTGAATTTCTGTCCATATGATTTTTTACCTTGAAACCTCATTTTGTATTTCTTATTGCTGTGAAATAGTATTACATAGAGGGGCAGTTGTATAACATACACGTGAAATCAGTGCCTCGCAACCGTTTCTGATAGGAATGTAACCTTTATAAAGAAGAAGGCCGTAGCAGGCCTCTTGCGATAACTTCAAGGCTCCCCTGGGCTCTGTGACCCAGAAATTGGGGGCTCCTGGAGATGATCCGTTTTTATGCTTAACCTGTACTTTTTACTTTAATTTGAAACATTGACTACGTGCTGTTTTCTTCTCATATCTCAAGTTTAACCATCTGGGGAGGGTTTAATAATAATATCTAGAATTCATGACCTCTCTCTGCTGACAGTGTCTAAACTCAGACCATGGCACCCTTTCCCTCCTTCAAGGGTTGATTTCTGCAGCAGGAGGGAGAATGGCAGGAGATGAAGTCAAGAAGGGGAGAAACAGCAAGAAACTCCCTTTCCTCCATGCCAGAAGCCACCCCCTTGCGTTTAACAGCGACTCAAATTCACCCTTAATTAAGGTTTATTCTGAGTTGACATTGATCAAATGCCTGCTGTGCAGAACACTATTGAGAAGCCAGAAATCCCCCTACATGATGTTCTCAGGGTGTGAGCATGTGGTTTCCTTAGACCTGCAGAATTGACCATTGGAGTCTAGGGAGCATATGTCCTAGAAAGCATTTGTAAATTTAACTGTTCACTGCACCAAAGGTTATAAGCAAAGGAGGTGATGACTGCTGATTTAAAGAGCCTAGAGAATTCCGAGCCTCCCATCTCATTAATGTTTAGAGAGAGATGTGAAATATTGGCTAGGAGGGAAGGATAGAAAGTTTTCAGAAGTGATGATGTGCCTCAAATCTGACTTCATGACAGGATATAAGATTAATTTAGGGTCTTCTCCTGATGGCTGATGCTTGGAGAGGAATCTCTTTCCACCATGAGAGGAAAAGGAATCAGAATGGATATTCTTTCAAATGTTCAGGAACAGACTTCAAAAATACTGCTCAATTGAAGGAAGTCACACCAAATCATACAGGTTTAGGGTAAATATTTCATCCACAACAGAGAAATGTTCATCATCAGTAGTAAAGAAATCATCTGTGAACACTGTACCACACTAACTATAAACATGTTTTCACAAAGGTATATTTTGCTCTGATGCAAAATATTTCGGGTAGATTTCAGTATTTATCTCTCAGTGTTAGTATTTCTGACTTATCTGATTCTGTAAGAGGCAGACCTCTGTTAACACTCTTTAATTCTTAATGGCCTCTTGTTAGGAAGGGCAGTGAATCTTTGAGCAAGGAGAGTTTAACCTATTTACAGTGACAGCAGCAGCTGTAGTAGAATTCAGACTAATCTTAATTCTTAGGCAAAGTTTTCATGTTAACTAAAAATACTTCACTTTTATACACTTAACCTATGAAGCTAAGGGTTTTCTGAAATGTGATAGTTGAAGCATAGTTAATTGTAATTGCCATAATAAAACTTCTGTGCACTGATCTTAACAAATCTGATTTTGTGTTTAGAAATTTAACAATGACTGGTGGATAGGGCGATTGGTTAAAGAAGGCTGTGAAATCGGATTCATTCCAAGTCCAGTGAAACTAGAGAATATGAGGCTACAGCATGAACAGAGAGCCAAGCAAGGGAAATTCTACTCCAGGTATGAGAAGAACATCAAGTGTTTGTGTTTAGATGATACCATCATTCACATGCTGTTGTTTGCTGTATTCCACAATCTTTATTACATGTTATCACATGGACTAGTGATGGGCTTTATTGATAGTATCACAAGTCCTGCATTTTAAAAAGTTCATCCCAGCCATGGCCGGTGGTTCAGTGGTTAGAGCATCTGCCCATGCACCCAATGGTCGCAGGTTTGATTCCTGGTCAAGGGCATGTACCTGGGTTGCAGGTTCACCCTGATCAGGCCACGTGCAACCAACTGATGTGTCTGTCTTACATCTATGTTTCTCTCTCTCTCTCTCTCTTTCTCTCTGTCTCTGTGTCTCTCTCTCTCCTTCTCCCCGCTCCCTTCCACTCTCTCTAAAAATCAATGGGGAAAATATCCTCAAATAAAATATCCAAAAATAAAAAGTTCAACCAGCATCTCATTTTCATCTGATTTGGGAGAGAATCAAATTATGTATTATAATTAATGAAAAGAACTAAGGTCACAGAATATTAAATTCAGGCTTCAGTGCAGAGGAAATTATCAAGTCCTAATCTTTAACTGAAAATATTCTAACACTGAGCAAACTTGGTGGCTAATTCATATCTCTAGCTGCCTGGCATGGCAAGATGTTTTAGAGATGACATTCCCAGACATCATTGGCAGAGAGCAGCCCTGGTGCCTATTAGCTTTCATTTTCACTTGAGAAAATCAATTTCCAGTTCTCCCTGCTAAGCACTTAAAGGGAAACTCTATATGAAACCGGTTAAAATTGCCTTTGCAGGTAGCAATAAAATGAGTTATGTGATAGGCTGGGGTCGAATAACCCTTCCTAGCATCCTGGCAGTCGTTTGCCTCTCGCTAAGAGGATCACTAGAAGGGTTACTCAGACGGAGTGACTTTGAAATGAACCCCATGCGGCCAAGTCCAAGAACATGGCGTGCTTCTCCCCGAGTGGAAGGATGTGACATGGGCAAGTCCTTTCTTCAATGTGAATAGCTGGCTCCTGTTTTCTCTAGCTTATATTTTATTTGTTTATAGAATGATGCAAATCCTTTGTCCACGATAATCTTCTAGTGTGAGCAAGAATTCTTTTCAAGCATCTATACACAAGTGAAACAGAAGGTGCTTTTTGGTGTGAACCATCCATCCTCTTGAATAGCATTTCATGACTGTCAGGCTCTTTCAGTTCTGATGGTTCTCTCCCTTTTTTGAGACTTCTTTCCTGTATTTGACTTTCATGAATCCCCGGGTTACTGGGGGCCCTCAGATTATGGGATGCATTTAGTCATAAAAAAGTAGAGGCATGGAGGTAGACAAAGCAGGGGCGTTTTACTGTGGGATGGTGAAGACCTGACACCACTCATTCCATCCCCAGTGTTCTGCTGGCTTTAGAGTGTCTCTTTCTATTCTCCATATTGATAATGGTATCTTAATACCAGTTACTAAGAACTTATAATGTGGCAAGACTTCATTTTCCTGGGGCACAGGCATTGCTGTTATCAATTCATAGCACTCTACGTCTATAGTTTGTTGAGGTTTGAAGTTATCTCAGCTGGGGGACATTTTGTTTGTGTTTTAGTTTTTTCAAGATAATTCAGCATTTTCCAGAGTTTTCCTGTCAATTCACTTGAGAAGAGGGTTTCATGGTCAAATGGGTTTAGGGTGGTGAAAAGTTATTTGAGGGTTTTTCAGAGCCTTTAAAGTTAGTATGCACTGTCAGTGGGGATGGCGGGGTGGGGATATTTTTCATGTATATACTTAAATTATCTTACGAAAACTTTTCTTGGTTCATGTTTTAGGAATAGTGTTTTGTGGAATGCTTTGCGGAAAATTTGGGATGGGCTTTTGCCGATACAGACTCGTGTACCTTTCTTTGGCTCTTTCACATACAAACTGAGAAAGAAAAACTATTTCTAAAGAGTAGGGAGAAGTTTTTGCACAAATGGTGAAGGAAGCATGGTTTCCTCTGTGTCCCACGTGGGCCTCCCTGGTCTAGTGTTAGAGATCAGCTCGGCATCACAAGAACCTAAGGGAACCGGATGTATGGTAGAGCCTCCACTTCACCGATGAGGAAACTGGCCAAGAGAAGTTGGGGAACCTGACCAAGGTCACAGAATGGAAAGTGGTGGAATCAGGAAGGGAACTGGTCTGTTGACTGTAGCCTGATCTCAGGTGACCACGCTGCTGCAGTGTGAGTCAGGCAGCGAGGACCCGACATGGCAGGCACAGACAAATCATCGTTCCTATTGCCAGCTGTTAGTATTCACTACAGTAGATATATGGTTTGCTATTGCACTTTTTCTTTGTATTTATTTATTTATTTATTTATTTATTTATTTATTTATTTATTTTTATTGTTTAAAGTATTACAAATAGTAGTACATATATCTCCTTTTTTTCCCCATTGACCTTCCCCCAGCCTCCCCTACCCCCTGTCACATGCCCTCATCCCACCCCCCCAGTGTCTTGTGTCCATTGGTGTGTTTATATGCATGCATACAAGTCCTTTGGTTGATCTCTTTCCCCCTCTCCCCAACCTTCCTGCTCTAATGCATTTTTTTCTTACAAGGCCTATACAGTCTCATATAATTTTTGCTTTGATTTTCTTGATTTCATTTTGTCCTGTTTCTTCCCCTAAGCTTTTTCCTAAATATGTGAAAATATTTTTACTCCTTTCAGAGGCTTTTATTTTTGTCTTCTAATATTTTAAATAGAGTTTTGTTTTGAGGACATAACCAGAATTCAGCAGTATTTTAAAACTCCAATATATAAATTATAAAATCTGATTGAAATCAAAGGCAGTAGAATTGTGGCACAGCTCAAGAAAGTGCCATTTTGATAGAATTAAAAGTTAAGGACAAATTTGCGTTCTGGACATTTTGACTATTTGCAATGTTTGTCACAATTTTACACAATTCAGATAGTACTTTGGCTTTTATTAAAATTCAAAGAGAATGGAAAACAAATCCATGCTTAAACTGAAATTAGACTTGGTACTTTAGATAAAGAAAATTCTGGAAGAAACAGTTTTGGTCCTGATAATGGGTATTGTGTAACTACCAGAGATTGTTTCTATAAATACCACTTTTTATTCCTCTTACCTACTGTCTGGTATCCTTGAGAAATGTACTGAAGTATCTTTTAAGAATCTTAAAAATATGTAGAGGGCTTATGCTAGTTGCTTAACATTTTTTATGTTTCTTTTTATGTATTAAAATCTCAGTATAGTAACAATAAAATTCAGCCTGCTTCTGGTGTTTTAGAACTTGCATTTTTGTATTATTGTTTACATGAGTAAATATTGCACTTTGATGCATAGACACTGTGGCAAATCACTTCAACCAGACCCTGGTTTGGCTCTGATGATAAACTTTAGACGATAAGACTATCCTGAAATTCCATGTCACTCTTTGAAGATATTTTTTCCATCTCCATTTGTGAGGGGTCATTTAATAGTATGTTATTTGATGTGCTTGGTATGCTGGTAAGAAACATAAATGTTGTTGTTCTCATGTTAACGCCAAACCTTCTAAGATACAGATTCATGTCTTACATAAAACTGTAGAATGTGATCGTTCTGAAGTCTATGCCCTTCAGATCATCCCTAAATTAACCCGGCTGAATCCTCCACATTAGCCGTGCTTGAGAAATGTCCTGGACACGATCTGACGTGAGGGTTCAGTGATACGTGTGACACTGTTCGTTGTGTTCCTTCGTGTGCCTTTTAGATGTTAGCATGTTTTTATAGTGCTGTGTTTCCCTTTTGTAGGTCGCTCATGAAAACTTGAGTCCTTTCAATCTTAGTATAGCAAAAATAATCAAGTTAAGGCAAAGGCGAAAAGAACTAAATAAAAAGGAAACAATAAGTTGACATTACTTCAGAGAGTCTCTAAGATAAGAAAGAAAAGAAAAAAAAAAGCAAAAGGAAATCTCTGCTATCTACCTGGAAGAGAATAGGAGGGTTACAGAAATTAATGGAGTTCTCTCCCATCCTCCCAGGGCCTTTCACAATTAAGCCTTGAATTTAGAACAGAGACTATTACACGGCTGTTGTAGCAGTCCAGGAATCTCCGCTGGGAAATTACTACCTGCCTCGTAGAGAAGACAAATTTAAAGCTCCATAAAAGCACAATGAGTCATCATGTTTATTGAGCAATACAAATGTTTTAATGTCTGAAATAAGTGTCAGATTTAATATAAATTTTTGCTTTACTCCAGTAAATTAGGAGGAAATTCATCATCCAGTTTGGGTGACATAGTACCTAGTTCCAGAAAATCTACACCTCCATCATCTGGTAAGTAGGTGCTGAGTGCTGAACAATTGCACACTGCATTTCATGCTGTCCTCAGTCTTACTTAGTTGTGTGAATATACATACACTGAATCCCTGTGGGAATCCTAGAAATGTTAAAAGGAATTGGAGATAAGAATTCCCATATACAGTCAGGAAGAATCTGGAGAATTTTATTTTCTGGTTCTGGAAAATAAAGGGCGGGGGGGAAATGTGTCAATGTGTTCACTGTCAGTTGCTTAAATGATCAAAGTGATGAACGTATTTAACTTTTATTCCTAGCCTCCACCATGGTGCCCATTGTCACACCCATTGACAGCCACAGTGTGTATGCAGCGTAGGCCTGAATGTTAAGTAAAGAGAAGAAGCATTGAAACTTTGGAAAGGTTAGAAAGGAATATAAAATGAGGGAGTGATAACCCTGACATACTCAAAAGGCTCCGTGGAAGATGTATAGAAGTATCAAAAAAGGATAAAAATTATTGTAGAAAGAGTGGCTTCTGTGTGTTGTTGTGTGTTTTTTTTAATCTATAAAGTAGTGGATTCATGCTTAGGGTTGCTAGATAAAATAAAGGACACACAGTTAACGTTGAATTTCAGGTAAACAATAATTTTTTAGTATAAGTAAATATTACATGAGATTTACTTATACTAAAAAATTATTTATTGGTTAACTGAAATTCAAACTTTATTGAATTTTCATTTGCTAAATGTGGCAGCTCTACCATTCTGTGTAGAACTTGGGATTCCGTAGAAATAGGAGACTAATTGGTCAAATTGCATGAAAGCCCAGGATCAGAGTCTTAGTTTGCTAAGAGAGGCAATTGAGAGTCACCGTAAGATTATAAGGCTTGGCTGGCCGATCATTTGAGCAAAATGAATCCATATCTGATTTCTAGGAAGCCGAGAGGAGGTCAAATACAGAGAACTGCACATCATGAAGTACAGGAACTCGTTGCATTATGACTGCTGTGTCTTAACAGGACTCCCCTATGAGTAATCCTCATACCCATTTCAGATGGTGGTGGCCTTTAGAGACCAATCAAAGGCTTCTTAGTAAAAACTATAAGACCTTTTACATGAGCAAGATCTGAACACAATAAGAAATAAGTCATTGCAGGATGCATATTGATTTCAAAAACCATGTACTTACAATTTAGAGCAATCCTAAGTTGCTCAAAATTGAGTAAAATAGTATGTTTGAAAGGAAAATTGAAGCTTTTTAAAGGTATTATGTGGGGCTTATGTCTTACCTTCCCACTGGGGAGTAGATCTTCCTGAAGGCACGGGAGAAAGGCAGCCTATCTGACCTTCTCAAACGTGTGAGGTTGTGGGGATTACAGTGTAAACCTTACATGCTTCCTGTGTACTTTTAAGGCTGTAAGGCGACCTCACAGGTAGAAACACGGCTCCTGGGTTGGGGAAATGCTCGTCACTTTGTGATAAAGCAGCTTCTCTCTCCCCCGCCCTCCCCACCCCGGCCCCCGCAGTGCCAGCCCCCTTCCCTAGACCAGGGAGGCTCTTCTGTTCCCGCTAACATGCTGTGGCTTCTCATCCTCGTGGCCAGATGAGAGCAGGTGCATTTTGAAGCATAAGTGTGTAGTCTTTGTTAAATTACATGTCATTTTTGTTATTACTAAAAATAAAGTGCAGTGAAGAAGTGATTTAAAACTTCACCCAAGTTTTCTACAAATACAGGACTTTGGAATAACTTTTCTGGATACCAAGAGTATAAAATACTTCTATCTGCGTGGATTGTAAATATTAATCAACCACAAAATTTACTGTAGGCATGTCAGAGTCCTGCTATAATTTTTGTATCAATAACCCAACTTGTCTAAAATAAAACTTGTGAAAATTCTACACAGAAGGTCCCCCACCCACCTCGAGGGAAAGCTGCCTAAGCAATCACATGTGGATTGGCCTGCAGTTGTAATATTCACCTTGGCTCCCCAGAGGCCCTATCTACAATTCTCCTCACCCATGACTGGACCAAAGAATATAAGCATCTGCCTAAGCTAAATGTATTTGGAGGTTCTGAAGGCTTTGGGAAAGGAAATATTTCCACTTCACATCTGGGAGGTGGCACAGTGCATACCCTCAACTGCATGGATGTATGCATCTGTGTTACTCCCATGTGCCACTCAAGTTGACCCAAGTGTCCAAGATTCAACTAAATCCTAAATCTCAAAAAAATTTCCCAAGGCTCTCTCTCTAAAAAACAAAACAAAATAAAAGCATGCTAGTGAGGAAGAATAAAAGAAACTAATTTCAAATTTATGGAAGCAGTTTTTCACAAGTAAATACCAATGTTCGATAAGGTATGCAAATATAAGTATGAAATTAAAAAGGGGTAACGTTTCTCAGTATAAGGAGAACCAATGTTTCTCAGTATAAGGCGAACCATCGAGTCGAATAAAGTTTATAGAACTCTGAAACGAATTGAACATGCTTCTTAAGTCTTAGTACACTTCTTTAATGTGTTTTGAAAGTGGCCATCTGTTTTAGAATTCTCGGTGTTTCAGAATGCATCCAGATGCCTTTCAATTTAAGTGAGCTAGAGGTCAGAACTAGTAAACTAGAACGTTTTCAACTTGGGGTTTCGAGTCCTTGTGACCAAATACAGGTAAATATAAAACCTGGCTCAGGCTGTGTGTGTGGGTAGCCAGCAACTGGGCAATGTCACAGCTAAACTTTTTATATATTTCCACTCTTCCTTAAGAAAAAAACAAAAATTCATCTGCTGATCACAGCAGGTAGAATCAATAGATAAATAACAAAATCCAGTTCCTGGACTGCTATCCCAGGGCCCTGTCATCTCTGACGTGCAATCAGATCTCAATTTCAGGAAGGTATTCTCGGGGTACTGGCCCGATAAGGTGAACTTTATAAGCCCAATAGAAGGTGAGAAAGGTAAAAGTATATAGGAATTTACCACCAGAAGGGAAACTTACCTGGTGATGGTTAAGACATGGTATAGGAATAGTGAAAAAGTGGCCCAGATTCTCTCCATCATATCCAGGGAGACACCAATGACCTGCTTACTAAGATGGGATTCAAGGCAAAACATTATAGGGTCAGCATCGACCCAAACCCCTGGGCCCGTTCTATAATGTTTCCATTGCACACTATGTGCTGAACCATTCCGTTCATTAATATGCATGCGTAACAAAGAGAAAGATGTGTTTATTGGTAATTCTAACTAAATTCCTGGAATTAACTCAGTCCAATATGACTTTCACTGGAGAATCACACCTCGGCTTTCTGCCAGCAATAGCTGATATTTGCAATACCGAACAGACAACGCCAGTTTTTACACGTCATCACAGGCTTTTGACCCGAATGAAAAGGAACAAACAAGAGCTCCTAGTTTTCAAAAGGCTGAGTCACCTAATAGCCATAATAATTTCAACATTGAAAAATAACGTGACGCCTGTCAGATGCTCCCCGTCCTTTGAAAGGTCAGAGTGGCGGTCGCGAGCACTACTTCAGCTTGTGTGCCACAGGGAAGGGTAGTGGCTTTGTGGCACCGAGCCGTCTGTTATTTCAAGGGGGAATTTACTCCTTAAGTCCGAATGCCCTGTGGTTTCTGTTAGAGGTAACATGTCATGGGATGCTCTGATGCTTTCCAGGGTGAGTAGATTTTCTACTTGACCTCATCTAAACCACAGATCAATTTTCTAGCTCAACCCCGTGATATCTCCTGGTCCTGACACTGGGGATGCGCCCCGCCCGCCCCCCGCCCCCCCCCCCCCCCGCTCCCCAGGGAGCAGGGGGAAAGGGAAGGGCCCCCCCCCCCCCCCAGGCTGTGCGAAGGGCCTCGCCTGAAGCAGCACCAGTGTGCAGGGCAGGAGGGACCCCTGAGGCAGAGCTAAGCTCTGGGTCCTGGGTCTGCTGAGTGTTTGCCGAGAACAAGTCCCTTAAACTCTTTAAGAGTTTATCTTTTAAAACTTAAAAATAAGAGGGCTGAAGATGATCTTTAAAATCCTTTCCAGTCAATAAAATTCTCTAGTAATTGCACAGGGAAGCATTTTATAAACGTCAAGATGACATGATGGGCCTTTATTATGATTGTTATTTAGCACTAATTTTGAAGTGATACCTTTTCGGGGTGGAAGGTTTTTGAAAGTGAAGGCATATTCTCTTGGGTCTGTGTGCCCTTCCACCCTGCACCTTGCATCGAACCCCGTGGCTTTACAGAAACCACTGGAAGCCTCCGTGCGCCCCTTTGGAGACCGCTGGACCCAGCGTTTCCCAAGCAGCTGTCAGTCATGCCCGCCCTTCAATCAGGGGCACGTATCATCTTGAAATCGTTTTAATCCTGCCCTTTCTGGAACCTTCCCTGAGCCATTTCCCTCGTGTATGACTCCTTTGCGTGGTCTGAATTTAGGATTTTTCTATTCTCTCTTTCCTTTAAATGCCTGTTGCAATTTGAGTGAACCTGTTCACATCACCTGGTTTTCACACAAAACCAAGCAAAAGGAGAAATCTGAAGCACGCTGTGATAAAGGTTCCCAGTGGAGTTGCTTATTGCTTACAAGCTGGTTGAAGATACTGTAAGAAGTGAAGGGTTCTGGGCCATACTTACATACATTGTTATGGAAAATACCAATATTATGTTTGAAACTACAAAGTAAAAATGTCTTTCTGAAAATATTTTTTGAGCTCTAGTGTAAAATTGATCAAGCAAATAGATATCATGAGGGCCACTTTCAGTTTTGTTAGATTTAAATACATTGTATTCTTAATGTGCTTTGCCTTTAAATTTTACTTTGTTTACTGTGCTGAGCACTCATTATAGATCTTTTACTAAGGTTAATTTTACTTGCTCTCATTTTATTTTTTTATAACCTCTTTTTCCTCTCCTGTCTACCTGATGATTTTTGAATTGTTTGTCTGTATATAGCTATAGACATAGATGCTACTGGCTTAGATGCAGAAGAAAATGATATTCCAGCAAACCACCGCTCCCCTAAACCCAGTGCAAACAGTGTAACGTCACCCCACTCCAAAGAGAAAAGAATGCCCTTCTTTAAGAAGGTAACATTAACTTCCAAGCTCCCATCTGTCCGCCTGCTCAACTGCACTGCGTCACATTCTAGTCCTGTTGACTGTCTGCGTCCTTTGATAAGCCAATAACATGCATGCTCTGTTATTCTTTGTTTCTTTTCCATGCTGCTGTAGCTAAGCAGAAGCAGAAATCGGTAAGTCTACATTGACATAAGCTGTGTTTATCCTGCCACTGGCATCATTAGCATTCAATCCCACAGTCGTATGAAATACAATTATTTCTGTCCGGAGAAAAGAGCCTACCAAACAGCTAATTGAGTCCGTGCATTGCAAACCGACTAAATTCAGTGAGTGACCTGTGAAAGCACCATTACAGCACTTATCCTTTTTGATGGAATAATATCTACCGCCAAGGGGACTTGTTTACACATTTAAGGATGTTGAACACTGACAACACTATTGGATGCACCTCTCTTGTGCATGCTTATTCTGTCTTTGTCTCTTTCTTTTCTCTCAATTTAACTTATAATCAAGCATTTTAAAACCAATATTAGATTCTGATTGATGATATCCAGATACATAGCTTGTACTAAAAAAAAATAAAAAATGATTCAAGTCTTAATTTAGTCAGTATTTAAACTTCTAATCCATTAGGTGCAAAATCTGCAGATGAACAAGACCAGTGGAAAACTGCAGGCTTGTTTTGGCGGTTTACTGTGAGTTTTTCCTATTGTCATATCTAACTATTCTCCCGATGTTCGTGCCTCCTCCATCGGTCCGATCTCAGCATCTCACCTGTTGGCCAATGGGGCGGTGGCCGTGCTCAGAACCTTTGCCACTGGCCAACCAAGATACTGCACGGTGATGCTCCCCATCCCCTGACCGAAAACTAGGCAGTCCTGAGCTCTCTTTACTCCAGACAAAGTCTGGTTCCTTTCAGCACATTTTGTAGCTTCAAAGCGATATTTTTTGAGGAGGTCTCCCCAGCCATTTCCATTCCTTCCCTTCTTCTATACACCACTTTCCGCAGCCTACTCTGCTGTCTCTAAGTCATACTTCCTAATGTCACCATGTCCTACACGACCCCGGTATATCATGACACATAGATGTTGAGGAAGACCTACTCTGCTCTACACTCTCCACGTCCTGAACGCTTTTCCTCTGCACACAAGTATTTTGCTCTGGGGCGGAACTCTAACCTCACCAATGAGGTGTCAGATACTGAACTGTGAAGTTGTTGTTTTTTAAATAAATTATGGTTATGTTAAGACCTGAGCACTCCAGGCTAAAATTAAAACACCTGGATTTTTTTGTGTTAACACAGAAGCCCCAGCCCATTTCTTATCCTATCTTCTTGTCACAACAAAAGTGACAGACAGTGCCAAATCCTAGAAAGTCACTGTTGCTGAGCTGCTCTGGGCTTTAACGAACAGTGACGTGAACTAAAACCATGGTAGTCCAGATAAGATTTTTGAGCTTTCCTTACTCTGAAATTCCAAAACTTTAAAAATGTTTATCACAATTTTTCCCCTGAAGAATTTGAACAACATAAGGTGAGCAGGAAAGGGTAGGTAAAAATGATGATGTCATGATCACCAAGTACCAATATTCCATCAAATAAGGTAATTTCTGTAGCTACCTTATTGATTGAGAAGCTGACTGATTGCCAGCATTGGATAACCCTTTGCTAGCTGGCAGTCACAGATCGAAGGAAACAAAGACCTATCAAATAATGGGCCACTTAATACTTAATGACTTGAAATAAAATTTCTTAGTAGCTGTTACTAAAATGTATGCAATTTTTATTCCTAATTACACTGGTGGAAAAGGAATTCTCATTCTTCATAGTTATAAAGACTTGGCTTCTAAACATTTTCAGAATGATCCCAGGTGGTATAACTGTAATAATTTAACAAATATGCTTATGATGCCTTCGGCACTGGTATTCATTCTTCTTATGTTATTGATTATGTGGGCAACTTAGAGTGCAGAGTTCAAAAACAGGAAACAGCCTGAAAGTCAGTGATGAGAGTGTTCTCCGTGTTTTAGGCTGCTTTTTGAGTGGTGCTTGTGTGGCATTTGTGCTGTCACTGTATTATGTTTGTCTTGTTTTATTTCTGTTTAAAAATGTATTCTACCTTTATTATGGCTTTTAAAATTAATCTTGAATACTAGGCAAAATTTTAAGCAGTAAAATTTGACAGCACAATCACAGTAATATTTCCTCCCCTTTTGAGTATATTTACCTATGGCATTAGCGAAATCTCAGCTGAAAGCTTTCGAATTTGAAATGGTTTTTAATTTTCCTCTTAAGCAAGTTAAATTTGATCAAATTCAGAAAGTTTGCAATGAGCAATTTTAAGCAGCAATAAGATGTTCTGGAGCAACAGGCTGATGCAAAAATTATAATCACATTTGCACATCACTTATCAAATTCTTAAAATAGTTTAAAGAATATTTTTCTGTTGGTCTGTGTGACTAAAAGAAATTCTTAAAATATTTTTTTCAGATGCTCTTTAATGCAGAAAGATTCATATCACAGTGATTTGTTTACTTCAGGTCTACAGCCATATCTCTCTTCTGCATTAAAAGATGTCATTTTGGGAATCACTGTGTGACATTTTTACTATCAAAATAGCTATTTTTTTATATAATCAAACAAATTAGTGGTGACCTAATGTTTTGAAAAATTTTGATTTTGATTATGTTATTTTAAGCAGTTAAGCTGAAAAGGTTTGAAAGTTTTAGAAATTGCTACGAAATTTAGCTCCTCCCCCTGGGGGAAGCCATGGATTAGTTATGTAACAGAAACACTACTCAGTGCTCCTGAGAAGCACGTTAGAGATGCAAGTGAATGATGGACTTTTTGAGGCCACGGAAGCAGGCTCGGTTATCACACATTGTCCACCTTTCCTCCGAGACACATAAACCTTTCTTTTTAGAAACCAAAATTCCAACAATATCAGCCACTAAGCTGTGGATAGGAATCCGAATTACTGAAACAAGCATACCTGCTAAGTTAAACTCTTACAGTAAAATGGGATTTTTCAAGTATTTGGTAATGAGTTACAGTGTCTTGAAGTTAGGTTTTATCCAGGTAAGACAAACACCTAAGACGCAAAGGTAATGAAACCTTTCTTTTCTCTGTACTTAACCATGTTAGGTCTGCAAATGTGGCTCTTCAGAAAACTCCAGTGCATCTGAAAAGCAATCTTAACTTCCAGTCAAGCCTAAAGCACCTATTCTGCATGAGGCATGTTTCTATCTGTTCTACCAACTAGTTCTCATTCAAAAGCAGCACCTTCTGCTTTAGGAACTCATCTGTTAGTAGCATTTCTTAAGGAGAAAAAAAAAAAATGTAGACAGTTCAATAACCTGAAAACTTTAGGAAAATAAACCCACCAGTCTTTGATTGGGTTTATTTAGAAAAGAGGCAAGTTAATAAAATAATTTAAAAAATGAAATGTCTGGAAAGCCAGGGCCTCGTATGACAGAGTTTGGAAAGAACAGGTTTTACGTAAAATACTTACGTTCCCCCTGCCTGTTAACCATCTGACGTCCTCTCCTCTCTGCAGACAGAGCACACGCCTCCCTATGATGTGGTACCTTCCATGCGCCCCGTGGTCTTGGTAGGCCCTTCCCTGAAGGGGTACGAGGTAGGTAGCTGCTGTCTGCAGCACACCTGACCTTTGTGTGCTGAACTGCTTTGTGACCCCACCTCCCTCTCCCGACTCTTTGAGTTTAGAACTTAAAGAGCTCCTACCACAAAGCCTGGTGTTCTTCAAGTTGTGGTATACATTGCTTCCTGTTGTGTCCTGTTTTATTTTCTTGGCTGTTGCTCTGGAGATTTCTGCTAGCTACAGCTTACTCAGCCTGAGGGAACCAGTATCAGATGGGAAATTACTGGAACCACTGTGGTGTCATGTATTGTCATTAAGACATCAGGATAAATTCAGGGAACTTTGACTTTTGAATTGTCATTGGATCAGAACTCAGAACAGAAAAATTTGATCTCACATGCTACTTTTTCCAAATGGGAAGCCTGGGTTTTCAGACATGCTTAAGAAGAGTAAAATCGTTTTATTGTAATAGTAATATTTTGTCTCCTAACATACTGCTTCCTCAATTGCAGGTCACAGATATGATGCAAAAAGCATTGTTTGACTTTTTAAAACACAGATTTGAAGGGCGGTGAGTATTTCAGAATCCTGGGTATTGTGGGTTTTGTCTTGAAAATGACAAAACCTGGTGGGACAGGCATGTGATCCCAAGAGAACCACCCTCTGAAGTCTATGGGTGACAGGAAATAAGTTCGTCCAGTTCAATCTGATGCCATAATATTTGTCATAATTGCTCGGCACATCCTCAAACCTGGATAATCCATCTCATTGTTCCTGCACCTACATCCAGAGGCTGAACTTGGCCAAATGCTTTCTGAGTAGTCTCATGGTCAGCTGGCCCTCATCGCTGCCCAGAGTCATGCTAAATATCCCTCTTCCATTTACTTTTCTACCCTTCTAATAACATTCATGCCAGCTCCTCTCGTCTCAAACCTCTAACATCCCCTGATCATCTTGCTGTCTCCATGAATTTGCTTCCTATTTCATTGAGAAAATAGAGACAGAGAACTTCCAAGAGTTCCCATCACCACACATATTCCCACCTGCATTTTTGCCTGTGTACTCTGCTTTTCTCTTATTACTATTAACAGTGGTCAAACCCACCAACTTGGATGCTAGGCCCCATCCCTCATCCCCACCCCAACAGCCACAACAACCCTTTCCTCTCTCCTCAATATCATAAGCATATACAATGTAGTTATTTGTTCCTTCAACAAAAAAGTTGACCTCATTTTCCCTCTAGCTGTCTCATTTTTCTCCTTTTCTTTATAACAAAACTCCTTGAACAAGTTATGTGTCCATCACTCAACCAAAACTAGTCATGTCAGTGACCCTCACAAGGCTAATTCCCGAGTGAATCTACAGTCCTCCTCTTAATTGACGTGGTGGAACACACCATCTTCTTTTAAATTCTTTGGTCTCTGGAACCACACACACACACACACACACACACACACACACACTTTCTCATTATTGGTTGATTCCTGTATGCGCCCTAACCAGGGATTGAAACTGCAACATTGGTGTATTGGGACGATGCTCTAACCAACTGAGCTACCCGGCCAGGGCTGAAAAATGCAGAAATGTTGAAGCCACTCACTGTCTTTGCCTACAAGGAGCCCATGTGTAAACCATAAATTAAAACCTCAAGCAGTAAAATATAAACTAAATGAAAAGGCAGCTCAGCGGATGTGTGTCCAGGGTACAGGAAGCATAAACAGAGGAAGGATTAACACTGATTTAGGGATGTCAACATCCAGGAAGGGTTTTTAAATGGAACCTATGATTTCACCACCAAGTGAATTAGGAAGAGAAGGGGCATGTCCACCAGAGGGTGTAAAATGTGTGACAACATCAAGATGTGACACAGCTTATATGAGAGGCAAGTTACTTAACATTCCTCAAGTCAAGTGTAGGCAGAGAGTGACTGGTAACAAGGCTGGGGCCATGTCTACTGTATCATGTTAATCATCTTGGACTTACTCCTTTTCCTCACCTCTTCTCTCCCCTCAATTTGCTTGTATAAATCCTTATTGAGCATATTCTCTGTGCAGATAGGACCTTACTTACAGTCTATTGAAAGGCAGCCTTGAATCAGATAACCTGTGGGCACCATAGTAAAGGTTAAGCCAGCTTCTGATAGGAGTCTAAAATGGAAACTTCAAAATACAGGGCTGGTGAGTATTTCTGCATTGTTACCACGGTAAATGTGCTGCCTCTCTTCTCCACATTCCTTTTCTTCATTCTTTTTTTCTTCTTCTTCATTCCTAACAATACAAGTACAATAGATGGTATCTGTAGGTTTCAGTGTTCTTTTAGATTTCTTAATATAGTACTTTCTCCCTTGACCACTCCTGCTTCTGCAGCCATTTCTAATTTATATTGACTTTTGGAAGGGGAGGCAAGGACAGAGGGAGAAACTTTTATAGGAAGACAAGTGTGGTTAGTAATCAAGCAAAGGACTGAAAGAGACAGAAAAGGAAAACACAGTTCAAGGTATAAAAAGACTTTATGATCAAAGTCTGCCTAACCAAATGCTCCTAATTAGACATTTTTGTTTTCCATTGCTTTATGAAATTTATTTTATTTTGTGCCAGGAAACACAGCTTCATCCTTGGGCCTTTGGCTTGGTCCCAGGCTCTCAGGCCAAGTATAAAAGGCATACCGCTAATTGGGCCATTTAGCTTTCACTTCTTTATTCTTGGCTCTGTCATTTATCACAATTTGGAACTGTCCCATGAGCATGCACACCCAGAATATTCTGCTAGACTAGGCACCACGCTCTCTGTGACGGAGGTAACCTGCTGCCCTTTCCGAAATGCCAAAGATGGGGAAACGAGATGGAATTCCCTGACTTCCCACTTCTGTTTAAACCTGAGTGCGTTTTTAATTTGGAAGATTGATTCCAGCCATAGGGTGTATCTTGGACCCGTGTTATAAAGTATCAGCCATTCAGACTGGTTTCTTTTAAGAAATGCATAAACAAAATATCTGCATGTTGTATCAATCTTTTGTTTCTGGCCAGAAGTAATTTCCATATGGCTTTATTAATGGACCTGCCTTGGCTCATGTTGACTCATAGAGCTGGAGTTCAACTTTCTAGGCCTGTGACTACAATGAAAGATCCTCCAAGGAAGTAATAGAGTCTGTAAGGCAGAAGGCAAAAAGCCATAGAAAATTTTAACTAATTTTTTTTTTACTCATGGCAAGACCTTCAGAGTGTTAACGAAAAAAAACCATTAAAACCTGTAAAGAATTTTAGTGAGTTTATTTGAGCCAAACTGTCGACATATGCCGGGAAGCAGAACCTCAATGAATTGAGATAATGCTCCGGAGAATGCAGGGTTACATCTATATTTATACATTGAAATCAAAGGAAAGGGACGTAGGTGAGTTACATGAAATCCATTGGTGATAGATTAGGGAGGTGGGACAAAGCAAAGCGGGGAAACCTCTGGGATAGGGTGAAAAGTGAAATGATGGACATGTGCTTCTCTTACAGAGATGGATACAGGATACTTTAACGTAATTAACAGTTGACAATTAACTTGATAACAATAACAATGAGGAAATGTCCTGGTGCCATTTGTTGTGCCCTGAGGGGCCCGGGGTAAAAAGGAAGTTACAAGTTACCCAGACATCTCACAGATATGTTATCTTAGAGGCAAAAAGGCAAATGGGCTCAGTAAAGAAGATCTAAGTTGATCTTTGTCAGGGAAGATATCCGACTAGGACATGACTACCCACTATAACCTGTTTGTAGTTAAATATTTAATTTTCAAACCATCCTTTGTGGTTATTCCAGGTCTCTGAGTTTGCAAGACTGCCATGCAGGCCTCCCCTGAGCTTGTCAGGTTAGCATGTGGCTCCTTTCGTCCACAAGAGTATCTGAATCATTAAATGTCTTTGCTTTTGGCAAGCCAAGATAACAACAGAGGGTGGAAAGTCAGCAGAAGCATCGGGGAAAAAGTAAATTACTCATGAATTATCTATTAAATAAACTAAATTTACCCAAAATACATAAGAACTCAAGCAATTTAACAAAAGTAAGATAAACAATCCAATTTAAAAATGGGCAAAGGTACCTTTGACCTCCAGCCTTGACCATCACGGCCTTCACTCATGTACAGGCAGTGTCCGCACTCCTTGGAGTCATGCTGACAAGCAGCCGAGACCAGGGTCACTGGGGACAATTCTGGCTTCGACTACATTATATCGACATAGAAGCTGTCCTAGGCAGATGGCCATTCCATTTTCTTTTTAACAAAATCTTTGTGTTATGGCACAATTCCCTGCCCCTTGTGTGGGTCCCTGGGTGTGTGGGGGGCATCCTTGCAGGCAGGAGGCTGGATGTTGGCACCTGAGGACCTGAAGGCATTGTCACTGACTTGCCTTTTATGTCACACTAGCTTCCATGGTTATCTTCAAGTTCAACTTTGAATGAATTGTCATATTAAAAGATAAAATAAACAAACAAACAAAAATGGGCAAAGGACCTAATAAATAGACATTTCACTAAAGTGAGCATTTGAAAAAATGCTCAGTCACTGATCATCAGAGAGATGCAAATTAAAACCACAATGAGGTATCACCTCACACCTGTCAGAATGGCTATCATCAACAAATCAACAAACAACAAGTGCTGGTGAGGATGTGGAGAAAAGGGAACCCTGGTGCACTGCTGGTGGGAATGCAGACTATGCAGACATTATAGAAAACAGTATGGAGTTTCTTCAAAAATTAAATATGTAACTGCCATTTGACCCAGTAATCCCACTTCTAGAAATATATTCTAAGAAACCCAAAACACTAATCAGAAAAAAATGTATGCACCCCTATATTCATAGCAGTGCAATTTACAATAGCTAAAATCTGGAAATAGCCCTGGTGCCCATCAGTAGATGAGTGGATAAAATGCTGTGGTACATTTATACCATGGAATACTATGTAGCAGTAAATAAGGAGGCTCTCTTACCCTCTGAGACATCATGGAGGAACCTGGGAGAGCATTATGCTAAGTGAAATAAGCCAGTCAGAGAAAGACATGTATCATGTGATCTCACTCATATGTAGAATCTAATGAACAAAATAAATGTTGGACCAAATAGATTCAGAGACATTGAAGCATGGAACAGACTGATGAATCTCAGAGGGAAGGCAGGGGTGGTGGGCGGGTGGGTGGGAAGAGATCAACCAAAGAACTTATATGCATATATGCAGAACCCATAGACATAGACAATAGGGTGGTGAAGGCCTGGGGTGAGGGGGTGGAGGCAGGCTAGAAGGAGTCAATGATGCAGGGGCGGGGCGGGGGGAGAACATCAGTAATACTTTCAACAATAATGATTTTTTTAAATAAATTTTTTAAATTAAAACCCAAGAGGGAGAAAATATGAAACAAAGTGTTGGTGATGAAAAGATTCTAGCTAGGAATTCTTTTCTGTCCTTAAACCTACTTGCGTCCATTTGCTGCAGCCCTGGGAGTTGTCAGAAACCTGACCCTAGCGTTAAAACAGCATTGAAGTGCGCCAGGGCGAAGAAGAGATGGCAAATCATTCTCCTTTCTTTGTGTGCAACAGAGTAGCCCACTTACATTGCATGACCCTAATCACCTGTGTCATGTAAACAAAACAATTCCCCAACTCACCTGGTAGGACAAGGACAGGTAAATTAGCAAGGGAATCAGGGACAAGGAGGAAGGCTACTATTAGCGATGAGTTCAGTTGTCCTTGCAGTGTTTTGAAAATGTCAGCTCTTGCCACTGAAGTGTCTAGAATTCATACTGCATTGCTGTAGGGATATGTACATGTTGAAACTGGTGCGAAGGGATCTTAATCAAAAATCAATAATCCTGGGAAACATTACATCACTTTATTTGGTGGAAAATTTACTTGGATGTGAGATAATTCCTTCTAAACTAGTGGCTGTCTACCTTGGTTGCATATTAGTATCACCTACAGTGTTTTAAAAATGAAATAAAAAGCAAGGGTTCATATTCCACCCGTGTCTAATTGCAACCAAATCTCTAGGGCGAGACCTAATGTAACTTTAAATGCTTATATGGCAATTTTGATGTACCAGGAGGGTTGAAAACCACTCCTCTAAACTGAATTGTTCCCAGAATTTTGCCCTTATGACTTTCAAGGTCTTTTTTCCGGGTGGAATTTCAAGTAATGACAATTCCCCAAGCATAAGTTAAGGAGTTAAAATAGTATGGTGGCCCATCTCACGCAGCTTACACAGCTCGTCACGTAAGCAGGTCAGTGGACGCCGGACTGGACAGCACCACGTGCAGAAAGGAAAAAGCATGGGGACAAAGGGAGCGATGTGTTGTTACAGAAAACCCTGTCCTTCTGCTGAATGGGTTCAGGCTTGAGACGCTCCTGTCTTGTCACCACTGTAATCCCAGGATAGTGCCCAAGCACGGCAGCCTCTTTAGAGACACAGGACCCAGATTCTGGGCACCAGCAGTGCTTGGGTCCCCCTCAGCTGCACTAGTACATGCCCGGCACCTCAGGGGCTCACTCTTCCCTCTGCCTAGAAGGCCCTGCCCACAGCATCCACAGGGCTCGGTGGTTCCCAGAGGTGGGGTAGAGGCAGCATTGACCACAGAAGGGTAGCCCAGGGGAACCTGGGGAGAAATGGAATTATTCTGCATCATGAAGGTGATAGTAGATATGAAACTCCATGAATTGGTCCCAACTTATAAAGGATTGACTTTATGACATATAGATACATTTTTTTTTTGCAAAATTCAGTAATCCCTTTCCACATTGTCCCAAATGCATTGCTATCCCAATGGCAACCAATGTTAACTGCATTAGCTATTTTTTGGTGTTTACTCCTTGCCTCTCAATAATATACTTAATTTGCTACTTGAGTTTTCAGTCTTAATCATTACCCATTGACTACCCCATGAAGAGTATGTAGCTCGCATGCACAGTCCTCCTCTCTCTCACACATACCTGCATACACATCTCATCCTCTAGTCTCTCAACAGTTAAGTTGGTATTTTTGGCTGGCTCCATTTTTCGTATGTATTGTAACCATGTAAATAATACATCAATGGGCCATGTCATGCACTGTGATTACTCTTTCATATGTTTGTGGTACTATGAGATAAATCATTTTACCTTTTATACTTGCTTAATTTTCTATATATTTGGCACTAATTCAGCCCGATTCTCCCCCAGCTGTCTGAACCTCCTCACAGTAGATTCAGATGCACCAGGTGGTCTCTCACCTTTGTCCTTCGGAATCTGTCTGGGAGCGCTGTGGGCTGCTGCCATCTGGATGGGTGCCCTCTGTGCTGGTGTACATTCACCATTCTGGGACATCCTTTGTCACTATCTTTGGGATTGCTGTCTCCTTTTCTTTTGGAGCCCTTTCTCCTAGATCCCTTGGTCTCTTTCAGGGTTTACCCTGTCATTTCAGGCAACAACATCCTCTAATACAGTGGTTCTTAACCTAATGCCGCGACCCTTTAATACGGTTCCTCATGTTGTGGTGACCCCAACCATAAAATTATTTTCGTTGCTACTTCATAACTGTAATTTTGCTACTGTTCTGAATCGTAATGTAAATATCTGTGTTTTCCGATGGTCTTAGGCGGCCCTGCTAGCGGTTCTCAACCTGTGGGTCACGACCCTGCTACGAGTTCTCAGGTTGAGAACCGCTGCTGTAGAGCCTAAGACCATCAGAAAACACAGATATTTACATTACGATTCAGAACAGTAGCAAAATTACAGTTATGAAGTAGCAACGAAAATAATTTTATGGTTGGGGTCACCACAACATGAGGAACTGTATTAAAGGGTCGTGGCATTAGAAAGGTTGAGAACCACTGCTCTAATAGTTTCCCTAGAAAGAGTACATAAAAACTTTCTTTGAGACCTGAGTGTCTAAAAATGTCTTTAGCCCTGGCTAGTGTGGCTCAGTTGGATGGGCAAAAAGGTTGCTGTTTCGATCCCTGGTCAGGGCATATGCCCAGCTTACAGGCTCTATCTCTGGTCAGGGTATGCAGGAGGCAGCTGATTGATGTTTCACTCTCAGATTGATGTTTCTCTCTCCCTCCCCCTTCCTTTCTCTAAAAAAAAAACCCACAATAAAATATTTTAAAAATATAAAATGTTGTTAATCTACCCTTCTGTTTGATAGTTAAAATGGTAATGGGATGCAGATTGGAATAATTTCCCCTCAGAATTTTTAAGGCTTTTTGCTCCATGTGGGACCTGTTTTTTCCTTTGGAAATTTTGCTTTGTCCCCAGTGTCATGAAATTTATGTAGACATGTCATCGACCTTTGTGTTGGACCCTTTCAATTTGGAAAAGTCAGACTCTTAATTCTGGATTTAAAAAAAAAAATTTAGTTTCCTGTTGTCTGTTTTTGTTATTCTCTTTTTTGTGGACATCTTATTATTTGGAAGTTGAACCTTCTAGATAACTCTCTAATTTTCATACCTTTCTTCTATTTTCCATCTTTGTCACTTCAGTTTTAGAAAATGTCCTTAACTTTATCTTCTAGCTCTTTTGTTTTTGTTTTGTTTCTTTTTATTTTTATTTATTAAGGTATTACATATGTGTCCTTATCTCCCCCTTGCCCCCCATCCCCCCCACTCATGTCCTCCCTGGTGTCTGTGTCCATTGGTTAGGCTTATATGCATGCATACAAGTCCTTCGGTTGATCTCTCCCCCTTACCTCCACCCTTCTCTACCTTCCCTCTGAGGTTTGATGGTCTGATCGATGCTTCTCTGTCTCTGGTTCTATTTTTGTTCATCAGTTTGTGTTGTTCATTATATTCCACAAATGAGTGAGATCATGTGATATTTATCTTTCTCTGACTGACTTATTTCGCTTAGCATAATGCTCTCCAGTTCCATCCATGCTGTTGCAAATGGTAAGAATTCCTTCTTTTTTACCACAGCGTAGTATTCCATTGTGTAGATGTACCACAGTTTTTTAATCCACTCATCTGCTGATGGGCACTTAGGCTGTTTCCAAATCTTAGCTATGGTGAATTGTGCTGCTATGAACATAGGGGTGCATATATCCTTTCTGATTGGTGTTTCTATTTTTTTGGGATATATTTCTAGAAGTGGGATGACTGGGTCAAATGGGAATTCCATTTTTAGTTTTTTGAGGAAACTCCATACTGTTCTCCACAGTGGCTGCACCAGTCTGCATTCCCACCAGCAGTGCACGAGGGTTCCTTTTTCTCCACATCCTCGCCAGCACTTGTCATTTGTTGATTTGTTGATGATAGCCATTCTGTATATAGGAACAAAAATTGAAAAGAAGAGCTAGTCAGAATAGCTAGCTCTTCTTTTGAATTTTTGTTTCTACTGTTATATATTTAATTTCCAAAATCTCTTTCTTTTTTGAAATAGGTATTTGTCCTAGTACATAGTTATACTCATTTCTTCCAACTTTTAATGTTATTAATAGTTTTGTTTGTTTGTTTGTTTTGGTCTCTCATGTGAGGGGTTTACCTAAGAATGCCCAGTGAATATTGCTGTGCTCAGATTTAAGAATGGGACTTGAAATGATCAATTAGAAATTGTGCCCATAGGTGGAGCTTGTCAACTTTGTTTCCTTGTAGGACAACCTCACTGGACAATCTATGTAGAAAACCACCAATGTCATCTTTGGGTCTTTCCTCTTTGGAGGTCAGATTCCCCAGAGGAAAATCTTCCCTTTAGAATCCTTTCTTTTCCAAATAATATGTCTTCTCGACTCTGTCTAGGGTCCCCTCAGAGACCCTCTGACTAAACCAGCACATAGGGAAAGGATGGTCACCTGGTGACTTGATGTAGCAGATGGGAGGTGGAGGGCTCTAACTCTGAAACACTTCTAACCAAACCTCCTGTTTCTAGTCTCCCTTTCACCTTCTTCAAAGGTATTGTGACCCTTCTAGTTTTCCCCACACCTGTTCCTACTGCTGGCTGGTATATTCAGCTGTCTCCAGTCTAAGTAATTTGCACCTTCTAGCTTTCAAATTTTGTTGTTCTCATTTCTACCCTAACCAAAATGACCCCTCCCCGCAACTACTGTCACAACACCCTTGGTGTCCTCTTCACAACAGTCATCTTAATCTGCAATTACTTTATTAATTTATTTTCTTCTTTATTGCTGATCTCTGCCTCTAGACTCAGCTCTCTGAGGAAAGACCATGTTAATCTTGTCTCATTTTCATGCCAATCACAGCACCCTACTTACGGGAGGGCCTAGAATACAAGGGCTGAATATGGCTCAAGCAGCCTGGGTTCAAATCCCAGCTTCGTCATTTTTAGTTAATATGTAACCCTGAATGAAAAAACCTACCTATGGGGCATTTTCTTCATCAACAAGAGTGGTAATGATAATAAAGCTCATTGCTAGAGTTTTGGGGATAATTTAATGAGATATTCCCAGTAATGAGATAATGCTTAGTACATGCCTGGCACTTGGTAAAGAACCAATAAATGCTAAGTTAAGTGGTACAGGATAAAAATAATGACTGAGCAAGTACCCTAACTTTTTTTGTTTGAAAATATGGCCATAATATATATATTGCATACTTAGATGAGTTTGAGGCATGGATTTCTGTCCCTTTTTATTCAATTAATAACCTCAGGGTCTTATGTTACTTTTTTCCCAACAGGATATCCATCACAAGGGTCACCGCTGACATCTCGCTGGCCAAACGCTCAGTGTTAAATAACCCCAGTAAGCACGCAATAATAGAAAGGTCCAATACAAGGTCAAGCTTAGGTAAGTGTGCGCTGCTTATGAACTTAAGCTATTTCAACACTTCTCCCTGAGGCTGCCAACGAGATCTAACAAGATGGTAATTCCATGTGTCATAGAGCCGAGAAGAAAGAGACATGTGCTGCCAGGAGCTAGTGCTGCAGTCGCAGTGATTTCATGGCAGGAGGCATTTGTTATGATAGTTGTGAGTTAAAAATTCCACAGGCTGTCAGCACGAATGTTTTGGTTGTGGTTGTTATCACTTCTGTGAGCTTCAGTGTCTGCAGATTCAAAAAATTCCTGGCTTTGCATGATAGGGTTTAGCCAGAAAAAAAGGGAGAAGGATGAAAAGGGATTTTAAACAATAGGCTTCTGAAAAACATAGATGCTTTACTTTGGTTGAGTGAATGGTTTTTAAAAGAGAGAGATGGGCTAGGTAGCTCAGTAAGTTAGAGCATCATCCCAATATGCCAAGGTTGCGAGTCCTGGTCAGGGCACATACAAGAATCAACGAACGAATGTATGAATAAGATCAGTAAGTGGAATAACAAATTGACCTCCCTCTCCTCCTTACCATCTCTCCCCCTTTTTCTTTCCACCCTCCCTCTCTCTAAAATCAATAAATTAAAAAAAGTTTTTTTAAATCCCTATATATAAAAGCCTAAGCGACCATAACGACCGGAATGACCAGTTGACCAGTCGCTATGATGCACACTGACCACCAGGGGGCAGACACTCAATGCAGGAGCTTCCCCTGGTGGTCAGTGCGCTCCCACAGCCAACCTCCCACGGCCCCTCCCCCCGGCCGCCCGGCCCCCATCGGCCCCTGGTGCTAAGCCATTTGTAGAGACCTGCTTCTGGGTCACGGTTTCCTACGTAACAGAGCAGCTCCCTCACTGCGATGTATTGAAAGTCAGCCCTTGACACAAGGGTTTGTCTGGCTCCCATCCTCTTCCTTCCCCAGGGGCCAGCCACCGCTGCAGTGGCAACACGGCAGCGAGGGAAGGCGGGGGCGGGGGGGGGGGGGGGGGGCAGGAAACTGTGTGGTAGCGGGGCACCTACAGTGGCTTCTGCGTCTGGCATCTGTTCCTTCCACGCCCGGCCCGGTGACTGTCACCTCCTCTCCTGACCCCGCCGGGGCCTTTGGGCCCTGGGCTGGGACAGGGAACTGGGGGTGGGTGACGGCGGATGCAGCCCCTTTCCCAGTGGGGGATGAGGGCCCGCTCCCTCCTTGGGGCCAGCGGCCAACCTCCCCCGGCTCCCTCCACACCCTCACCCATGCACGAATCTGTGCACCAGGCCTCTAGTAAATGAATAAAAAGAGGTGGGAAATGACACCAGAGATAGGACAGAGAAAATACTTGAAAGTTTGGAGCTTATCCTTAAGACATTACGGAGCCATGTAGATTTTAGGCATTTATTCATCCATTTAACAAAACTGGATTACCAACCACATGCTGGACATTATGCCATGTCCCAGGGACATTAAAGTGAAGGATACTAAGTCTTAACTCTCATAGAGCTCTTGTTTCACAGGGAAGACATGGCAAAGCTAATAGATGTAGATGTAGACAGATATAGTCAGTCAGTGGTTGATGAGTCCCAGAAGAAGCAGGCCAAGCGACAGAGGAGAAAGGTGTGATTTTATATGGGGATGTCAGGGGAGGCCTCGCTGAGGAGTGATATTTTGGCAGGAGGATTTATGTTGTGAATTCTGTAGCCTTGCGAGGAAAGAATATTCTGGGCAGAGGAAACTGTAAGTGCAAAGGCCCTGAGGCAGGAGCATGCCTGATGTGTTCATCATGTAGGACTTTGTAGGCCATTTAATGTAGATGTGATAGGAAGCTGTACATAAGCAGAGAAGTGTTTTAGAAGGATCACTGACAGCATTGTGGAAAAGATAATGGAACAGGGCAGTGGAAGTGAGGAAAAATTAGGATTCTGTGGAAGCAGCTTCAGAAATAGTGCACTCTGTGTAGAAATACAGGTACATAATAAAATTGGTGCCTTACAAGAATCCCTGTATTAGCTGGGTGGGGTGGGGCAAGACTTCAACAAGGCAGTCATTTAGGAGGGTTTTGTCATCATTCAAGTTAGAGAATGAGAGAGGCCTGAAGTAAGACAGTGGCAGAGGGAATAAGGAGAATGAAATAAATCTGGAGATGAGTCAGGATTTGCCAGTCTGTTTAATGGGGAACATGAAGGAGAAAACTCCAGGATGGTTTTCAGCTTTTTGCTTCGAGAAACTGGGTGAGTGATGGTGGTATTCTGAGGATAAGGGTTTAGGATGAGGGATATTTATTTGAGGGAGTGGACTGGGGAGGGGATAAGGAAGGTGATGGCTACATTTGTAAACATGTCAAATTTGCAGTGTTATGGAGCATCCACATACCAAGCAGGCAATTGTATATACAGATCTGGAACTGAACAGAGAGGGCGAGCTTAAGATGCAGTGATTCTCAATATTCATGGTAGTTATGTCCCCGCAAACACTGAATTAGAGAATACTGAGCAGATAACAGAGGAGAGTGAACTTCGAAGATAGATAAACTCATATTATCTTAACCATCTGTGTTAAGAAACGAGAAAACAAATAATATATAGAGAACGAAGGGTTGATAATAGGCTATAAAATTAGGCTTGCAAGTAAATGTGTAATTTATGGGACTGGTTGATCTTATGAATCTCATGTTTTGACTATCCATTACCACGGTAGCTGTGCTGTCCTGTGAAATCAGCGCACTTATTCCATGATGTCGTTCTGATGGCCCAGCTATAGGAATATCTCTACCCACAGAAAGTACTTTACTTCATCTAAATATATTTTGGTAGTCAACTTCATTATTCACATTTTTTGAGATTTATTTAATTACTTTTTTCCTACAACAGCAGCTTTTACCTACACTAAGTTTACAAAATCATCTTATCGCCTTATTGAGTTGACTCACTCCTTCAACATACTTTTTGAGTGCCAACTAGGTACCACGTACTGTACTGAGGAAAGACTTACAAGTAATTATATGTTGTTCCCAGTCTTTGGTCAGTTCACAGCCTATTGGAAATGTTTTTAATCACATCATTGAAATACAGTCAGATAAGTGTTAACAAAGGTAGGTACAAAGCCATACTTGACATCAGTATGTGTATAGGCCAGGCACTGTAATAGGTACTTTGCATGTTGGTTTACTTAGTCCTCATTTCCACTTTACAGAAATACTTATAGACTCCAAGAAGGTCAGCATGTTACCCAAGGATTACACAGCTCTGTGAAGTGAGGAAGCCAAGTTTCTGCCCCAAGCCACGTTGGTGCCTGAGAGGGCACACAGAAGCAGAACTTACTGGCTGGGGGAAAGGAATCGGTTCTTAGGGCTTTAAGATTTCCTCCTTTAAGCATTTGTCAAAATTAGGGTTTTATGTTTACTGATTATGAAAATGGCATTGGAATTACTGATACAAGGGCTGCCTCAAGGTCTTATTAATTCTTAACTGACCACTTAGATGTCCCCAATACTAGCTACAATGAAAGTAACAACCACCTCCTCCCTCTATAGTATTGTTTGATTGCTGAAACTTCTTTCATGTGTGGGACATGATGATTGTTCCTGAGTACTGCTTTTAGATATCAGGGACATAAAGTATCAACAACAAAAAATTGTTCATTTTGAAGCACCAGTTTTAATCCTGTGTGTATAGGAGACTAGGATGTGGACAGATGAGTAAGAGTGGCCTCATCTTTGCTGAGTGTGCATTCTTGCACTAGTTAGAACAACTTAAAGGACCTCTTTTCAGTTTCAGAAATGAATGTCAGATTAAGTCTTTAAATTCTTTTTTTAAAATAAATTCTGAGCATGATGTACTCTGTCAAAGAAAACCCCTAGTAGGAATACATTTCTTTTTGAAGTCATCAGTTTTACTTGGACATTAAGAATATTTTCTGCAAAATTTATTAGTCATTTTTCTTAAGGTTTATTTACTAATATATGTTGCATTGGGATTCTGAAAAGCCATTTTAAAATCTTTAAAAATACTGATTTTCACCTGTAGTTTAAAAAGTGTCATTATTTTTGCATGTAAGAATACTAGACATATATATATGTGTGTGTATATATATATACAGACATATACATATGATACATATATTAATACCTTGACATATATTAATAAAACTTATGAATATGTAAGATAATGAATTATTTTATCAGTTATCTGGATTTTATTTAATGAACACATACTACATTTATAATCAATAAAAAATAATTGTGCTCAAACCTCTGAACACATGAAGTTATTATTTTTTAATTGATTTCAGAGAGGAAGGGAGAGGGAGAGAGAGAGAAACATCAATGATGAGAGAGAATCATAGATCAGCTGCCTCCTGCACACCCCCTACTGGGGATCTAGCCCACAACCCAGGCATGTGCCCTCACCAGGAATCGAACCCTGATCTCCTGGTTCAGAGGCCGGGCATGAAGTTATACTAAAAGTGTGGAATTCTGTGACTGTGTGAATAAGTTGTCATTAACTGAGCACATAATGAAAATCTTTGTGATCAAAATATTTTTTATTGCAATATAGCTGACCTATAACATTATATTAGTTTCAGGTTTACAAGATAAAGATTATATATATGTTGTGAAAAAATCATGGTTAAGAAGTCCAGTTACCATCCATCACCACACATCGTTACACATTTTTTTCTTATGATGAGAACTTTTAAGATCTACTCTCTTAGGAACTTTCAAATATACATACAGTAACATTAACTATAGTCACCATGCTATACATCACATCCCCAGATTTCTTTATTTTATAACTCGAAATTTGTGGCTTTGGACCTCCTTTACCTATTTTGCTCACCTCCCACCCCATACCTCTGGCAACCATCAATCCGGTCTCTGTATCTATGAGTTTGGTGTTTTGGGTTTTTATTTTTATTATTTTGAGTTCCACATATAGGTGAGATTTATCACATATATAGTATTTGTTTTTCTCTGTCTGACTTATTTCACTAAGCACAATGCCTTTAAAGTCCATCCATATTACAAATGGCAAGATTTCACTCATTGTTATGGCAAAATAAGATTAAATATAAAATATACACATATATCACATTTTCTTTACCCATTCCTCCATCCATGTACACTTAGGTTATTTCCATGTCTTGGCTGCAATGAACATGGTTAAGTTAGTGTTTTCCTTTCACTCAAATACCCACAAGTAAAACTGAAGGATCATATGATAGTTCTATTTTTAATTTTTTGAGGAACCTTCATACTGTTTTCTGTAGTGGCTGCACCAATTTACATTCCCATCAACAGTGCACAAGGGTTTCCTTTTCTTTACATCCTTGCCAACACTTGTTGACTTTTATTTATTTCTAATATATTTTTATTGATTTCAGAAAGGAAAAAGAGGGAGAGATAGAAACATCAAGATGAGAATCATTGATCAGCTGCCTCCTGTACGCCCCACACTGGGGATTGAGCCCGCAACCCAGGTATATCCCCTGACCAGGAATCTAACCTAACCGTGACTTCCTGGTTCATAGGTCAACGCTCAACCACTGTGCCACGCCAGCCAAGTGATTTTTATTTTTTTAATCCTCACCCAAGAATTTTTTTAAATTGATTTTAGAGAGAAAGGATGGAAGAGGGAGAGGAAGAGAAAGAAACATCGATGTGAGAGAGAAACATCTATCAGTTGCTTCTGGTACATGCTCTGACTGGGGATTGAACCCACAACCTGGGTATGTGCCCTGACCAGGAATCAAACCTGAGACCCTTCAGTGCACGGGATGACACTCCAACCAACTGAGCCATACCAGCCAGGGCAACACTTGTTAACTTTTTTGTAATATTCATTCTGACAGGTATGATGTGATAACTTCTTTGGTTTTGATTTGCATTTCCCTGATGATTAGTGATGTCAAACACCTTTTCAGGTAACTGGCCACCTTACATCTTCTTTGAAAAAATGTCTATTCGGAGCCTCTGCCCATTTTAAAATCAGATTGTTTTTTGCTATTGAGTTGTAGGAGTTCTTTATAAATTTTGGATATTGACCCCTTATCAGATATATGATTTGCAAGTATTTTCATTGCAAATACTTCAGATTTTCTTGATGGTTTCCTTTGCTGTGCAGGTTTTTAGTTTGATGTAGTCCCACTTTTTTATTTTTTATTTTAGTGTCAAATTCAAAAATAAACTGTTAAGGAGCTTACCGCTTACGTTTTCTTCTAGGAGTTTTATGTTTACAGGTCTTATTTTCGAGTTGATTTTTGTGTATGGTATAAGATAGTGGTCCAGTTTCATTCATTTGCATGTGGCTGTCCAGTGTTTCCAACACCATTTATTGAAGACTGTCCTTTCCCCATTGTATAGTCTTCATTACTGTGTCATAAAGTAGTTGGCTATATATGTATGGGTTTGTTTCTGTGCTATTTTACTCCATTGATTTTATGAGTTTTTTTATGCTAGTACCACACTGTTTTGATTATTATAGTTTTATAATATAGTTTAAAATCAGGAAACATAATGACTCTAGCTATGTTCTTTCTCAAGATTGCTTTAGCTATCTTTAGGGTCTTTGTGGTTCTATACAAATTATAGAATTGTTTGTTCTATTTCTGTGAAAAATGCCATTGGTATTTTGATAGGGATTGCACTGAATCTATAGATTGCTTTGGTAATATGAACATTTTAAAAATACTAATTTTTCTAATCTATAAGCAAAGACTATCCATTTATTTGTGTTTTCAGTATCATCAGTGTCATAGGTTTCAGTGTAAGGTCTTTCACCTTGTTGGTTATATTTATTCCTATTTAATGCTTTTGCTGCAACTGTAAATGGGAGTTTTCTTAATTTCTCTGATAGTTCAGTATTAATGTGTAAAAATGCATCCAATTTCTTAATATTAATTTTATATCCTGGAACGTTACTGAATTTATTAGTTCTACCAGTTTTTTGGTAGAGTCTTTAGGGTTTTCTATATACAGTATCATGTCATCTGCAAAGAATGACAGTTTTACTTCTTCCTTTCCAATTGTATGCTGAATAGCTCTGGCTAGGACTTTCAATACTATCCTATATAATAAAACCCTAATATGCAAATCGACCGACCGGCACAACAACTGACAGAACAACCAGTTGCTATGACTTGCACTGACCATCCGTGCACAGACGCTCAACACAGGAGCTGCCCCCAGCCTGCAGGCCCCAACCGGCGGTGGCAGCGGGGGACAGGGCCAGCAAGCAGGCGGCACCAGGCCACCAGCCAAAGCAGGTGCCAGCAGAGGCTCCCCCAATCACCCTGCCAGTCGCCCCGCGGAGGGAGGCGACCGGCGGTGGGGGGCAGGGCCGGCAAGCAGGTGGCACCAGGCTAGCCAACGCGGGTGCGAGCAGGGGCCTGGATCACTCTGCCGGTCACCCCACAGATCAGCCCTGATCGCCAGCCAGGCCTAGAGATCCTACGAATTTCGTGCACTGGGCCTCTAGTGTTGAATAAAATGGCAAGAGTGGCATTCCTTTCTTGTTTCTAATCTTAGAGAAAAGGTTTTCAACTTTTTGCCCCTGAGTATGATGTTAGCTGTGGGCTTATCAAATTTCTATGAATGTTTATAATAAACTAGAGGCCTGGTGCACGAAATTCGTGCACGGAGGGGGGTTGTCCCTCAGCCCAGCCTGTACCCTCTTCAATATGGGACCCCTGGAGGGATGTCCCACCGGGATCGGGCCTAAACGGGCAGTCGGACATCCCTCTCACAATCCAGGACTGCTGGCTCCCAACTGCTTGCCTGCCTGCCTTCCTGATTGCCCCTAACCACTTCTGCCTGCCAGCCTAATCACCCCCTAACCACTCTGCTGCCAGCCCGTTTGCCCCCAACTTCCCTCCTCTGCCAGCCTGGTCACCCCTAACTGCCCTCTCCTGCAGGGTTGATCACCTCCAACTGCCCTCCCTTGCAGGCTTGGTCCCTCTCAACTGCCCTCCCTTGCAGGCAGGGTGCCTCCCAACTGCCCTCCCTTGCAGGCCGGGTGCCTCCCAACTGCCCTCTCCTGCTGGACATCTTGTGGTGGCCATCTTGTGTCCACATGGGGGCAGGATCTTTGACCACATGGGGGCAGCTATATTGTGTGTTGCAGTGATGATCAATCTGCATATTACTCTTTTATTAGATAGGATAGAGGCCTGGTACAGGGGTGGGGGCCAGCTGGTTTGCCCTGAAGGGCGTCCCGGATCAGGCAGGGGTTCCCTTGGGGTGTGGGGCGGCCTGAGCGAGGGGCCTGTGGTGGTTTGCAGGCCGGCCACGTCCCCTGGCAACCCAAGCAGAGGCCCTGGTATCTGGAATTTATTTTCCTTCTACAATTGAAAGTTTGTAGCCTGGAGCGGAGCCAAGCCTGGGGCTCCCTCCGAGGCCGAGGCCGGCAGCCATTTGTGTTGGGGTTATAATTGAAAATTTGTTGCCTTAAGCGGGTGGGCCCGGCCAGGGTGTATGGAAAGCTTTGCTTCCCCTGTTGCCGGCGGCAACCCTGGCCTGCTCTCTCAAGCTCCATTCTGCCGCCATTTGTTTGAATTTGTTTACCTTCTATAATTGAAACTTTGTAGCTTGAGTGGAGGCTTAGGCCTGGCAAGGGCAGGCGGAAAGCTTGGCTTCCTCTGTTACCTAGGAAACCTTGCTCTCTGTGGCTGTAGCCATCTTGGTTTGGGTTAATTTGCATACTCGCTCTGATTGGATGGTGGGCGTGGCTTGTGGGTGTGTCGGAGGTATGGTCAATTTGCATATTTGTCTATTATTAGATAGGATATTAATTTAGATTATAACTTGATTACTGGGGGTCAGTGGCCATGAAAACATTCATAAGGCACAAAGAACCTAGGCTATAGTTGAAATAAAAATTTAAAGATCACCTTAGCTGGTTTGGCTCAGTGGATAGAGTGTCAGCTTGTGGACTGAAGGGTCTCGGGTTTGATTCCAGTCAAGGGCACATGCCTGGGTTACGGGCTTGGTCCACCGTGGCAGGGGGGAGAGGGAGGGTGGCATGCAGGAGACAGCAAATCAGTGATTCTCTCTCATCATTGATATTTTTATCTCTCTTTCCCCCTTCTTCTCTGAAATCAATAAAAATATATATATTTTTAAAAAAATTAAAGATCAACAGAGAAAAGTTAAACAATAGTATTAATAATGTTTTAGAACATTATTATGAAAGGAATGAACAGAATACCATTTTTATTTTTAAAACTGTTATTTGAGGTAATTTAAATGAATATGAATGTAAAAAGTGTACAGGACTTCAGGTACTCATCACCCAGTTTCAACTATCACCTATTCATGGCCAAAATTGTTTCCTTTCCAGTCCTCCCTTTCCTCCCCAACTGTGGATTATTTTGGAGCAAATCACAAATATCATATGATTTTATCTGTAAATATTTCATTATGTATTTCTAAACAGTAGGGACTCTTTATTTAAACCATAAAATCACTATCTTACCTTAATATATCCCTAAATCGTATTTCCACTCAGCCACCTATTTCCCAATTGTCATTTTATATAGACTATATATAAATATTTTATTCAGTTTCATATTATAAAAATATGTATTACTATTCTTGAGTCAGGATCCAAATAAAGTCTATCCATTGTGATTGGTTCACAGGTCCTTGAGTCTCTTAATCTGTATTTTTGTGTGTGTGTATTTCCTTGTAATTTTTTACTTGGAGAAACTGGGTCACTTATTCTATAGGGTTCCGATGTGAATCATTTATGTGATTGTCTGTTTTCTGTGTTTTTTTATCAACTGGTAGATCCAAAAGCTTAATTTTGATTTTTAGGTCTGGAGTCTTATTTTTTTCTGTAGGTCCAGAGTCTCTTGGAATTGACCCTTCATGACTGCATTGGGCAGCACAAGTTACGTATTATGATTCATAGACCTGTGCTGCCTAGTACAGGAGCTTCTCTGGCTATTTACTTTTAAATTACATTTTTCAAATTTAGTTGCTTGTTCACACCAGCTACAACCTCAGATGCTCAATAGCCACATGTGGTTAGCAGCTATGATACTGGCCAGCGTTGATATAGAGTATTTCTATCATGACAGAAAATTCTATTAGATAGTCCTGTTTTAGACTCTGGAGAGATCCTAGAGAAGTAGATGAATTGAGTGAAATTTTTTTGGTGTTCAAGTAGATTTTTATGTTTTATAATAAGTTTTCTGTATGTTTTATAACTCATATTTGTGTAGTGCTGCCTGAATGTTACAGGACCATTCGTTTGTTGGTGGAAAATATGATTAGTGTGTTCCCAGGCAATTTTGTTATAGAGACTAGTAATGTCTCCACTAGTGTACGTTGTATTTTAGGTTGCTAATAAAAATATGTAGGCTCCATCGTATCCAGAAAGCATAAAGTAAGTGATAAACACAGATAAGCCCATGCAGTGAGAGGAAAGCTGGTGATGGTTGCTAGTGTAAAGTGGTCAGAACCACACATAAAAGTTATCTCTTAAGTTTCTATTGTATAACATTGTTAAGACATGATTTCCCAGAGTGGAGTTTTGCAGCACAAAAAATAAGTCAGCAGAGGGAGCCAAAAATGTTGACTCTCAGAAATAGTATTAATACTGGAAGTAAATGTTATAGCCGATAAGAGAGGAATTCCCTAACTTTGTAAAGTGTTATGAAGAAAAGGCTTTTATCAGCTCTATTGCCTATAAATATTAACCTAATGGCTGACCTACATACCTTCCTGTTAAAGAAATCATGTACCATTTTACTTTATCTCAATTTGCTCTAAAAATATTGTGCTTTAAGTAATCGATCTCTGCTTAACCTTTTACAGCGGAAGTTCAGAGTGAAATAGAAAGGATTTTTGAACTTGCAAGAACATTGCAACTGGTAGTTCTTGATGCGGACACTATTAATCATCCAGCTCAACTCAGTAAAACCTCTTTGGCCCCTATTATAGTTTATGTAAAGATTTCTTCTCCTAAGGTAAGTAGGCTTGCTGTTTGTTCTATAATCCAAGTTTGCCAAAATGTTTATGTTAATTTTGCAGTTACAATAGGCTACGTCTTTATCCATCATAGAGAGTTTGAAGAGATGTTTGTCAATTTTTAAGACTGATAAGAAGCCAAGCATGATTATTAGTTTCATGGCTTAGAACAGATGATTCTCAAAGTGTGGTAAAACCCTGGAGGTCGTAAGACACTTTCAGAGAGTTCACAAGGTCAAAACTATCCTATATAATAAAAGGCTATTATGCAAATTGTCCCCTCGACCAGGAGTTAGACCAGGGAGTAGGGCCGGCCAGCCAACCACCCGCAGCCCCTCCCCCAGCCTGCCTTGCCCCCCTCTTCCGATCCTTCCCTCCTCCCCTCCCCCCATCAGGGGCAGGGCAGGCCAGCCAATTGCCTTCGGCCCTTCCCCCTGACGGGCCCCACCCCCAATCAGCCCCTCCCACCCCAATTGGGGGTGGGCCAGCCCACCAATTACCTGCAGCCCCGCCCCCTGGCCAGCTGGGCCCAATTGGCCGATCCAGGCAGGCTGGCTGGACCCCACCCGTGCATGAATTCATGCACCAGGCCTCTAGTTTCCATAATAATACTAAACACCATTCACCCTTTTCACACTTTTGATGATGGTGCAAAAGCAATGGTAGGTAAAACTGCATGTGTCTAAGCATAAATTAAAATTAGCGTACCAGACAATACTAGCAGTAAGTTAAAAAAAACAAAAACCAAATAACCAGTTTCACTTAATTTTATTAAATACTAGAGGCCCAGTGCATGAAATTTGTGCACAGGGAAAGGGAGGGGGTTCCCCTCAGCGCAGCCTGCACCCTCTCCAATCGGGGATCCCTTGGGGGATGTACGATGCCGATACCTGTGGGATCGGGCCTAAACTGGCAGTAAGACATCCGTCTCACAACCTGGGACCACTGGCTCCTAACTGCTCACCTGCTTGCCTGCCTGATCACCCCTAACTGCTCCCCTGCCAGCCTAATCGCCCCTAACTGCTCTCCCTTGCCGACCTGGTTGCCCCCAACTGCCCTCCCCTGCCAACCTGATCGCCCTCAACTGCCTCTGCCTCAGCCCCCACCACCATGACTTTTTCTGGAAGGAAATTGGACGTCCGGAGATGGCCAGTTGACCCAGTCTAATTAGCATATTACCCTTTTATTAGCATAGATTATATAGGATAGAATTGCTTAAATGGGGGGAAAAGCCTTTTTCAGCAGGAGGAGATGCTCTTGGCAGACAAAAATACATAATACATATATCTGGACTAATAGCCAGCCATATGCATTATACTGCCAAACCGGTTATTAAAAAATTGAACAGCTTTCCTACACCTTACACCAAACAGCTGTTGCCCTTAAAACCCCTCCTCAGCCCCCACCTTAGGTTCTGCCTTCGCAGTTCACCCAGATTAGGTTCTGATTGGTCGGTTTCTATGCCAGTCAGCGTCAAAAGCTCCGCCTCCTAGGCAGCCATTGGCTCCTCACAGTTTACCCAGATTTGTTTCTGATTGGGTGATTTCTATGCCAGTCAGTGTCTCCAGGCCTATCTCTGGGCCTGATCTGCAGCTGCCACAGCAGCTGCGGATCAGGACCTGCTTCTCTCTCCAGGCCTCACCAGCAGCCTTGACAGCTGCTGATCAGGCCCTCTGCCTCTCTCTCTCTCTCTCCAGGCCTGATTCGCAGCTGCCATGGCAGCAGCAAGGTCATTAGGCCTCTGGCCCAACCCTGGGCCAGAGGCTAATGACCTTGCCGTGCCCGCCTTGCCCCGCTTCCTGCTGCCCTGCCCGCCCGCCAGCCTTGCTGTGATAGGAGCCTGTGGGCCGCGGAAGAGGGACCTAGAGGTGCTCCATGCACTTCCTGGTGACCTGCTGTCCGTCTGGTCTTTAGGTCGTGACAGCCCCTGGCCTTTTATAATGTAGATTCTGAGTAATGAAATAGGAAGTACACAAGAGCTGCATATACCCAAGTAGGTTAGTTATCTTGAGGATCTGCATTGGTATGATTATATGAGTTGTGAACTAACTAGCCACTTTCTTCATGGCATACCATTTTTATATGAAAGAAAAACTGACAGGTTATGCTTACTCAGACTTGGGTATCACATCAAAGAAAACAGCTAATAGCCTTTGTTACCAATGATAAAACTGAAGGTTTCAAAGAAAAAGCTGAGTTTTGGAAAACTTGTATCCACCTTTGAGAGCTTGGCAGCTACCTAATAAAGAGTTTTCTAATGAGATTAATAATAATAATTAACAGATAGGTTTTAATCTTGTATAATGAATTGTGTCAACATTTGGAAGATCTGAAGAACTCAGTGAACCATTATTTTCCAAATGTTCAATGAATGATGCTACAAATTATGCATGTTAAAGACCCATTCAAATTCCAAGATAGGCCAATGGAATTTATGTATCAGAGTAAGAAAAGTTCATTGATATTGTTTCATGTTTCACATAGCAACTAGTCTCTAAGAAACTAGTGTTTCCACACTATAAGGAATATCCACAATTATCTGAAAAGACTACTAAAATATTCCTTATCTCAACTACATATTTTTAGGAGGAAGGGAGTCCTTCACACATATGCTCCGACTGGTAGGTTAGCTTGCTGCTGGGGTCTGGGCGAGACGGGCCAGACACGCCCTGGAGTCCTCCCACAGTCCCTACCTTGCCCTGATCATGCACTGGTGGGGTCCCGAGGCCTGGCCTGTGCCCTCTTGCAATCCAGGACCCCCACAGGCCAGACCAAGGGACCTCACTGGTGCACAAATCCGTGCACCAGGCCTCTAGTAGGTCACATAAAGAGATACTTTCTGGCCCTAGCCAGTTTGGCTCAGTGGATAGAACTTCAGCCTGTGGACTAAAGGGTCCCGAGTTCGATTCCTGTCAAGGGCATATGCTCGGATTCCGGGCTCAATCCTCAGTAGGGGGTTATGCAGGAGGCAGCCCACCAATGATTCTCTCATTGTTGATGTTTCTCTCTCTCCTTCTCCCTTCCTCTCTGAAGTCAATAAAAAAAGTATACTTTTTGGGTTTCTCAAGAACTGTTTAAAACAAAGGGGTCATGAGACAAAACGTTTGATAACTGCTAGCCTTGAAAAGGGACTCAGAATAAGCTCTGAAGATTTATGTGAACATATCTCTTTTGCAGGTAATCTTCATAGCTCAATTTATTATAAGCCACTTGTACTGTATAAAAGTCCCCAGAGAAAGGAGTGGTGAATCTTGTCATTGATCTGAGTGCAAATATCCCTCCGTTTAAAAATCTTATCTTTTACAGGTTTTACAAAGGTTAATAAAATCTCGAGGAAAATCTCAAGCTAAACACCTCAATGTCCAGATGGTAGCAGCTGATAAACTGTCTCAGTGTCCTCCAGTAAGTCCTCTTTATATACACTATAATCCAGAGGAAGAGATCAGACCTGGCATTATATTAAAAAACAAAAAGCAGACAGTTACATGCCTGTTGGGGGAAAGAATCCTCACCACTTAGCAGTGAGCATCATTCTAAAGAAGTGAACTGTCCTACTTCCTGCCATGAACACTTGCCCTGATCATGGCTTACAAAAAGCTATGGCAAGTTCTGTGGTCACCTCACTTTGTAAATAACACCTCATTTGGATCTTAAATGAACAAGATGTTGACTTCAAAAACTTGGTCTATAAGATAGACCTCTTTGGGGTTAATCCTACTAACCATAGGGATTGACTTGCTGCCTCTTCAATAGCTCTCTGAAAAATTGATTTGAGACCCTGTAAAAACAAATGTCTAAACAGTCACCCAGATTCTGACATCTGAATACAGCCCTACTTCTAATTCATGCTTTACATACCCTGCCAGGGGACTACAGATGGCTTTTAGGTTGTTGTTTTTTAAGTGCAAGTATTTCAGAAGCTCCAAAAATTAGGACTATATCCATTTTGATTGCTTGGAGTTAAAATTTATGATAAACAATTTTTGAAGTTTGGGCCATGTCAAATCATCAGTGGTTTCCGTTTCTTCTGCCAAACTTCATGTCCTTATCTTTCCTCATTAATTTTCAGGGTTAAACTTTTCAGTCTATGTCAAAGCAGGTTTCTTCCTGTACTATTCAGATTGTATTATTTTCTTTTTATATCTCTTTCTACCATAGTATCAATTCCTGTTTTCACTACTGACAACTTTTCCATCATGCCCTTTAACAACAACTATTACACCTGTTCACTTCCTGGTCATTGCCGCTGGTTAAGCATCCAATATTCTAAACAATGACATAATCTGACTAAGCAGGACAGTCAGCAGATGGGAAAGAGAAGGAGCACATAAGCCACAGCACATACAAAGCATTGCAGCTCATGAGCCCCTCCCTCCCTCCTTTCATGAGGCTGGGGTAGGGTTGTGAAACTCGAAGTCAGTACTGGGCTGGTATAAGTGTGCTCTCTGACATGTTTGCCTCTGCAGGAGTTGTTTGATGTGATCTTGGATGAGAACCAGCTCGAGGATGCTTGTGAGCACCTTGCCGACTACCTGGAGGCCTACTGGAAGGCTACCCACCCTCCCAGCAGCAATCTCCCCAACCCTCTCCTTAGCCGCACTTTAGCCACTTCAGCGCTGCCTGTTAGCCCCACTGCAGCCTCTAATTCACAGGTGAGAGGAGTTCTTTACCGTGTTCGTTGAGAAGCCAGGCTGCCTAAGGTCACAGTGCTGGGGTCCAAGCCCAGATACCTAGTGCAGTGCTTGTGCCAGTGGAGTGGCTCTATCCAAACTGAGACACTGAGTCATTTAGACATCTTCAGTGTAAGTGGTATAGCTAAGAAAAGCAGGGTAAACACAATATACTATGAAGACTATGAAGATATACAGACTTTAGAACTCTCTGCTACATCTTAGGACAGGGATAGAAGAACTTTCTATACAGCAGCAAAGACAGTGGAAGCAGAATGCCAGCTGCAAGGCTGGGCTCCACCTCTTACCAAGCACATAACCGTGAATAAGTTCCTTATCTGCTTTTTCCCTGAGATGCCTCTGGCAACCTATCCCAGGGTTATTGCATTAATGACTTAATTATTAATTAATGTGGCTGCTAAAATAGTGCTTGTCTCATAGTACGTGCCATTTAAGCATTTCATATTTTATCTCCTTAATCCTTACCTTAAGCCAAAGCCAACATCCTAAGGCATTTTAATCTTCCTGCATGTATTCAAATGGGGGTAGTTAAGTATACACTACAGTAGAAAAATCTTAGGGACCTGTATCTGTATTTAAACCGCGAAAGAACATATAAAATGCCCTCCCTCATTTAAATAAAAAGATTATTCTGTGTACTGTTCCTAGGCACTTACAAATTGACAAAGTCCAATATGATATAGTACAAACCTTATAAATGCCACTAGACATCATTAAAAGAATTAGGTAACTTAGCAAGGTGAGATTTCATTTCAGCATTTTAGATCCTTAAAAGGAACTAAACTTGAATAGACCTGCTTTGTGATGCCTTAGTTCCTTACACTCTGACCAAGGTTGATGCCTGTGTTTTCTCCCTTCGACACCAGGGTTCTCAAGGCGATCAGAGGACTGACCGCTCTGCTCTCGCCCGCTCTGCCCCACAAGCTGAGGAAGAACCTTGCCTGGAACCAGCCAGGAAATCCCAGCACCGGCCTTCCTCCTCAGCCCCGCACCACAACCATCGTAGTGGGACAAATCGAGGCCTCTCCAGGCAGGAGACATTTGACTCAGAAACCCAGGAGAGTCGAGACTCTGCCTACGTGGAGCCGAAGGAAGATTACTCCCATGAGCATGTGGACCACTATGCCCTACACCGTGACCACAACCACAGAGAGGAGCCCCATGGGAGTGGTGAGCACAGGCACAGGGAGTCTCGGCACCGGTCCAGGGACCTGGATCGAGAGCAGGACCACAACGAATGCAACAAACAACGAAGTCGTCATAAATCCAAGGATCGCTACTGTGACAAGGATGGAGAAGGAATATCCAAAAAAAGGAATGAGGCTGGGGAGTGGAACAGGGATGTTTACATCCGCCAATAACTTTGGTCTGTTTGCGTTTTTGGATTTTTTTAAGTCTTGTATAACAGCACCCTCAATCTAAATCTTTGGGGTCGACATTGCAGTCACATGTGATCTGTCTTGTATATTTTGTATTGCTGTTGCTTAAATAGCAATAGTATGACAGAGTATTAATAGACTTTTGTTCTTTTCTAAGTGCTATATGAATTTGCCTGGTACGGCTGCAGTCCTCTGGTTGTGTACTGGACTTTTCAAAAACTGTTTGGGGTAGCTGCCACTTGAACAAATTGTTGCCATCCAGGGGGCATTAATATTTTAAGAAATGTGGTGGATGTTTTAAAAAATATAGTTGACATCTCCAGCAAGCCAGAACTGGCTCAGATAAAAAGTGGAATTTCTTGATTCTCCAGATTTTTAAAAGGTAGGCACCTGATATGCATATTCATTCATCCATGGACCACTGTTTCTTGCTTGTACCTCTGGCTGACTAAATTTGGGGACAGATTCAGTCTTGCCTTATACAAAGGGGATCATAAAGTTAGAATATATTTTCTATGTACTAGTACTGTGTACTGTATAGACAGTTTGTAAATGTTATTTCTGCAAACACCTTCTTATAATTATATATAATATATACATATATATATATATATCAGTTTGATCACACTATTTTAGTCTTAATGCCAAGTCAGCAGATTTGCTTTATGAAGTACAGGGACTAGAATTGCCCACATTCAGGAAATTTGTAATAACATTGTGTAGGCGCCTATTTCCATTCTAGTAGAAAGTCTGTACATACTGTAAATATGTGTCATTGCTTGACTTGAAAAGGTTTAATTTCTGAATGTTTTACCATCCCTGTAAGTTTATAATTTTGACCATAAATTATGATAAATATAACCAAACTCCAAAGGTTGTTCTAATCCATGCAGTTCACACTGATTGTGACACACATTCTTAGTAGCTAGTGTCTCATGTCACTGCACTGGAGTCTACAAGCCGGAACTCTGTATGCACGCGTGTGTGCGTCTGTGTGTAAGAGTATGTGCGAGTGGTTGGTTGAGATGAATCTGAATGCAGAAGACTAATAAGGAAACTAGAGACTGGTATCTAGAATCCTACCCACCTGGCTTTGAGCTGAATTGTGCTGCATGACGCTGTAATGATCCGTTGAGCAGGCAGGGAGCATGCTGCCAAAGGTGACTGGGAAAGCGTTCTGTTGGCTCCTTGTTTTTGCTCCTATAGAGCAAAAAATACAGGCAACTTTTAACTGTGAGTGTTTCACTGGAAATGTACAATCTTTGTGTGTTCGAGTATTTGTTATAGTAAGAAACGTTTACACAGCTTGTAGAATTATTTCGTGGGAAAATAAATTTTTCTAACTTCTCCCACTTACTTTTCTAACCCTGCTTATTGTTCTGTTATCTTCCAGTATACCTATCATTCCATCCCCACCACAAACTCAAAGAGTTTCACTATCTGTCAAAACCTAGAAGTGCTTCTTATAACCAAAGTTTCTGCTCTTCATAAGTAATCAGGGCAAATGGGGTGACTTGAAGTGAACAAAATGGTCAGAGCATTTTCCTACATCAGACATCTATGAAGGGGAAACGAGAAGATATTATCTCAATGCTGCTGCTGTGAGCAGCTCACAATGTGGTTGTCATGTTAAGGCTAAACCTCCATGTGTACATTTTGTCCAGTTATGACTGGACCATGAGACAGTATTTGGTGTACAAGTACCTGAATTTATCCCTGGAGAATGCCTCTCTATAATTGCCTGACTTCAGATTTGTACATTATATAATTATGATTTTATTAAGTAAGTTAATCTATTTTTGTTTTGCTTCTTTTATTATTCCAGGTTCTTGCCAAATATTACTGGACCTTTATAAATAAAATGTTTCACGGTTAACTCCTTACTTTCCCTACTCCGAAGGAAACTCAGTTTTAAAAATGAGTTACATATATAGTGTTTTATCAGCTAATATGAAACATTTCCCTCAAAACCAGTGTATTTGTTAATTAGCTCCGTACTGTTGAAATGAATTTACTGACTACAAAAACTGTAGTCATATTATATAAATTGATGCAAAGTAGTCACATCATTGGAAAACCATATTCCAATTAAGATTACTTTTATAAAATATTTCTGATAAACTTTCCATCATGGTAAGATGCTGCTGATCACCAGCCTCCTTCTTTGCTACACATAATTTCATCCCAATAATAACTTTAGAATATTTAAATTCTTGAAGTATAACTGGTATGTATCTAACCTGCTGCTACTATTAATCCCTTTCAAAAAGTTGTGCTAATGGAGTCCATTTTTAAAATTCTAAACCTGGATTCTTACGGTTTTTATTTAACTTTATTGTGTAATGTTAGTCCAAATCAGAGTATTTCTCAAAAACTATATTTCAGGATTTGAGATAAGAGTATCTATACATGAAAACTGTATAGTGAACATATCTGTAAACAGTCTGTACTAAATTTGTAAATGAAGAAATAATCCCAGACAATGGGATATTTACTGACTTGTGGAATATAAAATTATAGTCTTTTCACAAAGCAAAAGCTTAACCTTAACTTAGTTGTAGAATCATGATTTTTGTAGTCTACCTAGAAAATGCTGGAAATGTTCTTAATAGTTCTACTGTTTTTTGTCAAACCCATTTCAGTTTTTACTATGCTCTTTCTCTACTGCTCATTTAAGTTACTGTTACAAAAAGGTGCTGCTAAATGTAGGGTGTCTTAGTCATATTGTACTTTGGGACAATGCCACATTTTTAACACGGTCTGCTCTGCATTCCTGTTAAACATTTGCTGTCAGCTACACTGAACTGTTCAACAAACCTGATTTAAAGAAATTAATCTAAAACAAATAAAGAGCTGGCTTCTGCACTGTTTATTATTAGTAGCATCAATTGTGATATGAGGAATGATTCTTACAGTTGAGAATATATTAAATATTCAACGATTCCCACTTGTGGAGCATTTTCCTTGGGACAATGCCAATCACTGATGTTATTTTAGTGACCTTCCCATGATGTCATAAAATAATAGCTAAGGTAGGTAAAGGATCTTTTAAGATATGAGCACAGCAAAATAATACTCCTTAATAATTAATAATAATTCTCTTCCACCTTAATTCTACATGTGCAATTCAGACTATGAATTTTATTATTCCTTCATTTTTAAATGAAGATCCATTTTGATGACAAATTTAATTCCTCATCCTTGCTCAGTGAGGTAATGCTGCTAGTCTCAGATATTCTGATCTTATTGAAACTTTAAGTCACACTGTTAGAGAAAAAAAGATTACATGGTTTTGGATCAGTTGTTTCATTCTGGCTAAATTATATTTTTTAACTATTTGTACTTCTCTTTGCTGTTTAAACTAAAATGTGATAAAGAGTTTACTCACTGTTGAATTAAATGCTTTTTCTGTTTCACAGATATGTCAACACTAAGGTTAAAAGATAATATATCAATTTCTTCCACATTTTCCTGATCTTTTTCCTTTTTATTGTATTTTTTTATTTGTCCTTTTAAGATTGAATGTGTTTCATTTTTCAATTTGCTTTATTTTTTGAAGGAAAGAAACCACTGAAAATGTGTATGTTAAAGGAAATACTTTTAAGAATTTAATTTATTTGTCCTGTTTTCGATATGCAAATATTTTTCTTCTATTTTGCCCACATTGCTTATATTTTGCTATTTATCAGTATTAACCAAAATTTATACATTTGCTGCTACCATTTTCATCCCAGCTTAACACATAAGGCTTGGTAGAGAACATGAGAGAAAATGGATTTTGTGCATTAAAACAAAATATATTTAAAATTTGGAGAGGTGTGCTAAGTCCTAGAAACAGAAGGGCCACAGGTAAACACTATTACTCTTTAGTCAAATGACATCTATTGGATATAAGGCAGACTGAAGGATATAAACAAGTCAGATATTTGAATCTTTGGAGCTTGAAATATTTTTCCCCTCATTCAATAAGCATCTGTTGGCAACCTGCTAGGAAGCAGTGACAGAAAACACAGGGTCCCTGCCTCCAGAATCTCCCCAAGTCTGAAGATAGTAGTTAGGAGCATGCCTAGAAAACTAGAGTATTCTCAAAGTGCCACAACAGCAGTAAATATGGTCCCTAGGGGTATAGAAAGACAAATGACTACCTCAAACTCAGGGAAGGGTATTCAAGAAAGGCTTCTTCAAAGATGAGGCCAATGAAAGGTCTTACCTGATCCAGGAGGCCTTGCAATCTCGATGGGTATAATAGTTATGAGACATTCCTAGCAGAAACCTATGGACGGGGGAAAGAAACTATTAGGCAATTGTTTCCAACTCTCCACTTACATGCCCAAGGCTCAGGAATTTGGGGATGATTTGGTAAGTGTTAACAAAAACATGTATATAACTATATATGATAGCCTTTAAACTAAGGCTGAATGTTTAAATATATCTCATCTAAAAAAACAAGTAGGATGAAGCAAGAATAAGTTTATCATTATTTTTTTTTTTAAGCAGTCACTTACATTGGCCACTATAGGGGATGACTGATCAATTTTGTTGTTTAGATCAGTGATCACCAACCTTTCGGACCTCAAGGACCACCAGTGGTCCGCGGACCACCAGTTGGCAACCGCTGCTCCAAAGGTTTCCTTAAACCAACAGTCGCCAACATTCCGGACCTCACGGTCCACCAGTGGTCTACAGCACTGGTTGGCGACCGCTGGTTTAGATGATGTTCTTGCTTTTACCTAAATTCAGATTTGATTTTGAAGTGGTCTTTTTGTATCTTGATGTGTCATAGTCATAATAGTCTTGCCTGATGTTGGTGTTCTGGGAAATTATGTCCAATAGGAGAACACCAAAGCCTTCCTGTAAATGCCAGGCCAGTTCCTAGTTGTCAGAAGTTGGCTTTCTCTTCCTCACCAATCACGTCTTCATTAACTATTACAGCATGTGTTCCAACAAATTATAAAAGGTACTGACATTGCGGAATATTCTCATTTTTTTAACCTACAAAGTGAAGAAAAGATTCATTTTACTTTTTAGTTTAAATCATGGGAGAGGGTAACACTTTAAAAAATAAAAAAAAAAAAAGCTAAAATAAATAATAAATAAATCATGGGGGAGGGGGAAAAGTAAACAGTAAAGGCAGACTCTTATTTACAAGACATCCAGACTTTATTTGAAAGAGGGTTTATTTATCAAATAGTAAGCAGAGAAAGAGGTAAAATATTCGGCTCAGTCATTAGCACATGGTAAATGTCATACCTCCTATGCCCTGAATTCTTAAGAAACTACTTAATTAGGAACTCAGGAATGAAAAATAATATACTTTATAACCAAATTAAATATTGCTATTTTTTTCCTTGTTAGATTCATTGATTGCCATTAAAAATGAAAACGTATGACTCCAAATAAACATGTTTCAGACATCTATAGACATCTTTTCTTTGTACTCTGCTAAATCCAAAAGGGAAAATTATTCTCAAATTACAAAATATAATCTCATATCTCTCCCCCTCCCCCACCTGTTATTTCCTCCATGTCTCTTGATCACTGGTGAAACAGCTGGCAGCCTTTTCTGTTTCCTTAGCAACCATGCCATCAATCACTTGGCCCAACAATAAATTGGTCTTTAAATTAAAACACACACACAACTGAGCAAATGTTTGGAACTTTCATTTCTAAGGATCCTTCTCCTCCATACTTTTGCATTTTACAAATTTTGCAATGAAAAAACCTATACAATCCTTATTTGCCAGCCAAATCATGTCTTCTACTCTGGCCTCTTTGAGAGAATCAATGTCCATGTCCTGTAATGGCACAACAGATGGATCAAATCGCTGCAGCTGTTTCAATTGTTCAAATGACAGGCCAGCTCCCAGCATTCCTTGTCCTCCAATGTGTGGTTCCTATTTAGAGGAAATAAATAAAAATATACATGAACACCCTACAATTAGCAAGTATAGGTGCCTGTGCACAATTTAAAAGACAAATTCAGTTGTATTATCACAAGTTCCAAAAATAGAAAAATGAGTAAATACCTTTTATTTTTGTAGAATATACTGTTTTTCCAGGTAGTGAAGTGGGGAAGCAGTAACATATGGTCACATAAAGAATAAATATTAAAACTCTGCTTATCAAACATCATGACATCTCAAAGGACCTGAGCGTCATAGTTAAAAATACAAATCATCGCCCTGCCACATTTTAGTTACGTGACCTTAAGCAAGTAACTTTACCTAATCGTTCCCTCATCTTATAAAATATAAAATACTCAGATACTCAGAGGCTTAAATAAAGAAGGTGCTATCATGCCTGGCTGTAGTGGCATATAGTGGCTGTCACAGAAGAGGTATATGGTCCTTAATAAATGGAACATTATATATATAAAAGCCAAGCGACCGGAACGCCGGAATGACTGGAACAACCGCAACAACCAGAAAGACCGGTTGCTATGACCGGCACTGCGGCCGGCCAATCGGCCCGAATGGGGGATGGCCCCTCCCCCTGGCCGGCAACAACCCCGATCCCCCCCTCACCCTGATTGGGGGTGGGACTGGCCGGCCAACCTCCCGTGTCCTCTCTCTGGCCGGCCTGGCCTGATTGGCCCCCATCGGGGCAGGCCAGCCGGACGTCACCGTGCACAAATTTGTGCACCAGGCCTCTAGTTATCAATCACAGCAATAGATAAAATTCAGTTTTATATATGAGACTTCCCCAAACTGAGTTCCTAAAGATGCCTCTCTCTGACCCATTCCAAGTAGATAAGTTTTTGTTGTTTTTAAATGCACTAGAATATAAAAAAGAGATCAATTAAGGCAGCATCAATCAGTTTAGAGGCATAAAGAATCATAGGAATTGAGTGATACTAGCAAACAACTACTGTGAAAGACCCATAATCCTAATTTAACTCCCCATTTCACAGACAAATGTTTGTGTTACTGAATATATATTTTCTTAGTTGTATGCCTGAAAACCTGTATTTATTAACCTATGAGGGTGGGGTGGGTAGAATCTCTCCTTTAGTTAAACATTGATACACACAAAATTTCATGTGAATTCTGAATCTTCCTTTCATTTACAATGTAATTATCTTAATTTCTGCATCCAGAAACCATCTCTGGATTGCTTTTTACTTATGTATTCCATAATTCTACAATTCTACACAGAATTCACCAGAATTCTATACAGAAAGGCATTAAAGTTACATGTTCAATGATCTGAATGCATATGAGCATTATGATAGATTTAAGCTTAATCTCAAACATCATGGACTAAAAACCTAGCTATAAACATATTTTCAATAAAAATCATAACAGAAACATGGTGCTAGGTAAAATGAAGTACAAGAAAGCTTTCTAAATGCTATGTAATTTACATAAGAAAATGTAAAGAAGCAATAATCCTAAACCATTACCCCACTTTGATTAGTCTTTTGATATTCTAGTTATTTTAAAGCCTGTTTGGGCTTTGATGTGACATGGGGAAAAACTGCTCAAAAATTTCCTTATTTGAAAAATTTAGAATGGGGAAGAGAGAAAAACTTGGAAACAAAATTCTTAGCAACATGAACAAGAACCATAAGTGAAAGAAAAATCTAATAAGAATACACCTGGGGAGAGAGAAACCAAGATGGTGGCATAGGTAAACACCTATACTGCTGCCTCGCACAACAATTTCAAAACTGCAACTGGAAGACAGAGCAGACATCGTCCAGAACCACTGGAAAGCTGGCTGAGTGGAAATATTCTACAACTAGAAGGAAAGAGAAAAGGACATTGAGACTCAGAGGATCTGTGGAGGTGCGGAGACCTGTGTGCGTGAAAAGGGCGGGCGGCTGAATACACGGCTGGCTTACTTGCAGCGTACAGAGAGGGCAGGCAGCAAGCGCGCAGCTAGCTTTCTCGCTCGGGAGGGAAACAAAACCTCCCGAGACTGCACTGAAATCCAGCCCCGGGTGAGACTTTGGGTACCAGACTCATTATGGGAGAAACTGGACTGTCTGGCAGCGGGCGAAACTTGAGAGCAGCCTTCTCGGAGAGGTGCGTGCAGCCATTACCGTGGGACACTGAGACACAGGAATCTTAGGGTGGGGCTGACGGGAAACCAAGGCTGTCTGCTCCACCCTGAGACTCCACCCCACCCAAGCTGAGCACAGAAGCTCTCCCAGCAGAGAAACTGCTGATCCTCACAGCCAGTTGGCCTTGAGGTCAACTTCCCCCAGTGATACCAACAACAATCAAGGCTTAACTACAACAAGACTGCACACACAGCCCACAAAGGGGTGCACCAAGAGTGTCCACCTCAGATAACTGGGGAGGCTGAACCATTGGGCCCTGCTAGGACACCTAGCACACAAAGCCACTCCATAAACTCAGGGAAGCAGCTAAAATGCGGAGACAAAGAAGCAGGCCACAAATGAAGGAAATGGACTAAAGCAAAAGACTGGATATAGAGTTCAAAACCACGGTTATAAGGTTTTTCAAGAATTTCCTAGAAAAGGCCGATAAATTTAACGAGACCCTCGAGGATATGAAAAAGGATCAACTAGAAATCAAGCATACACTGACTGAAATAAAAAATATTATACAGAGACCTAAAAGCAGACCAGAGGGTCGCAAGATTCAAGTCAAAGATTTGGAATATAAAGAAGCAAAAAACACTCAACCGGAAAAGAAAAAAGAATCGAAAAAGTTGAAGATAGTGTAAGAAGCCTCTGGGACAACTTCAAGCGTACCAACATCAGAATTATGGGGGTGCCAGAAGAAGAGAGAGAGCAAGATACTGAAAACCTATTTGAAGAAATAGTGACAGAAAACTTCCCCACCTGGTGAAAGAAATAGACTTACAAGTCCAGGAAGCGCACAGAACCCCAAAGAAAAGGAATCCAAAGAGGACCACACCAAGACACATCATAATTAAAATGCCAAGAGCAAAAGGCAAAGAGAGAATATTAAAAGCAGCAAGAGAAAAACAGTTAGTTACCTACAAGGGAGCACCCATACAACTGTCTACTGATTTCTCAACAGAAACTATGCAGGCCAGACGGGAGTGGCAAGAAATATTCAAAGTGATGAATAGCAAGAAACTACAACCAAGATTACTCTACCCAGCAAAGCTATCATTCAGAATTGAAGGTCAGATAAAGAGCTTCACAGATAAGAAAAAGCTAAAGGAGTTCATCACCACCAAACCAGAATTATATGAAATGCTGAAAAGTATTCTTTAAGAAAAGGAAGAAGAAGAAAAAGATAAAGATAAAAATTATGAACAACAAATACATAGCTATCAACAAGTGAATCTAAAAACCAAGGGAATAAAAAAATCTGATGAACAGTATTAACTGGTGAATATAATAGAATCAGGGGCATAGAAAGGGATTGGACTGACAATTCTCAGGGGAAAAGGGGAGTGGAGGGTGTGGGAAGAGACTGAACAAAAAGCGTACACCTATGGATGAGGATGGGGCGGCGGGGGGAGGTAAGGGCAGAGGGTGGGGTAGGAACCTGGTAGAGGGGAGCTATGGGGGGAAAAAAGAGGAACAATTGTAGTAATCTGAACAATAAAGATTTCTTAAATTAAAAAAAAGAATACATCTGGGCTCTGTGGCATTTAACACAAAGGCAAGGGATGAACACAAGGAAAACTTTGTCAGGATGTAAATTCTCTATGGGCAGTCTAAATGGATTTAATGAAACATTTTTGTTTATGACAGTATTTGTTTCAGAAGTTTTACCTGACAATTAAAATAGCCTGTGTTGATCCCTGCACTTGAGTTTCTGTGATGGGAATTATTCTTACCTGGGGCTGAAGCTGAAGGCAAGGAAATGCTGTGAGGGCCCAGGCCACTTGTTCCTCATTCTCTGCCAGCGTGATGGTGCAGGTGCTGTAAACAAGCACTCCCCCTGGCCTCAGCAGCTTCACTGCCTACAGAAAAACAGGGTCAGACTACATGTACCGCCAGGCTAAATAAACATAGTAAGGAATTTTACATCTATGTAATATCTTTCAAATATTTGGGATAAATAGAATGATGTTCTGTATGACCAGGATTCTTTCCTAGATATTCCGGACTAGATATATTTCATTATCTTGGAGCCATTTGGGCCACGAATTTTCCAAATCGGATCATTTGGTTCCATAACTTTAGTTACCAAATTTATATTTCTAGGCCAGTTTTCCTTCTAAATTCCATAATAATATACTGTATTCGATTGCCTTCTCAGTATATCTACTATGGAATTTGATATGTCCCAAAGCGAACCCCTATCTTCTCTCTGAAACCTATTGGAGACGTATTCCTATCATTCCAAATGTTCAGGTCCCAAATCTTAGATTATCCTTTATCACATTCCTTTCTCACATTCCCAATACATCAGCAAATCCTATTGTCTCTACTTTCAAAATATACACAGAATTTGGCTACGTCTCACCACTTCCATGGCTACCGTTCTGATCCAAGTCTCATGGTCGTTGCCTGGATCGCTGCAAGTATCCTACTTAGTCCACATCTTCCCTTTACCATTCTACAATCTATTATCAGTATGGTAATCAGAGCACTACTTTCACAACTTACCACTTCTCAGCTCAGAGCCCTTCAAATGCCCTCCATTATCACCTGGAGTCAAAGCCCAAGTCCTGAAAGTGGATGCCAAGCCCCTACACAAAGCAGGCCGCTTGCTGCCTCTCTGACCTCGCATTGAACACCTCCTCACTCCGCTTTAGCAACACTGGCCTCTGCTGTTCTGGAATATTTATGGCACACTCCCCCCGACCCGCCCCCCCCCCAAGGACCTGTGCAAAAGCGTGGAAACCTCTCCTAATTCTCCTCATTGCTTGCTCTTCACAATTTTCTTAACTCTACTTACATGTCACCTTTCCAGCAATGCCCACCCTGACCACCCTATGTAAAATTGCAATTATTTCAATCCAGCACTCCTATTCTCCCTTTCTTTCTAATAACTTACTCACCTATTTGTTCATTTTCCTACCCAATCAGAATAGAAACCTCATTAATAAAGGCAGAAACTATTCTATCACTACTGTCAGCACCTAGAATAATCCTACATAATAAAAGAGTAATATGCAAATTGGCCACACCTTTGCTACACCCAAGCCACGCCCACCAACCAATCAGGGTGAGTATGCAAATTAACCCAACCAAGATGGCAGTTAATTTGCATATCAAGACAGTGTAGAAAGAAGCCAAGCCTGTAGAAGGGAGCGAAGCTGTGGAGAAGCAAGTAAGCGGGGCAGAGGAGAAGGAAGGGAAGCAGGCAGGGCGGGGAGAAGGGACTGAAAGCAGGCGGGACCAGGGGAGAGCGCAGCAGGAAGCCCTATTGCAGGAATCTTCCTGCAACGGGAACTCTAGTATATTACATAAAATAGGTGCTCAATAAATAATTCCAATAAATAAATGAATCAGGAAATAAGGTGTCATACAAAAATAAATTTGTTCTAAATAATTAAAATTTAAATCTTTTTAAAATTTTAACAAAATATTTCAAAATATACACTGAGTGGCCAGATTATTATGATCTCTGAACGCATAATAATCTGGCCACTCAGTGTATATCCTATATAATAAAAGGCTAATATGCAAATTGTCCCCTCGACCAGGAGTTCAACCAGAAGGCAGGCTGATCAACCACCCATGTCCCCTCCCCCTGGCCAGACTGGCCGAACCCCACCCATGCACAAAAATTCATGCACCAGGCTTCTAATACACACACAAACACACAAACACACACACACACACACACACACACACACACACACACACACACACACTGAGTGGCCAGATTATTATGTGTTCAGAGATCATAATAATCTGGCCACTCAGTGTATATATATAATGTATACTTATGCTTTTAAATCAGAGTACAGTAGGTCCTTGGGTTATATAGGAGATCCTTTCCTATGGCGCAACATAACGTGATTTTTGCCGTAAGTTGGAAACAACCTACATAAGCACCTACATAACTCACATGGAGCACATACAAAACAGTAATGAAGTGAAACAGTAAAAAAAAATTTAAAAGATAACAATTCCTGACCTTTACTTGTGGAAAATACGGTAAATAATAAAAAACATAAAGCACATATGTACATATGTCAAAATGACGGAAATTTTAACTTTTTATAAAGAAACTAGGGGCCTGGTGCACTAAATTCGTGCACGGGGGTCCCCTCAGCCCAGCCTGCATCTTCTCCAATCTGGGACCACTTGGGGAATGTCCGACTGCCAGACATCCCTCTCACAATCCGGGACCACTGGCTACTAACTGCTCACCTGCCTGCCTACCTGATTGCCCCTAACTGCCCCCCTTGGTGGCCTGGTCATCTCCAAATGCCCCCCTGCCAGCATAGTCGCCCCTAACTGCCCCCCTGCTGGCCTGGGTGCCCCTGTCCCCCCGCTGGCCTGGTCGCTCCCAACTGCCCCCCCACCGGCCTGGTCACTCCTCACTGCCCCCCTCTGTCAGCCTGGTTGCCACTCACTGCCCCCCTGTGCCAGCCTGGTCGCCCCCAATTGCCCCCCCCCCCCTGCAGGCCTGGTCACCCCACGCAGCCTGCTGTTAGTTCATTTGGTCGCCCCTCACTAACCCTCCTGTCAGCCTGGTCACCCCATGCAGCCTGCTGCTCTGTTTGGTCACCCCTCACTAACCCCCTGCCAGCCTGGTCGCCCCATGCAGCCTGCTGCTCGATCGTTTGGTCATCCCTCACTGACTCCCTTGCTGGCCTAGTCACCCCATGCAGCCTGTTCGGTTGTCCGTTTGGTAGCGATGGTCGCTTAGGCTTTTATATATATAGATGGAGGATGGCGACATAACCACAAAATGACGTATGTCGAGTCCTATGTAACCCGAGGACTGTCTGTATGCTGATCAAAATTTAAATTTTGTTACTGTGGGCCAGCTATTATTTTAAGCAACTTACATGGGTTTTCTCAATAAATCTTTTGAACAAATATGACTTATAGTTACTCTCTCCACTGATGTAAATTAGGTATAGTTATTACCTCCATTTCTCAGATATGGAATCAATGTACCCAAAGTCACTTATGGAGAGGATGCATGACTCTAATCAAGATTTATCTGATTCTGGCATTCCTCAAGAAACAAGAAAATTCTCAAATAAGCAATCAAGCCTACAGCTTAAAGAAACTAGAAAAAGAAGAAAAAAATAAGCCTAAGGTGAGTAAAAGGAAAATAATAAAGATCAGGGCAGAAATAAACAAAATAGAGTCTAAAAGAAAACAACAGAAAATATAAATCAAACCAAGAGCTGATACTTTGAAAAGATAAACAATATACACTGAGTGGCCAGATTATTATGATCTCTGAACGCATAATAATCTGGCCACTCAATGTATATCCTATATAATAAAAGGCTAATATGCAAATTCTCCCCTCGACCAGGAGTTTGACCAAGCAGGCAGGCCAGCCAATCACCCATATCCCCTCCCCCTGGCCAGACTGGCTGGACCCCACCCATGCACGAATTCATGCACCGGGCCTCTAATACACACACACACACACACACACACACACACTGAGAGGCCAGGTTATTATGCGTTCAGAGATCATAATAATCTGGCCACTCAGTGTATATATAGCTTTAGCCAGACTCATCAAAAAAAAAGAGAGAGGGCCCAAATAAATAGAATCACAAAAGAAAGAGAAGTCACACTAACACCACAGAAATACAAAGAATTACTATATATGCCAATAAACAGAAGAACCTGAGGGGGGAAAAAATGGATAAATTCCTAAAACAATACAATCTCCCATGACTGAATAAAAAAAAAAAAGAAAGAAAAAGAAAACCTGAACAAACCAATAAATAAAATTAAAAAATCAAATAAGTAATAATAATAATAATAAACTCCCATTGAACAAAATCCCTGGAGCATATGACTTCATAGGTGAATTTTACCAAATATCCCCCCCCCAAAAAAAAATACTTAGCCTTCTCAAACTATTCCAAAAAAATAAAGAAGGAAGACTCCAAAACTCATTTTATAAGATAAAATCAGTAAAAAGACACTACAAAAAAAGAAAAGAAAAGGAAAAGAGTATGGAAGTTCCTCAAAAATTTTAAAATAGAACTACCATATGACTCAGCATTCTCACCTTTGAGAATTTATGTGAAGAAATCCAAAACACTAATTTGAAAAGATATATGCATCGCTATGTTCACTGCAGCATTATTTACAACTAGAGGCCCGGTGCACGAATTTGTGCACCCGTGGGTTCCCTCCGCCTGGCCTGTGGGATCAGGGCAAAACCGGCTCTCTGACATCCTCCGAGGGGTCCTGGATTATGAAAGGGCACAGGCCAGGCTGAGGGACCCCACCGGTGCATGATCGGGGCTGGAGAGGGACACAGGAGGTTGGCCAGCCAGAGAGGGACCGCTGGAGGGCACCAGGGCGTGTTCAGCCCGTCTCGCTCAGTCCCGACTGGCCAGACCCCAGCAGCAAGCTAACCTACTGGTCACAGCATCTGACCCCTGGTGGTCAGCGCACATCATAGAGAGCAGTTGAGCCACTTTAGCATATCACAAGCATATTACGCTTTGGTTGAATAGATAACCAGATGACTGGACACTTAGCATATTAGGCTTTTATTATATAGGACTAGTGATCTGGTGCATGAAATTCATGCACATTAACCTTTTGCACTCGGATGTCGAGTGTGACTCGACACCATTAGCATTAGAATAAAGGAATCAAGAAAAAAGCAAGTGAGTGCAAAGGGTTAAAAGGGAATTAATTAGAGGAAATATTTTTAATATTGCTCTTTGCCCTTTATAATAGAAATGTCAGAGATGAAAGAAAATTAGTAAAATGTATATGAAAATCTTCCTCCTGTCAGAGTCTGGGGTGTGCCATGGGAACCAGAATCAAGTCCCTGCCCACCCACATGCGCCTCAAAATCGTGCGAGACCCAGACCCGGCCGGCCCCACCCACATTGGGCTAGAACCAGACCCGGCCGGCCCCACCCCTGTAAAGCCCCCCTGGGTGGGGGGCATGGCCTGAGGTGCCCCGGCCCAGGCCCGGGGGCATGTTCTGAGGTCCCCCATCAAGCCCCACAAAGCAGGGGTGCAGCCTGAGGTCCCCTGGCCCGGGGCGGGGGGCACGGCCTGAGGTCCCCCAGCCCGGCACCAGGGCAGGGGCATGGCATAAGGTACCCTGTCAAGCCCCACTGGGCAGGGGTCACAGCCTGAGGTCCCCTGTCATGCCCCACTGGGTGGGGGGCACGGCCTCAGGTCCCACGGCCTGTCACCAGGGCGTGGGGCATTGCCTCAGGTCCCCTGGCCCGGTGCTGGGTTGGGGCATGGCCTGAGGTGCCCCGGCCTAGGCCGGGGGGTGCGCCTTGAGGTCCCCTGGCCCGGGCCAGGGAGTGTGGCCTGAGATCCCCCGTCAAGCCCTGCTGGGCAGGGGGCACAGCCTGAGGTCCCCCTGCCTGGTGCCGGGGTGGGGAAACGCAGCCTGAGGTCCCGTTAAGCCCCACCAGGTGGGGGGCGCAGCTTCAGGTCCCTGCTGATTGCTTGTTAAGGCTCGTTACGGGAACTCAGCTTCCACTGTGGGCACAGCCATCTTGTGTCATGGAATCCCTGCCTCCACTGTGGGCGCAAGAATCTTGACCATTATAGCGTGATGGTCAATTTGCATATTCCCTCTTTATTAGATTAGACTAGAAGCCCAGAGCACGAAATCGCATGACATCCAGACCGACCGCGCTGGCGGGACCCCAGGCCTCACCGCGCAGAGCTGTGGGACCCCAGGCCTTGCCACTCAGAGTCACAGGCCCCATCTTCGCCGTGCAGCTCTGACTGGTTGTTTGGTCATGACCCTAATGGTGTCACGACCACAGGCCTTTTATTTTTTTTATTTTTTATTTTTATTTTTTTTTCACAGGCCTTTTATAATATAGGATAGCCCAGATATAAAAGCAACCTAAGTGTCCATCGATAGATAACTGAATAAAGAAGATGTGTTACATATATACAATGGAATATTACTCAGACATTAAAAAAAAGAGTGAAATCTCACCATTAACACATTAAGTGCCATGTCACTCACTGGTGACTGACACTATACTTTCCATATGGAAGACAAAGCAGGCTAGGCGCTTAACGTGTTAAGGACAACATAAATGAACCTAGAGAATATTGTGCTAAGTGAAATAAGTCAGATAGAGAAAGACAAAAAATGATTTTATTTACATGTGGAATCTAAAGAGCCAACGAACAAACAAAACATAAACAAACTCAGAGATACAAAAAACAAATTGATGGTTGCCAGGAGGAAGGGAAGTATGGGGCTGGGGGAAAAAAGTGAAGGGATTAAAAAGTACAAATTGGCAGTTACAAAACTGCCATGGAGATGTAAAGAGCAGCATAAGAAATATAGTCAATAGCATGTAATAACTATATATGGAGTCAGGGAAGTACTAGATTTATTAGGGGAATCACTTCATAAGTTATATAAATGTCTAACCACTATTATGCCAAGTGAAATAAATCAGACAGAGAAAAATACCATAGATTTTACTTATATGTGAAATCTAAAAAATAAAGTAAATGAACAAACTAAAGAAAAACCAACCTATAGATACAGGGAACAAATTGATGGTTGCTAGAATGGGAGGAAGGATTGGGCAGAATGGGTGAAAAAGCTGAAAGGAGTTAAGAAGCACAAATTTCCAGTAATAAAAATAGTCACGGGGATGTAAAACACAGCATGGGGAATACAGTCAATAATAAGAATTATATCTGGTGGCAAGTGGGTACTAGACTTAAGGGGGTGATCACTTCATATAAGTGTCTTATCGCTATGTTGTACAATGGAAAGTAATATAGTATTGTGTATCAACTCTAACTGAAAAATTTAATTAACAAAAAAAGTTTGTCTGATTCTAAGTCCACATTCTCAATCAATTTTAATCCATGCCAGATGGCATACCTGCTATATTCTCCATTGCCTCTCATACTGTCAGCTGTTCCTTTTTTTGAGATAATGCATCCTAAGTAGTTCTTTTTGCTATTATCTAGAAAGAAAAGCCAAGTGTCTTAAAACAGTATCCTAATTTTACCCCCCCCATCAAAATGGACTTTAGCTATAAATAAAGCTTCTTTTACACTGCTTGCTGTTTTAACTCTCAAGATGTGTTCTTCCCAGATTGTATAAAAAAAGAACAAGTTAAATAATCCATGACCAGTGCCACCTTTATGTACGAAAGGAGACAACAGGAGAGATGACTGGAAATATACTCAAAGACAGCTTCAGAGACCACATAATATTACACCCACTGTTGCTGTAGCCTATGTGTTTATAATTAAGACCTGAGTAAAAATAATGAAGTAATCCTTGATCAAATGCTATCTATATTTTGTGAAATCTATTGTATCATTTTTGCAAGACTGAGAGAAATTCTCAAATATTCTATCTGGACTTCTTCTGAAATGTACTGGTGACCAGTTAAATTTGCAGCTTTTATGGTTCTCTTATTTCCTACACTGGACATTGTCACTTCCCATTTTTATTTCTTTTGGACTTCCCACTTTTACTATTTTTTAAAACTTTTCAATTACAGTTAATGTAACAATATTATATTAGACCAGTGGTCGGCAAACTGCGGCTCACGAGCCACATGCGGCTCTTTGGCCCCTTGAGCGTGGCTCTTCCACAAAATACCATGTGCGGGCTCACACGTACAGTGCGATTGAAACTTCGTGGCCCATGCGCAGAAGTCGGTTTTCGGCTCTCAAAAGAAATTTCAATCGTTGTACTGTTGATATTTGGCTCTGTTGACTAATGAGTTTGCCGACCACTGTATTAGACAGTTATATAAATGGACTTCCCACTTTTTTCTTAAATTTGCTATCTAAAATGATCCAGGAACCCTATTAAAAAGAATAACTGGTTTTATATATAACTAGAGGCCCGGTGCACGAAATTCGTGCTCAGAGGGGGGATTCCCTCAACTCAGCCTGCACCCTCTCCAATTGGGGACCCCTTGCGGGATGTCCGACTGCATTTTAGGCCTGATCCCAAGGATCGGGCCTAAACCGGCAGTCAGACATCCCTCACAATCTAGGACCACTGGCTCCTAACTGCTCACCTGCCTCCCTGCCTGATTGCCCCTAACTGCTTCCGCCTGCCAGCCTGATCACCCCTGTCTTCTCCTGCAGGCCTGATGTCGCCCCCCCCCAACTACCCTCCTCTGCTGGCCAATTTGGTTCTGATTGGTCGGTTCCTATGCCAGCGTCAAAAGCTTCACCTCCTAGGCAGCCATTGGCTCCCCACAGCACCCAGATTTGGTTCTCATTGTTCGGTTCCTATGCCAGTCAGCGTCAGAAGCTCCGCCTCCTAGGCGGCCATTGGCTCCCCACAGCACCTACCTTTGGTTCTCACTGGTCAGTTCCTATGCTAGTCAGCATCAGAAGCTCCGCCTCCTAGGCAGCCATTGGTTCCCCACAGCACCCACCTTCGGTTCTGATTGGTTGGTTCCTATGCCAGTCAGCATCAAAAGCTCCGCCTCCTAGGCAGCCATTGGTTCCCCACAGCACCCACCTTTGTTTCTCATTGGTCAGTTCCTATGCTAGTCAGCGTCAGAAGCTCCGCCTCCTAGGCACCCATTGGTTCCCCACAGCACCCACCTTTGGTTCTGATTGGTTGGTTCCTATGCCAGTGAGCATCTCCAGGCCTATCTCTGGGCCTGATCCAAGAGGCAGGGCTTAACAGCAGTCCCCACCCCCAAACCCCCCTGCCAAGGCCGGGAGAGAAAGAAAAGCATGGCTGCTGGCGAAGATCAGAAAGAAAGAGGGAGAGAAAGAGTAAGGTAAGTACACTGATCAACAGCTTCCACTGAGGCTGCAGATCAGACCCTGACTCTCTTTCTGGGTCTCAGCCACCTGAGCAGTCAGTGTTGGGTCGCCAGGCTGCAGCTGGACAACCCAGTGCTGACTTCTGGATGGTCTGCATTTGGTCGCAGTCTGGGCCCCTTCCCAAGCCCCAGGCTTTAGGCTTGGGAAGCGCCCCCCCCGCCCCGCCCCTCCGATCGCAGGCTCGGCCCCTCCGATGGTCGTCTGGGAGTGACCTGGGTACCGAAGAGGTTCCCAGGACCCTCTATGTATGCAAATTAACCTCCATCTTTGTTGGGTTAATTTGCATACTCACTCTGATTGGCTATGGGCATAGCGGAGGTATGGTCAATTTACATGTTTCTCTATTATTAGGTAAGATTATTCACATCAAGTAGTAAATAATCCTGGGACATTTTAAAGATCAAGCAGAATGATGGAAACTCATTACATCTGAGTGAAGAAATTCTACTATTACCTGAAAGAAATAGTGAAGTCAACATAAAGGAAAGCTCCCTGTATTTAAAACTAGACCTTCTCTGTCCTTTTGTGTGTGGTAAAATATACATAATAAATTTATCATATTAATAACCACGCCTAAGTATACAATTCAGTGGCATTAAGTACATTCACACTGCTGGGCAATCATCACCATTATCTAAATCCAGATTTTTTTCATCATCTTACACTTAAACTCTGTGCCCATTAAACAGTAACCCCTTATTCCTTCATATCTCCAGCCCCTGGTAACCACTAGTCTCTATGAATTTGCCTATTCTAAGTTACCTTATATAAATGGAATAATATAATATGTCTTTTACGTCTGGCATAATGTTTTCAAAGTCCATCCATGTTGCAGCATGTATCAGGACTTCATTCCTTTGTAAGGCTGAATAATATTGCACTGTATGTATACCACATTTTGCTTATTTACCTGTTCATGGACACTTCAGTGGTTTCCACATTTGGTTATTGTGAACAATGCTGCTATGAACACCGCTTTCTATCTTTTAAACATCAAACCAGTGAAGGCCAACTCTCTTTCACAGCAAAGTATCATCACATACCACAGTAAAGAGTTTTCGCTGTAAGGGTTGATATGATGTCACTTCCTTCAAAGTCCAAGAACAAGCCATGTTTGGTCTCTGCCCCAGTCCACTGCAGGGTGCATCAAGAAGAATTCGATCAAAAGATTCTGGTAAGAATGGGGGCTCTCCTATAAAGAGAATTATAAACATATTTGTGTCTGCCCTATTGGTCTACAATAAAAAAATTCCTGAGACAGAAGCAATTATCAGGAATTTAAAATCAGTCTGGAATAGAAAGTAGAAAAAACAATTACTCCCCTCAATCAAGTACCTGATGAAAGTAATTTTGACTTATATTTAATACTAGAGGCCCGATTCACGAAGATTCATGCAAGAATGGGTCTTCCTTCCAAGGCCGGCACCGCCTTCGCTCCGACCTGGAGCCACCTTTCTGCCTTCCCACGCTGCCCAGAGGCCTGGAGCGGCTGAGGTGGTGTGCCCCCGGCCAGTCGGCGCCTGCATATGCAAATTAACCTGCCATCTTTGTTGGGATAATTTGCATACTCACTCCTGATTGGCTGGTGGGTGTCGCAAAGGTACGGTCAATTAGCATGTTACTCTTTTTATTAGGTAGATAGATTTTACTTTAAAAAAAGTTTAAAGATTATTACAATTGAGGGTTATTCTGTTGATATAGTGTAAATCAAGGCCTAAGCAAACGTGTATCCCCAATGTCAGAAGCCACAATTCATTAGAGCGAAGACCCGGAAAGAATTCAAGTCATTCTGAGAGCCGATACTTCTCGTGGTAATCCCCACTGTAGACAGCACCAGAAAAAGAGAGCACCTATCAGGTTCCAGTCAAGCATACTAATTGTATGGTTTCTCAGGCTCCTTGCTCTGCGTCCATCAGCAAGGCTATGCTCTACAATGAGATAACAGCTCCCTAGATCCAATCTTTCATAGGTTTCCCTCTGTATTCAAGTAATTTTCTCCATTCTAAATTCTGAACTATTTAGTGTTACTAGAGCAAGCCATGAAAACCAAAGTCTGCTTATATATTTACTAGAGGCCCGATGCACGAAATCGTGCAAGAGTAGGCCTTCCTTCCCCCGGCTGCCAGCACCAGCTTCTCTCTGGCCCCGGCTTCATCCAGAAGGATGTCCAGTCTAATTAGCATATTATGCTTTTGGTCTAATTAGCATATTACGCTTTTATTATTACAGATAGATGCTAGCTAACTACAAGCAAGATAATGCTGCTGAATGCTTTTACACAAAGCTAGTTGATTTCCTACAGTACCCACAGCATCATTCTGTTTTTCTTTGATTGCAAAACTGTCAGACACAAGCTCTTATTGATTTAACTCATCTCCATCTATAACCATCCTTGCTTTCTTACTGTCTCAGAAAAAGTATCTTTTCAATGTAAACAATTATTTTCAAGGTTTTTGATATATACTGATATACATCCTCTAGAAAGACTATACCAATTTACATTTCTAGTTCATGAGTATATTTGTCTTCCCCAAATCCTCATCAGAGTTGACAATTATTGCCCAGCTGGTGTGGCTCAGTGGTTTAACGTTGACCTATAAACTTGGAGGTGAAGATTCAATTTGCAGTCATGGCACATTCCTGGATTGCCAGCACAATCCGCAGTGGGGGGGGGGGGGGGGGGCCATGAAGGAGTCAGCCAATCGATAATTCTCTCTCATCATTGATGTTTCTCTCTCTCTCTCTCTGAAATCAATGAAAATCTATTTAAATAAAAAAGGTTGACAATTATTTTATTGGCCATTTGTATTTTTTCTGTATATGGTCACATTCTTTATTTTTGGCCTTTTTCCACTAAGATTGCTATATTTTCCTTTATTAATTAGAAGAGTCCTTTTTATATTAAGAATATTAACCTCTCCTCTAAGTTTCGTGCACCTTGAAAGGAATTGTGGGCCACAAGGCTGAGGTGGGCACAGGGGCGGGTCTTGGCCCATCCTCCGTGCCCCCACCCGACCCCTTCCCCTGTGGCCCCCGGTCCCGTCTGCCGGCAGCCCCACTTCCACTGCCATTGCTCCCATGTGCTGACAGCGTGCAGCGATTGGGGCTGGCGCCAGCAGCAGGTGAGAGCAGAGCCTGCACCGTCAGTGGGTTTGAGCGGCTGCTGCTGCCCCAATTGCCCCTCAGGAGCAGGGGGAGGTGGAGAAGCCCTCAGGGGCAATTGGGGCTGGCAGCCACCACTCGCACCTGCTGACAGCACCAAGTGATCGCGACCGGTGCCAGGTGCCAGCAGCAGGTGCGAGTGGCGGCTCCAGCGCCAGCTGCGGATGCGAGTGGGGCCAGCGCTGGCAGTGGGTGCGAGCGGTGGCTCCAGCTCTGGCAGTGTGTGCAAGCAGGGCCATTGGCAGCAGCAGGTGCGAGAGGTGGCTGCCGGCCCCGATCGCCCCCCAGGAGCAGGAGGAGGTGGAGAAGCCCTGAGGGGTGATCAGGGCCGGCAGCTGCCACTCACACCTGCTGACGGTGCTGAGTGGTTGGGGCAGGCGCCGGGCTCCAGCAGCGGGTGCGAGTGCCCGGCTGGACCGTGGCACACAGGAGCAGATTTTTCAGTAACCACCAGAGGCTCACCCTGATGACAGCGACCAGCGCCCCACCTAGGTCTGGCGCCCCTGCTTACCTGCTCCATCATCCTGCCGCGGCTGATGCCCACCATGTTCCGTGCTCTGCCGCCTGCTGCCAATGCCCACCATGTTCCGCGTGCACACCCTGGTGGTCAGCACACGTTATAGCGACCAGTTGTGCCGTTGTTCCACTGTTTGGTCTATTTATATATTAGGGTTTTATATATATAGATTGCTGAATATTAAATATATCCTTTTCCTTGTTGAGTTTTATCTTTTCTTTCATGCTTTAACATCTTCTCCATTAGTGCAATTAATAAATGTTCACCTTTATGTGCTTCTAGTTATTTTCAGTTTAATTCTTTATAGTAAACTCCTTAATCCATCTTCAAATTACTTTTGTGTGCATCAAGCATGTCAAACTTGCAGCCAGCGAGCTGCATGCCTTGTTTATTTAAATGAGGTGTACATACTTCCCCCCACTCTCCATAATTTGTCGCAGATCTATTTATTAACTAATTTATTCTTTCTTCCAGGTTTGAAATGCTTTTTTTATCATATACTAAATTCTTGTACATATAGGGACCCATTTAAAGGGCTTTTGTTTTGCCTCAAGGACCCATTTAAAGGGCTTTTGTTTTGCTAGCTATTAATCTCTATTTTCTGAGCTCCAAATCCACCTTCTCTCCTCTGCTGTGTGATTGAGGTGGGAACTGTAAACAATTCTCCCTTGGTTTCTGGCTTCCTTTCAAGATTCACATGTAGGAGACAGAGTGATGGAGGGTGGGGAGATGAGAGACAAGGAGTACAGAATGGACTTTCTCATTCCTGTTTGCTTACTACTCCTATCAAAAGCATCCCAACTACAGCCCTTTACCTTGGCAACAGCAGTTCCTAGCTACTTCCATTAAGTATCAGACCTCCCTCAGAAGTCTCAGTCCAGCTCCATGACACTGCCTGCTTTCAATCCTAAGGGAAGAGCAGCAGCTGGGTAGCATCCACTTCCTTAGTTTTTTGTTTTTTTAAAAAATATATTTTATTGATTTTTTTACAGAGAGGAAGGGAGAGGGAGAGTTAGAAACATCGATGAGAGAGAAACATCAATCAACTGCCTCGTGCACACCCCCTACTGGGGATGTGCCCACAACCAAGGTACATGCCCCTGATCGGAATCGAACCTGGGACCCTTGAGTCCGCAGCCGACGCTCTATCCACCGAGCCAAACCGGTTAGGGCTCCTTAGACTTTTTAATTTCAACTCCATGGAACCTTTTCTCTGAGCTTTTTGGTTCTAATGAGCAAACCTCCTCCCTTTGTTTCTCCTGCTACAGGGTAAGAACTGCATTCTGCCATTTATTGCCTCTAGATTGCCTAAGTGACCTCCTTTTGCTTTTTCAGCTCTCCAATACCTATTTAACTGACTCTTTATACTGTTTTTACCAAACTGATTCTCTTTAGTGTGACTTTATACTAAATTCTTTCTATTGAAATACTTTGTATAATTTTATTTTGAATCCTGTGGCCAGATGAATTCCCCTAAAACACAGGTCTCAACAAGTTATTTATTCCTCTGACATTAATAAAAAAAATTTGTTAGTTTCATAGCTACCTAACATTATGAAATAAACTCCTGAGATTAACAAAGAGAGACTATTATTAATCTGGCCTTATCTATTTCTCCAGCCGCATTTCTCTGTATTCTCCCATATTCACCAATGTTAAAAACAAAGCAAAACAGAACATTGCTTTGTTACCAAGATGCATGAACTTTCCTATGTGTATGCCTCTGCTAATTCTCACCTGCAATGTCCCCTGCACTCATTTCCATTTGTCAAAATGCTACGCACCCTTTTGAAGCCTGACAAATGCCACCTCCTTCCCTAACTCTTTTTCTATTGTCCCCGTGAGAAATAAACATTCTGACTTCATTTTGTATCTTTCAGATGCACAGTCTTAAATTATAGTCACCAGTGTTCAGGTCTTATTCTCCCCCACCCCAAACACTAAAAAATCCTTAAAAACCAAGAAATCTGCAAGCCCACAGAATACTTTTGTGTGAACTAGAACTAAGGCACCCCTTCCTCTGGATTAACACTCTCATGCACACAATGAACAGAGCACAGGCCAGATTTCAGCCCCCACTAGCCCCTTAGCCTGGTGCACTGCACAGGGCACAACTGTACACTGTGGCCCTGAGGGTGGGAGCAGTGCCTAGTCACTGAACTCACGCTTCCTAGTAAGTACAATTTTAATAGAAGGTACTGGATGACTATTAAAAAATTAAATTAAGAAATTCATAAAAATATTCTAAACCCGTCGTAGATCAGACAAAAAAATCACCAAAATACTGCCCAAATGCACCTGTTCCAAGTGAAATTTCTCTTATTCAAACCTAGAAAGGCATGGGATAAACTTTTAAGGCTTATGTACTGCAAGAGTCCTGGTATTTTTGTTTCATAAACCCTTTTCTCATAATATATATTGGAACTAACTTTAGAGATTTGTAAAGCTGCACTGTTTTGGGATGGTAAAAACCATAATTCAGGAGCAATTTTTTTGTTAAAAATAAATGAAATTGAGACAACTTTTGGAATGAGGACATGAGGAGTTCCACAACCTTTTCTCCACTGAAATAACGATAACTGGTGAAAATTATAAAAAACAAAAACCACCATTTAAAGTCTCTGGAAAATGTCCAGGACATACATCAAATGAAGAAACACTTATTCAAGAAAATATACTACATCTCAGCAAGAATAGTGAGAAACTATGGCTGAGCTACAACCCACATTCACTCCTTTGTCCCAACTGCCTCTCTTCATCCTAAAGCTCTGAGTCAAAGAAGATCCACTTCACTTGGGTGCAGCCAAGGACACATGGCTCCCTCTTGCCCTCAGCTCCCAGTCAAGGATTGTGGTATCTCACCTGGAAGGGCAGGTCTACCAGCATTTCTCACCTTCCCTCCCCCTCAAGTCCCATGTTGCAGAGGCTCAACTCTAGGTAAGAGCACCTGAAAACTCTGAGGCTGCCTCCTTCCACTCAGCCCCAATTCATAGGCACAGAAGCTGAGAATTGTAAAGCCCCAACTGCCCTCACCCCAATTCATTGCTGGTGAAGAAGTTCCACATTAGGAAAGGCAAGATGAGAAAAATCAGAGGATGATGACGCAACCCAGTACTGTGCTGCTCATTCATCAAGTGTCACTCCAAGAGAAATAGGTCACTCACTATCTTGCCCTCATCTCTGGAATAGTGGGCCAGAGGTTTTGCCAAAGGGGAGAGATAGCAAGTAAAAACAGAGTTCAGGTACTTTCCCCAAGTGAACTGACTTTATTTTAACCACAATGGTGGAAATTTAAGCCTGAGGGCACTCTTGAAATCATGGAGGTTATGGTGGTAAGCAATTAAGAGGAGGCTGGCAGCTCCATGAGAGCAGTAAGCTAAACCACAGACATGCCAGAAGTTTACCTGAGAACTAAGAAATGAGACAGCTAAGAAGAGCCCTCCTGGGGTGAGAACAAATCTCAAAAACTGGCTTCAAAGATTACCTATGCAAAGGGTACCAAATTTGTTGGATCAAGATGGTGAAACAATTTATGCCCCTGAGCACTATTGAAAACAACAGCATAATCAACCTGAAATAAGTGAAGGCAAATAGCATCTGAAAAGTAAATGAAGCAGACAGTTTAACACAAAGACCAGGGAAAGAGACATAACCCCCATGTCGGTTTTGCTCAGTGGATCAAGTGTAGGCCTGTGGAGTGAAAGGTCCCAGGTTTGATTCCAGTCAAGGGCGTATGCCTGGGTTGCAGTCTCGATCCCCAGTGGCAGGCTTGTATGAGGCAGCCAATCAATGATTTTCTCTCATCATTGATGTTTCTATCTCTCTCTCCCTTCATCTCCAAAATCAATAAAAATATATATTTTTTAAAATCAACTATCACTGCCCTAACCAGTTTGGCTCAGTGGATAGAGCGTCGGCCTGCGGACTGAAAGGTCCCAAGTTCGATTCCAGTCAAGGGCATGTACCTTGGTTGCGGGCACAACCCCAGAAGGAGGTGTGCAGGAGGCAGCTGATTGATGTTTCTCTCTCATCAATGTTTCTAACTCTCTATCCCTCTCCCTTCCTCTCTGTAAAAAAATCAATAAAATATATTTTTTAAAAATCAACTATCACTATTCCACCACCTTGTGATAACTACTGTTAAGGTTTTTAGAAAAAAAAAAAGAACCCTCATAAATCCATTGTCATCCCAGGATTACTGTGTACATGCAATATACACTGAGTGGCCAGATTATTATGATTTCTGAACGCATAATAATCTGGCCACTCAGTGTGTGTGTGTGTGTGTGTGTGTGTGTGTGTGTGTGTGTATTAATTTTAGAGGCCCAGTGCATGAACTCATGCATGGGTGGGGTCCGGCCAGCCTGGCCAGGGTGAGGGGACATGGGTGGTTGGCTGGCCTGCCTGCTGGTCGAACTCCTGGTCAAAGGGACAATTTGCATATTACCCTTTTATTATATAGGATATACACTGAGTGGCCAGATTATTATGCGTTCAGAGATCATAATAATCTGGCCACTCAGTGTACAATTTACTAAAACATCCAGCCATCACAGTAAACATAGAAGCAAACAACAACCACAAGCCTAGGGAGGAGTGATTTGTATCTAGAGTTGGTGCAACTTATTACCCAGTTTTCAACAACACAAATTATGAGCTATGCAAAGAAACATAAAAGTGTGACCCAACACAACAGAAACTATCTGTGAGAGGGCAGAGATAGCAGACTTAGCAAAGACTTTAAAACAGCCAATAAAATATATGTTCAAAGAATTAAATAAAAAGAAACTATGCTTCAGGAGGCAAAGGAACACATAGCAACGATGTCTCACCAAATAAAACACATCAATAATACAAATTTCAAAAAAGAAACAAAACAAATGGAAATTCTGGAATTGAATGTATAATAACAAATGACAAATTCACTAGAGGGGCTCAATTATAGACTTCAGCTGATAGAAAAACGAATCAGTGTATTTGAAAATAGAAGAAAAGAAATTATGCAATCTGAAGATCACAGACAATAAAAGAAAAATGAACATAGCTTCAGAGGTATGTGTGACACCATTAAGTGCACCAACATAAACACAATAAGAGCACCAGAAAAGGAGAGACAAAAACTAGAAAAATATTTGGAAAAAATGATCATGATGCTCCACAAATTTTAAGTAGGACAAATGCAAAGAAGATCAGCTATCAGACACATCATACTAAAAATTTTGAAAGTTAAAGGCAAAGAAAAAATATCATTAAAGCTGCAAGAGATATATGTTGAAATGATAACATTTTAGACATTGGGAAGTAAATATAACATACTATTAAAATAAAAAAATAAAAAGCTGCAAGAGAAAAATGACTCTCATATACTAGGGAACCACAATAAGATTAAAATATGTTTTCTCATCAGAAAAATGAAAGCCAAAAGGCAGTGTGATGATGTATTCAAAGTACAGAGAGATTATCTTTTAAAAATAAAGGTGAAATAGAGATACCCCAGATAAACAAAAACATAGAGAATTGTTGCTAGAAATCTGCATTATAAGAAATACTTTTTAAAGTTCTTCAAGTTGAAAGGAACTGAACTAGAGTGTAATTTGAGTCCATATGAAAATACAAAGAACACACGTAAAGGTAATTGTGTAATTATAAAAAACAGTATAAATGCATATTCTCTTGATTTAAAAATCAACTGAATAAATATGCATATAATTCCAATGATGGCCCTATATATGTAATAAAGGCTATATATGTATATACATATATACACATGAATTATATATCCTTATCCATATATATAGTGTATGTATATATATGGCAAATGTAATATATTTGCCAATAACAGCAAAAATGGTGAGTGGAAACAAAGCTGTATTGGAGGAAGAAAATGACACCAGATGGAACTCAAATCCACAGGAACAAGTGAAGAAAACTATTAAGAAAAGTAACATAAAATCTAAAATTATATATCTCTTCTTTCTTCTGTTTCTTTTAGCAATTTTATAGACATAAAATTATATAAAGGAATATTATAACTATTATTATAACTATGTGAGTTCATAACACAAACTGAAAGTCATTTAAGTAAATAAAATGTTACATTAGTATATATGTACTTAATTTTTTTAAAACGCAATTAAGGCCCTACCCGGTTTTCCTCAGTGAATAGAGCATCGGCCTACAGATTGAAGGGCCCCAGGTTCAATTCTGGTCAAGTGCACATGCTTGGGTTATGGACTCAATCTCCAGTAGGGGGCATGCAGGAGGCATCCGATCAATGATTCTCTCTCATCACTGATGCTTCTATCTCTCTCTCCCTTTCTCTCAGAAATTAATAATAATAATAATAATAATGATAATATATATAATATATATATAATATATACATATTATATATATATTATATATATATTATATATATATTATATATATATATAATAGAAAACAAGTAAAATGGCACATGTAAATCCAATGATATCAAGAACAACATTAAATGTGAATAGATTATGTTTTGTCAAGATGGTGGAGTGGGAAAACACTGTGCCTGCCTCCTCCCACAACCATGTCAAAATTAAACAAAATTATACAACAACCATCACTGAGTACCACCGCAAGACAAGCTGAACAGAAGTCCGATAATTAAGGATATAAAAAAGGCAGGGTGAGACTGATAGAAGGGGTAGAGATGCAAAAGGGACAGGTCCCATACCCAGGGTGTGGCAACTAAAAATGGGGAGGGATATCTCAGTGGGAGCAGTCCCTTCTGAGGAGCAAGGAGTCCAAAACCCACACCAAGCTCCCAAGCCCTGTGCACCAGTTTCAGAAAAAGTAGTCCCCATAACACCTGGCTGTAAAAAGCAGTGGTGATGACACCCAAGTAAAATGGAAGGCTGCTGTTCACCTAGGCATCCTCTTAAAGGGCCCAAGCGCACACTTGCCTGCCAACTCACTCGCTCCCAGGGCAGGGCAGCAGCTCAAAAACTAGAAAGGACACATGGAGAAAAATGAAATTCACTAGATTCGGGACAAGGGCTGGAGAGGCCAGGGTCAAGAAAGCTCCCTCTGGGTATGAAAGTGTTGGCAGGCACATTACTCCTTTGTTGAGCACAACCCCCATCCAGAGGGCCAGGTGCAGGCAGGTGCCAAGTCAGAGTTCTCTATTACCTGGCTAGCACATTTGTGTCACCCTGGTGATTCCCTGACACCCCTTCCCACCCAACTAGTGTGTCCAGTCTGAATATCTTTGCAGCTTTTCCACATGAGTGGCCTATTTAGGTTCATGCTGAGCACTTTCCTAAAATCTCCCAAAGGTCTACAAACTCCAAGCAAGCACTGGCTGGCATTGGCATACCCTGTACCTCCTGCTAAGCGCCAAGCCTAACACAAGTGGCAAGTGATCTCAACTTGCATTGTAACTCCTAACTAGTGGCTCCAAGCCTGGCAAAAACTGCAGCCACCCTTGGCTTAAAACATAGCTTCAACTAAGCATCCACAAGCCCTGCACAAGTGAAAGCTGGCCTTCAGCTCATATCATGGTGCCCACTAAAGGGTCGCAAAGCCCAGCACTAGTGTCAGCGGAGCTTGGTTCACAGCATACCCTCTCCCATACATGCCCGAAACCAGTACAAGTGGCAACAAACCACAGATCACTTTGTAGCTCCCACCGACACCCAACTGAGCAAAAATGGCAGTTGTCCCTGACATTCACTAGATCCCCTCCCAAGAGGCTCCAGAACTAACAAAGGCAGTGGCTGGCTACAGACTATATAAGACCTCCACCCAACCAGCCCCACAAATGACACTGGCAAGGGAGGAGTCAACTGACACCAGAGCCCCACTAAAGTGACTCCTGTTCAGTGGGATCAGCCCTGCCCTCGAGCTCATCCCATGTAGCCGTGGCCAGATCCACAGGCAGTCTGCCAGAAGGTCAATCCCAACCACTGATATACCAACAGTAATCAAGACTCAACCACAATAAGAGGGCACATAAAACAGACACAAGGAATAAATCTGGAAATCCAGCTACGGTTGACCAGAAAAGACTGCACCACTGGGCCTCAAAAGACACCTACAACACAGGCCACTCTGCCAGGAACACAAGATGTACCAGATCTACTTAATACAAAAAAACAAACACAGGAAGTCGGCCAGAATGAGGAGACAAGGAAACACGTCCCAAGTAAAAGAAAAAGACAAAGCTCCAGGAAAACAACAACAACAACAACAATAAAAACACACAACTAAACTAAAAGGACACAAGCAATTTACCAGATGCAGAGTTTAAAACATTGGTCGTAAGAATGCTCAATGAACTTAGGGGGGAAATAAATTAACTCGGTGAGAACGTCAACAAAGAGATAGAAAACAAGCAGTCAGAAATGAAGGCTTCAATAACAAAAATGAAGTATACATTAGAGAGAAGCAACATCAGATTAGATAAAACAGAGGATTGAAACAGTGAACTGGAAGACAAGATAGCAGAACACAGCCAATCAGAAAAGAAAAAAGAAGTTAATAAAATAAGGATAGTTTAACTTCTGGGACAAAATCAAGTGTATCAATACTCACAAAATAGGGGTACAAGTATAAGAGGAGAGAGTGCAAGAGATTGAGAATATTTTTTAAGAAATAATGACTGAAAACTTCCCTAAGCTGTTGAAGGAAATAAACATACAAGTCCAGAAAATGTAGAGTCCCAAAAAGATGAACCAAAGAGGGGGTAGAGATGCAAAGACACATCATAATTAAAATTCCAAAGGTAAAGACAGAGAAAAAAAATCTTAAAAGTAGCAAAAGATAAGCAATCAGTTACCTACAAAAGAACTCCAATAAAAAGGTCAAGTGACTTCTCAGCAGAAACACTGCAGGCCAGAAGGGGTTGGCATTAAATATTCAATATTCAAAATGATGAAATGCAAAGACCTACAACCAAGACTGCTTTATTCAGCAAGGCTATCATTTTAGAATTGAAGGAGAGTTTCCCAATCAAGAAAAAGCTAAAGTAGTTTATCACTACTAAACCAGTATTATAAGAAATGTTACGGGGACTTATTTAAATTGGTGACCTAACAACAATTTTAGTGAAGTTATAGTAATGGATTATTTTGAACTGTCTACTGTCTAGTGGTCATTTTTATGAACGACAGCTTATATACAGATAAATTGTTGTAGGCAGTTAGACATGAGCAGAGCAAGGACTATGGGCCAGGTACAGAAGTCACCAGGGCAGAAAGTCCTGGGTGCCTAGAAAAGGACAATTATAGGGTGGGACCACGCCCCCAGGGTGACCTTCCTCTCCTAGCATATCTGGTCATGAGGTATGGACCTCCCTCGAGATAACATCTAGGCCTTAATTGTATTTCAGCTCCAGGCCCAGAAAAGCAACAAAACCAGACAAGCCACCTCAGGACCAGCTACACTGAATAATGACCCCCTGCCCTGATGCAGGCCAATTAATCAGTGGAGACCACAACCTTGAAAGGACACACCTGGAAAACTGCTGAATATTCCACTGAGATCTTCCCTTGGGACCTGCCTAAAATCTCCCTTGAAACCCTTAGGACAGAGGACTTAAGGAGCATGCCCACTCCCACACCTTTTCTTTTCTCTTTTCCTTCCCCCTTTCCATCCCTCCAGGTGCATTACCATTAGCTTCTCCACTCCCAAGCTCCAAGAGCCCTTCCTTCACTTCTATTGAAGCACAGTAACCTCCATCTTGTATAAAACCGCTGTTTGAATTCTCTGCTATTGTTAGATAGTCCCTAGTCCTGTAAACTCTGTCATTATAAACTGTCACTTTAAGACAGTCTGCTATTCTGTAAAATGACTTCGTTTTTAGTTCAAATAATAGAAAAAGATAAACTTAACTGTCTGACCTTGCAAGCTAGCCATCCAATGTAATAGACTAAAATAGACTAATACTGATAACAACTCCCATATTCTTATGCCAGGTACAAATTCATTATGTATTCAAGGTTACAACTGTTTGTAACAATAACTCACACAGAGCTCTTTGTAATATCTGCAAAGAGGCTCGAAAAGTATAAATAAGGGAGACTTCCTATGTGTGGTGCTCAGAGATTTGGAAGGGACACCTCCCTCTGGGCCGTGAGCAATAAACGACTCCTAATTAATTGGCTCATTAAGGCTGTCTTGTATCTCATTTGCTAATTTATGATACAACACTATAAACTTGTTTCCTAAGCCGATTTCTTTAATGAATTACTTCTTTTACCTCTGTGATTTACCAAATAAATGTTCTCTTATGGTTGGAGTCTTGGCTCTGAATTTTTCCTAGTCAGAATCCAAGTACCGAGCTTGCTGAACCAGGTCTGATCTAACCCCACCGGTCAGACACCTGTTGCCATTCTGCAGCCTACAACAAAACTACAGAGTTAGAAAGAGTATTTTTCCTTATGGTATTAAAGAGAAAACCACAGTATCAAAATGACAACACTCAGTGCTAAAAGCCCTGGATACTAAACCTAGATTTAACTGCAAGTTCAACTTCTCCCAGAAACATCTTTAATCAACCAGTCTGGAATTTTCTGGTCAAGCACCAATAAGGTAATCTGTCACTGTGAACCCTCTATGTTCCCCATAGAAAGAGAAGGCAATCTACAGGATAAAAACCCTCCCCTTCGGTTCCCAAAAAGAGAAAGAAATGGTGTCCTGGCCCCACTCTTCTTCCTATAAAAACCTCCCCCTTGGTACAACCCTGGGAGCAAGCTTTTAGTTGCTAGATGGTATGTTAGCCAATAATCAGCTTAGTGAAGCCAAGTAGATCTTCAAATTTACTTGAGTTTTGTTTGCACACAAAGGCAATCTAGATCAGCAGTCGACAACCTTTCGGACCTCATGGACCACTACGGACCACTGGTTGGCAACCACTGATCTAGATGATCTGTAAGGGGGTTGGCAAATCAGAGACCATATCCTCAGCTTTTTAAAACTCATCTTTAATCAATAAACACTCGGGAAAAACTATGCCAGTGAGTTCGTTAAAGTACACAGTTTTCTCGAGTATTTCATGAAATCAAATCTAAATAAGAGACAGAGATACATAGAGACAAAGTGATTTAATAAATGTAACAGTTTTCCCTCCCTTCCCAGCTCCATAGCCCCATTCTTCAAGAAAAATGAAGAAATAATAAAAAACAGCTCAAGAATCATAAAATTGAAAGGCTCGGGAGCTTTGTGAGATGCATTATAAAATTAAGACAAATATGTCAAGTATAAAAAGTTTGACCAAGGGGGTAGGGGTGTGGGTGGAGGTGAAAGAGGGTATAGAGAGAATAAATGGTGATGAAAAAAGAAGAAGAAAGAGTTTGACCAAGTCTTGGGGATTGGACTTATTAAAAACTTGATATTCAGGGATGAGATGAAAAGGAAATATCTATTAAAGCAAAAAATCTTAGATCCATGCCAAAGTTTCAAGGCCTGTGGATATTTTGAGGCTAGAACAATGACAGCAAAATATGCTTGTCTGTAAAAGTCTTTAAAAGATAAAATTTGACTCACCTTCTGTGTCCTTAACCATATCAAGTTTAAGCGCCTTTGTTCCATCAAAGCAAAAAGCCCTAATGGAATGCAGCCCTAATAATAAAGCATTCTCTTTTATTTTTTTAACTTTGTTGGGTAGTTTATCCAGGGCTATTACTTCTCCCTAAAAACAAACAAACAAAAAAACCCATAAAGTGTAAACCAAAAGCAATCATAAAAATAATTAAAAAGGAGAAAGCCATGAAAAACTAAGATCTTCCACAATTTCCTCCTATCTCTACTTTTAAAGTTGAATTCATTAACCAAACACATATTGAATTTATATTAAATACTTATTAAGTATTTCCTTTTACAAAATCAATCCTCATCTCAATATTTTCTATGCTATCCACATAAAATTCATGTAAATTCTGACAACTAAAGACAGAAAAATATGTCTGTATATCACAGCAAAATGTTCTAGACTGGTATAAAACATAGCTCAAAAGTAATTGTAGCTCTAGCTGTTATGGATCAGTGGATACAGCGTCGGCCTGTGGACTGAAGGGTCCCAGGTTCAATTTCCGTCAACAGCACATGCTCGGGTTGCAGGCTTGATCCCCAGAAGGGAGTGTGCAGGAGGCAGCCGATCAATGATTCTCTCTCATCACTGATGTTTCTATCTCTCTCTCTCGCTCTCCCTTCCTCTCTGAAATCAATAAAAACATATAAAATTTAAAAAATATTTTTTTAATCATAATACTTCAGTTCAGTCAAAGTTGATAAAGACAAGAGGGTCATTTTTATGAATGTATTGTGATATTCATATGATACTTTTAAGATATTATGAAATGATATTGCAGTGATGGTGAAATTAACCTTTCAAAATATTTTCTTGCTTTTGTTCCCTTTATACACACTGTCCTTGCATGACATATGCATCATTTGCATAGACTACAATACCAGGAATTTGCTGAAAATATTCCTAAATGTAACACCAGGCTTAATGGTAGATATAGTTCCAATTAATACTATGACAAACAAAACCATTTCAAGTGAGTTGAACTGAAAAAGTAGGCAAAAACAACACAAAATAAGGTTCAAATATACTGCAGTGAAGTGGTAACTTCACTGGCTGAAGGCTACTTTTACAAAAATACAGAAAAGAGGGTAAACTTATACAAAATTTAGCTATCAAAATGAATCAAAAGCAGCAACAAAATCTAAGATTCATTCTGGCTCAAGTATCTCTGTTCAGGTTGTTCATTTCTCCATTGCTGTCCCACTCTGAAAGATTGCCTAACTTGAGTTTAATTCCCCACACATTCTCATCTTTGCCATTTACCTTGTAATACTCTGCCATTCGGACTTGGGCTCAGCGATGTGATAAGTGTTGGCCAATAGGATAACAGTAAATGTAATGCAAACAGAGAAATGAATAGCACTTGAACAGTTGGCTTTGCTCTACTTTGCCCTCAGCCACAGCCAACCCTTAATGATTGCCCTCAGCTAGGCTAGCCATCTGTTCCTAGCAGGAGGATAAGAAACACATGGACCAGAGGCAGGGCACCCTAATGGTCTCAGCTGGGGCCACTTTACATAAGCCAACACCAATCAAAAAGTGAATGAGCCTACACAAGATCATCAGATCCCCTAGCTAACCAGTTCTGGATCAGGTGCACTGAACAGTCTTCCCTTTGGCTGAATTTGAAATAAGTCAGATTACAAATGTCTTCATAATGTTTCATAAATTGCATGTAGTTCCACCTTCATCACTGAAATGTAAATACAGTAGGTTTGCTGTGAAGACAATCTTACCTGATCATGCATTAGTGCTGCAATGTGTGTTGTTTTGCCTCCAGGTGCTGCACACAAATCTAGAATCTTCTCTCCAGGTTGAGGATCCAGAACGTGAGTTACAACAGCAGATGGCAAATTCTATAAGGAAAAAAAAAATCAATTATCAATATACTAAATCAATTTAAATTTCAGAATCAGAGAATGTAAAGAAATCTTTGGAGGTAATACAACATCCTCTACATTTTTTGTAACTACTAGTGTCCCGGTGCATGGATTCGTGCACACTGAAAGGAAATTAATTAGAAGAAATATTTTAATATCGTTATTCACATCTTGCTAATAAAAAGAAAATAGGACTCTACCAAGTCTCCTATCTACCTACTCCAGGACTTCTGTGAGGATCAAATGAGATGAGGCACGGGAAAATGCTCCACAAATATTTGGTTAAAGTGTAAAATGTTTGCACCTGGCTATAAAGCAAGTCGTGTTCCTGGGCTGAAGAAACTCCAAGGAAGCTAGTTGCTAGGGAGAGGAAGCCGGGTGTTGCTATGTGACATCATTATGCTGGGGTTCTTGTCCAAGCATTATGAAGGTTCAGCAATCCGGAGAAAGGTTGTGTGTAGATTGAGTAGGAGTCCAAAGACGAAAGATAATTTTGAGAGGCATTGGGGGTCAGAGGAGCTTCAGCTAAAGGAGCTAAAGACTTCCTTGACTCAGGACCCCGTGCTTTTTATTCACACAAATTGTCCTAAGGCAAGGTGGAGATAATACACTTCAAAGGGTAGGGTACAGAAGCATTGTCAGAATGGGGAATAGCCTACAGCTGTTCAGGTGTTTGGCCAGCAGGAGGCAATAACATGTAGATTGAGATGCCCTGAGCTGTCTGGCAGCAAACAGTAATCCTATTCAGTTTGGGGGAAGTGCCTTCTAGCCACTCCAACAGGTAATTACATACGTGAATCAGTCCTTGTTGAGCCCCCAGGTTTCATCAACCTTTTGATAAAACTCTTGTAATTATGACATGCTGGAATTGGCTCCCGGCATCATTACTTGGCACCCACAGCCACCATTTCCGGGCTGGGCTGGGCTGTGGGCCGCATTTTGCGCCATGGGGTCTTGGCAGTATTGGCTGTGATTTGGTGGGGGGTCGCTCCAGGGTGGTGGCAGGGCCTGTGTCCCACTTGGGGGAAGCCGAATTTTGGTTTGTTGGTGCCAGGTCCATGGTGCCGTTTATTTTTAAATGGCCAGTGCGCATCATGGCAACTCCTGCATTGAGTGTCTGCCCCTGGTGGTCAGTGTGCGTCATAGCTAACAGTCAGACGGATGGACACTTAGCCTTTTATATATATATATAGAAGATAATGGTGTCAGGAAATTCTCCGTTTCCCAGAGTATCCTATGATTTCATAGAACATTCACACACACAGACACTCACATGCACACGCATAATGCATTTCTCTAATCAATTCAGCAAAAAATATTAACCTTTCTTAATTCAGTGGTTCTCAATATTTTGGAGGCCAAAGACAGAGAGATCCCTTAGAAATATGAGAAAGCTCTGGATCTTTTCCCCAGAAAATTTATAAGAATTTGCAACTTCAGGTGCTTCATCATCTAACTCCCATTTTAAAATCCCAGTTTTATACAGCTAATGCCACTGAAAGGCATGTTTGGGTTCCCATCTTCCCACCACTACTACCTTTCAGTAGGAGAAAAGTAAAATGTAAGAAAAATTTTAGCTATGTCTGATAGACACAAGAAAAATATATTATGAGATAATACAACCCAAATATACCTCTACCTATAGTAATAAGTTATAATAAATCATTTTTAGTATTAATTATATATGAATTGTTACTAAAGGATGACAGCTTTAAATAAGATAGAATAATATCACAAAGTAATTAAATTTTTAAAAATATTTGGCAAAAAAAAAAAGTAGAGACTAACAAGCATAGGGCTGTTTAAAGTTTTCAATTCATTCTCACACCAAAACATTAAATCCATTAGTATGTCCTCAAGAACTGTGAGAAGGTTATAGGATTCTCAGTGAATCCAAGATCACCAGTTCAAAACATTGATTTTAATGCTTCCTGTGGATACAGGAAGCATTAAAATCAATATGAACAGCCGAAATTGGTTTGGCTCAGTGGATGGAGCGTCGGTCTGCAGACTGAAGGGTCCCAGGTTCGATTCCGGTCAAGGGCATGTGCATTGGTTGTGGGCACATCCCCGGTGGGGGGTGTGCAGGAGGCAGCTGGTCGATGTTTCTCTCTCATCGATGTTTCCAGCTCTCTATCCCTCTCCCTTCCTCTCTGTAAAAAAAATCAATAAAATATATTTAAAAGAAAAGAAAATCAATATGAACTGAGATACCTGAAAAGCAGTCCCTCCACACTAAACACCAAAAAACAGCTTCACCTGTTACAGATAGTTTCTCTTAAGAGCCAGGTCTATTCCAAAAATATTTAAAAATTGAACTCTAATATGAAAAGACTCGTAAGTGGCTAATGGAGATTCTTTAGCTAGAGACAAATGGTTATGCTTAACTCCTAATAAAGATAAGATTAATATATGGATCAAAGATGACAGAAATTTTCACTGACATTTAAATAACACATTAAAAACTTCTGGTCAAGCAATAATTAAACATTATGAAATAGTCCAAGTAAAGACGCTTCACTACGTATTTAAATGATGAAAGTTTCTTAACTTAGTCTACTACCTTTCTCTATAGTATTTCTCAATCCTGGCTACACAAGAGTATCACTTAGTGATTTCTTAAATATATTCAGAAACAGACCATAAAATTCATATGAGATAACAAAAGATCCCGAATAGCCAGAGCAATCTTTAGAAAGAAGAACAAAGTTGGAAGCATCATGCTCTCAGATTTCAAACTCTACTACAAAGTTTCAGTGGTTAACACATTATGTTACTGGCATAAAAACAGACACAGATCAATGAAACAGGAGAGAGAGCCCAGAAATACATTCACACATATATGTTCAATTAATTTATGACAAAGGAGATAAGAATACATAAACACAATAGTGAAAGGACAGTCTTCAATTAATGGTTTTGAGAACACTGAACAGCTACATATAGAAGAACGAAACTAGACCATTATCATCATACACTATAAACAAAAAGCAACTCAAAATGGATTAAAGACTTGATGCAAGAACTTAAACCATAAAACTGCTAGAAGAAAACAAGGGCAGTAAGCTCCCTGACATAGGCCTTGGCAATGATTTTTTTTTATCTGATACCCAAAGAAATAAAAAAAATGAAATAAAAAAGCAATGAAATAAAAAATAAGTGAGACTACATCTAATTAAAAATTTCTGGAGACTCTGGGTCAAGATAGTGTAGATAAACGCTGTGTTCACCTCTTCCCACAATAGAATAAAAATTACAACTAAATTACAAAACAACCATCATTGAAAATTGCCTGAGGAAAATAAAAACTGCCTGAAGACCAGCTCAACAGAATCCCCATAACTAAGGATATAAAGAGGAGGCTGGAAGGAGGGGTGGGGACAAAAATGGGCTGATCCCAATCCCACGTGTAGTGGATAAAAATCAGGAGGGATATGTCGGCTGTGGAGGTCCCACCTGAGGAGTTAGGGGTCCCAGCCCCACACCAGGCCTCCCCAGACCAGGGCTCCTGTGCCAGGAAGCAAAGTCTCTATACCTTCCAGATGTGAAAAGCAGTGAGGACTGGAGCTGAGTGAGATGGAGGGCTGCTGGAGACCCAGCCAATGAAGAGCTTACAGGACCAGCAGACAGATTAACTCACTCTCAAACTCACACGCTCTGATTTCCAGTGCAGGGCCAGCAGCTGGAAGAACGTCAGGGATCTATGGGGAGAAACGGAATTGCCTGGCTTCATGGCGAGGGCTGGAGGACAGGCACCACTGTTCCTTTTTTGAGCCCTGTCTGACATAGCTGGCAGGATGAAGTGCTGGCAGGTGCCATGGTTCCATTGTTGAGCCCTTCTCCCACCAGCTGACAGGCAAAGAAGGCATCAAACCTGCAGGCTCCATTAACCTGGGTAACACCTTTCAAGAACCCTAACAGATCTGATCTTTGATATCCTCTTATATTGGGAATAATAACAATAATAGTAATAATAATAATAATACCACCTAACCAGATTGCAACAAATCAGTTAATGTAAACACAAATACTTAATAAACTGAACAAGGCAAAATAGGTTACAGTGGAACCTTGGTTCTCAAACTTAATTGGTTCATGAAGGCTGCTCAAGAAGCTATTTGTTTGAAAACCAAATCACTTTTTCCATTAGAAATAATGTAAATTGAATTCATTCATTCCAGACCCCCAAATGATTTCCTGTTTTAACCTTTCTTATATACAGAAAATGTCTAATGTACTGTTTAATCTATAAGCAAACACTTCTTTTCTTAAATCTATGGAACTAAGCCGTAAAGGAATCACTTTCAGCACACGTTCCAGAGGTGTCTTTCAGAAGGTCAGTATGCAGCATCTTCAATTTTTCACGTATCATTGCCTCCAAAATACTGTCACTGGCTGATTGCTTTTCATTTATCCAAATCAACAACCATTTTTCCACCTCTTCAATTGCCTGTGATCATTGTTTCTTTCACACCCTTAGCAACACTAGCAGTTTTGATGGCCTTTTTATGTTTTAAAATTGTGCTAATCATTCATTTCACAGGCAACAAAAGAAAAAAAAATTTCACAGCACAATTTCCTGAGATGTTAACAACATGTGAGGTTTAGTGGTAAACTGACTGGCATTCTCCTTCATTTGTAGCCTGAGAGACACTTCTTGTCATGCTGATGTATCGGCAGGAAGGGTTGTTCAACAACTGAGACATATTTTCTATGAACAACTTGGTTGAGAACTGAATTGTTCGAGATGGGAGACGTTTGAGACCTGAGATTTGACTGTACTTGTTATAGCACCATAATTAATAACCACCTGACAAAAACCTATTAGCAGTAAACCATTTGAATCTTACTCAGTTACAAATGAACATTTATATATAGTAAATGCATATATTATTTTCAAATTAACATGTTGAAATGGAAAGCAACAGTTATGATAATCTTTATATTAAAGCATTCTTGGACAAAAAGGGTAAAAAGAGAAAAAATAATGCTTACGAAGTTTTTTCTTACTGCTAACCAAAGGTAGATCAGAAAATATATAAACAGACCACAAAAATGTACTAATAAAGTAAAAAAAACACCCTTAGATTTCTAATTATTCACTGTAGTATGTTTCAATGTTACTAAATATTACACTTTCACAATTACTTACCTGTAAAAATAAGTAGCTGGGCAGTACATTGTCAAATGAAGGGCTGAGATACACTGGTTCTGTCATTCTTATGCCTATACCTCTGAAAAGTAGGAAATCTAATATTAGTCTGTATAAGTTACATTGCCTCCCATATGTGCCCTGACTGGGAATCAACTGGCAACCTTTTGGTGCACAGGACAATGCTCAACCAACTGAGCCACTCCAGATGGAAAAAAAGAAAAAAAAAATTAATAAAAAAAAATTTTAGCCGAAACCGGTTTGGCTCAATGGATAGAGCGTCGGTCTGCGGACTGAAAGGTCCCAGGTTCGATTCCGGTCAAGGGCATGTACATTGGCTGCGGGCACATCCCCAGTAGGGGGTGTGCAGGAGGCAGCTGGTCGATGATTCTCTCTCATCGATGTTTCTAGCTCTCTATCCCTCTCCCTTCCTCTCTGTAAAAAATCAATAAAATATATTTAAAAAAAAAAAATTTTACCAAAAAGTGAGCACTCACATCAATACTTATGGTCAAAAATTAATGTTTGGATTTACTCAAACCAAATTAAAATATAATTAGTTTTAAATCATCTCTAGTTGTTACTGGCTCTAAATAAATTTGTGGACAACCCAGTTTCTTAGTTTGATGTTTCTCTTTCACATCAATGTTTCTTTCTCTTTCTCTTTCCTTCTCTCTTAGCACATGCTAGGTTGAGGATTTAAAAAAAATTTTTTTTTCTTTTTAAGTTATATTAAACTGATAGGGTTTTTCCTTTCACAAAATCAGAATGTTTAAAAAGATCTGGAGAGGTTAATATAATTCATCCTTTATCAAGAAAAGCATTGTTCTCCAAAGATGAAAATATTTCAAATCAATAAAATTCAAAAGAAAAAGTAAAATTATTTGAAGTACAGCATGCCTAGTTGCTTACTTAAAACTCTTTAATCTGAGCATTTACTATTACCTTAGATCATTTTTTTTCTAAAAAACATAGAAATATGGATCAAGTAATTTCCAGTTAAATTTATACCCCCCCGAAAATTTTCATATAATGCTACTATTTTTATATTGTTTTTAAATTCCCTTGAACCACAAGAAATGCTTATTTCCAACACTTAATAACATACTTCCGTTCAGGTAGCCCACTGAAGATTCCTCTGCGGCTTAATTCCGAAATCCCATTTCCAAGAAATACTTTTACTCCATCAAATTCCTTGGCTCCTTTCTTACATTTGCCTTTAATATCAGAGTATACAGAAACAACATCTCCAGCTTTCATAACTAGAGAAAGAAGAAAATCATAATGATTTTATACTTGAACAGAAAAAGTTAATATTCTTTAAGCTAGACTGGAAAACTCTAAGGACATCAACAGTGGCATGTGAGCAGTCTAAAATGGCTCATCAACTCAATATAATCGCTAATAGAAAATAATGGCATTTTGTTTTTAAATGTCCATAACAATAAATCTAAATTGAAGTTTTTTTTTCTAGGAAAACAAAGAAATGAAATAGTCTTCAAAATATCCTAACTCAACTGGAAGTCTTTAGCTAAGCAGAAAAGGAAAGTTATCTTCTTATTTTTTAAAATATGTTTTTATTTATTTAAGAGACAGAGGAAGGGAGAGGGAGAGAGATACAAATATCAATGAGAAAGAATCATCGATTGGCTGCCTCTTGCATGCCTCCTCCTGGGGATCAAGCCCACAACCTGGGCATGTGCCCTAACCAGGAATGGAACCGTGACCTCCTGGTTCATGGGTCGATGCTCAACCATTGAGCCACACCAGCCGGGCGGGTGGAAAGCAATCTTCTAATCTAAATTATTTTCCCCAAACCTAATATTCCCTAAAAGACTTCATGTAAATCTTGATATTTTGACCTCATCCTCAAATTATCTAAGTTTCCTTCAAAAATATTCTTAAAAACATACACTCAAATTCCTCAAAGGAGTCTTTCTAAATCCCATAATCCTGTTGGTATTTCTTCAGTTTTCCTGTTATAGCAATTAAAGCAGATTTTAATAAGCACATATATTTATTTATATGTGTATATGTACTCTTTGAAACTCGAGAGTCCAGAGCTGATTTATATGGCTGATTAAATCTAGCTTTGTAGTCATTTCATTAAATTATTTTCAGCAAAAACAACAACAACCAAAAAACAGTAACATTAACAATTGTATTCTACTTCCAAAAAATGTTTTAAGACCTAACCTATTATAAATTTGTCTAATCCATTAACCTGACAACAGTAGAGAGGAGCCCATCAGCTATAGCTAGGACTGTTCAAATTTCATAGGTCGGGGTCAATGAACTTTCTGTGCAAAGGACAAGTAAATATTTCAGATTTTGTGAGCCACATAAAGTCTCTTGACATATGCTCCTTTGTATTATTTTTTTTACAACCCTTCATACATACATTTTGAAGCTGACACAATTCCTGGAACATAGACATGGGCTCCTCTTAATACGGCATTACCACATTGGGCTCCAACAATGGCTTCACATTGTTGTTTTGCTATGTTCTTCCTAGGGACATAAAACAAGAGAAATTTAACACAGTAATATATTTCCAACAAGTACCAACCTTTTCAATGTTTCAACCTAAATCCTAAGTAACCTCTTTAGTACTGATTGTCCCAACATAATGCCATTAATGAATAAATGAGAAAGAGAAATCTGAAAATAGAATAAATATTGAGAAAAGAGTTGTGTGTTTTGTTTTGTTTTTTAAAAAAGAAGATAGGCATTTGAGAAAAGACAAAATAGAAAGAGGTCCATCTGATAGAAGACAATAAAGTGGCACCAAAAATTGCTTAATTATTTAACAAGCATTGCTGTTTTCATAACAGGATTAGAAGAGAAATAAAGTCCATCTTCAAAGACTAAAACAGACAATATACAAGGGATTCAAAAACATTTCTAAAGTGATAGAATGTTGCAAGGTAGATTATTAGTATTTTAAACAAGATGGACAAAGCTAATTTTTTTTTTCTTTATTGCCCAACTATTTTTTAAAATGTTTTCTAATTTCTCACCTCCAATTGTTCTTTAGATAACTAAAATCTAGGTATCACTTCTAACACTCAGAAAGATTTTTTTCTAAGTTCAGGAGGTATCAAGATAATCAAGCACTGAGTCTCTAATGAGTGTCCCTGGTTGGCAACATTTCAGATGTGTTGACACAACTCCTTGCTGGGGGAATTAGGTGCGTCCCATCTTCTTTCCATCATCTCTAGATGATCAAATCTCACTGAACTTCTCAGCTCTATATTACCCCATTCCTGGTGCCACACATTCTCATTGTTAGGTCTCTATATCTTAATGAGGTTCATGCCCCAAGCTCTAAAACATGCTGCCATCTCTTCTCACTTTGCATTCTATCCCTTGGCAATCCCATGATTTTAATAATCACTTATAAAAATAATCCATGTATTCTAATGCTAAACCTTTCTAGACCCTGAACTGATATTTCTAATTACCTGCAAGTAGCTATATCTAGGTATTCCACAGTTACTTAAACTCAGTAAGTCCTAGACACTGTTATTTTTCTCTAATTCACTCTTCAAATCCTTGGCAACACTCCAAATCCTTTCATCCTCCTATGTGTCCAATCTTGAACAAAGTGTCATTATCTGCCTTGAAAATAAACTAGAAACCTCTGCATCAACTTAAATCCCTTCTTCCTAAACCTTTTACCTTAACATTCACTGAGTCACCAAAGCATGCCACTTGTAATTCTGATAGGTCTTCTGGGCCCATCTCGTGACATCAAGCATACTAGTACATCTCTTAATCAGATAACTGAATAGCTTCCTGCCTTTTACCTTTGATTTCTTTCAGATCTTCTTTATGTCTTTGGTATTCTGCAGTTTCATTGTGGGGTATCTAGACATGGATTTATTTTTACTTTGGCTTCAGGCACACTGTACTTCTTAAATTTGTCTTTCATATAAATTCTGGAAAATTCTTAGTCATTAGATTTTTGAATATTGTCTTAACCCTATTTTTTCTACTCTCTACATCTAGGACTCACTAGAAATATGAAGTACCTTTCATTCTACTTTCCATGACTCAACTTCACATTTTCAATTTCTTTTTTTATCTCTGCTGCATTCTACATAATTTCCTTTGATTTATCTATTTCAATAATTCCCCATCAGTTGAGTCTAGCATACAATTTAACTCACTGAATGAGTTTTTAATGTTAATGATATTTTTGTTTCTAAAAATTATTTTTCTATTCTACCTTTTCTCCCCTTTTGGGCTCTTCTATGTTTTATATTCCTACTTTTATTTTCACTCATGTTAAGAACACTGATTTTATAGTCTCTACCATAATTCCATCTGCTAAAGTTTTTGGGGAAACCCAATCCTTCAGTTTCTATATATGCCGATTCTCACTCATGGTGGTTTAAAGTGTAGCTTTAAATCGTGAGAAATGTGTGTGGCCTGGACTGAATGTGTGTCACTCTAGAGTGTTTTGCCAAGCTCCTCAAATTTGATCTCAAATTGAAATCAAATTTTTATGTTACTTTCTCAGATTGCAGGTCTCAAGACCACCTTGGAGGTTTGATTTTGAATTCCAAGACTTTATGGGGGATGGAACCACAGTTCTCCATTCTCAAAGATTTTTCTTCAACCCAGACCTGAAGACAAGAGAGTCAATTCCTAAATTACTGACTCTGGATATTTCTCACCAGCTAGTGTTAACACCCCATTGTTAAAACCAAAGCCCCTAAATATGAGACCAACTACCTCCTCTCCCATACCCTACAACCTCCAAATATTAGTTCACATTCTTACTGCTCTGTTTTCAGTTACTCTTCATTCTAATTCCTGAGTGTTTCACTTAAATTCTTAATCACTCAGCTGTGCACTTTGTGGCCTATTTTTTAGTTAGTATTCCTAGAAGTATGTAGCAGAAACATTTCCAGGTTATCTAGTTCACCATATTGTTGGAAATGACTTCTTCTCCAGTCTTGCAATTCATCTTATACCTACACACACACACACACACACACACACACACACAAAACAAACATTTCATGAAATATCTTTACTAAAGGCAATTCAAAATGATATATTATAAAATATCCCATTTCCTTTTTAAAAATGCTCATTTAAAAACCCATGAAATTAATTTCACAACCTACTACCACAATCTGCACACACTTTGGAAAACAGAGCTTTATGCTACTATCAGTATTACGTTCCTAAAATACAGATCTAATCATAATGAAGTTTCTTTGGCTGTTATGATCTATGTAAAAAATAAAACATTGCTTAGTTTTTTAAAAAAAAAACAACACTCCTTTACACATCACAGCCTGCCTTTCCCAACTTCTTCAACCTCATCTTTCTCCAATCTCTCTGAAAATCAGTTGAATAGCCAAACCTGATCATCAAATTTTTGTGAACCACCATACATTTTCATAACTCTGTATCTTTGGATATGCATTCTCTTTACCTTGTCCTTGTCTACCTTACCTCATCAGCCTAATTCCTACTCACCTTCAAGGCCCAACTGAAATAATATCTACTTGGAGAAAAATATTTAGCCATGTCCCTGTACTCAGCCGTTCCCAGACTATGCTCTGGTGGTACTTAATTCCTACCTCTACAGTGACATTCAGCACAATCTGACTTGTACCAAAGTTCCCTGCTTTTAGACTAAACAACTATATTTCATTCATCTTTATAACACCTTTGGGTCTTACACATAGCATCAACGCAAAACAAAGTTTTGTGAAATGGAACCCTGTAAGTTAATCAGAGTGTTTTTATAAGAATAACCATTTCATGGAGAGATGAGAATGAAAGCCTACGGAGAAAATAGTTTACATAGTATGTTTGAACTACTATCCCTTGTTTGGAAGGCCTGGTTATAAAGTTGGGCCCTGACTGGCATCTATGAACTTAGATTTCATGAGGGTTCCCACTATTAACTGACAAGTGTAGCTCACTGTGCCTAAATTGTTTGTACAAACAACATGATTTATGGCACAGTGACTTTCCTTCTGGGAGGCTAAACTTTAGCTAGGCAGAGAGTGCCTACTTGTCCAGCGAGGAAAAAAAAATCTGGATGGTGAGGCTCTAATGAGCTTCTCTGGTTGGCAACATCTCATGTGCTGTCAAACCCATGCTGGGGAAATTAAGCGTGTCCAGTGTGACTCCACTAGAAAAAGGATTCTGGAAGTTTGCAAATGGTTTTTCCTAGACTCGCAGCATGCACCTTTTCCTTTTGCTGATTTTGCTTCAGATTCCTTCACTATAATAAATCATAGTCCTCAGAACCATTGTATGCTGAATCCTCTGAGTCCTCCTAGAGAATCATGGAACCAGGGTGTGGTCTTGAGGATCTCTCAACATAAGGACTAATAGTATAAAAACATAAAATGTTATGTGTAAGTACCAAGGTGAAAATCAGTTCTGCTGAAGGGGATGATTTTAGCCAGGAAACATAAAAGCTGATGTAAGGCCAAAAGAGCTTAATGTTTAATGAAAAGTTTATAAATAGAGGAGTATAACAACTACAATAAAGAAAGATGATTTTCTAATAGCACAGTAATACATATTGGGAGAAAATTAGTATGAAGGTACTTTAATTAAGAGAAAACTATGAAGCCCGGCTGGGTGGCTCAGTTGGTTGGAGCCACGTCCCATACACCAAAAAGGTTAAAGGTTTTTTTAAAAAATATATACTTTACTGATATTTAGAGAGAGGGGAAGGGAAATAGGAACATCAATGAGAAACATCATGGATTGGCTGCCTCCTGCACTCGCCCCCTACTGGGGTTGAGCCAGCAACCCAAGCATGTGCCCTGATCTGGAATCGAACCTGTGACTTCTTGGGACGCTCAAACACTGAGCGACACCAGTAGGACAGGTAGCAGGTTTGATTCCAGTTGAGGGCATATAACTGGGTTGTGGGTTTGATCCTGGGTTGGGGCACATACAGAGGCAACTGATCCATGTTTCCCTCTCACATTGATGTTTGTTTCTTTCTCTCTCTCTCCCCACCCCACTTTGGGTGAGAATTAAAAAAAGAGACAGAAAACTATTAAAACAGCTAAAAATGAGGTGACTAGATTATGGGAATATTCCACTAAAGAGATATAAAAAGTAGGGACTGTTGCCCGGCCGGCATAGCTCAGTGGTGGAGCATCGACCTATGAACCAGAAGGTCACAGTTAGATTCCCGGTCAGGGCACATGCCTGGGTTATGGGCTCAATCCCCGATGTGGGGTGTGCAGAAGGCAGCCAATCAATGGTTCTCTCTCATCACTGATGTTTCTATCTCTCTCTTCCTCCCTGAAATCAATAAAAATATATTTTAAAAAATAAATTAGGGACTGTTAAATATTTGGTACTTTTTAAACTGCACATATTACCAACCCTACACCAAATGGGAGATAACATAATTTTGAGATATGATGATATTGAGAAAACATTTCTTTTCACCAGCACTGTCACCTGTATTTAATCAGAAATTTCATATTATGCAATTACTTGAATATTCTATTGCATTTACTCTATTATTTCATATATACACACAGCAAATGAAAGCTTACAGTATTGATACTAGTGGCAAGACAGTATGAAAGATAGAAATCAAGAAGCCTGAACAAGAAGGGCAAATCCAGCCTTATTTAGATCTCAAGGGATTTATTCTATTGAAATGTGTATTCAAATGTGAAGAAAGTTAATTTTCTGACCTGCTGCAAATACAGGGTGTCCCAAAAAAAGTATACTTTAACAGCTGATAGCTCAGTTTTGAAAATGAAATGTATTGTAATAAACACTGCCTTTATAATTATTCAAAGTGTGTGTATACAATTTGGGACACCCTATATTTTGTTGCGATTTTTATCAAAAAGGGAAGGGCACTAACAGAGAAAATGTAAAAATCCTTAACAATTACAAATTGAATATTGGACTAAAAAAAACTGTACTGATCTAAATGCATTCCTTAGAAAATGCTGGTGAGGACATAATGTTAAAAACATTTTTGTAACAAGAGAAGCCTAGCATTCACTTTTCTGTAAGATTTTCAATAAAATTGATATTGATAACATCACATTCAGCCTTACAACCATATGTTCAATCTCATTAAATTACTAATGATAAAACCTTCCCAACTCTTAAATATACTTAATAAGTATATTTAATATCATATTAGTAAACTGAAGGAACCTAAATTTATGGTGCAAAATTACTTTTAAAATTATTTACTACCTATAAATAAAGTTTAACCTATATTTCGGTATTTTAAATAATTGTGTGATAATGAACTTCTAATAAGAGTAAGAATGTATTTTTTATTGAAGTCCACAGAAATGGAGGGGGAGGGGAAACAAAAAAATCTGAGAACAAAATTCCATTTGCAATAAAATTAAGAAATCCCAATGATGAAGAATAATTTCCTGACACAGTGAAATCTGAATGAAATCTAGTTCCTCAACTGGGTATGAATGTTTCTGACAAGAAAAGGCTCCTGGGGCCTAATCACATATTTATTACTAAAAACCAGGACCAGTGGTTCACGTAGAAAAAAAGGAGACTGAGAACGCCTTTCCAGGCATTGTTCACAGCAGATAAAGCTGAGAGGAACTGAACTGTCAGAATGGGCACAAGCAGACAATGTTTTCTCTAACAAACGTGGATAAACTGCCTAGCATTAGGTGAAGGAGGAGAAGGAAAATAGCAATCAACTTTGTTGCTTTTCACCCAAGTTAACTAATAAGCACAAACAAATTTAAACCCAAAACAAAACAAAACAAAACAAAACAAAACTAAACTAAACTAAACTAAAAGCAGAAAGTCTTCCCAGAGAACCTCAGACTTTATCAGCTCAGCTTACTAGGGTTAGAGATGTGTCACTAGTGAGGACTTGGTGAAAGCATTTCTAAAAAAACATATCTGATTAGTTATCTAGGCACAAACTTCATCCCATTCTGTATCACCCTTGGGCAAATTGCAAACAAGGTGTGTCTATGTGAATGTAACTGTTCCCATTCAATGAGAGAAGCAAAAAGTATTCATTCAACAAGGGGTCCATGCACAGATAGTACAACAAAAACAAAGCCATAATAAAAAAGTAAAAGGCAGATTTTTTAAAAGTACAACAAAAAAAGGGAAATTTTTCAAATACTTCTCTATATTTTCAAAGATGCTGAAAGAAAAAAAAACTCAAAAAAGGGATATAAGAATAAGATAAAAAAAGAAAGAGAGCCCGGCTGAAGTGGCTCAGTTGTTGAGCATCCAACCCTGAACCAGGAGGCCATGGTTCAATTCCAGGTCAGGGCACATACCCAGGTTGCCGGCTTGATCCCCAGCATGGGGCTTGCAGGAGGCAGCTGATTGATGATTCTCTCCCATCACTGATGTTTCTACCTCTCTCTCCCTCTCCCTTCCTCTCTGAAATAAATAAAAAAATTATGTTATAAAAATAAAAAGTAAACTTGCAGAGCTCAGGAAATAAACAACAGTTCCTTCTCTGAAATAAGAGTTAACACAACAGGCTTGAGACTATTCTTAGAAAGGCCTCCTTACAAGGTTGGCCCTTGAATGGCACCTGGAAACTTTACTGGGATAAAGTTCCTGACACTGATATAAAACTTTCCCTAATAGTAAGAGTGGTATATTGTTCCCAAGCTGTTTATACAAGCAAGGACGTTTATTGTGAACAACCTGCTCAAATTTTGGTACATGCTAGGCAGAGGGTGCCTACATGACCAACAACAAATAAAAACTTTGGGCACTGAGTCTCTAATGTGCTTCCCTACTAGACAACCATGCTACACATGTCACAGGATGCTGGAGAAATTAAGCACATCCTGATAACTCCATGGGGAGAGGACTCTCAGAAGCTTGTGGCTGGCTTCCTCTAGACTTTGCCCCATGCACCTTTTTCCTTTTGCTGATTTTGCTTTTGTATCCTTTTGTGTAATAAATCTTCCCCATGAGCATGACTACATGCTGAGTCCTGTGACTTCTGACCAATCACCAAACTGAAGGTTGTCTTGGGGTGCCCCAACACAAAGTGTCTGCACGGGAAATCCAATGTACAGAGTGCCAGTATAGAGAATAGAGCCCGGCCAGTGTGACTCAGTGGTTTAGCGTCGACATATGAAACAGAAGGTCACGGTTCGATTCCCTGTCAGGGCACATGCCTTGCTTGCGGGCTCGATCCCCAAGATTTTCACTTTTTAGATGAAAATCTCCTTATAATTTTTCACATTAAAATATTACAAACCTTTGGTATGTAATTTTTTCCAAAATAAGAGTATGGAAGTCAGCATTTACAAATTTGTGAATTCCTACCTATATAAAGTTACTATTAATGGAGAAACTCAGTATTGTCACCAAACAGTAAATAAAAAACCTGTGATAATTTTTACTTAGAATAATAGAATTTGAAAATGAAATAATTACAAACCTAGGTCCAATAACAGGAATAAGTAAGACATCCTGAAGGTTTGGATGTTGAAGAATAGGAACAGTTAATCCATTAAACTGCTGTTAAAAGGAAACACACAGAAATTATAAAGCAATCAATATATTTGATAAATTTCGATTTATGGAGCTTTTCAGTATCATTACCTAACAGAGGATGAAGCATGGTTAGGGATACTTTCATGTTATTCCATGGGATACAATAAAAATTAGACTTCAAAACAACTATGTGCTCTCTGTAATTTGACTTTGGAGTATCCTGACTTCTTTTTTTCTAATTACAGTTGATATTCAATATTATATTTATTTCATGTGTATGCCATTGTGTTAGACAATTTTATACTTTACAAAGTGACCCCCCGCCCTCCAAAAAGTATAGTACCCACCTGGCACCATAGATAGTTATTATAACACTAGAGGCCCGGTGCACAAAATTCGTGCACAGGGGGTAGTCCCTCAGCCTGACCTGCACCCTCTCCAATCTGGGAGCCCTCAGGGGAGCCCTCTCCAATCTGGCAGCCCTGACGGCTTAGGCCCACTCCCCGTAGTTCTCTGCTCTCTGCGGGGCCTGGCTGCTCTGCTCCTGCTGCCCAGAGGCCCTCCGCGGCCGGGGCAGAACACTTGCCTTGTCGCCATGGCGATGAAGCAAGCATTCCGCCAAGCCGCTCACACTGCCCGCTCTCAGGACTGCCCGCTCTCAGGACTCTGGCGGGGCTGAGGGGACTGGGCACCGCCATCTTGTAGCTATGGGCGCTTCCATCTTTGTGACGGAGTGATGGTTAATTTGCATATTACCCTTTTATTAGATAGTTACTGACTGTATTCCCTATGCTGTCCTGACTTCCTTATAAGACTCAATTTTGCTTACTGTTTGGCTTTCAAAATACAAACTATGTTTACCTTAACTGATTTACTTTTTAAAAGAAGGCACTATCACTATACCATGTCAATTTTGATGAGGGAAATGAATGTTTTTTGGCAAATTCAGTATTTTCAGTATCCGCTATCATACTTGGCCGTCAGACTGGAAATAGGTTCAGGACCAGTGGTACAGGTGCTGATGCCAATTCAAACAATCTCATCACAGTCAATTGTGTGCATCTCTTACCAACTCCATGGTCATGCTGGTAGCTTGAAACTGACCACACCCCTAGCCAGTTTTGCTCGGTGGATAGAGCATCAGCCTGCGGACTGAAGAGTCTTGGGTTCAATTCCGATCAGGGTTCATGCCCAGGTTGCGGTCTTGATCCCCAGTAGGGGGCGTGCAGGAGGCAGCCAATCAATGATTCTCTCTCATCATAGATGTTTCTATCTCTCTCTCCCTCTCCTTTCCTCTCTGAAATCAATAAAAATTAAAAAAAAAGAAAGAAAGAAATTGACCACAGTAGGAATATTTACACAACTTAAATCAGCAAAACACCACAAAGGGTTATTTTTCCTAGCAATGGGCTGTTAAATACGTAGCAACACATCACTGTTGCAGTCAGAAGATGACTGGGCACTCCACACAGCAGAAAACAAAAGAGCAGAATAGTGGACTGAATAGCAAGGACTACATACTCCATCTAAGGGCAACATGCAAATATTTGAGAACAAGTCTCTGCCATGCAGACTAGAGTGATTATCAACTCATTAATTTTCACACACTACGTGAAAGAACAGTAACAATATGTATTTGCATTGTTCCATAGTAACCATACACTATCTAGAAAAGAACTTCTAAAATCAACTTATTAGTAAGTTGATAATAGAAAGAAACTGTTCATATTTTAGAAATCTAACTACATCTTTCTACCAAGTCAACAGCACTCCTGATTTCTGTTAGTCTGAAATACCCTTCAGGCAAAGGGTATTTCAGACTAACCATATCTAACAGATAGGTACTAAGAAATCTGAAGGGTAACCTCCTTCTTATTCTATCAGTCACCTCTCCCTTTCCTTCTCTTTCTCATTGTTTGATGGTCTTACAATATACAGACGATGGTAAGCTGATCTTTCCAAGAAGAAAGATACTAAACTTTGTCATTTGTTTTTGTTGTTTTAGAAGTACTATCTGTTTTACACTAGAGAAATACTTTATACAGGGATCAATCCTTTTCAAGCTGAGATTCTTCTTCTCTTGTCAGATTTTAAAATTATACAAAAATAAAACTTTCATAAAACCACACACATGTGCCTAACTTTCATGAAACAACACAAATAAACTTGTTTTTAAACCAATCATGTCACCTGCTTCTTTTTCTGTTTGTTTCTTCACCATGCCCTTTTTTAAAAATGTGTTTTTTATTGATTTTAGAGAGAGGAAAAAAGAGGGATAGATAGAAACATTGATGAGAGAGAAACGTATCGGCTGCCTCCTGCATGCCCTCACTGGGGTTTGAGCCCACAACCTGGACATGTGCCTTGACTGGGAATCGAACTGGTGACGTCTTGGTTCATGGGTCAGTGCTCAACCACTGAGCAACACTGGCCAGGCCCCATGCCCTTTTAAAAACATCCTTTTTGTACATAAAATGCACCCCTTTTAAATGTACAATTCAATGATTTTTAGTAAATTTAAAGAATTGTGCAACCATCATAATTCAGTTTTAGATAATTTCCAATACCACACAAAGATTTCTTATGCCCATTTGTAGTCAATCCATGTTCCTAGCTCCAATCCCAGGCAAACACTAGTCTACTTTTCTTTCTCTATAAATGTCTTTTCTAGACATTTCACATAAATGAAATCAATATATATAATATTTGTGCCTGGCTTCTTTAACTTATTGTGGTGCTTCTGAGGTTCACCAATGTTGAAGCATGTATCAGTTCATTACCTTCATTGCTGAATAGTACTCCATTGTATGAATATACCACATTTTGTTTCTCTACTTATCAGTTAATAGGCATATGGACAGTTTTCATCTTTTAGATCTTATGAATAATGCTGCTATGAATATTCATGTTTAAGCATTTATATGAACATATGTTTTCACTCCACTCTTGGGTTGTACAGTAAGTTTATGTATAACTTTTTAAGAGACCACCAAATTGTTTTCCAAAGAGGCCAAGCCATTTGACATTCCCCCTTGCAAAGTTTGAAAGTTCCAGTTTCTCCACATCCTTACCAGCTAAATTAAATCATATTTATTAAATTTCAGTACGTCGCCCAGAGAAACTTAGGGACAAAGCACCTACTCTTAGCCCATTCGAGACATCTCTTTCGGTCACATGGGAGCTTTGGAACATGAAAGGAAAAAGAAAATTTATAGTCTAAAACTTCCTCCAAGTCCCCTTTCCTGCTAGCAATTGGTACAGCTCCACTCCGTTTCCTACCTAATGCTTAGGACCCAACCTTCTCTGTCTTAACCTTTAAGGAAAGGACTCAACACCCACCCAGTGATTCTGTCTGCCTTATCCTAGATACTAGCCCAGGGTATGTTGTATACCCATCAGAATGGGAGACTAGAATATCTAAGCTCCAGGAATAATCTGCTAGAAAAGAAAAGAATGTGGATCTGCCTCAGTTATGAAAACCTCTGAGGGGATCTCAGAATAGTTTCCTTTCTACTGGCTGAAAGCATATATGTATGCTTTTATAAAAGTATAATTTAGTTGCTTAAAGGAACTGCTTACACTATGTCTAATATTATTACTCTCAATGAAATTAACATATCAACAATTAAAGCTCACATTAATTTTTCTCCAAGTCTTACACTCAGATATCACAGCTGGTTCTTCTTATAACAGTCATCTACTCAAAACTTGACATTTATAGAATTGGACCTGGCCAGTGTGGCTCAGGGGTTCTAGTATTACCACTTACTTTGTAACCTTAGCTAATTTAACATTCATGATCCTCAGTTTCCTTATTTGTAAAACAGTATTGTATCATTCATAGCATTTTAGTGAGGAGCAACATGACATAGATTATAGAAATGTAATTATGCACATATGACATAAAAAATTTGCACAAACCTTATGAAGTTCATCAAATAACAGATTTTTCACATGTTGCACTGAGGCTAGATGTGTATTTACTCTGACAGTTGTGAATGATGGAGGGTGTGACAGGTGATTTAACAGAGTTTCAAACTTCCTTTCTGCTTCTTGTTTATTGAAAGCCAATACAACCTGAAAAGAAAAGAACAAGTTATTGTTTCAGTTTCATTATACAAATTAAAAATATTAAGCAGAATATGCATATACATTTGTTCCAACTTATAAACATCTTTCAGCAATTATCCAGTTCCATTTCATTTTGCTGTATTGTTTATGGGCTAATAACACTCAAAGAATGCCAATACTACTTCACAGGGTTCTCAGGTTTAATGGTGATTTAAAAAAAACACTTAAGAAAAGGCCTGACATAAAGGCTTAGAAAAATATTGCCTCAACTTCAAAGCATTACTAACGTTTTGAACATGTTCCTATCTGCTATGTTCATCACACAGATTCAGGATTTCTACTTACTTATAATGCATTAACTGTTACATCACTTCTGTAAAGCTATTCACTTGCTAACCTCATATCCTAGAGCAAATTGGATATTAGTCTTTTAAAACACCAGAATTTGAGTAACACTGATACTGTCATCCAAAGATCCCACATGGCATCAGCTTTTAAAATGGTATTAGTAAATGTAACAAACAGATATCATAAAAAAAAAATTGAGAAGTTGGGTAGCAAAATACAAGTCAAAAATGAAGCTATAGACTCAAACAACCAAGTTCTCTTGTAACTAATTGAAGCTTTTCAAGACACATATTTCCCCATCTTTGATTATACCCTGCCTCACGGATTCTTCATAAACCATTTGCCAGCCTAAGAGTATTAGTACTTCCTCAAGGTTTAGTTTTTTGTATTTTTTTAAATTAAATATTCCTTTACCTTTGATTATTTTTTTTACAAAGAAACATTCTGTTCTTGTAAAATCATAGTGGGTTTGAGGCAGAGGTGGTGTAAAAAAAAAAGGTATTTGCATCTCCTTTAATAAAACAATGTTGACCATTTTAAAAATTGCTGAGAAAAAAATGCTGAATGCCTCCATTTCTCTTAATGTTTCTTATAGTTTAAGTTCTTTGAAATCAAGAGATATTTTCTCTTTTCACACTGTCCAGCCCCTTAACATAATCTTTGGAAATAAAGTGTAGAAATCAAATGTAAAGATCATAGCGTCAGTAACATTTTCAAAAAACGAGTAACACTGAAGTGACTTTATAATGGAAAACCGAAGATTTTGAAAATACGAAGTTGCCTAGAGGGATTATAAATCTGTACTTCGGATTTGTAACTTTAGCTTCGGATTTCAGGACTGTTATTTGAAAGCTGTCAGTTTGGATCAGTTACATGGATGCTTTGGACCCTCAGCTCTCTGATCTGAGAACCGTCAGAGAGAAGGAAATTTCTACTAAAAAAAAAAAAAAAAAAAGATTGCGAGGAGAAAGATGTAAGGGTCTGCAAATCACCTAACACAACCAGTGACATTTAGGAGTTACAGCATCTCTTCCACCTGAGGGCCAGAGCAAGCGCGCTAGGACCAAGCGTGTATCCTCAAGCAGGACAAAGTCTCCGGGTGGTCTTGTCTTGCTCATCTTCAGTGCCACTGCCAGGAACGTAACCGCCTTCCCCACTCCTTTCCTTCCCTTTCCCAAGTGTTGAAACATAGCTCATCCACCTCTTCCCTCGGAAAGTACTAATGAAATCCCCGAGGAAAGACACCGGCATTCTCACATTCGGAAGGACAAGTAGTAAGAAACCCAGGCTGTAAAAACATTGTTTCCTTGTAGACTTCTTTTTCTCTAAGGTGTGTAAATACCGCACTGGGATGTTTGCAAATACCAGTGAGCGTGTTTTTCTGACCTACCTCCTTATTCAGAAAGCCCTCTTTAAGATAGTTTTCAACCTCAAGTCTCAAGGCTACTTTAGGGAAAAGAGACATTTTCCCGATGGCTCAGAGCAATGCTGAACTCGATGGTTTTTCTCTCCCCGAGTTACAGCGAGCAGCCTCCGGACAAGGACCACGCACACGAGCCCAAGGAAAAGCGCGCCGCTCCCGCCGAGGGCGAAGGGGCCGCCCAGGGCCGCCGAGCGCACCCGCGTTCCTCGGCTTCCTCGCCTCCACCACGCCCGTCCGCGGGCCTCCTCCAGGGGCGCTCACGAAGTCTCCGCGAGGGGCGGCCACGCACATTGCAGGGAACAAAATGGCATAACGCGCGAATCCTTTGTGAACCCAGAGGACTGGACACCAGGCTCGCACCGGCTCAGGACACCCAACCTCGAGGCCTCATTTCCAAACCCGCGCCCACAGTTTCTCGGCTGAAAGCGCTTCCGGTTGCGTCCCTTCCGGCGAAGCGGCCCGCCCCGCCCTCCCCGGCCTACCAATCCGCAGCCGCAGATTGCAGTACGTCATCAGAGGGGGCGGTCCCCGAGCTCGTGGGCGGCACGTCACGTGCAGCGGGACGCGGGGGTGGGGGGCGGAGTTAAGGACCGCGGCTTTCTAGTGGAGCCAACAGGTCCAGCAGGTGGGTGTCCAGGGCAATGGCGAAAATGGTGTGGAATGAGTCGGAGACCTTACTGGCCCGAACAGGTGAGGGGTCCAGTAGTTACGTGCTAGATGACCTCCCAAGAAAGGATGAAGTTAAAGTTTATTCGGACCTATCAGCCACCCTTTGATTCCAGGAAATTACCTTTTTCAGGCCTACAGCTCTGACTTCAATTGGGAGTCAACATTATTCAAGTTTTCAAAAGCTGGCCTAATGGACGCTCAGGTAAAACGTAAAAGCCCACAGGTAGTATTTCTAACTAGTTGCTTTATATTCGAAAGCTCGGGAGACCTTTGGCATAAGCTTTTTATTCTACAGATGAAGAAAAAGATTCAAAGGGAGAAGGTACCTAATGAAAGTCACTGAGTCATTTTGTGATTGATTGGGAAACTAAAAATAATTCTCCTATCTCCTTGACTTAAGTGTTTTTTTGCCGTTACTGTAATCATTAACACATAACCATAGGAAACAGTTTTTCCTGGGGTCCTTTCTCTTTAATTCTCACATGAACATATTTTTTTAAATGCTACATCAACCAGATTCTGTAAAAATATATATATTTTAACTTCTAGCCACTATGCTACACAACCTTGCAAGGGGGTTATTATCTCTTTTACACACGAGTAAAACAAGACTACAACAAGTCTAAGGGAGCTGAAATAACCCCACAGCCTCACAATTAGTGAGAATGTCAGGATACAGATCATCATAGCCACCTGGTTTCTAAAGCCACTAGCTACTCTTTCCACCATGGCATACTTCTTCAGTAAGTTCATGGGATTCTTCCGTGCTTAAGTCATCTGCAAGTGATTAGGAAAATGTCTAGACCAGACATTGCCAAAGGAACCTGCAGCCTCGACGTTGTGGTGACCATAGCACCAATAATGGTTGGAATCAGTATCAGTATTTAGGAGTTAGAGAGAGGGAGGAACAAATTGAACTAGATCATAAACTCAGAGAGTATAAAGCCTTTATCATATCCCTTGATACTCAGGGCCTAACACATAATAGGCACTCAAGTAGTGAATGGCTAGATAAATAGTGGATGGACATCTGTGTGAACTAGTAGAGAAAGAAAATGCTGATAAAGTACATATTTGCTGGAAATCAGTTCACTAGTTCAGCACCTGTGAACAGTGCTGAAGACACTTAAACTATCCTTGGCTAGACATTATTGTGTTGACCACTATGCTAATTGAGAGGCCTTTGGTGTTCTAATGTTGGGTCCAATAAAAGCATATTACAAACCTGAAATTGGCACAGTGAATACATATTGTCTAAGTCAGGCGTCCTCAAACTACGGCCCGCGGGCCACATGCGGGTGTTTTTGCCGTTTTGTTTTTTTTTACTTCAAAATAAGATATGTGCAGTGTGCATAGGAATTTGTTCATAGTTTTTTTAAAACTATAGTCCGGCCCTCCAACCGTCTGAGGGACAGTGAACTGGCCCCCTGTTTAAAAAGTTTGAGGACCCCTGGTCTAAGTGAAGGAAGGTCCCTATAAGTATTTAGGCTGTTGTTCTCAATGGGATAATATGGCCCCCAATATGGGAGAGAGACAAAAATAATCTTAGATCTAAGCTTATAGTGTTAAATCTGTTTGCAATGATCCAAATCTTTTTTAAAATATATATTTTATTGATTTCTACAGAGAGGAAGAGAGAGGGACAGAGAGTCATGAAACATTGATAAGAGAGAAACATCGATCAGCCGCCTCCCGCACACCTCCTACTGGTGATGTGCCTACAACCAAGGTACATGCCCTTGACCGGAATCGAATCTGGGACCTTTCAGTCCACAGGCTGACGCTCTGTCCACTGAGCCAAACCAGTTAGGGCACAATGCTCCAAATCTTAACATTACATACACACACAAACCACACACACATAATAAACTCAACTATTCCTCAATATTTAATTTCATGAGAAGGCATGAGGGTATTAGGAAAAAATAAGTCTAGAAAGGCTGGAAATCTATCAATCTCAACTCATCTGGAAACTGACCAACTAGGCTAAAATCACAGTGAACATTATCTTAAAGGTTTAGGAGAGTTGGCCTTTATATATATATACATACATATACATATACATATATATATATATATATACACACATACACACACACAAATACATATATATACATATATACATATATATATGTATATTTATTGATTTCAGAGAGGAAAGGAGGAGAGCTAGAAACATCAATGATGAGAATCCTCTATTGGCTGCCTCCTGTATACCCTCCACTGAGGATCAAGCCCACAACACAGGCATGTGCCCTTGACCAGAGTCGAACCGGGGATCCTTCAGTCCACAGGCCAACTCTCTATCCACTGAGCCAAACTGGCCAGGGCTAGGAAAGTTTTGTTCTGATTTCTTTTTAAGAGTCTTAAGTTTTGCCCTGGACAATGTAGGTCAGTGGGTAGAGCATTAGCCCGTGCACCAAAGGGTATTGGGTTCGATTCCTAGTCAAGGATACATACCTGGTTCAATCCTGCCCCAGGGTGGGTGCCAGAGGCAACCAATCGATGTCTCTTTCACATGGATGTTTATCTCTCTAAAAATTAATGGAAGAAAATTTCCTCTGGTGAGGATTAACAACAACAAAAAAAGTGTTTCTTTCCTAGTTGGCAGAACATGCTGTCCCTGGGCTTTAGGTTCAAGCTACGTAATTTATCTTAAGTTAACTGAGTAATAAATTGAATTCAATTCCAGCTATAGCCAGTTCTTCCAAGTACTATCTGAAGTTAATTTAGAATAGTTCCTTCTAAGGAATATTAGATAGGATATCAGATTTTTTAATTCCCTTGTTATTTGAAATTTTTTTTCCTTGAAATTTCAGCTTGTTTTGCTCTAAGTACACCATTTGTATCTTTTTCTTAAGATGTGTTGAACTGGAGAGAAAGATTACTGGCATTCATTTCAATTAAAGAAAGTTATTTCCTATGAACGCTTCAGAAAATACGTTATAATCCTAATGGTTGCATTATCATTCTCCTTTATTGCATTTTTCTTATTTAATTAAAGATATATTTAATTTGTAACATTCCATAGAACAGTGTTCCCTCCTTTGGATCAAGAGCTACACTGAAGTTAGTTTTTAAAAGTTCTTAAAGTGATGTTTTTTAAGAAAAAAATCACAAAGGTGTTAAAAGTACTACATTTAAAAAGCATATTACTCAGAATTCTCTAGTTTGATTGAATTATTGACAAGTATTCCTACTATAATTTATATACTGAAAAAAATGTACAATGAACTAATCTGTATTTTTTTCTAACATCAACTAGTGTCCTGGTGCACAGATTCATTCTCATTGACAGGAAATTAATTAGAAGAACTATTTTAATATCGCTATTCGCCCATTCTCTATAATAGAAGTGTCAACCAAATTCACGATCAACAATGACAGATTGAAACACATCCATGCAATTGGCGCCAGCGACAGCTTTATATGTATCGCTCATGCGCGTGTCAACTTAGCCTTTTATAGATATAGAATAAACATGCCTTTTAGATATAGAATAAACATGCTATATCTAAAGAAACATGCTAAAGAAGACCTACTTTCTGATGTAGCTAAACTTTTTCCAGCCCAGTGAAGCACCCCAACTTCTCTTTCAGGTAATTGTCAGCAACACACAGTAAATATCAACATGCAGCAGATTATTATTGTAGATCACGCAGGGAGAACAAAGGGTAAAATATTTAACTGCAGCAGTGTTTAACTATATTCTGTGCAGTGAGAAAACCTGAAGACATTTTCAAGTTCCACCATTTTTTACTTCTTTTCAGTCAGGTCAAGTTTCTAAACTTTCTAAATCTCCATTTTCTGACTAATGAAAAGAAAATAGGATTCTTCCAAGTCTCCTATCTGCCTACTCCAGGACTTTTGTGAGGATCAAATGAGATGAGGCACGGGAAAACGTTTCACAAATGTTTGGTTAAAGTGTAAAATATTTGCACCTGGCTATAAAGCAAGTCCTATTCCTGGGCTGAAGAAACTACAGGAGGCTAGTCACTAGGGAGAAGAAGCCGGCGTTGCTATGTGATGTCATTACCCGGCACCCACAGCAACCTTTTCCTGGCTGGGCTGGGCTGGGCTGGGCTGAGGGCCACATTTTGCACTATGGGGTCTTGGCAGCGTTGGCTGCGATTTGGTGGGGTGTCGCAGTTCATACATTTCAAAAGAGTAGAACCAATAAAAAATCTGCAGTGTTGCTCAAATATAATCATTCCACCTAATTAAAAGTGAAACAATAATTTAGATTTATTGTCTCTAAAGTATCATTTTAGGCCAACCATAAAAATATTTAAGGAATGTATAATTGGGGTGGGGGTTTTTTGTTTCAAGGCTCTGCAAAAAATGCTTTTTTCGGATACTGTTTCTTAGAAATCTGAAAGCCAGAAAAAAAGAATGTAGTTTATATCAATGTGTAATAATTGAAGCTAAGTTACAAAATCTAAACTTAATTGTTTAATAAAATTAGGACTAGAAAACGTTCCTTTAAATCTCTATTAACACAAACATTTTCATTTGCAGGCCAAAGTATGGTCATGAAAGTTAAACTAATTTGCATATGTACAGTTTCCTCTATGTATGAGGTTAAAACTTGCCTTTAATATCAGAGAGTTGTAGCACATTATCCTATATATAAAGCTTAAAGGGTCTTTGAATCATAACACTGGGAGGACATAAATCATATATGTCTCTCTGTACAGGTAATGAAATATAGGCATACCTGTGAGGTATCATGGATTTGTTTCCAGCCCACCACAATAAAGCAAATCATGAGATTTTTGGTTTCCCAGTGCACATAAAAGTTATGTTTACACTATATTAAGTGTGCAATAGTATTATATCTTTAAAAAAATAACAATGTACCTACCTTACTTTATTGCTAAAAAATGCTAACCATTATCTGAGTCTTCATCAAGTTGAAATAATTTTGCTGGTGGAGGGTCTAGTAAAAACATTGCAATATAACTACAATGAACAATAAAGCAAAGAGCAATAAATCAAGGCTATGCCTATAGTTTGGCACGTTAAAAGGACTTGGTACGGTGGTAAAATCTACCACCTGAATAAAATCCAGAGTCTTTTCAATTAAGTTCGCTCCTTAAAACTAGTTTCAGGGTAATTAGTTACATTTTATCTGAGGTTGTGAAGCGTCTAAATTTGTTAGAAACTAACCATGAAAAAGAAAATGGAAGTGAACCGATTATGTAGCAAATTGGTTTATATACACACAGATTTCTGAGTTAACTGAGTAATAAATTGAGTTAAATTCCAGCTGCAGCCAGTTCTTATAAGTATTTACTGAACTTAGCTTGTCATAGTTTTTTCTAAGTTATATTCAGTATATACATCTTAATCCCTAGCTTGACTTTTTCCCCCCATGACATTTTTTTGCTTTACTTCAAGTACAGCACTTGTGGGTTTTCTATTTTGTTTAACTGGAGAGACTGCTGGGATTCCATTTTAATTAAAAGAAGTTATTTCCAATCAACACTTCAAAAACTAAGTTATTTTCTTATTTCATGGATTCTCTCCCAATCAAGTCGATTCAGTGAAGAATCCGGGCGGAACCCCTGTCTGCCATCAGCACAGGGAGCCAGGCAGAGGTCAGTTGGCACTTGCCGCTTCTGTGCAGCAAAGGGAGGCAGCGCCCGGAAACTGCGCGCGGCCCGGTGTGGAGGCGGGGACGCACCTGCCGACCGCAGATCGTGCACAAAGGGAACCCGGCGCGGCTCTCAGCGGTGACGAGAGGGAAACTCCCCACCTCCCACTCCTCCCCACCTCCCCCTCCACCCCTGGCCGCCGGAGCCGGCACCCCGGAAAGGAAACCGGAGGAAACGCCACGTCGAAGGCGTCGGCTGACGTCAGCGCGCTACGTCAGGTGCCGTCCTTCCGGCGATGGGTGGTCCCGAGGTCGGGCGCGGAGGCGGAGCGAAGGCGGGGTCTGGGTCTGGTGGCGGATTTGGGGGGGTAGGTGGGTTCAGGCCGAGGGAACTACGGGTCGGCGTTGGGTTCACGGGGCTCGGAACAAAGGACTCTGCGGACGGGACTCGGCGCGGCGCCTTCGGACCGGCAGCCGAACGGCCGATCGCCGCTCCTGGGCCACCGCGTGCCCTCTCGGCGCCGTCCCAGCCGCTTCCCCTTCGGACTCCCTGCCCGCGCCGCGGAGGGGCCCCGCGCAGCGGCACCTGCTGCTGAGGGACCCCGCGGCCGGCCCCGGTGCTCATGATGGGGCTCATCTTCGCCAAACTGTGGAGCCTCTTCTGTAACCAAGGTGAGAGGAGGGAGCTGCGCCGCGGCCCGAGCCCGCGGAGGGGGGTCTGCCGCCGAAGGCGCCGCCGCAGGCCGGGCTGTCGCCGAGAAGTGACTGAGTCCGGGGAGCGGGGAGACGTTCGGTCTTCGGGCTGGAGAGGGTGCGGGAGAGCTGGCGTGTGGGAGAAATGGGGAGTCCGGAAGGGAGGCATTGGTGTCCCGGAATCCAAACTTAGGGTCTTTGGATATTGGCGAAGCTCAGCGGAAAACACCGATTGGTACCCGGAGGCATTTGGGGTGCCTTTTAGGTCTCTAATCCAACATCCCAAGTCTTGCCCCAGGCAGGATAAGTGTCCGCCCTGAAACTGATCGACTTTTTTTTTTTTTTTTTAAACTAGTGCTGCTTTGTTTTCGACCTGCTCTTTAAGCCAATGCGCCTTCTTCACGTTCTCTCTGATGCCGCCTACTCTCCAGGACTCTGGAACGAGGCGTCCCTTTCAGATACACGGCTTTCTGGAAACCTTCAGCCTAAATCCATATTTATTCCTTTCCTAGACGTTAGAAAACCAAAGGCTTTGGCTCTGGGTAGGGTGTGCGTGTCCGTATTACTCTAGAACTGGTTATGAGACATCTAGAAGTTGCAAGTCCAAAGGGCCAACAAGTTGTAAAACCTGTTCTGAGTCTGAGAATGAAATGTGATGTCTTCTGAAAAGGGAAAATACCCAAACAAACAAACAAAAAAGGCGACAATAGGTAAAGTTTTAGGTATTCTTTTAATATTTTTCTTAGTAATTGAAACTAGTTTTTCAATTCAACTAGTTTCATTTCGAATTTAATACCTGGACATAATAAAAAACTGTTTTAGGATGATACCAATATGTTACTGTTAATGTGGTATCTTTTATCAGGATTTAAGAAGTGAAGACAATGAAGTGGTTTTAGTTCACTTGTTCCACAGATTGGTAAGAACACTAAAATAATCTTTTCCAAGGTTATAAATATATATGCATATACATATGTAGGCATATTCAATTACCACACCTTTTGTTGTTGTTCATCTTCACCCAAGGATATTTTTCCATTGATTTTTAGAGAGAGTAGAAGAGAGAGGGAAAGACAGAGAGAAACATCGATGTGTTACATCCAGGGCCCAGGCGGTGGAGGAGTCTGTAACCCAGGTACATGCCCTTGACCTGGAATCGAATCCGGGACCCTTTGGTCTGAAGGCCGAGGCTCTATTCACTGAGCCAAACCTGCTGGGGCCAATTACCACACTTTTCAAGTGATTTTAAAGTGGTCAGAGTTTAACACCTTATGAATATTATCCATACTTTAATGTATTATTTTTTCAGCAGTTCATATTTTCTAATCCTTGTTACATAAATTCGCTACTATATAAAGCAGCACTTTTAAGACATGCTAAAAAGTATAAAGATCCATATAATAACCATCTGCTTATTTTTCCTGTAGTTTAAAGAAATAAAATATTACCTAAGTCGTTGGTTCTCCCTGGTAATCTGTCCCATTCCTCTTTCTCCCCTCTCTATTTTATTGCTGCTCTTTATTAGTTTTGTTTGTTTGTTCCAATCTTCCTTAATCAGATTAAAAGGGACTGGAGAATATAAAGGGAAAACTCGGGAGATGAGGAAACGTATTTATGGGCTGCTTTTATAGTCACATAACTGTTCATAGTAAATCCTCATTACTATTTAGACTTTAACTTTCCTGCTGTATATTGAGTACTAGTGGTTTTTCTGTCATTTTATTCTCATTCATTCATGGGCATAGGGCGTAAAGCAGTCTTTAGAGTTAAACATAGGAGATACAAAGATTTAAAGACAAACAGAAAAGATACAGTTACTTGCTCTCATAATGCTCAAACATCGGTACATAACAGAAAGAAGTAGGAAAAAAATCAAATGTGATAAATTATTAACTGATATGTATAAAAGTGTGGTGATGGTACCAGAAGAAAATGATTAATTTTTCTAATGTGGTTCCTGGAAGACTACAGGAAAAGGTATAGTTGGACTTCCATAATAAGTAGGAGTTTATAACTAAGGCATGTTAGGCAGACTGAGTAGAAGGGGCATGTTATTTTAGGCAGAAGGACTAATAATATGCAATGGGAGAGGAATTAAACAGTTTGGTACATGGAAGGAAGCTGAAAATAGTTTAGTTTGGCTGTATTTTAGTTTGCCTGTGGGGGAGTTAGAGGAGATGAGGTTGGAAAGGTAGCCAGGGGAACCAGATCACAGAGGGCCTTGTATGTTGACGAAGACTTTATACAGAGCAAGCCATGGGAGCAGTTGAAGAGTTTAGTCATGGTGTGTTATTTTGTAGCAAGGGATTGCTATTTTAGTAGTCTTGTATTTATACTTTCTTTTTTCACTTTATAAGATGCAACCATTCTTTTCTTAAATCTTTATTGTTGAGAGTATCACAGATGTCCCCCCATTGCCCCTCTCCCCCTGATTCCTTCACCGCCCTATCGTCTGTGTCCACAGGTAATGCACGTATGCAATGCAAGGTGGTTGCTGGGTTCCTTTGGGCCCCTCTCCCCCTTCCCTCTGACATTCATCAGCCTATTCCATGTTTCCATGCCTCTGGTTTTACTTTCTGTATTGACAAAGTTAACGACAACCTCAGCATTTTCCATTTTAACCACTATAGCACATCTAATCCAGAGATACTCAAATCACTCAATCTTGGTTGTAGATTAGAATATGCCCAAGGCCCCACCTCAGACCAGTTCAATCAGAATGGGGTGGGGTGGACTGGGCATCAGTGCCAGGATAATTCAGATGTACAGCCAGAGTTGAGAACTACTTACCTTAAATACTCCTTTCCCTTATCTTGTATTATTCGCCTCACGTCCATCTTTTTTCCTTGTAACATTTTAGAGCACTAAGCATCTCTTCATAAATTTGATACCTTTCTGGGAATAAGCATACTAAAGCATGTGTTGCTTAAGTAAAGCTATTACAAAGTACACAATTAATTTAAGGTACAAGACTGATTACTTTGACACACTTATCAATGAGCACTGATAGCCAGCTTTTTATGACATTGTTATTGTTCTGACTGCTCAGATCTGGTGTCTTTCATTTCTCTCTTTACCTTATTGTGCTCTTAATTCTGGACTTTTTGCTGGTTTCAAACATAGGACACTTAACCTTACCATCTATCTGCCCCTCGTTTTCTGGAACACTCTTGTCCCTTCAAATGGTTCAGATTTCTGACCAAATGTCACTCCTGAGAGAGGCCATCCCTGACCACTATTCCCACCCCAACACTCATTCTCTATTTTTTGGACTAATGTTTTGCTCTACCTGTAATCATGTTTGTTTACTTTGTTTATCTGTTTTTCTCAATAGACATAACTTCTGAAGGCATGGATTTTGAGATATGAAATTGAACAAATCATTTGTCTTATTATGGTAGAAGAGAAATTAGTATCTTTATGACTTTTTCCTTCATCATTCCAATGTAGTTTTTTGTTTAATCCACACCGTCTTTTCATTGTTGTAACTAAAGTTTTGTTACTGCTGAGCCACAATATGCTATATTGTTTTCCTTTTCTCTACAACTTTTTCCCCCTAGAATAATTACAACATCTCATTGCTTTAGTTTCTTTGTACATTTGACTAAGTCGTCTTATGTTATTCAAAAACTCTCCATACAAGTTTTCCCACATCACCTATCAGATGATTTATCCTTTCCCACACCCTCAGTATTCCTTTTTGCTCCAAACTGGACTTGTTCCCTCTGTGCCTGGTACACAGTTGTTCTGGACTTGTCTTTGCTATCATTTTAGGAATTCACTTTTTTTGGAACTCGTGTCCTTGCTTTGCCCTTATTTTCATGAAGCACATCCTTCAGAAATTTCCTGCAACATTATCCAAAGTGATAATTATTTTGCAATTTCAAATGCCTGAAAATGTATTGGTCTGTCCTCACTTTTTATTTATAACTGGTCTGAATATATAATTCTGAATTGTAAAACATTTCTTTCAAAATCTTGATTTGTCATTGTCCTCCAGTTTTCAAGTGTTGTTGAGAAGACAAGTATTCTTTTTTTTCTTTCTTTATTGATTACCGCTCATGCCCTCACCCCCCCTTGTGTCTGTGTCCATTGGTTAGGCTTATATGCATGCATACAAGTCCTTTGGTTGATCTTTCCCCCTTACCCCCAGCCTCCCCTACCTTCCCTCTGAGGTTTGAGCATCTGATCGATGCTTCTCTGTCTCTGGATCTGTTTTTGTTCATCAGTTTATATTATTCATTATATTCCACAAATGAGTGAGATCATGTGATATTTATCTTTCTCTGACTGGCTTACTTCCCTTACCTTAGCATAATGCTCTCCAGTCCCATCCATGCTGCTGCAAATGGTAAAATTCCTTCTTTTTTACAGCAGCGTAGTATTCCATTGTGAGGATGTACCACAGTTTTCTAATCCACTCATCTGCTGATGGGCATTTAGGCTGTTTCCAAATCTTTGCTATGGTAAATTGTCCCGCTATGAACATAGGATGCATATATCCTTTCTGATTGGTGTTTCTGATTTCTTGGGATATATTTCTAGAGGTGGTATCACTGGGTCAAATGGGAGTTCCATTTTTAGTTTTTTGAGGAAACTCCATACTGTTCTCCACAGTGGCTGCACCAGTCTGCATTCCCACCAGCAGTGCACGAGGGTTCCTTTTTCTCCCATCCTCGCCAGCACTTGTCATTTGTTGATTTGTTAATGATAGCCTTTTTGATAGATGTGAGATGGTACCTCTTTACAAGTATCATTCTTACTCTTATTTTTTCTATCTAGTTGATTTTAGAATTTTCTGTTTATCTCTGGTATTTTTTTTCTAATATATTTTTATTGATTTCAGAGGGGAAGGGAGAGGGAGAGAGAGATAGAAACATCAATGATGAGAGAAAATCACTGACTGGTTGCCTCACACACTCCCTTGCTGGGTGTGGAGCCCACAATCCGGGCATGTGCCCTGACCAGGAATCAAACCATGACCTCCTGGTTCATAGGTCGATGCTTAACCACTGAGCCTACCGGCTAGGCTCTGGTGTTTTTTAAAATTGAAAGAGGTGTACCTTGATATTTTGTTTGTTTGTGTATTATGATAGGCCTTCTGGACCTTTTCAATATAAAGTTACCTTTTTTGGTTCTAGAAATTTTTATTTGCTTTGGATTTATCTTAATGAACTAAATTGATTATCAAGTATTCTTTTCAATTCTACTGTACCTTTTTTTGTTTGGGTTCTACTGTTTCTTTGAACTTTTCTTCTGTTCTTTAATTTTCTTTTTAAATTTATTTTTATATTACCTTTTTATATTGGAAGTTTTCCCCATAGATCTGTTGTAATTCCATTGCATGAATATAGCACAGTTTATTCATTTGCATTATGATGGGTTGTAATATTATGAACACCATTAAGACTTTTTGTAGACATGTTTTTATTTCTCTTAGGTGAATATCTAGGAAAATAATTTTTAAGTCATTGGGTAGATATATGATTATTTTTATAGATTTTTTTCCAAAGTGGTTATACCATTTTTATATTCTTATCAGCAATGTTTGAGACTACTACTTGTTCCACAGCCTTAGCAATATTTGATGTTGCCAGTCTTTTTAATTTTAGCTATTCTATTAGATGTGTAGTTGTATCTCATTTTGGTTTTAAATTGCATTTCTCTGTTGACTATTGGGAATTAAGCACTTTTTCAGGTGTTTATTGCCGATTTGTATATCTTTCTTTGCGGAATGTTCCAATATTTTGCCCATTTAAAAAAATGTTTTTCTCTAAAATATTATATATAATTACTTATGTATTCTGGAACTGAGTCCTTTGTCAGATACATGTTTTGTGAATATTTTACCTGGTCTGTGGCTTCCCTATTCATTTTCTTTAATGGGGATTTCTCTTCAGTGGAAAATTTTAATTTTGGTATAGTCTTAATTTCTCAATTTTTTTTCTTATGGATATTGCTGTCTGTGTCCTGTTCCTTTCATCTAGAAGCTTTAGCTTTTATATGCTTAGTAGAGGCCTGGTGCACGAAATTCATGTGCTGGGGGGGGTGCCTCAGCCCGGCCTGCTCGCAGTAGGGCATCCCTCTCGCAGTTCAGGACCTCTCGCTCCTTACCACCCACCTGCTCGCTGCTCTTTACTGCTCAGCTTGCTGCTCCTTAGAGCTGCCATTGAGGCGAGAGAGGCTCCTGCCACCGTTGCTGCGCTCACCAGTTGTGAGCCCAGCTTCTGGCTGAGTGGCGCTCCCCTCAGTGGCACTCCCCTCAGTGGCGCTCCTGCATTGAGTGTCTGCCCCTTGGTGGTCATTGTGCATCATAGCAACTGGTTCTGGTCATTCCACCATAACAGTCAGTTAGGGTTTTATTATATAGACTAGAGGCCCAGTGCACAAAATTCATGCACAGGCGGGGGTTCCTTCAGCCCAGCCTGCACCTTCTCCAATCTAGGACCCCTCGGGGGATGTCCGACTGCTGGTTTAGGCATGATCCCTGTGGGACCACTGGCTCCTAACCGCTCGCCTGCCTGCCTGCCTCATTGCCCCTAACTGCCTCTGCTTGCCGGCCTGGCTGCTCCCTAATGGCCGCCCCCTAACTGCTCCCCTGCCGGCCTGATAGCTCCTAACCGCCTCTGCCTCGGCCCCCGCCACTGTGGCTTTGTCCGGAAGGATGTCCGGTCTAATTAACATATTACCCTTTTATTAATATAGATGCCTATAGGACAAATAAAATTATTTTGGGGCTATGATGTGAGAGTTTGGGATTCAATATTTATCTCCAACCTTTTCTCTTGCATTGATCTGTATGTCTATCTATGCCATACTACACCATCACGGTTACTGTACTGTTTCATAGCAAATTTTGAAATCCGGTAGTGTCAGTACTCCAACTTTGTTTTGTTAATCTTTTTAAATAAAAGATTTTTATTTTCTTCCAACTACTTACTTTGGGTATACTTTACCCTCCACCACTAGTTTTTTTTGTATAATTGATTTCAGAGAGGAGGAGGAGGAGGAGAGACAGAGGAGGGGAGAGAGAATGAGAATCATTGATCAGCTGCCTCCTACATACCCCCTATTGGGGGTTGAGCCTGGCATGTGCCCTGACCTGGAATCAAACCTTAATCTCCTGGTTCATAGGTTGATGCTCAATCACTGAGCCATGCTGACTGGGCTTCACCCCTAGTTCTTAAGGGTAGAATGGTTTTGCCTTTTTTTCCTTTTAAAACACACATCTTAAATACTGCTTTAGCTTCATTTCACAAATTTTTATATGTTGCATTTCGTTATTCAGGTTGAAATATTATAAAAATTTGTTGTTTGATTTCTTCTTTAAACTATGGATTATTTATGTGTTGTTTTTTTCTAGATAGCTTATTATTCTTAATTCCATTGTGGTCAAAAATATACTCTGATTTTTTTTTTAATTTATTAAGACTTTTATAATCCATTCATATAGTCTGTTCTGGTGAATGCACCATTTGCTCTTGAAAAGAATGTGTATTTTGCAGTTGTGTGCAATCCTACCTAATAAAATAGTAATATGCAAATTGACCGCACCTTCACTACGCCCAAGCCACGCCCACCAGCCAAAGCCACACTCACCAGCCAATCAGGGCGAGTATGCAAATTACCCAACAAAGATGGCGGTTAATTTGCATACGCTGAGAGAGGGAGGCGTGAAGACTGAAGACAACTTAGAAGGAAGAGGGAGGAAAAGCGGAAAGCAAGGTGGCTGCCAGAGGGAAAGCCCGGGCGGGGCAGAGCGGGGTGGAACGGGGCGGAGCGGGGCGGGCGGCAGTGGCGAGCAGGTGCAGGCGTGGTGGCCGCAAAGGCGGCGGCAGCGGCAGCGGCAGCAGCAGCGCACGTGGCCGCAACAGCCGCTTGCAGGATTTTCCTGCAAATGGGCTACTAGTATTCTATAAACGTTTAAGTTAAGGTGGTTGTTAATCTTGTTCAGATGTTATGTATCTTAATGTGTATCTCTTCTAAAAGAGCATAGAGAGGGAGACCGTTTTTTGTGTCTAGTGTGAAATTCTCTCCCTTTTAATTGGAATGTTTAATCCAATTTGTTTATGTAGTTGGATTTATGATATGGTTAGATATAAAGGTATGCAATTTTATTATGTGTTTCCTCTGTTTAGCTCTGCTTTTGTTTATCTGTTTTTGTTTTGTTTCGCTGTTACTCTACTCCTCCTTTCCCTCTTTTTGGGGATAACTAGTTTTTTTAATTTTTAAAATTCTATTTTACCTTTCCCTCCTTTTGGGGTTAACTAGTTTTTTTTTAATTTTTATAATTCCATTTTAATTTTTTATTGACTATTTTAACAATTGCCTTTTGCATCATTTCCATGGTCCTTCAAGAGATTTCAATGTACATTCTTATATTTTTGCAATCTAGTAATAGTAAATAGGCTTTTCGCCCAAGTCTCTCTCATGAATAGAGTGTCAGGTACCGTATTTTCCGACGTATAAGACAACATTTTTTTTTTTTTAAGACAACTTTTTAACCCAGGAAAATCTTATACGCCCAGTCTTATACGCCGGAAAATACGGTACTTAGTAATGCAATACTTTTAAAGGGTAAGAACCTTGAAACTACACAGTTGCACTCTCCCCTCCCCTGGTCCTTTGTAACCATACAGGTTATATATCATATATATTGTATCTAAATATGTTAATAAACGTCACAATACAGTGTTATACTTTTTGCTATAAACAGTCACATGTTCTTTAAAGTTTTGGAGAGGGTAAAATTTCTCTTATATTTACTCACTACTATTTTTTGATGTTTTGAATTTCCATCTAGCATAATTTTACTTCACGCTTAAGAATTCTGGTGTTTTTATAGTGTGGCTGTGGTAATGATGAATTAATTCTCTTAGTTTCCTTTTATCTGAAAATGCCTTCATTCTTGATGTATATTTTTTCAGAATACAGCATCTTAGCTTGGTGTTTTTTTTTTTAATTTTTGTTTTTTGGTTTGTTTGTTTGTTTGTTTGTTTTTGCCTTTAGTGCTCTAGTCCAGCGGTTGCCAACCGGTGGTCCGTGGACCACTGGTGTTCTGTGAGGTCCAAAAGATTGGCGACCACTGCTCTAGTCATTCCACTGTCTTCTGCGCGCGCTCTCTCTCTCTCTCTCTCTCTCTGTGTGTGTGTACACCCTGATGAATGTCAGTCAATATTTATATCTTTCCTTTATCCTTTTTTTTTCTTCTGCCTTCAAGATTTTCCCTTTATCTTTTTTTTAAAAAATATTTTTTTATTGATTTTTTACAGAGAGGAAGAGAGAGGGATAGAGAGTTAGAAACATCGATGAGAGAGAAACATCGATCAGCTACCTCCTGCACACACCCCACTGGCGATGTGCCCGCAACCAAGGTACATGCCCTTGACCGGAATCGAACCTGGGACCCTTGAATCCGCAGGCCGACGCTCTATCCACTGAGCCAAACCAGTTAGGGCTTCCCTTTATCTTTGATTTTCAGCAGGTTAACCATGAACTACCTAGTTTTTCTTTTCTTTGTATTTACCTTATTTGGGGATTGCTGAACTTTTTGAATTTGTGAAATGTTTATATTTTGGTTCTCGCCCAGTTGTATTTTTCAAATATATATTTTTTCCACCCAAATTCAATTTATTGAGGACCAGCACTTTAAAAAGGAATGAATAGCCCTAGCTGGTTTGGCTCAGTGGATAGAGCATAGGTCTGAAGACTGCAGGGTCCCGGATTCAATTCCAGTCAAGGGCACATGCCTGGGTTGTGGGCTCGATCCCCAGTAGGGAGTGTGCAGGAGGAAACCAATCAATGATTCTCTCTCATCATTGATGTTTCTATCTCTCTTTCCCTCTCCATTCCTCTCTAAAATCAATAAAATATACATATATATTGAAAAAATAAAAGCTTTATTAGATTCAGGTTCTTTAAAAAACAAATAAAAAGGAATGAATATTTTAAATGGAAACAATCAGAATGTGTCTCAGTAAAAGTACTGTTTTGTGAAATTTCTGTTTCAGTTATGTGTGTCCTGAATCATGACATAAAATATATTTCTTAACTGTGGTCATGGCTCAACAAGTTTGAAAACCAGTGATTAGATTGTCTATGTTCCTTAACACCTGCCTTGCAGATTACTTGCCCCTGGGCAACATTTATCATATTTTTCTGTGTGTAAGATACCATTTTTTCCTAAAATCATTAGACTGAAAATCGAGGGGTGTCAACACATAACCAAGGAGGGAGCCATGTGAGGAGGGAGCCATGCGGGTGTGTAGCTGCCCATACCTTGTCAAACAGGCTTCCTCCAATCACGAGCCTTATTATCACTGATATCAGCTGATGCCGTAATTGGAGGTGGAGGTGGAGAATGCATAGATGCAACAGGGACCGGAGCCTTCTGAGCCCATAAAGATGTCAAAAAATAAAAAGCTAAATGGCAGTAAGCGATTGTCTTACTCTGCAAAATTCAAACTGCATGTAATCAGCTATGCAAAAGAGCATGGAAATAGAGCTGCAGAGAGACAATTTGGACCTCCTCCCACTGAGCGTATGATCAGACAGTGGAGAAAACAGGAAGAACAATTCCTTAAAATGCCAAAAAAGAAGAAGGTCTTAAAAGGAAAACCAGCAAAATGTTTAAAATACTGATTTCTTAATTTAGGGTTGGAAAAGTGGGGAGCATCTTATACATGGGGCATCTTTTACAGGAAAAACATGGTAACTTCTATAGAAAGCTACACTTCAGTATTTCCTTGTTGAAGCCTTTCTTAATTATTATTTTCAGTGAGTTGGGGAAAGGAAGGATCTTTGGTCTTTTTCCTTAGACACTTCAACCTGGCCTGTGACCTTAGAGTGTTCAACATAATTAGGCTCTTTGATTTTCTTCCCTTATCTACATTTAATCCCCTTGTTTACCTGTAAGTTGTCTTTCTTCTATCAGATAAGCTGTTCTTATTTATTATTGTAAGACTAGAGGCCTGGCGCACGAAATTTGTGCACCAGGGGTGTGTCTCAGCCCAGCCTGCACCCTCTCCAATCTGGGACCCCTTGAGGGATGTCCAACTGCCAGTCAGACATCCCTCTCACAATCCAGGACTGCTGGCTCCCAACCACTCGCCTGCCTACCTGCCTGATTGCCCCCTAACCACTCCCCTGCCAGCCCGATTGCCCCTAACTGCCCTCCTCTGAAGGCCTGGTACCCCCCCCCAACTGCCCTCTGCTACAGGCCTGGTCCCCCCAACTGCCCTCCCCTGCAGGCCTGGTCCCCCCGAATGCCTTCCCCTGTAGGCCTGGTTCCCCCCAACTGCCCTCCTGTGCAGGCCTGGTTCCCCCCAACTGCCCTCCTCTACAGGCCTGGTCCCCCCGCAACTGGCCTCCCCTGCAGGTCTGGTTCCCCTCCAACTGCCTTCCCCTGCAGGCCTGGTCGCCCCCAAATGCCCTCCTCTGCCAGCTCGGTCACCCCTAACTGCCCTCCCCTGCAGGCCTGATCGCTCCCAACTGCCCTCCCCTGCTGGCCATCTTGTGGCAGCCATCTTGTGTCCACATGGGCAGCCATCTTTGACCACATGGGGACGGCCATCTTGTGTTGGAGTGATGGTCGATTTGCATATTACCTCTTTATTATATAGGATTGTAAGATTTCATTTGTGTCACAAAAGTGGGGACACGTCAAGTTGGGAGACTATTAGCCAAACTCCACAACAATGTGTCCATAGGCAAGTATTTAACCTAACCGTTTCCTCATCAGGGATATGAGGAATGATATCACTTTCTTACAGAATGATTGTGAGGAGTAACTTACATAATGCATGGAAAACACTTAGACTGACAGTCTAGAATATTACTTTATTCTAGATCTGATTTATCCTTAAGAATATTACCATTTGATACTTCTCTCTGTTGCTTTGTACTAACGACACTATATTGTAAGTACTTGTTTACATACCCGGCTTATAAGACTTTTGAGAGTAGAGACCTTGCTTTATTTGTCTTAATCACAAATATTACAGTCATGTATATAATGAGCTCAATAAATGTTGAATTGTTGAATCATCAAATTTATGTAATTGCTTTTAACAGAATTTTGTCATCCAGGAATATGGTTTCTGAGGTGTGGGAATGGGGGGCGGGGCTGAAGAATTGGGGAGGGAAGTTAATATTTTATAGCAAAAAGAGCAGGGAAACAAATGCTATCTTTTATTTTATTATTTTTTTTTTACATTTTAATTTCTTTATTGGTTAAGGTATTACATATTTGTCCTCACCCCCCATTACCTTCCCACCCACCCCACTCCTGCCCTCACCCCCCTGTTGTCTGTGTCCACTGGTTAGGCTTATATGCATGCATACAAGTCCTTTGGTTGATCTCTCCCTCTTACCCCCACCCTCCCCTACCTTCCCTCTGAGGTTTGATAGTCTGATCAATGCTTCCCTGTCTCTGGATCTGTTTTTGATCATTAGTTTATGTTGTTCATTATTTCCCATAGATGAGTGAGATCATGTGGTATTTATCTTTCTCTGACTGGCTTATTTCACTTAGCATAATGCTCTCCAGTTCCATCCATTTTGTTGCAAATGGTAGGAATTCCTTCTTTGTTAGCGCAGCATAGTATTCCATTGTGTAGATGTACCACAGATTTTTTAATCCACTCATCTGCTGATGGGCACTTAGGCTGTTTCCAAGTATTAGCTATGGTGAATTGTGCTGCTATGAACATAGGATGCATATGTCCTTTCTGACTGATGTTTCTAGCTTCTTGGGATATATTCCTAGAAGTGGTATTACTGGGTCAAATGGGAGTTCCATTTTTAGTTTTTTGAGGAAACTCCATACTTTTCTCCACAGTGGCTGCACCAATTTGCATTCCCACGAGCAGTGCATGAGGGTTCCTTTTTCTCTGCATCCTCGCCAACAACAAATGCTAACTTTTAATTATGTTTACTAAAACAAGTTATTTAATATCAGAAGACTTCCATTTCCTTTTCTATACAATAATCAAGGTGACCCAGTGTTAACCGGAAAGGTGAGCTGAGGACCCCCCCTCCTCCCCTAGGGTCATGTCTTGATGCCGAAGAATGAGCTCCGAGGACCAGAAGATTTAAGCAAAAGTGTGAAAAATGTATTACAAGCAGATTCAGACTCCCCAACGGGGAGGAGGCACAAATAATGGGTTGCTAGCAAAGGAAGTCATTCTAGGAGTATACATGTTCTACAGGCTTGCTCCATATATACCTGTGTCACCACCTGATTGATTCCATCATTGTTCTTGCCCAGCAACGGACCTGAATGTTCTGTTTCTATGTGTATGTACACCTTGTTGCTGCAGGCCCTCCTTTGATTTCCCATACTTTCTGCTCTGTGTCCAAAAACACGGTTGGTTTCTATGATTAGGCTTGCTCACACTGCCGTGTCTGCCCCTGTCTGTTCTACCTGCCTTTGTTTCCCACTGGACCACTGCCCTATCTGCCTGCTTTTCAAGCTAACTTCTTTCGCCGGGTTAGTAGTTTTGTGTGTTTTTGGAGAATTGTACTTTTCACGGGTACTGAAGAGGTGGGAGAGAAAGAATAGATCTCAAGTTCTGCAGTCTGTTCCAAGCTATATTTTATTATCTATATATATAAAAGCCTAATATGCAAAGTGTCCCTTCAGGAATTTGACCGAACGGGAGTTCGATTGCTCGCTATGACGTACACTGACCACCAGGGGGCGGCACAGAATGAAGGGAGGTCCTGGGCGGCAGCTGGCAGCCACTAGGGACCCTACCAGTGCAGGAATTTCATTCACTGGGCCTCTAGTATTTTATAATCAGTACTAGAAGCCCGTTGCACGAAGATTCGTGCAATAGACCTTCCTTCACCTGGCTGCCGGCACCAGTTTTTCTCTGGCACCTGGGACCCAGGCCTTGGCTCTGGCCACCCGCCGATTGGAGCGCCTCCCGCAATAATTCAGACTTATTTTCATTGTATCCAATATCCCAAGTTTGCTAAGTCACCAATTTGGGTGACAGTGACTTAGGGCAAGAAGAAGGTAAATTTTCTATAATTCTATTTGCAGCACTTATTCTAAATAAAGAATTTAGTATCATCCATGTTATAGTTTTCCCTATTTAAGGTTAACTGAAATTGAGTCTATCAACTAAATAATTTTGTTTTCTTGGAGTGTAGTTTGAAGATTTAGAAGTGAATATATATTGAGGATCAGATGAAGTTGTAGAAGTATACAAGTTTCTCACAGCTTTAGGTATTTAAATTCTAGTGAAATGGAAATCTCTACTACCTGCTCTGTAAGTTAAAATGATGTTAAACTTCTAATGTTTATCTGATTGACATTTAGCTTACCTCTAGACTAGGCTTTCTTCTCATGCCTTCAGGACCCCATGGTCCCCTGATGCTAGGCAGGTGGTTTCCAGCTGTCACCAAAATTTAGAATGCTTGGTGCTGGGTGGTGGGATTGTTGCTCCACTGATAAGAATGCTCTTGTTCTTGTACTATACGGGAGAAAGATGGAGCAACACTCCAATATTGGTTCCACTAGAAATTAGAGACTACAAACCAAGAGAGCCAGAAAAGGAGAATTATGAGTTATAATAAGCAAGCAAGTTTTGTTTTGTTTTACAAAGCATCTTCTACCATAGTAATAATAGCCCTTCCAGAGAACCATGTCATTTGCCCTGCAATATTATGTTGTTACAGCAGCCAAGTCATTAGAAGATACAAAGATGGTTTGTCACCTAAGAACTTCTCTGTAAATTATGGTCCCACTCTTTGATGCAATATTAACATATTAGAGTGGAAATATGATCTGATATTTGATTAGATATAAAATGAGAATTTTGACATTCATGAAAGGTTTACAAGAGGAGCAGGGTTCTGATATGAACTGTGTCACATCATTGGCTGCAGAACAGTTGATTGCATTGTGGTTCTTATGACAGGTTCCCTACATACCCTGATGAAGAGTAGATTTTGAAACATTCTTCCCTGGGGAAGAACAATCTTTAAGTATTCTGTATAGGTTAAAATCTAGAAAAGATGAAATCTGGGGTGTTCTCTCCTGTGTTCAAAGGAAGTTTCAAAATACTCATCTCTTAACAGAATAATTAGATTGGACTTAAAAACTACTTATAAACAAAGTTACTATTTAGTGCAGAAGGAGGAGAATAAAGAGGTTTTCGTTGTACACAGAACCAAAACAGTATCTGCCAAAAGAGTTGTAAAATCCAGTTGGAAAAAAAGTTAAAGATTAACTAATTGTGTATTTATCTGTAGATTAATGGAGGGAATGGAAAACTAGTTAAGAGTATGTGTGTCTTATTAGCAATAGGAAACTTCAGATTTACATTTTAAATTGAGCTTTTAAGTAAATGGAAAAAAAGTCTTGGTACATGAAGGTGGGAAAACTTCCAGGTGTAAAAACAACTTGAGAAAAAGTTAATTTGATTAGTAGAGATGGCAAGCAGGTGTGTATGCAACACTTAATAAAAACAGAACACATTTTAAGTTATAATATTTTGTCAAGATTAGTATTGGGTTTTATCACCCCAAACTCAATATAAGTGGCCAGGTTCTCCTGTCCTCCCCTCTTCCCTATCTCCAGCATCCCTTTGTAAGAGAGCTAGATAAATAATATCATAATAGATTGTATCACTTAAGGCAGGTAGTCTTGGCATCATAAGTAAGTTCTCTTTTCTTTTCCATTTTTTAACAGTCTTATAAATATCCAGTGAATGATTCTCATTCGAGAGCTAACTAATAATCATTGTTGATAATATGTAATTGTAGTATGCAGCAGTGTTAAATGTTTTTGGTTTGCTTTCTCTCTGTAGAGCACAAAGTGATTATAGTGGGACTGGACAATGCAGGGAAAACTACCATTCTTTATCAATTGTAAGTATGAGTGTATATTGAAATAGTTTCATTATTTTATTTATTGGAACTAATTTGTATAATTAATAAGGATAAGGTATTATAATGGAAAAACTTGAACATATGTTTTTTGTATTTTACTGAACACAAAATTTATGAAAGAATGCCTGTTTGGTGTGGCTCAGTGATTGAGTGTCGACCTATGAACCAGGAGGTCAGAGTTTGATTCCCAGTCAGGGTATATACCTGGGTTGCTGGCTTGATCCCCAGTATGGGGTGTTTGGGAGGCAGCCAATTGATGCTTCTCATCATTGATGTTTTAATCTCTTCCCCTCCCTTCCTCTCTCTGATATCAATAAAAACATACTTTAAAAATTAAAAAACTCTGTGGTTATTAAAGCCTTCACAAACTTATTTTCTGGCCTTGAAAGAAAGAATTAATATAAAATTTAGGATAAATAAAGCACATATTATAGTGCTAGAGTGAGATGATAAAGTGCATTTCATTAGTTTATTCTCACACAGAGGTTTATGTAAATAGATTATCTCTAGGAAGTTTTTGCTACTCTCCTAATAGCTCTGGAAATGTTTAACATAGCCAGACTTGTCAAATCAAAAGAAATGAAGATTGCCCCTGAAAATATTGCTTTAGTAGCTTTGCAACATGAAGAAGCTTGAGACTTTCAGAGAAGTACATTAATACTTTAAGGAAATTTTAACAGCACATCAGCCCACTTGTCAAAGTATATACCATTATCCTTTTATTGCCAATGAAATGGTCCGTGTTAAGCAATAAAAATGGCTCTGTGTCTAAGCATTTAACAACTGGTTATAAAAAACACAGTGCACCATTGTGTGGCTCTTGTGCCTTCCCACCTCATCTTAAATATACCAGCTGACAGTTCTCCAGAAATACTTCACTTAAGCAGTGCTTAACATTTTTCAGCTACTTTGCTAAAAAGCTTCTAAGTTATGACTTGTTTTAAGTTGAGTAGCTACTTGTTTTTTTAAAAAAACAAACATCCTATATAATAAAAGCCTAATATGCAAATTGTTCCCTTGACCGGGAGTTCAACCAGGGGGCAGGACCAGCTGGCCAACTGCCCGCAGCCCTTCCCCCCAGCCGGCCCCTTCCCCCAGCTGGCCCTGCCGGGGGAAGGGAGGCCCCGGCCAGCAGCCACTAAGGACCCTACCTGTGCACGAATTTCATGCACTGGGCCTCTAGTAAAATATAAACATTTCAGAAACCTGTCACTGTTGTTGAAATAATTTTGTGCACAGCTTCAAAAATATATAACTAGAGGCCCGGTGCACGAAATTCATGCACAGCGGGGAGGGGGACAGGGGGGTGTTGTCCCTCAGCCCAGCCTGCAGTCTCTCCAATCTGGGACCCCTCAAGGGACCTTCATTTTTTCCTTCAAGAGTGTGGTGGAAAAACCCTAGATTACCTTCTTGGATTCTTATAACCCAAATTACCAAGAACACTGCAATTGGTGGCCTACAGGGAGCTTAGCCAATGAGTTGTCAGAAAAGGTATTGACTCTCAAAATGGTTTGGCTCAGTGGATAGACCGTGGGCCTGCAGACTGAAGGGTCCCAGGTTTGATTCCTGTTAAGGGCATGTACCTTGGTTGGAGGCATATCCCCAGTGGGGAGTGTGCAGGAGGCAGCTAATGGATGTTTCCCTCTCATTGATATTTCTGACTGTTTCTCCCTCTCCCCTCTGCAGCTCATGCAGCCCCTGGGTTGTGTCCACTGGGCTAGGGGCGTGTCCCTGCCACCCGGTGGTGGCTGCCAGGGTCTCCGCACACCCCAGAGGCCAGCAGCCATCCCCCTGTGGAGGGCGCTAGGCTTGGGGCATGGACACAATCTGCCACTTGGTGCTGGAGCTTGGAAAGCCTCTGGGGCGGGGCGGGAACACCCCCGTCTCCAAACGCCCCAAGGCCAGCAGCCAGCCCCACCATGGGCCTCAGGCTCGAGGCTTGCAGGGACCCTGGGCAGCACGCAGCGGTGGCCGCCAGGGTCTCAGCAAACCCAGGAGGCCAGCAGCAGCCCCTGGTCCTGGGCGCCTGGCTGGGGGCGTGGCCCCAAACCGTCGCTTTGTGCAGGAGCCTTTGCAAGCGGCTTGGGGAGGCCAGCAGCCAACCTTGACCATGGGCCTCAAGCTCGGGGCTTGCAGGGACCCCGGGCAGCACACAGCAGTGGCCGCCAGGGTCTCGGCACACCCCAGAGGCCAGCGGCAGCCCCCGGTCCTGGGTGCCTGGCTGGGGGCGTGGCCCCAAACCGCTTGCAAAGGCTCCTGCACAAAGCGGCGGTTTGGGGCCATGCCCCCAGCCAGGCGCTCAGGCTTGGGGCTTGCAGGGACCCCGGGCAGCACACAGCAGTGGCTGCCAGGGTCTTGGCACACCCCAGAGGCCAGCGGCAGCCCCCGGTCCTGGGTGCCTGGCTAGGGGCGTGGCCCCAAACCGCTGCTTTGTGCAGGAGCCTTTGCAAGCCGCTGGGGGCGGGGCGGAGGGTTGCTTGGCGCCTACACCCATAGGCTCTGAGTGGCCAGAGGGCGTTCTGGGACCCCTGCCGCTCAGGACCTAAGCACAGGCCTACAGGCTAGGAGCGGCCTGGGTCCGGAGGATGTTTCCTGGACCCAGGCCGCTCAGCGCCCGCATATGCAAATTAACCGCCATCTTGTTCGCTCTGATTGTCTGTGGGCGTAGCGGAGGTGCGGTCAATTTGCATGTTTCTCTATTATAAGGTAGGATACCCAAAAGGGATTAGCATGTTTCTTGTAACACAACACTGGCATGTTAGAGGCAAATTCATCTTTGTTGAATAAATTAATGTAGTTTAACAAATGGTTATGATAATACATGTGATATGAGTATCTCTATACTATATATATTTAGAATTAATTTTCATTGAAGTTTTCACTTGCCCATTGCCTTATCTTTTTAAGACTATAATTGACGTTAATAGGACTGAACTAATATTTATGGCTGAGTCAAGTCTCAGTTTTCTCACATAGACAGTCTTCAAAATTATAAATAGCCTACTATTCCATGGATGCTACACTGTAAGTATTGGTGTCCCTGTCACCTAGAAACTTGCTCTTCCAGGATGGAGCGTTGGTTCTGCTCTGATAACAGGACATGGTGGTATTAAAATTTTGGCCAAAGAAGTGCAAACTCACACCACACAGTTCCCTTCTATCCAGATCAAGCCCGTAGTTTATTCCAGTAACAGAAGAACAGTTTTATTTTGTAGTTATTCTTTGTCTAGATATTTGTTTGCACAAATGTTCTCTAAGGTTCTATTTTTGATGCTTGTAATTACCATCAATTGGCGCAAATAACGAAGATTGATTCCTGTTAAATACAGAGATTAAAAGTTGCTTCAGATTCTCAAGATATACAAAAGAGCTTTTATGGTGTCTATCTTTCAACAGCTTAATGAATGAAGTGGTTCATACATCTCCAACCATAGGAAGCAATGTTGAAGAAATAGTTGTGAAGAACACTCATTTTCTTATGTGGGACATTGGTGGTCAAGAGTCATTGCGGTCATCCTGGAACACGTATTATTCAAACACAGAGGTATACTAGAGTTACTACTAAAGTAAATTTAATAAAAAGAACCAGAGAGTAAACCTAGAAAATAGATAGGCTATACATAAGACATATTGACAATTGCCTTTTTTAGTAAAGAATTTGAGATTTCAAATAAAAGAGAGAGAGCAATGGGAGCTATTATTAGATGAGTGCTTACTGGTGTGCAGGCTTCCGGTTTATCCTCACCTTAATACTGTAGTATCTCCATTGTTGGAGAAATTGGACATGAGGATAAATTATATATATAATTTAAAAGGCTTATATATATAAATTATATATATAATTTAAAAGATATATATATATATCTTTCCCAAGATCTCAGCTTTATTACAGGCCCTGGTTAGAGGAGTAATAAAATGCTTTGAGCATAATTTAATACAGATTTTCAAATAATATCATTTGAACATTCAAAATATTGCTGTGATTATATTTTAATTTTTTTGTAATGGATTTGCAGGCCAGACCCCAGACTTCTCTGTCACTTACTATTAGTTCATAGCCATCCTGGGGAACAAATTTAGAATGTCTTCTATTTGTGTTTTTATTTTTTCTTAGAAGCAGATTTAAAAAATAATAAAATATACATGCAGTGCTTTTGAGAGAGGCTTATCTTTGAGAATATTAATATACCATTACATGCATAATTTTTCTTTACAGAGGTACAACGAAGAAATTATTTTTTCTAAAATGAAGCCTTTTAAATTGAGTGGGGTTTTTTGTGGGGGGTGGAAGAAATGCAAGGAATTTTTGGTGAATAATTTGCCTTTTTAAATAAAAACACGTATTCCTTTAGATTTATATTGTGATAGCATATGTATATGTGTGTATATATTCTACTGCCATGTATGACTGGTAAAACCAGTGTGGCATACATAGATATTTAGCAGTTGTGGTAGCACTTAATTTTTTTTAATTTGCAGTGGAGGATAGCTTGGTAAGCAAATATTATGCTCATAAGTTAGCTTAATATATTTATTTCTATAGTAAAATAACATTTGTTGGAAAGTAAAAGAAAAACAACATTTTAGCATTATGACTGTTTAAACAGTATAGCTGTTGGTACTTTTTCAAAGCTCTCAGTTAACTGCAGCTGTAAAAAGAGCAGGTCAAAACTGATTCTTGCTGATCCACGCACTTTTGTAGAATTAGAAAAGAGTAGTTACTGAAATTGCTGAAAATTGACTTAGCATGCGTCCAGAAAGACATACATTATTGCTGATGCCATTTGCATGAAATGATCTTTTAATTATATCTATAAGAATAGCAAAATTACTACAAAGAACCTTCGGCCTTCATTGCAGCACACCTGTATAACACATAGCATTTGCAATCTTAGATTCTAGGTAAGGATCTTATTATCTTTGTAGTGTTCTCCTGATGGCTTTGTTCACCCTTGTCATCTTCTTAAATTCTTTATGTTGAGTCATCCAAAAGCTGAGATGACTCATTTATAATAGGAGTTACAGTTGATGACTAATTTCTGATATCTTATTCTCATTAACTTACAGAATTATTTCCATTCTAACTTTGCCTTGGTTCTTATATTTATCTCTTCTATTTTATCCCTTTTTAAGCCTTTCTCAGTTTATATTCAGATTACCCTAGTTGTCTTTTTCCCTACAGTCATCTGAATAATCTGATTCTACCCTTTTTGTCTTGATTTATTTTTCATTACTTTCTCTACTATAACCCTTTACACCATTTAATCTCATTTCTTAACTGTTCCTTCTGCATAAGATGCTCAGTTTAGGAGCTCTTTCTCATTATATCTCCTTATTTTTCTTATCAAAGATGTTTTTATTTTTAATGTGTATGAGACCCACCTTTTCTCATATATAGTTACAGTTTTTTCCAGTTTCCTTTGCTCTCTTTAATTTCACCTGCATCATCTTTAGCATATTAACACCTAAGTAACACATTTTTCTTGTGCTTTTATTGTTGATATTGTTATGTAAAAATGCTTTGTTCAATATTTTTTAATGTTTCTCTTTCAAACTAGTTTGTGTACTTTTGAATAGACAGAAGACTATAGTAAACATAATTATTGATTGCCTAAATAAATGGTTGTAGAGTACTTTTAAGGTTTAGCAAAAGTTATTTTACTTACTGTGATTTTTTTAAAATTACTTTTTATTACTTGGTTTTCAAAATAAATCTTAGTATTACAGAATATTATGTATTCAAATGTCACTTTAAAAAAGTAAAATTAGGCATGGTTTGTATTTGATGAAGTTATGTTATTTTGTACTGCTCGATGTAATTCCATGTACTATAAACTCTTTATGATGAAAAAGTAATAGACTGTTTTATAGTAAGATGATGCCATGTGAAGAAAATATTTCTATCACTTGAAAATAGTTTTGTAGTAAACGTCAACAACCCATTCAATTTTCTTTCTTTTTAATTGTCTTCTAGTTCATCATTCTTGTTGTAGATAGCATTGACAGGGAACGACTAGCTATTACGAAAGAAGAATTATACAGAATGTTGGCTCATGAGGTAAGTTTTAAAAACAAACAAACAATGGAGTAAGGTGTCTCTATACTGGTTTTGCTTTTTACAAATATTAATATGCTCCGGTGTTGGTTATTTCATCATTAACAAAGTTGTATATATTAACTTAATAAAATTTTTCATTGCTTTTTCAAACTTAAAAAAATCCAGCATGTTAATTTTTAGACTACTGTTAGGGATTTTTCAAAGTTAAAACTACGATTTATGCCTTAAAAGTCTGATAGATCAAAGCAGGAAAGGAGAAAACTTAAGTGTTTAAAATCCCAACAGTTGCCTGGCTGGTGGTGGTCAGTGGATTGAGCGTAATCCCATGGCCAAGAGGTCCCCTTTTCGTTTCTGGTAAGGGCACATGCCTGGGTTGCAGGTTCAATCCCCAGTAAGGGGCGTGCAGGAGGCAGCCATTTGATGTGTCTCTTTTGTCATTTTTATCTCTCCTTCTCCCTTCCTCTCTATCTAAAAATCAATAAAATATATATATTTTTAAAAATAAAATAATAAAATCCTGAGGCTATAAGAACTGAAAATTCTTTAGTGAATAATTTGAGATCAATTAATTATAAATATTTCAAATATACAAAAAACTTCAATAATAAAACATATTCATGCTCCCACCACTCAAGATAATATAGTAAATATCTTTTGAGACTTCTCCAATTTGATTTTCTTCCTTTCTGAAGGAAACCAAAAAGAATTCCACTATGGTGAAATAATGATTATCATCCCTATGAATATTTTTATACTTTTAGAAAAATACTAGAGTCTCAGTGCACGAAATTCATGCACTGGGTCGGGTGGTGTCCCTCAGCCCAGCCTGTACCCTCTCCAATCTGGGACCCCTCGGGGGATGTCCGACTGCCAGTTTAGGCCCAATCCCACAGGGCCTAAACCGGCAGTCAGACATCCCTCTCACAATCCGGTACTGCTGGCTCCTAAACTGCTTGCCTGTCTGCCTGATCACCCTAACCGCCTCTGCCTGCCGACCTGATGCCCCTAACTGCTTCCCTGTCAGCCTGATCGCTCCTAACTGCCTCTGCCTGCTGGCCTGATTGCCCCATAACTGCTCCCCTGCCAGCCTGATTGCCCCTAACTGCCCTCCCCTGCCAGCCTGATTGCCCCTGACTGCTCCCCGCCAGCCTGATCTCCCCTAACTGCCTCTGCCTGCAATTCTGATCGCTCCCTAACTGCTCCCCTGCTGGCCTGATCGCCCCTAACTGCCCTCCCCTGCCAGCCTGATTGTCCCTAACCACCTCTACCTTGGCCCCCGCCACCATGGCTTTGTCCAGAAGGACATCCGGAAGATGTCCGGTCTAATTAGCATATTACCCTTTTATTAGTATAGTGTTTTTTTTAAATATATTTTATTGATTTTTTACAGAGAGGAAGAGAGAGGGATAGAGAGTTAGAAACATCGATGAGAGAGAAACATCGATCAGCTGCCTCTTGCACACCCCCTACTGGGGATGTGCCCGCAACCAAGGTACATGCCCTTGACCGGAATCGAACCTGGGACCCTTGAGTCCGCAGGCCGATGCTCTGTCCACTGAGCCAAACTGGTTTCGGCAATATAGATTTTTATATTTAAAATTCTTATTTACCTGTCAGTTGTACAGAATATTATGTGCCATATTTTTTTTTTGCCTTTTTTATTTTTTATTGAGATATAATTGACAATATAACATTATATTCGTTTCAGGTGTACAACATAATGATTCAATATTTGCATATATTTTGAAATAATCACCACCAGAAGTCTAGTTAATATGTCACCATACATAGTTTCAGAATATTTTTCTTGTGATGAGAACTTTTCAGACTTATTCTCTTAGCAACTTTAAAATACACAACACACTGTTATTGACTATAGTTACCATGCTGTGCAGTACATCCTCATGTCCTTTTTATTTATGTGCCATCTTTATAAAACATTATATAATGGTTAATCTATCTTTGTTAGACTGAATTATTAAATCATGGTTATTTGAGATATTTACTTGTGTTTCCATAAAATTTTTTTTAAAATATATTTTATTGATTTTTTTACAGAGAGGAAGGGAGAGGGATAGAGAGTTAGAAACATCGATGAGAGAGAACATCGACCAGCTGCCTCCTGCACACCTCCTACTGAGGATATGCCTGCAACCGAGGAACATGCCCTTGACCGGAATCGAACCTGGGACCTCTCAGTCCGCAGGCCGACGCTCTATCCATTGAGCAAAACCAGTCAGGGCTCCATAAAATTTTTTAATTAAACATCTGTGCCTAGCCCTAGCTGGTTTGGCTCAGTGGATAGAACGTCGGCTTGCAGATTGAAGGGTCCTGGGTTTGATTCTGGCCAAGGGCACATGTCCAAGTTTCAGGCTAGCTCCCTGGTAAGGGACGTGCAGGCGGCAGCTGATCAATGATTCTCTCTCATCATTGATGTTTCTATCACCTCCCTTCCTCTCTGAAATCAATAAAAAATATATATTTTTTAAAAATCTGTGCCTAATCATTTTAAAGTAGAGGGATTTCATTGTAACTGTCCAGTAGAGTACATTTACCCTTGTGCTTAGTTTAATTTGAATTGTGATATTTCAGGTATTAGAAATATTTCATATTGATTGCAGGATTTAAGGAAGGCTGCAGTCCTTATCTTTGCAAATAAACAGGATATGAAAGGGTGTATGACAGCAGCTGAAATCTCCAAATACCTCACCCTTAGTTCAATTAAGGACCATCCATGGCACATTCAGTCCTGCTGTGCTTTAACAGGAGAAGGGTAAGTGCTAATCTGAATGGGGGAGCTAAGGTGGTTTTTATATTATGTCTCAGGAAATAATTTTAGTCAATTTACAATTGTTAAATTACAATTTCACAAAGTTACTGACAAATTTTTTGTAAACTTAATACAAACAGAATGTTTTACCAAAAAAGTAATAAACTTTTGAGTTAAATTTTCACAGTCTAATTTTTAGTTATTGTTCATTTCTTGGTTTTATCATTTACTTACTGGGAGAAAACGATAATATCCTTTGACTTAAAGAGGAAGCGTCAAAGAAATTTCACATTTTCTGCAAAGGCTTAATTAAGCCTAAACTCCCAGCTTTCCACAAGAGTACATCCCCTATATTATCAGGAGTCATTTTGGGATGCATATTTCTAAACAATAAACATTTGAAATAAATGCCATTATAGTATTTTCTTCCTTTTCAAAGAAGTTGAGTTTGGATAAATAGGCCAAGGAGAACCCAGTGTGTTAAGCATGGATTACCCAGTTTATTTCCAGGACTTATTTATGCTCAAATTAACGTGACCTTAGTTTTTTCATACTAGAAATACCTTGTAATATAATGCTACATTGTAGACTTTTTTGACCTATACCTTTAAGATTGAGCTATAAGCCTCATTCTTTAGAATTTAGGAGGGTAAGGTGAAGTACTATTATCTTTCTATAGTGGTTGCAGTTTTAGTTCATCTTAAAGGGAGGGGGATGAGGAGTATTTGCAATTTTGCTGAAAAACTGCCAAAGCTGTAGCCTCTAGATGAGACTGAAGCTATTTCCCACATTACTCAACTGATAAGGTCATTTTAAGTGAATCTTCCACTTAAAATTTCCACTTACTTTAGTGTTACCCAAATATTGTCACTTAAGAGTATAAATAATTATTGTAATACCAAGTATGCTTTCAATTTTTAAGTATAAACTTCTTCATTTTGAAAATATTTTTCTCTTTTGTTTCAGGTTATGCCAAGGTCTAGAGTGGATGACCTCCAGAATTGGTGTGAGATAACTGTTTTGCTTGAAAGAGACTGCTCTATTTATTCTGTGACATGAACATTTTTTCCTAGTATCTTTGGCTGCTAAGGCAGCAGCATGTTTAATTTATAACAACACAAACCTCTATGAGCAACACTTGAATCAAGTGCAGCTGAACTGGAACGTGGAAGATTTTTTCTTAACTTTTTTTTAATGCACTAATCTTCAGTTGGATGAACACTAATGTATAACTGTGTTTTCAGCAACAGAATTTTTCTGACTGCTTACTCTAATTATTCAATGACTGCCTTGTAAGAAATGTTTGTCATATGTCTAATGTTTCCTGAAGTATTGTAATGACTTTAATGACCAAGTTCTCTCATTTCTTGACCACCCCTGCCCCACCAGATAATGACTGGTTTGACAAAGTATTAGAGGAAATCATCGGGTATTGCTTGCAAACTTAACCAGCACTAAGTATTTGCTCCCTCTATAGACCACTTACCTTTTGGACAGAACTTACTATAGAGAAAGAAGTCTGCCTAGAAGATATATGTGAGGAAGATTAAACATCATGAAAACTGCCTTTAAATGAGTTAACATTATTGCAAGTCATGGAATAATTTTAAGTTACTGTTAGCATGGAAATTAAGTAGGCTATTATCTAAAAGAAGTCCACATTTCTGCCTATAACATGGCATTTGTTTTGGTTAAAAACTAATCAAGGTAAAATATTTATTTAAATGCCCTACTTTGGATAAACCTGGTATTTTAAGAATGCCACATTATTCAATGCATATATAAATATTAGTAGTTATTAAAGCATACCAGCATTAATATTAAAACCAGCCATTTGGAATATATTTTATTATCAATTGCCTACAACTTTATTATCAGCCTAACGTTCAACTATTCCATTTGCAAGGGACATCCCATCTGCTTTGGGCAAAGCTAAAGCAGAGTATAAAGAGTTCATTTTATTTCTTAAAATTTGAAATTGTGTCTGTAATACTCTTACTACCACCAGCAGTACATTACTTAAACCATATGGCTTTTCTTAAAGCTGTTTGAGGTTGTAGTGTAATAAGCTTGAAACAATTTTAATCTTTATTGTTATGCCTCATGCTCTAAAATCTTTTGCTGGAGTATAGGAAACTGCTAAATTTAATCCTAGCTTTTAGAATAGTACTATGAGACTCAAAGTTAATACACTAACAACATATAAATTTAAAAAATAGGAAAAAGTCATAATCTATCGAAAGTTTATTTGATAATATTTAAAAGTTTTCAAGGCAGTTGTCTAATATGAACAATAAATAATACATACCTTGAGGAGGACAGGTATCATAATTTTAATCCTCTTTATCTTAAATGTATGATTTTGCTATAATGAAAGGGATAAAATACATACTTAGAGAATAATAATACTTCATCTTTGCAGTATTTTTTTTCATTTGGGTCAAAAATAGGATTCAGTGTTCTTAAGAATATCAAAATACCTGTTCAAAAATGGTGTTTTAATTCTATTTTTTTATTGTAAATTGGTTTAAATTTTGCTGTTTTCAGGTATATTTGATTTATTCTATTTAGTCTAATTAATATGTAGTTAAATGTGGTAATAATTTTCTGATTTCTATTTAGTGGTAGCACACCCTAGAACTGAAAAATGGCTAGATGAAAGGTTTTTGGGCTTTGGGAACTAGTTGTTATTAACATTGTTTTGAACCTTTTTCTTAGTGATTTCATAGTAGGTAGAGGATAAATTTTCTTTTTAATATAACCCATAATCAGCAACCTGAGAGAAAAGTAGACAAAATCAATATGGATGCTTTGTGGTGTGTATGTGGCAGTGAAACTAAGAGGGATTATGAAAATACTATTTACCCAAAGCACACTTATCGGAATTTTTCTCTTGGTTATACAGTTTAGCTACAAATACTTAGTATAGTTCTCCTAACTCTGTCCTGAGAAAAAACATTAATACTCCTTGTTTATACTTTGAAATTTGTCTTGTATCTAATAAGATTGGCTGGCTCAATTTTCACTTATCAAATTATATGTTTGTTTGTTTTTATATTACCATGTCAGCATTATATTGAAAGTGAACAACTACTAGTATAGATTCAAGTTTGCTATTTAATTTTTAAAATACAATTTATTTTATTTTCTAAATCCTTTTTTAAAAAACATTTGGTTTGGATTAGAAGTAATTTATGTTAGCTGTGTGTTGACAATGAAATGGCATTCAACTAGATTTTGTGCCAATTGGGAATTTAAATTAAGAAATTAATGTAAGACTTTTTAAAAGTATATTATAGGTTCTAAATAGATATTTCCTGTTACAGTAATATGAAAACTGATTACCTTTTACTCCAAGAGAATGTTTTGACCCAAGCATGTATCTAATGCTAAAGCATTGATTCTGACATTCATTGTAAATCAACAAACTCTAGGATATTGTCTGATGAAAAATGTAAATTTGTGATTAGTGCCTATATTCATATTTTAAGATGAGTTCTCAATTTTGTACTATACCTGTTCTTTGGAAATCAAGTTAGCAGCTAATTAACAGTCATATTATCTGAGTTTTTATCCTACCCATCAACCCCTCAATTGCCTAGCAAAGTTTCTAGTAGATAGTGGGAAGCAAGGGACCTACCAACATTAGTTTAGGGAGGTTATTGTACATTTTGTTTTTAATTTGAGTGTAAAGAAACTAAATGTTGTCTTTTAAATATGCTATAACTAAAATGTAATTGCTACCCTAACAAGTTCAAATATGGTACTTTTCTTAATTTTGAGCATGTTGTGTTCATATTTAGCCCCATCTCTCTTATTGAAACCTATTTGAGAACTCCTTTAGAATTAACAGGCCCTTTTATATGGGGTTATACTGCACATTTTGTATTGTTAGTGTAATTTAATTTTTTATAATCTGAAATAATATATATAATCTATTGAAAAACTCATTAAATACATAACTTTTGCTTTTAGGTTCTGTGTTAGTATGCTTAAAGGTCTAATTTTATTCTATGTTCATTGGAAGAAAGATAACTTTAGTGTTAAAAATAATTTTTACACATGCACGACCCCTATAGTCATCTTCATTAAGCATAAGTTAACTTTCATTATCTATAACATAAAGAGAAAAAATATATTTTTTTCCTATGGAAACAGTGAGTGATATAGGCAGCAGTGCATACTATATTTTCTGAAGAGTTACAGGGAGTCAGTCACAAAGCAAAGAAATTTTTAAAGAAAATAAAATATTGGAAAAAAATTTTTGGTGTGGTGAAAAAAAATGTACTGTTGTTATGCTTATAGAAATGGGTGAATTCCATTGACATTTATATTTGAAGACCAACTTCATGAGTCTGACTTTTCATCTGTGGCTTTGGATCTAAAACATTTCCCATCCATTTCAATTCTAAAAGATCCTTTATATTTTGTCAGGTAAAGTCATTTCAAGATCTAGTATGGTAAGAAAAGGACAAAAAAGAAAAGAAAAACAAAAGGATACAGCATGATAATTTGTATCTGGTAGAATATTTTGCTAGCTATCTAAAGGGGTGGTTTTGAATCTTAGTTTGGCCATTACTTGTCTAGTGGACCTTGGGCAATTACTGTTTGTGCCCTCCCTATTGTTTTTCACGTACCCAGGAACTTACGCTAGAACTCCAACATGTCTTTTGATTTTAAAATACTGAATCTTCATATGCTACATTAAAATTGAAAAACCAAAAAAAAAAAAGAAAAACATGTAATGTGAAATTTAATTCATTTTAATCTATTATTTGATTCCCACCTTCTAATTTCATTTAGTATATGAATACAATCAAGTAAGAAAACAAATTTCAACTAGTAACTGCTAATCAACTTAAATTGATCTAATAGCTAGTAACAATGCAAAAGAGAATATAAGCCATATTGCTAAGAGCATGCTAGTAAGCTGCTTAGGGAAACACCATATTCTGCTGGTAATACTCTCTTCTAGAAAATGCCTTGCTTACTTTCTTGGCTTTTACTAATTAGAAGGGGTTAGTTTATTCAGAGTTTATTGGCTTTATGCCATCTCAAACTGCAGTTCTGTTTGGCTTTCTAGCATTGAAAGGATAGTGCAGCCAGCATGTCAATATTTTACAAACATTAAATTTATTTAGCATTACTGTGAAGACTGAAATCCAAAAATCAGGTTCCCAACAAGTATTTTTTAAGAGTACCAGGTGGCCAAAACTAAATAGAGAAGGCCAATTAAAAAAAAAAAAAAAAAGATAATCAACTACTTTATATTTAAGGTAGAAAAATTATTGTGGTCAGCAGACCTAAATCCAGCTTTAAATGTATATAGTTTGGGGAAATGTTAAATTTAGAGGTATAAAGGCATACCTAGGAACAAAAGTCAAAACACTTGATAGTGAAGATAAACATGGGTAGAAAAATCTTCAAAAGGATATTAAATAATAGAAAATTTGAAAACTGAATTTCCCCCCATTTAGTACTTAAAACTAGTCTAGAAAGTATTTTACTGTAGAACTGGTTGGACCTATGTTATTTTTAATATGGCCAAAGGATTGAAGACTGATCAGGTTTTTAGAATTTGGGAGTGTAGTCACATAGAGGCATCTTTTGCATTTTTTAAAATCAGTAATCTACATTTTCTCTCAGAAATGGAGAAATAAAATGTGTTGTGCATATCTTTTGAAATAGAAAATAGTTCTAGAAGACTAGAAATGTTCTCTTGCACAAACTTACAAAATTTTAATTTAAAAATTACCTCATTTTCCAATCCATAATAAGGTGCTTTTGCTCAAGTTGTGGGATGTTACACCATCCCATAAATACCCCTTCACCCAAACTCTGTTTGAAATATGCAAAATTCACAACTAAGGGATAGTATTCCTTGGAGATTTTGTTTTATTTTATTCTTGTTTACCACCAGCAGGGCTAGCCTGGCATAGCAGATCCGAATATTGTCTTCATTAAAGCAAATGAGCAAGTTCTCAATCAATATATAATTAGTTTAATATCAAATAGGGAAAGGAAAAACTCAAAATCTGATTGATTATATTATACTGTGAATATATTTCCACTGGTGTTGGTAAGCTATCAAATGACTATCAGCTGATCTTGATTATGTATAATTTATTTACATATTTTGTCCCTATTCATAAGATACTTTAATCATTTTAATCTTACATTTTCCCTCAGGACATTCAGGGACTCTACAACCCCTATCTTGTTCTCTTGGAGTAAACTGTTCAGTGTCAACTTTTAATTTTGATTTTAAAAAAATTTAGCTGCTATTTCATTAAGATTGTGAAATAAAATTATGGTTATATTTTTTCCAATTATGTAATAGTTACAAATTTTACCCTTTTCATCTGTTGCACAGAACATGGTTTAAAAAGGAAAAAATTAAAAGCAACAGCCTTGCTATTGCATTTATTCTAATCAGAATGTAATTAATATAATCACATGTTGCCATCTTAACATAAATTGGTGCTTTAGAGCATTAAGGAGGAAACAGCAGGCCCTGTATAATATACTTACTGCTTCAGAATGTAAAACTACTTTAAAGTGTCTATTTATATTTATGTTCAGTCTTAAGATTTAAATACAAGCCATTGTTATTATTCAAGCTTCAGGCTTTCTGCAAAAGCTATAACAATATCTTAGCTATTATGCTTGGTCAAATAGAAGATGGTGTTAATAAAGCCAAAATTATGAATTGGCACTCTCTGTGGTTACCCTGATTGTACAGAGGGGGGAAAAATGTCTTTCACACCACAGATTGCTTACCAAGCAGCTGAAATGTGTGCTATTGATCCATTATATAAGCATTAACTTTTTGCACTCGGATGTCGAGTGTGACTCGACACGGTTAGCATTAGAATAAAGGAATCGAGAAAAAAGCAAGCGAGTGTAAAGGGTTAATTTAAACTTTTTAAAAAGCAAACAAAGCATTTACATCATCACTTGAAAATGGTTCAAAGCATGTGCTTCGAATGTGGGTTATTTAAAAGACATGTTTTAAATGTTTGATAGCTTCATGACTGTCATAAAAGGCTTCTTTGATGTGTTAAGTTTAGGTTGCTGCTACTCGTGATTTTTTATTTCTGCAATTACATTATAATGAGTTGCTTGCATGTCTACATACTCAAGTAAAAGGATGCTGTTTGCCCTGGAATGTTCATCTTTTAGACAAGTTTTGCCTCATTTGCAATCATGGTGCAATACAGTGTAACATTCATTTGTTTTCAGTCAACAGTTTTATTTTTTTCATAATAAATAATTACTTTTCCAATATAACGTGAAACCAGTGTTTTCTTTTAAAGATAAAATCTGTTTTAACAGTCTTCTTTGTTGTAAGTGATAGAAACCCATCTCATCTAACAAAGAGAGTGGAATTTTATCCTAAGTGCTGTGGGGGCCCTGTCCAGAGAACGCCGGGTGCTCAAGGTCAATTTGCCATACGCAGGCGCACAGCAAGGACACAGTAATCTTACTGTATACCCTGGGCAGGGGTACTTTTCTATTACCCAGATACTGATGTCACTATTTGGCAAGAAGCCTCTTTTGTCTGAGCTAGTATAAGAGTGTGTTACTGACCAGCAGGTGGCTGGCTCCTATGTGTGTGGCTGCTGTGTGAGGCTACTTTGAAGAACTGTTTTGTCTGGTGGCTCGTTGGTAGCAATGGCTACTTGGTCTGCAATAAAGTCTCTCTTATATGCCTATGACTGCTTATATCGTCTTCATCTACTACCTGGTGTTCACAGGGGTACAGCCCCTAGCAGAGAAGGATCTGTACTTCGACAAGTGCTGGGAACCCAAGGTCAGGATACAGCTGGATTCTGGAATAGGATGGGACCAGAGACCTAGGAACACTGAGAAGAAACCAGGAAGTTATTGCTCTCCTACCCATCTCCCCTTTCTCAGTCTTTCACTAGAATGGATTCTCTGTTTCCTAGCCCACATTTAAAAGAGAAGGGGAATCCCTGGGCAATAGGAAGGCAGTCCAAGTGGATATAATAGAAAATACGTTTAGTCTGTCCCCTAGTTACCAGGAAGATCAAGTTAGCAGAGGGTTGTGCCTGATCTCCTAGACTAGACCAAGCCATATTCCCATTAAACTTTTTTTAATCTGGAGTTTTATAATTTTATATGACTCTGACTAGTATTCCATTCCCCCAAGTCTGTTAGCTCTTAGATAGCAGGGACTGTGCCTTTTTCATGTGGCATTTCCCATTTAGTGCCTATCACAATGCTTAGCCCATAGTAGGCATGCATTAAATGTGGAATGAATGGAAAAATGAAGTGGAAAAAAAAAGTTGGACTTTAAAGTTGGCAATGTGGGTTATAGTGAAAGCCTCATCAATGAATGTATGGAATACAACAGAATATGGAATCTCGACCTCAGTTTCTTTGCTGAAGATGAAGAAATTGAAGTAGATTATTTTTACTCTCCCTTTCAGTTTTGAAGTTCTTTGATTATATGGATGGCCATCTGTTACCTGTTTTTTTAAAGTACATATTATGTTGTAAAATATTCTGAAAAGCAAATACTTTGTGCAGTAGGCTGTCTATATCTGCAGGTTTTGCATTCATGGGTTCAACCAACCAGGGATCAAAAATATTTGGGGAAAAAAATCCCAGAGAAATTTAAAAAGCAAAACTTGAATTTGCCACACACTGAGCACTATGATGAAGTAATTTGTAGGCATACCCTGCTGTAGCCTACATGCAAATAGAACATTTCCCACAAGGGACTTGAGCACCAGCAGGTTTTGATATCTGCAGGGGGTTCTGGAACCAATCCCTGTGATACCCAGAGACAACTGTACATGTAAATGCCACATTGCAATTTATAATACTGCTTAACTGGATATATATTCACTAAAGTACTTTAGAAAATCTTAAAATGTGAGATTAAAAATTTAAACGGAAACAATCACAGAAAGATAGTTTAAGCTGACGCACTAACAATAACATGTATTCAGCTCTATTTTTTTTTTTCTGTACTCAGCTCTAGAGTTTCTTTTTTTTCCTTTACTTCTTTCTCATCCTCTTTTTTCTCCTCTTCCTTCTTCTCTTTCTCTGTCTCTCTCCTGCCCCCTCCTCCTCCTTGCTATTGTCTACATAAGAAACATCCAAGCTTGTAGAGAATTTTTATGAGTTTATTGAGCCAAATTAACATAGGCTGGGGAGCAAGATCTCAAATGCTCCAGAGAACAACAGTTCTGCAGCTACTTTTATGCATTTGAATTAAGAAGGGAACTAAGGAAGATTACATGAAGATGTGAGAAAGCAAGGCAGGGGTTGGATTACAGGATGGTTAACAAGATTTTGTGCTTTCTGGAGGGTGGTTCTGGTTTATTTCAAAGGTGTGTTAACCTAGATTCACAGAAACAATGGACAGGATTTATTTAATGCCAAGATAAACCTTTTGCTAAAGAAGTCATATGCCTGGGGCGTGACCAGCTACCGTGACCTGCCTAGTTAGGAATTTATGAACAGATTAGCCTGTGAGGTTACTTTCTATTGAACCCTCCCCCCTTTTTTTGTCGACATTATGCACAAGGGAAAGCTGAGAGTTAGTTAGCCAAAGTCATAGGTTAAGTTAAAGGATTTCTTTTTCCTTTCTCTCTCTCTCTCTCTCTCTCTCTCTCTCTCTCTCTCTCTCTCTCTCTCTCTCTCTCTCTCTCTCTCTCTCTCTCTCCCCCGCCCCCTTTGGTCATTTGACATTTAACAAATAACTCCAGAGGAGTTGAAATATCGCCATAACATTGAAAGAGACACACAGATGAATGGTGGGAAAGCTTACTAGTATATCTCAAAAATATGAGGAATTGTTGAGGAATGCTGGGTTGAGTTATTTGGGGAGAGTCAAATTGTAACACTAGAAACATTTGAAAGACTGACAGATTAAGTTTGGTGAGGTCAAACCCAGGTGCCCCCAAAAAACTAGTTATGGCATGGCAGGCACAATGAGGGTTGTGCTGATGCCCCACAGTGGCCAGGAGAGTGTTCTTAGGAGTCTTAGCCATGGAGAGGCTCTGCATTTGTATGTGGCCAAGACCTTGGAGGCCTGATGGGGCCAAGCAAATTTGGCAAGGTGTAACACCTCAACCTGGTACATATCTAATCCACAGTTTTTTAAAAAGTGCTTTTTATTTTTTATCTTTCAAATGGAAACTTCTATGTATTTTTTTGTTCTTTCACGTGTAAGCTTTTGGAAGAAAATAAAACAAATCATGTAACCTTTACAGCATCAGAACAGAGATAAAATGAAAGCATAATTAAGTTTGTTCTTTTAACATAACATGATTGCTTTTATAGATCTCATCTTACTAGCATCTCACAGGCTACTTTCTTCTTCAGTGTGCATGGATGAATAAAGAGATTAAACAATTGTCATGACCTATAGTGAGCTCAGATTTTAATTATTACAAGATTCAGTAGATTTACTACTTTTGTGATAGTTAATAAAATAGATTTTCCCCTCCAGTTTTATTGAGAAATAATTGACACACATGACTGTAAGTTTTGGGCATATATCATGATAGTTTGATTCTCATATATTGCCAAATGATTACAATAGGTTCAGCTAACATCCATATATCTCCTCATATAGATACAATGAAAAGTGCTTATAAATTATTTTCTTCTGTGTGTGTGATGAAATCTGATAGTGCTATAGAGAAAAATAAAGAATCAATTTCACAATACCCGCGCCGTACCCTCCCCCCCCTTTTGAACAGAATATATATTTATTTTAAGCTTCAGGTGCCATTAGGAGTTAAGGGATTTTCTAAGCAGTTAGTACGTGTCCTCTAGATGGCAGAACAGGATTTCATTTTGCACTGTTGAATTTTCTTTGCTATTTAATTGCTGGTTTCCTATTGCAGAAAGTTCTTGTGATTTGGTAACTGAAAGACTCAACATATGTTTAAAAATTTCTTTTGTAGAGATACAGATAAAACCTCACCAATCTAAAGTCACAGAGGCAAGGTGCATTAGTTGAAAATCTGAACAAAGAATTTTTTAAAAATCCAAAATGTTTGATGTTCTCAAGTTGTTAATTATCTTGAATAAATTGCTAATTATCTTGCCAAAATGTAGATCCTGATGGACCAGCTTTAATGGATAGATAAGACTTGTTGTTAATTGACATTTATTATTGCTACCTAATAAAATATTGCCCAAGTCGTTGAAAATTATTATCATATGTAGGTTAAAAATGCTGTTACATTTGCCTTTGTGTTGTCAATTTGCTTACTAATATATTTTTCCCCCAAAGAAATTTCAAAAATAAACTTTAGAATAGAGCTGGTTTAGTTATTAGGAATTTTGAATTGGTTACACATGAATGATAGGGTTTATCAAGGCCCTTAAGCAATCATCATCTATAAGAGTTTATAATATGAAATGTCATCTCTAAATACAGTTGCTAATGGGCCGGTGTGACTAAGTGGATGAGCGTCAACCTATGAGCACATACCTGGGTTGCAGGCTCAATCCCCAGTGTGGGTTGTGCAGGAGGCAGACGATCAGTGATTCTCACTCATCATTGATGTTTCAGTCCCTCTCCTGTTCTCTCTGAAATCAATAAAAATATATTAAAAACTAAATATAGTTGCCAATGGGGATCTGTTAGCTTCATTTCATCTTTTAATAACCTATTCCTACCAGTGCATGCATTCTTCATATAGCAGACATTCAAGAAATATGAATTTGAATGGACTTTAACACAGGTGACATTCACAGCTCTGATCTGAAACATCTAAGGAGATATACTCAAGAGTTAAAGTTTACTTTTTTTTTTAAGAAAGATTATTTCACTACCCTCCCGCCCCCCCTCCCCCCCCAAAAATGCTGGCTTCATGTTCCCAGAATTTGGAGATCAAGTAATAAGGACTATTTTCCAAATTTTAGGTTTGCCTATATTGAGGTCTAAGTTCTATACTTTTTGTTTTAGGTAGCAGAGAAAAGTACTAATTTTGCTTAAGACTGATTAATACAATAGTTCCCTTATCTGTGAGGGTACATTACAAGAGCCTGAAACCGTGGGTAGTACTGAATTCTACATATGCTATGTTTTTTCCTATATGTGCATATCTATGATAAAATTTAATTTATAACTTTGTCATAGTAAGAGTTTAACAACAATCCTACCTAATAAAACGGTAATATGTAAATTATCATCACTCCGCTACGCCCACGATTGGGCCAGCGGGAGGCGCAGGGGGTGGGACTCGGGGTGGCCGGGGTAGCTGATTGGGCCAGCAGGACGCTGAGCTCGCGTCGCCAACCGTGGCGCGAGCTCAGCGTCTGCGCCATGGCTGTGCTGCAGCACAGAAGGGGCCTCTGGGGCAGCGAGCTCACGTCCCACCATGGACCATCAAAAGTGGGGGAGCTGGGTGCCTGTCTGATCTGGCACCAGGCCTTTCGGAAGCCTCCGCCGTGCCGGAGGCTTCCGAAAGGCCTGGTGCACCAGCAGACAGGCACCCAGCTCCCCCGTGATCGAAAGCGAAAGCATGTAGGGGACCCTACACATGCATGATTCAATCATGCACGGGGCCTCTAGTAACTAGTAATAAAATAGAACAATTATAAAAATTTACTGTAAAAAGTTATGCAACAGTCTCTCTACCACAAACAGTCTAGTTACTATCCAACATCATACAATTGATCCCCTTAAAAAAAGAGGTATATTTTTTATACTAGTGGCCGGGTGCACAAAATTCGTGCACAGGAAGGGGGGTGTTCCTCAGCCCAGCCTGTACCCTCTCCAATCTGAGACCCCTTGAAGGATGTCCTACTGCCGGTTTACAGGGATCGGGCCTAAACTGGCAGTGGGACATCCCTCTCGCAATCTGGGACTGCTGGCTCCTAACTGCTCACCTGCCTGCCTGCCTGCCTGATTGCCCCTAACCACTCTGCCTGCCAGCCTGCTTGCCCCCAACTGCTCCCCTACCGCCAGCCTGCTCACCCCCTAATGCCCTCCCCCCCACCAGCCTGATCACCCCCAACTGCCCCCTGTGCCAGTGTGCTCACCTCCAACTGCCTCCCCTGCTGGCCTGCTCACCCCCAACTGCCCCCCCTGCTGGCCTACTCGCCCCCACCTTCCCACTGGCCTGCTTGCCCCCAACTGCCCCCCTGCTGGCCTGCTCACTCCAAACTACCCCCCCCCCCCCCGCTGTCCTGATCACCTCCAACTGACCCCACTGACAGCCTGCTTGCCCCCAACTGGCACCCCTGCTGGTCTGCTTATCCCCAACGGCCCCGCCCCCCACCAGCCTGATCACCCACAACTACCATCCCATCCTGGCCTCATCACCCACAACTGCCCTCCCCTCTTGGCCTCTAACCACCTCTACCTCGGCCCCACCAACATGGCTTTGTCCAGAAGAACATCCGGAAGATCTCCTGGAAGGTCTCCCAGTCTAATTAGCATATTACCCTTTTATTAGTATAGATATTATATATAACTAGGGGCCTGGTGCACAGAATTCGTGCACTGGGGGTCGGAGGTCCCTCAGCCCAACCTGCCCCCTCTCACATACTGGGAGCCCTCAGGGGCTGTCCTACTGACGGTTTAGGCCCGCGCCCCAGGAGCGGGCCTAAGCCGCAGTCTGGCCTCCCTTTGTGGGAGGCAACCGGGCTGATCAGGGGAAGGCGCCAGCCCCATCACCCCGCTGCTGCAGCCACTGCCAGTCACCACAGCCACCAAGGTGTTTTCATCAACACGGACTCCAGTCCCTTCACCAAGAAAAAATGACAACTTTCTTTAGGCATTTTCAAGATGTGTCTTTCATAGGATATGCATTTCTTTATTTTTTATCCTCACCTGAGGATATGCTTCCATTGACTTTTAAAGAGCGTGGAAGAGAAAGGGAAAGACAGAGAGAAACATCAAAGTGAGAGGAATACTTTGATTGGTTGCCTCCTGCATGAGCCTTGATCTGGGCCCCGGCCAGGGAGGAGCCTGCAACCTAGGTACATGTCCTTGATCAGAATCAAACCCAGACCCTGCTGTCTGCAGGCTGAGGCATTATCCACTGAGTCAAACCGGCTAGGGCAGGATATGACATTTCTTAGTCCTCCAGCAGCAGACCTTCATTTTTTTCTCTCCAAAAGTGTGGTGAAAAAACCCTAGATCACCTTTTTGGATTCTTATTACCCAAGTTACTAAGAATATTACCGGTGGCATACAGGAAGCTTAGCCAATGTGCAGTCAGAAAAGGTGTTTCCTCTATAGTTCACACCAATGGAGGGCTGGGCCCTGCCCAGGCCTAAAGCCTCTGGCCAAAGCTTTAGGCCTGGGCAGGCCCCTCCAGCTCCCTCTGATCACCAGCTCAGCTCCTGCCCAGGACTGCCCTGACCGAAAGCCTCTTGGGCAGGAGTGGACCCCCAGCTCCCTACAATCAATCGCAGGGGGTCCGCTCCTGCCCAGGCCGAAAGCAGATCCCCAGCTCCCTGCCCAGGTGATCAAGCGCAGGGGGTCCGCTCGTGCACCAGGCCGAAGAAACCCCCAGCTCCCTGCGATCGATTGCAGGGGGTCTGCTCCGGCACCAGCTCCCTGTAATCCGTCGCAGGGGGTCTGCTCAGGGCGCCTATGTATGCAAATTAACCACCATCTTGGTTGGGTTAATTTGCATACGCACCCTGATTGGCTGGTGGGCGTGGCTTGGGCATAGTGAAGGTGTGGTCAATTTGCCTATGACTCTTTTATTAGGTAGGATTGTCAATATTCTCAGAGATTGAAATAAGCCATTTTAAAATAAATTCTACCCAGAAGTATAGACTTTATAAGTCAGATTCACCTAGATTTAAATCCTGGGTCTAGCCGAAACCAGTTTGGCTCTGTGGATAGAGCGTCGGCCTGCGGACTGAAGGGTCCCAGGTTCGATTCCGGTCAGGGGCATGTACCTTGGTTGCGGGCACATCCCCAGTAGGGGTTGTGCAAGAGGCAGCTGATCGATGTCTCTCTATCATCGATGTTTCTAACTCTCTATCCCTCTCTCTTCCTCTCTGTAAAAAAATCAATAAAATATATTTTAAAAAAAAATCCTGGGTCTAGCATTTCTTAGCTGGGTGACTTTGGGCAATATACTAGGCTCTGTGGGTCTTAATTTTCTCATCTGTAAAATGGATATAATGGTAATGTCTAATCATAAGGTGTATGTAAGGATTAAATGGAAGAATGTTTGTAAAATGCTTAGTACAAAGTCAAGCACATAGGCAGTGCTCCATAAATATTAACCAGCATTATTATCCGAAACCAAAAAAAAAGTTTTATGCACATTCATATTTGTTATAATATATAATGAAAAAGGCTGAATTTCTGACTGCTATTGTATGAACAATAATATAGTCATTCAATGACATCATTTGTAACCTTTAATTTAGTGAGTATGTTTGGATTGTAGAACTTTAATATATATATATTTATGAAAAAAAAATAAAATAAATTCTAAGCTAGTTAGCCCTTATCTTGTTTACTATAGCTCAAATATCTATATATCATATGATATTTCAGAATTGAAAGAATGGATAAAAACCAGTGATTTCTTAATTAGATATTAAGAGACAGAAAACAGCCCTGACTGGTTTGGCTCAGTGGATAGAGTGTCGGCCTGGGGACTGAAAGGTCACAGGTTCGATTCCGGTCAAGGGCATGTACCTTGGTTGTGGGCACATCCCCAGTGTGGGGTGTGCAGGAGTCAGCTGATCGATATTTCTCTCTCATCAATGTTTCTAACTCTCTATCCCTCTCCCTTCCTCTCTGTAAAAAAAGAGAGAGAGAGAGAGAGAGAGAGAGAGAGAGAGAGAGAGAGAGAGACAGAAAACAAATACCCAGGGCCCATTTACCAGATTTTGTACAAACACTGATGATGCTCAGTTTGAGATTATTGGAAACAAAAACAAATATGTCTAGGACTCATCAAACCTACATCTGGGACCTGAAGCAGTTTGGATAGCAGTTCTAAGAATATAAAGAATGTTAAGAAAGGATATTAATGTTATTATTACAAAACCTAAATTTGAATATATTAATAGAATTATTTGACGTTTAACTTGGAAATAAAGATAAAAGATTTCCTCACTGTGATATTTGATAAGTGCCGGGGATGGTGGTTGTCATTAGTGTTGTTTGCAAGCATTTCTGGTTCTCCCATTCTGGGCACATGAAAAAATGGAATTTGTGACCCCTTGTGGTTGGAAAACCATGTAAGTAGTTCTGGCTAATGAACTGAGAGTGGAAATGATGCCTGGCACTTCTGGGCCAAACCTCTAATTGCCGGTATAAGAGTTCTGGAGCTCTCTGCCTCCTATGGTCTGGTGACCAACATTTGGGTATTTCCCAATCAGCCTGAGTCTCCTAGTAATAACAAAAAGCAAATCATCTCTCCCCACTTCTTTCTTCTATCTCAACTTTGAAGGAAATGGAGCAAGGGCAGGAAGTGAATCTTGGTGGTTTTATGCCACTTAAAATTTGAGGTTGTTTATTCTTCTGAATAGCCTACCTTCTGATGCAGGTAACAATATTCATTATGAGTGGAAATATCACTGAATAACAAACTGTCATGCTTTCATTCAATTTTGCTAACAAGCCATTTAACTTATTCAAAGACTAGAGGCCCGGTGCAAGAAATTCGTGCAAGAGTAGGCCTTCCTTCCCCCCCCCCCCCCCGTCTCCTCCCCCCCCCCCCCCCCAGGCTGCTGGCACCGGCATCCCTCCAGCACCCGGGACCCGGGCTTCCCTCACAGCCCTGGCTTCGTCTGAAAGGTTGTCTGGAAGGACATCTGGTCTAATTAGCATTTTACGCTATACACTATAGTGGAGACTGTGAAACTTCTATGCACTTCCCATTCTATGCACTGATTCATGCACTGATTCATGCACCAATGGGGTCCCTCGGCCCGGCCTGTGGGAATCGGGCCGAAACCGGCAGTCCAACATCCCCTGAAGGGTCCCAGATTGCGAGAGGGTGCAGGCCAGGCCGAGGGACCCCACTGATGGATGCATCCATGCACCAGGCCTCTAGTGTAGAAATAAATAAATAATCTAATACCTTAAGTATATCCTCGCACACAGTGCCAAAAATATAAATGCAAAGCTATGGATTTCTGAGAGTATATTTTTAAAATGTGTGGGCTAACTCCAATCATCATAAAGAAAATAGTCCTTTTAGCTAAATCATCAAAACCATGTGTCAAAAAGCATAATTGCTTGCGAGACCCAACTGTAGCATGGTAGAGACTGTTAATACCCATATCCATGTGCTCCTCATTTGTCATATTCTCTTCCAGTTAGATTCTCGAGGTGACGAGTTCTGTCCAGTGGAAAGTCAGCAGAAGTAAACTGTTTTACTTCTGGGTTGATTTCTTCCCCTAAAATTCTGGGTGAAGTTTAAGCCGGAAGTTGGTGAGACCCTAAGATGGAAGAAACATGTGACAAGAGGGAGAAATAAATTTGTATTAAAGCCACTAAGATTTTGGGTTTTATTTGTTACCATACGGTTGCCTATTGCATCCTGGGTATTAGACCCAGTAATCGTCACAATGCAAAGGGCAGCGTGTCCATTGGAGCGACAGTTTCTAAGTCTTCCGAGCGGTCTATATACACAGAGACAGCAAAAGCACTCGTCCACTTGGTAGGGCAGGTTCTTTGTATAGTTTCACTTCCCCCTTCGTAAGTAGAAGGTTGTTCTCCTCTGCCGCAGACGTCTGTTACAGTGTAGGGGGCCTGGGTGTGATCTGCGCCCTGGAAATCAGTGCCACTTGCACACTCTGCTCATTCCCCCCTTAACCTTGATGACCACGTTACTTGTCTATGAAGCGTCCGTATTTTTAGTATTATTTTGTGTGATTGTTTATTTTTCTTTTAGGTTATGGATAAATTCTCATATCTCCAGCTCTTTAGAAAATGACAGATGGCCAGAGTATCTGCTTTAATAAACTATGTGCTTTAATGAAGAACAACTTACTTTTTAGTCTTGGTGACTGGTGCCTTGACTTCTTAATCTTGGTGACTGCTATGGAACAGCCCAGTACAAAAGGTGGGCCTTTTGGTTTCACTTTGATCTTTGAGGCCACATTTATGCCCCTGGTTGTCTAGACATACAACACACTACGGTGGAGACTGTGAAACTTCTAAGGTGTCATGTTTCTAAAGGCAAGTCTCCTGGTGTCAAGTCAAGCCCACCCTGTAAAAGTGCACCAAAATGCCTAGATTCATTCAATAAATAGTTATCAAAAGCCTAAAATGTGACCGGCCCTATGTTAAGTGTTAGGGACACAAACATCAGTCATCATAGACAATATAGGTCATGGGAGAGAGCCACGCTGCAAAGCCATGTCAAGTGTGAAAAGCATTACCAAGGAGGCAGGGAGCACAGCCGTGATAATTTCAGAGTGTGAGGGAAGGAAACCCAGGTTTGGGGAACACGGTGTCTGCGATGATCACTGTGAGGGCATGGAGAAGGTTCTGGATTGAGAGAATGGCAAATGGGAGGTGCTGAGGTGAGAATAGAAAGAGTTGGAGGAACTGAGGTTAAGACCATGTAGCTGGAGGCAGGTTGACCTTCCAGGGACCATCGTCTCTGATCATCTTATCATGGTCAGAGAAGCTTTGCAGAAAAGATAATTTCCCCAGCTAGATATTTCCAAATTCAGCAGGGGAAATGAAAGAATTTTTTTCTTTTTAGATTTTGACGGCTCTCCTCAATATTGTCAAAGTTCTACAAAATGAACTTTCAAATGCATTTTTTTTTTCAAGTTTCACTGATGGTTGGGCTTATTGTACTTGGTTCAAACCAAGTACATTCCTGGCCATTCTATTCATTAAGAATTATCTGTGACATATTAACATGATGGGGAAGTTGAGAGGTTAAATGTTCAAGCTTGAAACAGCTATAGAGTAACTTCTGTGGTAACAAAGTTTAATTTCCAGTGGGAATGTTAATCAAAGGATTCACTCAAAATCCTTATTAAAAAATATCTCACTATCAAGTCATGTGTGTGTCTATCCTCTGACCCCAGAAATTCCATTTCTCAAACTTTAGTCAAAGTACAGTCTTTTATTTTCTACTAATTTCATTACAGAAGACGGGAGAACTACCAAATGTTCTATTATTCTGTCTGCACTATGTGATTATGTTTGCCAGTGGCTTGGAAATGAGTCAGCTGGACTGTTTTAGAAAGGGTCTCTTTGCAAAAGCAAGCCATAGACTAATGTCAGAGTGTATTGTTTGATGACCATCAGTGGCTGGCAAAGCCATGTGCCCTGAAACAGGGACACTGCCAGCTGCCCTCAGCCCCGTCCTGGTGCCAACAGTGATTTGGGGAATGACACTGCTCCCCGTGTGTTCATCTACGTGATATGGCAGGACACCCTGTGCCGGCAGCTCATTTATTAAGAAGTAGCACCATTCGCATTGATAAGGTCTGCAATTAGAGCCTATTAGTCCTGATGGAAAGTGAGGCGTCAAAGGTGTTAAGTAATTTGAGAAAAGAGAAACAACATCTGGAGTCCTGTCATCTTGGTGGGAGAGAGTCATGAAAACCCGGGAAGAGTAATGCAAATAAGAAGTAAATTGTGGGGCAATTTCTTTAGAGATCAAATTCCATATAACTTTATAAATATGTCACGGTATCATTAGCATTTGTTGAATGCCACAGGTATTGTGGTAAATGTTTACAGGTGTAAACTCACCGAAAACTCACCACAGCCCTGTGACATAGTATATTATTATTCTCATTTTACAGTTGGAACTTTACTATAAGTATAAACATGGGTTGAATGAATGAACCAACTACCCACTCAGTGCCCAAGGATGGGGAAACTGAGGCTGGAGCTACTGAGAAGCAGGGGCATTGAGAACTTTAGGCCCAGGTCTTTGGTTCTCCACCCACATCTCTTAATGCCAGGCCACATTTCCACTTCCCCACAGAAACACAGGACAGCAAGGCCCGGAAGGTTCATGAAAAATCAGCAGCAGCACTGGCTTAATATAAGAGGGCTCGGTACTCATCTGTATGGTTTCTTATTAAGGATGAGATGCTTCGATGTCCCCAGATATTTTCTGCTCTCTGCTAAATGGTGCCTGAAATTCCAGAGCCTTAAGCGTTAGGGTCTGATCCTGTCAGAGTATTTATTTTTTTTCCTGTTAAAATGCAGGAAGGGTAGATCTGTAAGCTCTAAATCAGTCATGGTATTTGCAATACGATTGAAAGGTAGAAATCTGGTTTTCCCAGGAAATGAGATCACTGTGAGGCCACTTGATGGAAGAGACTGTAAGTAAGAAACAGGAGGAACACAGATAGGAGCATTTACCTAAAACAGCAACCTCCAAATCTTTTTCTTCACATGGCACACATAAGCTAATTACTTAAATTCTGCAGCACTCCAAAAGATATATTTTGCCAACCTATAAAATCCTATGTAATAAAAGCCGAATATGCTAAGTGTCCTACTGTTCGTTCCACCATTTGACTAGTCGCTATGACACGCACTGACCACCAGGGGGCAGACGCTTCAACCGGTAGGTTAGCTTGCTGCTGGGGTCGTGTGATTGGGACTGGGTGAGACCAGCTGAACATGCCCTGAAGCCAACCTCCCGTGGACCCTCCTTGGCCTCTAAAATATTTCTTCTAATTAATTTCCTTTCAATGTGCATGAATCCGTGCACTGGACCTCTAGTATAGGTATAATTTTTATTTATTCACACTGGGGTGGCTATTATTCTGTTGGCTGTTGTCATTATTTTTATTTGACAATCTAAGGACAAAGAGGTCAGTGCCACTGACTAAATAGTTAGGTATTGCATGTTTTAAAACTTCTTGCACACCAGTTGAAAATCTCTGACTTAGACTATATTGTGAGAGGTGTTCCCGAAAGGGCCCAACACAGTAGTAGGCATGGAGTTGGGGCAAAGTATGCGTGTGTGTGTGTGTGTGTGTGTGTGTGTGTGTGTGTGTGTGATTGTGTGTATTTAATTGAAGACTAACTGATGATATATTTTGTTTACCTGTCAAATACTTTTTATACCAGTTCCCAAGACATTGTCTCATGCTCAACTTTAAAATTTGCTCTGCTATTACACCAGGCCGAATTTAAGGTTTCTGAACGCTGAAGTGACCCCATATTCCCTATAGTCAAATAGACTTAACAACTAGCCCCTGTTGGGACCACAGAAAATGTACATGGCATAATACACAGTGTTATTCCATTTTGGTTAAAAAAATAAAAAATTAATAAACTATAAGCCTCGGTATTTTATAAGTATTTTATGGAGCATTGATTGGAATGGGAAAGTTTGAAAAATTTGCCTAACATCGAAGTTATAAAAAAATCAGTCTTTAAAAAATTGTTCCTATAGGAAATGTGCTTTGAATTATTACTAAGCAGAAAAAACAAGGGCTATCTTAGGGGCAGATGATAGAAAATGAAAGCTACATGTGGTTTTCCTAGCAAGCATTTTCGAAGGGCCCTGATGGCTGGGTACATGCTTTTGGTTAAATTCACCGAGTTTCCTCTAGTGGCCACAATGCTTGGGCTGGCTACCAAATGTTTTGCTTTCACGGGGACTTGGGCATTAAAAATCACAGAAATGTGCTTTCTGAAAATATCATATTATATGGGTGTTTTATAACATTATGTAAATGTTGACCATTTGGGGTAAGGGTTTTAACTTCAAGATAATTACACCCAGTGTGCTTAGTGTGGGCATCCAAAGGTTAGCAAGGATGGAAATTTCATTTGCCCATTCCTGAAGGGCCTTTCTCTTTATGGTATGTGTGAAATGCCCCTTAGCTGGACTATATCACACTGGAAAGTATAAAAAGATTCAAGCTGCCTGGGTTTGAATTCTGGCTCTACCATTCCGTAACTGTTCAACTTCAGGCAAACCATTTTACCTCTCTCAGTTTGCTTCTCTGTTAGAATGATAATGATGACAATTCCTACTACATTGTTGAATTGTTGTGAAAATTAAATGAGATAATATACACAATGGACTTTGAATTGGGTGGCATATATGTTCTAAATTAGCATTTATTATTACTTTTGCCATTTCTAATATTCTTTTCCAAGCCTTTCCCCTTGATCTTCCATCATTGTTGCAACCAACACTTTTGACACCTTATAACAATTATTATTTGATCTTTAAGTTTCCTTCCAACTCAGATTAAATTTCAAGGATTGTTTTAGGCGGCAGGCATTGCAATAGGTGTGCTGGGGAGTACAGGTGAATTAGCTGTGGTCGCTCTCTCAGGTTACAGCCTTGCAAAGGAGGTAGGACATTCTCAGCCGATTGCTGTTTAAGCAGAATGTGATAAGTGCTCTTACATATGTATAAAATGCCTTTTTAATATAGGAAAAACAAAGAAAGATAAATTTTACCTGTAGAATCTACACTAATAAAAGAGTAAGATGCAAATGGACCGTACCTTTGTGATGCCCACCAGCCAATCAGGAGTGAGTATGCAAATTAACCCAACAAAGATGGCGGGTTAATTTGCATACACAGGTGCCTAGCGGTGGGGGGCTCTGGGCAGCATGGGAAGGTGGAAAAGCGGCTCAGGCTGGAGCAAAGGCGGTGCCGGCAGCCAGGGGAAGGAAGGCCCATTCTTGCACGAATCTTCATGCATCGGGCCTCTAGTAAAATATAACCTGGGAAGACTTTTTAGCTGAACTGGCCTTTGCATTAGATTTTGAAAGATGATATTTTAAAATGGAGGAATAACATGAAAAAAGGCACTGAAGCTAGAAAACAATGAATGAGTCTGGAGAATTTGAGTAATTTTGTGAATTGGAACCTAGGGAATCATGACTGGCAATGCTGCCTAGGAATCAGTGATTCCTAGAGAACTAGAAAGACAGGCTAAGGACTTTGGAAATTATTTTACTTGTCATAAGATGCCATCAAAGTTAAGAACAAAGAAGGGCAAAATCAGTCATTGTTTCTTCTTTCTTTCTGTTTTGTTCCCTCTATTCCTTCCTGTCTTTACCACTGATTAAAGAGGTTCTTTCACCGCTGGCCGATGTGGCTCAGTTGGTTGAACGTCATCCCCTGCACCAAGAGGCCATCAATTCAATTCCTGGCAAGGGCACATGCCTGGCTTGCCTGATGTTTCACTCTCTTCCTCTCCCTCTAAAATCAGTAAAAAACTAAACTAAAATTTAAAAATAAAAAGTTGCTTTTAATTAAGGTAGTTGTTAACCCTACCTAGTCTTAACTGACCAAACTGTCTTCCAAAGTGGCTGTACCATCTTGCATTCCCACTAGCAATGAATGAGAGTTCCTGTTGTTCTAGATACTCAGCAGCATTTGGTGCTGCCAGGGTTTTGGCCATTCTAATAATTGTGTAGTGGCATCTGTTTTGCAATTGTTTAACTTGCAATTTTCTAATGAGGTATAATGTTGAACATCTTTCCATAGGACCTATCTGTCTTCTTTACTGGGGTGTCTGTTCCCTTCTTCTGCAAATTTTTAATTGGTTTGTTTTTTTTCTTATTGTTGAGTTTTAAAGGTTCTTTATTTATTTTGGGTAATAGTCCTTTATCAAATATGTCTTTCGCAAATATTTTCTGTCAGTTTGTAGCTTGCCTTCCCATTCTCTTGACCTAGAACCTAGGTCAATCTTTTAAATTAAAAACATGTAAGTTAGAGTTAAAATTTTAAAGTAATGAGAAATAGCATCTGTGAAGCCAAAGAGGGTTGTGTGTGTGTGTGTGTGTGCGCGCGCGCGCGGGCGCTTGCCCTGCAAAAACACTAAGTGGCTTGATTGTTTTCTAGTCTTTAAAACAAAATTTTTAACTTTGAAATAATTTCAAATGCACAGAAGAATTGCAAAGTCCATACAGAGAGCTCCTGTTCACCCTTCCTCCAGCTCCTCTTAATGTTAACATCTCGCATAACCGTGGTACATGATCACAATTAAGAAATTAACATTGGAACAAATCTATTAACTAAACTTCAGACTATTAGGATTTGACCAGCTTTTTAAATAACATCCTTCTGTTTCAGGATCCAATTTAGGATAACACATTACGTTTAGATATCATGGCTCCTGGATGTCCATTAATCTTATCTGGTTTCTCCATCCTTCTTTATTTTTTTATGATTTTGAGTACCAGACAGACATTTTGTAGAATATCTCTCAACTTGTGTCTGTCAGATATCTCATGATTAATTCAACTGAGGTTGTGGACTTCTGGGAACCACACCACAGAGGTAACATGCCCTTCACATCTTGATGTATTAGTGGGTACATGATATCAACATGACTCATACTGGTGATGTTAACCTTGGTCACTTGATTAAGGTGGTGTCTGCCAGGCTTCTGTCTGGTCCCATTCCATGTTCTATTCATTAGAAGCTAGTCACTAAATCCAGACCACACTCAAAGAAGGGTAATTAAGCTCCACCTCCTAGAGTCACAATAATTAACAGGTACTACAATTAATAAATATTATGAACTGATACGTGGAGGCTATGCTAATGTCCTGTCTCTTCTTAAAGTTTTGCCCACTGCTTTTATCACCCATTCATGGAATTTCCCTTCAGCAAAAATTACTGTGGGATTCTAATGCAGCTTTCCTACTTCTCTCACTCCTTCTACATTTATTATTTGAAGTAATTTTGTAAGAAATATTTGTCCTTTTGCCCCCATTTATTTATGTTTTCAGTAATCATGGATATTTATTTTATTCTTTGCATTTGTCAGAGACAGCCAGAGCCCTGCCGGAGCTCTGGTGCTCTGAGCCATATATTCTTCTAAATTCTTCCCGACTATGCCAGAGTAGGTTCCTTCTCGAACCCTACTCACTACACTAACTGTTGGGAACTTAGTCCAAGTTCCTCCTTTATTTTCTGCTCACTAGTTACAGGTGTCAGATCCGTGGCCCTCTGTCTGGGGCTGGACCTCCTAGGACGCGGGGTCTCAGATGGAGAAGCCATGAGAAGTTGTAGGTGTATAGGAATGAGTCTTTATTGCAGAAGCCAGTGGCCATATAGCCTTCAGACAAAACAGCTCTTCACAGCAAAGTCCGTACAGGCAGCTGTACACCAACTGGTAAACACTTATCTTTCCCACATAGTAGCATTCATCTCTGTGCCCATAGCTATTATCTGAGTAGCCGCATGCCGTCTCTAGACCTATAGCTTTACATAGCAACACCTGAGCTCTCCCTTAGAGCTACAGCTTCCGTGGCTTCCCCAGCCTCTCCAGCTCAGCAGCTTCTCCTGTCTCCCCTGCCCAGCACACTGGCTGGTCTCTGTAGCCTCACATAGTAACTACCTCCGAGCTTCTCTCTCAGCACACTGGCTGGTTAACATGGTAGCTACTAGTATACCTGAGCTCTCTATGAGCTCTTAGCCTTACATCGTAGCAGTACCAGCTCTCAGCCCTGTCTGAGCTCTCTCGCCTTTTTCCTAGCCCCCTGGCTGGTTAACGACATGTATATTACTACTTAGACAGAAGGGGCCTCTAGCCAACAACGGCATCAATCATTTGGCTGAGGAAGGGCACAGCGTCCCGTGAGAGCGCTGTGGCCTTGCAGCTGTGTAGTCCTTTGGCGTTCTGATGATGATTCCCATGTTCAGAGTGGCCTTGGCCGTTCGGCATACTATCAGCAAGGCCTCTACACTCTAATTAGCCTTGACTATCCATGGACTCTGGGGTGGTTCCCACAGCATTATAATCCTCTGCTACTGCTTATCTTGTTGCTCAAGTCCCACATCTGGGCATTAGGAGCTCTTTCAGGTTGGCTCCTGTATCCCTTTCACATGTTCCCATTCTGTTTGTTTTGTTTCTTTCAAATTCATCATGAGTACCTCCTTACTTTCTGACCCAGAAGCTGCCCAATTTATAAAAACCCACCCCACAATTAGAATCACCTAGAAAAAATGTATAAATGTATGTGCATATGTATGTACATGTACATTTGCACACATACACATACAAATAATGCAATGTCTATCTCTATATTGCTTCTCATGTATATGTACATACTAAAAGTCATGTGTTCACACACAAAAAAACAATATTCCAATTTAACAGCAGACTTCTTTATGGCCTTCCAACTTTCTCCATCTGTGAGTTCCCTGTCCAACAGTAAGAGACCTGGCTTCCGTTAACCCCAATATATTGATTTGTTTGCTCAGCCTCTTCTATGACCCCAATCTCTTGTCCACACTGCTATTGCCTCTGCTCACCACTCCTGCACGCTTCCCTCTTTCCCAGTGTGCTCCTCCCCACAGGAAAGGGAAAGGAGGACAGGAGAGTCTGCAATTTTGAAGAGGCATGTTTCAACAGACAGGGCTTCAGGCAATCTTGGAATTTAGTCTTGGGGACTGAAAGAACCCTGGCTCTTCCCATGAAAGCTTCTGAGGCAAATGTTGGTTATGTTTTATATCTGGGTCTTCAGGTTATCTGGACACTTTCAGTTATCAAAGGAGGTGCTGCTTCAGAGGTATTGGGAAAGATTTTTTGTGTGTGTTTTTTTCAGATCAAAATGTAATTCTCACTTGCCCAATGGTTCCTGAAGTAACCGCAGTGTGGTAGAAGATAGCCTTTTTTTCCTAAGCAGCCTATAAAACAAACACAACCTGCCTCACATTGACTCACATTCTTGTTTCACAAATGAGCTCAGACATGTACTTTGACATCTTGATTAGGACCAATTCTGCCATGAGCTTGTTATGTCTTCTCAGTGGCTTCAGGGGGAGTAGATGAAATTTCTCCCCACCTGGTAGGAGCACTGTTTGGCTTGACCATGAGAACAGCCTCTGTTGAGTGAGGTCAGGCCTCGCTTTCTTGTCTGCATGCCCTTCTCTGTCACCAAACCCAGACCAACCCTGGCTGCAAATGGCTGGATGAGTGACAATCTACAGTCACAAATGTGACTTAAGAGTCAAAAGTGAGCCTGGACAAAACAGCAGGGGAAGTTTGTTCTCAAGAGAATCAGATCCTGGTGGAGTTAGTTTATCAGCATATTTGCCTGAGTTAGTTTCACTTGAGCTAATTAAATTTCCCTTTGCTCAACACCCTTTGTTGGATTTTCTCAAGCTTTTTTCGTCTTTTTTTTTAAACTTTTATTGTTGAGAGTATTATAGATGTTCCCCTTCCCCCTCTACCCCCCATTTCCTCAATCTGCCCAGTTTCTGCCTCACCCAGGCCTTCAACACCCTATTGTCTGTATCCATAGGTAATGCATATGAATTCTTTGGTTAATCTCTTCCCAGCCCCTTTCCTCTGAAATTTATTAGTCTGTTCCATGTTTCCATGCCTCTGGTTTTATTTTATTCATCAATTTATTTTGTTCATTAGATTTCTTGTTCATTTATTTTTATTTTCAACTAGAGGCCCGGTGCACGAAATTCGTGCACAGAGGGGGGTTGTACCTCAGCCCAGCCTGTATCCTCTCCAATATGGGACCCTTCGAGGGATGTCCGACTGCCCGTTTAGGCCCAATCCCAGTGGGACTGGGCGTAAACGGGCAGTCGGACATCCCTCTCACAATTCAGGACTGCTGGCTCCCAACTGCTTGCCTGCCTGCTTTCCTGATTGCCCCTAACTGCTTCTGCCTGCCAGCCTGATCACCCCTAACCACTCTGCTGCCAGCCTGTTTGCCCCCAACTTCACTCCTCTGCCGGCCTGGTCACCCCTAACTGCCCTCTCCTGCAGGGTTGATCACCTCCAACTTCCCTCCCTTGCAGGCCTGGTCCCTCTCAACTGCCCTCCCTTGCAGGCCTTGGTCCCTCTCAACTGCCCTCCCTTGCAGACCTGGTGCCTCCCAACTGCCCTCTCCTGCTGGCCATCTTGTGGTGGCCATTTTGTGTCCACATGGGGGCAGGATCTTTGACCACATGGGGGCAGCTATATTGTGTGTTGCAGTGATGGTCAATCTGCATATTACTCTTTTATTAGATAGGATTGTTGATAGATATGCATTTATTGCCATTATGTTGTTTATATTTTTAATTTCTTCTTATAACAGGAGACCATTTAACATCTCATGTAATACTGGTTTGGTGGTGGTAAACTCCTTTAATTTTTCCTTGTCTGAGAAGCTCTTTATCTGACCTTGAATTCTAAATGATAGCTTTGCTGGGTAGAGTAATCTTGGTTGTAGGCCCTTGTTATTTATCACTTTGAATATTTCTTGCCACTCCCTTCTGGCCTGTAAAGAAATCAGCTGACAATTGCATGGGTACTCCCTTGTATGTAAGTAACTTCTTTTTTATTTATTTTTTTCTTTTTTGCTGCTTTTAAGATTCTCTCTTTGTCTTTAACCTTTGGCATTTTAATTATGATGTGTCTTGCTGTGGGCCTCTTTGGGTTCATCTTGTTTGGGACTGTCTGCATTTCCTGGATTTGTATGCCTATTTCTTTCACCAGGTAGGGGAAGTTTTCTGTCATTTCTGCAAATAGGTTTTCAATTTCTTGCTTCCTCTCTTCTCCTTCTGGCACATCTGATGCAAATGCTGTTATGCTTGAAGTTGTCCCAGAGACTCCTTACGCTGTCTTCGTATTTTGGGATTCTTTTATATTTTTGCTATTCTGATTGGGTGTTTTTTGCTTCCTCATATTCTAAATTCTTGATTTGATTATCTACTCTACTGTTGATCCCCTGTGGATTATTCATTTTTTTAAATGTTTTTATTGATTTTTAGAGAGAGAGGAAGGGAGATGGATAGAGATATAGAAACATCGATGAGAGAGCAACCTGGGCATGTGCCTTGACCAGGAATCAAACTGGCAACCTCTTGGTTCCTGGGTTGATGCTCAACTGCTAAGCCACACTGGCTGGGCTGTAGTAATCTTTATTTAATTTAGTGTATGCTTCATTTCTGACTTGTCCTTTTTTATGCTGTTGATGTTCTTACTAAATTTCTTGAAATTCTCATTAAGTTCCTTGAGCATCCTTATAACCATTGTTTTGAACTCTGTATCTGTTTTCTTGCTTCTATTTCATTTAGTTCTTTTCTGGAGATTTCTCCTGTTCTTTTATATATATATTTTTTACAGAGAGGAAGGGAGAGTTAGAAACATCGATGAGAGAGAAACATTGATCAGCTGCCGCCTGCACACTCCCTACTGGGTATGTGCCCTTGACTGGAATCAAACCTGGGACCCTTGAGTCCGCAGCCCACACTCTGTCCACTGAGCCAAACCGGCTAGGGCTTCTCCTGTTCTTTCATTTGTGACATGTTTCTTTGTCTCTGCATTTTTGCTGCTTCCCTGTGTTTGTTTCTATGTATGAGGTAGACCTGCTATGTCTCCTGGAATTGGTAGAGTGGCCTTGTGTAGTAGGTGATCTGTAGGGCTCAGTGGCTCAGTCTCCCCAGTCACCCGAGCTGGGTACTCCAGGTGCACCCCTGTGTGAGCTGTGTGCACTGTCCTATGGTAGTTGAGCCTTGATTTATGTTGGCATTACTGGGAGGTATTGACCCCCACACCAGTTGGTTATGAGGATCAGCTGCTACTACAGCTGAAGAGTTGCTTTGCAGGAGCTGACCCTATGGAGCAGGACTTGCTTCAGTGAGGCTTTGGTCTGCCCCTTGAGTGTGTCACTCAGGGAGGTGGTAGGGTTGTAATCTGGGTGATCAAAGTTGACCTCAGGTGCACTGGCTCTGGGGCCTCCTGGGAGGTGCAAAGTCAGCCTCTGCCTGTGCCCTGCCTGGGGCCACCCATCATGGGTTACAAAGCAATCTGCAAATGGCTGCTATTTATGCTGAGCTTAGAGGTGCTCAGGAGAGGCCAAGCTGTAAACCAGGGTGGGCTGCCACTAGTGCTGGGCCTGGGGCCACTTATTGAGAAGTCTGGGGCATGCTGACACCAGCAGCTGCTTGTTTGAGGGATTTTAGGAAAGTCCAAAGCAAGAGAGGCCAGTTGTATGGAAAAGCCACTGGAAATTGCTTGGATGAGCCTGCAAGAGGGAGGGGTGGGGTCTCAGGGAACCACCAAGGCAGGGAAAAAAGTGTGAGCCAGGTTGATGGAGATTCAGATATGGCACAGCCTGTCAGCTCTGTGGCAGGATGGCTCAGCAAAGGAACACTGGCCTCTGCCAGCACTTCTGTCTGGGAGAAAACTGTCCCTCCAGCTCTTGCCCTGATTCCAGATAAGTTAGTTCCTTCCTGAATGTTCCAGGTTCCTTTCAGGCTTCTGACCCAGCACAGGAGTCTAAGTAAATCCATGTTCTGGCCCTTTAAGAGGAACTGCCCGATACTCCCACAGCCTCCATGTCACTCAGCTACACTCCTTGCTGGTTTTTACAGACAGAAGTTGTGGGGTACTGGAACACTGGGCAGAGCCTGGTGTGGGGCAGGGACCCCTTGCTCCTCAGGGAAACCTCCATATCCAAGATATCCCTGCCAATTTTTAACCACCACCCATGGGTGTGGGATCAGCTGGTTCCACGATTCCACCCCATGTCTCCATCCTTCCTATTAGTCTCAATGTGCTTCTTTTATAATTCCCTAGTTGTAGGACTTCCATTCAGCTAGATTTCAGGTGGTTCTGAATGATGGTTATTCTGTATATTAGTTGTAAATGGTGATGTCCTAAGCTTTTTATGACTCATTGAAACACCAGCTTTTGACTCTCTCCTTACATTATTTAATAGATCAGCATGTGAGCAAATAACTTATTTGCAGGGAGCTGGTAAAATGCAGGGATGACTGACAATTGCTCAATTTCTAAGACAAAAACACACAAAACACACACATTACCAAATAAAGCATGGAAATCAGCACAGAGATTTGAAACTTTTAATCTTCAATTCTAGGTATTAATTAAGAGTAGATTACTATAAAAATGGAGAGTGTGCCTATTAATTTCTGAGAAAAATAAATGAATCAGGGTATTCCTTTTATACGCAATTCATTTAGCATTAGTGACAAAGGCATCATTTCACTATATTTTGGCTTTTCTTATATGTCATCAGAGATAGAAATTGAATTTTTTATTTAAGCCTGCCATATCTGAATGATGGAAATAGCTAGTATATTAACTAAAAAATTTACGGCACTAAATTTGTGCCTTTGGCAATTTGACATAGTATCAGATGAAATTTTAGAAAGAGGGTCAGTGGCAAAAGATGGATAAGAGGGAGAAATCATTAATATTATAAAAATGGCACATTTAGGAAGATTGAACTTTAGGGAAGAATAATTTGGAGGTATTTGTTACATGGTTGGTTCTTCTCTAGCTGGTACAAATTCCAATACTGAGCATCTTCCACGTGTGGCAATGATAGTGATGACAATGGCGATTGAAAGAGGTAACTTTCCATGTGGGACATGAGTAGGGCGTTAGTGGTAAGATCAGTACAGAACCTTGGGGCCTGTCTGCATCACTATGCTACTAGAGTGACATCTGCAGTTTCTCCCCTTAGAATGACATTTATATCTTTGCACCATAATTTGGGTTTCTGAATGTCCCTGATATCAGGACAGAGAAATATCTTAAACATTATTAACTATCAACATTCTAGATTAATTGCTTCCCTCCCAACAGTTAGAAAAATCCACGAAAATAGAATCAGAGTGAACTGGGGACAGTTCTGTTGAAAGTGGAAGGAAGAAGAAACAAAAATAAATACACAAACATTCTAGAGCAAAAGCTCAAGCTGTAGATCTGGAAGATTCAGATATTCAGATGTGATGAATGAAAAATAGGTCTTCCTTCCTTCCTTTCTTCCTTCCTTCCTTCCTTCCTTCCTTCCTTCCTTCCTTCCTTCCTTCCTTCCTTCCTTCCTTCCTTCCTTTCTTTCTAGTTTTTTTCTACTAGCCATACCTACTGTTTCTTCTATTTAAAATGAAATTAATATAATGGAGGCATAGGGATAGCAGTAGAAACCATTGCACTCAGGCACAGAGTCCTGTTCTGTATAAGTACTAAGTAACTCCTAAAAAGTTTGTATCCAATTATATAATACTAGTGCCCCGGTGTAGGGATTCGTGAACATTGAAAAGAAATTAATTAGAAGGTGGCCAGCGGGACAGGGCGAGATGGGCCAGACATGCCCTGGAGCCAACCTCCCTCGGTTCCTCCCCAGGCGGCTGCACCTGGAGTGACGCAGTGGCTCAAAGGGCATCTGCGGAGTGAGTGGGGTCCTTCTGGCAGGTGGGGTCCCTCGGCCTGGCCTGCGGGGATCAGGCTGAAACTGGCTTTCCAACATCTCCCAAGGGGTCCCGGATTGCAAGAGGGCGGTTCTCGGGTGACGCACCCTGGAATCGGTCTGCCTCCTCTCTGGTTCTGGGTGCGTCACCCGAGAACTGCTGCTGCCAAGTCACCACAACTCAGCAGCTCCTGCTTTGAGCATCTGCCCCCTGGTGGTCAGTCCACATCATAGCTACCGGTTGGACGATCACTTAGCCTCTTATATATATAGATTATAAGCAATCTTGCTATTATTTAAAGCTTCAATGCTGTCATCAAAACCCAACTAAAATACCATATGTATGTTTTATTTCAAATGAATTAAACAATAAAACCCTAGAAGCAGCCATTAACTTTAGGTAATTGTCTGCCTCTGAAAGTTAAATGCTCCAAGGAACTACAAAGAACACTTAGCTAACAAGGTCATGCAAAAAGGGTCCCCTGTTTTGATTTGACATTCAAAAATATTTAATTAAACAGTGATGCCGACTTGAGCTTTTTAAAAAATATATGTTTTTTAAAATTAATTTTAGAAAGAGAGGAAGGGAGAGGGAGAGTGAAACATCGACAGACTGCCTCCTGCACCTGCATGGCCCCTACTAGGGATCAAGTCTGCAACCTGGGCATGTGCTGTAACTGGGAATCTACCTGGTGACCTCTTGGTACTTGGGCTGATGCTCAACTACTTAGCCACACCAGCCTGATGCCAACTTGAGTTTTATGTTTATAATGTTACTAGGGGCCCAGTGCACGAATTTGTGCACCTTGAAAGGAACTGTGAGCCGCAAGGCTGTGGTGGGTACAGCGGAGGGTCTTGGCCCATCCTCTGTGCCCCCGCCTGGCCCCGCCTGCCATGGCCCCTGGTTCCCTGTCTGCCAGAAGCCCTGCTCCTGCTGCTACCACTCCCACGCGCTGACGGCGCCAGCCCTGCTCGCACCCGCTGACAGCACGGAGCGATTGGGGCTGGTGACAGCAGTGGATGCAAGCGGGGCTGGTGCCATCAGTGGGTATGAGAGGCGGCTGCTGCCCTGATTGCCCCTAAGGAGCAGGAGGAAGTAGAGAAACCCTCAGGGGAGATTGGGGTCAGCAGCCACCGCTTGCACCCACTGCCAGTGCCGAGCAATCAGGGCTGGCACCGGGTGCTGGCAGTGGGTATGAATAGTGGCTCCAGCACCGGCAGCAGGTGAAAGTGCCAGGCGGGACCACGTATGCAGGAGCAAAGAATTTTCAGTAACCACCAGAGGCTCGCCTCAATGACAGAGACTGGCACCCCACCTTGGTCTGGTGCCCCTGCTCACGTGCTCCACCATATGCTCTGCCTCCTGCTACTGACACTTGCCATGTTCTGTGCATGCCCCCTGGTGGTCAGCGCACATCATAGCGATTGGTTGTTCTGCTGTTTGGTCTATTTGCATATTAACCTTTTATTATATAGAATATAGGATGATTTGGTAATGATACTTGCTATAAAGATTTATGTTGTTAGGAGGCTAAAAAAAAATACCACTTTTCAAAAATTGGGTATGGAATAGTAGTTTTCTCCTTAGTACAGAGTGCTTATTTTAAGTTCTCTTTCACTTTTTTGCTTCTATTCTTAACCCAGTGCAGTCTATTTGCATATAACAACTACTAGTAGAGTAATCTTCTAGCAATGTAAACAGGATTATGTCACCCTCTGCTTTAACTTTCCTTGGTTTTCCTTGTATTTAAAATGCAAACTCCCTTACTCTTGCTATGAACTGAAAAGAATAAATCCTTTCTCTCCAACTTTATCTCATGACACTCTCCCATTTGCTCACTCTGTTCCAAACATGCAGACTACCCTTCTGTTCCTAGATAAAGTGCCCAGTTCATTCCTACCTCCGGCCATGGCTATAGTTGTTCCTTCCGCCTAGAAAGCTCGGCTCCCCAATGTTCGCATGGCTAGCTGCTTAATCAGGTTTCACTCAGACATCACCTCTCCAAACCTTAGAGCATCCTCGATTGCACTCAATATCATGGCACTTGGCCTTATATTTTTTAATATTGTTTTTTATTATCTAAAATTATCAATCCTCTGTTTATTTTTTGTCATCCTTATACAAGAGTGTAATGAAAGTAATAAATAAAGGAAGGGCATTATCTGTATCCCCACCCCCTTCCACACTTCCAGACTGGTAATGGTCTGGAACTACATAAATACTTCTTTTATTGTTGTTGTTAATCCTCACAGGAGGATATATTTCCTTTGAATTTTTTAAAAAATATATTTTATTGATTTTTTACAGAGAGGAAGATAGAGGGATAGAGAGCTAGAAACATCGATGAGAGAGAAACATCGATCAGCTGCCTCTTTGCACACCCCCTACTGGGGATGTGCCCGCAACCAAGGTACATGCCCTTGACCGGAATCAAACCTGGGACCTTTCAGTCCGCAGGCCGATGCTCTATCCACTGAGCCAAACCGGTTTCGGCTCCTTTGAATTTTTTAGAGAGAGTGGAAAGGAGGGAGGGAGAGAGAGAGAAACATCGATGTGAGAGAGACACATTGTTTAGTTGCCTACCGCAAGGGCCCCGATCGGGGCCAGGGATCAAACCTGCAACCTAGGTACATGCCATTGATGGGGAATCAAACCCAAGACCCTTTGGTGCATGGGATGACACTCTAACCACTGAGAAACACCAGCCAAGGTCATAAATACTTCTTTAATGAGTAAATGGTGATGGACAGGGATTTGACTTGGGGTGGTGAACATACAACACAATGTACAGATGATGTGCTGTACAATTGTGCACCTGAAACCTGTATAATTTTGTTAATAAATTCATTAAAAAGGAAAAATAAGTAAATAAATAAAATTAAAAAAATAATTTCTCCTTTTCTTGATTGGTTACTTGACAACCCACAGATATTGCAGAATAGTAAACTACATGTGTTTTAACTACTTTGAATACACAGAGAGTTTGGCAAATGTTATGAACTCCTAGGAGAGCAGGTTCCCCTGGCCTTTGACCTAATAGAAGCACATCTTTGTATTTAGAATAGAAATGGTACCAGTTAATTAAGAGTATGATCTCTTACGATCAATCAGACAATATAAAGTGCTAATTAAATACAAAGTAATATAAATTTAAAAGGAGGCTAAGAAGGGTGTTTCACAGAGGTTAGAGGGTAGACTGCATATAGTTGTCCCCCTTTATCTACAGAGGATATGTCCAAAGAACCCCAGTGGATGCCTGAAACCACAGATAGTACTGGATCCTATATATACCGTGTTTTTGTTGTACATACATACCTATGATAAAGTTTAATTTATAAATTAGGTATAGTAAGACATTAACCATGATAACTAATAATAAAACAGTTATAACAATATGCTGCAATAAAAGTTATATAAATGTCTCTCTCTCTCAAAATATCTTATTGTACTGTATTCACCTTCTTTTTGTGATAACATGAGATGATACAAAGCCTACATTACCAGTTAGGTGAATGACAGAATTATGACATAGTATTAGGCTGCTATAAGGGTGAGATGGACATAAGCACAGCGACACCACAATACTAGTAATCGATCTGATAAGGAATCAGCCACCTTGTGACTGCTGGGTGGTGATGCTGACAAAGGGATGACACATCACAGGTAAGACAGAGTAGGACAATTTGAGATTTCATCACACTAATCAGAATGGGGAATTGAAAAATGGTTAAAACAAACCATGGAAAGCAAAACCATGGATAAGGGGGGACTACTCTGTATAGACTGACCAAGAGAATTCTTATTCTAGTTGTCAAGGCCTAGAGAGAGGCTTGTGACCTGAAAGGGTGTCAACTGAGAGGCTGGCAATGACTCTATGATGCTTTCCAGATGTACCAGGAAAACTGCAATGTGAAGCATGCAGTGAGAAAGCCAACCCATGCAGCAAACCAGCAGTGCATTGTTGAGGAAGGGAAAATTTCCTACAAAAGGAAAAGTTGAGGATGCAGTGATATACAATCCATAGTGGTTCAGAGAATGAATGAGTCTGTGTGTAGCCTTGGGGATAAAATATGGTTAAAACTGATGGTCTTCCTGGAAGGGGGAATAAGTTTCTAAAAGTGAAGTTAAGGTTGTGTGTGGAGGAGGGAAGGGGTTCTCTTGAGCTTTGTCCTTGATGATAATTAAGTGGGAGAAATCTATCTATATAAAACCCTAATATGCAAATCAACTGAACGGTGGAATGACCGGCAGAAGGACAGGTCGCTATGACACACACTGACCACCAGGGGGCAAGTGCTCAATGCAGGAGCTGTCCCCAGCCCGCAGGCCCCGACCTGTGGTAGGGGCAGGGGGCAAGGCCAGTGAGTGGGCGGCACCAGGCCAACCAAGGCGGGTGCCAGCAGAGGCCCTGATCACTCTGCTGGTCGCTCCACATCAGCTCTGATTGCTGGCCAGGCCTAGGGACGCTACCCATGCACAAATTTCATGCACTGGGCCTCTAGTGACGTGTAATGTTGGGACTGATTGTATGGGACTGAAACTCATGCCATTTTGAACAACTGTTATAGAATCAGATGCTTTCTGTTCACTGTCACCTCTTGAGGCCTTGTGCAGATATAGGTAGCATATAACTGACAAGTAATAACCTTTCTGGGTAACTGAACCCATTTCAAAAGCCCTGGGCAAGAGTTTTAACATGAATGAACTTCAGAAATATGTGAACTCCTAAAACCACACACACACACACACACACACACACACACACACACACACACGTCCATGATTATATGCTACTAGAGGCCCAGTGCATGAAATTTGTGCACTCAGGAGGGTCCCTCAGCCTGGCCTGTGTCCTCTCACTGTCTGGGAGCCCTTGGGGAATGTCCAACTGATGTCTTAGGCCCACTCCCCATGGGCCTAAACTGTCAGTCAGACATCCTTAGCACTGCCACGGAGGCGGGAGAGGCTCCTGCCACCACCGCTGTGCTTGCCAGCCATGAGCCTGGCTTCTGGTTGAGCAGCACTCCCCCTGTGAGAGCGCACTGACCACCAGGGAGCAGCTCCTGCATTGAGCGCTGCCCTCTGGTGGTCAGTGCACGTCATGTGAGCAGTTGAGCTCAATTAGCATATCATTAGCATATTATGCTTTGATTGGTTGAACAGATGACCAGTCGACTGGACACTTAGCATATTAGGCTTTTATTATATAGGATATGTATTTATTTTTGGGGAAATTATTCATAACTTTTTCTTGGATTTTTCAAAGGGTCAGAAATTGTTAAAAGGGCAAGGTACTTGGCTGGATGACTTTGCCAATGCTACATTTTTTATGAGAAAACTCACTTTTCTCTTAGGGTGTGACAATCAAGAGAATCCATCAAAGGGGCAAAATTGATACTAACAGCCTCTCTGCTGCTTGGTAAGTTTGTGAATGGGAGTCCAGGAGGAAATGATCCCACTACACTGGAAGTAACTATGATTATCAGCTACTCTGAAAAGAGAATTACTGTTAGAGTGTGAATAAGGCTGTGTAGGCTTTGACGGATAGACAAATGACTGGTTCCTGAAAATGCTATGGAAAAGCTATGGTTTGCATCTGTCTGAAGTGTAAATTTGCTTTTGATTGACATTGTGATGGCAAACAATTTAAAGTGAAGAAACAAAGACAAAATGTCATCTTTGTGGGTAGATGCTTCTATTAGAAGCTGAAAATGGGACGGGAGGCTTTTGAAAATGTGTTATTTCTCTGTGTTCCTTTATGCCACTGCAAGCACAGAAAAAATGTTTTTACTCCTACTCTTGTTTTAAAAAAGTCAGTGGATGCGACATTCACTTTTAGCACAAAAGAGTTGTGAATGTGCATTTTATGGTGCATACACAAAAGTTTGGTGATAGAGACCCACTGCTTCAATTTTGGTTGCAGTTTAGAATGATTGAACCACTGCTTTTGTGAAATGCTAGCTTTTGTGAACACTCAACAAGTGTTGGCTGAAGATTCGTTATAAACCATCAGGTGCTTATTGTTCAGGAGCTTTGGGCGGAAAGTCTTTAATTTACTAGGTAGAATGAATTGTTCTGGCTCAAGATCACAAGTACCAAGATACTTTTGTGGTTCCTTAAATTCAGTTAGTGTTCTTGGTATTTGTAGATGCCATGTTAACTTTTTAAATCATTGAAGGGCGGGGGTGGGGGGGTGGGGGGTGGGGTGGCTTTTAAATAAGTGCTACCACGTAGGCCTAAAAGAGTCCAAGCCTCTTCTCCCACAGAGTTGCCTAGACACTGGGAAGATCAGGTATCACACACATAACTTGCTGTTATCCCTTATTTACTCTGAAGAGAGAAGATGGGGAAAACAGCACACCCTGCTCAATAATAGATAAAAACAGCATTTTTTCTTTTCTGAGAGCTATGGAATCTTTGGGGCAATTGGGATGTTTAGAGAATTTTTCTTTTTGTACTTGGTGGGGAAAAAAAAAAATATATATATATATATATATATATATATATATATATATATATATATATATATATATGTATTGGTATATATATACTTTTATATATAAGTAGCAATGAGTTTATATCAAACAGAATGACCTACATAAAATAGAAAAAAGAGAACCAGTTCCATTCGTCTGAGCCAGCTGTCTCACTTCGGGGCTTCTCTTTTAATGTCCTCACATTCCTCATTTCAGAGGGGCTGGAACTATCAACTCGAACACTCCTTCAAATGTGCACCGCAGATTCTCTCCGGGAGAACTCTTGGGCTGCCAGCCCATGTTATTATCTGATAAGAAAGGACTGACATCCAGAAGCCGCTGTCACTCAAACGCCCTCCATCCTGGCCAGCCTTGGGAGTCCTAACGCAGCGCTGTCCCCGCTGCTCTGGGGCCTTGGGGCCCTGGCTCAATGAGTCCACAGGAAAGCTGCACTGAGCTCTGCCACTCAATTGCCACATGACCATTGCTGATCTCCAGGCATCCAGGCTGTCACCTTCTTAGTCTCAAGTGTCTGCATCACCAGGACATTCTTTGCTTCACTTTAGCTACTATTCCTCACAGAGCCCAGAGAGCATATAGAATGACAAATGGTTAGAAATGGCTTCACAAAACTGAATAATCTGACTTTTAAAGACTTTACTTCCTAATTTCCTGTATGTGTTTGAGAACTTTTGGTGTTGTTCTTCTCCAAATTGTATATGGCCAATGTCAGAATAATTCCCATTATCTCACTTTTTAACAAATTGTAAATTTGAGCAGACATTGAACCTACTGCTTGTACACTCTGCTTCTTTTCTGGGGAGCCACATGAGGGGAGAGTGGGGGGAAGGGAGAGAGGGAGGTGTGTATACATGCGTGCACTTGTGTCCAGAATCCTAGATTTTTTTTTAATGAGATATAATTGATATATAACATTATATTGGTTTCCGGTGTACAGCATGATGGTTTGGTATATGTATTGATAAAATAACTTTTTAGGCTCAGGAGAGAATCATTCCTGTCTGGGGTGCCACATCGGAAAACTAAACCTTAGATACATTCACGTCCCTGTAATGCTCCTGATCAGAGGCACATTCTCTCTAGTCAACCAATGCACAAACCCAGCCAACTCTAGGGCTTCTCACCCCAAACAAGGTTGACTCGTGGCCCTAGACAATCAGATATTTTCTATTTTTCTCTTCTTTGTTCTTTATTCTTTATCCTATAAGAGCCTTCTGCCTTTCATCCCATTTTGTAGTTCCCAGGAAGGAGACTGCATCATGATGTGTTAAAGTTTGTTTGTTTGTATCATTTAAATTATCTTCTTTAATCATTTCTAACGGTATAATTGCAAAATGATTACCATGATAAGTCTACTTAACATCCATCACCACACACAGTTACAAAGTATTTTTTATTGTATTGAGAACTTTTAAAATTTACTCTCTTAGCCTTAGCCAGGTTTGGTTCAGTGGACAGAGCATCAGACTGAAGGGTCCCGGGTTCGATTCCAGTCAAGGGCACATACTTTGGTTGCAGGCTTGGTCCGTGGTCCCTGGCCCTGGTGGGGGCGCATTTGGGATGTGTTTCTCTTACATTGATGTATTTCTTCTGTGTCTCTCCCTCTCACTTCCACTCTGCCTAAAAATCAATGAAAAAAATATACTCAGGTGAGGATTAATAACAACAACAAAACAACCCACAAAAACACACAAAAATTTACTCTCTTAGCAACTTTCAAATACACAACAGTATTATTAACTATTGTTACCATGCTGTTGCATCCCCATAACTTATTTATTTTATAACTGAAAGTTAGTACCCGTTCACCCATTTCACCCCCATGCCTCACCACAGGATTCTAGAATTTAAAGGCCCATTGTGTACATGCCAAATAATTATTATATCTGAAAGCTTTAGTTCTTTTATGTATTTTTAAAATAAAAAATTTTAACTTAAAACATGACAACCTCAGTCATAGTCTTACCTTCTTAGAACATTTTAAACTTAGAAATCCTGTGCTAACTTATTTATAAAATTTCAAATTCAATAATCTTATGAAATCATGTATTAGTTATGATGTTCTGAATAGATTTAGGGAAACTTTGTTTAACCAGAGATTTTTTTTTTTTTTCTCCTGGTACCATCCTCAAGGTGACCAGATCTATATACAGTTTTATATGGGAACAACTTTGGGACAGAGTGACACAGAAGCCTCCTACCTAGTAACTTGGGTCTCTTAAAATCTGACTAAATTTAAAGCAGCAAATTTAAGAAAAGAATTATTAATAGTGATTCAGAATCTATTCAGAAATATTAAAATTCTACACAAAAAGAAAAACCTATGCTTAAAAGATCTTTAGACATGAAATACTAGCAATTATAATTCTCAGTGTTAAGAGTGGGTAAATTTTCCCCACTCTTTAGGCCATAAACTAGTGTTTTGATGTGTGACAGAGTCAAAATTTGCTTACTCTGTGAGAGGACCCTCTGATGGTTGAAGTTGTGCCTGAAAAATATCTGAGCTAACTTTACCAACCTGTTTTCTGATTACTGCCCTCAAGTTTAAAATGTTAATGATGATAGTTGGAATCAGTCAGACAAAATTTTCAGGTATTCTCAAAGGTAAGTGTACTCACTTATCATGAGGCTGTTGACCTGGGTGTTGAGTAACCACGTAGGAGATTGGTCTGGTCAGAACACTTGCACCTCTCCAAGCATTAGCAGGATGTGGTGTAATCTGGGGAACCAGAGAATGGTCATCAGACTGATATTTATCAACTGTTCTAATGTTGTAATTTTAAATAGAAAACTAAGTAACCTTACAAAATGATTTATTATTAATCCATGATGATAACATATTACATAAACATATACGAATGCTAAATTTTTTAAAATAGAAAATTGATGTCTTTTAATTCAGAAAATAGATGTCAGTTCAATTGGAATGTAATCTATATATTATATGTGTGTATACACACACACACATATATACACAATGGAATATTACTTGGCCATAAAAAAGGAATTTGACCATTTGTGAGAATATGAATGGAACCTAAAGGGTATTATGCTAAGTAAAACAAATTAAACAGAGGAAGACAAATGTCATATGATTTCACTTGTATGTAGAATCTAAAATACAAAATAAATGAACAACCAAAACAGAAACAGATTCATAGATATAGAGAACTAACTGATGGTTGCCAGGGAAGGGAGTTTGGGGTTGGGTAAAAAAAATGTGAAGGGATTAAGAAATACAAATTAGTAGTTACAGAATAATCTTGGGGATGTAAAGTCAATAATAAGAGATGTAGTCAATAATCTATAATAATAAAAGCATAAATGCTAATTAGACCAGACAACCAAACAACTTTTTGGACTTCATTCTGGACGTCCTTCTGGATGAAGCTATGGTGGCGAGGGCCAAGGCAGAGGTGGTTAGGAGCGATGAGGCAGGCAGGCAAGCAGTTAGGGGTGATCAGGCAGGCAGGCAAGTGGTTAGGGGCATCAGGCAGGCAGGCAAGTGGTTAGGGGCATCAGGCAGGCAGGCAAGCGGTTAGGGGTGATCAGGCAGGCAGGCGAGCAGTTAGGAGCCAGCGGTCCTGGATTGTGAGAGGGTGCAGGCCAGGCTGAGGGACCCCTCCCCCGCCCCCTGTGCACAAATTTCATGCACCTGGCCTCTAGTATTGTAATAACTATGAATGGTGCCAGGTGGGTACTAGACTTATTTGGGAGATCATTTCTTAAATTATATAAATATCTAACCAATATTGGATGAAGTGGGGTGGGGGTCCTCTTCCCCACTGGGTGCTGCTGGGGGTGGACTTCTTACAATATCCTGAGAAAAAGTATTTTCTGAGACTTGCACAGGAGAACAAGTGATTTTTATTTGCATGGGATTAAATCCCTGTGTTTCCAAAGTCCCATTTCCCTTAGTCCAGTCATAGAAGAAGTGTAGCTGGGTTTCAGTAAAGCTAGAAGCAGGGTCAGTGTCCCGAATTTCCTTTTCTTGTTGGAGACAGGTCCAGTACAGCGTCAGGCTAGTTGCAGTCCATTAGTCTGTTGTGTGTGGGAGTCCACATGGGCGAATACCAGGAAGCCAAACGTGAGCCCTGAGCCAAGTGTGCCAAGAGGAACCAAGAGAGTGCACTTCTTTACCCAGGGGATTAAATACCCCAAATCTTCAGGCACTTGCAGTGGCCACACCCATTCTGGACAATGAACTTGGTTCCCAGGTGTGACAAGTAGCAGGTACTTTCTTATGTCATCCTAACTACTGGGATGCATCTATCTTCCCTTTGTCCAGTCTCCTTCCCCCAGTGTTTTGCGGGAAACATACCTATAATGTCTGGCCTTCCCTTTTCTCCTCTCCTATTATTAATTTTTAGTTAATTACAACAGTGTCATAACCATTATGCTATATACCTGAAACCAATGTCAACTTGTAATTGAAAAATAAAATAAGCAAACTATGAAAAGAAAGTATGTTTCCACAAATTTAAAAAAAATACAAAAAAAGAAAATGGATGTCATTTATTACAACCTAAGTGTTGTTCTCTTCTTTTCTTGAAGTGCAGAAATAAGCCAATCAAAGAAAGAAAAGAGTACTACATTATAAAATTATCAATTCTAAGTCTATTTTATATGAAGTAAGCTATTCTCTGTAAGCAGTGGGAGAAAAATAAATGCCTTTGTCTTTAAAGCAAAAATTTCAGAAATGATTCCTTTACCCTTAGTAAATTGAAAGAATCACTCCTGGGGGTCACTTCCTTTTTCCTTATCTCCGAGGATTTTTGTGAGGATCAAGTGTGAAGATGTTAAACTATTCAGTCATTCTTTCAAAAAATTTTTACTGAATAGTCATTTTATGAAAGCTTTCTAATAGCTAATCTAATCTATAGTACAAACAGTCAATATATCGGTGCATTGTGTCTATTTCCCTCCCCTCCCGCCCCCCCCCCCCCCCCCCCCCCCGCAACACGTTGCTTTTTTAAGTATTCTATACAATTACAGAAAGAAAAAAATGTGCTGAGGAACTGCTGACTATCTTTTTGTTTGTTAACTGTGATCCCAGTATGGTTTCCTTTTTCTTTGCTACTTCTTCAATGTCGGCTGGAGCTACTTAGCAATGCAAATTACCCCCTAACAACAAGTAGATCATTTCCATAAGTTTAGAAGTGTCCTTTGAAATGAATGTTTTATGTTAACAAAGTCTTATGAAAATTCCTGATGGGCTTTGCAGTTAGACAGAACTGAGTTGAAATTCTATCTTAGCATTTATTTTGATGGTGTTAACTTTCACTTAAAATTGAGGAAGCTAATGTCTGGTTCACAGAAAGCAACCTTAATTATGATAGGATGTAAATTATACAAAGCACCTAGCATACTTGTAGAGCAAGGGGAACTGACAAAGAGCTTTGAAGATATTTTTGATGCCAGAGAAATTAATGGGCCAGACATCCCAGACAAGAGTGGGAGTGAGGCTCTTACAATATCTTCAGAAAATTAATTTTCTTAGACGCTCACGGGAGGGCGGAATGTGGAAGAAGGCTTTATTGGCATGGAGTTACATTTCTTGGGTTCCAAAGTCCCCTGCCCTTTAAGCCAGTACTGGAAAAGATGCAGTTGGGCATTCGGTAAAGTCAGAAACGAGGCCAGTGTCTAGAGTTTCCGTTCCATGTTGCAGTTGGGTGTGGTTCAGCATTCAGGCCAGATTAAAGTCCCTTAGTCCATATATGGAGCCCAACATGGCCATGTGCCATATGTGCACAGGGGAGCATGGCCCCCTGCAGCAGGAGTCCTAAGAGCCAGGAGCCAGGAGAGACTAAACTTCTGTTGTTTGGAAGTGTAGATATTTAGATTTTGAGAATTTACAGTGGCCATGCCCATCTGGCCAATTACCTGTTTTCAGGTGTGATTGATGGGCAAGCTTTTTCCCACATCACTCAGACCTTACTGGGCATGCGTCTAAACTGCCTTTGTCTAGTCCCTTCCCCTATCGATGAAAAGGGAACAGACGTGGACAGTGTTAAATGTAGCATTTTGTCAAAGCTGTATACATGGCATGCCTATATCTAGTCTTCCCTTTTACTCCTTTACTGTTAAGTAATAACCAGATTATTACAACGGTATCATTTTCATGACATCACCAGAGCTGTCTTTTGCTGGATGGGGGTATAAGATGGTTGGGGTTGGTCCTTTAAACTGTGAGTTCCCTAGATCGGCACTGAAACGACCTGGGTGGGAAAATATTTTGTAATTCAGTAAAACTGATGAATATAAGCATCTGAGAGTAATTAACAAAGAAACCCTCAATGAACTCAAGACACTGTCATAGCCCCCCCCCCCCTCCCCCAGCGAGAACATACCTATTGTTGCAGACGGGGACACGCATCTTGGGGACAATGGGATGTTTCAGTAAGAGGGAGTAAGAAAGGACTTCCAGAGTTTGGGCCTGGGTTAGGTGATTTGGGGGAGGATTTAGAAAGGAGAGCTTCGCTCTGGATTGGACACTGCCAGGAAGGGAATGGTGGTGGACAGAGGTAGATAAGTCTATAATTAGGTATTACATTAGTTTTCTATGGCTGTCTGGAAAATTTTCCAATACCACTAAGCCATTCTACTATTTTCAGCAGACACCAACTGGGTGTCCTACACATTTATCTTATTCCTGACACTACCTGTGTAGAGATAGCATCAGATCTCACAGATTGAGGCCTCGGTCTTACATGATTGTGTAATCATGCAGAAACTCCATTTCTTTAACACAATCTTTCTTCTTTCTGTTTGTCCAGTCCCCTCTTTAATCTTTAAGCCCTTAGTACATCAGATTCTGGTCAGCATCAAACTGTCTTAAGAAGAAAGTCTCCGGTTTGTTCACCACAGAAACAGTTTTGGTCAAACTAAAGGTAAAATTTTGACCTCAGTTGTGTTTCAGACCTACCTGCCATACCCTCACAAAACGAGACAGAATGATGCCATGGCTGACTTTGGGATCTGATATGATGGCCAACTACTCCCTACTCTGGACTCAACCAATCAGTGGATCCCATGACCCCAACTCCATTAATCACCATAATTAAAATTTTAAAAAATATATCATCTGTCCCTATGTGAGCCATCGGTGAGCTAGGTTTCAGAACACTAGTTCACCTGTGCCTCTGAGTTTGGTGCCATTTCCTTAAACCTTTACTCTCTTAAACTTCTGTTGCATCTTATTAGGCTTTGATGTGCACGGGCAAACCAATGCCTTTAGTTTGGTAACAATTGTCTCCACTTTAGAGACCAGATTGTCATGTGTACTCCTGACCAACTGGCTATAAATAAGGGTTCCCATGACTTCCCCTTAGGGTTTGATAATTTGTTAGAATGATTCACAAAGCTCAGGAGAACATTTACTTATGTTGATTATCAGTTTATCATAAAGAACACAGATGAACAGCAGTGGGAAGAGGTACATAGAGTACGTTCTGAAGGGCCCCAGGCATTGGAGCTACTGTCCCTGCACCAACCTCCTGGCACATGGCATCCATCAACCCAGAAGCTCCTCATGTTTTAAGAGTTTTAGAGAGATTTACTCTCCAGCTGACCACCCCTCGCCTTACTTCCCAGAGGTCAGCGGGTGAGGCTGAAAGTTCCAACCCTGTAATCACTTGATCTTTCTAGTGACCAGATGTGGGAAGCCATTCATTGTCAATACTATCATGAGAGTGCATCAAGGAACTCAGAAGGCTGATGAACCTTGAGCTTTAGCAGGGCTAAAGCTATGCACCGATTGTTCTGTGTTGAGATAGCGATGGCTTGAAGCAATTTCCTGATCTGATAGCCTCAAAGTAAATCTTTACTGACCTTTGAGACGGTCTGTCTGCTACCTGTTTGCCGTGCTTTACCGAGGGCAAGATGTCTATCTAAAAGTGAATAAAAAGCAGACTGGCTAGAAGTTGGTGTGCCTCTCCAAGAGAGAGGTTTCTACCTGGCGCCCCCCATGCTTTCTAAATTCAGATTTCTTGTATAGGGTTTTCATTTGTGTGTGGCCCCTTCTTCAAATCCTGAACCCTAGTCGTAAAAGGTTGTGGCAACCAGACCCATCCTGAGGTTCTGTAGGGACCCCACCCAGTCACCTCACTAGCAAAAACTCAGGTGTGATCCAAAGGGCTTGTTATGAATATCAAGACACTTCTGTAATTTAAGAAATTACAAGAGTTTTAGGAGCTCTGTGCCAGATACCAGGATGAAGACCAAATATATTTATTAGACCACAGGCTGCTATAACAAATTACCATAGACTGGCTTACCAAACAGAATTTAATTTTCACAGTGCTGGAGGCTAGAAGACCAAGAGCAAGCTGTTGTCATGGATGATGTCTTCTGAGGCCTCTCTCCTCAGTTTGTAGGTGTCCATCTTTTCCCTGAGCCCTCACGTGGCCTTCCCTCTGTGTTCTAATGTTTTCTTCTTCTAAGGATGCCAGTCATATTGGGTTAGGGCCCACACATTTTAACATTTTTTCTTTAGAGATCTGTCTTCAAATATAGTCACCTCTGAATTACTGGGAGTTAGGACTTCAATATATAAATCTTGATGGTGTTCGGGACAGCTTCCATGCTGGGGGCTGGCCCTGACCCAGCACGGTCTCCAGGTTCTTCGTTCACCCAGGAAAAATTTCAAGGTTGAATTGGGGTGAGAACAAAGCAAGTTTTATTCAGGTAGAGAAAAAGAAAGGCTAGGGCGTAGGTTCCACTGTAAAAGAAGTAAAAAGTACATGTCTGAGTGGACACGGGCCAACTCACCAGTGAGTTGCACACTTGGTCAGTTAGTTCTTGGGATTTTATATGTTTCCAAGGGATTTCATGTCATCTCCAAGCTTTGTGCCAAATTCTGACACTGTCTTCTGGTTGGGATGGGAACTTGTTTGTAATGTGGTCCATTCCAGATGTGTCTTGGCATTCATTCTCCTCACCCCCACTTCCACTTGTGGTGTCAGTTTTCATTATAATGATGGTATAATGAGCTTTGGGGTCATTTTCTGGTTAGTTTTACCTTTATCTTGGATTTGTCTGGTTCTAATTATTATTTTTCATCTACCTCCCTGACTATGGTGATTTAAAACACCTGCTCTTAGGCATCTTCAGTTAGGGAGGATAGGGTCCTGTGATTTATTAGCTGGCTGTTAATTACTCAATCATTCCAGCCATTTGTTCAACCATTTGTCTCAGTTTACTCATTCTGTTTGCCAGGGAATTTTTCTAGTTTCTTACCAACCTGCTTCAATGGGACACAATTCAGCCTCTAAGAGATATCTTAAATAATCTTACCTTGAAGGAGATCAGACAAGAGTAAAGCATTTACTCATATTGTTAGTAGCAATGTGGGCGCTCTGTTCTTGACTTTAGTGAAGTAAAGATGTCACAACAGGAGTCCAAGTGATTTGGAGAGCATGTTTATTGAAGCTGGGGACAGTGAAACAAAGGAAGGACTTAAGGTAGAAGAGGCCAGCTCATAGCAACAGGAGTGAGCCTAGGCAGAGCTGCCTTGCCCTTTGGAAACATGAGGAAGAGTTGATACTGAGCATGGCTGCCTTGGCCCTTTAGAAAGAGAGTCACAGAGGCAGAATAAGTGAGCCCGCTGGGCTGCGTGGACTCAGGAAGCAAGTTACTGAGGCAAAAGTAACAAGTTATTGAGGCAAAAGGCCTTTGGAGAAAGAAAGCAAATAGGTACTTTAGGAAAGAAGGGGGAGGGGGGCATGGACTTGCTTTAGAGAGAGAGTGCACACTGGATCCTTTGCCTTAAGGGTTTTTATCTGTTTTCTAAAGACAGGAATTTTAGGGGAGGCCTCAGGGGAGGATCTCAATAGAATAATCATCAGCTTTCCAGGTGTGTCCTTTCAGGGTCCTGGTCTCTATCGATTCATTAGCGCTAGGGTAGGGGGTCATTAGTCATTGCATCTGGTTCTGATGTCAGCCATGGCGTTGCTTCATCTGGTTTTGCTGCTTTGTTGGGCCTGGAGCTGAAACACAACTGAGGCCTAGATGTTATCTTTAGTTTTACCAAAACTCTGTGTGGTCAATAGACCTGAGTCTTTGTTCCTAAAATTATTTGATGCTGATCAGAACCTCCTGGTCCTGAGGGCCTAATGCAGGGGTCCTCAAACTTTTTAAACAGGGGGCCAGTTCACTGTCCCTCAGACCGTTGGAGGGCCGGACTATAGTTTAAAAAAAAACTATGAACAAATTCCTATGCACACGGCACATATCTTATTTTGAAGTAAAAAAACAAAACGGCAAAAACACCCGCATGTGGCCCGCGGGCTGTAGTTTGAGGACGCCTGGCCTGATGCTTAAGGGAGTGGTCATGCAAGGGAGAAGGAGGCAGGTGAGTCAGGGTGCTGGGAAAGACCAGTTTGGATCAGACAGCTGTCTGTCTCATTTTCCCCGTTCCACTTGCCAAGGAATTTTCTTAGTTTCTTACTATATTGCCTCGATATTACCTAGGACAGGAGATGTTTGGTTATTAAGATGGTTTGCCAATTGTTCATGTTTTGTCTGTGTTAAACTAACACAGTGATCTTGACTTTGTTTTGATCTTCATGGCCACAGAATGTACTTATCTGATGCTCATGTTCTGTACAGTTGTTTGTGCTCAGAAAAAGGAATACATCACGTCCTACCTGTGAGTGCCAGACCAACTCCTAGGTGTCAGGAAAAAAGCAAAGTGAAACACAACACCAGTTAATATACTACCCTCACCAATTTGAAACTGTGTGTTTGGCTTTTCTGAATAGATCATCATCTAATAAGTGTGAATAAAAGCTTTACTTCCTAAACAAGATATATGGATAAATAGTTGAAATGAAACCTGTGATGCTAAACTCTATCACAAGACTCTTGCATAAATTATCTTATCATTAAAAACTCCTTTAAATAAAAGACAAACTGATTACTTGTGATTACTTAGCATCATGGGAATGACTGAGCATGTACTGTTCCAGTGAAAGAAAGCACATGATGCCATAGAATGGTAATGGTGATAACATTATAATAACCTGGTTATTAATAACAGAAAAGGATCAAAGAGGAGACTAGATAATATAGACATGCCATATATGCAGCTTTGCCAGGAAGCTGCAGTTAATAGTTTTCTCCAACTCTGTTCCCTGCAGATCGCTGGGAGAAGGGATTGGACAATAGACACACCCCTAGTAAGGTATGGGTGATGTGGGAAGATGCTTACCTGTCAGTCACACATGGGATTCACACCTGGGATTGAGTCAGTGTCCAGAATAGGTGTGGCCACTGCAAGGGCACAAAAATCTGAGATACTTCACTCCTCAGCAAAGAAAATTCCCTCCACTTGCTCTCTTGGCCCTCTTGCTCTCTTGGGACTCCTGTTGCAGGGGGCATGCTCCCCTGCATTTACCCACATGGCTCACACAATGGACTGATGGACTGAATCTAGCCTGACTCTCTGCCGGACTCAACTGCACCATAGAACAGAAACTCTGAACACTGGCTTTGCTTCTAGCTTTATTTAAACCCCAGCTGCATCTTTTTCAAGACTGGTTTAAGGGATCTGGGACTTTGAAAACCAAGGGATGTAATGCTACACAAATAAAAATTACTTGGTTTCCCATGTGAGTCTTAGAAAATTCTTTTTCTCAAGATATTGCAAGAACCCCACTTCTACTAGTGACAAAGAAATTCCACCCACCCACTTCTATGGCAACAATGGGATTGGAGTTAAAGACACCAAAACTGCCACCCTGAAGCTACTTTTCTGTCCAAATCATTGTAATCTTTTGCATGAACTATTGCACATGCTTCCTAAGTGGTTCACCTGTTTTTATTCTTGCTTCTCTGCTCCCACAGTCTGTTATCCCCTTAAAGAGTAAGATTGAATCATGGTACATCTCATTTGTCCCCACTGCCAGAATATAACCTAAACACTTTACCATCCAATCTAATAAAAGAGTAATATGCAAATTGACCATCACTCCAACACACAAGATGGCTGCCCCCATGTGGTCAAAGTTGGCTGCCCCCATGTGGACACAAGATGGCTGCCACAAGATGGCCAACAGGGGAGGGCAGTTGGGAGGGACCAGGCCTGCAAGGGAGGGCAATTGGGGGTGATCAAGCCTGCAAGGGAGGGCAGTTAGGGGTGACCAGGCCGGCAGAGGAGGGAAGTTGGGGGCGACCGGGCCTGCAGGGAAGGGCAGTTGGGTGGGACCCAGGCCTGCAGGGGAGAGCAGTTGGGGGGGGGGACCAGGCTTGCAGAGGAGGGCAGTGTGTGTGTGTGTGTGTGGGGGGCCCAGGCCTGCAGGGGAGGGGAGTTAGGGGTGACCAGGCCTGCAGGGGAGGGCAGTTAGGGGTGACCAGGCCTGCAGGGGTGGGCAGTTAGGGATGACCGGGCCTGCAGGGGAGGACAGTCAGGGACAATCAGGCTGGCAGGGGAGCAGTTAGGCATCAATCAGGCTGGCAGTGGAGTGGCTAGGGGGTGATCAAGCTGGCAGGCAGAAGTGATTAGGGTCAATCAGGAAGGCAGGCAGGTGAGCAGTTGGGAGCCAGCAGTCCTGCATTGTGAGAGGGATGTCCGAGTCGGACATCCCTCGAAGGGTCCCAGATTGGAGAGAGTGCAGGCTGGGCTGAGGGGCACACACCCCCATGCACGGATTTCATGCACCAGGCCTCTAGTGTTCTATAATGACTTATACACTCTAGTCTCTTTTTATCTCTGTCCTTCCACTGTTCTCATAATTACATTCTAGCCTCCCTGGCCTAGCTGTCCCCAAGCTCACTGAACTCATTTCTGGGTCATAGATTTTTGCTTTTTCACTTGTTAATTCTTTTCAGATGAAATGAGATGGCTATTCCTTCACTTCGTGTAAATCTCTGCTTCAATGTTATCAGCTTAGAATGGCTCAACTTGACATCTTATTTAAAATACTAGAGGCCTGGTGCATGAAAATTCATGCACTGGAGGGGGGTGGCCCTCAGTCTGGCCTGCCCCCTCTCACAGTCTGGGAGCCCTAAGGGCAGGAGGTGATCTGGTGATCAGGGGAAGGCAATGCCCCCATCACACCTCTGCTGCTGCCACTGCCAGCAGCGCAAGTCTCAGCTGGCCCTGGTTACCTGAGCCTCGGGTGGCCCTGGGCGGCTGGGCAGCCGACATTTGAGGTTTGCCTGTGCCTCAGGCTGGCCCTGGGAAGCTGGGGGGCTGAGGGTGGGTCCGGCCGCACCATGCACCTGCCGCGCGCCCCCTCCCCACTCCCCCCCCGCCCCCCCGCCGGCTGGGCTGAAAGGACTGTGGGACTCTGGTGCCTGCCAACCCCCAGCAGGGCTGAAAGGACTGGGAGACTCCCGTGGGGCTGAGGGGACTGGGCACCACCATCTTGCGATGGTCAATTTGCATATTCCCTCTTTGTTAGATAGGATATTCTTCCTTCTCTAATCTTTCTCTATCCCTTTAGTCTTCTTGAATTCTCTTCAGAGAATATATCAAAAACTAAGATGATTATACTATGCTATCTCTTTACATGCTTATTGTTTGCCATGTTCACAGCATATAAGCTCTAGAAGGGCTGTCTGATTGTATGGCATCTAACACAGTGCCATACACTGGCATGTGGTAGATAGCCAATAGATATTTGTTGCATAAGTACATGATAATTGTGTACCTTATAGTATTCATCCAATATTAGTTTTCTTTTATTTATATTTTTTTTCCTTTGGCTTGGCCTTGTGACCCTTCTCCTTATTTGGAACTCAAAGGCATTGAATCAGCCAGTTGATGTGGTGCATTCTAAGTTGAATATTAAGATCTCGAGTGTATGTACATGTAAAAATTTAGAGTTAATCAGCTGCCACTTAGGTTCTATATGCATGAAAACCAATGTTTCCAATGGTCCAGAATATAGTAGCTGTGGAAAAGAAATATGGACCTTTCCAAATTATTGAAAAAATATAAAATTCTAATAATAGACAGATAAAAAAGAGATCAAATAGATAATCTAAATAGACCTATATATCTATTGAAGAAGTTGAATCAATAATGAATAACCTTCCAAAACAGAAAGCACCAGACTTAGATGGGTTCACTGGTGAATCCTACCAAACATTTAAGGAAGAAATTATATTTATTAATTCTGTGAAATTTCTTTCAGAGGATAGAAATAGGAGGAATATTTATTAATTATTCTATGAAGTTAGCATTACCTTCACACTAAAAGCAGACAAAGAAATTACAAAAACAAAAAGCAATAGACCATAGATGCAAGAATTCTCAACAAAATATTAGCAAGTCTAATCCAACAATGTATAAAAACCCCAGGACCAAGTGGGTTTATCCCAGGTATATAAGGCTGGTTCAATATTCAAAAATCAATTAATTGTGATCTGCAGGAAGCTATCCATTGTCAACATTGTCATGAAAGTGCAACTAGGAATTCGGAAGGCCAATGGACCTTGGACGATTAGCAGGGCTAATACCATGCACCAATTGTTCTGTTGAGATAGCGATGGCTTGAAGCAATTTCCTGACCTAATAGCCTCAAAGTAAATCTTTACTGATCTTTTACTGACTTTTGAGATAGCCTGCCTGCTACCGGTTTGCCATGCTTAACTGAGGGCAAGATGTATATCTAAAATTGAATAAAAGCTGACAGGTCCAGGGTTTTGGGAGCTTCTCCACTAGAGGGAAGTTTCCACCTGGCCCCCCATGCCTTCTAAATTAATATATCTTTCTAGTGTTTTCATTTGTGTGCGGCCCCTTCTTCAGATCCTGAACTCTAGCCGTAAATGGATGTGACAGTAATCCATCAAATCAAAAGGCTAAAGAAGAAAAATCACATGATCATGTCATAGATACAGAAAAAGCATTTGATAAAATATCTACATATATAAAAGCCTAAGTGACTATTATGACGGGTCAACCAGAAAGACCCGAACGACTGGTTGACCAGTTGCTATGACACGCACTGACCACCGGGGGCAGACGTTCAACACAGGAGCTGCCCCCTGGTGGTCAGTGCGCTCCCACAGCCAACCTCCCACAACCCCTCCCCCTGGCCGGCTGGCCCCCATTGGCTCCTGGTGCTAAACCATTCATAGAGACTTGCTTCTGGGTGGGGATATCCTATGTTACAGAGCAGCACCCTTGCTGCGATCTATTGAAAGTCAGCCCTCGACACAAGGGTTTGTCTCACTCCTGTCCTCTCCCTTCCCATGGGGATGCCTTCCCACCGTGGTGGTGGCATGGTGGTGAGGGAAGGAGGAGAGGTGGAGGCAGGGAACCGCGTGGTGGTTGTGCACGAACGGTGGTGTCGGCGTCCATTCCCTCCACGCCTGGCCCAGTGACCGTTGCCTCCTCTCCCAACTCCAGCAGGACCTTCATGCCCAGGGTATGACAGGAAATGGGTGGACGCAGCCCCTTTCCCAGGGGGGCCGAGGGCCGGCTCCCTCCTCGGGACCAGCGGCCAACCTCCCGTGGTCCCTCCTCCAGCCCCCGCCTCCTGTGCACAAATTCATGCACCAGGCCTCTAATATGTTATAAATGGTAAAAGTCCATTTATACATAAGGAAATGGAAACTTGTAGAATTTTTTAAAATATATATTTTTATTGATTTCAGAGAGGAAGGGAGAGGGAGACTAGAACTCACATAATATATACATATTACACAAGCTTAAAAATAAGGAAATCTGGCCATTTGAGACAACCAGGAGGACAGTATGCTACGTGTAACCAGCCAGGTACCAAAAAAAAAAAAATTTTATATGATGTCATTGATATGTGAAATATAAAAATGTTGAATCAATGTTAACATAGAGTTGAATAGGGTCTGAGGGACTGGGGAAATAGAAGACGTTATAATACTTCCAGTTATAAGATAAGTTCTGGAGACTGAATGTAGAGCATGGTGATTAGAGTTAACAATAATGTATAGCCGTAGCTGGTTTGGCTCAATGGATAGAGCATCTGCCTGCGGACTGAAGGGTCCCGGGTTCGATTCTGATCAAGGGCACATGCCCGGGTTGTGAACTCGATCTCCAGTAAGGGGCATGCAGGAGGCAGCTGATCAATGATTCTCTCTCATCATTGATGTTTCAATCTCTCTCTCCCTCTCTGAAATCAATAAAAATATATTTCAAAAACAAACAAACCAAAAAACAATAATGTATGGCATACTTGAAATTTGCTAATAGAATAAAGTGTTTTCATGACAAAAAAAAGGTAACTACGTGAGGTGATGGATATGTTAATTAGCTTGATTGTGGTATACATTATTTCACGGTGTATATGTATACCAAAATATTACTATGTATAACTTAAATATATATTTTTATTTGTTAACTTTACCTCAATAAAGCTAGGAAAAATTAATTACCTTTAAAAAGTACATTTTACTGTTAACTATGTATAAATACAGTATATTTTACTGTAAATTTTATCTTGTCAATAATTTTTCCTACCTTCTAAACTTTCTGCATGTCATTTATAGTAATAACATTATATTTAAATATAAAATTTCTTTTGAACAAGTAACAGCTTTTAGATGTTACTTTTGATATTATCCTTTTTCCCCATTGATAGATCCTTCCCCCAACTGGTGGGCGGAGTATGACGTAACCTGTGTCTGCTGCCTGGACATCCCCGAGACATTGAACCACCAATCAGTGCGTGCCGAGTGCCCTGGGCCCCACCCCTTCCCGTTCCTCTCCTCAAAAGGCGTGTTCACCTCTGCATGTGTTGCTGCTCTCCCCAGTCTGCGAGACAGCCCCCTTCTCCTTCTCCTCTAATCCTGGTTTTTCTATCTCGCTCCTTAGTGTGGCATAAACTTCCTCTTTTAACATGCCTTGGTCTCCGACTCCCGTTTCCTGCGCCTCGAACCTTACACCCATGTTATTTCATATGTCTTTTAATTATAAGTTACTAAATATAAATACAATGGTTCACAATATTCAAAGGTTTTGTTGAGGAGGGACAAAATATGCAATTGGTAAATGAAAAGGACAAAAAGTAAAATATAAAAATATTGATATTATTTTATTTTTAAACTAAGGTGGTGGCTATATTGTGCCTATTTTAATATTATTCTTTATACTGTATATATATATATATATATATATATATATATATATATATATATATATAGTATATTTCTATGTTTTAAATATTTCATTATAAACAATTAAAAGTATGCTGTCTTGATGTATGTCATTACCCCTGCCTTAGATAAGTTCCAAAGGTGATGACATGCTCAGGCAGAGGCACTTAAATATATTTAAATATCAGGAGCCTGTCAGCTCCTGAGCACAGGTAATTCTTAGGTCTAAAGTAATACTGCTGCTTAGTACATTGACGTTCTATTCAGGAATAACTTCCCATCCTTAACACCCGCATAAAAGTGATAATAGTGAATGCTACCACACTTGGATATTTAAAATGGAGATTTCAGAGGAATTACAACTGTATAAAAGTTTTCTGACTGTGTGATATAAGAAAAATATATTTTAAAAAGATACCCTTGAGTTTAGCATTGGTGTCTGAAGGAAAAAAAGATATAAGGAAGATGTCAGAACAGCAATAAGGTCTGAGACATTTTTTCTGGGTGGAAAAAATCTTCATTGCTGTGCAGAAATCTCTAGAAATGTTATACTCTAGGGTTGTGAAGCTGAGATGAAGCAATAAAATATAAGCTTTCTTTAGGAAGAAATCTGAGCTGAGAACTGATGAAAGAAAAATAGTGCCAAGGTTCAGAAGCATTTTTAGCTCACATGCCAACCTGCATTCAGATTTGACCAGGCCATGGTATAAAATAGGTTTGTCTGGTCATGCCTGGTGCACATTGATCTGTAGGACAAACCCACTTAATGCTATAAAGGCAAAGGTAGTGTAAATCGGGCCATTTCCAAGTGTAGTTTTCTTTCTTTCTTTTTTTTAACATATTTTATTGATATTTTACAGAGAGGAAGGGAGAGGGATAGAGAGTTAGAAACATCGATGAGAAAGAAACATGGATCAACTGCCTTTTGCACACCCCCTACTGGGGATGTGCCCACACCCAAGGTACATGCCCTTGACCGGAATCGAACCTGGGACCCTTGAGTCCGCAGGCCGACGCTCTATCCACTGAGCCAAACCGGTTAGGGCCCAAGTTTTCTAATTTGCATGAAAGCCCGAGATACAGTTTGACAACGCACTAGATAATTATCCTGGTGAATTATAATGATGTGTATTTAATTACTTACTAATTCATACAGCACCATGTTCCACAAATAATACAAAGCAACTTAATTATGGTATTGTTCTATTTCTTTACATTTAATATGTTTTACCAGGTTTCATTTTAGTTCTAACAATGTCTCTGAGACCGGTATTAACAGCCCACTTTTACAGCTGACAAAACAGTACGTCAGGAGGATTGGTTGACTTGATCAGTTGTGAGGTAGGTGTTAATATTATATTCTTGCTGGAGGGAGAGAAAGTAAAGCTTGTTGAAAAGAAAGTAAGTTGCTAAAGAAGACATCCTAGTTTGGGTGTTATTAGGAGGTAGAATTATAACCCAGACTTACGGACCTCAAAGGCTGTCATTAACCACTGTGGTACCTCCTCAAAATGTTGCATTTCTGATGGTTTTATCCAATAACAAAGTCATTAAGTTTATTTATATTTTATAAATATGAATTTTAAATTATAATTCTTAGAAGTTTTTAAAAAACTAAATTCTAAAAGACTATTTAAAAAAATATTGTTGTTGATTTCAGAGAGGAAGGGAGAGGGAAAGAGAGATAGAAACATCAATGATGAGAGAGAATCGTTGATCGTTTGCCTCCTGCATGTCCCCGACTGGAGATCAAGACTGCAACCCAGGCATGTGCCCTTGATTGGAATCGAATCTGGGACCCTTCAGTCTGCAGGCTGAAGCTCTATCCACTGAGCCAAACCAGCTAGGACTAAAATACTATTTTTTAAAACATGAATGCAATGTAGAATGAATTTCAAATTCTTCTGATAATATGAGAAAATTTATTTATTTATTTATTTATTTTTATTTATTATTAATTCTTTATTGTTGAAAGTACTACATATGTCCCCTTCCCACCCACCCCCATGACCCGCCTTCCCCCCTGTCCCAGGCCTTCACCACCCTATGGTCTGTGTCCATGGGTTATGCATATAAGCATACAAGGTCTTTGGTTGATTACCTCCCACCCAGCCACCCTCCCCTGCCTTCCCTCTGAGATTCCGCACTCTGTTTCATGCTTCCATGTCTCTGGGTCCACTCTATTCATCAGTTTATTTTGTTACTTAGATTCCACATATGAGTGAGATCATGTGATACTTGTCTTTCTCTGACTTATTTCACTTTGAGACAATTTATTTTTATTTCTAAAATATTGGTCCATCCAGGGAATTGTATTTGTGTTTACTCATATGATTTTTACCCAATAAGTTCTAAGAGAAAATTAACCTTGACAGAAAAACATCTGCTGTTTTATCTGTGGAAACACCCTCAGTCAGTGTTGTTGATTTTTACAGGAGATCAAAATAGTGTGCTAATCTTTACTGTTCACCTTGTGCCTTCAGCAAATATGTTTTCAATCTGATAAAATACAATTGACTCAAGTCTTTACCCGTGACTCATTTTTTTTTTAAACATTAAAATGCAGTTAGTTTCTAATTACATTATAGAAGTAAAATAAGGGTATAAGAAGTAACAGGAGGAATAACCCTGGAATCTATCCCATCTAAAATCCAGACTTCTTTTAGTTATGAGGAAAAACCCTCGGTTGCTTTGGGAGACATTTTCAAGAGCCACTTACCATGTATATTGTCAAAGTAAATAGTTGAATGAACTGTCTCTTTTTGATGAATACTAAATAGCAATAAAACATTATTATTCTAACAGCCATTTCTCCTGTCCACAAGATTTTGATACTCTAAGATTCAGATACTCTAAGATTCAGATATAGGTAAACCTGATGTTTTACTGCTCAGTTTGCCTTCCTCCAGAAGCACTGAAGTTCTTCCTCAGAGGTTAGCGCTGGCCCTTGAGATGTTACACAACAGATATCAAGGCTGTCACGCTTCTGAAGTGCTCACATATAGGGTCCCCTAAGGATGTGAAGCCGGGAACTAATGCCAGTGGCCCATTAATGCTTCTTTGATGGCCACGCTGAGCATTTTCCACAGCCCAGCTGCTGATGTTACCTGGGCAAGATGATTCGGTGTGGGTGCCTGAGACCAGCCACAGAGAGGGCGGTCTTCAGTCTCTTACAAGTAGGTGATAATGGCCTTTATCCCTTTCACTCACTTATTCTGCTGTAGGAACACTTTTTAGGATGTCAAACTGATCCCCTAACACCATTGTATATCCTTGAACCACTCTGATGACCCTCAAATATGATTGAGAACCTTCTCTCTTGCATCAGCCCCATTTATTTGAAATTTGGTCCTTCTTCTCTCCCGCCTCCCCCCCCCCCCCCCCCGCCCCGTTCCCCAACCCCCCGCCCCTTGCCACCCCATCCCCATGTTTCTGGCCAACCACCTCCCTAGAATTCTGTCAACAAATTAGACATGTTTTGTCAAAGCTTTGATAATACGGAGGTGACAAGTTTTTCACCTACTAATGTATAATGTAGACTTTTCAAGTATGTTGTGGAAAATTAAATTGGGAATGTTGCATAGTAATTAGAGCAAAATTAAAAATTAATTATAAGAAATTAAATAATTAAAAACTAAGAAATAAACGAAAATGTAACATTTAAACTTAAGGGTGACATACATGTTCAGTTATAAGATGAAAAAGTCCTGGGGAATGTCATGTATAACATGGTGCCGATAGTTAGTAATACTGTGTTATATAAAAAAGTTGCTAAGAGAGTAGATAAAAGTTCTCATCAGAGCAAAAAAAGTGTAACTATGGGTGGTAATGGATGTTAACTAGACTTATTGTTGTTATCATTTCACAATATATAAATATTGAATCACTAGGTTGTACACCTGAAACTAATACAATGTTAACCATCAATTATATCTCAATAAAAATAAATTAAGCATGACAAAGTTACTATTAACAAGTATTTCTTTAGAACCTAATAGTTTTAGGTTTATGGTTAGGCTCACATATAATATTGTCTTTATAATTAACCTATTTTACTAAGAATGTATTGGATGCAACTTTTGCCTAATGATTGGGAAATGGATATGCATTGTGAGAGCCTCCCTGTCAATAAGAACTTCCGTGGGCTTTTGAAGAAGCTCTGTGCTCAGTATTGACTTTTGCAATCTAGGACACAGCTGAAAGCAATTGCTTAGCGCCAATAACTGATGGCCTCACCGGGGGTAATCTTTCTCACAATCTTTTTGGCCTAGTAGATATTTAAATCTCACACATTCCCCAAACAAACAACAGGTCTCTTCCCACTGTTTCCTTGAAGAGAACTGATAGTTTATTGAAATGAGAAATGAAAACAAGATAGCAAACTTTACCTCTAAAACAATAGTGTAGGACTACAATTACAGTTGAATATGAGATAACTTCTTCATATATCAAATCCTGAAACTCTTTTTATATCTCATAAATGGCCTAAGGAGCCATTTTTCAAACAAAGCATTGAGAAATAATGGTTTTTGTTGATCTGTTCCTCGGTAGAAGGACACTTGGATTGTTTCCAGTTTTCGCTGATTATAAATAAAGCTGTCTTGGATGTTTGTATGCTGGTTTTTATGTGAATCTAAGTTTTTATTTTACTTGGAAAAATACCTAGGAGTAGAATTGCGTGATTGAAACTGCCAAACTGTTGTCCAAATTGGTTGGGTGTATACTCTGTATTCTCATTAGGAATTAGAAGAATTCCATTTGCTCTGCATTTTTTTCTGATCACTTAGTATTGCCAATATTAAAATATTCATAGCCTCAGGCATTATAGTATAGTTGTAATTTTTATTTTCCTGATAACTAATGATGTTGAGCATCTTTTCATGTGCTCCTTGCCATGCATATATCTTGTTTGATGCAGTGGTTGTTCAAATCTTTTGCCTAAAAAAATAATTTTTAAATACTATTGCATTTTATGAGCTCTTTATATAGCCTGGATATAAGTCCTTCATTAGAAGTTATTTGCAAATATTTTTCTCCTAGTCTGTGACCTGTCCTTTTAATATTTAACAGTGTCTCTTAAAGACCAGAAGTTCTTGATTTTGAAGTCCGATTCATCATTTTTTGAAAGGCTACATACTCTATGATTCGATTTATATGCCTTTTTGGAAAAGACAAAACTAAACAACAGAAAGATCAGTAGTTACCAGGGTATAGGGATGGGGAGAGAACTGAGTACAAAAGAAAGAGGAGAATTTTGGGAGGACTAATACAAATTCTAAATCTAAACCTTGGAGGTGCAGATAGTCCAGCTATATGTGCTTGTAAAAATTCATAGCTCTGTTAACAAAAATAGTGGTTTTACTGTATGGAGATTATGCTTTAATTCAACAAAAAAGCAATTGTTTTTACTTACTTATTCCCTTACTGCATCTCACTTTTTTTAGAAAGGAGTTCTGAAAATATCAAGGACATAACATAGAAAAATGTTTAAGAGGTTAAGAAAGGAACCATGGCAATCCTATCATATGAATGATATCCAGGTAGAAAACATTTGTAGAGAGTGGGATAGAATTGTTTGCTCTATGGTTAATTAGTATGGAGGGGCATTGTGGCAGACCCTGCTATGATGATTCTTAAAACCATTTTTATCTACTTCCAGAGCACACTATCTTATGATAATTTTCTCCCTTGCAATTATATCTGACCATGTTACTAAATCCTATAGAAGTTTGCATGCCACTTCCAAGCCTGGCCCATAAAAACCTCATAATCTCCATTCTTTCTCATCTCCCAAATTCTGGATGGATGGAGAAGATCTAACAACAGTTTTAAATTCCTCTGGGATGGTGGAATAACCAGGTGGAAATAGCCTGGATTTCTCAATAACCATATGGAAAGAACTTTCAATTGGATTGTGACATGAATTAAAAATAAATTTTTATTTTGTTAAACCAGTGGAGGTTTATTAGGTTTGTTTGTTGTAGCAATTGGTGCTAACTCAAACAAAAACAGTCATTTTTCTTGCCTGTTCAGGGATGTTAAACGGTTAGAATTTATTTTTTTTTGTAAGAGAATAATGAGATGATAAATCCATAAGGTTGGAGGGATTCAGATAATTTTGGATGTGGCATTTTCAGTGGGAATTTTTTGAGGGGTTCCTTTTTTGCACTTTCACTTGTGCTCAATTGTTGTAAGTTACCTGATTTACCTGTTGATCAATGGAAGGTCTGTATTAAAAACATTTTACTATTTTGATAGACTTTTCTATTTCTCACTGCATTTGTATAATTTTGACTTTATATTCACTGAACTTATATTATTGCATATAATTTTAGAACTGATGCTCTTCCATGAGTAGTCAACCCTTTATCTTTATAAATTGACCTATGCTAGTAGTACTCTTAGTTTATAAACAAATTGTTTGGTGTTAATGGAATTATGCAAGCTTTCCTTTGGTTTAGTATTTGCTTAGCATATAAATTTTGATTTTTCTACTTTCATACTTTCAATAGCTTTATATTTTTAATACAGTATATTGCATATAAAAAGACACAGCTGATTTAAAAAACTAGAACAATTTTAATAATTTTGTCTCTTTTTAAATTGGAACATTAATTTACATAATTTTAGATTGTTAATGTGGAATAATACCTATTATTTTATTTTGTGATTCCAGTGTGTGTAGTGCATATATAGATCAATGGAATAGAGCTGGGAATCCAGAAATAGAATCATACCTCCATGGTAAATTGCTTTCAATAAATGTGCTGAGGCAACTTAATGAAGAAAGTCTTTTCAACAAATGGATATTCATGTGTGAAAAAAAGTGAACATCAATTCTTGCCTCACCTACAGAAAAATAACTTGAGGTGAAATATAAGACTTAAGTGGTAAAGTTACAAGTTTAAATCTTATATAAGAAAACAGAATAAAATCTTGCAACTTTGAGTAGAAAGTTTTTCTGAGATATTACAGAAAACAGGAGATTTTATTGCAAAAAGTACACAATTTCTTGACAGTTCATATTAGAAATTATATCTGCATTTTGAAATTATCTCAAAATTACACCAAGTAAAATTTGTTAGTTGTGAAGAAAATCCTTTCAGATAGTTGTGATATTAGAAGAAAAAGGAACACTTCATTTTTTTTCTCTAGGTTGGTAAATAATATTTCAAAAATGACATACAGTTTTAACTTTATTATTATTCAACTCATGCCAATTTTAAGCCTGTATTTAAAGAGTAATTATTCTAAACATTTTAGAATTTGATATGTAATTTGACTCCATAATTATTTTACTTTATTTTATGGGACCTTTGAATTTCAGATAATGTGATAATGTTAACCAAGTTTGAGCACTGGCAATCTTATTGTGCACTGGCCAACATCCTCACTTCTGCTTATTTTAGCTGTTTCCCAAAATTCTCAAGGAAATGTGTATACCTGGCTTATTAAATTGATCATATACATAAATATATATTAAAAATTAATAAAATAGGCATTATTTTTAGTTCATAAATCTTTATATAAGCATTTGTAAGGAACTAGTGTGTTATTTTTGTTACTGTTATCAGTGTCCTAAAAAGGTTTGTTGTTCAGTATTTGTTCATAAGGGGAAAAATATTGAATTTATATCTTATCATGTACCTTTGTGGATGAGAGTCCTACTTTTATTGAAAAAAAAATTTCTAAGTTTTCACCTCTTGCAATGCACTCTAAAGTTAGTTGTGCATTCAAATTTCAGATGCATGATCATATTACATCAGGCTTTATTTCTGAAAAAAGTATCTATAACAATAAAAGCGTAATATGCTAATTAGACTTTGCTGATGACCTTATGCACGAAGCTGCAGCTGTGGGGGGTCGAGGCAGAGACAGCCGCCATGGAGGGCGGGGGGGGGGGGGGGGGGGGGCAAGGCAGCCGCCATGGCAGCGGGGGCCCAGCCCCTTGCACGAATATCATGCATCGGGCTTCTAGTTATTTTAATAAGCATTGCTTTAAAGTTTTGAACTGAAAATTAAAGAGGAACATGGGTTTACATCAGGCGCTAGTTTTGAAAAAGTATATATTGTTTTCATACGTATTACTTTAAATCTCTGAACAGAGAAGAATAAGGAAACTGAGAGAACTATTGGATAATCATAGAATGAGCATAGATTTTACGGTTTGAGCCAGGCTTTACTATTTACCAGATGTGTAACAACAGACCAAAATTGTATTTCTATAAATGTTAATAGCTCAAGTCTAAAATGAATGTTACCTGTTAGTTGAATCTTAATGATATATGTGTATCATTAAGTAAAATATGTGTGAATACTGTTACATAGGTACTCAAAAATTAGCTTTTCTGTTTTTGGGTCAACTCTGCACATTAGCTCATGCTTGCTTATTATTTATTTATTTACTTATTTATTTAAAAAAATATATTTTTATTGATACCAGAGAGGAAAGGAGAGGGAGAGAGAGATAGAAACATCAATGATGAGAGAGGATCATCTATCGGCTGCCCCCTGCACGATCCAGGCCGCAACCCAGGCATGTGCGCTTTACGGAATCAAACTTGGGACCCTTCAGTCCACAGGCAGACGCTCTATCCACTGAGCCAAACAGCTAGGGCAGCTCATGCTTGTTTAATTGGAGCATAAGGACTAAAGGGATCTATAACTTACACTGAACGCTGTGAAAAAGGTTACGATTAGAGAGCTGGTGGTGCTTTTCTGAAGGTCCAAACTGCGGATGCTGGTTTCAGGAGACAGTAGTTCTTCCCTTTTCAGAGTTCCGCTTTCTGCAGTTTCAGTTACCAGAAGTCAACTACGGTCCAAACATATTAAATGGCTAATCCCAGAAATTAACCATTTAGAAGTTTTAAATTGCCTGCCATTGAGTCGTGAACCATTTTCTGGTCCAGCATCTCCAGGCTGTCCATGCTTCCTGCCCAGGGGTCACTGAGCGGCCCGGGCTATCGGATCAGCTGCTGAGGTATCGCAGCGCTAACGCTCCCGTCACCCTCATTTGCCTTAATAATGGCCTCAAAGTGCAGGAGCAGTGATGCTGGCAATTGGATTTGTCAAAGGGATGCTGTAAAGCGCTTCCTTTAAGTGAAAAGGTATGGACAGTACAATAAGATATTTGGACACACACACACGAACCACATTTACATAATTTTTATAACAATACATCATTATAATTGTTCTTTTCTGTGATTAGTTATTGCTGTTAATCTCAAATTTATAAATGAACGTTTATCATGGATACAGATGTACAGCAGTAAATAGTATTATAGGGTTCAGTATTACCCGTGGTTTCGGGCATCCACTGGGGGGTCTTGAAATATATCCGCATGGATGAAGGGGAGACTGCTGTCTCTCTCTCCATTGTGTGACCATCGATGAACGTGGTGCGGTCCCGCCAATTGGGAACCAGGAGGAAGGGGACCCCGTTAGCTGAGAGGAAGCTCTCTATCCGTCTTTTGTCAGATAAAGTTCTTAGATAAATGAATGCTTCTGGTTTTTTATTTTTTATTTTGAGAACCTTTGCCTCTGCAAGATGCCATGCCAGGTATTGTACAAAATTATATTAAAGTGAGAGAGTTCTCCTTACCAAGACATTAACAACAGCGCAGTTGAGACAGATGCTAAATTAAGACAGCAGGCAAAGAATGAATTCTTAAGAACTTATTATTTTTAGGATTTTCCCAAGCCCCTTTGAAACAAATGGTTTCTATGGAGGGTTGTTCCAGGCAGCCCATTCTTTGCTGCGAATTAAGTCAAAGCATTAAAGCGCTATGCAGCGGTCTATATTATTTTGTTTTTTTCACAGAATTCCTTTTAAATTTATTTTGCATTTGCCTTCAAATTAATTACATTGTGGGATGCATATATTTTTGCATTTATTGTAAGCATTTGGGAAGCAGTTGAAGGTATCATCTACCACACTACTCCGTGGCCCTTGTATGTAGACCCATGACACATGGGGAATTGCAGCCTTCAGCATGTTCCTTTGGAGAAATTATTGGCCATCAGGAAGCTCTAGAATTTATTTGTGGCTCAGTTTTTATAAGTACAACATCCATAACTATATACTAATGCTTAGTCTTATAGTTAAGGTATAGCTATGGTGTTCTGACCTTGTTTTATATTTACTTGTCTTTATTTTTATTTTATTAAGTTAATTTTGTCTGTCAGTTCTTCATATCCTTTGTGTCTTGGTATATATGTAAATAGACAATTTCTCTAAATAACATTAGTTTTATTATCAACATTCTGGCAACGCTAGTTCACTTTTAAAATTAATTCCTTAGGATATTTTTAGTTTAAAAATTAGTGTTGTGTTTTCACATATTAAATATAATTAAACAGAAAGGGGAATTGGAATCATTTAAAGACAGAAAAGCTTAATAATGAAAGCTATCGGAGAAGACAGAGACAGAGTAAAATAATTACCCATCACATAAAATTTAAACTAATTCAAACAACCAGTTTTTAAAGAAACAACAGCCATTTCCCCCCAAAATAAACACACTATACATCACAAAAAAAGAATATTTCTGAAGTTATAAATCATAATGCTTAAAACTGAGTGCTTTGTGCATTGGCAACCCCCTCTTCCTGCCCCCACACAAATAAGCACTCCTTCCTGGGGATTGGCCAAACTACCATTTAATTAAAGAATAGCTTTTAAAGTGAATTTCATCTTACCACTTCCTTAAGCATAATTCTTGACTATTGTGTCCCTTGTGCCATTTTTTCAGCTTTTCCACTGCTTGAAGCATATTTATAGTCATCCAAGATTTATTAATATTCATTCATTTTCATTCTGTATCAGGTATTATGCTAAAGAGTAAGAGAATGATTATAGTATTCTTAGGGGGTCTATCACTGGCTCTTACTGCAGTTAACTACTCTGCCATCTTTTAAACATTTTATTTGGTTTCTATTCTGTCTTGGTTTCCCCTCACCTTACTGCCTTCCCTTTCCAATTCACCTGCCTGGTATTTCTTATCTCTCTGACCTTTGCAATTGGAATGCTCCAGGCCTCAGCCCTGGGCCATTTCCTCCACCTACATTAGCTCCCTTGGAGGTCTCATACAGTCTTGTGCTTTAAACATCCATTCAACATTCACTTTGTAAGGTATGCAAGGCATACAAATATGACTTGTACTTAGAGAAAAATACTTAGAGAAAAACGCATTTGAATCCCAGTGCCTGTTTATCATTGCCGGGGCCCATTGCAATAATCTCCAAGATAAAGTGGTAAAAACTTGTGGGGTTTGCAAATAATCCTAGTAATAGGATTGCTCCTCTGACAATAAAGCATTTGTGCTTATATTAAGCTTCTAAATCTAAATGGAATCATTTCCAAAAGATGTTCTTTCTGTTTTTGTTGTCCCTGAATGCTCTGAAATTTAGCATGTGATGTTGAATATACTAAGGTGTGTGTGTGCTTATGTCCTGGGTGAAGCACAGGACTGATAAGCAACTAGGCTGCAACTACTGAGTACTAAGGAACAAAGACCATCTATCAGTTTCCAACTGACAATACTTTCGTCCCTGTAGACAGTACAAAATACAGAAACAACATTTTTTTAAAAAAAATTATAGGTGCTGTTTTGTATTAACTATTTCTCTCTCTTTGGCCTATATGAACATTAATAGTGAAGAAATGTAAAAGCCCATGATTACTAGGAAACCGCACATTTAAAAAAATTCTCTAATGTCAAACATTAGGACGAATGTGTCTTTTCTTGGCATCGGGGCATTTGGTGATCTAAAGCATCTGAGCCTGGATTGTCATTGCTTTGAGAGTTCATTTCATACTGAGGAGAACTTGATAAAATATACTTGGCCAAATTCTGGGCATTGAAGGTTTTTCATTTTTGTGGGTGTTTTAGTTTCACTGGATTTAGAAATCGCCTTGTCCCAGGAGTGTAATGAACAGTTATCTCATGTCCTTCTCATTCATTATACTTTAGGTGCAGAATTATTTCCCAGCATCAGTATCAGCCTCTCTTTCTTCCTCCATCTTTCCCAGCACAAGCAGGCTACTATGACGGAAGAATCCTCTTTCGGAATCCTGAACTTTGCAGTCTTCATCATCCCATAGTGCACGGCTGCAGATGTTTCTCTTTTAGATTCATTTTTGCATAATAATTACATTGGAAAGCCTTTGTGCCCTAGTGAGTGCTCACTTTTGGCTTTATTTGGAAGAAAATCATGTGATCCTAAAAATTTAAGCAAAAGATTTGCTTATAAGCCTTCTGAAGAAGTAGGTGAGTGTAGGGGGCTATTTTATACTTGCACTATTTTAGAGAAGAGTCTAAAAAATAAAATACTCACTCAGCATAGAAAAATAAACTCATTTAATAGTTGTTCATTTTGGAGACATGCTATAGTTTTATATTTTGTTTTGAGAGGATATTTGATATTTACAACGAAATAGGTTACATCATAAGCAGCAACCATTGGTGTGGATGGGTAAGCAGAAGTTGCTAACTACCAATGGCGATGAGTCCAAGAATCAGGCTGCCTTTAAAAAATACCAGCTTTATTGATGTATAATTGACATATAAAATTGTAAGATATTTAAAGTCTACATTGCCCGGCAAGTGTGGCTCAGTGGTTGAGTGTCAACCCATGAACCAAGAGGTCACCAGTTCGATTCCCGGTCAGGGCACATGCCCAGGCTGCGTGCTCAATCCCAGTGTGGGGTGTGCAGGAGGCAGCGATCAATGGTTCTCTCTCATCATTGATGTTTCTGTCTCTTTCTTCCTCTCCCTTCCTCTCTCTGAAATTAATAAAAATATATTTTAAAGTGTACATTGTGGTGATTTGATATACATATACATTGTGAAAGGATTCTCCTCAATTGAGTTAATTAATACATCCATCATATCACTTGTCTTTTTTTTTTTTGGTAAGAACATTTAAGTTCTACTCTCTTAGCAAATTTCAATTACACAATACAGTGTTATCAACTATGTTCATCATATTTTACATTAGATTCTCAGACTTTATTTATCTTATAGCTGAAAGTTCGTACCCTTTTACCAACCTCTATTTCTCAGCCCCTGGCAATCACCTTTTTACTTTTTGTTTCTATGTTTGACTTTTCAAATTTTATTTATTTATTTTTTGTTAATCCCCACCCTCAGATATCTTTTCCATTGATTTTTAGAGAGAAGGGAATGGAGAGAAGAGAGACAGACAGAGAGAGAGAGAGAGAGAGAGAGAGAGAGAGAAAGAGAGAGAGAGAGAGAGAGAGAGAGAGAGAGAGAGAGAGAAAGAGAGAGAGAGAGAGAGAGAGAGAGAGAGAGAGAGAGAGAGAGAGAGAATGAGAGAGAGGTGAGAGAGACACATCAACTGGTTGCCTCCCACAAGCACCCAGACGGGGCCAGGGATCAAACCTGCAACCAGGGTAAGTACATGCCCTTGATCGGGAATCAAGCCTGTGACCCTTTGGTGCCAATGCTCAAACCACTGAGCAACAAGGCCAGAGCTAAGTTTGACTTTTTTTTTTTTTTTTAGAAAAAACTGTTAAGTTCTGGCTGGTTTGCTCAGCGGATAGAGCATCTGTCCTTGGACCAAAGGATCACAGGTTTGATTCTGGTCAAGGACATGGACCTCAAAAAAGCAAGTGATCCTGTAGACTGTGTTCCTAGATGTTATTTCACTGATTATGGCAAGAATTGTTTTAGTAGAATTTATCAGTATTAGATTTCCATAATATATAACTCATTTTAAGCGTTCTATTCCTGAACTGCTGTTTTAGAGCAATGCCTGCCATGTAATAAGTGCTCAATAAAATATTCACTGAGTGAATAATTTTATAGGTGAAATTTATTGAGCACTTACTATGAGCCAGGCACTGTTCTAAGCATTGGAAATGTGGTAGAATATAGCAATACATAAATTAAACAATTGGAGTATAATGCTTGTACCTCTTCACATTGGAAATGATAAGCCATTAACCCATCAGCCCCTCTCCAAAGGTGGATGTACTGGAACATGATACTCCTCAAAAATGTTTAGATTTCCTACACTGAGATTATTTTCAACCAAGGTGGTAGATGGAGAACACTAACCTTTATACATTCCCAAGCCACGCACGCAGTTTTAAGACTATATCTAGTCATTTCTGAACTTTTTGATTGAATACGATATCATGAAATTTTTTGAGCACCTTTTAAATAATATACATACTTCATTCCTGGCCAGCTAAGATTGCTTTTGGAGTTCCCCTTCTTTTAAAGAAAAATTTCAGACAGGTTTCTGGAATTTTACAGTCACAGTTCAACTTTGTGGCATTTCAGGTACTTAAAGCAAATGAGATCCTGTTATTCTGTATCTTTGGTAATTGTCAGAGAGTCTGGTCTGGATCTTACTGTTCTTTTCTCTCAAAAGAGATGAAGACAATTCATATTTGAGAGTCAGAATCTAAGGTTCTTCTCACCTGGTGTTGCCATAGATGGGTTGAGGGTATATGGATACACCAAGTGACTGCCCCTTGGAAGGACATGCATAGTTCTGAAAAATTCTGAGAGGCACTGGCCCAACAGATAAAGTAATCATTTATTTTCTGACATAAGATCACTAGAAAGTTTGATACTTTATATGACAATAATTTACTAAAGAAATGCTCTCAAAGAATTATAACATGTGCCCTAAGCTTTTTAGTTTTTAGGAGATTGTTATTAAAAATACCACATATGAAAAGAAAAAAAATACCACATATGGCCCTATCAGGTTTGGCTCAATGGATAGAGTGTTGGCCTGAGAACTGAACGGTGCCAGGTTCAATTCCGGTCAAGGGCACATGCCCAGGTTGTGGGCTTGATCCCCAGTAGGGGGCATGCAGAAGGCAGCCAATCAATGATTCTCTTTTATCATTGATGTTTCAATCTCTCTCTCCCTCTCCCTTCCTCTCTGAAATCAATAAAACTATATTAGAGGAGAAAACCAAGATGGCGGCATAGGTAAACACCTAAAATTGTTGCCTCGCACAACCACTTCAAAACTACAACTAAAAGACAAAACGGACATCATCCAGAACCACAGGAAGGCTGGTTGAGTGGAAATTCTACAACTAGAAGGAAAGAGAAAAACACACTGAGACTCAGAGGAGGTGCAGAAGTGAAGTGCAGAGGTACAGAGGCGAGAGTGCACGGAAAGGGCTGGCAACTGAGTACGTGGTTGTCTTTTTCAACCGGGAGGGAGACACAAGCTCCCGACTGCTCTGAACTCCAGTTCTGGGAGAGACTCTGGGGACCCAGACTCATACGGGGAGAAACTGGACTGTCTGGCATCGGGCAGAACTCGAGGGCGGCTTTCTCCAGAGGTGCTTGCAGCGATTACCGAGGGACACTGAGACCCAGGGGCCTCTTAGGGCAGGGCTGAGGATCAGCCATAGCTGTTTCCTCCACCCTGTTGATTCCCTGAGACCCTGTCCCACCCAAGCTGTGCGCAGAGGCTTTTGCATATGAATGGCCTGGTCCTTTGAAAACTAAACTTACCTAACAAACTGCAGCTGGGTCAGAGAGCCCCAGAACTTCCAAAAGAAGGCCCAAGGCCCTACAGCAGCTTGCATTGCTTCACAGCTGGGCCTGATCTGGGCAACTCCAAAACCCAAACAAAGAAGAGGAATCTGCAGATCTCTCCGTAGTTCCTGCTGGGTGGCCTCAGGCAGAGCTAAATTTGTACCTCCTTGGAGATCCAAGAGCCAGTGTACCCAGTGGTCAGAGTGGGACCATCCAGATTACAACTCCTCAGATCCATAAGGGACATACTCAGGGGGCAGACTCAGTGAGCACCAAAGCCCCACTGAAGCAAGTCTTGCTCCAAAAAGGTGTCTCCAGGATAGAAGTTCTCCCATCATAGACAGCTGATTCTCAGAGCCAATTGGCCTGGAGGTCAATTCCTCCCAGTGATACCAACAATAATCAAGGCTTAACTACAGCAAGACTGTGCACACAGCCCACAAAAGGGTGCACCAAGAGTGTCCACCTCAGGTAATTGGGGAGACTGAGGCACTGGGCCCTATAGGACACCTAGCACACAAAGCCACTCTATCAACTCAGGGAAGCAGCCAAAATGTGGAGACAAAGAAAAAGGTCACAAATGACAGAAATGGAGGAAAGCAAACTACTGGATATAGAGTTCAAAACCACGGTTATAAGATTTTTCAAGAATCTTCTAGAAACCGCCAATAAATTTAGTGAGACCCTCGAGGATATGAAAAGGGACCAACTAGAAATTAATCATACACTGACTGAAATAAAGAATAATATACAGAGATCCAACAGCAGACTAGAGGATCCCAAGAATCAAGTAAAAGATTTGAAATACAAAAAAGCAAAAAACACCCAACTGGAAAAGCAAAAAGAAAAAAGAATCCAAAAATATGAAGATAGTGTACGGAGCCTCTGGGACAACTTCAAGCATACCAACATCCAAATTATGGGGGTGCCAGAAGAAGAGAGAGAGCAAGATACTGAAAACCTATTTGAAGAAATAATGACAGAAAACTTCCCCCACCTGGTGAAAGAAATAGACTTACAAGTCCAGGAAGCACACAGAACCCCAAACAAAAGGAATCCAAAGAGGACCACACCAAGACACATCATAATTAAAATGCCAAGAGCAAAAGACAAAGAGAGAATATTAAAAGCAGCAAGAGAAAAACAGTTAGTTACCTACAAGGGAGCATCCATACGATTGTCAGCTGATTTCTCAACAGAAACTATGCAGGCGAGACAGGAGTTGCAAGAAATATTTAAAGTGATGAATAGCAAGAACCTACATCTAAGATTACTCTACCCAGCAAAGCTATCATTCAGAATTGAAGGTCAGATAAAGAGCTTCATAGATAAGAAAAAGCTAAAGGAGCTCATCACCGCCAAACCAGTATTATATGAAATGCTGAAAGGTATTCTTTAAGAAGAGGAAGAAGAAGAAAAAGGTAAAGATAAAAATTATGAACAACAAATACATATCTATCAACAAGTGAATCTAAAAATCAAGTGAATAAAAAATCTGATGAACAGAATAAACTGGTGAATATAATAGAATCAGGGGCATAGAAAGGGAGTGGACTGACAATCCTCGGGGGGAAAAGGGTATGGGGGGTGTGGGAAGAGACTGGACCTAAATCATACACCTATGGATCAGGACAGTGGGGCAGGGGGGTAAGGGCATGGGGTGGGGTGTGAACCAGGTGGAGGGGAGCTATGGGGGGAAAAAAGAGGAACAACTGTAATAATCTGAACAATAAAGATTTATTAAAAAAAACTATATTAGAAAGAAAAGAAAGTCTCAACAGGTCTTCCTGCTTTAATATATATATACTGGTATATATTGGTATATATCACATATAAGTCACAGGAGCTGGGATCTCTCAGACTCAGTCTTTTGAACCAGTGTGGGAGCATTCAGAATGGTCTAGCATTTAACATACCATCGGAGGCTGTCCTACAATAGAGCTTTTAACAAAACTAGGCTGTCCTGAACCCCTGGTAATAGAATTGTTTACCTTTACACCAAGAAGATTGAGAAAGCACCAAATCTGCATGTGGCGTGAGCCCAGGCTGACTTAGTGGAGCCTGTACTGTGAGACCTAAAGTTCTAATGAGTTTGTTTAAAACGAGAAAACATGTAATCAGGGTGGATCCATGTGTGTTAAATGTGTCCGTGACAGAATCAAGCGTACTCTCCTTACTGAGGAGCAGAAAATTGTTGTGAAAGTGTTGAAGGCACAAACACAGTCAGAAAGCTAAATACAAACAAAAAAGAAAGCTTGTTTTGAGTAATAAAAACAAATAAAAGACTTGCTCTGTTATTTCTCTTGTAAAATAAAGCCTCGTAGAATAAATTGTTATTAAGGATGCAAACATTTAACAACATTCGTTATGTTATTAAATTATTCTTAATGAAATGGCAGGGAGCGAACTTTCTCCTGAAAATGAGAAGCACACTAGGTGTGTTTTCTTTCTCTACTTTCCATTTCATAAATGATTTTATTTTTTTCTGGGAAGTCAAATGTTAAATTTTATGTTTAGCTGATCTTATATCAAGAATTTAAAAAATACATTTTCTTCAAAAGACTTGCATTTTTAAAAAGTAATTAATCTTAAAGATTCCTTAAGAAGTATGCTTTAAAAATTGCTGAGAAATTGAGAAAAAAACCTATTTGACTTTTTTTCTTTGACTTTATAATGAAACTGCATATTGACTGTATAATGAAGCTACAAACTCTGATATTTGCCAAGAGATAAGATAAGGATGGATCTTTTACATCTTTGAATATATAAAAGCTGTTCGAAATATTTCCTATCCAAAAACCTTCTCCTGACCTTCACCTCCCACTGGTTCTTGTCTAATTTCTTTGCTGCCTGCATTAGCAAACCTCTTTGAAATAGTTGTGGATACTTTCTGTCTTCTCATTCTCTACAGAACCCACTCCAATCTTTCTGCATCATTCACACCTGTTTTTTATCCACATGCTCCCTGTTGCTAAGCCCAGTGGTCAGTTCCCAGCCCTATCTGACTGATGGAGCAGCAGCATTTGAGATCATTGGTTGCTCCTTTCTCTTTGAAACTGTGTCTGCACTTGGTCATGAGAATATCATCTCCTTTTTCTTCTCATTAAATTGCTGAGTCTCTGTTTTTTTTTTGTTTTTTTTTTCCCCTAGATCCTAGTTGGCTTTGTGACCTCAAATATTGAAGTATCTCAGGTGTAGTCTTTAGGTCTTTTCTCTGTCTATAGTCACTTACTTGAGTTATCTCATCTTGACCCGGAGATTGACTCTCAAAAAGTTATTTATCCTTCCCTTAAACCACATATTTCAAAATATCAGACAATCCTGTCAGCTCTATTTTCAAAATATATCCTAATGAGTTATCAATGAAACATTTTTTAGTCCAAGTAACTATCATGTTTCACTTGACCTATTCCAATAGGTTTCTAACGTGTCTCCCAGCTTCCCCTCTTGCTCTGTGATCATGCTTTACCCCTGTCCCAATAACAACTTACAAATTCACTCAGAATGAAAGCTCAAGTACTTACTGTGGCAACTAATGTCATCTATGAAATGGCCTTACCTGTTTTTCTATCTGTGTCTCTTATCGATCTTGACCTCACTATCCTTCAGCCAACCTTGCCTCCTTGTGGCCTCCTCAATCATGCTAAGGCCCCTAGGGCTTTGGCAAATTATGCTGCTTCTGTCTGAAGCCCTTTCATCCAAAACCTCATAGTTCAACTCTCTCACTTCATTCAGCTTTTCCATACAATGTCACCTAATCCAAGAGTCCTTCCCTGAACCTCCATCAAACAGGAGACCTGCCACCTTTTAAATACTTTCCATCCTCTGACCCACCTCTGTTTTCCTTGGAGCACATGTCAATCTTACTATACCCATTGATTCAGATGGTTAATCATTGACTTTCTCCAGTACAATGTAGACTCCCTAATGGCAGGGACTTTGCCTTTTTTTGCAGTTATAGCTTAAGTGTTGGAAGAGTGCCTGACCTATAGGAGGTGCTCAATAAATTTTTTTTTCAGTGAATAAATACAAGAAATAGTAAGTGGCTTTAGTTTATTAGCACTGAGTTGTTTGCTTTTCTTGTTTATAATCTATAAAATGCTGGTTGTGGCTACATGATGAATCGACTTCATGACTCTTCACCCTGAGAATTCTATGCTCTTTTACTGAGCTCATGCTGGTTAACGGAAGGGATATTTTAAATGCTCTTTTGTCAGAAGAGTCTCTTCCTACTTAAAGTTCTAGTGGAAAATGGACCACCACTGCTGAGATACACAGTCACTCTTCAGTTTCTTCCACAACACCCAGGAGGTCTCCCCTGTCCCAACAGTCGTAGATCAGGGAGTGAGCAGCACTAGTGTCCTTTGGTCACTTCTTCACAAAAGCAGAATTTATTCTCAACTCATCTAATTATCTTTTGGAGCCTAGTTTGGTAGAATCAATATTTTGTTATTTGATGGGGGGGGGGGTGGTATACTAGGGAAGAATGTTTAAACTGCCCTAAAACCATGATATATTAGAAGTGTTTTCTCTGTGGCAAAATTGTCTAAATCTGACATTAGAATCAGTATTTTTATTGGATATTTAAAATCTCTTGCAGCCAAAATAAAATGTCAAACAAAGGCATATATTTAACTGCCACAGATTCAAGATTTCATAGGATTTTTGTGATGTATATCTCTTCAAGGTACAGTTTGACAGAAGTTAAATAAACCTGCCATTTCAAATAAATCCCGGGGATGGAGAAATTACAGATGATTTTAAATATTTGATAAAGATATAGTTTTCTCCAGCAGTGAATGTTACAATCAAAATAAATAAATAATGTTAAAGATTGTTTGAGATAAGAATTGCTTTCAGTAAATCCATAATGAAATAAATATTACAAGAAGATTATTAAAATTCTCCAAATAAGCTTTATATATTATAACACTAATGTAAAAATTATTATTTGCCTTTAATTAATTAAAACTATTCCAGGTTTAGTAGGTAAGCTATTTGTTAGACTTTTTGTGATAGATCTTAAAATACATTATATTGGAATAGCCAAAATATCATCATATAAGACTATTAATTTTGAAGACTATAAGAGTAGTTAAAAAAGAAAACCTAGAAGACAGAATGTATTACTATAACACTATTAAAAACATTACATAAAATTACACCATTTTAAATTTAAAATAGCTATAAAATTAATGAAAAATTTAAAAGAAAGATATCTGAACATGTGACAAATTACATTTATTTTTTATGTTTTCCTAGTCCTTAGCCAAATCCACACATACTTTTAGCAGACATAATCATAAGGTAAATGCAATTTTATATCTATAACTTTCACTTAAAATCATATTTTTTGCATACTTGTTATATAATCTCTATGGATATCATTTTTAATGAACACTTAATATTCATTCAGTACATTGCTATAATTTGCTTAACCACTTTTGTCATGCTAGACTCAGTCACATTCTGTTTGCTTCCTGAGAAGGCATTTATAATATTTAGTATAATAAAGAACTCCCTATGTGGTATGATTGGAGTAATGCTGAAAAAGATTTCTCATTTCAAAATTTCCATGTAAAGTTATTCATCATTATACCTTGGCCTGAATTAGTTAGCATATTAGTTCTAGCTAAAACATGAGAAATGCATTTTGAATGGAGAAGACATGAGCCTGGTGCTGGAACCTCGCTCACCCTGGGAGACCAGGTCTGGCAGGTTGACACTGAGAACAGGCTCTTGCCTGAGAATGGATACCCTAAAGGGTCAGAGAAGCCATCTCATCTGCAGTACAAAATTCATAATTGGGCTGAGGTATAAAAATTGTAGAATTTGTATAGAGTTTGAATCTCTATAAACATAGAAAGAAATTTTACTTAAAAAGAAACAACTACAAATAATTTTTCTTTTTATCATTGGGTTGGAGGATTCACAGGCTATATCCACTATGGGTAGAAAAATAATAAATTTACTTGACCAGACATTTGACACAGCTTTGGAGCATGACTATGATAACAGAGGTTCCAAATCAGTAAAGTCAGAGCTGCCCTTGTCAGTCCTGTTGTTTGTCATTAATTCCTGGAAAAAAAAACAAAACAATGACTGGCAAGATTTCAAAAAACAGTCAGTATTTTTCAGATTCTTTTACTCTCCAAAAGACCAAGGTATCACGGGAACAAGGGTTCCTCTGAATTGCAATATATAAAGAGCAATAAAAAATTTCCTCCTATTAGTGGTCCATTATCATTGTAATTCATTTTTTTAAAATTTATTTTTTTATTTTATCATTTTTAATTTCTAATTACAGTTGACATAAATTAGTTTCAGGTGTATACCCCAGGGATTAGACATTACATACTAGTAACTTATTAAGTGATTGTCCTGATAAGTCTCCCAGGAGGCCTGGTGCATGAAATTTGTGGATGGGAAGGAGGGTCCCCTCAGTCCAGCCTGCACCCTCTCCAATCCAGGATCCCTTGGGGGATGTCCGGCTGCCAGTTTTAAACTGGCAGTTGGACATCCCTCTCACAATCCTGGACCACTGGCTCCTAATCGCTCACTTGCCTGCCTGGTTGCCCCTAACTGCCCCCCGCCCCCACCAGCCTGATCGCCCCTCACTGCCTCTATGTGCTGGCCTGATCACCCCTAACTGCCCCCCCCCCCCTGCCATCCTGGTTGCCCCTAACTGCCCCCGCTGCTGGCCAGGTTGCCCCCAACTGCCCCCTCCTTGCTGGCCTGGTCACCCCTTACTGTCCCCCTGCTGGCCTGGTTGTCCTCAACTGCACCCCTCTGCTGGCCTGGTCACCCCTAACTCCCCCCCCCCCCCCCGCCGTCTGCTGGCCTGGTTGCCTCTTACTGCCCCCCTGCTGGCCTGGTCATCCCCAACTGCCCCCTCCTGCCAGCCTGGTCGGCCCTCATGGACCCCTCACCGGCCTGGTCACCCCATGCAGCCTGCTTGTTCAGTCGTTTGGTCATCCCTAACTAACCCCCCTGCCGACCTGGTTGTAGGCAGCCATCTTGTGAGGGTGTGAGGATTAATTTGCATATTACCTCTTTATTATATAGGATTATTGACTATATTTCCTATGCATCCCCATGACTATTCTATAACAACCAATTTGTGGCAAACAGTGAGAGCCAGGTTGATGAAGTCTCAGATATGGCACTTGCCTGCTGGCTCATTGGTGGGGGAGGGCTCACCAAAGGAACAATGACCTCTGCAAGCACTTCAGTCTGAGAGAAAGCTGCCCCTCCACCACTCACTCTGATGCTGGACAATTCAGTTTCTCCCCTTATGTCTCTGGAGCCTTTCAAGCTGCTGTCTCCATGGTGGAGCTCAGAGAGAGTTTATCCTAGTTAGTCCATGTGCTGGCCCTTTAAGAGGCACTACCTGGGACTCCAGCAGCCTATTATTTTCTCAGTCTCAATCCCTAATAGTTTTTACAATAATAAGTTATGGGGAATTCTCTTCCTGGCATTGGGACCCTCGGCTGGGAGACCTGGTACAGGGCTTGGACCCTTTGCTCCTTAGGGGTAGACCTCTGCAGTGGAGATATCCATCCTGATTTTTGTCCACCATATGAGGTTGTGGAACCAGTGGGTTCCAAGTCTCCATCCCTCCTACCGGTCTCCACGAGGCTTCTTCTTTAATTTTCTACTTGCAGGATTTTCATTCAGCTTGATTTCAGACAGTTATGAATGATGGTTGTTCTGTAGTTTAGTTGCAATTTTGATGTGGTTGTAGGAGGAGGTGAGTAGTGTGTTTACCTACACTGCTATCTTGACCAGAAGTCAGCACTATAATTTAAAACTAATTTTTGTTCACTAAATTGAGCTATGGCCATTCATTATCAAAATGATAATACTCAACTTTTAGAATTGAATTGGAGCAATGAAGTAAGTTGTAAATTATAAAAGCTGTAAATTATATGTATAAATGTAGCAATAATTGTATTCATTTATTCATTCATTCAAGAATATTCCTTGAGGTTTTGTATGTGACAGGTCCTATAATGGTATAGAAAAAAAAGTCCTTACTCTCTCTCTCATGGAGCTTATATTCTAGTGAAGTGACATAGACACTAAACAAGCAAACAAATATATATATATATATATATATATATATATATATATATATTTCAAATTTTGGTATGCATAGTGAAAAAACGTGAATGCAAAGTACAATATACAGATGATGCATTATAGAATTGTACACCTTAAACTTATATAATTTTATTAACCAATGTCACCCCAATACATTTAATAAAAATTTTAAAAAGGAATAACAACTACTCAGGTGTTAAGAAAATATTCAGGGTATTGTCCAAGGAAAACAATGAAGCAGATATGTTAGAGTGAATAATGCGAGGAATGGCATAAGATGAGTCAAGAAGTTCTCTGGGGACAAGAGACCAGGGGATTCAAGATGGCGGCTGATGGGATGGCAGGCTGCAAGATAGTGTGTGAGTGAGTGAAATGAGAGTGTGTGGACATGCTGGGAATGTCTGTATTTGTGAGTGAGGGACAGCTATATTCCACAGAACTGTTGGGGACTGGCAGACCAGGCTCCCCAGGCAGAGCAGCCTCTACTACTGCTGAAATCTCTCCTGGAGCAGCCAGCTCTACCACAGAGACCGTGCCATCTTGAAGAGGAGTGTGGCTGTGATCGGAAGCCCAGCCTTATCTTCAACCGGAGAGACCTCAGAAACCTCCCGGGACCCTATAATCACATCGCCCAGGGACCAGCTGCCTTAGCTGCAAACCCACGAACACTGAGATTCCAGCCTCCCCAGCCGCAGACACCTAAAAAGATTGTTTGGGGGAGAAAAAGCAGCGCCAAATACATGGACGGGCCCTGTGCCTTCTCACAGAGCAGATAGAAGGAACAGCAGAATCGAACAACATCCACCCAGAATTGGCGAATTAAACACAGCTGGTGAGGCAATCAGTGGACAAAAAGGTCAGAGATCGCCTAGAGAGAGTCAATGCAGGAGAGAGAGAGATACATAACCAGAAACCCTGAGAAGAGCAAACATGGGGAGATAAGAAACAGCCCCCATATGAAAGAAAAGGAAGAATCACTGGAAAAGGAAGTAAACAAAATGGAGGCAAGCAATATGTCAGAGAGAGAATTCAGATAGACGGTCATAAGGATGCTGAAAAGAATGGAAGACAAATTCAACAATATGTGTCAGAACCAAGAGGAAATGAACCAAGGAGAAATGAAAAATGACATCACTGCAATAAACAACACAATAGAAAGCATCAACAGTAGACTACAAGAAGAGGAGGACCACATCAGTTAGCTAGAAGACAAAGTAGGAAAAAATACCCAAGCAGAGCATCAACTGGAAAAAAAAACTTAAGAAACAGGAGGAGAGCCTAATGAAACAACATCTGCATAATAGGAGTCCCAGAAGGAGAGGAAAATGAGCAAGGAATAGAACACCTGTTTGAAGAAATAATGACAGAAAACTTCCCTGATATTGGGAAGAAGAAAAAACTCACACAAGTCCAAGAAGCTCACAGAGTTTCAAGCAAGATGAACCCAAAAAGACTGATACCAAGACACATTATAATTAAATTGGCAAACACCAATGACAAAGTAAGAATCTTAAAGGCTGCCAGAGAGAGACAGAAAGTTAACTACAAGGGATCTCCCATCAGACTATTGACTGATTTCTCAATAAAAACACATCAGGCCAGAAGGGAATGGAATGAAATACACAAAGTCATGCAAAGCAAGGGTTTGAAACCAAGAATATTGTACCCAGCAAGGCTATCAATTAAAGTTAAGGGTGAAATCAGGAGCTTCACAGACAAAAAAGGAGTTTATTACCACCAAATCAGCAATGCAAGGAATGCTAAAGGGACTGCTGTAAAAAGAAGAAATAGGAAGGGAAGAAGGAACACAGGCATGAAGAATAAAAATGGTAACAAACAAGTACCTATCAATAATAACCTTAAATGTAAATGGATTAAATGTTCCAATAAAGACATAGGGTAGCTGAGTGGATAAGAAAACATGAGATAAGAAAACATGAACCATATATCTGCTGTCTACAGGAGACCCACCTCAGAACAAAGGACTCAGACAGACTGATGGTGAAGGGATAGAAAAAGGCTTTTCAGGCGAATGGAAAAGAAAGAAAAAGCTCGGGTAGCAATACTTATATCTGACAAATTAGACCTCAAAGTGAAGGCCATAACAAGAGATAAGGAAGGCCACTTCATAATATTAAAGGGAATAATTCAACAAGAGGATATAACGCTGGAAAACACATATGCACCCAATACAGGAGAACCCAAAATACATTAAAAAAAAAATTTCTGGAGGATATCAAGGGAGAGATTGAAAGCAATACAGTAATAGTATGGGACTTTAATACCGACTGGAAAAATCCTCTAAACAAAAAAATCAGCAAAGAAACATCAATCATAAATGACTCACTGGATCAGATGGAATTAATTGACATCGTCAGAACATTTCACCCCAAAGCCACAGAATATACATTCTTCTCAAGTGAACATGGGTAATTTTCAAAGATAGACCACATATTGGAATACAGGCAAAGTCTCTTCAAATTCAAGAAGATAGAAATCATAACAAGCATCTTCTCAGATCATAACGGCATACAATTAGAAATCAACTACAATAAAAACAATGAAAAAAATCAAACACCTGGAGGCTAAATAGCATGCTATTAAACAATGATTGGGTTACCAAAGAGATAAAAGAAGAAATAAAAAGCATCCTGGAAACAAATGACAATGAAAACACAACAATCCAAAATCTATAGGACACAGTGAAAGCAGTCTTGAGAGGGAAGTTCATAGCTCTACAGGCCTACCTCAAAAAACAAGAAATAATGGTAATAAATGATCTTACCCTACAAGGCAAAGATTTAGAAGGAGAGCAACAAGAAAGTCCAGCATAAGCAGAAGGAAGGAAATAATAAAGATCAGAGCAGAAATAAACAACATAGAGATAAAAAAAAAAAAAACAATACAAAAGATCAACAAAACCAAGAGCTGGTTCTTTGAAAGGATAAACAAGATTGATGAACCTCTCGCCAGGCTCACCAAGAAGCAAAGAGAGAGGACCCAAATAAACAAAATCAGAAATGAAAGAGGTGAAGTAACAACTGATCCTACAGAAATATAAAGGATTATAAAAAAAATACTATGAACAACTCTATTCCAACAAATTGGACAACCTAGATGAAAAGAGCATATTCTTAGAAAAATACAAACTCCTGAAACTTAACCAAGAAGAATAAAAAAACCTGAATAGGCCAATAACTACCAAAGAAATTGAAGCAGTGATCAAAAATCTTCCAGGAAACAAAAGCCCTGGTCCGAACAGCTTTACAGGGGAGTTCTACTAAGCATTCAAAGAAGAACTAAAACCTATCCTCCCCAGACTATTCCAAAAAATTCAAGAGGAAGCAACATTCCAAGCTCTTTCTATGAAGCCACCATTAAGGGTGACATACATGTTCAGTTATAAGATGAAAAAGTCCTGGGGATGTCATGTATAACATGGTGCCGATAGTTAGTAATACTGTATTATATAAAAAAGTTGCTAAGAGAGTAGAAACCAGATAAAGACACCACAAAACTTAAAGAGAACTACAGGCCAATATCCTTGATGAACATAGATGCTAAAATCCTCAACAAAATTCTCCAAATAAGAATCAGCATTACATTAAAAAGATCATACACCATGACCAAGTGGGATTTATCCCAGGGATGCAAGGATGGTACAATATCCACAAATCAATAAATGTGATACTTCACATAAACAAATTGTGAGACAAAAATCACATAATCATATCAATCGACGCAGAAAAAGCATTTGACAAAATCCAACATCCTTTCTTGATAAAAACTCTCAGCAAAGTGGTAATAGAGGGATCATATCTCAACATAATAAAAGCCTTATATGACAAACCTACAGCCAACATCATACTCAATGGGCAAAAACTAAACTCATTTCCCCTGAGAACGGGAACAAGACAGGGATGCCCACTTTCACCATTCCTGTTCGATATAGTACTGGAAGTGTTAGCCATAGTGAACAGACATAAAGAAGAAATGAAAGTCATCCAAATTGGAAAAGAAGAAGTAAAACTGTCCTTATTCGCAGATAACATGACTATACATAGAAAACCACAAAGACTCCATAAGAAAACTACTAGACCTAATAAATGAATTTGGCAATGTAGCAGGATACAAAATTAACACCCAGAAATCTATGGCCTTTTTATCCACCAATAATGAACTCACAGAAAGAGAAATGAAAAAAAAAAACAATCCCATTTACCACTGCACCAAAAAAAAAAAAAAAAAAGATACATTGGAATAAACTTAACTAAGGAGGTAAAAGACCTGTACTTGGAAAACTACAGGACATTGAAAAAAGAGATAGAGGAAGACATAAACAAATGAAAGAACATACCATGTTCATGGATTGGTAGAATCAACATCATTAAAATGTCTATACTACCCAAAGCAATGTGCAGATTCAATGCAATCCCCATTAAAATACCAATGGCATACTTCAATGATCTAGAACAAACTCTCCAAAAATTCATCTGGAATAAAAAAAGACCCTAAATAGCCACAGCAATCCTGAGAAAGAAGAACAACGTTGGAGGGATCACAATACCAGATATTAAGCTATATTACCAAGCCACGGTTCTCAAAACTGCCTGGTACTGGCACAAGAACAGACATATAGACCAATGGAACAGAATAGAGAACCCAGAAATTGACCCCAGCCATTATGCCTAATTAATATTTGACAAAGGAGGCAAGAGCATACAATGGAGTCAAGATAGTCTCTTCAATAAATGGTGTTGGGAAATTTGGTCAGATACATGCAAAAAAATGAAACTAGATCACCAACTTACACCATACACAAAAATAAACTCAAAATGGCTAAAGGACTTAAATGTAAGATGGGAAACCATAAGAATCCTACAAGACTTCATAGGCAGCAAAATAGCAGACATGCTAGTATGTCGTAGCAATATCTTTACTGACACAGCTCTTAGGGCAATGAAGACTAAGGAGAAAATAAACAAATGGGACTACATCAAAATAAAAAGCTTCTGTACAGCAAAAGAAACCATCAGTAAAACAACAAGAAAGCCCACTGCATCGGAGAACATATTTGCCAATGATATTTCATATAAGTCTTTAATCTCCAAAGTTTACCTAGGACTCACAACTAACAAAAGGAAGATAAATGATCTAATCAAAAAATGGGCAAAGGACCTAAATAATCAATTTTTCGAAAGAGGACGTACAGAAGGCCGAAAGACATATGAAAACATGCTCAAAGTCACTAATTATCCGAGAGATACAAATCAAATCAACAATGAGATACCATCTCATACCTGTCAGAATGGCTATCATCAACAAATCAACAAAGGACAAGTGTTGGCGAGAATGTGGAGAGAAAGGAACCCCCATGCACTGCTGGTCAGAATGCAGACTGGTGTAGCTACTGTGGAAGACAGTATGGAGTTTCCTCAAAAAGTTAAAAATGGCCCTAACTGGTTTGGCTCAGTGGATAGAGCATTGCCTTGTGTACTGAAGGGTCCCAGGTTTGATTCCGGTCAAGGGCATGTACCTTGGTTGCAGGCACATCCCCAGTAGGGGGTGTGCAGGAGGCAGCTGATCGATGTTTCTCTCTCATCGATGTTTCTAACTTTCTATCCTTCTCCCTTCCACTCTGTAAAAAATCAATAAAATATATTTTTTAAAAAAAGTTAAAAATGGAACTCCCATTTGACCCAGTAATCCCATTTCTATGACTATATCCCAAGAAACCAGAAACACCAATCGGAAAGGATATATGCACCCCTATGTTCATAGCAGCATAATTTACAATAGCTAAGATTTGGAAACAACCTAAGTGCCTATCAGCAGATGGGTGGATTAAAAAACAGTGGTACATCTACACAATGGAATACTATGCCACTATAAAAAAGAAGGAACTTTTACCATTTGCAACAGCATGGATGAAACTGGAGAGCATTATGCTAAGCCAGTTGGAGAAAGATAAATATCACATGATCTCACTCATTTGTGGGATATAATGATCAACATAATTTGATGGACAAGAATAGATCCAGAGACAAGTGGCAGGGAAGGGGTGGTGGTGGTTAGAGAGCAACCAAAGGACTTGTATGCATGCATATTAGCATAACCAAATGACACAGACACTGGGGTTGTGGGGGCTTTCCTGGGGTGGGAATGGCTGGGGGGGGGGTCAAGTGGGGAAAAAGAAGACATATGTAAAACTTTAGGCAATCTATATATATAAAAGCCTAAGCAACCATCGCAACCAAACAGATGACCAAACAGGCTGCGTGGGGTGACCAGGCCTGCAGGGGGGTCACTGAGGGGCGACCAAACGTCCGAACAGCAGGCCCGCAGGGGGGCAGTTGGGGGCAACCAGGCCAGTGGGGGGGGGGGCAGTTAAGGGTGACCAGGCTGTTGCGGGGGGGGGGGGGGAGTTGGGGGCGACCAGGCTGGCAGGGGGGCAGTAAGGGGCAACCAGGTCAGTGGGGGGTCAGTTCGGGGCGACTAGCCTGGCAGGGGGGGGTAGTTGCGGGTGACCAGGCCAGCAAGGGGTCAGTTAGGGGTGATCAGGCAGGCAGGCAGGTGAGCAGTTAGGAGCCAGTGGTCCCAGATTGTGAGAGGGATGTCCGACTGCCAGTTTAATAAACCAGCAGTTGGATATCCCCCGAGGGGTCCCGGATTGGAGAGGGTGCAAGCTGGGCTGAGGGGACTACCCTCCCCCCCCCCCCGTGCATGAATTTTGTGCACTGGGCCTCTAGTAAATAAATACATAAAAAAAGAAGTTCTCTGGGGGGTAGGAGGCAGATAGTGTAGGCCTTTTAGACAACTATAATGACTTTTACTTTTATTTATAGTGATATAAGAATCAATTACGGGTTTTAAACTAGAGGAGGGACATGATCTGGCTTGTTTTAAAGGAATAGTATAACTGTGTAGAAAATAGAATGGCTATATGAAAAAAATAAACTATATAAAACGAGAAGGAAAAAAGGGGCAAGAGGTTAGCAATCTCTGTATAGAGGAAAGGTAACTATAGCTTCGAGGCAGTAGAAGTGGTCAGACTTAGGATATATTAAGAAGGATGAGCTTATTGGTCTTCTGATGCATTGAATGTGTAGCATGACATTAAGGGAGAAGACAGGGATGACTAAGGCATCTGATGTGAGCAGCTGGTAAGATGAGGTTGCCATTTTTTGAGATACAAGAGTGTTGGATAAGCAGTTCTTTTGTTCATTTAAATTTATTTTTCAATATGATGTAAGGTAAGGGTCCAACTATATTTATTTAATTTTTTGCATGTGGATATCCAGTTTCCTCTGCAGTATTTATTGAGATAATTGTCTTTCTCCCACTAGATGGTCTTGGAAGCTTTGTCAATACCATTTGACCACATATATGAAGGTTTATTTCTGGGATCTCTATTCTTTTCCATGGAAATATACATGTGTATGTATGCCAGTGCCACACTGTTTTGATTAACCATAGATTTGTCTTAAGTTTTGAAATCAGAAAGTATGAGACCTTCAAATTTCTTCTTTTTCACAATTGTCTTGCCTATTCAGGGTCCCTTGAAATCTATATTAATTTTAAGATGGATTTTTCTGTTTCTGCAAAAAAAAAAAATCATTGGGGTTCTGATAGAGATTGCATTGGTTCTGTTGATCACTTTGGGTGATATGGATACCTTAACTATATTAAGTCTTCTGATCCATAAACAGAGGATGTCTTTCCATCTATTGGTGTCTTCTTTAACTTCTTTCAGCAACATTTTGTAATTTTCAGTATATAGGTATTTGCCTCCTTGGTTAAAGTTATTGCTTAGTATTCTTTTTGATGGTATATTATTTATTGTTATTTAAAAATTTCCCCCCAGATTTACTAAGGTATATTCACATATAACATTATATAAGTTTGAGGTGTACAATGTGATGTTTTGATGCATGTATATATTGTGAATTAATTGCCACAATATGGTTAGTTAATGCAATTTAATACTATTTTAAATGGGAATTGTTTTCTTAATTTCTTTTCTGAATTGTTCATTATACATAGAAAAGCATCTGATTTTTGTTGAGTTTCTATCTCTGGCCCCCACCTTATAATATTGCTTAACACCCCACAAACTAATATTCCTAAGAGCACAGTTTGGGAAATAGTGCCCAAAGATATACCTTTTTTGTTGTTGTTGTAAAGTATTTCTTTGAATTTATCTGATTTCCATATCATTTGCAGAAATTTATGACATTTTTAAACAGTTGTGATAAATGATGCTTTTATTTATTTTGAAGGAAAAAACCATAGAGAATTTGAATAATATCCATAGTCAAATTAAAAATTGATTTATTTATCTACCAGAACTCTCTCTTTACTTGCATTTTATTAATTCAATGGACAAAATTTCAAATGTAAGTTCTACTGCCTGTGAGCTATATGGATTTGAACATCCTGTTTTATAATTTCAAGCCTAAACTTTCAAATCTATAATACAGAGTAACACCACGAGAATAATTTTTGTTGATGTCAAAGGACACATATATTTATTTCAGTCAGGGAATGTTTTAGGTTGGAGGAGAAGAATGTAGGCTTGATTTAGACTTGGCTATTTTTTTTTTTTTATGTTCTCAGTTATAATATTAAACTTTAAAAAATTTTATTTCTTCATTCATGGAAAAGTGAAGTCATATATGTAGATGTATGATCTAATAATACCATTCATTTATTCTATTACTAGAGGCCTGGTGCATGAAATTTGTGCACAGGGGTATGTGTCCCTCAGCCCAGCCTGTACCCTCTCCAATCTGGGACCCCTCGAGGGATGTCCGACTTCCCGGTAGGATCGGGCCTAAACGGGCAGTCAGATATCCCTCTCACAATCCAGGACTGCAGGCTCCCAACTGCTCGCTTGCCTGCCTTCCTGATTGCCCCTAACCACTCCCCTGCCAGCCTGATTGATGCCCTACTGCTCCCCTGCCAGCCCGATTGCCCCTAACTGCCCTCCCCTGCAGGCCTGGTCACCCCTAACTGCCTTCCCTTGCAGGCCTGGTCCCCCCAACTGCCCTCCCCTGCAGGCCTGGGTCCCCCCCCAACTGCCCTTCCCTGCAGGCCTGGTCACCCCTAACTGCCTTCTCTTGCAGGCCTGATCACCCCTAACTGCCCTCCCCTGCTGACCTGATCACCCACAACTGCCCTCCCTTGCAGGCCTGGTCCCTCCCAACTGCCCTCCCCTGCTGGCCATCTTGTGGTGGCCATCTTGTTTCCACATGGGGGAAGCCATCTTTGACCACATGGGGGCAGCCATCTTGTGTGTTGGAGTGATGGTCAATTTGCATATTACTCTTTTATTAGATAGGATTTAGGCTTGACAGTATTCCTAGTGTTATAAATTTCTCTGATATGTTCTGACACCTGATGTTGGAAAGCACAAAAGAGATAGGGGAGTTAAATGAGATGTTTCTAAACACAATATCTAAGAAACAATTGTTTGAGCAAATTCACAAGTGAGAATCATATTATTGCTTTTTGGTAGCAATCTTCCCTTTTCCTTTTTATAAAATTCAACCATTTTTATATAGCCCAATGCATTGTGCTAGTATAAACTAATTAATAAGGATAAAATATCATTGCTACATTTGAAATTATTGATCACAGAGGCTTGACTTGAGATCTTTTCTCTTCCTCATATTCAAAGTTGTAGAACAGATTTGCCCCTCAAGAGAGTAATTATTCTTGTCTTTAATCTCAGTTCTTTCAGAGAAGTTTAAACTAACTTCTTATCACAAGCCTTAAAGGTGGCATTGTTGTTATCTTATTGATGATAACTTGCTTTCTTCTGTACATAATATAGTTGCAGTCATATAGTTTATTTCTTAAGTAGAAAAGTCTGTTCTAGTGTAAAATACTCTAAATGAGAAAAATCAACAGTATGTGGTTGATTTTTAACTCTGGTTGGAGGCAGGAAGAAAAGAAAAGACAGAGAAGTCTTATTGTTATTAGAGGTGGTGTCAGTTGTTGCATCCGTCCATGTGCCATCCCGGTGTCTCTGGTCTATATCCTAGTGTCTGCAGGAGCTCTGCTCCTTGCTCAGGGTGAGAGGGCAGGATTCCGTGTCCCTGTCTCAGCAGGTTCAGAAACAGTCAATTGTCTGTCAAAACCACAAATACTCAAGAATGCATTCATCCTTCTATTCTCTTATTTGTTAATTTACTCATTTGCTCATCAACAAGTATGTATTGAGCACATTGTATAAAGCATTTTTGGGGATGCAGAGATGAAAATAATATAATTTCTAACCTCAAGGAACTCTTAGTTCATTGAGTTGACAAACAAATATATAGCTCTGCTACAATACGATTAGAGCACTGAGAAAGGACACTTTACCATGAGGTGGAGGGAGAAGGTTGCACTTGAGATTAAAATATAAATACAATTTTCCCAAAATGAGTGGAATTTGAGATTCTAGGTGTAGGGGACAGCTTACGCAAAGGTAATTAGCTGTTGTTACATGAGGATGGCCATTGCTCAGGCAGCTCACCTTCCATCTCTGCTCTGGCTGCCAGGCTGCTGCCTGTCCTAGGCTATGAAGGAACAGGTGCTTCCTCTGCCCATCTCCAGGGCACGAGCTCCCAGTTGAGAACTGAGCCTGATGTCTTGGCAGGTGTCAGGGTTGGGTGGGTCCTGTCTACCTTCGCTTCCAGAAAGTGGCTGTTATCCTCCCCTTGAAACCTTATATGAATCTGCTGGAGCAATCAGACTTCTTATGACTCTCTTGGCCTCTGCATCACTCGATGGTCTACATGCCTCTTAGACTTCCTACATGGCACTGAGACAGGATTTTCCCTAAGACTCACACTCTGCTGTTACTCCCTCAGGCTTCCTCTGCTTCTTCTTTTTTTTTTAAAAAATACATTTTTATTGATCTTTTACAGAGAGGAAGGGAGAGGGATAGAGAGTTAGAAACATCGACGTGAGAGAAACATCAATCAGCTGCCTCCTGCACACTCCCTACTGGGGATGTGCCCGCAACCAAGGTACATGCCCTTGACCGGAATCGAACCTGGCACCTTTCAGTCCGCAGGACGATGCTCTATCCACTGAGCCAAACCGGTTAGGGCTTCCTCTGCTTCTTGTTGGGTTGAGTGTCCTCCTTCTTCCCACATAATGGCCAGTTTACAAACACTCAACTTCCATCTGGGTCTTCATCTGGATAAAAAGAGGTTGTTCCAGAAATAAATTGTCAATCAGGACTTTAAACTTTAAAGGGCAGTGAGGACATAAAGGGAATATAGAAGGACAGTAGGAAAATAAAACAGAAAACAGTAGTGAAGAAGGGAAAACAAAAGTTAAAAGTAGTAAAGTGGTATAGTCTTGACATATATTATTGGAATAATATAAATTATATATTTAAATTACATAAATTATAAATATTTAAATTATATAAATTATCTATCTCTATCTCTATCTCTATCTCTATCTCTATGTCTATCTCTATCTCTATGTCTATCTCTATCTCTATCTCTATCTCTATCTCTATCTCTATCTCTATCTCTATCTCTATCTCTATCTATCTCCAAAGCTTTCTGGGAAAGGATGTGGATACATTGATTGTGTGGACAGATAACTTTGGCTTAACAACATTTATTTTACAATAATTATTTAAAATTTTCATATCTATTAATTCTTTACACAAACTCTCCTCCATATGACCCCTCAATTATAAAAGCAGTTTTGCCTCTACCTGCCATTTACCTTTTGGTGCAATCTGAGCACTCTAGCAAATTGGGGCTTTCCTGGGAGGAGCTTCTGAGGGTATGATGTGGGAAGATACTGGCAGGGCTTGCTGAGAAGAGGAGGTGATGCACCTCCATTCCTAAGGCTGCAGATTAGAAAGACCACCTGCCTTTCTTTGGGTGGCCAGCTGGTGGGGGTTGAGGTGGAATTATCCCCCTGATGCTCTGTGGGGCCTGGGGCCAGGGCACTGACAAAATGCAACAGTGCAAAATCACAATGGCAAAACTACTGATTTATTTGACCATATATGATCCAATTAGTGGAATGAAGAAAAATCAGACAATCTAGTCATTTGACAGAAATAAGTTCAAATAGTCACAGCATTGCCACTGGAATCTCAGTCTTACACCTTTGACAGGAATTGGTATAACAGGACTAGGTGAAATCTACACTATTAGGAATTCCCTCCAGGACATCAAGACAGCTACCGGGACTCTCATTTGTGGTCTTTGGTCCTTTTGCCCCAAATACAAACCTTGGGTAACCATCTGATGAATTTTGTGCACTTTTCCATGAGCTTTCCCAGCAGAGCTTCCCTCGTCTTTTTGTCAGTTACAAGATGCTAGTATGCTAATGTGATGATGTCGGCTTAGACAGAGATCATAAATATTCAAATCAATTCCATGTAGTGCTCATTATGTGACTGACTGTAGCTCTAATAAAAGAGGAGTAAAACACAGTCCTGATCCTCAGAGAAGCAGGGTAATTGTTTGGGAGAAATACTGAAAGCTAGGTACGATGTAGTCTTATGTTATTACTAGAGGCCCAGTGCACGGGATTCGTGCACTGGTGGGGGGCGTGGCCTGTGGGGATCGGCCCACTGTGGGAGCACACACAGCTCATCACAGTCAGCCAAATGGCTATGAGCCCGCCCTCTGAGCAGCTGCTCCCACTGTGGGAGAGCCGCTCATCCCAGTCAGCTGAGTGGTACTCCCACTGTGGGAGTGCACTGACCACCAGGGGGCAGCTCCTGCATTGAGCATCTGCCCCCTGGTGGTCAGTGCATGTCACAGCGACTGGTCGACTGGTCATTCTGGTCATTCTGCCATTCAGTCATTGGGCTTTTATTATAGAGAATACCCTGACACACTGAAATTCTGGCAATATATGACAAAGGACCCAAAATGTGCATCCCAGACAAAGAATTTTAGTATTTATGTTGTGAACAGATTGGGACTTCAGTAATTTTGAAGAATGAATAGGAGTTGGGTAGACAGAATGATGGGGTGAAGACATTCGGGAAAAACAGCAGAGCAGAGTTTAGGAAGGCAGAAGGAAGATAGGGAGGCAGCCTGGTTGAACCAACATGTATGGCAGCCAGAGAAAGATAATGTTGAAATATCATCCTATATAATCCTATATAATAAAAGGCTAATAATCAACCAAACGGTGGAACAACTGGTTGCTATGATGTGCACTGACCACCAGGGGGCAGACACTTAATGCAGGAGCTGCCCTCTGGTGGTCAGTGTGCTCCCACAGGGAGAGCCTCTCCTGCCTCCTCGGCATGCTAAGGATGTCCGACTGACGGCTTAGGCTCTCTTCCCAAGTTGGCAGTCGGACATCCTCCGAGGGCTCCTGGCCTGAGAGGATACAGACTGGGTTGAGGGACCCTCACCTCCAGTGCACAAATTTCATGGTCTGGGCCTCTAGTGTTATACATAAACTGTGGAAGGCCATGAAGATGAGCTAGTTCTTTATTTTGGAGAAAATTAGGAATAGGGAAAGTTATTTGGGTGAGAACTTGTCAATAGGTAAATTTACTTGTTAGTTTCTTGAAAAGAAAAAGTGTATTAGATATGGAAAAGAGGGAAGGCAGGAACACCAGTTTGGAGGCTGGGGCAGCAACCTTGGGGGAACATAAGTATTCTTGGATTAAGTTGTGGCAACAAGAACAGAAATGGTCAGAAAAAATTAATAGTACTATGCATTATGCACTAACACATAGCCCTATGCTGTGGCAGATACTCTTATAAGCACTTTCCTTTATTACTTATTAGTCCTTGTAAAAACTCTATGTGGTATGTACCATTAAAATCATCCCCATTTTACAGATGAGGAAACTGAGGCAATGAGAGGTTGTGTAACTTCTCCATGGCACATAACTATTAAATGGTAGAGCCTGGATCCAATCAGACAATATGACTACACTGTCTGTACTCTTACCTGCTAAGTCCCATTGCCTCTGGGATGGGTAAAATGGATGTTTATGAAGAAATTTGGATAGTACTTGGAAATTATATATTGTATGTGAAGATAAACAGTATCCTCTCTTTCCCTTAAATAACTTTTAACTGTTTATTCAACATAGTGTATTGTTTGAGTTAAGGATAGATAATACACTATAAAAATGGAATGATGGGAGATAAATTTAAAAAAATATATATTTTATTGATTTTTTACAGAGAGGAAGGGAGAGGGACAGAGAGTTAGAAACATCAATCAGCTGCCCCCTGCACACCTCCCACTGGGGATGTGCTCGCAAGCAAGGTACATGCCCTTGACCGGAATCGAACCTGGGACTTTTCAGTCCGCAGGCCGACGCTCTATCCACTGAGCCAAACCAGTCAGGGCGATGGGAGATAAATTTTTAAATGTCTTTCTTTGATTTGTTAAAAAAAGAGTAGAAATAACATAAATCTATTCAAATGCCTTTAAAATGATGGGCATTTATATTTTCAGATACAAATTTTGTATTTGCCATATCAGAGATGTAATTTGCATATATAATTGATGGATTTATACTATATGCAAAACCAAATTGAGGCCTTTGTACATATTAAACTAATTAATTGTAGGTTTCATAGTAAAATCCAAACATTTTCTTTCGTAAGTTTGGCAATTTGCCAAACAGCCTTTGGGTGACGTAGTAATGTGCCAACAAATAGCCTGCTTTGAGCTTCACTGTAGTAAGAGTACCCAGTGCTTATGTTTGAAGACAGAAAAAGGCCTGTAAAGAAAGTGTTTACACTGGGGGGTGAGGGCATGTATGGGAGTGGGGTGGGGGTGGGGGGGCAATGGTAAGATATGTACACATATAATACCTTAATAAAAAAATGGGGAAAAAAAGTGTTTATATCTTTTCTCCAGTTCTTACTCTTTAAATTGTGAATTATACTATTACTTCCAAGGAAAGGACAGTCTCACACTTGGCATAGTATCACACATTATTAAATACTAGGGGCCTAGTGCAAGAATTTGTGCACCTTGAAAGGAACTGTGGGCCGCGAGGCTGTGGTGGGCACAGGGTCGGGTCTTGGCCCATCCTCTGTGCCCCTGCCTGGCCCCTCCTGCCACAGCCCTCGGTTCCCCGTCTGCCGGCATCCCTGCTACCGCCGCCACCGCTCCCAGCAGCGGGTGTGAGTGGGGCCAGTGCCGTCAGCAGGTGAGAGTGGTGGCTGCTGCCCCGATTGCCCCTCAGGAGCAGGGGTAGGTGGAAAAGCCCTCAGGGGCGATCAGGGCTGGCAGCCACTGCTTCATCCACTGACAGCACCGAGCGATTGGGGCTGGTGCTGGGCACCGGCAGCGGGTGCGAGCGGCAGCTATGGTGCTGGCAGCAGGTGTGAGTGCCAGGTGGACCGCGGCGTGTGGAAGCAAAGAATTTTCAGTAACCACCAGAGGTTCGCTCCGATAACAGCGACCGGTGCCCCACCTTGATCTGGTGCTCCCGCTCACCTGCTCCACCAACCCGCCATGGCTGACACCCGCCATATTCTGTGCTCTGCCGCCTGCTGCCAATGCCCGCCATGTTCCACATGTGCCCCCTGGTGGTCAGTGCACATCATAGCAGCCGGTTGTTCAGTTGTTCTGCTGTTCGGTCTATTTGCATATTAGGGTTTTATATAGAGAGATAGATGTGGTTACCATCTTCTTTCAGAGTAACTTTGTAAGTTGCTTTATAAAAATGCTAACAGCTTTATGCTAATAACTAATAGACTGATAGAAGTGTAGAGCATTTTAATTAATGTCATATTTGAGTGGATTCATTGTTTCCAGCTTAATGGGGGAGATAAAATATTAAAGATCCCATAATGAATGTATGAAAACATTTTTGTTAGTCTTGTCCTAATTATTATTTCTTTTAACTGGGTTCTTAGTTTGAAGCATACTTCATTTTAAAGAAGGAGGATACAGCAAACATGTATTTATTTCAACAAGGGTGGGTTGACTTTAATTTTTAAAGAACAGAAAATAGTCTTATTAATGTGTAGCTCTTATTTTTAAGAAAGTTGACATTTTTACCTGTTGTATAGAGATGTTTTGGAAAAGCTGGATATTCCAGTGTTAAGGTTCAAGTTATTTTTTACATTAGAGGTTATTTGCAAAAAAGGACAAGAATATTAAAGACTCTGGCAAAAGAGGCCAGTCTTTCAGAAAAAAGCCTCCTCTTTCCAGGGCTTTTAAATATTTTCTTTGGAAGTCCTATTGGTCATTTAATTTCTGCTTGTGCTACCTTATACAATTAAATTATTTCATTTACCTTCAGGAATAGGTATCTCTCTCTCTTTTAAAAAAGTCTTCACCCAAGGATATGTTTTTCATTGAGGCTAGAGAGAAGAGAAGGGAGAAGGAGAGAGAGACACATTGATCAGTTGCCTCATACATGCTGAGATCAAACCTGCAACCTGCAACCTGGGTATGTGCCCTGACTGGGAATCGAACCCACGACCCTTTAGTACATGGGACAGTTCTCTAACCTCTGAGCTACACCAGCCATCGCAGGAACATGTGTCTTAATGAGCCATTTGTAAAAAAAAAAAAAAATTGGAGTTTCTGGATGAAAGACAGTGTCACTATAATGTAGCAGAACAGGCAAAGTTAACTTCAGAATTGCTGGGAGGCAAAACTTAGAATTGCAATCTAGAATTATCTATAGAAAGAAAAGAAAGAAAAAACAAGACGAAACGTGACTGTCTCCAAATGGTGTTCATTGCATATTCACTCAAACAGTGATTTCTATGATTTGAATAGCAATATTTTTTTAGAATAATTTTGTAACATGCAAGTGAAATTCAACCCAGATTTATAATAGCAAAAATATAGTCTCATAAATAGCTATGTATATTGCTGACTTTCTAGTGATTATAGATCTTGAGATAAGGAATATAGTTTTTTTATGTATACCACATTTACATTTTAATAGTAAAGTGCAAAAATTTAGCTATGACCTTATTGAGAAGATTATGTAGGGCGGCATGAACTGTTGAGAAGAACATACATGAGAAGGAAAAGCAATAAATCAATATTTAAATCAATAGTATTTATGATTATAAAAAATAATATATTTGCAATATCGATAATTTGAAAGTACATTGAAGTAGAAGAAAGAAAAACTAATACTCACAACCTGAAACTATTGTTAACTGTTGTATTTTTTTACAGTATTCTTTTCTTAAATTTTATTTTATTGTTTAAAGTATTACAAATAGTATTACATATGTCTCCTTTTTTCCCCTCATTGACCTTCCCCCGACAGTATTCCTTACTTTCATATATGAGTGCAATTAATTGGGATCATATTTAATTATTGTTTTTATCTTGCATTCATTTTTTATTTAACATTATATCAGAAACATCTCATTAAAATTCTGTGAAAACAATCATGACATAATAGAATTTAATGATTCCATTATTTGAACATTTAATTTATTTCTACTTCATCCCTATTACAAATAATGCATAATGAACATCCTATATAATAAAAGGTTAATATGCAAATAGACTGAATAGCAGAACAATCAAACAACCGGTTGCTATGAAGTGTGCTGACCACCAGGGGGCATGCGCAGAACACGGTGGGCATTGACAAGCAGGCGGCAGAGTGCAGAACATAGCAGGCATCAGCCGTGGCAGATTGGTGGAGCAGGTGAGTGGGGGCACCAGACCAAGGCAGGGTTCCGGTCGCTGTCATTGGGGCAAGCCTCTTGTGATTATTGAAAATTCCTTGCTCCCGTGCACTGTGGTCCCATCCGGCACTCACACCTGCTGCCGGCGCTGAAGCCACTACTTGCACCTGCTGCCAGCACCCAGTGCCAGCTCCGATTGCTTGGCACTGTCAGTGGGTGCGAGCAGTGGCTGCTGGCCCCAATCACCCCTCAGGGATTCTCCACCTCCCTCTGCTCTTGAGGGAGGACGGGGCAGCAGCTACCTCTCACATCTGCTGACGGCGCCGGAGCTGCCGCTCGCAACTGCTGCTGGTGACAGCCCCAATCGCTCTGTGCCATCAGTGGGTGTGAGCGGGGCCAGCGCCATCAGCATGTGGGAGCGGCGGAGGCAGGAGGGGTCTGCCAGCAGACAGGGGATGGGGGAGGGAGGGCCACAGTGGGGAGACTGGGTGGAGGAGCGGAGGATGGGCAGAGACCCGGTCCTGTGCCCACTGCAGCCTCATGGCCCACAGTTCCTTTCAAGGTGCACGAATTTGTGCACTGGGCCCCTAGTCTTGATATATAAATCTTTATTGTCTCCATCTTATTTATTTAGAGTTGGGTCCTAGCAGTGGAACTAACAGGTTATTTATTAATTTAATCATTCCTGCAACCAACATCCTTTGAAAGCCAACTTTGTCCTATAAAACTTTTTTTTTTGTTTATAGAAGTTTTATTTATAATTATCAAAATTTGGATGCAACCAAGATGGCCTTCAATATGTGAGTGGATAAACAAATTATGGTACATCCAGACAATGGAATATTTAGTGCCAAAAAGAAGTGGGTTATCAAGCCATGAAAAGACCTGGAGGAACCTTAAACGCATATTGCTGTGACTGAAGTCATTTTGAAAAGGCAACTGTATGATTCCAACTATATGACATTTTGGAAATGGCAGAGCTATGGATACAGTAAAAATATCAGTGGGTCAGAGATTGGGAGCAGGGAGTGTTGAATAGGAGTACAGAATTTTTAGGACAGTGAAAATATTTTTTATGACTCTATAATGGTCATTATAGATTTGTCAAAATCCATAGAATGGCCCACCAGTGTGGCTCAGTAGTTGAGCCTTGACCTATGAATTTAGGAGGTCACGGTTTGATTCCCAGTCAGGGCACATGCCTGGGTTGCAGGCTTGATCCCCAGTGGTGGGGGGAGGGGTGTGCAGAAGACAGCTGATTGATGATTCTCTCTCTCCCTCTCCCTTCCTCTCTGAAATCAATAAAAAAAATCCATAGAATGTAAAACACAAAGAGTGAACCCTAATGTCAACCGTGGGCTTTCAGTGATAATGATGGGTCAATGCAAATTCAACAACACCATTTTGGTGCAGGGTGTTGATAGTAGGGGCAATAGCGGGCAGCAGAATTTGGGAACTCTTACTTTCTGTTCAATTTTTCTGAAAGCCTAAAATTGCTAAAAAGTCTGTTAATTAAAACAAAACCAAATTATATTCTACATAGCTGAACACTTGAAGCAGCAGTGGCAGTCACATTTTGGCAAACCTCAAGTACAGAATCCAGACATTCATGTCTGTACTTAAGGCTTCAGATAACAATGAGGATGTCCAGAACAGAGCACAGGAATCATTGGGATACAAATAATTTAGCTGTGAGTTCTCCACCTTTTATTCTTTATTGAGAGTGTTCAAACCAGGTTGCTTTTTCTTCCTCATTTTAACTAACCTTTCCATCATCCTTTTCTTCCTCTTAACACATCCAGGGCATAATATATTATCTTCCAGGTCTAAGGATGGGAAAGCATGGGCCAGTCAGTAAGAGAGAGATCATTTTCGTGGGAGTGTCAGGCATCTAGGCCTGACCTGCATGGAACTTCAGGCAAATCCAACTCTTTTTGTCTGCCAAGAGAGGTCTGCCATGGACCACACACCACCTGACACCAGATGTTTGCAGCAGGAAGTTCCAAGCAGGAATAAGAATGGAACATGAAGTCACAGCCTCAGATTGCATGGATCTTGCAGCAATTCTTGACCATGCTGCCAACTGGCTGGCCTCCTGGGTTGAAGCTGTCACTTCAGCAACAGTATTGGTCCCTTCCTCTCTCTTATACATCTGACAGCTTGACTCACTCCTTGCTCTCATGTCAAGAGTCAGTAAGGACCCAAGTCCTCCAATCAACAACCATGAGTGAGACATCATGCAAGTGTCCTCCAGCTCTAGTCCAGCCTTCAGAGGACTTCAGCCCCGGCCAACACCTTGATGGCCACCTCATGAGAACTCCTGAGCCAGAACCACCCAGCTAAGTCACTACTGGATTCTTGACCTTCAGAAACTGTGTAAGATAATAATTTTTTGTTGCTTTATTTGTTACCTTTTAAGGAAAATTTGTTACACATCAGAGTTAAATAATACCCACTCCTACTAGTAGCTGGGGTAGAGTCCTTGCTGGCATTGTAATTTTTAAGCTAATTTGGCAGTTAAAAATTATTTTGTTTTATTTACACATTTTAGGTTAATAATTTTCTCATGTTTATGAATCATATTTTCACTTCTAATTGATAATTTATGTCCATCCAGTTTTTAAATTAGGGTCTCAGTTTTAAAATCCTAAATTCTAGGATTTTAATTTCTATCAAGAACCGATACAACAGCATAAAGATGCCAATATAGACCATAAGGGATCTTTAGAAATATATAATTTCAAAGATTTTGTTATAATAACAAAGGTCAAGACTTGGACAATAATTAACTCTTAAAGATGCATTTTGGTATTTTTGCTGGTACTTTCTTTGATTATCAAAGCAACTGTGGCAGATTGTATATTTCAAAAATGCTGCAACAATATTTTCCATCTACATGCTCCCCCTATAATGTGAATTTGAAAGTCCTTTCATTGAGCATTTGGGTCTATAAACTATGTCACCTTGGACTGGATGGACTTGGGACTGCACAAATTCAAGTAAGGTTATATGAATTTTAAAGTTAGATCACAAAAGATAATATAGCTCCTTTCTGACTTGTTCTTGGAACTCAACTACACTAATGCAAGGAAGTCCAAGTAGCCCACTTGGAGAAGACAGTTATAGAGGCCCTTCACAGGTTTTCTAGCAAACAGCTCAGCTGAGCTCCTTGTCAACAACTAGCATTAATTGCCAAATATGTGGGTGGAGATGCCTCCTGATAATTCCAGCTCCCAGCCATTGGGTCACCTCCAATCTTTGAGTCTTCCCAATTAGGTCTGCAATCATTTTAGAGGTGAAATGACAAAGTCTCCTCTGCCCTGGTTGAATTCTTGACCTACGGAGTCTGTGAGCATCCTAAAACCATTGTTTAATGGGTGGTTTGTTATGTAGTAATAGTAAGGGGGAAAACAACCATATAAGGAATGGTAGGTTACTCAGATGTTTTAATCCCCATTTTAGTCCTAAGGAAATTCAGGTAAAGAGAGAAAGAAAAGGAAAGGACATTTTCAGGGTTTTATAATAAGTCAAATAGTAGACTTCTTCTTCTTCTTTTTTTTTTTCAAATAGTAGACTTCTTTCATCATTGGGCATTCTTTCAAAGATATAACTAGTGCTATAAATATAATGGAGAAATTTTACACTCAATCACTCATTCAGAAATATTTATTGAATAGTGCCAGTAGATGAGGTTTTGAGGGTTAATGATGAGCAAAAAGCAGACATGGACTCCATCTCCATGGCAATTACAGGCCAGCACAGGAGAGAGACATTCACCAAATAATCACACATATGCTAATGCTTAACAATGGAGTTCATCAAATAAAGGGAATTTTCACAGGTTCTAAGAGCAAAACCAAATTGATAGCGGCTAGGAAAATTTTGAAGAACTGACATTTGAATTGAGAACTGAAGGATGGGAAATGTGTTTAGCTATATTTTGGTTTTCTTTTCCCACTTTATTAAGGTTTTTTTTTTGGTGTTTTTTTTTGTTTTGTTTTGTTAATCCTCACCTGAGGATATTTTTCCATTGATTTTTAGAGAGAGTGGAAGGGAGTGGGAGAGACAGAGAAAAACATCGATGTTAGAGACACATCTATTGGTTGCCTCCTGCATGCACCCCGACCAGGGTTGGGGAACCTGTAACCAGGGTACGTGCCTTTGACTGGAATCAAACCTGGGGACCTTCAGTCTGTGGGCCGATGCTCAATCCACTGAGTCAAACCGGCCAGGCTAATTAGGGTTTTTTTTGTTCAATTTTTACTATTAAATTATATACTGCTTGAGGCCAGGAAATGTGCTTTCTATTTTACTTAAATCATTCAACAGAGTATACTTATGGTCATAGTTATGCTCAGGCTTCTGTAAATGACTTAATGGTACACAATGACTTAAGTGTCATTTAACTTAGGACTCCATTTCTATAATTGTTTTATAATACTGCTTTTATATAACTTACCTCCAGGGGTTAGCTGAAACGCTGTATCACCTAAACAAAGCCGTTTTAATGAGTGTGAGGCCAGTGGGTTGGCACACTGATTTACAGCGGAGGATTCAATTACTGGTGAACCATGGATTTATTTGGCAAAATTATGAGTTATGTTCACTAATGACATTAGTGCTTCCTGTGCTATTAAGTATATAGGAACACTTAGTGGTTAATAACTGGCAATATAAACTGGTAACCGTTTCTGAAGATTTACTGAATGAAATTTATTCTTAATAATAATCCGAGAATGGAAAGAAAGTGATAGGGATATAGGATTCCCCAAACCCAAAATTCTCAAAAACTCATTTTACAATTTACAGCATTATTAAGATTCTCAGTATTCTATAATGAAATTTTGATGAACGCATTGTAACTATGAAGGAGACTCCCCATAGGCCAAAACCTAGGGGGTCTGATGGAACACAAGATGGATATGCAAGGGATTGCAGGGGAGATGGAAGGGTACCTGAACAGAACACCATGGGCTCTCCAGTATAGTCAGGCATTTGTACTCCATCAGGACTGTAAAAAACAGAAGTTCTGAGATGAACATCACTCCAGAATTGCTCTCTGATTTATATTTGGGAGACCTATCTCTTGCAGTACTGTGCCTCTTCTAGACTTGCTGAAATACAGTTCATTTATCTTCTTGTCAGAAACTTTAGCTCTCTAAGGACTGAACAGTGGTTGAGGTGGACAGAATAGTAGCAGGAGATGTAATATATTGGGTAGAGGAGAGCAGGAGGCAAAGTTGATGCTGCTTAGCAAAATGAACGGAAGCTGTTCACAGAGACCAGAAGATCCGGGTAAGGTTTAGAAGGAACACTAGCAAATAAAGTTTAAGGAGGTGAAGGCAGTTAAAATACAAGGTTGGTGCTAGGACAGATAGCAGGACTAGAGTTATAAATATATTAATCTATGTAAGAAGAATGTAGAAGGTATGGGAATGATTAAAAACAACCAAGGCCAAAACCGGTTTGGCTCAGTGGACAGAGCGTCGGTCTGTGGACTGAAGGGTCCCAGGTTCAATTCCGGTCAAGGGCATGTACATTGGTTGCTGGCACATCCCCGGTGGGGGGTGTGCAGGAGGCAGCTGGTCGATGTTTCTCTCTCATTGATGTTTCTAGCTCTCTATCCCTCTCCCTTTCTCTCTGTAAAAAGTCAATAAAATATATTTAAAAAAAAAAAATAAAAACAACCAAGGGAGTCTTTACAGTAATTCTGCTAAGCCAGAACTCATTTAGATAGAAGGATTCATTACCCAAAGGCATATAGTCCAACCAGTCTAAATCAAAGTAATTGAAGTACTTACTTGTGTTGCTCAACTACTATGAAAGAGATAAAAATACATAACAAAGTATTTATTTTTCAATTAAATTTTTTAGGATGACATACTATGTAATAAAAGCCTAATATGCAAATCAACCGGACAGTGGCACAACCGGTCAGTGGGTGGTGGGGTTGGCGAGTGGACAGCATCAGGCCAACCAAGGTGGGTGCCAGCAGGCAGAGGGAGGAGATGGTGATTGGGGGGTGTCGGTGACCGGCAGTGGCAGAGGGGCAATGGGGGTGGGGCCGGCTGCTCACTGGCCAGCGCCATTCCCCAATTGGCCCACGGGTTGCCTCCCGCAGAGGGAGGCCAGACTGTGGCTTAGGTCCACTCCCCATGGGGAGCGGGCCCAAGCTGTCAGTTGGTCATTCCCCAAGAGCTCCTGGTCTGTGAGAGGGCACAGGCCAGGCTGATGGACCCCCCTGCGTGCACAAATTTTTGTGTACCAGGCCTATAGTTGATTAATACAATTATATAGGATTCAAGTGTAGAGTTTTTCCCTTTATAGTACCAACTTTCCACCAACTATGTACTGTACACACCACAAAACTTCCTTTCTTCTCATCCCTCTATTTATCATTCTCTTTATTCCTATCACAAAATTCTGAAAAGGGAGGAACAAATTAAAGTGGTGAGAAGAGATAAGACTTTAGATGTATTATGAAGGTAGAGCCAATAGAATATGCTAACAAATATGATTGGGGGTGTGAAGGAAAGAGATGATTTAGTAGTTTTTGACTGAGAAGACATTAGTGAAAGAGAAAAATGTTGAAGGATCAATGGAGTAACAAAAGATAATATAAATCTCACATTACAAATTTGACCAGCCTGATTAACTTCCTCTTAACTGTATAGACATATGCATGTGTGTGTGTGTGTGTGTGTGTGTGTGTGTGTGTGTGTGTGTGTGTATGAGAGAGAGAGGAAGAGAGAGAGAGAGAGAGAGAGAGAGAGAAAGAGAGAGAGAGAGATGGGTGGTAAAGTGGAAGAGGAATTGAAATCTGTAATGATCTATATTGAGAAGATGAAGCTTAAAATAGCCCTAAAGCCCTGGCCAATTTTGCTCAATGGTTAGAGCATTGGCCCAAGGACTGAAGGGTCATAGGTTCGATTCCTGACACCGGTTGGGGCTCATATGGGAGGCAATCAATTGATATGTCTCTCTTACATTGATGTTTCCTTCTCTCTCTCTCTGTTTCTCTTTCTCTCCCTCTCTCTCTCTCTCTCTCTCTCTCTCTCTCTCTCTCTCTCTCTCTCTCTCTCCCCCCTTTCCACTCTCTAACAATCAATGGAAAAAATATCCTTGGGTGAGGATTTAAAAAATTAAAAAAATAGCCCTGGAAATTATGATTGGAAGTCAATATTTTTATCAATCAGTATTCTATGATAAGTATTTCTCTAAGACCTTGAAAAGCCCTTACAAAACTGCATTTTTATATTTCTGTTCTGTTTTAGCGTTGAGTGTTTATGGTTCAATTTTTAAATCTCTCAGTATAGATTTTTGTATTTCATTTTATTTTAGAACTAGAGGCCCGGTGGGTCCCCCAGCCTGGCTTGTGGGCATGGCTGAAACCAACTCTCTGACATCCCCCGAGGGGTTCCGGATTGTGAGAGGGCACAGGCTAGGTTGAGGGACCCCACTGGTGCACGATCAGGGTCGGGGAGGGATGTGGGAGGTTGGCCAGCCAGGGAGGGACAGTGGGAGGGCTCCAGGGCATGTCCGGCCCATCTAGCTCAGTCCCCATCAGCGGGATCCCAGCAGCAAGCTAACCTACAGGTCAGAGAGTCTGCCCCCTGGTGGTCAGTGCACATCATCATAGCGACTGGTTGACTGGTAGACTGTCTGCCCCCTGGTGGTCAGTGCACGTCATAGTGAGCGGTTGAGCAACCTTAGCATATCATTAGCATATTACGCTTTGATTGGTTGAACGGCTGAACAGATGACTGGACAATTTGCATAGTAGGCTTTTATTGTATAGGATGAGTGTTCAGGTGACATTCACCTGAACTGTCTTACAGAGGAAGTCTCTAGGTGATGCTAAGGAAGAGTAATGAGTCAGGACCCATTCAAGCCAGACTGCAGTAGGATTCTGGTAGAAGGCAAAATATAAAATGATAATAATGTGGAACCGAGATAGACTCCAGGCATAAAAAGGTAGAAACACCTAAATTCAGTGACTGCATAAGTATTAGCTTCAAGACATGGTAGCTATCATTTGTTGTCTCTAAAACATCCCCAAATTTAAAGTTTTAAATGTAATTTACTATTGAGAGTAATGTGAAATATTGCCTCAAATTTACCATTATTTACAAAGGTGTTAATATTCTAAATTTACCAGGTTTGTTAAACTAAGTAGTTTATCATACATTACAACCGTATATATAACTACCTCAGACATATTTTTCATAATCTGTAACTTCACTACTCTTTTAGTTTAGATTGACCCCCTGCACTTATGAAATAAAAATTTTAAAAGTCTTTACATAGAATACTGAACATTTAAAGCCCTTTATAATCTGGCATTTGTCTGATTTTCTGACCTCATGTCCTTCAATTCTTACTACTTCCTTCCTCAACATAGACACACATACCAAGATATTAATCATTTTCTGGTCACACTAAGGCTGTTGATGACTCTGCCTTTGTATATGTAGTCCTGCTTATTCTTTGCTGGGAAAGTCTTCTAGGATGTGCACATATCCTGATCAACTCCTTATGCTGTAAACCTCAGCTTGGAGAAGGCTTTGAAATAAATCTCTGTTTTTGTCCAAGAAAGGGAGTTGATTACTTCAAGGGCTGATTTAGCCTCTAAACATCTTCTAGCACTTACCATAAGGAATTGTATTATTTTCTTACAGGTCAACAGACTTTTGACAGAAAAAGTTCATATCTTATTTTTCTTCTATTTCTAGTCTCTGAAGCAAAGAAGATTTACTGAAAATGTTTGTTGAATGAATTTAAAGGATTCTTTCCAAATGGTGGTATGGTAAATGGTTCATGGAAACTAGTAAATAATGAATCATATATTGGACAAAAAGCTTCTATTTTGGCTATAGCTCATGAAATGTAAGAGGATTTTTAAAACTCTAATAATAACAAATCAAAAATTTAAGAAATAGATTCCATGTATCTTACTTGATGAATATTTCATCAAGATTAGAGAAATTACACCAAATTTTAACTTTTTTTGGTGAGCAGGATGTATTAATTATGATATACCATTTTAGTAGATTTTCTTAAATTCCATAAATCTAAACAACATATAAAATATAGTTCACAACATATTTTCCTGAAGTTTCAGTAAAAATGTCCTTTCCTTTAATATGATCTCAAGTGAAGTAGTGCCTCCATTATAAGATCATCCCATCCATTGTCAAGTGCAGGGACTTGTTTTGCTTTCCTGAAACGTGTACTGATGCCTTCTCTTCCTCAAAGCTGCATTAGCAGGCTTTCCGGACCCCTCCAATCAAACTTCAACTAAGCCTTGTTCAGAATAAGGTAAAAGGAAAAAGAAAAAGTATATACAGACAATATGCAAACTCTCTAAAGTGTTTCAGGAAAATAGTGTTTACTTTGATTTTTTCCCTTTGAAGATGTTTTAAAAAGCAGATTTATAGATTGTTAGGAAGACTTTTGGATAACACAATTGCAGAAAAAGAACCTTTTTTTTTTTTTTTCCTGAGTGCTTTAGAATATAAAGTGAGAATGTATAGTGTCAGGGTTAGATCTATATTTTGGGTTTTTGGGGGGCTAACCTCATTTACAGCCAGGATTAATTTACATCAAGAAAGCTGGGCAATATTGTTGGAAAATGTTAGGAAAGGACTAATTTTATGAATGAGTGGGTTACTGATTGACTCAGAGCCACTCTGGCTTTAAAACACAATCCCACAGAGGTCAAGGTGGTACTCAGCATCAACAAGCAGACCACTGGGAACTTTTTTTTTCAAAGACCAAGTTTCCCCTTACTCACAGTAGGAAGCTTATAAATGTGGGGTCTGGGTAAAGAGAATAGCTAGATTAACAATAATGTTGGAGACTTCTGGCCAAGATCATGGCGTAGGTAGACATGGTACTCGCCTCCTCCCATAATGACATCAAAATCACAACTAAACCATCATTCAGAACCACTTGAAATTGAGCTAACTGGAAGTCCTACAATTAGAGAATTAAAAAAAGACCCAGTGAGACTGGTAGGAGGGACAGAGTCTCAGAATGAGCTGGTCCTGCATCCACGTGTGGCTGATAAAAATCAGGAGGACATCTCGGCTGAGGGAGGTCCTCCCTGAGGAGTGAGGGTCCCTGCCCCATACCAGGCTCCCAAGCCCAGGGTTCCAGTGCCATAAAGAGAAGTCCCCATAACTTCTGGCTTTAAAAACCAGCAGGGATTGAGGATGAGGGACATGGAGGCTGCTGGAGTTCTAGGCAGTTTCTCTTAAAGGGCCCACAATGGACTAACTCAGACTCTACTCCTTCTGAAGTCCATTGAGGGGCAACGGCTTGAAAAGGGCCAGAGACTTCAGGGAGGAACTGAATTGTCCAACATCAGGACAAGAGCTGGGGGTGGGGGACAGCATTTCCCAAACAGAAGGGCTGACAGAAGCCATTGTTTCTTTTTCTGAGCCCCCTGCACTCTCCCATAGAGCCGATAGGTGGGTGTCATATCTGAATCTCCATCAACCTGGCTGATACTGTTTGTCTCACCCTAGTGATTCCCTGAGGCCCCATGCCCCACCCAACTTTTGGGCCTACCCAAGCTGTTTCCAGTGGCCTGTCCTGTCTAATGCTTCAGATTTTCCTAAAATCTCTCAAACAAGCAGCATCTGGCCTCATCAAGCCCCATACTTCTCACTAAGTGGCTCCAAGTCCAGCATAGCAGCAGCTGACCTTCATTCACAGCTTGACTTGGCCTGAGCACCTCCAAGCCCAACACAAGAAGCAGCCATCTACAGATCATTTGTAGCTCATGCTGGCAGAACACAGGTGGTGGCTGACCTAAACCTGTATCTCCCAGGAGGCCTCAGAGCCAGCACACACAGTGAACAGTTTCAGATCACATGGAAGCACCACCACACAACTACCTTCACAAGCTACAAACTCAAGGGGCAGACTCAGTGGCCACCAGCCCCCATTGAAGTAAGTCTAGTTCTGTGGGGCAGGACCCTGTACAGCTGATCCTCCACAGTGATCTATGGTTGCCACAAGTTCTTGCAGCAGATTGGCCTGGGGATAAATCCCTCCCATTAATGTGCCAACAGCAATCAATGCTTAACTACAACAGGAGGGTGTACATAGCCCACACACGGAGTGGGGCTATGCACAGCTTTGGTGATTGAGGAGGATATACCACTGGACCATACAGAACACTTACTACATTAGGTCACTCTATCAAGACTTGGAGATGTAGCAGCTCTACCTAACACATAGAAATAAACACTGGGAGACTGCCAAAATTAGGGGACAAAGAAATATGTCCCAAATGAAAGAACAGTACAAAACTCCAGAAAAAGAACTAAACAAAATGGAGACAATCTACTAGATGCAGAGTTCAAAAGACTGGTTATAAGGATGCTCAATGAACATAGTGAGAAACTCAACAGCATAAATGGGGACCAGTCAGAAATGAAGGATACATTAACTGAAATGAAGAATAATTTACAAGCAATCAACAGTAGAGTAGATGAAGCAAAGAATCAAATCATCAATTTGGAATATAAAGAAGCAAAAACACCTAATCAGAACAGCAAAAAGAAATAAGAATCCAAAAATGAGGATAGTGTAAGGAATCTCTGGGACAAATTCAAGCATACCAACATTTGTATCATGGAGGTATTGGAAGGGGAAGAGACAAAGCAAGAAATTGAACACCTATTTGTAAAAAATGACAAAATTTTCTAACTTGGTGAAGGAAATAGACATACAAGCCCAGAAAGCACAGAGAGTCCCAAACAAGATGAACACAAAAAGGCCCATACTAAGACACATCATAATTAAAAGAAACAAGGTTAAAGACAAAGAGAATCTTAAAAGCAGCAAGAGAAAAGCAGTTAATTATCTATAAGGGAGCTCCCATAAGATTGCCAGCTGATTTCTCAACAGAAACTTTGCAGGACAGAAGGAATTGGCAAGAAATGTTCAAAGTAATAAAATGCAAGGATTTACAGCCAAGATTCCTCTACCCAGCAAAGTTATCATTTAAATTAGGAGAGATAAAGCATTTCCCAGACAAGAAAAAGCTAAAAGAGTTCATCATCAGCAAACCAGTATTATATGAAATGTTAAAGGGTCTTCTTTAACAACAGGAAGAAAAAAGATAAAAAATATGAACAATGAAATGGCAAAAAATGCATATCTATCAACAATTGAATCTAAAAAACAAAATAAATGAGCAAGCGGAACAGAAACAGACTCATAGATACAGACAATATTTTCATGGTTGCATGATGGAAGGGGGGTTAGTGAGTGGGTGAAAAAGGTGAAGGGATTAAGAAGTACAAATTGGTTTTTACAGAATAGTCATAGGGATGTAAAGTATAGCATATGAAATATAGTCAATAATATTCTAATAATTATGTGTGGTGTCAGATGGGTACAAGATTTTATCAGGATGATCACTTAGTAAGTTATGTAATGTCTAATCACTGGGGTGTGAATCTGAAACTAATATAATAATGTATATTAACTATAATTGAAAATAAAAAATGATAAAAGGTAAATAAATATTGTTTTACTAATAAAAATATTATTTCTCAAATCAAAACAAAATACCACAGAGAATGAAAACCAAGTCAAATCCCTCTCCTCTCTAAAAATGAAATCTACATTTACTGAGGGTAGGCCAATGTCTTCTTAGTGAATGAAAAATAGCATATTAAAGAATTAAATTATTGTTTTCATACTCCTAAATTAAACCTTTGATTTAAAGAAAAACAAAACAATACTAACAACAACACCGGTTTGCATTAGTAAGTCTGCTTTGATAGCATCAGTGGCCCAGAGTTTTGAGCTATATGTGACAAAATTAACCAAGTGACCTTGGACATGACCTCTTGTCTTCCGCTTGTCCCATCTACAAATTGAGAGAATTTAATTAGATGAACTGGAATGTCTCTTCTGGCTCTGGTGTTGTTTAAGAAAAGTTTTAGAGGGAAGGTGATTATATTTGAAAACATAGGTCTGCAATGCCACCTGATGCCATATTAGGACATTTCCTAGAGCAAAAGTAGAAAACTTTAATTACTCACAACAGATGGTACAACATTCAGCTGATTTCCTGTTTGAACTCTGGGACAGACTTGGAACAGCTCTCTAAGCTATTGACCTGACTTGTGAGAAGTTCTCCAGCAGGCTTTCCCTTAGCTATTTCAAGTCAGGAATTTTACTTTTTATGATAATGTATCTTTTTGTCCTTTCTCCTTCATTTATATGCCCAAAAGTTAGAACAAATGTTCTCAAACTTCATCATGCAAAGAAACATCTGCGTACTCACCAGACCTTCACCGGGCTCTTCTGTCTTGAATAAGAACAAATCCAGCAGCAACAACTAAGTTTTGAAAGTGGAAGCTTCAGGTGGTGGTTCTCCAAATGTGGTCCACAATCAACTGAGAATTATTCTACCTGTAGATTCCTGGTCCCAATTCAGAGGTTCTAGGAAGCAGTATAAGAATGCACATTTTTTCTTTTAGCAGCTCCTGTGTGATTCTTACATATTATTAACTTAGGGAAATGCAGGCTTAATGGACTTATTAATTTCTCAAGACTTTTTCTGAGCATTAATGTAATACTAATCATTTTTCTATTGGAGGAAGTTACCAGAAGTCTGCATACCTTTGCAAATCATTAGCATTGTGTCATTTGCTTTCACCATGGCTTTGATATTAAAAATAGCCACATGAGACAGGCCTGCATGGCTCACTGATTGAGTGTTAACCTATGAACCAGGAAGTCATGATTTGATTCCCAGTCAGGGCACATGCCCGGGTTGTGGGCTGGATCCCCAGTGGGGGGTGTATGGGAGGCTGCCAATGGATGATTCTCTTTCATCATTGATGTTTCTATCTCTCCCTTTCCCTTCCTCTCAAAATCAATAAATATATATATATTAAAAAATATATATATTAAAAAAATAGCCACATGACATTCTTCATCCATTACGTTCTCAATGTTCCTTATATAAAGACCCTTGGGACAAATTTTTCCTAACATTCAGATTTAAGAAAAAAAAATTGTTTCTCCTGATGAATTGATGTACTTTCTTTCACCAGAAAATGAGGGGTAAACAACATATCAAAATTTCCCTGTTACTTCGACTGCTAGGAAGCTCAGGGCAAATCTTTGCATTCCGTTGTTATAGCTTTGATCAGTCAGAGTTTTATGAATATTAATTGTTACCTTCCATCTTTATAAATGGATACTTTTATTTTATTCAATATCCAGGTATTTGTGGTTTTATTGTTACCCAGTCTAAATCATTTCTTGAAGTGGAAAGGATGGGTAGAAATAAGAATGACGTTACTTTTAAAAGCTATGCTTCTTAACTTCCGTGGTGAAATTCTGTCTTCCTTGTTCTTTACATCTTCGAAGGCACGGTTCTAATGACTTGCAATCTACATTAGTAATGCTATCATCAGCTGCTTTTCCTTATCTATTGGATTAAACCCTAGCTGTTTATCTTACGTTCCATTTACATCTTGCCTGACTTTCATTTTCCCTTTTCAGTGTTTCCACATTTTGCCTAATCATAGAATCACCTGCAAATGCTTGTTAAAAATACACAACCCCAGAATATCCTCTCCATACCTCCCTCCCCCAGTCCCATGATGGTGATTTGGTAAGCGGAGGATATAATTAAGGAGCATATTATTTAAGTATCCTTTTGTTGATGCTGGACTTGAGGGATGACCAAACCATACCTTTTTTCCCCAAGACATCTTCCAGGGTTGAGATCCTTCAATGCTTTCATTGTAGAATGAAATGCACCTTTAAGACAGGATTGAAGCTTGACATTATCCACCAGCATTTACAATCCTGGCTTCATGAAGAAAATATCTGTGGAAGTCAGATAGGTCTCTGTTTTCATCAAGTCTTCCAAGGAGTTAAGAGGCCACAATTGTGCAGGAGCATTCTGTACCGGAAATGAGAAATAGATATAAATACTATTACAAATCAAAAGCAAGACTAAAAGGAGGCAAAAGCCACAGGAGCCTGTATCCAATAATTCTTTCATTAAAATTTTATAAAGCTTTGCTGCAGGTTCTCAACTTTGGGAGCTTCAGTATCACCATGTTGCTTTAAAAAATACAAATAGTTTAGCCAAAACCCTGCCTACCAAATGACTATCTCTTGGGTTGAGTTGAATGTGTGTATTTTGAAAAGAGTCTACTTGAGAATCCCTGAAATGGGCACACTAACACTTCATTATCTAGTAATCTAGATCAGCAGTTCTCAGTCCTCACAGAGGCATGGCTGGGAAATGTTTGCGATATAAACTCTTGAACTCCACTGCAGTTTTACTAAATCAGGAGCTTTTGAAGGTGGGACAAGAAATCTGTTTTGAGGAAGAAGAAAAAGAAATCTGAATTGAATATGATGATTCAGCTGTTTAAGAACCATTCATCTAAATTTCAAGGAACTTTAAAGGAAAGAATTTATGAGACAATTTAATAAAATGGTCCTTTGAAGGGAACATGTAGAATTCTAGAGAAACATTTTTTTTTAAATTGTTAGTCTGAAGACAGCTGAAGTGAAGTTTTACCATATCACGTCTGCTCTGGTACCTTCCTCTTCCTTGTAGTACTTCTAGTCTTCTCTCTTCCTTTTTCCTCTCTACCTCCCTGCCTCTCCTTTTTCTCATTCATGCCTAAAATCTATATTATGGAATTTAGTTTACTGAATTGTATAAGTTATCTCATAAAATGCTGTTTGGATACAATTTTAATTAGGTGCAGGGCAGAGTTTCTCAAATCTGACATTACATTTGAATTACCTGGGGAGCTTAAAAAGAATGCCCACACTCCACCCCGGAATGATTACATCTGGGATTGGACTTCTAGTATATGTATGCCTCTGAAAGCTTTTCCATTGATTTAATGGTAAGAATCAACTGGATTGAGGGTTGAGAATAGCTAGATAATTTTGTTTGTCATTAATGCATTCAAGTTGATAAATTAGGACTGAGATCTTTTGCCATCTGCCATTTTTGTTGCTGCTTATCAGTTCTTTCTAATGCTTAAAATTTATATGATATAGGATAGGCTTTAGTGAGATGGCAAACAGTTTTATGCAGGCCAAAAAGAAAACAATGTGAAAAGACATTACTTTGTACCTGGTAACCTGAGCACTTACCACCAGGCTGATGGGATATATGGACACAGTCTCCACTAAACCAAGGTTTTGGGTTGTCTTTTGCCATCCATGTTTTAATGTACAATTTCAAATGTCTTGTAGTGAACTATACATCTTCTTTAGAGACTGAAGCCTTTAGGCCTTATAACTTCCAGGACATACCACACCATAACTAAAGTGATGCCCTTTTATTCTTTATTTTTTTATATAAGGAAAAGCTTAGATTGTGAATATTTTCACAAAAAATTTTAAAAATGTATAAATATACTTATATTTTGGAATACCTGTATAATGGAAGGAAGCAGAATAATGAGATGTTTTATTTTCTTTAGAGCATTTGTAGTTCTATTTATCAAACATTTAGGGAATCTCACACTAAACACTAGATGAAATATTGGACATTGGGAATTAGCATACAAATAACATGCTTACTGCCCTCAGAGAGTTCACCTGAATGAATAAAAAAGGCTAAATAGTAAGGTAGCTATATATGTAGTCTAGTTGGCAAAATAAAACCAATATGCATGTCACAAATATTAGAAAATGGTTATTTGATCATAATTGGAAAATTATTAGAGAATAATGAAGTGCTAACTAGAGCGCTGCTACTTAAATAATAATAGGAATTGAGAAGCAGTGGGAATAAGATTTATACAGAACATGGTCCTTTCCTTTGTGTCCTGAAGTATCACAGAATTTGCATAGAGGATGTAGAAAAGGAGGCCATTCTAGGTGTAAGACTCAGAGAGCAAAGTGGCCAATGTGGTGCATACATTAATGTATGTGTTGAGGGGCAGGGTATATGCAGACACATAGAAGTAAATTCTTACTTTTTGGAGAGGAAGTCATGAATCCTTTTGATAAGCTCATGAAAGTTATGCAACCCTTTCTCCAGAACAATGCATAAACTTACAAATGCAAAACTTTTTATTTTGCTTTTTGGATTTACAACTTCCTTAAAGGATAGTGGAGGAAATAAAGCATAAGTGGTTTGTTTCCAAATGACTATTGATTTATGAGGAGGGGAGTGAAATTATTACACTGGGTTTAGGGACATTTTCTGGCTAAGAAAAATTTTCCTGGTAGTAATATTACTAGAATGATTAGAACCAATAATGTAAATATGAAATTACAATGAAATATAGACTAGGAAGACTGCTATAAGAATGAAGATTAAATCTATAAAAGGAAGATATTTCTCATTAATTAACAGAAGTTTTTAAGTAATTGGAATGCAACAAGCAATTTTCTTTGTGCCTTTTAATTTTATATGTAATGTTCCAAATACTTTTGGAGGTATCCTATGATACCAGAAGTTATGTAGTATCTTAGAAGCAGAAAAACTGTAGTAGGAGTTTTAATACCTGACTATTATAAATAAAAAAGTAGTATTTTTCATCATATTAACTTGTAGGAGATGAAAGAGAGAAGGTAAAAACATGACAGTGCTATCAAAGTCTGCAGAATAATTAGAATAATTAGAACTTGGCAAGAAGAAAAGTTTTGCATATAATAAGTTTAATAAAAACCCATGGTTTTAAGAATTTTGCATTTCATAGCTTGCTTAGGTAACTTGGTTCTTTATAAGGAAGCATAACATAGAAAATCTGATGTGTAAAGGAACCGTAAGTAGGAGGAAGAGATGATGAACTTGCATGTCCTTGCTTGAAGAACACAGCTATAAACCAGCAGAGGGAGTATGTTAACCAGATTTTCAATAGTGTTAACATTTTTCACACAAGTCATGAGTATGAAAAGCTTTACTATAATAGAGTGAAAATCAAAATTATAAAGATACCTTCTATCTTGATAATTAGATCCACTACATTCTTTCGTAAGAATTTCTATATCATGGTTTTATGAAATTACACAAAGCTGAAATTGGCAAACTAAGGAAAATGTGGGAATAAATGTTTTATTCATGGTTAGAGCCGTGAAGTTGATAGCCTTCTTTTCTTGTCTTCTACTGAAATTCAAGAATGGAGATCTGATTTTCAAGAACTGAAGTGTGGTAGTGCAGATGTTTACATTTTTGACAAAAATGTTGTGATACATTTTTTCTAAGAAAATAAGCTGAATTGTGTCAACTTGCTTTCCAATTAAGTTATATATACTATAGTTTAACTTGAAAGTTATGTTGAACTTTACACAAATCTTTTAAAACAAAAGCAAACTGATTGGTGGTAGGAGTGATAAAAAGATAAGGGCAAGAAAGTAGAAATACAGTAGTCCCCCTTTATCTGTAGGTGATACATTCCAAGTCCTAACACGCCTAAAACTGACAAAGTACAAAACCCTGTATACACTATGCTTTTTTCTATCCATAGATATATTATGCATATAATTTATATATTAGGCGCAGTAACAGACTAACAATAATCCTATATAATAAAAGCTAATATGCTAAGTGTCCGACCATTCAACCATTTGACCAGTTGCTATGATGCACACTGACCACCAGAGGGCAGACGCTCTGACTGGTAGGTTAGCTTGCTGCTAGGACCGGCCGATCAGGACTGGCGAGACGGGCTGGACACTCCCTGGAGCCCTCCCATGGCCCCTTCCTGGCTCTGATAGTGCACCAGGGGTTCCCTCGGTCTGGCCTGCACCCTCTTGCAATCTGGGACTCTTTGGGGGATGTTGGAGAGCTGGTTTCAGCCCGATCCTCACAGGCCAGGCCGAGGGACCCCACTGGTGCACAAATCTGCACCAAGCATCTAGTAACTAGTAATAAAATGAAACAATTATAATAATACACTGTAATAAAAGTTTATCTCTCAAAATATCTTGTTGTCTACTCACCTTTTCACTTAAAGGAAGCACTTTTTGGGTTCTTTTTGGCATATCTGAATTGCCAGTGTCACTATTCTTGCACTTTGAGGCCATCCTATATAACAAAAGCCTAATATGCAAATTGACCAAACGGCAGAATGACCGGTGTAATGACTGGTCGCTATGACATGCGCTGACCACCAGGGGGCAGATGCTCAATGCAGGAGCTGCCCCCAGCCCACAGGCCCCGGGCCAGCCAAGGCAGGTGCCAGCAGGGCCCCCCCTCCCCCCCTCCCCCCCCCCCCCCCCGATCGCCCCACCGGTCACTCCACAGATCGGCCCTGATCACTGGCCAGGCCTAGGGATCCTACCCAGGCACAAATATCGTGTAGTGGGCCTCTAGTTAGTAAGTAAAATGAGAATGATCTGAATACAAGCACTGTGATACTGACACAGTGACTAACAGGTGGGGAGTATATACAGTGTGAGAAGCTGGCCAAAGGAATGATTAACGTCCTGGGCAGGATGGAGAGGGGCAGCATGAATTTTCATCACACTACTCAGAAAAGTGCATAATTTAAAATATATGAATTGTTTATTTCTGTAACTTTCCATTTAATATTTCAGATCTTGATTGACTATGGATAACTGAAACTGTAGAAAACAACACCATAGATAAGGAGGGACTACTATAAAGCTGGGATGAAATTAGTATTTAAAAACTTTAGCCCTAGCTGGTTTGGCTCAGTGGATAGAGCGTCGGGTCCCGGGTTTGATTCCGGTCAAGGGCCCATGCCCGGGTTGCGAGCTAGATCCTCAGTAGGGGGTGTGCAGGAAGCAGCCAATCAATGATTCTCTCTCATCATTGATGTTTCTAACTCTCTTTCCCTCTCCCTTCCTCTCTGAAATTAATGAAAAATATATTTAAAATTTTTTATACATTTGCTGAAGTTGTGCAGAAATTTGACTGACTTCATAGTAGAAAATAAATTATCTTATTTTCTTAATTAAAAAATTTAACAGCTTTATTGAGCTATATAACTCAATACAGTTCAGACATTAAAAGTGTACAATTCAATGGTTTTTAGTATATTTACAGGTATGTGCACCCATCACCACAGTCAATTTTAAAGCATTTTAATCACCTTGAAAGTAAACCCTGTACATTCTAGCTTTTACCTCTCTCCTTTATCCTTTACCCTTCAGCCATAAGAAACCACTAATCTACTTTCTGTCTCTGTAGATTTATATATTTTGGATCTTCATATGATTGAAATAATATAGTATGTGTTTTTTTTTGTGACTGACTTCCATCACTAGTGGATACTCTATTCACTTGGTATCCACTAGAGTGAATAGAGTCATGTGAGGAGAATCTGAGGTTTGTGGTTCTGGGGAGGGAGCCGAAGGGTCAGCTGCCAGGATCTCTGTGCTGAGCCATTCTCCAAACCACAGACACCATCTTTCTTGGATGGAGCACTATCTTCCGTGTGGCATCACCACCCTTTTATGATAAAAACTCTCAGAAAAGTGGGAATAGAGGGAATATACCTCAGTATAATAAAGGCCATATATGACAAATGCACAAGCAACATCATACTCAATGGGCAAAAACTACAAGAATTTCCCTTAAAATCAGGAACAAAACAGGGATGTCCAGTTTCACCACTCTTTTTTGTTGTTGTTATTAATCCTCACCTGAGGATATTTTTCCATTGATCTTTTAGAGAGAGTGGCAGAGAGAGGAAAAGACAGAGAGAGAAACACCTATGTGAGAGAAACACATCGATTGATTGCCTCCTGAACACACCCGCCCGCCCCCACACACACCCCTCCAACCAGGGCCCAGGCCAGGGAGAAGACTGCAACCAAGGTACGTGCTCTTGTCCAGAATTGAACTAGGGACTCTTTGGTCCACAGGCCTACACTCTATCCACTGAGCCAAACCAGCCAGGGCTCACCACTCTTATTTGACATAGTACTATAAGTCCTAGCCACAGCATTCAGAGGAGAAGACAAAATAAAAGGCATCCAAATTGGAAAGGAAAAAATAAAACTGTCATTATTTGCAGATATACTGTATAAAGATAACCCTAAAGATTCGATCAAAAACCTATTAGAACTGACAAATGAATTCAGTAAAGTAGTAGGATGCAAAATAAATATCCAGAAATCAGTTGCATTTTTATATGCCAATAATGAACTATTAGAAAGGGAAACTAAAGAACCAATCCAATTCGCAATTGCTTCAAAAAGAACAAAATACCTAGGAATAAATTTAACTAAGGATGTGAAAGATCTGTACTCAGAAAATTTTAAGACACTGAAGGAAGAAATTTAAGAAGATGCAAATAAGTGTAAGCATATACCATGTTCATGGATAGGAGAAATTAACATCATTATAATGTCCATACTACCCAAAGCAATCTATAGGTTCAATGCAATTCCTATCAAGATACCAATGGCTTATTTCACAGAACTAGAACAAGTATCCCAAAAAGTTATATGGAACCTCAAAAGACCCTGAATAGCAACAGCAATTTTGAGAAAGAACAAAGTTGGAGGAATCACACCACTTGATATCAAGCCATAGTAAATCAAAACAGCATGGTACTGCATTAAAAGCAGACATATTGATTAAAGGAACAGAATGGAGAGCCCAAAAATAAACCCACACCTTTATAGTCAATTAATATTTGACAAAGGAGGCAACAACATACAATTGGGTAACGTATTAAGTAAATTGTGTTGGGAGTATTGGACAGATACATACAAAAAATAAAACTAAGCATCTTTCTTTCATCATACACAAGAATAAATTAAAAATGGATTAAAGACTTAAATGTTAGACTGGAAAACATAATAATCCTAAAAGAAAACATAGGCAGAAAAATCTTGGTCATTTCTCGTAGCAATATATTTCCCTTCTTCAGGCAAGGGAAACAAAAAAAATAAACAAATGGACTACATCAAATTAAAAAGTTTTTGCACAGGAAAGGAAATGATCAACAGAATGAAAAGACAACCCATTAAATGGGAGAACATTTTCTCTGATACATCTGATAAAGGGTTAATATTAAAAATTATAAAGAGCTTGTAAAACTCCATACCAGAAACAAACAACCCAATTTAACAAATGGGCAAAGGATCCAAATAGACACTTCTCCAAAGTGGACATACAGATGGGCAATAGGCATATAAAAAGATGCTCAACATCACGAATCTTCAGAGAAATGCAAAGTAATACAACAATGCCATATCACATCACACTTGTCAGAATGGCTATCATCATTAAATCAACAAACAAAAAGTGATGTTGAGGATTTGGAGAAAAGAGAACCCTTGTCCACTGTTGGTAGGAATGCAGATTTGTGCAGCGACTGTGGAAAGCAGTATGGGGTTACCTCAAAAAATTAAAAGTGGAACTGCCTTATGACTCAGCTATTCTAGATCTGGGACTTTATCCAAGGAAACCTGAAATACTAATTCAAAAGAATATATGCACCCTTATATTTATTGCAGTGTTATTTACAATAGCCAAGATTTGGAAGCAGCCTAAGTGTCCATCAGTTGATGAGTGGATAAGAAAGCTGTGGTCTGCATTCCCACCAGCAGTGCACGGGAGGTTCCTTTTTCTCCGCATCCTCGACAGCACTTGTCATTTGTTGATCTGTTGATGATAGCCATTCTGACAGGTGTGAGATGGTACCACATTGTTGTTTTGATTTGCATCTCTTGGATGATTAGTGACTTTGAGCATGTTTTCATAGGTCTCGGCCTTCTGTATGTCCTCTTTCAAAAAGTGTCTATTTAGGTCCTTTGTCCATTTTTTTGATTGGATTGTTTATTTTCCTTTTGTTAAGTTGTATGAGTCCCCTATAAATTTTGGAGATTAAACCCTTATCGGAGATAATATTGGCAAATATTTTCTCCCATGCAGTGGGCTTTCTTGTTTTGTTGATGGTTTCTTTTGCTGTGCAGAAGCTTTTTATTTTGAGGTAGTCCCATTTGTTTATTTTCTCCTTAGTTTCCATTGCCCTAGGAGCTGTATCGGTAAAGATATTGCTATGACAAATGTCTGCTATTTTGCTGTTTATGGCTTCTTCTAAGATTTTTATGTTTTCCTGTCTTACGTTTAAGTCCTTTGGCCATTTTGAGTTTATTTTTGTGTATGGTGTAAGTTGGTGGTCTAGTTTCATTTTTTTTTTGCATGTATTTGTCCAATTTTCCCAACACCATTTATTTAAGAAACTGTCTTGACTACATTGTATGCTCTTGCCTCCTTTGTCAAATATTAATTGAGCATAATGACTTGGGTCAATTTCTGGGTTCTCTGTTCTGTTTCATTGGTCTATATGTCTGTTCTTGTGCCAATACCAGGCAGTTTTGAGAATAGTGGCTTTGTAGTATAGCTTGATATCTGGTATTGTGATCCCTTCAACTTTTTTCTTCTTTCTCAAGATTGCTGCAGCTATTTGGGGTCATTTTTTATTCCAGATGAATTTTTGGAGAGTTTGTTCTAGGTCTGTGAAGTATGCCACTGGTATTTTAATGGGGAGTGCATTGCCCCTTGCACCAGTCTGCTGGTGGGAATGCAGACTGGTGCAGCCACTGTGGAGAACAGTATGGCGTTTCCTCAAAAAATTAAAAATGGAACTCCCATTTGACCCAGTGATCCCACTTCTAGGAATATATTCCAAGATAACAGAAACACCAATCAGAAAGGATATATGCACCCCTATGTTCATAGCAGCACAATTCACCATAGCTAAGATTTGGAAACAGCCTAAGTGCTCATCAGCAGATGAGGGATTAAAGAATGGTGATACATCTACACAATGGAATACTATGCTGCTGTAAAAGAGAAGGAATTCTTACCATTTACAACAGCATGGATGGAACTGGAGAGCATTATGCTAAGCGAAATAAGCCAGTCAGAGAAAGATATCACATGATCTCACTCATTTGTGGAATATAATGAACAACATAAAATGATGAACAAAAATAGAACCAGAGTCATAGAAGCATCAAACAGACTGTCCAACCTATGAGGGAAGGTGGGCAGTGATGGGGTAAGAGATCAACCAAAGGACTTGTGTGCATGCATATGAGCATAACCAATGGACACAGACGGGGGAGGGGAGGGCATGTCCTGGGGGGTGGGGGAAGCCGGGGAGAGGTAAATGAGGGAAAACGGAGATTTATGTAATACTTTAAACAATAAAGAACTTAAATTAAAAAAAAATTTGAAGGAAAATAAACCTCCTCACCACCCCCCTGACCAAAAAAGAAAGCTGTGGTACATGTACACAATAGAATACTACTTGACCATGAAAATGAAGGAAATATTAGCCTTTGCAACAGCATAGATGGACCTGGACAGCATTATGCAAAGTGATACAGGCCAGTCATCCAGTCAGAGAAAGACAAGTATCATATAATTTTACTTATAAATTGAGTAATTTTACTCAATTACTCATATATTAATGAACAAAATGAACTAACAAGCAAAATAGAGATAGATTCATAGAGAGAGCAGGCTGACAGCTATCAGGAGTCTGGAGATGCCCAGGTGGGGAGATTGGAGGGATTGAGTATAAGGAAAAAATTCATGGACTGGGACAATAGTGTGGTGATTGGTGAGTGGGGAAGCAGGGGATTGGGGGAGTTGGAGGACAGTATATTGGGGATAAATGGTGATGGACAGAGACTTTACTTGGGATGGTGAACACACAATACAGTGTGTAGAATTGTTGTTCAATTGTGGAATTGTTGTAGAATTGTGCAGCTGAAACCTGTAAAATTTTGTTAACCAATGTCACCCAATACATTCCATAAAAAGGAAAAAAATAATTAAGCATTCATACACACCCTTATTATGCAATGTGACAAATAAGATGCAGCTCTATTATATGACCTATAGATTTAGGTTTCAAGATGTCATTTACACCAGAAGGTTATTGTTGTGTTGGCTGCTGTCATATTTTTATTTGACAATGGAAGGGAAAACAGGTCATAAGGTTAAATAATCAGGTACTGCATGTATTAAAAATTCTTGCAGCACACCAGTTGAAAATCACTGATCTATATTATGGTGTGTTATCAGTACCCCATTCCTTTTTCATGGCTGAATAATAGTTCATTATATGGCCATGTCCCATTTTGTTTATCCATTCATCCATTGATGGATATTTGGATTGTTTTCATATTTTGTCTGTTATTAATAATGCTGTCATAAACATGTGTGTACAAGTTTCTGTATTGCATATGTTTCATTTCTGTTGAGTATATACAAAAGAGTGACATTTCTGGTAACTGTGTTTAGTGATTTGCAGAACTGCCACACTATTTTCCAAAATCATTGCCCTAGTTTACATTCCGACTACCAGTATATTTAGGATTCTGATTTCTCCACATACTTGCCAGCACTTATTACCTGACTCTTTTTTAAATTCTAGCCACTCCAGTGGGTATGAGGTGGTATCTCACTGTGATTTTTATTTGCATTCCCTAAGGACTTATTATGGTTGAATATTCTTTAATGATCATGGGAGAAAAAGAAATAATTTGCTTATTATCATATATATATATTTCTGCTATGTACATGGACCTGAGAGAACTTTATTTTATGGGTCTTTATAAAGAGACTCTGTATAATACAGGGAGTAATCTCCTCTAGGATATTTCTACAGTCAACATTGTAACTCTGTGTCAGAGTTGGGGGATGTGATATAGTGTAAGAAAAACTAGAATTTACAAAGTATTTTATAACCAGGGATACATAATTTTTAAAATTTATGTTGATTAAGGAGACACCTCTCTTAAACAAACATTTGTTTTCTCTGAAGCACATCTAGTGAAAAGCTAGATTCACTTTAATTTGCCCTTATAAGTGTGCTAATCTTGGCAAATATAAGTCAACAATTCTATTCACTCTGTTAGTTCTGCTGAAATTAAAAGGAAACAATTTAAGGTTACTTTGAAGAGCTCATTCTAGAGAATGCAATTCCTGTTTTTCTTTCTGGGAATCTTTTCTTACCAGCTGGCTCTGCAAAGATGATAAATCCTGTCTCCTGCTGACTGTCCACCCCTTTAGAAACTCAGTGTTATTGTGCTCTGATTCACTTTAGACTATGTTGATCTTTCCAGATCTCGACAGTTGGGTTGAAAATAATAATAGACAAAAACCCTGGGAAGAATTCATTCCTTCCTTTACGTGTTTTTGCTGCTGGATTCAAATAGGGCTATTTTTTTCTGTGTCATTTAAAAAAAAAAACTGAATCAAAGCAGGCTGAGACTATATGTTATTTTAAAAAAGTACTCTCTTCTTTCTTCAAATTAAACTCTGGGGTGTAAAATTAACCCCTGGAGGTGGTTGAATAGAGAAAATGTGTCTGTTCAAGAATGAGATGTTTTACAGTTAATAAGACTGCATTTGGTGCTATATTATTCCCTTGTCAGAACCTTAGAAATCATTTAATAATTCTGAAAGAACTTGAGGAAGTTGTAATGAAACATTGCTATTCTCTTTATCAGCCCTTCTCTCTAAGTTTCCCCTAACTTTGGGGACTTAATGATTTATGTCATGGCTTCTAGATTCTCTGAGTTTGGCAAAGAGAAGAGAAGATACATTAAAAAAAAATACTAATGCCCTCTTTGAAATTTTTGTGTCTCAATCCCTTTATTGTGAATTTTTACCAAGCAGATGAAAAAAATTCCAGCAATGTATAAGGACTAGAGGCCCGGTGCATGAAAATTCATGCACTGGAGGCGGGGGTCCCCTCAGCCTGGCCTGCCCCCTCTCACAGTCTGGGAGCCATCAGGGGCAGGAGGCAACCCGGCGATCAGGGGAAGGCAACACCCCATCACACCTCTGCTACTGCCACTGCCAGCAGTGCAAGCCTCGGCCGGCCCTGGTTACCTGAGCCTCGGGTGACCCTGGACGGCTGGGCAGCCTCCATCCAAGGCTTGCCTGTGCCTCAGGCTGGCCCTGGGTGGCTGGGGGGCTGAGGGGACTGGGGAACTCTGGAGGCAGGTGCGTGGCAAGGCCTGGGGGTGGGCCTGGCCTTGCCGAGCACCTGCTGCTCCAGTGGGGCTGAGGGGACTGGGCGCCGCCATCTTGTGGCTGTGAGTGCTGCCATCTTTGAGGGCAGAGCAGTCAATTAGCATATTCCCTCCTTATTGGCTGTGGGCACCACCATCTTTGCGACGGTGTGAGGGACAATTATCATATTCCCTCTTTATTAGATAGGATTTTGCTAGACAACTCCAGCAGATGTACAAAATAATCAGGGAAAATTGTTCCAATTCCAACATCATTTACTAAATACATAATTGTACATTCTTTGTATTAGATAACTTTCAACTAGTGGAGGAATTAAATTCAATAAACATTAGATTAAAATGTGTGGATCTGCTTGGCACTACAGTGATAGAAAAAATGAGTGGCTTGAGTAACCGGTAGAAGAGGTAGAAAGATTTACTTCCTAAACATTTTTAGAGCTATTCAGTAACAGCAACACTGTTAATTAAATGTCACCAATAATAAGAAAAAAAAAATGAAGCAACTCGAAGCACTTCCCAGAAAGTCTCGCTTTCATCGCAGATTTGGTTAAACCTCATTAATTTTCCTTGGCAGGTCACCAGAGCAGAGAAAGAGATGGAAAGCAGGATTCAATGTGCCAGAAGAGCCATTTCCATTGGCTCAGCCAGCTCTCCTTCATCACCATCTAATCGTGTCCTGGGCTTGGACCACCCGCTATTACCAGAACCCACTTCCTGAGTGACCAGTGCAGGCACTTGGGGTTTAATGCTCTGCAATTGCTATCGTGAAATTCTTAATAATTTAATCTTTGAATGTGTGCTGTATGATTCAAGTCTGATGGAACAGTGGAATCTGTGCCAGGGGCTTGGAGCCTGGGTTTGGTGGGGGATTCCTGCCTTTCGCCACCTCCAGGTGTCCCAGGACCTGAGCTCAGGCACCAGCTCCCCCCTCCCTTTTTGCTGCCACCCTCAGCGGGGTCTGGGTGTGTGGGGAAGGTTAGGATTCGGCATGAACCTCTTGTGCCCAGTTGTGGGGCAGGGCTGTGAGGTCTTGACTCTCCTAAGAGAGTGCAGCATTAAAGAGACAGATGGTGAAAGCTAGGAGAAAGCTTCTTGCCAGCTCTGTGAGCAAGAGGTCTCCTTTTTCATTTTGCACCGTGTCTTGCAAATTATGTAGCTGGCCCTGTTTGTTACACATTGATTCTCCTCATTTCACCCTTGCTATTTGGTTGTTTTCTTTTGAAATGTGTGGATAGAGTAAAAATAACCTATTTCCCTTGTTGTTTCCCCCCTATGCACCGGAGGGTTTTTGTGGGGTTTTTCACTGGTCAGATCCACTCAGACACCAGGCAATGACACTTTATTACAAAGGCCATAGTTCTGAGTACTCCAGGGATTAATTAATGTCTCTTTGAATGACTCTATTGGATTTATTTTTTTCTCCAGGTAATTCAAACAACCATTATATAAAAGATTTTTGTAGCCTAGCCGGTGTTGCTCCGTGGTTGAGCATCGACTTATGAACCAGGAGGTCACAGTTTGATTCCCGGTTCAGGGCACATGCCCAGGTTGCAGGATCTATCCCCAGTGTGGGGTGTGCAGGAGGCAGCCGATCAATGATTCTCTCTCATCATTGATGTTTCTCTCTCTCCTTCTCCATTCTTCTCTGAAATCAATAAAAATATATTTAAAAAAGATTTTTGTAATCTTTGTAATGTCCCATACTTATTCCTGTTATTGTTTGTATTGATTAGTAACATAATCTTACAGATAGAAAGACCTATTCACTTACCTCTAGGGGCATCACAAAAAGGCTGCTCATTGGTCTTCCTTTGGTGTTTTTTTTAAAATTATTTTTATTTTTACTTTTAATTACAGTTTACTTTCAATATTATTTTGTATTGGTTTCAGGTATACAACACAGTGGTTAGACAATCTTATACTTTACAAAAGTTTTCCCCCTCATATTTCCAGTACCTCATATTGTACCATACATAGTTATCACAATACTAGTGACCCGGTGCACGAAATTCATGCACATTAAAAGGGGATTAATTAGAGGAAATATTTTAACATTGCTATTTGCTCTTTCTCTATAATAGAAGTGTCAGAGATGAAAGAAAATTAGTAAAATGTATATGAAAATCTTCCTCTTGTCAGAGTCTGAGGCACACCGTCGGACCCAGAGTCAAGTCCCCGCCCACCCATATGCACCTTGAAATCTGGCCGGCCCCACCCCCATTGGGCAAGATCCAGATCCGGCCGGCCCCTCCCCTGTCAAGCCCGCTGGGCGGAGGGCGCAGCCTCAGGTCCCCCATCAAGTCCTGCCGGGGCAGGGGGCATGGCCTGAGGTCCCCTGGCCTGGCGCTGGGGAGGGGGGCATGGCCTGAGGTCTCTCGGCCTGGTGCCGGGGATGGGGTGCAGCCTGAGCTCCTCCATCAAACCCCACCCGGTCGGGGGTGCGCAGCCTCAGGTCCCCTGTCCCGGCCTGGTGCCACGCGGCCTCAGGTCCCTGCTGATCACTCATTACGGCTCTTTATGGGAACCCCCGCCTCCACTGTGGGCGCAGCCATCTTGTGACGGTGTGACAGAGTGAGGGTAAATTTGCATATTACCTCTTTATTATATAGGATTAGTGATTATATTCCCTCTGCTGTGTTTCACATCCCTGTGACTAGTTTGTAACTACCGATTTGTACTACTAATCCCTTTACCTTTTCACCTGGTCTCCTAACCTCCCTCCCTTCAATTTTGGTTGCATCACATATGCACCCTGACCGGGGATCAACCCCACACCCTGGATATGTACCCTGACTGAGAATCGAACCTGTGACCTTTTGGTGTACAGGATAATGCTCCAACCAACTGAATCACACTGGCCAGAGCAGCAATTCCCTTTTGAATATTTTGAGGTAACTCCTTATTTTTTTCTACAGTGACTGCACCAATCTGTGTTCCCACCAACAGTGCACAAGAGTTCCCTTTTCTCCACATCCTTGACAACACTTGCTATTTGTGGATTACTAACAGGTGTGAGATGATATCTCATTGTGGTTTTAATCTGCATCTGAATATCTCTGACATTAGTAATGTTGAGCATCTTTTCATATGTCTCTGGGCCATCTGTATGTCCTCTTTGGAGAAGTGTCTATCCAGGTCTTTTGCCCATTTTTTAAATTGGATTGTTTGTGTGTTTTTTCTGGTGTTGAGCAGCATGAGTTCTTTATAAATTTTGTATATCAACCCCTTCTTAGATGTATCTATCTCCTTCCATTCAGTAGGTTCTTTTTGTTTTGATGGTTTCCTTCGCTGTGCAAACACTATTTATGTTGATGCAGTCCCATCTGTTTATGACCTCCTCTGTTTCCTACTCCTGCGAACAGGGTGGGCAGGAAAATCCTGGGATGAATTGTGCTTCCAGGTATAGAAAACCACTGGACACCTTTTCTTTTTTGGTCTGTGGCTCCAGAAAGTAAACATTCTCATGGTACCCTAAAGATCACTCAGAAAATACTCTTTCAGATATTACCTGGTCCTACATATTGATATACCATATGCAAATTTTTGTAATTAGTAGAATTTGTTTACTCATTATTAGAGAGGGGCAATACCTCCCATGCCAAGTTAAAATAGGTATCTTAAACAACACTGGGTAGATATATTGAGCATACCTAGCTGAAAGACATGAGGGACTAAATTCAAGCAATATTTCAAACTTGTCATAGGCTATTCTCTTTCTCTAAAGCTCCAGGAAAGAATGCTTACAGCTCCCTGATACCTTGCATTTCTTTATAGCTGCAACCATTCTGTGTTTACTTTGTAATGTCTGCACAGTCTAGATTAATGATTCTCAATCTATTATCTATATATCTTCACTGTCCCCTCTAGTTAATCCCTCAAAAAAGGGTGACATAACTGGAAAATGCTACACACACCCACTCCTTCTAGGAGAATTTCAACATGTATTAATTTATTGAAGCCTCTCCGTAGGGCCACAGTAAAATGGGTGTTTAATATTTTTTAAACCAGGATTTTCCAAACTGATTTGATCATGTGGCGTATTTTCCTCCATTAACACCTATTAATATTTCAGGGCAAAAACAATCCACAGTGAATTCTTTGGTAAGCACTCTTCTGATAGTTAGAATTACTAGTATTTGGGAGTAAGATCTTCACCTTTAACCAATTTGATCTGCGTGATCTTAAAGATACATGTGAACTCAGTGATGCCTGAAGATGTCAGAGTGCCTAGAATCCAGAATGGTGTGTTTCAGAAGAGGTGGCTGTGTGTTGCAAGAAACCAAGAGTCTACCTGAAAAAGATAAAATCTTTAGATGGGTCTTCTGAGGGCAAACATCTCAGAAATTGGAGCAGAGATTACTCATCCCATTTCTCTCAATATTATTCTTGTCTCTAATTATGGGATGTGGGGTCTTGTGTTAATGGGAGGGGTTGAATATAATTTTGAAAGATTATGCAACCTATAATAATAAAAGCATAATATGCAAATCGACGGAATGACTGAACAGGAGAACGACTGTCCTGGTGACCTCCGGATGACTATGCTATGACACGCACTGACGCCAGGCCAGCCAAGGTGGGTGCGATGTGATTGGTCAGGGGGCCCTGCCATGGCCCCACAATTGCCCCACAGAGGGAGGCCCAGGCTACCTGGCTGATGGTGCTGTGGCAGGTGGGCAGGGCCTCCATCTGTGGGCGATGGATCTGGGGTCCCCACAATCGATCACCCCACAGAGGGAGGCCCAGGCCATCAGCCAGCGACGCTGTGGCAGGTGTGTGGGGCCGGCCAGCAATTGCCCTGCAGAGGGAGGCCCAGGCCAGCCAAGCGGTCACACCCCACACCTGTTGCCCTCAGAGGGAGGGGACTGGTGGTGGGGGAAGGGGACACTGCTGCACAGATGGCAAGCAGTGGCAGTGGCGGGGGCGGGGCCAGCTGCCAGCAGCCGGGGGAAGGAAAGCCCTGATAGGCTCTGATTGCTGGCCAGGCCTAGAGACCCTACCCAAGGGGTCCCAGATTATGAGAGGGTGCAGGCTGGGCTGAGGGACACCCCCCTCCCCATGCATGAATTTCGTGCACCGGGCCTCTAGTGTGAATATAATAAGCAGAATAATGTCTCCCATTAATATAATGTCTCTTACTAATATCTGGAACCTAGAAATGTTATTGTGTATGGAAAAGGGTCTTTGCAGATGTGATGTAAGTTAAAGATTTGAGATGGGAAAATTATCCTGGATTATCTGGTGGACCTAATGCAATCACGATGTCTTTATAAGAGAGGGACAGAGGAAGGTTACTCACAGAGGAAGAGGATATGGCAGTGTGAGCAAGGAGCTGCGAGTGATGTGGCAAAAAGCCAAGTGTATTATAAATCAGCATTCTTCAAAGAAACAGAACCAATAGGATATTAAGATTATAGATATTGACTCAGGTGATTACAGAGGCCTAGAAGTCCCATGATCTGCTGTCTATGAACTGGATAACCAGAAAGTGAGGGATGTAATTCAGCCAAAGTCCAAAGGCCTGAGAATTGTTGGGAGTAGATGAAGCTGATGGTGTGAATTCTGGTCAGATTCTGAAAGCCAGAGAAGCAGGACTGCTGATGTCCTAGGGCACAAGAAGATGGATGTCTCAGCTCAAGCAGAGAGAACATAGTCACCTTTTTTATTTTGCCCTTTTGTTCTTTCCAGGCTTTTAAAAGATGGGATGATGCCTACCTCCATTGGTGGGGGAATCAATTCAGTCTCTTGATTTAAATGCTAATCTCTTCTGGAAATTCCCTCATAGACACACACAGAAATAATGTTTTACCAGCTATGTAAGCATCCCTTAGACCAGTGAAAGTGATGCATTCAATTAACTATCACACCAAGGAGTGCTGGCAGTCCCCACAGCTGAAAAAGGTAAGAATGAGTGTCCTCCAGAGCCTTCGTGGCCCTGCTGATACCTTGATTTTGGCCCATTGATACCGATTTTGGACTTACTTGTTTCATGGAATCTGACCAGAATCAAATGAAATCAGATGGGTATAACTAAATGTACTCCCATATCTATCTATCATCTACCTATCATCTATCTATCTATCTATCTATCTATCTATCTATCTATCTATCATCTATTATCTATCTATCTATCTATCTATCTATCTATCTATCTATCTATCATCTATCTATCTACCACTTATCTAAAATTCATCTACATAGATTTAAAAATCGATTTATCTATCATCTATGTATCTAATCATTTATTACCTATCATTATTCTTTCTAGCACATTGTTTGACCTATGACACTGTCATTATTAACTTCTAGATCCTGTCAGGAAAATAATAAAAAATTCAATAAGGGCCCTAACTAAAGACTGAAAGGATAACAATGAAAAAACTCAAGATATTTTATTATTTGTCAGCAGAAATTTTAATGTTATAAACCACATATAGAAATATTTAAATTTGTTGTGGTTAATATGAGTATTCTAGAATGTTGGTTGGCTCAGAAAAAAATATCTCTGCAGAAGCAACCATATAATGATATTTACCAGTAAATTTTATTTCTAAATTCCACTTTACACCACGAAGCTCCTGCCTCTGATGCTGCCCCATCTAGTAAGAGCAAAACGTTCATTTCAAAATTGAAAAAACTTAGTGAGACCCAACTAAACAGATGCATGCATAAAATGGTATTTATTTTGGAAGGTTGAGACTTCACTAATACCAATGAATGTCCCTTGACTGAATTAGCAGCAAGGAGGAATCCGTCCAAGTGCATTCATGCCAAGGATGGTCTGGGCTCCTCACATCTAGAGCAAACCCTCATTGGCCTAGCAAGCTGAGTGTGTCACATCCGAGGTCCAGGAGCCAGGTGTCAATCCTGGGTTCTGTTGCACATATAGGAGTGGGATCACTGGCCAGTAGTTGATATAAATGGAATAAAAACTTTCCATGCTCCATTGGCTCAAAACTGCCTGCTCTGTGCTGTTCTGGCATGCTGGCTGCTCTTATTATTACCCCATCCCTTGTGGTTTAGGGGCAATCTGCATGCTTTGATTTTGACCTGGGCTGAGTCCCCTAGACCGATTCTTCACCTACCTTTAGCAGACCTTAATCTCTCTCCCCATTCTGACCCCCCTTTTTCCAACCGACTAGGTTATAATTATTTATTTTTTACAGATAAATGTTTATAGCAGCTTTATTCATAATTGGAAAACCTTGGAAGAAATGAACTATAAAGCTCATGTAGGTTCTGCCCGCCCCCAAATTTTTATTGATTTCAGAGAGGAAAGGAGAGGGAGAGAGAAATAGAAACATCAGTGATGATCAGTGATCAGAGAGAATTATTGATTGGCTGCCTCCTGCATGCCCCCCACTGGGGATCGAGCCCACAACCCGGGCATGTGCCCTTGGCCGGAATCAAACCCAGGACCCTTGAGTCTACAGGCCAACACTATATCCACTGAACCAAACTGGCTAGGGCACCATGTAGGTATTTTAAATGCTAAGAAAAAGAAGCCAGTCTGGAAAGTAATATTCTGTATGATTCCAACCATATGACATTCTGGAAAAGGCACCTATAGATACACCGAGATTCACTGGTTTTCAGGAGTTCAGAAAAAGGGAGTAGGTATGATACAAGAAGCAAAGGGAATTGTTAGAGCAGTGAAACTATTCCATATTATGCTGTAAAGGTAGACGCATAACTTTATACATTTGTCAAAACCCATATAAATTTATAATTCAAAGAGTGGAACTAAATATAAACCATGTTAATGGTTTAGTTAATAAACCACTTTAGTTAATAATAATATATCAATATTGGTTCAATTGTTATGAATGTGTCCCACTATTACAATATATTAATAACAATGGAGAAACTGGGTTTGGGGGAAGGAGAGGCGAACTAGCATCAGCAACTCTGGTCTTTCGGCACAGTATTTTGTAAAACTGAAACTGCTCATTAAAGGAGAGGCTATAGTCCTGGCCAGTATTTCTAAGTGGTTAGAGCGCAGGCCCATGCACCAAAGGGTCTCGGGTTTGATTCCCAGTCAAGGGCATGTACCTGGGTTGCCCATTTGATCCCTGACCCTAGTTTGGGGCGCATGTGAAAGGCAACCAATCAATGTGAAACACTTCGATGTTGCTCTCTCTCTCTCTCTCTCTGTCCATTCTTCCCTCCCTTCTACTCTCTCTAAAAGTCAATGGAAAAAATACCCTTGAGTGAGGATTGACAAAAAGAAAAAAAAAAGAGGCCATTTAAATGTTTTTAGAATAAATTTATTGATTACAACAGATGGGATTTTTATAAACTTTATTAGTTATGTTTTTTAAACAGTTGTCTATACAATATCATGCATAAATTGATTATCTTAGGATTAATTTATGTATGACTCTGTGTAGCCTGAAGGATAAAGCATACAAAAGAAGAATAAAAATTTCTGCTACTTAGACATGTTATCATTGCACCACACTCACCCCCTTTAATCTCCATGTCCTCACAAATTCTGTTTACTATGTTTTATATACCTAATACCTGGTAGTGACCTAGCCATCATCCCTCCCCTTTTCCACCGGAAGTTCTATTACAATGATGAGTATATAAAATATTAGAACAAGTTTTAGCAATAAGGAGGTCAAATAATACTTGCAACTAGGATTTGATTCATTTCCAACTTCTACTTAATGTGAAATTCTCTTTGCTTTCTCTTTAACTCCTTTAAGAATTTAACATTAGAATCCCATAAGACTAAACAAAATATTATAAATACCCAATCAACAGTTTTAGAAGATACCAAAAGAAGGCTATTTAAATATTGATTTGCCTCTCCCAGTATATTTGGAATATACTTCCAACTCATCATTTAGGCTTGAGATATGCTGGTGTCACTTACGACTCCCTCGAAGGGACGTGGAATCTAAAGTTCATGAAAGCCAAACTGGCCTTGTCTGGCATGTTTGTTGCTATGTAAATAAATGGAACTTGCTGGAAGTGGTCCTTTAACTCTTATTAATCCCTCCTGGGCCTGATTCTTGCAGTTGAAGTAGCTACTCGTTTACATTGTACGTAAGTACACAATGGCTTGCTCAGGAGATGAGTAGCCGAGTTCAGAGCATTTGACATCCAGTGTTATAATTCTAGACAAGGCTCACCACTGTATGTATGTATGTATGTATGTATGTATGTATGTATGTATTGTGCCACTCAGCTTCAAATTCTTATAGCTGGGAACTCGGAATATTGGGGACTAGAAGGGGTCATACTTTTTCTCTTTCCCATCCAATATTATGCTCAATTCTCTTTCCCCCATCATCAGCAATTATATAGGCTTGCATACATTTACACTGTCATACTAGTCATATTGCCCAACTGGACTCCTGGCAAGGATAAATGTCACGGTCAGAGGGGATTTACAGAGCAAACAGACAGGCTCCTCAAACAAAGTCTCTTTCCCCTTCCCCCTTGACTCTCTGGATGCACCCTTAGAAAATTATAGAAAGCTGCACGTGAGGACAAATGGAAACATAGTTGCTATATTAAAGGAAGAGAGAAAAAACAAAATAAGATTATTGCTGACTTCTTGGAGAGTGTGTGTATGTGTGTGTGTGTGTGTGTGTGTGTGAAAGAAATTGGGAAGAGAAGGCAAGTCTCCATTTCCTATAAGATGGGCTAACTCAGTTAAAAATGCTTTCAACAAACTACGGACATATCAATTAATGATGCAACTTGACTTTTGCAAGGCAATGTAGATACATTGAAAAATAAAACAAAACCTTTTTATTTTTATTTTTGGTGAACTCTCTCCTTCCTATTTAATGGTACAGCTCGTTGAATTAAGAGCACTTGGAATCTTTGAAGATGCGTTAAAAGAGAAGGGACTGTATTGTACCTGGGCCATTTAATATTACCTGCAATGTCTGTGTGGGTTTATTTTTATTTTTTTTATTTTTTGTTTCTGCGGGTTTTTTTGTTTTGTTTTGTTTTGTTTTTTTGTGAAGCTAAATTTTGTCTGTATTCTTTTGTTTCAGTCTCCAAGCTTGAAAAGGTAATTTAGGTAATGCTACCAAAGCTGTAATAGGCAGTCCACGTGTTTTGCACAACTCAGAGTAATTAAAGAAGGGTGGCCCAATACTTCTCATTTCCAATGCTTGAAATCATTGTAAAGAAAAATATACAATTGTCTTTCCCTAAGATTTTGTCTATCTTTTCCTGGGAGATTCTCTGCCTTTTGGTATGCAGTGAGTCTATAAAATATATTTGGTATATGTACTAAGGTAACTGAAAAGTTATTTTTCAACTTACTGAACATATTAAACTTAGACAGCATCTAACGAGACCCTGATTCTGAGAAAATAAAATCGCCCTATAGCTATTATTTTTCATCATTGTTTGCTCACTCCCTGTGCTTTTCAAATGACTGCTCCGTATGGTTCTTTCATTGTCTTTCACATTTAGTTGCATAAGAAAATAATATAGTCAAAGTTGAAATAATCCTTTTCTGCTTCACACCATTCTTTGCATTTTTTGGAGGAACAGTTATGAACTGTATTTAAAAGTAGAGTGCTCTTCCTTTGAAGAAAGATTGGGTTTGAAAACCATAAGACTAAAACCGCATTTTTCTTAAAGAAAATGACTTCCTGTTTCCTGCCCTAAAGTTTCCCCCAAAACACTGCCACGGTGTAAACAGTAACTACAGTCATTGTATTCACTCCCACACGGAGGGGACGTGTTCTCCAGGCTGTGTCCAAATAACATTTCAATTTTGGACTTAGGATTTTTTTAAATGTTTTTGAAATCTTATCTTTTCATGTGTAGTATTCATAAAGTAAAAATGGCAACACTGGTAATTAAATTCATTTTGAGGAGAAATAGTATTTCACTCAGAAGGAATTCTATTTGAATTAAGTTGACTCATTGTAAAGACTCAGTGCAATCAATTTTATTCCTAAAAGGAGTACATTTTTGTTAGAAATCACCTTAATATAAATACTTCACAATTAAGAAAAATGTATGTTTTAGCTTAATGAGGTACATGTGCTATATTGATAGCAAGTATAGTATGATTTCCCACCGTCTACATACTTGACCTGTACTATCAAACAGTAATTATCTAGTGATTTTAATTATCATCACTACTTGTAGCAAAAATTTAGATTTCAATATAAAATGAGCTATTATGATACAACAAATAATTAAAGGATATTTTTTTAATAATGCTTTAAGAATTTTTTTTTAAAGCTGATTTTAGAAAAGTCCTGTTTGAGATGTTGGATTGCATAGAGGCTGAAACTTCCTGCTACCATTTTATTAAATTGTAACTTTTTAGTTTTTAAGTTACAGTTGACATAAATGTTATATTAGTTTGAGGTGTATAACATAGTGACTAGCATTTATATACCTTACCAAGCAATCACCCCAATAAGTTTAGTACTCATTTCCTGTTACCATTTTAAACACACAAAATGTGATAGCAGAAATATGTCCACATATGTCCGTAATAATTATAAATAGAAATGAGTTTAAATCCATTAGCACAATCTCTCAGATTAATTAAAGAAAATAAAGCCAAACATAGTGTGTCATTGATTTTTTTAAAAAAATATTTTTATTGAGTTCAGAGAGGAAAGGAGAGGGAAAGAGAGATAGAAACATCGATGATGAGAGAGACTTACCGATGGGTTGCCTCCTGCATGATCGCGACCAAAACCTGGGCATGTGCCCTGACCGGGAATTGAACCATGATCTCCTGGTTCATAGGTTGATGCTCAACCACTGAGCAACACCAGCTGGGTGTGTGTCATTGATTTTAAGATGCATGTTATTTTTACTTTTGACAACTCTGAAATTGCAAAATACATTATGACATGCCTGGGTACCACTTGTGATGTAGTTGCCACTAGGCTATACAACTTGCTTGGTATTTATTCTTAGTGGCATGAATGGGCAATGGCAACCCTTTGATGTTTCAGTCAGCAAATTATTAAGGATCATTTGAAAAAAATATAAATCTTCCCTGTTTGAAAACCTTTTGTTGACATCTTCAGATAAGATTAAGAAAGCATGGACATTAAACCTTGAAGGCTGAGTGTCAGCGGCTTGGAAGGAAATTCTGTAGACAAGAATGAAACTCCTTAGTAAATGTTGTCTCACTAATTCTCTTGCTAGCACAGAGGATAATATATGGAAAAACACGAATATCAACAACTCTAAAAAAAATTAGATTCTTAATGTAAAAATAATTTGTTTTAAGAATACTTTGAGGGAGAAACAAGATGGTAGTGGAGGTAAACACCTGTATTTGCCGCCTCCCATAACCACATCAAAATTACAATTAAAATACAGAACAACCATTATCCAGAACCCCCTGAAAGCTGGCTGAATGGAAGTCATACAAATGGAGAAGTAAAGAAGAAAGCACACTGAGACTGGTAGGAGGGGTGGAGGTGCTGAATGAGCTGGACCAGCACCCACATGTGCCACTTTTTTAATCAGGAAGGAGATCACGTCTACAGAGGCTGCTGATGAGGAGCAGGAGTTCGCAGGCCCCCACCAGAACCTCAGCCCAGGCTCCCAGAGCTCGGAAAAGAAGTCCTCATAACTATGGGCTGTAAAAACCAGCAGGAATTGGAGCTCAGTGACACAAAGGCTGCCCCTACCTTGCCCCCCTGCCGGCCTGACCGCCCCTAACTGCCTCTGCTTCACCCCCCAGTCTGGTCTCCCTCTGCAGGAGGTGACCTGGCGGATCAGGGGAAGGCACCGTCCCCATTACCCCACTGCCGCTGCCACTACTGGCCTGAGCCTCGGCCCTTGCAGCCGCTGAGGTTTGTCTGCAAGGTTGTCTGGAAGGTGTCCACTCTAATTAGCATATTACCCTTTTATTAGTATAGATTTGGGGGTCATTACAACCATGCAGAGCTTAAAGAAAACACATGGCCCTGGCCGGTTTGGGTTAATGGAGAGAGCATAGGCCTGTGGACTGAAGGGTCCCAGGTTTGATTCTGGTCAGGGGCACATGCCAGGGTTGCGGGCTCGATCCCCAGTAGGGGGCCTGTGGGAGGCAGCTGATCAGTGATTCTTATCATTGACGTTTCTATCTCTTTCTCCCTCTCCCTTCCTCTCTGAAATCAATAAAATAACATTTAAAGAAAACACATGATGTTCACTTTGGGCTTTGTCATTTTACAAAATCCTTTGTGCAGTATTTTAACTTTCCTAAACTTTCCTTTACCCACCCTTAAAAGGCAATCTATTTTGGGGAAGATGATCAGGAAAGTGATTCTAGTGGGTAGAAGTTTTTTTTTGGAGGGGATGGGGCTGTGAAAATATTTAAAAATTGATCAGGGTGATGGTTGCATCACTCTGAATTTACTTTAAAAAACCAGTTCATTGTACACTTTAGGTGACATGCATTGTATATGAATTGTATCTCAACAAAGCTGTTCTTTTATTTCTTTTTAAATAAAGACCAGTCTTATAATCAATTACAGATGTTTGCAGAGGCCCCCAGGATTTGCTTACCGCGTCCCAAACCACGGCTGCAACTCCCAGTTGTCTCCAGTCCTGGCGGATCTGGATGGTGTGGTTTGTGAAGGAGAAGGTGGCCAGAGGCTTATGGAATTTCTGCAGCCCCATTCCCCCGGTCTCCTCATAGGGCACCAGGGCCATTTCCACTGTGCCAGCTCTCTGCTTCCTTTAACCCGTTGGGCAGAAGAATCCTGCATGCTCTGGCCAGAAAGTGCATTCTCTCTTAGGTGGCCTGAATGCTTTTTTTATGTCATTTTATGGATTCAAAAGAATAAACAGAGATGTGGAAAGCTTTTGTCGAATTCCTTTTACATGGTTCTTCCAGTCTCGTGGGAAGTGAGATGTGGCTCTGAATTCATCCCAAAGGGTGTCTTTGGGCAAAAGCACCCAGAACGGCACAACTCCTGCAGGATGCCCTACACACTTCGCTGTCAGGACTCAGGGGGTTTGAGGGTGAGCGAGGCGGTGGTGCCACCACAGTACCCGGGAGAAGGTAACGCTTTCTTCACTACCCAGGCCCGCGTGGACTGCAGCTGCACCCGCCGAGATGGGCAGGGTGTTTCTGCTGTTTTGTTTTGGTCTGGCCTCCACCCTGTCAACCAGGGACCCGCACCTGCACTGAGACTGTGAAGGGCTCGATGGTCCTACTTTTTGATGGCCGGTGGATGCACTCCCACCTCCTGGAGACTTGCAGTTAGACAATGGTGGCTTCCGAGTTGCTCTCGGGGAGAGCAGGGCCCTAGGTCCAGAATGGACTCGGGCATCCGCAGCTAGGAGGCCTCCCCAGGGTCCCCCAAACCTGCCGCCGCCTGTCCCTCTACAGCACCCACAGGCACGCACTTCCTTCCTGTGGGCCCCGGAGCTCTCGGAATCCGGGTGGAAATGGGAGGCGGTAGAGGGGTCCACAGGGCCTTTGGGGACCCCCGGCCGAGCAGAACGCCCCCCCACCCCGGGGTGCAGCGAGCTGCCTGGAGAAGGGCCAAGGGTGTGCCAGGCCGCCCCCAGGCTGTCTGAGCCTGGGCCCTTCGCAGCCGCTGTAGCTTTGTCCAGAAGGACGTCCAGAAGGTCATCCGGAAGACATCTGCCCTAATTAGCACATTACCCTTTTATTAGTATACATAGATAAGCTAGTTGTATAATATAATGCATCAGAAAATATCCTTTCTCCTTAGCATAGATGTTTTATAGCTTTATCTTTTAAAGATGTAAAAATCGATCTTTTAATATAAAAGCAACACATAATATTGGGTCATTTCCTCTTATTCTACATAAAATATCCAAGTTTGAGAGTAACTTTGAAAAGAGAAATTTAGGTTTTAAATAGCTGAGACTAGCACTGGTTAGTGGTGCTTTGCTTTAGATGTGTAGTAGTCTAAATAAAAAATGTTCCCCCATTCCGCCCTGTATTCCAAGAAGCCATATTCCCACACTAGTCACCTCTGGAACTATCTTGATTAGCTATGAATCTAGACAATCAACTGTGTAAAATGTACATACAGAAAAGACCAGGGTGTTTTTGCGTTTAAGATAATCTTTTCCCTCATGAGTTTCTATGACCTTGTTGGAAGAAAACTTTTTGTCAAACTCCTACAACTTAAGATATACAATATGCCAAAGTGCCATATTTTAGGATAGTGCACTCCTTAGATTGGTTTCCTGAACCCTATTAACCTTTCATTATTTGAGCTTAAGATTTTTTGTAGATGGACTTAGGCACTTGGAAATGTTACCCACAAGCTTCACTAGGTAAAAAAGTATTTGCAAAGTGATTTTAATTAAGTAGTTCTCTGTTGGAAAGTCCTATGGAATATGTACTTCTACCAAAACACCATGTTCAAGATGAGAATAGAATGTAGAAAATGACTAGAGATGAAGGATTTAACATTCCAGCTATTCATAACTTCTTCCATAAAGGTAGGAAACAACAAAACTAAGTACAATTGGAAACTGCATAAGTAAAAAAATAAATCTGAACTTCTGGAGCTCTTTTGGATTCCATATTATGTCCAGTAATGAGAGTAGGCATTCACAGTGTGGTGATTTGCTAATCAAGCCTATTGTCAGTAGTCAACTTTTGTTCTTATAATTGGAAAATCCTGATTGAGTACCTAATTTTTAAAAAGTGAACGGGCCACGGGGACTGCTGAAAGCAGAGAGTGTAAAATCATCAGACATAATTGGCTTCTAATGGTCCCTCTTAATGTAATCTTCACATTGGGTTATCTTCTAATATGGCATGTGTCAGAGTCAACTGGAAAGCTTGTGAAAACAGATTATTAGGCCCCACTCTTGGTTTCTGATTCACTGAGCAGAGTGTGGGGCCTGATAACTGACATTTCTAACGAATTCCCTGTTGGGGTTGATTCTGTTGGGGAAGGGCCACACTTTAAGGACTAATGTTCTTATGTGACTTCATTCCCTTCCCTGCCCTGCCCTCAACTGGGAATCTGTAAAAGAATTTACATTGTTCTTTTCATGCTTAGGAATGATTGCTTCTTCTCTGGAAAGGTTACCTAAAGATTTACTTTTCTCCTCCTGAGAATTAGAAGGTAGGCAGAGGCCAGTTTTTTTCACAAAGCTAATATTGAGAACGACAAATCCAATCATGCCGAAACAGAAGGCATCTATCTCTCCCCCATACAGGGAACTTTCAATTTTATTTCAAATGCTTCTCTGTTTTGTATATGTTTGTGATTCTCTATTGCTGAAAAATTAATGATCTACTTTAATATAAATAAAATTATTTTAAAATTTAATGTGCGTGTTAGTATCAGATTCAACCATGGCCACCATAATATTCCATCTATTATTTTGAAAGCCCTATCAAATAGCTAACTATTCTCACTTTTCTTTCTATATTTCTGACAAAATGTTAAAGACGGAAGTTCCACCTTTGGCTTTCTCAGGATTATTCTTCATTTTTTAAATGACTATTTCAGATAGTTTTCTGCTATAAAATAACACCAGTCAATTTCTGTAGTGGTTGCTCTCATTGCAGGCCTCTGTTGTCTAGTGGACAGGTGTCAAAGTGGAGTGAAAATGATGGCGTGAAGTGGGCATGCTTAGTCTCAAGAATGTACTCTTACTGCTGTAAGCTAAAGATTTCTCTTTTCATTTAAATATAGGGAGAAAAAATTCAACTTAAAAAGATTTTATTAATCTACTCATTTATGGTCTAATCTCCACAACCCTTATAAATCACAGTTTATGTTTAGAGGAACCCTGGAATTCATCAGGTGATATTTCTTTCCATGTCAAGAGGCTTAAAGTAATCACAACATTAACATTATTTTTAGAAGAAATAAAGTATATCTTATGTCATCTCAAAATGTTATCTTTCTAAGTGAGTTGTGGTTAGTAAAATCTAAATGATTAAAATTTGGATTTATTAAAGATACGTATTTTATAGGGGTGACTGTGGCGTATAATAAAAATGACTACAAATATTTTTCCATCCCTCTCTGCACACCACTTTATATTTTGACTTTGCCCAATGGTCCCATCAAGAAGTCAAGTCTAGAGAGAAACCAAGATGGTGGCATAGGTAAACACCTGAACTTGCTGCCGTGTACAACCATGTCAAAACTACAACTAAAAGACAAAACGGACATTATCCAGAACCACAGGAAGGCTGGCTAAGTGGAAATTCTACAAGTAGAAGGGAAGAGAAAAGCACACTGAGACTCAGAGGAGCTGCAGAAGTGAAGTCCAGAGGTATGGAGGCACGCGTGCGGAGAGGGCTGGCAACTGAGTACATGGCTGGCTTTTTCAATCCGGAGGGAGACACAAGCTCCCACTACTCTGAACGCCAGTTCCGGGCAAGACTCTGGGGATCCAGACTCATATGGGGAGAAACTGGACTGTCTGGCACTGGGCTGAACCCGAGGGCGGCTTTCTCTCAGAGGTGCTTGCAGCGATTACCGCAGGACACTGAGACCCAGGTGCCTCTTAGGGCAGGGCTGATGGGAAGCCATTACTGTTTGCTCTGCCCTGAGACTTTGCCCCATCCAAGTTGTGCACAGAGGCTTTTGCATATGAATGGCCTGGTCCTTTGAAAACTAAACTTACCTAACAAACTGCAGCTGAGTCAGAAAGACACAAAACATCCAAAAGAAGGCCCAAGGCCCCACAGCAGCTTGCATTGCTTCACAGCTGGGCCTCATCTGGGCACCTCCAAAACCCAGACAAAGAAGAGAAATCTGCAGATCTCTCTGTAGCTCCTGCTGAGTGGCCTCAGGCAGAGGCTAAATTAGCACCTCCTTGGAGATCCAAGAGCCAGTGTACCCAGGGGTCAGAGTAGGAACATCCAGATTACAACTCCTCAGATCTATAAGGGACACACTCAGGGGGCAGACTCAGTGAGCACCAAAGCCCCACTGAAGCAAGTCTTGCCCCATATGGGTGTCTCCAGCACAGAAGTTCTCCCAGCATAGACACAGCTGATCCTCACAACCAATTGGCCTGGAGGTCAATTCCTCCCAGTGATACCAACAGCAATCAAGGCTTAACTACAACAAGACTGTGCACACAGCCCACAAAGGGGTGCACCAAGAGTGTCCACCTCAGGTAATTGGGGAGGCTGAGGCACTGGGCCCTATAGGACACCTAGCACACAAAGCCACTCTATCAACTCAGGGAAGCAGCCAAAATGCGGAGACAAATAAACAGATCACAAATGAAAGAAATGGAGGAAAGCAAACTACTGGATATAGAGTTCAAAACCACGGTTATAAGGTTTTTCAAGAATTTTCTAGAAAAGGCTGATAAATTTAGTGAGACCCTCGAGGATATGAAAAAGAACCAACTAGAAATTAAGCATACACTGACTGAAATAAGGAATAATATACAGAGATCCAACAGCAGACTAGAGGATCCCAAGAATCAAGTCAAAGATTTGAAATACAAAGAAGCAAAAAACACCCAACCGGAAAAACAAAAAGAAAAAAGAATCCAAAAATATGAAGATAGTGTAAGGAGCCTCTGGGAAACTTCAAGCGTACCAACATCTGAATTATGGGGGTGCCAGAAGAAGAGAGAGAGCAAGATATTGAAAACCTATTTGAAGAAATAATGACAGAAAACTTCCCCCACCTGGTGAAAGAAATAGACTTACAAGTCCAGGAAGCACAGACAACCCCAAACAAGAGGAATCCAAAGAGGACCACACCAAGACACATCATAATTAAAATGCCAAGAGCAAAAGACAAAGAGAGAATATTAAAAGCAGCAAGAGAAAAACAGTTATTACCTACAAGGGAGCACCCATACGACTGTCAGCTGATTTCTCAACAGAAACTATGCAGGCCAGACGGGAGTGGCAAGAAATATTCAAAGTGATGAATAGCAAGAACCTACAACCAAGATTACTCTACCCAGCAAAGCTATCATTCAGAATTGAAAGTCAGATAAAGAGCTTCACAGATAAGAAAAAGCTAAAGGAGTTCATCACCGCCAAACCAATATTGTATGAAATGCTGAAAGGTATTCTTTAAGAAGAGGAAGAAGAAGAAAAAGGTAAAGATAAAAATTATGAACAACAAATACATATCTATCAACAAGTGAATCTAAAAATCAAGTGAATAAAAAATCTGATGAACAGAATATTCTGGTGAATATAATAGAATCAGAGGTATAGAAAGGGAGTGGACTGACATTCCTCAAGGGGAAAGGGATGTGGAGGGGGGGAGGTTTGCGAAGAGACTGGACAAAAATCATACACCTATGGATGAGGACAGTGTGTTGGGGGGGTAAGGGCATGGGGTGGGGTGGGAAGCGGGTGGAGGCGAGCTGTGGGGGGGGGGGGGGGAAGAGGGACAACTGTAATAATCTGAACAATAAAGATTAAAAAAAAAAAGAAGTGAAGTCTATTTCCTCATTTATTGACTCAGAGCTTGGCTTTGTGACTTGCTTTGGCCAAAGGGCCAAATATACCAAACAGAAGCTTGAAAAAATGCTATACAATAGGGCTTTGTTATCTTGCTGCATCTTGACTCCAAGTACACCCTGTGACTGAACAGAGGGTACCATCTTGGAGAACAAGAAGCTATTTAGAAGAAAACTAAGGCATCTGGCTGATATTGAACTAACCAGCCAGACATGTGTGCTACTCCACTAAGACCAGGGATCAGAAAACTATGGTCTATGGGTTGAATCTAGCCTGTCACCTGCCTTTGCAAGTAGGTTTTATTGCAACACAGCCATGCCATTCATGTACATATCATCTATGGCCACTTTTGTGCTATAGCAACAGAGTTGAATAGCTGCAAAAGAGACCAAATGATCTATAAAGTCTTTTACAGAAAAGGTGTGTTGACTCCTGTTCTAAACCATCCATTTCCAGGTAAGCTGGCCCAGACTGGAAGAAGCAACCAGCCAACACACAGAATAATAGGAAATAATAAATGTGTATTGTCTTAAGGCTCCACGCTTTTTTGTTATGAAATATAAACTGATATTAACTGATTGGCTGATAACTAGCTCCATCCCCACCACCTCAACCCCAAGTTTTATTTTCATCTTTCTTAACAATGACCTTTTTCTGTTGCTCTTAAGCTTGGAGGATTGGCCCATAAGCTTAATGAATATTAGAGCTGAAATAATCTTAGAGATCATTTAGTCCAATCACTCCAAGAAATTAAACTCCAGGAAGAGTACTTAAAGCTTTACATACAGCTGTCTTTGCCAATTAACTGCCAAAAAGCTTTCACTTGTGGAACTCAAACCTTTACTTCTTTCCAATTAGACTGGGAACATGCCTGGACTTGACTGCCCCAGGAAAAAATTGAACACTTGTTCAGTTCTCCTTAAGGGAATTTGCATTTCCTTTATAGGGGATAGAAGTATAACAATTTGAGATTACTGGGAATACTGCCACAGGATGTTTAATAGTTTACATTTAGATATTTAGTATGACAGGAATTTATTTTTGTGTTGTACAATATAGTAAATATATCTTTAGTTTTTCACGTGAATAGCCAACTTTTTAAATTTTATTTTTCTCAATTATCTAAAATATCAAACTGTCATTTGTTAATTCTTACATGCATACACTAAGTCTGTTTTTCAGTATTTGGTTTTACTAATCTACTTCATCATTTCTATGACAATTAGATTCTCTCTCAGGTACTAAAGCTTTTGTTATTGTTTTGTTGTTTGAGTTGTCAAGTGAATTAATCTTTCACCATTCCTTTTAATTGCTTTAAGATTTCATTACTTATTGCACTTATTTGATTTTCTGATTTAATTCTGGAATCACTTTGTTAAGTTCCATAAAATTTCTACTTGACTTTGATTAAGAGTGTACTGATTTTATGGATTTACTTGAAGAAAGTATAATATTTTTACCTTCAATCCAGATCATAGTATGGTTCTCCATGTATTCGGGTCTTGTCTTGTGTCCATAAATAAAGTTTAATAACTTTCTTTTTTTAACCCTTTTTAAAAATTTTATCTTTATTGTTGAAAGTATTACAAATGCCCCCCTTTGATTGCCTTCACCCCATACCCCCCCAAGCCCATTGTCTATGTCCATGAGTTATGCATATATGCATATAAATTTTTTGGTTAATCACTTCCTGCCCCCTCTTTCCTCAGAGATTTGTCTTGATATGTCCCTTGTATGTCAATTATCTTATTAATTTGTAAGTATATTATAGTTTTTGTTGCTATTATAACTGAATTTTTCTTAAGTTAAAAATAGTACTTCAGCCTAAAATTGTCTACTTGCTAACCTATTCAACTACTATCACATCATATGTCATGCCATATTATGTCTTGTGGTCTGCAAGTCTTAAAATATGTTTTAACATGTAAATGGATTTTGAAACTATTTGAAAATCAAGAATCCAGTATTTCACTCTCCTGTCATAAGAATTTTTTATAACTACTTAAAACTGCCACTGTATGTAATTATATCTCATTGCTCTATGTTTGAAGTCTTTTCTGTTATTGGCACTCATCAGAGATCATAAACTTTTCTTGCATTTAGCCACATTTTCCTATTTTTTTTCCATCCTTGGGAAAAAGAGAAACTCATCCTATTAAGTAGAATAATTTCTTTTACTTAAAGACACCCAACTCCTTGGAATGTAGGTCAAGAATAAGAATTACAAGAAAGCTATGACATTCAGATAATCAATATTCCAATCCTTCTAAGGGTCTTCTTTCAAGTGTCACTATCAACGTAGGGTTTGTGGCATAGTGAAGGCCACGTTATTCATTTTATAAAATAAATGTTTGTTTACTTCACACAAAAAAATTTGGGGCAACTGATGTCATTTTAGTTGTTACAGTTAGTGTATGCATGGGAAAGGCAAAGCGAGAAGGAGCAGGGTGTGGGTTCTGGCCGGAGAGTCCTAGGAATGCCAGGTCCTGAAGGTGCAGCCCTGGGAACAGCCGCCAGGTGGCGCGAGGCTGCACAGGCCGCTCCAGGATGTGGCCCAGGGCTGGGAGCTGGGCGTCTGCCAGTGATTCAGGGGCCTGGGGTTTTGCTTCACCCAGGAAGTTCAACCCTGGGCCCCGGGCCCCGGCCTTGATGGTGCCCACCTGTCTGAGGTGCATTTAGACGGTCACAGCCTGGGGATTGGGTCCAGCCCAGCCAATCCCGTGCAAGGTCAGTGCCTGGTTCTTGCCCGCGCTTCCCAGGGCGGTCGGTGCAGGCAGGGCCCAGGCTGTCAGGTCACCACGTTCAAGTTCCAGGCCATCCGCTGCTGTTAGTTGCTACTGCGACTGCTGAGCGCCACCTCGGCCACTTTCTGGAAGACATTTTCGCAGAGCCAGGCTGAGCAGTTCAGGTATCCCTTGCGCCGCACGGCCTTCCCCATCTCTTGGCCTCGGGGGGAGGTCACCGGCTCCAACCCAGTTTTCTGCAGCTTCTTCACCTGCGACTTGTCCTTGTGCAGGTCAGTCTTCCAGCCCGTGATAATGATGGGCACCTCCATGCAGAAGGGAGTCACCTCCGAGTACCACTGGTTAAAGGTGCAGCATTGGCCTGGTGACTCGCAGCGGAGTAGCAGTGCATTGGGGTCAGGGTAGAACAGGGCCACAGGCGGTCATGGGCGACCTGCCCTGCTGAGTCCCAGCCCAGCAGGAATTTGGAAGGAGCTGAGTGGCGGAAGAAATTTGAACACACTATTTAAAAAAAAAAAAATCTCATATTTTTCTTTTTTGAACTCTGTATGCTCTATCAATACACCTATGGCGATTCTAAAATCATGGCAGTTATTAAAAATAACATTTGGATATTTCAAAAATCGTTTAAACTCACCTTAAAAGCCTGATGAGTAAATGATTGAGCAAAATTGAAACCATCATTTCTGCCCAATTTAGGCTAATTTCACCCAAATTCAGTATTATCTGGGCTGTTATTGGCATTTAGATTTCCTATGGTCATGTTCTGAGCCATTAGTGTATAAATATCAAAACATAATCCTTACTTAAAGGTATAAAATATGAATTCAGATGTTGGTAAAACACTATAAATTTGAAGTGCATTTAATTCCTTATATCAACACTATATTCTGATGTTCTGGGAATAGCATAATATTGAGGCTTTAAAAGCATGGATAAAACATTTCCAGTTTCAGTCATTAAGGAACACCCATAGTGAAAGGTAATTATTTTCCCTTGCTTATAAAACATCAGGTTGTGATGCTGCAGGCAGACATTTTGTTTAGTTATAAACAGAACAGCCTGGGTTTTGATATGGTGACAATGGCTAGAAAAGTAAGGTTTAAATGCTTTTCAAGCTGTGCTGGTGTCATTAATGTAGAACTGTCATTTTTGCTGATTTCTGTTTGCTTGCTGAGAAAAGTATCTCTAGTTTCCAATATCAACATTAATCATGATTTTTGCACATCTTTTTGCTCATATAAAAGGTACAAAGTTATTAAGCAATTCCCCAAAGTCTCTGGCAGAAAAAATAAAAAGAAGTATATTTTAATATGACATAACTCAATAAATATTTTCTCAAGGGCCACTATTAGGGGTGAGCATTTGTATGCCAGGCAATTTACAGGCCTCTTCCTGTAACATAGGGTACATTTTGTCCCCATTTTCTAGAAATGACTATTTCTTGTAGTTGCTGTGTGGAAAATTGTGGAGTGATTTTGAGGCTCTGCATGTTTTCTTCCTGCAGGGAGAATTTACCTTTGTTTCTGGAATGGAGAGAGTTTAGGAGAAGAATACTTCAGTCTCATCTGGATTGGGGTGATTTGCAGTGATCTTTAAATTTGGGGGAAAGCTCTTCTATTTCCGGTTGCCCTTACTCTATAGCATAGCCCCTCATGAGTCCTAAGTGGGAGCCGGAGTATTTACCAGGCTCCTTCCCCTGGTTGGCTGTCATCTCCAATTTTTTTATTTTATTTTCTCAGTTCACTGAGACCATAGAAGTCTCTGTTCAACTCCGCTCAGCTCTTCAGCCTCTGAATTGCTCCCTCTGGGTTTTCAGCGTCTTCATCAAAGAAAGCCAATGACTCAAGGGGAAATGTGATGGCGAATTTGGGCCTCACCTCTTTGTACTTCCTTCTTCTCAAGGCGATTGGCCCCTCAAGTCCTTGCTGCCTTAGGAGCACATTGCCTTCAGATTTTTGTGTTGTAAGATGTTCTACCTGGGCTTTCCAGGTGTTGCCAGCAGTGAGTGGTCTGACACCAGCTGGTCCTTCATAGCTGTACGTGGACGTCCTTCTGGAGGCTTTGTCTGGAAGCTCATTGATGTTGTTCTGGAGACAAATTCCAGCAGTGTTTTGGAGTCACATTGATTTTGTTGTTGCCTCTATTCTACCAAGAACAATACCTGATCCATAAAAGCTGAAATAACATAGTGCATTCTACTACATTTCTCTTCAGTGGAACGCTCTGTCCATCTGACGGTTGGTTGACAGGTACCCACTTCCAAATGCTGCTGCAGCTATTATTGTAGTAACTGGAAGAGAGATTAAAAGATAAGATTGAGGATGAAAAATTCAGATTTCCTTTCACCTACATTCTTATTATAATTTAGAAAATATTGGATCATTATTAAAGCAAATAAAATGCAATATTCCAAGCCTGTGTGTGTATAGTGTAAAGGGCAACTAGAAGTTTAAAAAATGATCTCATGTCAGAAATTTGAATTTTATTACTATGCTTGACATTTCCTAACTAGGCAAGCCATGAGCTACTAAATAGAACAGTGGTGATCACCCATGGCTTTATTAGAGGTACTTGGGGAACTTGAAAAATATGCTATAATCTGGGTCCCAGATTCTGACTGAACTGATCTGGGGTGGGACACAGGAGTCTTTCTACTTCACATCCCTGATCTTCTCAATCCTACATAACCTAAGTGTTTTCTTCTCTGTTATATTTTAATCTACTTGTCTGGCCTATTTTTTCTCTTACTCTAAATTTCCAAGTTTACTATTCCCCAGAACACATTGATATATTAATTTATTATGAAATTATATTACACATCTTGCCTCACCATCTAAATTGTCAACTCTTTGACTCAGGGTCATATCACAAACTTATTTTGTATAAACATTGATACAGCCTAGTTCCTGACCAAGAGAAAGTACATAAAGGTGAAAAAAACAAAAACAAACAAAAAACAGGCAGGACAATACCATTCAGAGAAAGCACTACCTTTGCTTAAGAATATACTTAAATCACTTATCATGGTATGTGAGAACTTGAAAGCTGGTCCTAACAATTGAGGCAACTAATGAGCATGCTAAATGTCTTTGCTTTAAAGATGAAGAGAAATCCAGAGGTGGGAAGACAGCAAAGGCTGCATAAAATAGGAGAGAGCAAGGGGAGAGGAAAAAATAAGAGAGGAATATGGCTGAGCAACTGGCTGGGGGAATTTTAATGAAAGGACATTATTATTCAGTTTTAAGTGGTTTGTCATGCTGCCATTAAAAATTTTTATTCTTTGTCTCACCCAAGAAATCAGTAGTTTGCTACATACTACTTTGTTAAATCTACTAGAGGCCCTGTGCATGAAATTCGTGCGGGGGGTGGGGGAGGTTGTCCCTCAGCCCAGCCTGCACCCTCTCCAATCTGGGACCCCTTCAGGGATGTCCAACTGCCTGTTTAGGCCTGATCCCGGTAGGGTGCAGGCTGGGCTGAGGGACAACCCCCCCACCCCCACCCCCGTGGGGATTTAGGATCGGGCCTAAACAGGCAGTCGGACATACCTCTCACAATCCAGGACTGCTGGCTCCCAACTGCTTGCCTGCTTGCCTTCCTGATTGCCCCTAACCGCTTCTGCCTGCCAGCCTGATCACTCTCTAACCATTCCCCTGCCAGCCTGATTGATGCTTAACTGCTCCCCTGCCAGCCTGATTGCCCCTAACTGCCCTCCCCTGCAGTCCTGGTCATGCCTAACTGCCCTCCCCTGCAGGCCTGGTCACCCCTAACCGCCCTCCCCTGCAGGCTTGATTGTCCCCAACTGCCCTCCCTTACTGACCTGGTCCCTCCCTTGCTGGCCATCTTATGGTGGCCATCTTGTGTCCACATGGGGGCAGCCATATTGTGTGTTGGAGTGACAGTCAATTTGCATATTACTCTTTTATTAGATAGGATTGAGGCCTGGTGCACAGGTGGGGGCTGGCTGGTTTGCCCTGAAGTGTGTCCCAGATCAGGGTGGGAGTCCCCTTGGGGCATGGGGCGGCCTGGGCAAAGGGCCTGTGGTGGTTTGCAGGCCAGCCATGCCCGCTGGCGACCCAAGCGGAGGCCCTGGTATCTGGGATTTATTTACCTTCTATAATTGAAACTTTGTAGCCTTGAGCAGAAGCTAGGGCAGGCCAGGGTGGGCGGAAAGCTTGGCTTCCTCCATCACTGGGGAAACCAAAGCCTCCTGCTCACTCCGTGGCCGCAGCCATCTTGGTTGGGTTAATTTGCATACTCGCTCCTGATTGGCTGGTGGTCATGGCTTGTGGGTGTAGCAGAGGTATGGTCAATTTGCATATCACTCTTTTATTAGATAGGATTATAATAGGTTTATAACTTTTTAGCTTAGTTCTTTTATTTTTTTTAATGATGGAAAGTGGCTCATTACCATGTATGGTTATCTCAAGAGTCAACAAAGAATGAAAGAAGGATGTGCAAAGCAGAGGGCAGGATGAACCAACTTCATGAAGGGCAGAGTTTGGAGTCAGAACTACCTACCTGTAGGACCAGGGCAACTGATTTTGGGAAGGTCATTAGACTTTCAGAGGTTACACAATAGAGGTTCAAGCCAATCTCATTTAAATTGAAAGGTCTTTAAGCTTTCAGATTTTAATATTTAAGATCTTAAACCATCACATGAGCTATAGAAATAAATTGGTTTTACTTATTTGATATAAGGAATATACGTATATTAATAGCACATTGCTTGGGTTTAAATTCTGCCTCCACCATGCCAGAAATGGGAAAGTTATTCAGTTCATCTCTGTCTCAGATTTCTTAACTGAAAAATAGAGATAGTAATAGCCCCAACCTCTAAATGTTGTTATGAAGATCAGATGAGCTGGACATGTAAATCCCTCAGTCAACTGCCTGGTACATGGAAAGCACATAAAAACTGTTAACTAAGAGCATCCTTTTTACTGCAGGGGTGTGGTTCTCCACTTGCTTTTCATCAGTCACCTGTGGAGTTTGAAAAAATGTACATGCTCAGGTTCTACCCGAAGCCCATTAATAACAATTTCCGGATTTGGTCCTGGGCATGTACCGAAAAGCCATAGGGATTTTGGAGTGGTAGTCAGCTCTGAGAAACACTCCTGTGATATGTTCTCAGGTAGAAAAATGTGAAGATATGTGAAAATTGGGGTCACCTATAGAAATTTTATCACTAGAGGCATGTAACTCAAGCCACCAGGCCCTGAACCATTAGTACTAAAGTGAATCCTGTCTACAAGTCTTTGGCTGTCAAGAGGAGATGTGGAGAAGCAGCTGATGAACACATTTCAGGGTCTGGCTGGAACACACCCTTGAGGGAAACCAGCTTGTGTATTACCAGCTGGTTCTGACGGAAAGACAGTAGCATTTTTCTGTTTGTCGTTGAGTAAATTCAAAGACTCAGAGAAGCCAGTTGGTGTCCATGGTTATGAATGTTCACATTAATGCAGAACTGTCTTTTCCCTTCAAAGTGAATCCAGCTGTTATTGCTTAGTAGGAGATTTGCATTTCAGAAGGGTAGAAGGAGAGTAATTATGTCCTGACCCTTTTGACAAGGAGGTGGGCCTTTCCAGATAATTGTGCTTTCCTGGAATCCCCTTTGCCTGCCACACGTCCACTATTTTTGTTGCTCAAACTGACACCTGACCACATGTACATGCTCTTACTTACTTTCTCATATTCTTCAATGATTTGTTGTGATTGTGGTTATAGTATAGTAAAGACTAAACCGGTCGGCTGGTGTTCAAGATTCTGCAGTGTGATTCTACCAGTGCAATTACTTTACCCATGCCAGCTGAGCCTACTTCTGGTGATCAGGTGATTTCTGATGTAGTTCTTGTCATTAGCCTAGCGGTGAACTTCGCTGCCAGAAGGCTCAGTTCTTCTCCCCCGACCCTCTCTGTACAGTCTGAGGATAGGCTAGTGATAATTGTAAAAAGGCAAGAACTGGTAATAGGGATACAGGGCATGACTATATACCCCCAACATTGATAAAATTCTTATTGGAAAGAGGCAGAAGATTGCAATGATGAAAAGAAAATACTTTGGAGTTAGATTTGTCTTGGGAAAGTCTCTTAGTTTCTTTATGCTTCTATCTGTAAAATGGTGATAAACTACAGTAAGTACTTCATAGGGTTGTTAGGAAAATTAAATGAGTTTTCTTTACAAAGCACTTCAAACAGTGCCAAGCACATAGTAAGCATTATACTAGTATTAGGGTTTGTGAGAAAAAAGTTGGGGCTGCTCAAAGTTGGCCATTTGAAGAACCAAGTATGGCTTTCTCTCCTGATTCCTGTCTAGCTATTAAGATATTAGACCTGGATCTTAGTATTTGATCTATTCTTTGCCATTGTGTTACATACTTGCCTCTTACTGTGTTCACCAAAAGTGAAAGGAATCATCCCACCCAGTGATTTTCCACTGGCATGTTTTACTTTAATCTGAAAGGGCTCTTGTTGCAATCAGACCACCAAACACTTCCATTTGAGTATTTCCTCTTTGTTACTTTTGGAAATCACTTTGGCTTTCATATCTGGCTTCTGGAGTGCAGCAAAGAAAGGCGAATCTGCCTTGCAGTCTGTTGGTGAAGCCTTACTCTTTGTGTTTTACATTTTCTGTAGAACTGGGACCTGGACTCTTAGTCATTGGTCAGCCCACGTGTGTTGTAGCAGTTGCTGTTGATCCTCCACTCATTTCTCAGGCCTTACCACCTTAGTGCTCCCGTAAGGCTTCCAAGTGCCACCGTCTCCCAGAGGCCTTTCTCTGCAGACAACGAATACAGCTCCGCCTGCGCTCAGGGCTGGCCCAAAGTGCAGGAGAATTCCCACCCGCAGTGCTCTCACCAGGGACTGATGGGAAGTTGTGTATAAATACTCCAGGTCCCTTTCCCTCATGTCAAATACAGGTTAGATCTCCAATCCCCAAGGAATGTCCCATCTTTTGTCAAATAAAAGCCTCGTATGCGAATACTTATATCAGCATCTGATTCTAGAGGAACCTAAACGAAGACTCACATGTTTCTCAAATGTGTAGAATAGAGGTGAGAGTGACCAATTTAAATTTGAGCTGCTTTCCAGGTAAGGAGAAGCTGGGTCTGGCTATTGTCATTGTAGTATCAGTGGGTGTTACAAGTAGTAGGAGCAATAACAGTAAGTAAAGAAAAAAAGTGCCCAAGGGATAAATGTGTCCTTGCTTTTAACTTACTTACTCATTTTGAGGCCCCGCTCTAGTATTGCTCTGGATTGAGTGTCATCCAGTGGGCTTGTGAGGGCTATTCACAGATTACAAAGAGAAAATTACTAGTTATAGATGCTGGAGTAACAAATTCAGTTCCATGTGTCTATGGACTCAGCAATTATAAAAAAATCCCTGACAGACCACTATACCACACTATTCTATACTATATATATATACAATCGCCTCTTTCTTGCCCTATCAACCCTTCAGTTCCCTACTTCCCACTCTTGGTCCTGGCATTCAGACACTCTGTATTTGGACCCTTTCTGAGAGATGCAATCCTATTTTATCTACTACTGTCTCCTGCATGTCCTCGACTTCAGTGAAATGATGCTGTTCATTTTTCTCCAAGTATAGATCATTCATGCTTGTCTCCTGCTATTTTTTTTGTGTTTTTTTTTTTTTTTAACCTAAAGTTCTTTCCCATTTTTCTATGTTGAACTAAGTTCTATTCTCCATTTAGGCTGTGCCAGCTGGGATAAAGTTCAATTATAAGTAGCAGAAAACTCAACTAACAGTGGTTTAAGCAAATAAGATGTTTATTTGTCTCATGTAATAAGCAATTTGTAAGTAGGAAGTCTTAGACTGGTAGAATAGTTTAGCGCTTTCATCATAAGCCTGGGTTTTTTTAAATTCTTAAATTGTTTTGAATCCCCATTGTTACAATTGTATCTTGAGGCATCCTATCTATGTTCCATACAGCAGAAAGGAAAAGATTAAAGGGCAAAACCTATACCACTGTCCATTTAAAAAAAAGCCTATTCAATGACTTGTACTTGCATTTAATTGTCTAGAAGTGAGTCTTATGGCTAAACCCAGCTGTGGGGGCTTCGGGGAAAGCATCTCAATTCTCCAGTCTCTGCTACAGAAATTAAAAGAAATAAGGCTGTGAGTGATTTTTGCATAGCTGATGCATAGCATCCCAACATTTAGCTTTTAGCTTTCACGAGCTCTAGAAACACTTATTTGTGGCAACAATTTTATTTGTGATTTAAGCTATGTTATTATGAGTAAAAACAACATTTTAGCTCTTTGGCTAGATTTGAAACAACTGTGAATTTTATCCTGTCCTGCTGTGTCTAGCACTTAAATGTGAGGTCAAAGCCAGTGATCACGACAGACTGAATGAAATGCTCAGAGCTGAGGAAGAGATGAAAATAAAAAGCATTTAGGAAAGTGGGTGTGGGAGGGGACTTCTTGAGGGAGTAAAGCAACATTGTTTTAAATCCTACCGTATGTCACCTGTAGTAGAGAAACTATTTCATCTAGTTCTCATTAGACAGGGATGTAACTTTTTTCATTCAGTTAGACAGTGGTGGGTAGTGGAGCTGGGGTTAGCAGACAGGTCTAACTCAGCAGTTAACTTTCCTGTTGGTTTAGGATAAAAGACTAAGGGAAATTATGTGGCTGAACGTTAGCCAACAGCCAGAATTCTGGTTCTCAATAACTGTTGTAGGGACATTGCTTCAGTGACCATCAAGGTTATCACTTCTGGCTCTGAAGAAGTAAGTCTCCACTTAGGCGGCCATTGCCTTTGGGGCCCTTATCTGTGTACACTGAAAGCATCCTGGGGTTTAGAAACGATTTTGCTTAGTGGTTGAGCTAGATACACTTACATATCTCTTCAGAGCCAATTTGAGCAAGTGAAATGAAAAGTTGAAAAAAACATACGGCTTTATAAATAATGGAAGTCTTGACATTCTTTAATATTGCAGAGTAAATAGCTCTACATTCTAATTACTGCTGTATAATGTTGAATATCTTTGGTGGAGTTAATTAAAGAGTGGCTTTTGGTTTTGCTTAAAACATCCATGCCTCACTTTTATACTACAAAGTCCTTTAAAAAACACATGCTAATAGTTGGGGAGAACCACAGCCAGGTTACATTTTCTTCCAAACTCTTCATCTCAGTTCTTTGTGTGACGGCGCTACAACAGTAGATGTTATTTATGCTGTAAGAGAAGAGCGAGGTGTATCTACAGAGTCAGGATTAGAGCTTTTTGCTCTTTTAAGCTTTCACACTAATTTCTTGGGTACAGATGATTACATACTATTTTGGAGGCTTTTCATTTTTTGCTTGTGTGCTTTTTTCATTTGTATAATGCTGCAGAATTGCACAATTATGGAAAAGATATTGGGCTACCTTTTCTGTTCAAATCATGATAGAATGGAAATTTTACTGATCAAGGACTAATGTAGTTTCCAACTTTTTCATTGTGAGGAATTATTTTTATTTTTATTTATTTAATTTTTTTATTAATTCTCACCCAAGGATAATTTTTCCATTGATTTTTAGAGAGAGTGGAAGGAGGGAGAAGGCGAGATAGAGAGAGGAGAGAGGAACATCAGTGTGAGACATTGATTGGTTATCTCCCACTTGTGCCCAGATCTGGGCCGGTGATGGAACCTGCAACCCAGATACCTGGCCTTGACCGGATATCAAACCCATGACCCTTCTGTGTGTGGGCCAATGCTCTAACCACTTAGATCACTGGCCAGGGTGAGGAATTCTTTTTAAACTAAGAAAGAAATTATAAAAACATTTATATTACTTATAATTTTTATGGTGGTTGACATGACAAAAAATGGTATTAATATAAGAAAACTTTTAAATAATTTATAGTGTATAAATCCAGAAAAATCTATGTATAGTTGAAATATAATAAGAAATACATGCACGACACACATTATTTATTCCATTTACATTCAGTGCCTAGTGCTGTATGGATCCATTCCAGGCTATAAGCATCATAAAGGCAGAACTGATTTATTTCACTTCTGTGTGGTATTTTCCATGCACAGGGCACTGCCTATCACTTAATAGATACTTAATGGATATTTTAATTGAAGTAGCAAGTGCTTTAACATTTTTAGGCTGCTTTTCATACAGTACAATTCTGAATAATCTAGAAACAAGGAAGGTACACAAGGCTCCGTTTTTATACAAGAATGAGCCTACCAGTAAGTGTTCTTCCTGCCTTTGGAAACATTTTATTGCTGCAGTACAAAGATATTTCTTGACTGAAACCTTTTATTCAAGAGTTTCATGTAGTCAAAGACACAGACCAGATAGGTTTATGTCAGTGGAATATCAAATACAGTGTGTGGTGCGCGAAAATCCAATTTGGCAATATTGTCCAAGTCCCCTATCTGTGACCCTGCGGAAACAGCTTGCGGGGTGCAGCCTGATTCCATTATCAAATCCTTTTGTGTGAGCAGTAAATATGACCAGGGTGTCTCAGGTTTCCTTTAAGTCCCAGTGACAGCTGATGGGCAGAAAATATTGACTGGAAGACTTTACAAGGAGAAAGTAAATGCCTCATTCTGTGAAAAAGTTTTACAATTATTGTTGAACAGAGGGAGGTTGCAGTTAAACTCATAGCGGTAAGGGATGGCATGAATGAGCACATCCATACTAAGGGTCAGCAAAGCTTTTCCAGAAGTTGAGTAACTGGTACAATGAATAAGAACAACTTGTAGGATCTAATGAAAAGGCATTTTATTTTTTTTCTTAATAGTGTCTCCACACTTATTGGTGGGTCTCATTTACCCACTCCTCTGACTAAACTCTGGGGGCTCTTATCTGCATACATTCTTAAGAAATACAAAATAGCACCATCACTTGTCATAATTTTCTGAAATTAAAATGTCTTATTCTTACTGGATTTACTTTCCCTCCTGAAATGAACAAACAAACAAAAACTGGGAAAAATATACAAAATAATTTTGAAGGCATTGGACATGAGGCATGGGGCACAGTGATGATTGAGAGACCGAAAACAAATGATGTGAGTTCTATGATTATTACTGTAGACTTGAGAGAAGTTTCAGGGTGTAGTGTAGGGTGGAGGAACTCAGGTAGAACTCAGTGGACTCCATGAACTGCAGATAGAGAGCTGAGGGTCCAAGGTGACCACAGGACATAGTCCTGAGAAAAGAGAGAGTTGTACAGAGAAAAAAACAAAAAACCCATGAGCCGAAACTGGTTTGGCTCAGTGGATGGAGCATCGGCCTATGGACTGAAGGGTCCCAGGTTCGATTCCGGTCAAAGGGCACGTACCTTCGTTGCGGGCACATCCCCAGTAGGGGGTGTGCAGGAGGCAGCTGATCGATGTTTCTCTCTCATCGATGTTTCTAACTCTCTATCTCTCTCCCTTCCTCTCTGCAAGAAATCAATAAAAAAAAAATATTAAAAAAACACCCATGAGATCTGCAAGAAGACCCTCTCCAGTGTCTAGCAAAGTACAGACCAGCGAGTCTATGTGAGAAAACAGACGTCCAGAGAAGGAGCCACCTGAACGGGTTAGCAGGAGCACTACATGGCAATCAGTCAAGGTCAGAACAATGCCTGTCCCATCAGCCAGACTGGAATAACATCACAATTCTGGGGCACTGGGTAGAGTAGGTAGAAAGGTCTGCCTCTGTAGTGTGAAATAATAACCCTAAAGTGAACACTGTTTCAAGTATTCAAACATTCAACAATTAATTCCGGACATGGAAGCTATAAAAAAGACCTGAATTAAACTTTATAGAAGGAAAACTACAATGTGTAAGATAAAAACTACACTGAATTGGATGCATGGAAGATTTGACATCACAGAAGAAAATATTAGTGCATTTGAAGGCATAGTAATAGATAATCCAAAATGAAACACAAAGAAAGAAATAGGAATTTAAAAAACTTAATAAGCTCCCGGCTGGAGTGGCTTAGTTGGTTAAGCATCATCCTGTGCACCAAATGGTTGCTGTGTGGATTCGGGTCAGGGCACATACCTGGGCTTCAGGTTCCATCCCCAGTCAGGGCACGTACAGAAGGCAACCAATCGATGTTTCTCTCTCTCTCTCTCTCTCTCTCTCTCTCTCTCTCTCTCTCTCTTTCCCTTCTTTTCTTTAAGCGTGTCCTCAGGTGAGGATTAGAAAACGTTATAAAAATAAAGCCCTGGCCCATGGGGCTGGAATGTTGTCCTGTGCATCAAACGACTGCAGGTTTGATTCCAAGTCAGGCCACATACCCAGGTCTAGGGTTCAATCTTTGGTCAGGGAGCATGTGGAAGGCAACCAATCATTGTTTTTCTCTCACTTTGATGTTTCTCTCTCTCCCTTTCCTCTCTATCTAAAATTAATAAAAGACATATCTTCAGGTAAGGATTAGAAATAAATAAATAAATAAGTAAAAATAATTACACAGTGGGACAACTTTAATTACTCTATAATTCATGTAATTGTATTTTTTTATTTTGAAAAAATAATGTATGAAACTTTTTCAAATGATGAAAACTGTAAGTTTATTAGTTTTTACCTTATTCATCTTGAGGCTCTGTTGTCAGGTGAATACACATTATGAGTTGTTATGTCTTTTTGAAGAATTGATCCATTATTATTATGCAACTAGTGGCCCGGTGCATGAAATTCGTGCATGGGGTGGAGGGGGGGGCACGGTGTCCCTGAGCCCGGCCTGCACCCTGTCCAATCTGGGACCCCTCAGGGGATGTCCGACTGCCGGTTTAGGCCTGATCCCACAGGGGTCAGGCCTAAACCGGCAGTCGGACATCCCTCTCGCAATCCAGGACTCCTGGCTCCTAACCACTCACCTGCCTGCCTGCCTGATCGCCCCTAAGCACTCTGCCTGCCGGCTTGCTCACCCCCAACTGCCCCCTCTGCTGGCCTGCTCGCCCCCAACTACCCCGCCCTGCTGGCCTGATCAACCTAACCTCCTCTGCCACAGCCCCACTACCATGGCTTTGTCTGGAAGGTCTCCCAGTCTAATTAGCATATTACCCTTTTATTAGTATAGATGTCCCTATTTATCTCTGGTAATATTCCTAGCTGTGGAGTCTGCTTTATCTGAAATTAATATAGTTATTCTAGCTATTTTTTTAATCCTCATCTGAGGATATGTTTATTGACTTTAGAGAGATAGTATGGGAGAGAAAAAAAGAGAGGGAGAGAGAGAGAGAGGAGGGAGAAACATTGATTGGTTGCCTCCCATACATGCCCCGACTGGGGATTAAACCCACAACCTTTTAGTGTATGGGATGACACTCCAGCCAACTGAGACACCTGGCCAGGGCTTCCTCTTTCTTTTGATTAGTGTTAGCATGGCACATATCTTTATCCATCCTTTTACTTTTAACCTATCTGTTTTTTATATTTAAAGTGGGTTTTCTAAAGACATCATACAGTTTGGATTTTGTTTTTCTTTCCACTCTGACAATCTTTGTCTTTTAATTGATATATTTAGATCATTGATATTTAAAGTGATTATTGAGAGAGATTAATATTTACCATATTTGTTACTCCTCTTTTTTATTTATTACCTTATTCTTTGTGGGTTTTTTTGGTCTTCTATTCTTTTTGTCTTCTCTGATATAACTGAATACTTTGTGTGATTTAATTTTTCTCTTCTGTTAACATATCAACTATACTTTTATTGTTTGCTTGTTACTTTTTTAGTTGCCTTTAAGTTTGTAATATACATTTACAACTAATCCAAGTCCTCTTTCAAATAGCAATATACCACTTCGTGGGTAGTATAAGTACCTTAGGACAGAGTATTTCCACTTCTCCTCTTCATCTCTATAGCATTGCTGTTATTCATTTTACTTATTCATAAGCTGTGATCATCGAATATATTGTTGCTGTTATCATTTTGAACAAATTGCTATCTGTTAGATTAAGAAAAGAAATAAAATGTTTTATTATACTTTCATTTATTTCTTCTCTCATATTCTTTCTTCATGCAGATCCAAGTTTCTGACATTTATCAATTTACTTTTTTTCTGAAATATTTCTTTTACCTTTGCTATGGTCTGAATATTTGTGCCCTCCCCCTCCTTTAGATGTTAAATCCTAACCCCTAATGTGATGCTATTAGGAGGTAGGGCCTTTGGGAGATCATTAAGTTGTGAGGATGGTTGTCTCATGCATGGGATTAATGCCTTTATAAAAGAGTCCCTAGCCCATTATGCCATCTCCCACATCACTTAGGCTCCGAAAAAATAGTTTCTCTTAAGGGCAGGAGTTGTGACAAACAGAACGCCATGAGTGTACAGACATACCTCATTTTATTGTGCTTCCCTTTATTGTGCTTTGCAGATATTGTATTTTCATCAATATCGAGGCAAGACCCTCCACCAGCAAAAAGACTATTACTTGCTGAAGGCTCAGATGATGTTAGCATTTTTTAAATTTATTTAACAATGAAGTATTTTAAAATTAAGATATGTACATAACATTATTGCACACTTAATAAACTTCAGTATAGGGTAAACAGAACATCTACATGCACTGGGAAACTCACTTTATTGTGATATTTACTTTATTGTGCTGGTCTGGAACAGTATCTCCGAGATTTGTCTATATTTCTTTTCTTCTTTCTCTGATCTTCACTTTGAGAGCCTTGTGGTGGTAAAACTCATAACGGTGTGGTTCCTGATGAAGGCTGGGCCTTCTCTGGAGTTTTTACCTTTCAAACTTGTCCACATTATTTGTCAATTACAGTTTAGATTTTTCTGTCCTGGCGCTGGTTTCTGTGGAACTCTCAGCTTTGGTTTAGTTGTCTCTGCATCTGCCTGTCTGTCCCTGTAACGTCTAGTATTGCAGTTGCCCTGTGAGCTCAGTTCTCTGAGAGATCCAGGAAGAGTTACTGCTTTCAGTGTGTTAGGCTTTTTTCTTGTTGGGAGATGGTAGTGATGACTCCAAAGTTCTTTCATGCTGGGCCAGAAATGCAAAGTCAACAGTTGTTCTTTGACAAATATAAAGTCCCAGAATAGTGCAGAAAGGGTAATCTATCACAAATTACTGTAACAATTGAATATACATAAGCAAGAGAGGAAAATAAACTTTAATGTATTGCTTGCACTTTATACAAAAATCAATTCAAAATGGATTATAGATCTAAATGTTAAACCAAAATCTTTAAATCTTCTAAAAGAAAAGATAAGAGAAAATATGTTTTTCCTTGGGTTAGGCAAAAATTTCTTAGATATGAGACTAAGAGTGATTTCTAAAGTAAAATATTGATAAATTGGATTTCATCAAAATTAAATCCTCTATTCTTAATAAAACATTGTGAAGAGAATGAGAAAATAAGCCAATAGACTAAGAGAAGTTATTTGCAGTCATATATTTAATAAAGAACTTGAATCTAGAGTATGTGAAGAACTCTCAAATCTCAATAAAAAAACAGGCATCCTAATGAAAATGGGGAAAAATTTATACAGACACTTCATGAAAAAATATACAACTGGCATACAAACACATGAAAAGATACTTAATTAACATAATTAGTGCTTAGAGCAATGCAGAGTCTTGATGAGATATCACTACATACCTAAGAGAATGGATAAAATAACTCAGTTGGTTAGAGCATCATCCAGATGTGCCAAGGTTGCGGGCTTGATCTACTGTCAGGGCACATACAAAAAGCAACCAATGAATGCATAAATAAGTGGAACAACAAGTCAATATATATATATATATATATATATATATATCTCCCCCGACACCCTCTCTCTGTAAAAATCAACAAAGCTAAAAAAAAAAAGAGGATTGACCATTGCAAATTTTAGCAGAACGTGAAGGAACTGGAACTCTCATAGACTGCTGATAGGAATGTATCACTTTGGAAAACTGACAGATTCTTGCAAAGTTAAAACATATCTACTATATAACCTAGACATTCTGTTCCTACTTCCTTACACAAGAGAAAAGAAAGCAAATGCTGGGACTGACCAGCAGCCCCTGAACGACGGATGAACAGATTACTCTGACACAGTTTCACTGCGGGGGTGGAGAGGGCTAAGGGACGACCTGACTGATAGCAACCAGGCTGCCTCGTTAGGCTTTTATTGCAGTTTTTATCTTTAGATACAATCAGTAGGGTGAGTAATCTTGGGAGGACACATGTGTTTACATTACTCCGGGGTCTGCACATGCACAGGCTTGTTTGGAAAGGTCAAGGAATAATTAGTGGCACCGCCTTCGACACTCCCCTAATAAGTCGGAATTCTGATAAATAGGGCAGACGGCCTTCCATACACTTTCCTTTTCTCGGAATGTCCCCCTTACAACTTTCCAACCAAGTCTCTTGTGCTCCCCACAGAAATATCCATAGAAAGACTTGTAAGTGAATGCTGTCCATCAGCTTATGAGTGAATAAACACATTACGTTGTGTCCATACAATGGAATACTAGTGAGCAATAAAACAGAATGAACTATTGTTACACACTACAACATCACTTCATCTGAAAATGATTATGCTGAGTGAAAGGAGTCAAATAAAAATATTATGTATATACCATATGATTTCATTTATATAAAATTCTTTTAAAAATGCAAACTAATCTATAATGTCAGAACTACTAATCTATAGATCAGTAGTTGCTTGTGGGCATGATGGGAGACTTGGGAGAATGAAATAAAGCAGAGAGTGATGTGTTGGTCAAATGACTTTCCCTTCCAAGCCAGCCCTTTGGTATCCATCCCTGAGGCCTCTGCTCCAGTTCAGAGATGTCAAGGGTGGATTTTGTGGACCAGTTTGAAGAATTGTTCTACCTCAAATATTAATAGTATCTCCACTGCGAAACACTGTTTTTGAGTGTGAGCTGAAATATCAACTTTTATGTCACGTTGCAGTCATCTATGCAATTAGAAATAAATCAAGACTACATACTTTTAAAAGACTTTAAAAGACAGAGAGTCACTAGAATCTAGTCTCAGAGAATTAGTATGGAATGTGACTCAAATGTCAATCAAATGTGTTTAGAGGCTTTATATATGTCTACTCCATTTCTACCTCCATATGCTATTTTGGGGGAATTATCTTGACCATATCAAAATAACAAAATTAAAGGAATTCAACTTTAATTAAAATAATTAGTGAAAACCTTTTATTACAATACTTGGTGAGATAGTTACACACTAGTAATGCCTTATGCTTAAGACCTACTGCACCCATAATACCTGTGTGCTATCTAATTAGGGCATCTACTTTTATATTCCTTAAATATCAGGTGTCCAGAATTCCAGACAGTATTTATATGGAGTTTGGACAAGAAGGTGTAGGCCAGAATCATAAGTAACTCTGTAATTTTATTTAGTCATCTTCCGGCCATAAACTATCCCTCCATGACACACCTGCCCATGGCCACCCAACCCTTCTGGGGACCAGGAGTAAGTAGCAAAACTTATCTGGTCTGGGATTTACTTTTCCTCTCTCCTTTCTCTGATAACAAGTAGTGAAATGATGGAAAAGCAGGGAAAATATAATTTCTATTTTTGAAATGCCACTTTGATTTGGCTTTCAAATTTTAGGATATATTTTTAAAAAGAGTTTCTTGACTGATTGATGCTATATCTTCAGTAGCACTAGTAACACCTGGCATCTGAAGAGAAACCACTTTATTTTCTCATTTCTATAATCTGTTATTTTCTCCCCCAGTCCCATATTTAGTGCTTAAAAATGTCACAAAATGTCATTTGCATCTTAAAGCTTTTTTTTTTCTGTTTCTGTTTCCTCATGACATCTGTGAAATATCACTCTTTTAAAAAATTGGACATGTTGGCCCATCTCCTTGAGAAATGGGGGCATTATAATGGTTTTGTGATTCACCTCCAGGTTGCAATTTGAGATGTTGAGTTTAAGTGAAAAATGTTATGATTGGACTTCAGTTACCTTAGAAAATTGCCCTTTCCCATGTAGTATCAAAAAATAAGGAAGATCAGTCTATGCACTCTTGCTGCTTCTGTGATTAAACTTCAGGGGAAGCAATGATAAGAAACGCTGCTCACATTTGTGGATTTCACACCCACTCTTGGTCTGTTATGGTTACATTGAGATAAAATTTTTTTAAAGCAGTGCAAAACCTATATTTTAAGAGTTTGGCATGGTTTATTTTATCGTTTAGGTCTGGCAATTTAAAAGCATGATTATAGTTAAAAGGATATGCTTGTAGCATAACTGAATAATTCCTCTCTAGAAGTATTTTTGTAGACATTTAAACCTAATAATTCTGTCTGTAAGTTACAGGCTTAAATTTTTATGTCATCATTAATAAAAGTGTTTATTTATATTTATACGGCTGGATTTGGTATGTGCTGTGCTGAATAATTTAGACTAGTGCTGACACTCAGTCTAATGACACTCATTTAGAGAATTTTGAAGCGTGTATGAAATATCTCAAGATAACTGAATTGTATAACTGCAGTCATATAGAGCTAAATACATACTAGCTCTAGAAGTGATGGGGAAGAATTGTGGTTTTTAAAATTTTTTGAAATGTTATTGTTATACATATCAAAAACATTTATTTCTGAAAAAATTTTATAGATAAAGGTATGATTGCAGCACTTTACCAGAAACAATACAATTATGAGTGCTTAGCATATCTTCATATGCTAGAATGTCTTGGCTAAGTTTGTAATAGAGTTTCTACTACATTAATTATTCATTTGCCAATTCAGATATATATATATATATACACACATACACTGAGTGGCCAGATTATTATGATCTCTGAACGCATAATAACCTGGCCATTCAGTGTATATAGATATAGATATAGATATAGATATAGATATAGATATAGATATATATCTTAGAGGCCCGGTGCATGAATTCGTGCATGGGTGGGGTCTGGCCAGCCTGGCCAGGGGTAGGGGACATGGGCAGTTGGCCGGCCTACCTGCTGGTGGAACTCCTTAGTAGAGGGAACAATTTGCATATTAGCCTTTTATTATATAGGATATACACTGAGTGGCCAGATTATTATGTGTTCAGAGATCATAATAATAATCTGGCCACTCAGTGTGTGTGTGTGTGTGTGTGTGTGTGTGTGTATATATATTTTTTTAAAGAGACAAAATGTACACATAAGTTTCTGTTGCCTTGTGAGAAGGCACTAAACCACATCTCCCACGCTAGGGTGGACTATTTACTAAAAATGCAAATTCTTTCTTTTTATTTTTAAACCTTTAAAGGAAGTATCATTCTTTAACAATGATGTGTAAAGTATTTCTGAAGAATAAAATATATTGAGATTTATATTGCTTATCCACATTTGCCTTTTAAGCTCTTACAACAGAAATATAATTTTTATATTTTTAGTTATCTTTCCCATGCTTTTTACATCTACAGAATTTCACTAATGTGCATCTTATAGCTATGTTTTCTCTGCAATGTGCATTTTAACTTTATTCAATTGTGCATGAGACTTCAGCAAACAGTGATATCCTCAGTAGATATACTTATTTTTGTTATTGTCTCTTTTTTTTAAAAAAAAGAAAAATACTGTTATAGGTAATTTAGAAATAACTCTGGTCCTGCCATAGGACACAAAAATAAAAATTATTATTTATGTTGTATAATTTAACCAAATACCAATTGAGGTGTATTATTGGACATTTCCATACATGGTAACAGATAGCAAGGATGCAGTGGTGAAAACAAATGAGTAGATTAGATATTGTGATATGCCTTTCTCCTCTACCGTTAATAACTACTTTAGCACATTTCTTTGCAGATCCTCAAAATTTAACTCTCATTTCCTTGATTTTAAGCATTCCATTCATGATCTCCAATCTGTTCCATTCATTTTCTTTGGCCCCTTGAAGGCCTCCAATCCACTGATCTTGCAAGTATTTCTATTAAGCATTACTCCCTTTTTTATTAACATATCTACTACTCAACATTAGATTTCATGATGCATTATTATAATCACTCCCTTGCAGTTCTCCGATTCCTTACCTTTCTCTTCTTCCATTAGACTCACCTTGCAAAACCCAACCCCGATTAAACGTAACTGTTCAACCTCTGTTCATGCTCTGAGGAGTTGCATGTTTCTGGAGCAAATCACACACTCTATTGATTTATTTTAGTTTAACTTCATTATTATAAAACTCAAACCGTCATTCAGAACTACTCAGCAATGCTCCCATGAGGCTCACACACATCAGCATGCACACACACAAGTACACACACATATGTAATTCATGTGTGCACATGAAATGAAGAAAATGAGATGACAGGGAAACTACTATTTTTTATTTATTTTTTGCTATATAGAACTGGATGTCTTGTGAGGAATACAGGAGGCAAATTGGGCTGGCTGCAAGATGATGACTTCAGTTTTGTATATATTTCAAAGTAACTTGTGACATCCTAGAGATGTCAAGTAGGCACTTGTTATATAGATCTGAAATTCAGAGATGAATTCTGGGTGAAAAATGTCAATTTAGAAAATACTGGTGAATAGGAAGAGAGCATATAATGGTGAAAGAACAAGTTAGAACTGAGCCTAGTCAAATTTTAACATTTAATGGCAATGAGAGTGGAGGAGCCAGCAAAGGTGAGGCCAGAATGTGAAGAAATAACCAGAATAGTTTGATGTCATGGAAAAGATAGTTTTGGAAAGGAAGGGGGGGTCATCATGTAGAATGATGTGTAAATATAAAATAGAATAAAACTCTAAGATGAAATTTTGTCTTACTGACATTTAACAGGCGGATAGGTCGTTGGTGACCTGAGGTTGAGAGTGGTTTTGATGAGCTGTGGAAGCCAAATTAGAATGGGTGTCAGAGTTGAAGGGTGCAGGACATTTTCTCAGTAAATGATGCCATGAAGGGGGGACATGAGAGAAGATAGGATAGTATGTAGAAAGGGAAGGGAGTTGAGATGAGATTTTTGTCTGTTTCCTATTTTACTCTAGGAGAGATTGAGCAATGAAATATAAACCTAACTTAACTGATGGTATCAACCCATCTGAATTCCAATTTATTATGCCTTTTCTAGGAAGAAAAAATGCTATGGGGATTATATTGCTCCTGAGTTTTGGCTCTTCTAACCACTAACTGAGTCTCCCTGGAATATAAATTAATAAATTGGTGCAGAGGTTTATTAACATTTCCATGTTTAGTTAGTTTGGATCACGTTTTGATAAACTTTTGAGTACACTGACATAATGAAGTTTCTAGATCTTCAAAAAAGCTAAGATATAGACTGTGGAATGAAGTGTCTGCATTTAGAATATTACTGGCTCAAACTGGTATATCAGTTTGGTTTATCAGTTGATAAGAGGAATAAATGTAATAGTTACCTTTTGTCTAGTCCTTACTCTATGTTTCATATATAGAGGCTCAGATCATTGTGTTTAAATTTACTTAATTTATTTTTAAAAATATATTTTTATTGATTTCAGATAGAAAGGGAAAGGAATAGAGAGATAGAAACATCAGTGATGAGAGAGAATCACTGATTGGCTGCCTCCTGCACTCGCACAACCTGAGTATGTGCCCTGATCGGGAATCAAGTGACCTCCTGATTCATGGGTCAGTGCTCAGCCACTGAGCCACACTGGCTGGACTAAATTTTACTTTAGACATATTAAAACATACATAAGAATAATAGTGTAAAGAAACTCCACAAAGCCCAGATTCAAGGATTACTGATATTTGCCTATCTTGTTTTATCTGTGCTCTTTCTCCCCACATCACCACTACATTAAAAATATTTAAAAATTTTCAAATGCAGTTGAAATTCAATATTGCATTAGTTTCAGCTGTACAGCATGGTGATTAGACATTATATAACCTACAAGGTGATCCCCCGATAAGTCCAATACCCATCTGGCACCATACATAATTATCATCTCAATATTCCCTATGCTGTACTTTATATCTCCATGACTATTTCTTAACTGCCAATTTGTACTTAGTCCCATCACCTTTTAACCTAGCTCCCTAACCCCAGTCCCATATGCAACCACTGTTTTGTATCTATAAGTTTGTTTCTGCTTTGTTTGCTCATTTACTTTGTTTTTTTAGATTCTACATATAATTGAAATCATATGGTATTTGTCTTACATTGTCTCACTTATTTCACTTAACATAATATCCTCTAAGTCCATCCATGTTGTTGCCAATGGTAAGATTTCATTCTTTTTTATGACTAATTTTTATAGTAGTTTTTATTTTTTTTAATGCTCACATGAGGATATTTTTTCCATTGCTTTTCAGAGAGAGAGGAAGAGAAGGAGTGAAGGAAGGGGAAGAAATGAGAGAGAGAGAGAGAGAGAGAGAGAGAGAGAGAGAGAGAGAGAGAGAGAGAGAGAGAACATCAATGTGAGAGAGACACATTAACTGGTTGCCTCCCACACGTGCCCGAACCAGGGGTAGGGAGCAAACCCACAATCCAAGTATGTGCTCTTGACTGTGAATCAAACCTGAAACACTTAGTTGATTTAGTTAATTGTTATAACAATCTCATGAGGTTAGTTAGTATTATGCCCATGTTACAGATGTGGAAACTGAGTTATAGAGAACACAAGTGACTTGCCCAAGGCTGGTGAAGCTGGATTCTAACCCAGGTGTTCTGGTTCTAAAACTGGTACAATTTGGTAGGGAAAGCAACTCATAAATAGTTTGGAATGATTAGGATGTGATACAAGGGAATAGTCTCACTGGCCGGCGGGCACCCCTCCCAGCTGTCATTTTGACCTCTACTTCCAGATCTAACATTCCTCAAGGAAAGCAAACATTTATGTGATAGCACCAGCTTCATTTATAACAGTGGTCCATCTGAGTCTGTTTATGCTATAATCTATGCAGCCAATTCAGAATGAAAGTGGAGAAAATATGGAAGCTAATGATAGATTTTAGACTGCTTATTTAAGAAGCTGATAATCAGATGATGTGTATAATTGAACATGTTAGTATAAGTTGACAGGGTCAGACTTTGAAAAGCATTTTAGGGAAATAAACTAAAGCTTTTTAAAAATGCCAGCTAACCCTTGTTTTAACTATGCTGAATTTAAATGAGGTAGGTAGGCTTCATCTGGAGCATTTTCACCGGGTCATCATGTTACTTTAATATCTTGGTCATTAATAAACATTGTTCTTTTATCTGGAGTAGAAAAAGTTACATCAGGAAGAAGACTTTGTTCTTGATTTATTTTTTTGAATTCCTCACAGATATTCAGATATCATGTGACAAATACTCAGATTAATAGCTTATATAATTAGCAGTGATTTTCATGCCTGATCTAGGAACTAAAATGACAGCTTTGTTACTTTATAATTCAAACATATAACTGTGGTGCTGGCAGAAAGGGGAAAAGGAGAAAAGGGAAGAGGGAAAATTAAATGAATAGGTGATAGAACAAATATTTTCTCTTTTGTTAACTATCATGACACTCTGAGTTAGACATTGGGTATATGAAAATTATCACTTACTAATGAAATTATTCTTAGAGGGGTCAGTTGATGTTAGAATTTGTATCTTTTGATTTGAGATCCAGAATTGTGAAATGGCACCATTTTTATTTTGCCCTGAAGCTCCTTTTTAATTTTTATTTTTAAGAAATTAAAGTAAAACCTTATATTTATGGAGAAATTTAAAAGCAGCAAGAGAAAGACAGTTAATTACCTACAAGGGAAATCCCATAAGACTGTCATCTGATTTCTCAGCAGAAACTTTTCAGGTCAGAAGGGATTGGTATATAATATTAAAAGTTATGAAGAACAAGGACCTATAATCAAGACTACTTTCTACCCAAAAAAGCTATCATTTAAAATTGAAGGAGAAATAAAGAGCTTCCCAGATGAGAAAAAGCTAAAGGAATTCATCACCACCAAACCAGTATTATAAGAAATGTTAAAGGGACTTATTTAAGAAGAAAAAAGTGGGGGAAAAAGGACTATAAATATAAATATTAAAATGGCAATAACTATATACTTGTTAATAATCACTTTAAAATGAAAATAATTAAATACTCCAATAAAAAATATAGAGTAGCCATGGCTGGTTTTGCTCAGTGGATAGGGTGTTGGCCTGCAGAATGAAGGGTCCTGGGTTCAATTCTGGTCAGGGGCTTCTCATCATTGATGATTCTATCTCTCCCTCCCTCTCCCTTCATCTCTGAAATCAATAAAAATATATTTAAAAATAAATAAATAAAAAATATAGAGTAGCCAAATAGATAAGAAAACAAGACACATATATATGCTATTTACAAGGTACTCTCTTCAGATTGAAAGACACTCACAGGCTTAATGTAAAGGGATGGAAAAATATTTCATGCAAATGAAAATTTTAAAAAAGCTGGGTAGCAATAATTATCTGACAAATAGATTTTAAAACAAAGACTATGATAAGAGACAATGAGGGACATTACATAATGATAAAGGGATCAGTTCTACAAGAGGATATAACCCTTGTAAACATTCATTCACCCATCATAGGACCACATAAATATATAAAGCAAATATTGATGGACATAAAGGGAGAGATCAGCAATGAAACAGTCATAGTAGGAAATTTTAACACCATGTTGACATTAATAGATAGATATTTCAGACAGAAAATCAACAAGGAAAGAGCAACCTTAAATGACATATTAGCTTAGATGTATTTAATTAATATCTTCATATCATTTCACCCCAAAGCAGCAGAATATATATTCTTTTAAGTGCACATAGAACACTTCCCAGGATAGAACAAATGTTAAGATACAAAACAAATCTCAATAAATATAAGAAGATTGAAATTATATCAAGCATCTTCTCTGACCACAATAGTATAAAAGTAGAAATCAATTACAAGAAAAAAACTAAAAAACACACAAACTCATGGAGGCTAAATATCATGTTTGTAAACAATGAATTTGTTAACAATGAGATCAGGGAAAAAAAATCAGAAGATACCTTGACACAAATGAAAATGAAAACATAACCTCAAATCTATGGGACACAGTGAAAGCAGTCATAAAAGGGAAATTCATAGCAATACAGGCCTAACCTAAAGAAGCAAAAAAGATCTCAAATAAACAGTCTAACTGTACACCTAAAAGAACTCGAAACAAAACAACCCACAAAGCCCAAAGTGAACATAAGGAATGAAATAATAAAGATTGAAATGGAATAAAACAACATATAGTCTAAAAAATAACAAAAGATTAATGAAACCATGAGCTGGTTCTTTGAAAATATAGAGAAGATTGATCTTTATCCAGATGCATCAAGAAAAAAAGAGAGATGCTGGGCTGGTATGGCTCAATGTTTGGGCATCAATCCATGAATTGAGAGGTCACGGTTAGATTCCTGGTCAGCTTACATGCCCAAGTTGTGGCCTCGATTCCCAGTAGGGGGTGTGCAGGAGGCAGCCAATCAATGATCATCTCTCATCATTGATGTTTCTATCTCTCCCTCCCTCTCCCTTCCTCTCTGAAATCAATAAAATTATATATATATATATATATATATATATATATATATATATATATATATATATTTAAAAGGACAAAAAAAAGAGAGAGGACCCAAATAAATAAAATCAGAAAAGGAAGCAGAGAAGGGACAATTGACACCAGAGAACTACAAAGGATTATAGGAAAACTAGTCAGCACGCAATATTGCACGCAGTAGGCTGCCTGCCTCTTCCACGGGAGCCACAGCACATCTGCGGGAGCCACGCTGCTTCCACGGGAGCTGGCAGGAGCTGGTGGGAGGGAGCGCTCCGCTTCCGCGGGAGGCAGGAGGGAGCTGCCACCACCTGCAGGAGCTGGGAGGGAGCCATGCTGCTCCGGGAAGCTGGAGGGAGCTGCCACCGCCACTCGCAGGAGCAGGGCGGGAGGGGACGTAGAGGTGCTCCATGCGTGCGCAGCCTGTTGAACGGTTGTTACTGTGACACCGTAATGGACAATTTGCATATTATTTCTTTTTTTTTTTTTTTCCAATTTTTTTATTAAGGTATTATATGTGTACATATCTTACCATTGCCCTCCCCACACCCCACTCCCATATATGCCCCCACCCCCCAGAGTTTTGCATCCATTGGTTATGCTTATATGCATGCATACAAGTCCTTTGATTGATCTCTTATCTCCCCCACCTCTCCCTAACCTTCCCCTTGTAATTTGACAGTCTGTTTGATGCTTTACTGTCTCTGTATCTATCTTTTTGTTCCAGTTTATAATGTTCTTTATTATCCATAAATGAGTGAGATCATGTGGTATTTTTCTTTCATTGACTGACTTATTTCACTTAACATAATGTTCTCCAATTCCTCCCAGGTTGCTGCAAATGATGAGAATTCCTTCTTTTTTATGGCAGCATAGTATTCCATTGTGTAGATGTACCACAGTTTTCTGATCCAGTCATCTGCTGACGGGCACCTAGGCTGTTTCCAAATCTTAGCTATGGTGAATTGCGCTGCTATGAACATAGGGGTGCATATATCCTTTCTAATTGGTGTTTCTAGTTTCTTCGGATATATTCCCAGGAGTGGGATTACTGGGTCAAATGGGAGTTCCATTTTCAGTTTTTTGAGGAAACTCCATACTGTTCTCCACAGTGGCTGCACCAGTCTGCAATCCCACCAGCAGTGCACGAGGGTTCCTTTTTCTCCGCATCCTCGCCAACACTTGTCGTTTGTTGATTTGTTGATGATAGCCATTCTGACAGGTGTGAGATGGTACCGCATTGTTGTTTTGATTTGCATCTCTCGGATAATTAGTGACGTTGAGCATGTTTTCATGTGTCTCTTGGCCTTCCTTCTGTCTTCTTTTGAAAAGATTCTATTTAGGTCTGTTGCCCATTTTTTTATTGGATCATTTATCTTCCTTTTATTAAGTTGTATAAGCTGCCTGTAGATGTTGGAGATTAAACCTTTATCAGTGATGCCATTTGCAAATATGTTCTCCCATGCAGTGGGCCTTCTTGTTGTTTTGTTGATGGTTTCTTTTGCTGTGAAAAAGCTTTTTATTTTGATGTAGTCCCATTTGTTAATTTTCTCTTTAGCTTCCATTGCCCTAGGGGCAGTGTCAGTGAAGAATTTCTTTTGGCATATGTCTGACATTTTGCTGCCTGTGGATTGCTCTAGTATTTTTATGGTTTCCCGTCTTATGTTTAAGTCCTGTATCCATTTTGAGTTTATTTTTGTGTATGGCGTAAGTTGGTGATCAAGCTTCATTTTTTTGCATGTATCTGTCCAATTTTCCCAACACCATTTATTGAAGAGACTGTCTTTATTCCATTGTATGTTCATGCCTCCTTTGTCAAATATTAATTGAGCATAGTGGTTTGGGTCAATATCTGGATTCTCTATTCTGTTCCATTGATCTATATGTCTGTTCTTGTGCCAGTACCAGGCTGTTTTGAGAACAGTGGCTTTGTAATACAGCTTGAAATCTGGTATTGAGATCCCTCCTACTTTATTCTTCTTTCTCAGGATTGCTGTGGCTATTCGGGGTCTTTTTTTATTCCAGATGAATTTTTGGAGAGTTCTTTCAAGGTCTGTGAAATATGCCGTTGGTATTTTAATGGGGAGTGCATTGAATCTGTAGATTGCTTTGGGTAGTATGGACATTTTAATGATGTTGATTCTACCAATCCATGAACATGGTATGTTCTTCCATCTGTTTACGTCTTCCTCTATCTCTTTTTTCAGTGTCCTGTAGTTTTCCGTGTATACGTCTTTTACCTCCTTAGTTAAGTTTATTCCTAGGTATCTTAATTTTTTTGGTGCGATGGTAAATGGGATTGCCTTTTTAGTCTCTCTGTCTGTAAGTTCACTATTGGTGTATAGAAAGGCCATAGATTTCTTGGCGTTAATTTTGTATCCTGCTACATTGCCGAATTCATTTATTAAGTCTATGAGTTTTTTGACGGAGTCTTTCGGATTTTTTATGTACAATATCATGTCGTCTGCAAATAAAGACAGCTTTACTTGTTCTTTTCCAATCTGGATGCCTTTTATTTCTTCTTCTTGTCTAATTGCAATGGCTAATACTTCCAGTACTATGTCAAACAGGAGTGGTGAGAGTGGGCATCCCTGTCTTGTTCCTGTTCTTAGGGGAAATGTCTTTAGTTTTTGTCCATTGAGTATGATGTTTGCTGTGGGTTTATCATATATAGCTTTTATTATGTTGAGGTATGAGCCATCTATTCCCACCTTGTTGAGAGCTTTTATCAAGAAAGGGTGTTGGATTTTGTCAAATGCTTTTTCTGCATCAATTGATATGACTATGTGATTTTTATCTTTCAATTTGTTTATGTGATGTATCACGTTTATTGATTTGCGGATATTGTACCATCCTTGCATTCCTGGGATAAATCCTACTTGGTCATGGTGTATGATCTTTCTGATGTACTGCTGGAGCCGATTTGCTAGAATTTTGTTGAGGATTTTGGCATCTATGTTCATGAGGGATATTGGTCTGTAATTCTCTTTCATTGTGTTGTCTTTATCTGGTTTTGGTATTAGGGTGATGCTGGCTTCATAGAAGGAGCTTGGAAGTGTTCCTTCCATTTGAATTTTTTGGAATAGTCTGAGGAGGATAGGTTTTAGTTCTTCCTTGAATGTTTGGTAAAACTCTCCTGTGAAGCCATCAGGCCCCGGGCTTTTGTTTGCTGGAAGCTTTTTGATGACTGCTTCAATTTCGTCCATAGTTATTGGCCTATTGAGCTGTTTAGATTCTTCTTGATTGATTTTTGGAAGGTTATATTTTTCTAGGAATATGTCCATTTCCTCCAGATTGTCCAGTTTGTTGGAATAGAGTTGTTCGTAGTATTTTGTAACAATCCTTTGTATCTCAGCGGGGTCTGTTGTTATTTCACCTCTTTCATTTCTGATTTTGTTTATTTGGGTCCTCTCTCTTTGCTTCTTGGTGAGCCTGGCTAGAGGTCCATCAATCTTGTTTATCCTTTCAAAGAACCAGCTCTTGGTTTTGTTGATCTTATGTATTGTTTCTTTGGTCTCTATGTCATTTATCTCCGCTCTGATCTTTGTTATTTCCTTCCTTCTGGTTACACTGGGCTTTTCTTGCTGCTCTTTTTCTAGCTCTTTGAGTTGTAGGGTTAAGTAATTTATTACCATTGTTTCTTGTTTTTTGCAATAGGCCTGTAGAGCTATGAACTTCCCTCTCAAGACTGCTTTCGCTGTGTCCCATAGATTTTGGATTGTTGTGTTTTCATTGTCATTTGTTGCCATGATGTTTTTTATTTCTTCCTTGATCTCTCTGGTGACCCAGTCCTTGTTTAATAGCATGCTGTTTAGTCTCCATGTGTTTGATTTCTTTGGATTGTTTTTATTGTAGTTGATTTCCAGTTTTATGCCACTGTGATCTGAGAAGATGCTTGATATAATTTCTATCTTCTTGAATTTGAAGAGACTTTGCCTGTGACCCAGCATATGGTCTATCTTTGAAAATGACCCATGTGCACTTGAGAAGAATGTATATTCTGTGGCTTTGGGGTGAAATGTTCTGAAGATGTCAATTAATTCCATCTGGTCTAGTGAGTCATTTAGGATTGCTGTTTCTTTGCTGATTTTTTGTTTAGAGGATTTGTCCAGTGGTGATAGTGGGGTATTAAAGTCTCCTACTATGATTGTGTTGCTATTAATCTCTCCCTTGATATCCTCCAGGAGTTTTTTTATGTATTTGGGTGCTCCTATATTGGGAGCGTATATGTTTACCAGAATTATTTCTTCTTGTTGGATTTCTCCCTTTAGTATTATGAAGTGGCCTTCCTTATCTCTTGTTATGGCATTTACTTTGAGGTCTATTTTGTCAGATATAAGTATTGCTACCCCAGCTTTTTTTTCATTTCCATTTGCCTGAAAGATATTTTTCCATCCCTTCACTTTCAATCTGTGTGAGTCTCTTGTTCTGAGGTGGGTCTCTTGTAGACAGCATATATATGGGTCGTGTTTTTTTATCCATTCAGCTACTCGATGTCTTTTGATTGGAGCATTTAGTCCGTTTACATTTAAAGTTATTACTGAAAGGTATTTGTTTGCAGTCATATCTATTTTTGTGTCTGTATTCCTTCTTACCTGTTTATTTCTTCTTTTTACAGAATTCCCTTTAGCAATTCTTGCATTGCTGGTTTGGTGGTGATAAACTCCCTGAGGCTTTTTTTGTCTGCAAAGCTCCTGATTTCCCCTTCAATTTTGATTGATAGTCTTGCTGGATATAGTATTCTTGGATTCAGTCCTTTGCTTTGCAACACTTTGTATACCTCCTTCCATTCACTTCTAGCTTGTTGTGTTTCTGATGAGTAATCATTTGACAATCTGATGGGTGTTCCTTTGTAGGTAACTCTCTGTCTCTCTCTTGCCGCCTTTAGGATTCTCTCTTTATCATTTATATTTGCCATTGAAATTATGACATGTCTTGGTGTGGGTCTTTTGGGGTTGATCCTGCTTGGGACTCTCTTTACTTGCGTAACTTTTATCTTTCCCATATCCGGGAAGTTTTCTGTCATTATTTCTTCAAATAGATTTTCTAATCCCTGCTGCTCTTCTTGTCCTTCTGGCAGCCCTATTATACGCATGTTACTTCGTTTCATGTTGTCCCGAAGCTCCCTTAGGCTTTCCTCCTGCTTTTTAATTTTTTTCTCCAATTGCTGTTCAGCTTGAGCTTGTTTCTGTACCTGATCTTCTAACTCACTAATTCGGTCCTCTGCTTCTTGTAATCTACTGTTGAAACTTTCCATGGTGTTTTTGATTGTAGCTATATCACTTTTCATTTCTTCCTGATTCTTGCATAAGTTGTTGATTTTCTCATCCATCCGATGTATAAATTCCATGACCATTACTCTGAACTCCTTTTCGGTCATGTTGCAAGCTTCATTTTCACTAATTTCCTTTCTTGGCGACTCCACATTTTCTTTCCTCTGTGAGTTATTTCGTTTCCCCATTCTGGCTATTACCAGAAAGCTCAAGCTTCTGTTTGCGTGGACCTGGGTCGTGTGCTGTGGGGACTTCGCTCCACCCTAGTTTCACTGAAGTGCTCTGACACTAGGACGTGTGACTGTCTTTGGTTGGTGGGAACCAAACTTGCCCAGGATCAGTGTCCCCAGTGTTCCGTGTGGTCTCGTGTGCACATTTAGAATCAGGGGCCCTGTCTGCACCACACTGTTGGTATGTGCCGAGAATGAGATCCTTAGCATGTGCCAGGAGTCAGAGTTTCCCTGTGTCTGCACCAAGACTTGAGTGTCAAAGTCTCTGTTGCCTTGTGCGGTTTCTCGTTGAGAATCAGGGTCCCTGTGTGTGCACGCACCAACAATTGGGGTCGCTGGCTCTTAGTGTGAATGCGCTGTGAGTCAGGGATCCCAGGCAGCTGTGTCCGGCGTGCCAAATTCCCTGAAGTGGGGCTGCGTCCTGTGTGTGCTCTCTCTACTGAGCCAAACCGGCTAGAGCGCACATTCTTAAAAACCTGAAGGTGAGCCGGCTCAGTGCACTCTCCCAAAGTCCCAGAAGGGGGGCGGAGTCCGTCCTGCGCGCCAAATTCCCCAAAGGGAAGCCCCTCTGTGCACGCTTTTAAGAATCTCCGAAGGGGGAGCTGTGCCCCGCGAGCCAAATTCCCCCAAATTCCCCGAAGGGGAGCCCTCTGTGCGCACTGACAGATTTCCCCGATGGGGAGCTGCTTCTGTCCCGTGCGCGAGCGCGCGCCAAATTCCCTAAGAGGGAGCGCGTCCCTGCGCAAAGCTCGGCAGCTTGGGCCAGGGGCGGGTCTATCAGTTACTATGACGCTGTCTGTGCGCGCGCCTGTGAGCAGCTTGGGCGAGGGGCGCGCCTATCAGTTACTATGGCGCTTTCCGCACGCCTGTGGGCGCTCAGCAGCTTGGGGGAGGGGCGGGTCTATCAGTTACTATGGCGCTATCAGCGCCTGCGAGGAGGGGATAGGCTCTTTGACTCACGGAAATCTGCCGGGAAGTCTGGATTCTTGTTTGTTTGTCTGAAGCTGTGATAGCAGTTCTCTGTCCCCAGTGGCTGCAGGGTCCTGGTTTGTGTCAGAAGCCAGGATCCGAGTCTCGGGCAGCTCTGTTTCCCAAGATGGCGTGGTCTCTGCGTCCGCACCAGCCGCCGAGAAGTGTCCGCTTTGTGCGCGGGGCTCCGCCGTCTAGGGCTGCCCTGTTCGGGAGCCCCTAGGAAGACCTGCAGAATCTAACTGACCCTATCTCATACACACACACACACCACACACATCTACACTCTCCTCTATGGGTTCCTCACTCACACTCTCTCTCTCCCTACCTTCCTGCCGGTCGCCATCTTTTTCCAATCCTCTTATTTCTTTATATATATAGATAATACAATCTGGATGCAGTGGCTCAGTGATTGTGCGTCGACCTATGAACCTGCCAGGGGTACAGGCTCTATCCCCAGTGGGGGGTGTGCAGGAGCCAGCCAATCAATGATTTTCTCTTATCACTGATGTTTCTTTCTCCCCAACTCCCTTGCTCTCTGAAATAAATAAAAATATATTTTTTAAAAAGAAAATGCTATGAACAATTACATGGCAACAAATCGGACAACCTTGAAAAAATGGAGAAATTCTTAGGAACATACAGTCTTACAAGACTCAAAAGAGAAATATAAACTCTAAATAGAATTATTACAACCAACAAAATCAAAGCAGTGATACAAAAAGATTCCCCAAAACAAAAGTCCTGCACCAGATAGGTTTTCAGGTAAATTTTACTAAATAATTCAAAGAGCTAACACCTATCCTCAAACTATTCCAAAAGAGTCAAGAGGAAAAAAGATTCCCAAGCTCATTTTACAAGGCTAGTATTATTCTAATTTCAAAACCATATAAAGTCATTACAAAGAAAGAAAATTATAGGCCAATATCCCTGATGAACATAGATGCTAAAATCCTCAACAAAATATTAGCAAACTGGATCCAGCATACAATAAAAAGATCCTACACCATGATCAAGTGGGATTTATTCTTGGGTTGCAAGGTTGGTTCAATATTCACAAATCAATTAACACGATACACCACATAAAAAAAGGAAGGATAAAAATCATATGATTATGTTAATAGATTCAGAAAAAGCATCTCAAAAAATCCAATACCCATTTATGATAAAACTGTCATTAAAGTAGGAATAGAGGAAACATACCTCAACATAATAAAGGCCATATTTACAAACCCACAGCTAACATCATACTCAATTGGGAAAATCTACAAGTGTTTCTCTTAATATCAGGCACAAGAAAGGGATGTCTACTTTCACCACTCTTCTTCAATATAGTATTGAAAGTCCTCAACACAGTGATCAGGCAAGAAGAAGAAATGAAAGACATCTAAATTAGAAAGAAAGAAGTAAAACTGTCATTATTTGCAGATGACATGATACTATATATAGAGAACCCTAAAGATTGCACACAAAAAAACCCCAAACACACAACTATTAGAACTAATAAATAAATTCAGTAAAGTAGCAGGATACAAAGTAAATATTCAGAAATTAGTTTTATTTTTATACATCACTAATGAACTATTAGAAATAGAAACTAAGAAAACAATCTTCATAATTGCATCAAAACATACCTAGGAATAAATTTAACCAAGAAGTAAAAGAACTGTACTCCAAAAATTATGATATTGAAGAAAGAACTTGAAGAAGATACAAATAAGTGGAAGTATATACCATGCTAATGGATAGAAGAAATATCGTTGCTAAAATGTTCATACTACCAAAGCAATCTATGGATTCAAAGCAACACCTATCATAATATACCAATGACACATTTCACAGAACTAGAACACATAATCTAAAATTTTATGTGGAATGACAAAAGACCTTGAATAGCCACAGCAATCTTGAGACAGAAGAGCAAATTGGGAGGTATCACATTACTTGATATCAAATTATACTACAAAGCTACTATAGTAATCAAAACAATATGGTACTGGCATAAAAACAGACACATAGATCAATGAATAGAATAGAGAGCCCAGAAATATGACAAAAGAGGAAAGAACAAGCAATGAGATAAAGATAGTCTATTCAATAAATGGTGTTGGGAAAATTGAACAGATACATGCAAAAAAAGTGAAATTAGACCACCAACTTACACCATACACAAGAATGAAGTCCAAATGGATAAAGGACTTAAATGTAAGACAGGAAACCATAACTTAAATGTAAGACACGAAACCATAAAACTCCTAGGAGAAAACATTGGCAGTAAACTCTGACATTTCTCTTAGCAATATCTTTTCCAATATATCTCCTCAAGCAAGGGAAACAAAATAAAAAATATATAAGTGGGACTACACTAAACTAAAAAGGTTTTGCATAACAAAGGAAACAATCAACAAAACAAAAAGAAACCTACTGAATAGGAGAACATATTTTCCAATGATAAATCCAATAAGGAACTAATATCTAAAATTTATAAAGAATACATAGAACTCGCCCAAGCAGGTTTAGCTCAGTGGATAGAGCGTCGGCCCGTGAACTGAAGGGTTCCGGGTTTGATTCCAGTCAAGAGCACATTACCTACCTCAGTTGCAGGCTCGATCCCCAACCCCAGTCTGGACACATGAGGAAGGCAACCAATCAATGTTTCTCTCTCACGTCAATGTTTCCCTTCATTCCTTTGCCTTCCACTCTCTCTAAAAATAAATGGGAAAATATCCTCAGGTGAGGATTGACCAAAAACCAACCAAACAAAAAGCAAGAAATAGACAACATTAAAAAAAAAACAACCCCAAACAATACAATTAAAAATGGGCAAAGGACCTAAATAGACAATTCTGCAAAAATGACATATAAATGTCTATAGACATATGAAAAGATGCTCAGTGTCACTAATAATCAGAAAAATGCAAATTAAAACCACAATGAGATTCCACCTCACACTTGTCAGAAGGACTATCATCAATAAATCAACAAACAAAAATACTTGGCAAGGATGTGGAGAAAAGGGAATTTTCATGCTCTGTTGGTGGGAATGCAGATTGGTGCAGTCACTATGGAAAACATTTTTATTTTAATTTCTCCAAAAAATTAAAAATGGAAATGCCTTATGACCCAGCGATTTGACTTCTGAGTATATATCTGAATAAACCCAAAGCACTAATTAGAAAGAATATATGCACCCCTATATTCATTGTACAATAGCCAAGATATGGAAGCAACTTATGTGCCCATCAATAAATGAGTGAATGGAGAAGTGGTGGTACTACACAGCTGGTGTGGTTCAGTGGTTGAGAGTTGACCCATGCACCAGGGGAGGTTGCCCATTGGATTCTGGGTAGGGGTCCATGGCTGGCTTGCAGGCTCGATCCCCAGCAGGCATGTGCAGGAGGCAGCCGATCAATGTTAACGTTTCTCTCTTATTAATGTTTCTATCTCTCCATCCCCCTTCCTCTCTCTCTCAAATCAATAAAATCATATTAAACATTTTTTTTTTAAAAGTGGTGGTACATATACACATGGAATATTACTTGGCTATAAAAAAGAATAAAATCTTATTATTTGTGACACATGGATGGACCTAGATGGTATTATGTTAAGTGAAATAAGTCAGAGGAAGATAAATATCATATTATTTCACTTATATTTGGAACTATATAAGAAAGCAAAAAAACCCCACAAAACAACAAAAACAAACAAACCAGAAACAGACTCATAGATACAGAGAACAGGCTGATGGCTGCTAGAGGGGCGGGGGTGTTGGGGGACTCAGTGAAAAAGAGGAAGGGATTGAGAATATAGATTGGTAGTTACAAAACAGTCCCAGGTATGTAAAAGTACAGCAGAGGGAATATAGTCAATAATATTATAATAACTATATATGGTGCCAGGGGGATCACTTTGTAAAGAATATTATTGTCTAACCACTATGTTGTACATCTGAAACTAATACAAAATAAAATTGATAGCAAAATGTAATTGAAAAATAAAATTTAAAAAATAATAAAAAGGAACACAAAGATTTTACCTTATCTCTACAAATACCAACCTTTTTCCTTTAAAGAAAACAATAGCAAAACAGGCTGACATATACGGTTTAAAACTTGAATGTTAAATATATGCTCAGCTGGGATAGAATCATGTTGGGGATGAAAATGACCCAGAGGTAGAGTAAATTTCTCATTATAAAACAAATTAAAAATATTTTATTAAATAAATATCACTGTTGTGCATTAAATAAAAAGGTCTTTTTGAGAAGCTTACTCTGTTCTTAAAAATCAGTCACATTCGGCTTATCATAAGTTCCTTTTCTATTTATGCTTTTATTTTAATTCACGATCTTTGAAATAAACGGTATCTTCCTTTGAAAAAATAAACAAAAACCTCTTTATGCCTGAGAACCCAAGGGCAGTTCCCTAGGCTGATGTTGAGAGTGTGCCAGTGCGAAGTTAGTTTGCTTTTGACTGATGAACTGTTCGGGAGGAACAAAGTACTCTAAATTGCTTCCACGTTTATTTTGTAAATTGCTGTGGAAGGTTGTATTTCTAGATGCTTGGCAATCTGCTGGATATCTAGTGTTCAGCAAGCGAACCCTTTTAGTTATTCATCAAAGCAGTCTCATACTCCCACTAACCTTGCAAATCCTCATTGAGCTTTAGATGGAAATAAACGAACTCTCCCCAAGCTCACTTTCCTATTAAAATAAAAAAGAAGAAGAAGAAGGAAAGAAGCCTCTGTCACAATGATTCATTCAGGGCAATCGCCCATAGCCCAGTTCATCTAAAGTTCATTAAGTTCCAATTCCCTCCAGTGCCAAGTTCCAATAACATTGTAATCCAAGAAGTCCAGGAAACAATTTATCCCAATAGTTTATATGCTTGTAAATGCCTTGCTAGGCTTGTGATGCACACAGTTGTGTCAGGCTCATTACTATATTTGACACATTTATACATTAACTTTGGGCAACAGGAATTTTACTCAGTAAGATTTGAATTCTGTGTTAGTTTGCTTCTTTTCAAGGTTTGAAATCACTGTTTTGAGAATGTTTTACTCTTCAAAAACTGGCAGAATTCAATTTGAAAAATATAATTGTAAATTTTACTCCCTACCTTGTATGCCTCTTAAAATTGTTTTTGAGGGGTATTATATTTCCTACTAGAGGCCCGGTGCATGAAATTCGTGCATGGAGGGGGGTTGTCCCTCAGCCCAGCCTGTACCCTCTCCAATCTGGGACCCCTCGAGGGATGTCCGACTGCCCGTTTGGCCCGATCCCACCGGTGGGATCGGGCCTAAACGGGCAGTCGGACATCCCTCTCACAATCCAGGACTGCTGGCTCCCAACTGCTTGCCTGCCTGCCTTCCTGATTGCCCCTAACCGCTTCTGCCTGCCAGCCTGATCACCCCCTAACCACTCTGCTGCCAGCCTGTTTGCCCCCAACTTCCCTCCTCTGCCGGCCTGGTTACCCCTAACTGCCCTCTCCTGCAGGGTTGATCACCTCCAACTGCCCTCCCTTGCAGGCCTGGTCCTTCTCAACTGCCCTCCCTTGCAGGCCGGGTGCCTCCCAACTGCCCTCTCCTGCTGGCCATCTTGTGGTGGCCATCTTGTGTCCACATGGGGGCAGGATCTTTGACCACATGGGGCAGCTATATTGTGTGTTGCAGTGATGATCAATCTGCATATTACTCTTTTATTAGATAGGATAGAGGCCTGGTACAGGGGTGGAGGCCAGCTGGTTTGCCCTGAAGGGTGTCCCGGATCAGGTGGGGGTTCCCTTGGGGTGTGGGGCGGCCTGAGCGAGGGGCCTGTGGTGGTTTGCAGGCGGGCCACGCCCCCTGGCAACGCAAGCGAAGACCCTGGTATCTGGAATTTATTTTCCTTCTACAATTGAAACTTTGTAGCCTGGAGCGGAGCCAAGCCTGGGGCTCCCTCCGAGGCCGGCAGCCACTTGTGTTGGGGTTATAATTGAAACTTTGTTGCCTTAAGTGGGTGGGCCCAGCCAGGGTGTGTGGAAAGCTTTGCTTCCCCTGTTGCCAGTGGCAACCCTGGCCTGCTCTCTCAAGCTCCATTCTGCCGCCATTTGTTTGAATTTGTTTACCTTCTATAATTGAAACTTTGTAGCTTGAGTGGAGGCTTAGGCCTGGCAAGGGCAGGCGGAAAGCTTGGCTTCCTCTGTTACCTAGGAAACCTTGCTTTCTGTGGCTGTAGCCATCTTGGTTTGGGTTAATTTGCATACTCGCTCTGATTGGATGGTGGGAGTGGCTTGTGGGCGTGGCTTGTGGGTGTGTCAGAGGTATGATCAATTTGCATATTTGTCTATTATTAGATAGGATGTGGCTAGTGAAAATGTGAAGGAAATGTAAAATATTAACATTTATTTTACTATATGCAGAGTTATTAAAGAACATGAGAATTAAGGACGGTAAATTTGACTCAGAGGAAAAAAAAGAATTATTAGTGAGGGTTAATTAATACACTAGGCATTTTAATAATTACCAAAAAATATACAATGAACTTTATGTTTGGGTTAAATATCAAATTTGAAAGACAACTACTTGCTGGATTTGCATTCATTTTAAATATTGAAATTATTTTGGTGATGTTGTCCTAAAGAATCCATTTTTATAAATATGAATTTCCCATAGTGGACATTTACTTACTGGGATTATGACTGAGTGAATCATTACAAATGTTGGTTGTATTCTGAGGGAGAAAGAGTTTTATTATAGACAATAGGAAGGGAAAATATAAATTGCCACTCTGACTTGACCGTTGCTATAATAAAAAGAACAAAATGTGCCTGGCCAGCTTGGCTCTGATTGAGCGACTACCTATGAACCAGGAGGTCATGGTTCGATTCCTGGTCAGGGCACATACCGGGGTTGCCGGCTCGATCCTCAGCGGGGGCATGCAGGAGGCAACCAATCAATGATTCTTTCTCATCATTGATGTTTATATCTCTTTCTCCCTCTCCCTTCCTCTCTGAAATCAATCCTATGTAATAAAAGGCTAATATGCAAATTGTCCCCTTGACCAGGATTTCGACTGGGAGTTTGATGAGGGGGCGTGGCCTGCTGGCCAACCGCCCACAGCCCCTCCCCCTGGCCAGCCCTGCCCCCAATCAGCCCCCTCGCCCCCAATCTGGGGTGGGGCCAGCCCACCAACTTCCCACATCCCCTCCCCCCAGCCTGCCTGGCCAGATCGGCCCCCTGATCGGGGTGGGCCGACTGGACCCCACCCATGCACAAATTCATGCACTGGGTCTCTAGGAAAGAAAGAAGAAAAAGAAAGAAAGAAAGAAAGAAAGAAAGAAAGAAAGAAAGAAAGAAAGAAAGAAAGAAAGAAAGAAAGAAAGAAAGATCAATGATGAGAGAGAATCATTGATCACTGCCTCCTGCATGCTCCACACTGAAGATTAAGCCCGAAACCTAGGCATGTTCCCTTGACTGGAATAGAACCCGGGACCCTTTAGTCTGCAGGCTGATGCTCTATCCACTGAGCCAAACCAGCTAAGGCTCATCATTGATGCTTCTCTCTCTCCCTCTCCCTTCCTCTCTTAAATCAATAAAAATATATTTTTTACAAAAGAACAAAATGTGTGATATTCATAAAACAAAGTTAATTAAATGTATATTAAGCAACAATTTTGATTAAAAGATGAATAAGTCATACCCTCTGTCTTTTGTCATCTCTCTTCTGGGACTATAGTCTACATTTCTTTCTTCCTTTATTTTTATTTTTAACTTCAGCACACTTTATCTTACTCAGTCCATGTAGGAAATCTCTGTCCAGACCTTTCCAGTTACTCTTATAAATATATCTACTAGATAGTACATAGAACTCATCCTATTTAACAATAAATATTTTGGTCAGTGGGTATTATGTCCCTGGCACTGTTCTAAGCATTGGGAATGTAATAGTGAACAAAATAGGAAAGGTCCCTGACCTCAAAGGACTTAGAATTTAGTAGGAGGAACCAGACAATAAACCAATAATCATATGTCAGTATATCAATAAACCAACATATCTCTATCTTAAATGGATATGAATAAATATATATTAGGAAAATAAAGTAGGGTAAGGACATCTAGGGGATTAAGGGTTAATATTTTTGAGTGGTTAAGAGAGGAGACACTGATAAGGGATCTTTTAATCAGAAATATTTAGAATGTGAGAAAACAAACCATATAGTTATCTGGAGGAAGCATGTTCTAGGCAGAAGAATATGCCATGAGATGGCAGTGGGCTTGGTGTGTTTGAGGATCATCGAGGAAGCCAGTGTAGAGGAAGGACAGTAGGAGAGTAGCAAGGTCAAAGAGTAGCAAGTTGTCAGGATCTTGTAAGGATTTAGGTATTAATAGTAAGAGTGATGGGGAGCCTTTGAAGAATTTTGAGCAGAGTGACATGATTTGACTTATATTTAACTAGAGGTCCAGTGCACAAAATTTGTGCATGGGGGGGTTGGGGGGGGGGGAGTCCCCTCAGCCCAGCCTGCACCCTCTCCAATCCGGGACCCCTTGGGGGATGTCCGACTGCCGTTTTAGGGCCGGTCCTGGGGATTGGGCCTAAACCGGCAGTCGGACATCCCTCTCACAATCCAGGACTGCTGGCTTCTAACTACTTACCTGCCTGCCTGCCTGATCACCCCTAACCGCCTCTGCCTACTGGCCTAATCGCCCCCAACTGCCCGCCCCTCCCCGTCTGCCTGGTCACCCCTAACTGCCCCCCCCACCATCCTGGTCACCCCTTACTGCCCCCCCTGCTGACCTGGTCACCCCAACTGCCCCCCTCTGCCAGCCTGGTCACCCCTAACTGCCCCCCCACCAGCCTGGTAACCCCTTACTGCCCCCCCCCCTGCTGGCCTGGTTGCCCCCAACTGCCCCCTTTGCTGGCCTGGTTGCCCCATACTGCATCCCCTGCCAGCCTGGTCACCCCTTACTGCTCCCCCTGACAGCCTAGTCACCCCCAACTGCCCCCCTCTGCTGGCCTGGTTACCCCTTACTGCCCCCCCTGCTGGCCTGGTTGCCCCCAACTGCCAACCTCCCCACCGGCCTGGTTGCCCCCAACTGACCCCCCTGCTGGCCTGGTTGCACCACACAGCCTGCTGTTCAGTCGTTTGGTCATCCCTCACTAACTCCCCTGCCAGCCTTCTCGCCCCATGCAGCCTGCTGTGTGGTTGTTACTGTTACTGTGATGGTGTCCCGGACAATTTGCATATTCCTCTATTATTAGATAGATAGGATTGTTCTTATTGCAGTATAGAAATAGAGTATAAGGACACATGAGAGTATGAGAGAAATCAGTTAAAAAGCTGCTGCAGGATTAAGTTGAGAGACAATAGTGGAAGTGGGGGAGGTGATTGTGGTGGAGTTGATAAGGGAGGAAGGAGTTGTGAATGTATTTGAATGGCAGCAGAATCTGATGATGCATTGGATGTGGAGAGTGAGAAAAGGAGACTAACCTAAGACCTTATCTTCTCTGATTTGCATAAGAACAGCACATTTCATCTTATTTTCTTTCTGTTTCATTGGGATGGTGGTAAGATGGAGTAGGTGGGCATGGCAGGTGGGGCCTGTTGAGGAAAGTTCAAGTGGGGCTTTATTCAGCCTTTGCATGAGCTGTTCTCATGGGTATACTCCTCAAGTTTCAGATGTTTTTCTTGCGTTGGTTTCCTAGGATTGCCATAACAAAGGACCACAAACTGAGTGCCTTAAAGCATCAGAAATTTGTTTTGTTGACCAAAAATCTAAAATCAAGGTGTCAGAAGGGTCATTCTTCCTCTAAAACTTCGGGTAGAATCCTTTCTTGACTCTTCCTAGCTCCTGGTGGTGGCCGGTAATTCCTGGTGTTTGTTGGCTTGTAGATTTATCAATCCATTTTTGCCTCCATTGCCACATGGCTATCTTCCTGTGTGTCTCTGTCTTCTTACCTTCTGACAAGGACACCAGTCACATTGAATTAGGATCCCACCCTACTCCGGTATAACCTCATCTTAACCAATTACCTCTGAAGTGGCATATATCAAATAAAGTCACATTCTGAAGGATCAGGGTCTAAGACTTTAACATATCTCTTTTGGGGACACAATTCAAGCAGTCGTGGAAATGATGAATCATGGTAGTGTTCACTACAAACCTGAATATCCTATGGTGGTTGTGATGGCTTTTTCTCCTGAGAGTTTTTTTTTTAAACATTTTTTGGGGGTTTCCATCTCTCTACCTAACAGGAACTTCCAGATTGACAATCATAATGAGTTTTTAGTATTCTTTTCTTTTACCAGTTCCTTTTCTATGGGCTGCCAGTCAGAGTAGTGGTCACACAGTACCTACTTTTCTATCCTTTTCCCATTGACCTACCTATTACTCTTCGAAACATTTTGAGTTTAGAATATACCTAATTCTTTAGTAGATTGCTGCTACTTTTTATTAATTTCATTAGGTACCTGAGGAGGAAATCTGTGGTCCAAGGTAACTCTACTATCATTACCTTGAAGTTTAATTTCAAATATTTCAGCATAACATTAAAAATTTGTATTGCAGACTATTGTCAAGGACTGTGTATAGTCTGAGATTTTACTCTACATGCAAACTGAAAAGTTAGCATAGCATAGTTTCATGGATGCTGGTGGAATAAATAAGCATCTTGTATCAGAGATGAAGGACAATTTATAAATCACAGAAATAGCAGTAGCCAGATTATTAGCATTTTTCACCAGTTTCCCAAGCCCCAATTTCCACCAGGTGATGTGAAGAGAATAAGAATATACCTGCAAACACAATTGATTGCATTATAGGAGAGGAACCCTGAGTTTAGGGCATCTGAATCTTTTATAATGGACAATAAGCATGTTTACCCTTTTCTCCAGAAGAAGCATTATCTTTATTATGCTATTTAGTAAGCATGTCTGACCTTTGCTGTGGAGGGAGACACTATCTCTGTCTGCCAAGGGAGCAAACCTACTCTTTGCTTCTGAGGGAGAAATTATCTCTATCTTCCAAGGCTATTTTTTTAAATATATATACAAACATCCTTGAAAGAATATCTCACTTGCAAGGCATTCAGAGGTGCAGGGGCCTATAGATAATTATGCTCCAACAATTGTTATGAAGACATATTTTCTCATAAGAAGTACTTGTGGTGATGTTGTTATAGTTTCCAGAAAATGTGATAATTTGCATAAAGTTTTATAATCACAATATATTTAAATGTTCACCCAAAATTCCTGCATAGAATAATAACTCTGTGCCATATGCTTCAGTGTGCATTTCATATATATTGTGCAGTAGGTATAATAGGGTCTTAGGAGATAGACAAGATTATTATTATTTTTTTTTGCTAATTGGGCTGTGTTTTTATCCATGGGTGAATAAAAATTTCTTCAAGATTGTTTTCCCATTTAACCCAATTTAATCCTCAGAAAAACAGGTCAGATTGGAGAGGTTTAGTATTTTACCCAATACTAAACTACATATGCTAGTAGAAGATACTGAGGATTCAAACCAAGGTCTGACTCCCAACCCTAAATTCTATGAAGTATCTGGTATATTCAGTAGCAGGTATTTTACATTTAGTAGTCAGAAGTTCTGAGAAGTTGGTCAACAGATAACTAAAATGTATTTTAAACTACTCCTTGGAAACAGACAAGTGACAGTTGTATTAAAGGCAGAGAAATCAAAGCAGAGAACATTCCCAGGAATAGACATCTATCACTGCTGTTATAGAAGTGGTTTTTAGAGAGAAATTTGATATAAAAAGAAATTGTCATCTATCCAGGCCTAGACATTGTTTATTGGCTGCTGAAATTGTCCGGCTAGAATAGCTAGTGGACCTGAAGTCTGATTTAGGTTTATACATTCATTGATTCATGTGTGTCAAAATGTTGGGACAGGGGTTGGGAATATTTATTTTGCTAGTCAGAAACAGAAGAAAGTTTCCTGTTTCATTGGCTGGGTGTGGGAGTCCTGAGCAGTGCACCAGGTACTTCAGCTGTTACACAAATGAGATTTACATCCCGCTTTACATATTCTCCTCTGTACTTGGCTTTATCAGGTTTGTCTAATCTCTTCCACTTGGCATTTTACTTTGATTTTGTTATATATTTACTGAGTGTTAATGAGATGCAAACACTGTAGAAATACCAGTTACATAGGGTCCCTTCTCAGTAAATTTACCATAGAAATGGAAACATCAAGTGATATTTTTCTGGGATGACAGGTGGATATTTCTGTTTTAAATTTATTTCCAATGATAGGTCAGTAGATTCTCAAGTTGTATACAATCTGAGCTGATCATCTGACATATTTATTTTGCTAACCTTTAATTTTTAATTTGGTTGGCCATTGCTTTCATTATTGCTGGAATTTATGCTGTTCTGTTTTTCTTGCTTATTGGTATAATTGACTCTACTGCCCAGATGTTTGGATAGAGTGCTGTTGCCTAATACTAATACTTAAGTTTAAGGAAAGGAGCTTTGATCCCAAAATAAATGTTTATGTCTGGGACATGCATTTGACTTCCCATGTAATGTGAGTTCCCTTTGCCCTGATTAATGCTGGAGTTATATTTTGAAGAATGCCAATTAAGTGCAAACTGGACCTAGAAAACAAATACCTTTTAAACAAAGGCTGAGAGCAAAGGGGCACAACCTATTGGCAAAACATCAGAGTAGGAAGCTGAAGAATTGCATTTTAATCCTGATGACTTCTTATTAAATTTCTAATTTTGGGCAAATCTCAACCTTTTGGTGACCATTTTCTTATTTATAATGAGGACACATGAACATTTCTCAAACTGATATGTGCATAAAATAATATCTGATATGTGCATATAAAATGTATATGCATTTATTACTTATTAAATTTATTTTAATTTCTGTATGGTATTTAAACAAACAAAATCATAGACACAGACAACAGAAGGGTGATTATCAGAGGGAAAGGATCTGGGGGGAGGATGAAGAGTGTAAAGTGGATCAATATATGGTAGCAGAGGGAGATTAGATTGGGTGGTGAGCACACAATGCAATATACAGATGATGTATTACAGGATTGTACACCAGAAACTTACATAGTGTTACTAACTAATATCACCCCCCATAAACTTAGTAAATAAAAATTTTTATTAAGTATTTTATAAACTTCTATGTTCTAGTTTCTATTGATATATAATAAATCACTCCAAAACAGTGGCTTGAAACAAAAACCATCTCTCCCCCTCCTCCTCCTTCTCTTTCTCCTCCTCTTCCCTCTCCTCCTTCATCCATCTGCAGTTTGGGCAGCGTTTGACAGGAGCAGTTCATCTCTGCTGGGTAGAGTTCCTCATAGCAGGGTGGCTGGGTCCAAGAGACAGGAAGTGAGAGCTGCCAGTTTAATAAAGAAATGGACACGGCGTTACTTTTCCTACATTCTAAAATTTCACAGAATCTCAATTCACGGGAGGGACTATAGTCACCATCTTTCAATGAGAGGTGCATAAAAAAAAATGGAGGCTGTGTTTTAAAGCCTCCACATCCCATAGATGGTTCTTGAACTACTGGAAAATATATCATGCATCATTGTAAATAGCATTCCCAATGTTTCATTAACATCCATTTTTCCCCTTTAAAATATGAATTGTCCCTTAATGTTATACAGCTTCCCTCACCATTGTCACTGGTTATTTAATATTTAATATTTATGTAATTTCTAATGAAGCAAATGGACAGAGGACTATAAAAAGAAGCAAAACACCATCTATTTTTTGTCACCTATCCCTAAAAGTAAGACTCATAAAAATATGCAATAAAACTTGAATTAAGAAAAATGAAACACATTACTGAGGAATTCTTATTCGATGTGACATCAATATATCATCAAAAGGAAAGCCTACAGCAGAGCTAGTCGTCAGTTTTGATAAGTTATAATATAAATACTAGTACACTATGTATGAGCACATTCTCACCATTCTAATCGATGTCACTGATGAGCGTCCTCAGCATGAAAGGACAGGAAAACACATGATGGGGGAGAGCTTTATCACAGTTAGCTCAGGGTGGGGTGGGTACCAGGGTTTTTAAGCAGCTCTAGAATAGTGCAATAGAAAGGAGAGACTGTGTGAACAGAATGGACACAAGTCCTTTAAAATATTCGCTGAAGCACAATTTCAGAAGTTTTAGCACAATTTTAGAACAGTTCAGAATAGTTTAGTTTGGAAGATACATAAACAATCTAAAATTAGTTGAGTGTCTTTGTGTGGGAGAAAATAAAGGGGAGATTAAATTCATATAAAATGCTAGCCAAAGCTAAATCCCAAAGACTCCTCAAAAAATAGGGGCATCTGTTCTGGCCCATCGCCTTGCAGGAGTCTTGAGGAGGAAGAAGATGGCCAGGTGAGACTAGTTTGTGTCCTGGTCACCTTCCGTAAAGATTTCCCTAATTCCTCAAGCACAGCCAAATCCTTGACCCAGCTGTCTGCTCTCCTAACAGCCGTCACCTGTGATGGCACTTTCATGTCTGTTACAGTTTATTTGGCTATGTGCGCCTCTGCTTCACTTAATATACCACAATACCATAATTTATGGTATTTAGCTGAATTAGAATCATTGAATGAAAATGGAGCTTTGTATTCCTTAAAGCAGTACATTCCACTTCTGCACAGCTCTCCTTACTCTTCATTATTGGCATAAAACAGTGATGGGCAACCTTTTGAGCTTGGTGTGTCAAACTTCGCCAAAAAACTGAGCGTAACTCGGGTAGTGTGTCACTTTGAGGAAAAAACTAACTCCAAGACTCTAGTCGCAAATGTTTCATCCTCAGGAGCAGCAAATGTTTCATCCTCGGCATGCGGCTGTGTGTCATCAAAAATGGCTACGCGTGTCAGTGCTGACACGTGTGTCATAGGTTCGCCATCACTGGCATAAAACAACCTCCTTGTTCTCCCTGAACTAGAGAAATACACTGAGTGGCCAGATTATTATGATCTCTGAATGCATAATAATCTGGTCACTCAGTGTATATCCTATATAATAAAAGGCTAATATGCAAATTGTCCCCTTGACCAGGAGTTCCACCAGCAGGCAGGCCGGCCAACCGCCCATGTCCCATCCCCCTGACCAGGCTAGCCGGACCCCACCCATGCACGAATTCATGCACCGGGCCTCTAATATATATACACTGAATGGCCAGATTATTATGCATTCAGAGATCATAATAATCTGGCCACTCAGTGTGGTTGTCTATTGAAAGAGCCTTGTGAATCATAAACTGGTTTCTTTGACCATAGCCACATCCAATGAAGACTTAAGATTATATTCTCAACTAATTGCATACCAAAACATCATGCACAATTATGTTAAGAGTAAATGCTTTAATACTTTAATAATTTTACCACTAAGAAGGAAGATCAACCCATGCAAATTGGTTTATTTCTGCTATACTTACTTATATTTGCTTTTTTATTAGAAAGTAAGACCAAATATGTATTTCTCATACCTTCTTTGTTTTACTCTTCTCAGTCTCTCATTTCTGTTTCCTGTGATCACCTTCCAGAGTTACCACCAGCTTGCAGATTCTTGTCTCAGGCTCTGTCTTTTGGAGGAATCTGGGCCAAGATATCAGAACAAAGGACAAAGGCAGGAAGGCTCCGGTACTGAAGTATCCCAGAACTCCGGAACCTTAGGTGTGCACTTGACTCTTTTTTTTTTAATATATATATATTTTTTATTGAGGTATTATATGTGTACATATCTTACCATTACCCCCCCCACCCCACACCCACACTTGCCCTCACCCCCCAGAGTTTTGCATCCATTGTTTATGCTTATATGCATGCATACAAGTCCTTCGTTTGATTTCTTATCTCCCCCACCTCTCCCTAACTTTCCCCCTGTAATTTGAAAGTCTGTTTGTTGCTTTACTGTCTCTGTATCTATCTTTTGGTTCATCAGTTTATAATGTTCTTTATTATCCATAAATGAGTGAGATCATGTGGTATTTTTCTTTCATTGACTGGCATATTTCACTTAGTATAATATTCTCCAATTCCATCCAGGTTGCTGCAAATGATGAGAATTCCTTCTTTTTTATGGCAGCATAGTATTCCATTCATCACTGCCTTTGGGATGCTGCTCTCTTCCTATTTTGTTATGCAAGATGTATTGTATGAAAAAACTGCTGCACAACACCCTTCCCAATCTCCATGGTAACGGTGTCATATAGGTATTACAAGAAAGCATAGAAAGCATATGAGGACATAATTTAAAAAGTGCCCAGATATCAATGACTTGTGCTCTATATTTTTTTTGCCCAATTCTAAATTCAAGTCCACAAGTCAACTCATAAACATGATGTAAACTTCACATGGACTTCACTTTCCTTGCCTCCAGAACTGAAAGACTAAAATTAAAAAATGAATTAGAAACATTAATATTATGAGAAAAGAGGAAAAAATAAGAAGCAAAGAATATAGTATCCCAGCAATGTTTTTAATAAGGAGCACACATAATGCTTGGATTCTGCATTTTAGCAGCTTAATTGAATTTAGGTATGGGAAAAATATATTTTTCATGAAACATATTAAATGCATATGACAAATTTCTTCCAAAAATTCTGAAAAATTTGGCTGATTTACTAATCTTTTCAGTGTCCTTGAATAACCCAGATGTTTTAGCATATAATTTTTAGTATATAAAGATTTACTGTGGGGATAGGAAAGTAACTTGCAGATCCTAATGATGGAAGCGCCATTGGGCCATGCAAAAGATTTAGAAAAGCAAAATGGAATATCGTCCAGAGAAAAAGCAGCAATTCTTGCTATCACACATAAATGTTCTTTTTCTCTCCCTCTAGGGCCACATGGTTTCTCATCTCTGTTTTTCCTTTGTATTATTAATTTAAAAATAAAAATGCCTTTGAATGCTTAAAGTTTCATTGTATGGCACAGCTATAAATTTAAAATAATTTTCCATTTTCTTGAGATTTTTGGTATGACTTTATTAAAAATTAACATTTATTCTTTATTTTGAGACAAGTTTAGACTTACAGAGGAGTTGCAGAAAAAGTACAGAGACTTCTCAGATACCCTTCACTCAACTTCTCTTTATGTCAAAATCTTACACAACCACAGAGAAATGATCATAACTAAGAAATTGACCTAGATACAACACTGTAACTAACTTACAGAACTTAGTTGGATTCACCAGTTTTCCAGTAATTCCCCACTTCTGTTCCCAGGATCCAATTCTGGTTTCTGAATCACATTTCATTGTTCTGCATCTTTGGGTTTCCTCCAATCTGTGCCAGTTCCTCAGTCTTTCCTCGTCTTCTTTCTTTGACACTTTTGAAGAGTACTGGTCAGTCCTTTTTGTGGAATGTCCCCCAATCTGGCTTTAGCTGGTGATTCCACATGATTATAATGAGACTATGCACGAGTGGGAAGGATCCCTGAGAGCTATTAGAACATACTACCAGGGGTCAATTATGCCGATATACAGTATATTCCTTGTGATGGTAACCTCGATCACTTGGTTAAGGTGGTGTTTGTCAGGATTTTCTACTACAAAAGTAACTATTTTTCCATCTGAAATTGTTAAGTATTTTGGGGGAGATCCTTTAGTCTATCTAAATATCCTGTTTTTGCCATCCAGGTGTGTTCCTACACTCTTTGATGTGCTACTATTCTTTTTCTTTAAGCACTTTACTTTCTGACACCATTCGATGTCCCTGGCTTATCTTGTGTTTTCTTGCCCTAACCTTGAAATCAACCAGTTCTCTAGGGAGTCTTCGCTCCTTTCATTTTTGTTTCACCTAATTTATTTTTCTTTGTTGATTAAGGTATTACAAATGTGTCCTTATCCCCCCATTGTCCGCCCATCCCTCCAGTCCTGTCCTCACCCTCACCCTCACCCTCACCCTCACCCTCACCCTCACCCTCACCCCCTGTTGTTAACGTCCATCGCTTATGCTTATATGCATGCATACAAGTCCTTTGGTTGATCTCTCCCTCTTACCCCCACCCTCCCCTACCTTTTCTCTGAGGTTTGAGCATCTGATCGATGCTTCTCTGCCTCTAGATCTGTTTTTGTTCATCAGTTTATATATATCAGTTGTTCATTATAATCCACAAATGAGTGAGATCATGTGATATTTATCTTTCTCTGACTGACTTATTTCACTTAGCATAATACTCTCCAGCTCCATCCATGCTGTTGCAAATGGTAGGAGTTCCTTCCTTTTTACAGCAGCATAGTATTCCATTGTGTAGATGTGCCAAAGTTTTTTAATCCACTTATCTGCTGATGGGCACTTAGGCTGTTTCCAAATCTTAGCTATTGTAAATTGTGCTGCTATGAACATAGGGGTGCATGTATCCTTTCTGATTGGTGTTTCTAGTTTCTTGGTATATGTTCTCAGAAGTGGAAAAACTGGGTCAAATGGGAATTCCTTTTTAGTTTTTTGAGGAAACTCCATACTGTTCTCTACAGTGGCTACACCAGTTTTCATTTCAGCAGTGTACGAGGGTTCCTTTTTCTGCTCATCCTCGACAGCATTTGTCGTTTGTTGATTTGTTGATGATAGCCATTCTGACAGGTGTGAGATGGTACCTCATTGTCGTTTTGATTTGCATATCTCAGATGATTAGTGACTTTGAGCATGTTTTCATATATCTCTTGGCCTTCCTTCTGTCTTCTTTTGTAAATATCTATTTAGGTCCATTGCCCATTTTTTGATTGGGTTGTTTGTCTTTCTTTTGTTAAGTTGTATGAGTTCCCTGTAAATGTTGGAGATTAAACCCTTATCGGAGATATCATTGGCAAATATGTTCTCCCATGCAGTGGGTTTTCTTGTTGTTTTGTTGTTGATGGTTTCTTTTGCTGTGCAGAAGCTTTTTATTTTGATGTAGTCCCATTTGTTTATTTTTCTTTTTGGTTTCCATTGCCATAGGAGCTATGTTGGTGAAGATATTGCTTTGGCATATATCTGAGATTTTGCTGCCTATGGATTCCTCTAATATTTTTATGGTTTCCTGTCTTACATTTAAGTCCTTTGTCCATTTCAAGTTTATTTTTGTGTATGGTGTAAGTTGGTGGTCTAGTTACATTATTTTTTTTTTCATGTGTCTGACCAATTTTCCCAGCACTATTTATTGAAGAGACTGTCTTGACTCCATTGTATGTTCTTGCCTCCTTTGTCAAATATTAATTGAGCATAGTGGTTTGGGTCGATTTCTGGGTTCTCTATTCTATTCCATTGGTCTATATGTCTGTTCTTGTGCCAGTACCAGGCAGTTTTGAGAACAGTGGCTTTGTAATACAGCTTGAAATCTGGTATTGAGATCCCACCTACTTTGTTCTTCTTTCTCAGGATCCCTGCAACTATTCGTTTTTATTTTTTATTTTTTTTATTCCAGGTGAATTTTTGGAGAGTTCTTTCTAGATCTGTGAAATATGCTTGTTGGTATTTTAATGGGGAGTGCATTGAATCTATAGATTGCTTTGGGTAGTATGGACATTTTAATGATGTTGATTCTACCAATCCATGAACACAGTATGTTCTTCCATCTGTTTATGTGTTCCTCTATCTCTTTTTTCAACATCCTGTAGTTTTCTGAGGAGAGGTCTTTTACCTCCTTAGTTAAGTTTATTCCTAGGTATCTTAATTTTTTGTTGCAATGGTAAATGGGATTGTTTTTTTAATCTTTCTTTCTGTGAGTTTATTATTGGTGTGTAAAAATGCCATAGATTTCTTGGCATTAATTTCGTATCCTGATACATTGCCAAATTCATTTATTAAGTCTAATAATTTTTTATAGAGTCTTTAGGGTTTTCTATGTACAGTAACATGTCATCTGCGAATAATGACAAATTTACTTCTTCTTTTCCAATTTGGATGCCTTTTATTTCTTCTTCTTGTCTGATTGCTTTGGCTAGCACTTCCAGTTCTATGTTGAACAGGAGTGGTGAAAGCAGGCATCCCTGTCTTATTCCTCTTCTTAAGGGAAATGATTTTAGTTTTTGCCCATTGAGTATGATGTTGGCTGTAGGTTTGTCATTTAAGGCTTTTATTATGTTGAGGTATGATCCCTCTATTCCCAATTTGCTGAGCATTTTTATCAGAAAAGAGTGTTGGACTTTGTCAAATGCCTTTTCTGCATCTATTGATATGATTATGTGATTTTTGTCTCTCAATTTGTTTATGTGATGTATCACATTTATTGATTTGCAGATATTGTACCAGCCTTGCATCCCTGGAATAAAACCCACTTGGTCATGGTGTATGATCTTTCTAATGTAATGCTGGATTGAGTTTGCTAGAATTTTGTTGAGGATTTTAGCATTTATGTTCATCAGGGATATTGGTCTATGATTCTCTTTCTTTGTGGTGTCTATATCTGGTTTTGGTATTAGGGTAATGCTGGCTTCATGGAAAGAGCTTGGAAGTGTTCCTTCCTCTTGAATTTTTTGGAATAGTCTGAGAAGGATTGGTTTTAGTTCTTCGAATGTTCAGTAAAAGTCGCCTCTGAAGCCCATCTGGTCCAGGGCTTTTGTTTGCTGGGAGCTTTTTGATTACTCTTTCAATTTCATCAGTAGTTATCAGCCTATTCAGGTTTTTTTATTCTTCCTGATTGAGTTTTGGAAGCTTGTATTTTTCTTGGAATATGTCCATTGGGTCTAGGCTGTCCAGCTTGTTGGAGTGGAGTAGTATTATTTTACAGTCCTTTGTATATCTGTGGGGTCGGTTGTTACTTCACTTCTAATTTTGTTTATTTGGGTCTTCTCTCTTTGTTTCTTGGTGAGCCTGGCTAGAGGTTCATCAATCTTGTTTTTCCTTTCAAAGAACCAGCTCTTGGTTTTGTTGATCTTTTGTACGTTTTTTTTTTTTTGTCTCTGTGTTGTTTATTTCTGCTCTGATCTTTATTATTTCCTTCCTTCTGGATACTGTGGGCTTTTTTTCCCAAAAAATATATTTTATTGATTTTTTTACAGAGAGGAAGAGAGAGGGATAGAGAGTTAGAAACATTGATGAGAGAGAAACATCAATCAGCTGCCTCCTGCACACTCCCCACTGGGGATGTGCCCGCAACCAAGGTACATACCCTTGACCGGAATTGAACCTGGGACCCTTCAGTCCACAGGCCGATGCTCTACCCACTGAGCCAAACCAGTCAGGGCACTGTGGGCTTTTCTTGTTGCTCTCTTTCTAATTCTTTAAGTTGCAAGGTTAGATAATTTATTACCAGTTTTTCTTTTTCTTTTTTTTTTTTTTGAGGTAGGCCTGGAGAGCTATGAACTTTCCTCTCAGGACTGCTTTCATTGTGTCCCTTAGATTTTGGATTGTTGTGTTTTCATTGTCATTCATTTCCAGGATCCTTTTTATTTCTTCTTTGATCTCTTTGGTATAACCCAATCATTGTTTAATAGCATGCTATTTAGCCTCCAAGTGTTTGATTTTTTTCATTGTTTTTATTGTAGTTGATTTCTAGTTTTATGCCATTGTGATCTGAGAAGATGCTTGTTATGATTTCTATCCTCTTGAATTTGAAGAGACTTTGCCTGTGTCCTAATATGTGGTCTGTCTTTGAAAATGTCCCATGTGCACTGAAGAAGAATGTATATTCTGTAGCTTTTGAGTGAAATATTCTGAAGATGTCAATTAAGTCAATCTGATCTAGTGAGTCATTTAGGATTGCTGTTTCTTTGATGATTTTTTGTTTAGAGGATTTATCCAGTGGTGTCAGTGGGGTATTAAAGTTCCCTACTATGACTGTATTGCTATCGATCTCTCCCTTGATATCTTCCAGAAGTTGTTTTATGTATTGGGTGCATATATGTTTACCAGAGTTATATCTTCTTGTTGAATTGCTCCCTTTATTATTACCTAGTGGCCTTCCTTATCTCTGGTTATGGCCTTTACTTTGAGGTCTATTTTGTCAGGTATAAGTATAGCAACCCCAGCTTTTTTTTTTCATTTCCATTTGCCTGAAAAATTTTTTCCATCCTTTCACTCTCATTCTGTGTGAATCCTTTGTTCTGAGGTGGGTCTCTTGCAGACGGCAAATATGTGGGTCATGTTTTCTTATCCATTCAGCTACCCTATGTCTTTTGATTGGAGTGTTTAATCCATTTATATTTAATGTTATTATTGATAAGTACTTGTCATCATTTTTATTCTTCTTTCTTTCTTTCTTTCTTTCTTTCTTTCTTTCTTTCTTTTATTAAGGTATTATATGTGTACATATCTTACCATTGCCCTCCCCACCCCACTCCCATACACATGTTTATTCTTAACGTTTGTGTTTCTTCTTGCCTTTCTGTTTCTTCTTTTTACAGCAGTCCCTTTAGCATTTCTTGCATTGCTGGTTTGGTGGTAATAAACTCTCTTAGCCCTTTTTTGTCTTGTGAAGCTCCTGATTCCACCTTCAATTTTGAATGATAGCCTTGCTGGGTATAGTATTCTTGGATTCAGTCCCTTGCTTTGCATCACTTTGTATATTTCATTCCATTCCCTTCTGGCCTGGTGTATTTTTGTTGAGAAATCAGTTGATATTCTAATAGGAGATCCCTTGTAGGTAACTTTCTGTCTCTCTCTGGCAGCCTTTAGGATTCTTACTTTGTTGTTGGTGTTTGCCAATTTAATTATGATGTGTCTTGGTGTCGGTCTTTTGGGGTTCATCTTATTTGGGACTCTGTGTGCTTATTGGACTTGCATAGTTTTTTTCTTGCCAATATCAGGGAAGTTTTCTGTCATTATTTTTTAAAACAGGTTTTCTATTCCTTGCTTTTCTTCCTCTACTTCTGTAACCCCTATTATGTGAATGTTGTTTTGTTTTGTGTTGTTCCAAAGCTCCCTTAGGCTCTCCTCTTGCTTTTTAAATTTTCTTTCCATTTGCTGCTGTGTTTGTGTGTTTTTTTCCTACCTTGTTTCTAATTCGCTGATGCAGTCCTCAGCCTCTTCTAGTCTACTGTTTAAGCCTTCCATTGTGTTCTTTATTGCAGCTATGTCATCCTTCATTTTTTCTTGGTTCCTTTTCATGTTGATGACATTCTCATTCAGCTCCTTATAATTATCATTGAGTTGTGTGTATTTGCCATCCAGCCGTTTGAGCATCCTTATAACCATTACTCCAAATTCTTTCTCTGACATGTTACTTGCCTCAATTTCATTTGACTCCCTTTCTGGTGATTCCTCTTTTTCTTTCCTTTGGGGATTGCTTTTTTGTCTTCTCATGTTTTGCTGTAACGTTTTAATTGTAGATCCAATTGCTTTGCTACCCAGGTTCTTTTGGGGATGGTGCTACTGTTGTGATCTCTCAGGTCTCCTGGGCTTGGTAATCTAGTGTAGCACCCTACTTGAGCTATTTGGGTTCTCTTGATGTAGGCCTGCGAGCTGGAAAGGTGCAACTGCGGTGTCTAGAAGTCAGCAGCCATGGAGGGGCGGTGTCTCAATTTTTGCTGTCTTGTGCCCTTGATTGAAATCATGCATGCCCAGCAGGGACTCACAGTAGCACCTAGGAGCTGTCTGTTGGGGCGGTGGGGCTAGGGGGCCTGTGCTCTGGAAAGGCGTGACTGTGGTGTCCAGAGTTCTGTAGTTGCAGGGTGGGCAGACTCAGCTTTTGTTGCTGCCTCCGTGGTTGGATACACACGCCCCCAGTGGCGGCTCACAGGGGCTCCCATGGTGTGTTTGACAGCAGGGTGTCCTGACGCACTCTGAAGGGCACTGGTGCTCAAGGTGTCTGTGGGCAGGTGTCACAGATGAGGGAATTCAGAGTTTCTACAGCCCAGCAGTGCACCCTTGTTTATATAAGTGCACACCCAAGGGCTGCCTGTGTAGCAGTGGGCTTGGGAGGCCTGCGCACTGAATCACTCTGAAGGGCCCTGGCACTGAAGCTGCACAATCGAGGTGTCTGTGGGCAGGTATCCAGGATGAGTGAATTCAGAATTTCTACTGCTAGGGGAGTGTGTCCCTGTTTGTCCAAGATTACACCCATCAGGGGCTCACCCAGTTCCCAAGAGTGCCCTGTGGATAAATGGGCTCAGGGGACCTGCTCACTGGAAATGCACGACTGTGGCAGTGCGTTTGCCGGCACAGAACTCATACGCACTCTGAGGGGCCCTGGTGCTGAAATTGTGCAGCTGGGGTGTCTGTGGGAAGTTATTCAGGAAGAGGGAATTCAGAATTTCTACTGCGGGGCAGCGCACCCTTATCTGTACAAAATCACACCCAGTGGGGGCCCACAGTGGCTCCCAAGAGCAGCCTGTGGAGTGGTGTTTCCTGGAGGCCTGTGCACTGGAAACGCACCACTGTGGTGTCTGGAGGTCTGCTACTGGGGAGGGGGGAAGTTGCACTTACTGCTGTGGGAGCGGTGCATCTTTGGAGGTGGAGGTCCCAGGGTCCGCGAATCTGTGGGTGGGGCAGCAGGATTTTGGCTGGAGTGGCTGCCAGGTCGTGGGCAGTGTACAAGGCCTGTCTGGGTGGTGGTGCTGATGAGTTACTAGAAGAGACTGCTCACCCCTTCAAGATGGTGTGGGCTCTGTGCCTGAGTCCCACAGTCCAGGGAGTGCCCACAGTGGTGGTAGGTTCTCCCTGTCCAAGAGAGCCTGGTCTGCCAGCCCCTGCTGCTCCTGCTGGATTTAACTGTCCCTCACTCACTCACACACACACCACACACATCCACACACTCTCCTTTCATCCCCTCACTCACATCCTCTCCCTCACTTCATTTTTTTTTTTTCTGGCCTGCTCCTTTTATTAATAACTAGAGGCCCAGTGCACAAAATTCATGCACAAGGCAGGGGGGGTCCCTCAGCCTGGCTTGCACCCTCTTTAATCCAGGACCCCTCGGGGGATGTCTGACTGCCTCTCGCAATCCAGGTCTGCTGACTCCTAACTGCTCACCTGCCTGCCTGCCTGATCACTCTTAACCCCTCTGCCTGCCTGCCTGATCGACCCTAACCACCTCTGCCTGCCTGATTGCCCCTAACCACCTCTGCCTACCTGCCTGATTGCCCCTGCTGGCCTGATTGCCCCCAACTGCTCCCCTGCTAGCGTGATCGCCCCTAACCATCTCTGCCTTGATGCGTACCCAGGACCCAGAATTCCCTCCTCCAGCCAGTCGCAGGCACCTGGGACTTGGGCTTCCCTCCCACTGGCTGGCCACAAGCACCCAAAACGCGGGCTGGCTTCACCTGGGCTGGCCACAGCCGCAGGGGACTGTGGGCAGGCAGCTTCACCCAGGCTGCAGGCGCTGGTGCCTGGGACCGTGGGGTGGGCAGCTTGTCCCTCTCCTGGGCTACAGGCACAGGTGCAGGTGCTGGTGCCCAAGACCACAGGGCGGGTGGCTTGTCCTTGTCCCATTCCTCTCTCCCCAGTGTTGAGTGTCTGAGCAGTTCGGGCGTGAGGGTGTGAGGGCATGAGGGCGTGATGACTATTTGCATATTAGCTCTTTATTATATAGGGTGATATTTGGAAACTAAGATGTGAGTACTAGATGTGTTCATTCTCACCAGGGTGTCATTGTTTCTAATACCTCTCAGTAAAGAGAATTTGGAAATATATGTATATGTAGTAACCCATGTATACACACATCTACATTTCTCTGCCTCTCTGTCTGTTTCATTTATTTAAAAACACCATTCTCTCTTTAATCCAATCCAGCACCTCCAGCTTTATTCTAAGGAAATTATTATTTTTCCATTATGGTTGGAAAATAGAATCTTTAAATATTTATTCTTTGGAATTTATTGAGGCTTCTTTTATATTGAGGTCTAATAGTTTATTTTAGTAAATGCCCTACAGGTACTTGAAAAGAATGTGTGTTCTGTCTGTTAGATATAGAACTTTTAAATTTTTTAATTTATTAATTTTTGAGAGAGAGAGAGAGAGGCATCAACTTATTGTTCTACTTATTTATGCATTCATTGGTTGATTCTTATATGTGCCCTGACTGGGGATTGAACCCACAACTTTGGTGTATTTGGATGATGCTCTAACCAACTGAGTTACCCTGCCAGGGCCTATAGAATTCATTTTATAGCTAATAATGTATAATTCAGACATATTATATAATTCAGACATATTTAAAAAACCCACACATATTAATATTTTGTGTTGATTTTTTTTCTGCTTCATACTCAATTTCTGAGTGAAATATATTACAGTGGTTTTTGAAGTGTGGTCTCTGGACCAGCAGCATTAGCATCACTTGGGAACTTGTTAGAGATGCAAATTCTTGCTTCTCCCCCATCTCTCCCTCCCCGCTGCCCCAGATAGGTATTTTATGCCTTTGTAGATGATCAGCTCTTTTCTCTCTGCAAGGCTTTAGAACTTCCTACTTTTTTGATGTTCATAAAATGTTCTATTATTTGTCTTCCCATGGGTTTTTTTTTTCTTATCTCATATTTAGCACTCTCTATGATGCCCTTTGATCTGAGGGCTTTTGTCCCTCTTTAATTCTGGGAAATTTATCTCTATTATTTTTTCAATATTTTACCCCTTCTCTTCTAGAACTCATAATCTCTCTCCTGGCACATATATTTCCAAATTCTTTAGCTTTGAAAAAAATCTTTCTATCTTTTTAACATTTTCTGCTATTTTCTCAGAGTTTCTCAATTTAATTGTTCATCTCTCTAATGTGTTTTGAAAACAACATTCATCTTATTGCTTACCTTAAGTATCTTATTCATTATTTCAAATATTTTAGTTAACATTGCACTTGCTCCTACCTATGATTACTTTTTCTCCCTTCAAATTGTGAATACCTTCTTGCTATTCCTCCCAAGGTTTTTACTCTCATTTCTTAGTACTTCTCACTCAGTAATTCTGCAGTAGATTTTATTGGTTTCTAATTCCTCCTTTTTCATTTGAGGTCACTTTAAACTTTAGTTGTCTAGTTATTCTTGTCTATGTGTTTTTCTGGGGTACCTTTGGCAACATGAACTTGGAAAGAGCCAGAAATCCAGGTGCTAATCTCTGTTATTCTGAGAGAGTGTTGGGAGAGGGGAGGGGCCACACACCATATTAGAGAACAGCAGTCATCATGGGACTCTACCTGGGATAACCATGCCCAGCACCACCTGTAGTCCTTGACGAAGAAACTGCACTTTCTTGGTGGATAACGTCTCCCTAGGTTTATTCCTCCAGCCCTGGGAGCCTTGAACAGGAGTGGAGAGAAATGTAGTATGGTGGCTAGTCAGGCCATACCTGTGCTTCAACTCCTAGCAACTCTGAACTCTAGCAGTTTTTTAAAAAATTATTTTTATTGTTGAGAGTATTACAGATGTCCCGCATTCCCCCCACCCTCCGCCCCCGTTTGCCCCACTCTACCTGGCTCCCACTCCACCCCAGGCCTTCACCTCACTATTGTCCGTGTCCATGGGCTATAGCAATTTTTGTTCTGCTTAGATACTCTCTTCCCTAACCAGCAAAAGAGGCCTGGGCTGTTGCTGCACATTTCTGTGGTAGACACAATGGCTGTCCAGTGCAACATAAGGGAGAGGAAAGAATAACATTTAAAGAGCTTTCCTCATGCCACCCAGCTTTTATTCTCTTTAGGAGTTTCTCACATTTGATTTCTTTATTTAATTTAATTTTTTCCTCAGTTCTGGAATCCATGTTTGCTTCCTGATTCTGTACTAGTATATTCTCCAGGGTTGACTTTTAGGAAAAGGTGTTAGCAGTTTTGTGCTACAGGCCTTCTTGGCAGGTCATTTAATGTGCACTGATCTATGACCACAGATGGTACCCTTGGACTGTACTCTTGGATAACCTCCAGTCTTAATGGCTGCTGCTTGCATTGCCCTGGAGCCACAGTCATTGCCAGGAGAAACCAGAGAACTGACCGAACCTGCCCACTTCACATCCCCATTGACCATGTCTTTCTGCGCTCCACCAATGCTTCTTAGGCACGCACACTTGGCCTGTGGTGTGTACAGGGACTACTCTCCTTTTCCTCAATTCTCATTTTTTTCCTTCTCTATCAATCTCAGTAAAAGATTTCTGCTTTACAAAGAAAGATGAAATGTGAGTTTCCATGCTCAAATTCGTATTTATTTCATCATATTAATTTTTCCTTTTATCTAGACCTTCCATTCAATTCTAGAGCTGAGATGTTATTCCTGAAATAACTTTTTCACTTATCCTCTGGATCCCATTTTTCCCTGGGACAGTTTTTCTGTATTCATCTTTTATACTGTTAGCATTATTTTTGTTAGTTTTAAAATACTTATTTTTTTTTTTACCATTTCCTAAAACTATATGTATTCATAAAAACTTAAAAAATATATGTACATTTTTCTTGATCTGAGTATCTTGGCAAAATAGAGCCTGAGGCAAAAATTTATGTGCTAAAGCTTTCTTGGTACCAAAGGATCATGAGGCAGGGAAGGAGAAGGAACAAATGTGAATTAGCATGTTACTGAGCTACTCACAGCTTTCACAGCAAGCCATTCACTCGTTCATGCTCTGATGTCCTCAAAGGGGGTCCATGAAGGGTCTGTCCAACAAATGGACTTTCTGGAGCAAAATAGAAAGAATTAATTGATTGTGTCCTGTCTCCTATTTGTCAAAATGTATCTTTTCAGAGTGCCAACTCCCTTGCATTTTCTGCTCTGCATCACTGACTGCATGCTTCAGCAACAGGGATGCCCAGGATGGAGGTCGAGGTACTCAGGGAGAGGTGTGGTGAGATAGGGACGAATTGTGCGGAGAGAGACATGAAAGACTAGGAGCTGTCACTTCAGAAGGTTCCACTGTTTAGACAGCAAGGCAAGAGTGTTACATAAACAATACCCAAGCAACAGTATATAAAAGGTACAAAGAGTACTACATTGAATATCAAGGTACTCACCACCCAGATTAAGGAAAATAGAACCATATACCATATACCATGTCTCCACTTATACCCTCTTCTTTTTCTTTCCAATAATATTTATTCAGATTTTTGTATTATAATTCCATTATTTTCAATAGCCTTAAAACACACACACACACACACACACACACACACACACACACACACACACGGTTTTTAAAAAATATATATGTTATTGATTTTTTACAGAGGAGAAGGGAGAGGGAGAGAGAGTTAGAAACATCGATGAGAGAGAAACATAAATCAGCTGCCTCCTGCACACCTCCTATTGGGGATGTGCCCGCAACCAAGGCACATGCCCTTGACCGGAATCGAACCTGGGACCCTTGAGTCCACAGGCCGACACTCTATCCACTGAGCCAAACCAGTTAGGGCATATATGGTTTTTATTAACCAATGCTACCCCAATAAATTCAATAAAAATGTTGCTAAGAAAGTAGATTTTAAAAAAATTTTTAAATTTATATTTATTGTTCAAAGTATTACTGATGTTGTCTTTGGTCCCCCCACCCTCCATTGACCTCATAGAGAGTAGATCTTAAATGTCCTCATTACAAAAAGGAAATGGTAATTATGTGACATGATGGAGGTGTTAGCTAAGGCTACAGTGGAAATCATTTTGCAATATATAAGTATATCAAATCAACACATTACACAATGTTATATGTAAATTATATCTCAATGTAACTGGAGAAAAGGGTGATGTATTACAATGTAAAAATATATACATACCTTTAACAATAAGATAGATCAATTTTGGATCTTGAACTATCAATAAATGGTATCCTACTCTGTATTTTTCTGTGATTTGCTTTTGCCATTGTTGAGGAAATGTAATTAAGAAATTCTCCTGCCACCCAGAAAACCTCTTCACAAAGGTAGAAGAAAGAGAAAACAATTTTATTATTGAATAAACATGAAAGCAGTGTGATGTGCATCACAGGCAAGTGGCATTATGAAATAATCCCAACTTCTTTTCCAAAACTGTTCAATCAATTTACCTCAGACTAAAGGTGTATTGTTTATTGTTCATTATATTTATCACTATGTGCTAAAGTCACATTTTTATATTTTTGTCAATTGGTATATGTAAAGCGTTCTCTCATAGTTTAATTTTTATATCCCTGGTTAAAAATAAGATTGCATGAAAGAAGATGTGTTACATATATACAGTGGAATACTACTCAGCCATAAGCAAAAATGAAATACTGCCATTTGTGACAACATGGATGGAACTTGAGAATATCATGCTAAGTGAAATAAGTCAGTCAGAGAAAGTCAAGGAACATATGATTTCACTCATATGTGGGATATAAAACTGAAAGCAAGAAATGAACAAGAAAAACAAACAAATAAAAACTCATAGACACAGACCAAAGTATGGTGATTACCAGAGGGGAAGAGGGTGGGAGGTTAGTATAAAGTAAAAGGGCTCAAATATATGGACACAGAAAAAGACTCAACTTTGGGTGGTAGACACACAATGCAATATACAGATAATGTATCAGAAAATTGTTCACTTGAATCCTGTATAATTTCATTAGCTAATGTCACCCCGATAAATTTAATTAAAAATATGGGCGATGGCATTTGTGGATCATGGATTCAAAAGACTTCCATCCACTCCTAAGATAAAAAGATGTTGAAAATTTCTCATATCTTCTTTTAAACTAAACTAGAGTCCTGGTGCATGAATTTGTGCATGGGTGGGGTTCCTGGGCCTGGCCGGTGATTGGGGCTGATCAGGGCCACAGGAGCTTGGCCAGGGAGAGGGGCTGTGGGAGGTTGGCTGGCAGTGGAAGGGGCCACGGGAGGTTGGCTGGCTGACGGACTGCGGGAGGTTGGCCAGCCAGCCGTCTGTCCCCTGGTAGTCAGTGCGCATCATAGTGACCGGTTATTCAGTCGTTCGGTTGTTTCGTTGCTTAGGCTTTTATATTTATAGATTAGGATATTACTGAAAATAATACTCTCTTTCTACAGCTCACCTCAATTAGTCCTGGGATTATTGCTCTAAAGATCCACAGCACTTTTTGGAATTTCCACTGGGGAATTACAGTAGACTTGCATAGATAGCACCCTCCTCATGGAATAAACCCAGAATGGGATAGAATGGTGCAGGTGAGTGTAGATGTTTCTCTAAATGAGAGAATTCCATGGTTTATGGTGTATATATTATGTCAGTGTTGGGAATATTTTCACTTATTTAGTAGGCATTTATATTTTCCCATTTGCCTATTTTCCAATTGGTTACCTTTTCCTCTTTGATTTGTAAGAAAGAATTGTTTATATATTTCTGATTTATGCCCGATGAATTAAAAAACTATATTCTAATTTTGATTTTGATTTTACATTTTCTTGTAAAATCTATAGTAATAAAAGCATAATATGCTAATTAGACCTGACAGCTGAACAACCCCTTGGATGTCATTCAGGACATCCTTCCGGACGAAGCTGCAGTGGTGGGGGCCAAGGCAAAGATGGGTAGGGGTGATCAGGCAGGCAGGCGAGCAGTTAGGGGTGATCAGGCAGGCAGGCTGAGTGGTTAGGGGTGATCAGGCAAGCAGGCGAGTGGTTAGGGGCAATAAGGCAGGCAGGCAAGTGGTTAGGGGCGACCAGGAAGGCAGGCAAGTGGTTAAGGGCGTTCAGGCAGGCAGGCAGAGGTGGTTAGGGGTGATCAGGCAGGCAGGCAGGTGAGCTTTTAGGAGCCAGCTGTCCCGGATTGTGAGAGGAATGTCTGAATGCCAGTTTAGGCCTGATCCCACAATGAGATCAGGCCTAAACTGGCAGTTGGACATCCCCCAAGAGGTCCCGGATTGGGAGAGGGTGCAGGCCGGGCCTCTAGTCTTTTTATTTTTATTTTTATTTTATTTTATTGATTTTTTACAGAGAGGAAGGGAGAGGGATAGAGAGCTAGAAACATCGATGAGAGAGAAACATCGACCAGCTGCCTCCTGCACACCCCCTACTGGGGATGTGCCTGCAACCAATGTACATGCCCTTGACCGGAATCGAACCTAGGACCTTTCAGTGTGCAGACCGATGCTCTATCCACTGAGCCAAACCGGTTTCGGCTGGGCCTCTAGTCTTTTAATAAAAAGATATCTTAGTTTTAATGGGTCAAGTTTATTTCTTTTTAAATCATGATTTATGGTTTTGTGTTTTGTTTAAGAAAGTCATCCTTGCTAAAGGGTCCTGAAGATATTCTTTTTTTTCACATTTAAATCTTTAATTTTCTAGAATTTATTTTTCTGTATGGTGTGAGATGGAGTTCCCTTTAATTATCCCAGCATCAGTGGTTTTAAAATACATTTTCCAGCATCAGTTTTTAAGTTCCAGTTCACACCTCCTGACTGGCAAAGCTGTCTCTGTTATGTATCATGTTTCCATGTTTATGAGGGTCAGTTTTAGGATGTTCTACTTCAGAGGGCCCCTATGGGGAGCCACATGCTCATTGGTGTGGACAGGGATACATTAAAAATGATTTTGTTTTCTATTTTATTTAATTCTGCTCTTTTTGAAAAATATGTTTTTATTGATTTATTATTTTTTTAGAGATAGAAAAAAAGGGAGAGGGATAGAGAGAAAGAGCAGTGAGAGAGAAACATCATCAATCAGCTGCCTCTTGCTAGCCCCTTCCTGGGGATTGAGCCCATAACCCAGTCATGTGCCCTGACGTGGAATAGGGAATTGGGAATTGAACTGGTGACCTCTTGGTTCCTGGGTCCACATTCAATTGCTGAGCCACACTGGCCCAGCTAATTTTGCTCTTGTTTCTCTTCTTTCTTTTTATGTTTGTTTATTTATTTATTTATTGGTGTTTTTTATGACCTTTAAAAGATCTTTTCTGAGACTTTGGTTTTCTGCATTTTTAATATACCTGTTATGATTTTCTTTTTAAAAAAATCTTGCTTGAGTGTTTCTATGTTTTATCATTTCTAGAAAGTTCTTAGACATTATTCTTCAGTTGTTGTTGTTTTTCTTTCTTCAATCTCTGTATTCTTTCTATCTGGAACAGTGATTAGATATATGTAAAACTTCCCATTGTATTTTCTGTACCTCTTAAATTCTCTTGTTTATTTATAGTGCATGTAGGTACTTTCTTCAGGTTTATTTTCTGGTTTTGTTTCATGAGCTGTTTCATTCTCCCCTTGAGTCTTGAACTTCAAAGATTATACTTACCATTTTTAGACCTATTACTTGGTTCTTTGTCAAATTGGCTTGGTCATTTTTAATATCTTCTTGACCATTTGCTACAGTTTAATTCTCTATTCTTTTCTTTTTTACTAAATTATAGTTGGCATATAATTTGATATTAGTTTCAGGTGTACAGCACAGTGATTCAACATTTATAAACCTAACAAAGTGACACCATAGTAAGTCTAGTAATTATGTCACCATACATAGTTATTATAATAATATTGACTCCATTTTCTATGCTGTAGTTTATATTCCCATGACTTACTTTATAACTGGAATTTTTTACTTTTTAAAATTTCCTTTTTCTTTTCCACCTATTTCCCAACACTCTCCCCTTGGCCCACCATTACTTGGTTCTCTGTATTCATTAATTGTTTCTGTTTTGTTTTATTTGATCATTTGCTTTGCTTTTAGATTCCACATGTAAGTGAAAACATATAGTATTTGTGTTTCTCTGTCCAACTTTGTTCACTTAGTGTTAATACTCTCTAGGTCCATCCATCTTGTCACAAGTGACAAATTTCATTCTTCTTCATGATGAGTAATATACTATTACTAGAAGCCGGATGCACAGAAATCCATGCCAGAATGGGCCTTCCTTTCCCTGGCTGCTGGCACCACTTTTGCTCTGGCGGGAGCCGCCTTTTCACCTTCCTACGCTGCTCAGAGGCCCAGAGCAGCTGGGGGCAGAACACCTGCATTGTTGCCATGGTGACGATGCAAGCGTCCTGCCCTGCCCCCAGCCACTTGGCGGCCGTGTATGCAAATTAACCTCCATCTTTGTTGAGTTAATTTGCATAGTCACTCCTGATTGGCTGTGGGCGTTGCGAAGGTACAGTCAATTAGCATGTTTGTCTATTATTAGGTAAGATATATTTACCACATCTTCTTTATCTAGTTGTCTGCCGATGGATTCTTGGATTGTTTTCATATCTTGGCTACTGTAAATAATGCTGTGGTAAATATAGGGGTGCATATATTTTTTTCAAATTGGTGTTTTCATTTTCTTCCTTAATTATTTTCTTTTCAGTGTATTCTGGTATTAAAATCCTTGGGGTTATAAATCTTTTGCTTCTACTAACTTGCACTCAAGATGACTTATTTTCATATGTATTTGACAATGTGGACTAATATCTGATTACTAGAGGCCTGGTGCACAACGTTCATGCACTGGCGGGGAGGGGTCCCCTCACCTGGTCCTGCACCCTTTCGCAGTCTGGGAGCCCTCGGACATCCTTAGTGCTCCCATTGAGGCGGGCCACTGTGCTGGCCAGCTGTCAGCCTGGCTTGTGGCTGAGCGGTGCTCCCCCTGTGGAGCGCACTGACCACCAGGGGGCAGCTCCTGCATTGAGCGTCTGCGCTCTGGTGATCAGTGTGTGTCATAGTGACTGGTGGTTTGGCTGTTGGATCGATTTGCATATCACTCTTTTATTATATAGGATGGGAAAATGCTGTGGGTGCTAAGTAGAGGATACTTTTCTCCAGAGGGTTTGTGTGATCGTCCTGGGTCCACTTTAATTAATATTTTGCCTTCTTCTTTCCTAACTCATCCATGTAATATGGAATCAAGCCCAAGACACATGTGGTAGCAGGTCTGTGGTTAAAATTTTTAATGAGAAACCATTTTTCTTCTTCCCTATTTCCCCCCCTGGAACCAAGGTTGCAACAGATAGTTTTTTTTCTTAGCACCCTTTGCTGCAGGGCTGAGTTGCCTAGTCATCCTTTCATTCTGGTAGAGTTGTTTTTGTGTATGTGAGCTTATGTCTAGCAGTTTCCATTGTGACAAAGACCCAGAGTCCCATCCTCATTTACCATCATGGTCAGGCTTGTAACCCCAAAACTCTAGACTCCTGTTATTAGCATTTGTCCCAGAACATTTCCAGCTTCACATTCTCTTTATCACTCTACTTTTAGATCATCATCATCATCATCATCATCATCATCATCATCAATTTCTTGCCTTTGGGACTTTCTCAAATTTTTTTTAAATCAGCAATGCATTTGAAAAATATTATTTTTGTAATTTATCCAAAATCAGTATTTGTATGCAGTAGGTTGGAGTAGTCTGTTCAGAATATTAATTCCTAAATAATAAGAAACAAAAGTCTCATCATCTTTTCAGAAGTATAAGGAACCAACATTTCAATTACTCTGATTTCCTAGGGAAGAAGGAAATAAAGGAAATAAATAATTGCTTTGCAATGTGGGAAGGTACATTGCAAATATCTCAAAATTTCAGGAGGCGATGTGGCTAGATATCACTAAGAGAGGACATTTTACTTTAATCTTACTTTCTGCAATGCCTGCAGCATAGAAAAGGCTGATTTATTAATTCCATTCTCTGTGTTACTGTGAAACTATTGCCCTAAATTACTTTTTTTAAAGGCTATAGATTATAGTCAACTATTCAAGAACAAGACTAGATGTACAGAAAATCTCAATCACAGAATTTCTAATAAAAATTTCTTGACTAAGTCTCTATTCTAAGATCTTTCTTTCTGCCAATATCTACAACATGAATGTTATCTCAGAACTGATAAAAAATCAGTATCTGTTGAATGGCCTTACATTTAGAATGTTCTGATTTTATTTTAATATGAACCAACTAATACCACTCCAATAATTGAATTAAAGTGTATCTACAAATCTCATTAAAGATGTAACATTTAAGAAAAATTAAAAATGTAGAATAATACTGGAAAATTTCAAAGGATTCCTGACTTATTTTTCTTTCCAATTTGTACTATAAACAGCTATCAGAATATTTTCTTAAAGCATAAATCTCAATATTTGGCCCTTCCTTTATGCAAGAAAGTTTAATTATTTGTTGTTTCTAATTCCTTATTAGACATTTTTCTATGTGAATGCACAGTTTACAGACAAGTGTTATTTGTCAGAATCTTAACTTAGCCATTTACTCTCATACAATCAAGATTTATTGAAGTCTTCTCTTATACTGTATTCTGTGCAAGGCAAAGTGAATGAAAGATGAATGAACTGGGCATGGTTCTTATCTTCTAGGAGACATTTAGTCCAATGGGTGAAGGGATGAAGGACCAAAAAACATACTTAAAAAATCATATGGTATGGTAAGGGCTATAATGTAAGTTTATGCAAGTAATCCCTTTATTTCCTTAATTTTCATAGCATTTTATCTATATTTTATATGGCATTATTACTTTCATCTTTCAGTACATTTACCTCTCCCATGACTTTAAACTTTTTTTAGGGGAAAGACATGTATATTATGTTTTGTGACATTTTTAAGACAATTTTTTAGAGCAGTTTTAAGATCACAGCAAAACTGAGAAGAGGATATAGAGACATCCTGTGCCCCCACACATGCACAGCCTCCCCTATAATCAACCTTCCCCACTAGAATGGTACATTTGTTATTATCGATCAACCTTCATAGCATAATTACCCCAACTCCATACTTTACATTAGGGTTTGCTATTGGTATTATACTTCCTTTGAGTTTAGACAATGTATAATGATATGTATCTACAATTATAGTATCATGTAGAGTATTTTTATTACCCTAAAAATCCTCTGTGCTCTGCATATTAATTTCTTCCCGTTCCCTATGATCTCTTTTTAAATTCCCTAACACATTTAACTGAGTCCCTTGCATAGAAAAAGAGCAATAACAGAACAACAGTAACACCAATAATAATATAAATTATTTAAGTATTGTTAACTATCTGCTAGTCCCTATTTGAGGGATTTGAACATATGAATTAATTTAATTCATACAACAATTCTGTGAATTGGGTACTATGATTATCCCTATTCAACTGATGAAGAGACCAAGGCACACAGCAGTTAAATAACTTGCTCAAACTTACATAGCTAATAATGCTGAGTCCAGAGCTGGATACAGTAAGTAGTCAGTTAGTATACAGTATATTGAAAACAAAATGAATTAATACTAAGTATCTGTTTAAAGGAAAACTTAAATACAAAAGTCTTGGAAATTCTACATCAAAGACTAATGCATTGTTCTTTGGGCTGTATAATTTGTGGAGACTGTAAAACTATATGTACATTAAAGGATTTATTCATGTCAGATGCGAAGTACCTTAGTTTCTTTGCCCTAAGACATGAAATAATGACATATTTTACCTCTAGCAACTCTTTAGTTTTGTTGTCCTGTTTTTCAAGTTGGATTGTCCTCAAAGGACAGAAACTTCATTGACATGCTAGACATTTCTTGTGTTTTACATGGAAACTTCCCCAATGCTCTGACTATAAATAAGTCTTACCTGCAATGCATAACAACTGGCTTTATAACTGGCATGTTAATGGAATATAGTACACTAAACCGAAAGTCATTTGGAAACATGGACCCTTTTTGCCTTTCTTGTCTTTTACCTTCAGGCCCTCAGATAGCTTCTTGGAGTTAAAGGGCGCTTTGGTGATCATGAGGTCCAACCACCTTCTTTTACAGAGAAGTAAGCTACAGTTCAGAGAAGCTCTGCCTCACCCAGGGCCACACCAAAAATTAAGGAAGAACAGGCCTGTTTAGACATGAAACTGACATTCATGGAACAACCAGAGTCATGATTAGAGGATAGTGTGGGCCATTACCATGAAAAAAAAAATTATATGCACCATTCTTTATATTCAAGCTATTTACAGTTAGGAGAAGAAAATACAGGGGTACAAGATATTACATTATAAATCAGTCTAATGGAGTATCTACAGGTGATAGAGGGTAGATTATATGAAATCATAGAGGAATAGAGGTGCATTCCAACTGTTGTATTCAGGAAAGGTGCTCATTTATTTGACATGTTTTTATCTAACATGTATTCCAAATGTTCTGTAGACAGTCTCAGTGTGGGCAGTTGGAGGGGCAAGCTGTGTGGGGGCTGATGGGTGCCCTGGAATCTAGGGGTGCCCCCCGGACTCCAACCAGCTCCCTGGATGTGCAGGTGCTGTGTCCAGCATGGGGAGGTGGGCTGAGGGCTGCAGCATCAGCATCTCCAGGCTTCCTGCTGGCAGGTCCTGCATTCCCCTCCCCCCCAACACTGATCGTGATACCATAGACAGTCATGGAGCCCTGGGGAGTGTCCCCCATTGACCAAGATGGCACTGGGGCAAGTTCTTACACTGAGAGCACCAAAAGCTAGAAAGATGAATGGACAGGGCTCCAGCCTGCCAAAAGCTAGAAAAATGAATGGATAGAGCGAAAGCCCCCCCGCAAAGCTAGCAAGACAGTTAGGATAGAAAAAAGTCCTCCCCTCCCTATCCTTATGAGAACTGTGGGCTTCAGCAGGAAGGGGGTGGGGTGGTCTCTGAGACAGGAGTTCATCATTCTCCCAGGTTGAGGCACCTGAATTAACCGCTTTCCTTTTGCACCAGAACCTGTCTCACCAGTTTGGCTTTAGTTGTACAGGCAGCTGACCCTGTGTTTTGGTTACACAAGTACCATTCCACATGCTGGAGAATCAGTGATGAACAAGCTAGACATGCTTTGTCCTCACAGTATCTATATCCTGACCAGATAGATTTTTGACAATACAGAAATAAACGATCAGTGACAATAAGGAGCATAAGCAAAGGCATTTTATTCAGAGCTTGCTATAGCAAGGGAGTCAGCTACCATCATCACTTGTATTTGATAGAGACTCAAAGACAGGTGGGAGAGTGGAAAGCTTTATAAAAAAAAAAAAAAGGAACATTTCAGGTATGTACTGATTGGAGACTGTTGACATAGGGAAACTATAGGCAGGCTAATAAAAGTGGACACTTGATGTAATTGATTAGGGCAGTGGTCGGCAAACCGCGGATCGCGAGCCACATGTGGCTCTTTGGCCCCTTGAGGGTGGCTCTTCCACAAAATACCACGTGCGGGCGCGCACGTGCGGTGCGATTGAAACTTCGTAGCCCATGCGCAGAAGTCGGTTTACGGCCTGGGCGAGTCTATTTTGAAGAAGTGGTTCTAACGCCGAGCCACACTCAAGGGGCCAAAGAGCCTCATGTGGCTCCCGAGCCGCGGTTTGCTGACCACTGAATTAGGGGGTACCTATGTGGCTCTTTCCAGTTGGCCCTATACTGGAAGCAGGCTAAAAATGAGGGAAGCCATCCATTATTCAGGTCCTGGCCATTTGGAGCCCATTTGTTACAGGAGCTATTGTTTGGTTTTCTGGAATGGTTGTTAGAGACAGTAGTCCAACTTCTTATAAGTTTGATTTGTAGATGATAGGTTGGCTTCCTGGGCTGTGGAGAGACTAGACATACAAATAGACAGTAGTTCTGTTTTTACATATGAGCTAGCTACTGTCTATTTGTATATCTAGTCTCTCAACAATAAATAAATACTCCAAATAATACAAATAAATGGTATAAAGGTAAAAACAACAACAAAACAAAACAAAAAAAACAGGGAAAGGAATAGCGTGTAATTTAAGAGGTGGAAAGGACCTTATTTTAGACAGGGTAGTTAGAAATTCTTCTCTGAAAAAAAGTAACACTTGAGTAGAAACTTGAATTACATGAAGAAAAAACACCATAAGAAGTTTGGGAAGTGGATGAGGGAGAAGAATCTGGTGGAGGACAAAGCAAGTGTGATGGCTCAGAGGTGGGAATGAGCTTGAAGTGCACGAGGAGCCGCAGAAGGCCCACAGCTGGGAATGAGCATGGTGAATGTTGAGGATAGTGAAGATAGTTCTGAGAGATGTGGGCTGGGACTGAGTTGTTGGTGTCTTCTTTGTCCTCTAAATCCTATTCGGAGGCCATCAAAAGTCGCTGGCAGTGATATGAGCTAATTGCTGAAGGTCAGTGTGGCCATCACCTGGAGAACAGTAGGTATGCAGTCGAATGGGGAAGCAGAGAGAACAGTTAGCAGCTAATTGTGGGTACAAGTTTGAGCAGAATATTCAAGACTGAGAGGAAAGCCAGAAGGGATGTTTTAATGTGAAGGAATTGTGTCAGCGGATTAGAGGCAGTAAAGAGTTATTTATGACGGGGAATGGAGAAAAATTCAGATTGACTGAAGATCTTGTGCTCCAGGCAAAGGGTAGCAGATACATTAAGACTGTAATCAAAGGAAAAATTGCACAAAGTATAGGTTTTGTTAATTAGGAAATAAGCATCTGTTGAATAATATCATTAAAACCTTGGTTTAGAACGCTTTACTTCTTTGTAGTTTGCACAGTGGGTGAGGGAGATGGAGTTTGTTAGCAGGAGCACTGGTGCTGACTGAAGTTATCTCAATAATCTATGTATGAGACATTCCTGAAACACAAACAGAAGGAATCAGGGAAGCAATGGCTTTTGTTGTTGATTCCAGAATTCCAAAGAATGAAAAGAAAAATTCTGCTGCACAGGGTGGATGCAACTTCATATGTTGCAAAGCACCACGGTAGCAGCAACACAGTTTTTAATTTCAGCCATTAGAGCCAGGCCATGTGCAGGTCCAAGCGATAGGAAACAATCATAAAGCAATGAGATTCTGAATAATGCAAGAGTCTTCCAGGCAACAGTAGGCCTGGAAGATACAATGCCTCTGCCTAAAGCTAGGAAGGTCTACAAATCTTCCCCTCACACAGTAGAAAGCCTATGGTGGGAGGCACGGCACAAAAGGTAGAGGTCAGTTTCAAAGCACATTTTGTTTCCATCCTTTCTTTTCCCCCCTCTATGCATTTTAAAGCAGCTGAGTTAGGACTGCAGATAAAATTGCTAGTCTTATTCCTCCCAGGCAATATTAGAATTTTACTCTGGCATAAAAGTCCTGGCAAGCATAATTTTTAAGCATATTCATGTCTTTGTATGAATTATACCTTTGCTAGTATTTCAAATTATTCCCCTAGGAAATACTACTAGAAGAGAAATGAGTGGATCATTTCTAGTTACTTTTGTTCCTAATAGCTCACGCATTGTCCTTGAAAATGTAGGAAATTCAAGAGGTGGTGAGTCTTTTATTATTCTTTTAAAATGCAAATGTGAGAAATTCAACATAAATTATAGAAGCACATCAATGGCTGACACAGAATGAAATAATAGTGATCACTTAAGTGACTATTGATTTGTACTTTGGTTTTCATATATTATCATCTTTAATACTCAAAGCAGGTCTATGAGACATATATATATATATATATATATATATATATATATATATATATATAATCACCTGAGGATATGTTTATTGCTTTTGAGAGAGAGAGAGAAACATTGGTGTGAGAGAGAAACATTGATTGGTATGTGAAGCCTGGGGATGTGCCCTGACTCGGGATTGAATCCACGACCCTTCGGTGCATGGGATGACTTTCCAACCCACTGAGCCACCGACTGAGGCTATAAGACAGTTTTTTTTTTAAAGCATAGACTTTTTATTTTTAAAAAATATATTTTATTGATTTTTTACAGAGAGGAAAGGAGAGGGATAGAGAGTTAGAAACATCGATGAGAAACATCTATCAGCTGCCTCCTGCACGCCCCCTACTGGGGATGTGCCCACAACCAAGGTACATGCCCTTGACCAAAATTGAACCTGGGACCCTTCAGTCCATAGGCTGATGCTCTATCCACTGAGCCAAACCGGTTAGGGCGAGACAGATATTTTTATTCCCACTTTGCAAGTGTGGAAACTGAAGCTGTGAGGGTTAGCCTAAGTTCTTCAAAGCTCTATATTTGACTCCTGAGACTACGCTCTTAATATGATCCCACAGGCAAAATTAAGCAATAACTTGAATGGGTACATGCTAGTCATTCCTGGTTAAGTGCTTCACTGTTGACCCCATGAAGGAGCTAATCTCTTACCTTAAACACTCCTTCCTAGTCTGCTGAAACTATTTCCCTCATAATTCGTTTCCTAACTGTTCTCTGCTTCCACCTTTCCTGCATTAGCCCTAATGACTATAACCACAGTGTAGTTAGGTTTTACTGCAGCATATTTAAAGTTTCATTACCTTTGTTTACAGTTCATTCTCTAGTGAAAATTCAGTAGTTATGGAGTAATTATTTTATTACCATGATAAAATTATATGTAGAAAAGACCCTGAAGTAGTAACATTCTTCATTGTGAACTTTTCAAGACCTTCGCCCCCAGACATTCCCCCACCCCTCTTGTCAATCCCAAATTGTCCCCTCAGCAGCTGCTGAGCTTCCATCTGACTTCTGCCCTGCCCTGCCCCATGGCTAACCGAACCTGCTTCCCAGAACCTTCTGAGAATGTGAACAGAAAAACATTCTCAAAATTATATTGGTTGGGACTTTTCCTTTCGTAAAAGATTTTCTTTATATACTGTGATCTTACAAACACATGCCTCAATAACAATATAAAACAAAAGTAAAATCATTGACTAGGTAATTACTCAGTACCAGCCTCAGAGGAATTTCTGTACACTATTATCATTTATTTCTTACAAGAAATACATGAGATGTAATTAGGTACTGTTTTTTAAAAAAATGAAACTGAAGCTTAGTTTAGGTAACTTCCCAATGTCACACACATAGATGTGACAGCAGTTCTTGACTCCAAAACTTGGATTCTTAACTAATCCAGAGCAGCCCTTAAAACTGACTAAACAAGGCATATCTGATAAACAAGGCAGCCCTTAAAACAAACTGAAGACATAATTTAATTATGCTTAATATTTTTTGTTGTGTAACCAGATCCTTAAATGCATACTAAAATTTTCTCTTCGATTAACAAATTATATTTCAAATGAATCTTTCACTGGCTCTTCTCACTAACAGAATACTATTCTTTTTTTAAAAAAATATGTTTTTATTGACTTTAGAAAAAGAGGAAAGAAGAGGGAGAGAGAAACCTCAATGTGAGGGCAGAGTATTGATCGGTTGCCTCCTGCATGCCTCCTACTGGGGGAACCCACAACTCAGGCATGTGCCCTGACCAAGAATGGAACCAGCTATCTCAGTGCATGGGAGGATGCTCAACCAATGGAGCCACACCTGCCAAGAAGAATAATTTTCTTTTTGTTAAAGCAAATGTGACTGTAACATCTTTTCACAAATGAAAGGGAAAGAAAGCACTTTACTGGGCTTAAAAGCCATTAATTTGTGCTTCAATTATACCTTTGGAGACCACAGAGCAATGCTTAAACACATTGCTCTAAAAGTAGGAAGTGTGTATACTTTTCATAGTCTGAAAACATGGAATTATATTATTTATTTAAATTTTAAGAAAATGTTCAAGATTGTTTGACAGAGTTTGTGTGACTTTTTTTCTGGACAATTTTTATTAAAAATCATTTCATTGATACTTTTTGTAAATGTCATCTTCTCTAATAAAATGGTAATATGCAAATTAACCATCACTCTGCTGCATAAGCCACGCCCACCAGCCAAGCCACGCCCACCAGCCAATCAGGGCGAGTATGCAAATTAACCCAAACCAAGATGACTACAGCCACAGAGAGCAAGGTTTCCCAGGTAACAGAGGAAGCCAAGCTTTCCATAGCCGTTGCAGGCCTAAGCCTCCACTCAAGCTACAAAGTTTCAATTATAGAAGGTAAACAAATTCAAACAAATGGCGGCAGAATGGAGCTTGAGAGAGCAGGCCAGGGTTGCCGGCGGCAACAGGGGAAGCAAAGCTTTAAAGCACACCCTGGCCGGGCTCTCCCGCTTAAGGCAACAAAGTTTCAACTGTAGAATGTGAATTAACTGCCACAGAGATGGCTGCTGCCCCGGAGGGAACAGCAGGCTTGGCTCTGCTCCAGGCTACAAAGTTTCAATTGTAGAAGGAAAATAAATCCCAGATACAAGGGCCTCTGCTTAGGTTGCCAGGGGGCGTGGCCCGCCTGCAAACCAGCACAGGCCCCTCGCTCAGGCCACCCCACGCCCCAAGAGAACCCCACCCTGATCTGGGACACCCTTCAGGGCAAACCAGCTGGCCCCCACCCGTGCACCAGGCCTCTATCTTATCTAATAAAAGAGTAATATACAGATTGATCATCACTGCAACACACAATATAGCTGCCCCTATGTGGTCAAAGATCCTGCCCCCATGTGGACACAAGATGGCCACTACAAGATGGCCAGCAGGGGAGGGCAGTTGGGAGGGACCAGGCTTGCAAGGGAGGGCAATTGGAGGTGATCAACCCTGCAGGAGAGGGCAGTTAGGGGTGACCAGGCTGGCAGAGGAGGGAAGTTGGGGGCAAACAGGCTGGCAGGGGAGCAGTTAAGCATCAACAGGCTGGCAGCGGAGTGGTTAGGGGGTGATCAGGCTGGCAGGCAGAAGCGGTTAGGGGCAATCAGGAAGGCAGGCAGGCAAGCAGTTGGGAGCCAGCAGTCCTGGATTGTGAGAGGGATGTCCGACTGCCCGTTTAGGCCCGATCCCACCAGGTGGGATCGGGCCTAAACGGGCAGTCGGACATCCCTCCAGGAGTCCCAGATTGGAGGGGGTACAGGCTGGGTTGAGGGACAACCCCCCGCCGTGCACGAATTTCGTGCACCGGGCTTCTAGTTATTAAAATATATATGAGCCACTTGTTTAGACATTTGTGCTTTTTTTTTTCTTTTAAATATGTTTTTATTGATTTCAGAGAGGAAGGGAGAGGGAGAGAGAGAGAATTATTGATCAGCTGCCTCCTGCATGCCCCCACTGGGGATTGAGCCCCCAACCTGGGCATGTGCTCTGACCGGGAATCTAACTGTGACCTCCAGGTTCATAGGTTGATGCTGAACCACTGAGCCACACAGGCTGGGCTAGACTTTTGTGATTTTACTGAGATTGAGCCAACTGACCAGCAAACACTTAGCAAATAGAGAAACGAACCTGTGGGTGGGTTCTTGCTGTGTGTCTAGTTTTTAAGATCTGAAGGGTAGCTTTAAGTAAATGCCTTGCTAGTTTCCAAAGATTTTTGGACAATTTTGTGTCATGTGCCAATGATATTGTTAATTATGTTTTAGGTTACAAATTTTTCAACTAAGTCTGTATCTCAGTCATCTCATTTTTAAAAAATTATTTATTGTTCAAAGTATTACATATAGTATTACATATGTCTCCTTCTTCCCCCATTTACTTCTCCCTGGCCACCCCACCCCCCAGCACATGCCCTCACCCCTCTAGTGTCTGTGTCCATTGGTTATGCTTATATGCATGCATTACAAGTCCTTTGGTTGGTCTCCTCTCTCCTGCCTTCCCTCTGAACTTTGACGGTCTGTTCAATGCTTCTCTGTCTCTGGATCTATTTTTGTTCATCAGTTTATGTTTTTCATTATATTCCACAAATGAGTGAGATCATGTGATATTTATCTTTCTCTGACTGACTTATTTCGCTTAGCATAATGCTCTCCAGGTCATCTCATTTTTTATTCAGTTTTTGGGCGTGTGATATTGCCATCACCAAAGTCCAATGAAATGGTCACAGTCTAATCATTTGCAGTGCCATCATTCTGAGGATGGGTTTGCATCAAAGCTAACCAAGCTTTTTAAAAGAAAAACCTTAAGTTATGTTTATGAGATTCAATACCATTAATTCATGGTACTGAGTAGGTCAGTCATGGCTATAAAATATTTTTTGTATGAATATTCCATAACTTTGTTTTCTTTTGTTGGACATTTGTATTACCTGCAGTTATTATTATGATGATTATTATTAATTTCCCTATTACTAACAAAGTTGCTTGTTTTAATATACCAATATCTGGATGCACATATGAAAAAATTTCAGTGGGTCATAATATAATTGCTTGATGATAAAGTATGCACATTTTTAACTATGTAGATATTACCAAATAGCCTTCTAAAGTGATTGTATCAATATACATCCCATCAGTATTGTATAAGGATCCCCATGATTTTATATTATTGTCAGAACAATATTACTAGACTTATTTGTTGCCCATTTAATGAGTATAAAATATATTTATTTGGTATTAATTTACATTTTATAATTACTGATTAAGAAACTTTCATTGGCCTCTTATTTACTTTTCTGTGAAATTCCTGTATTTGTTTTTGTTCAGATTTCTATTGACTTGTATCTTTTCCTAATTGATTTGTAGGCATTCTTTATATATTTTTGATACTTCTTTATTGATTAAAATAATAGTTCAAGGATTTGCCTTATGTAGATTTCTTTTAATTGGTTTTAGTAAGGTTTATAAATCTACAAATTGAGTCTTACTTTTTTTTGGTTGGATTTATTTTTGTAGTCCGAGGAAATGTAAATTATTAAACACATTCTGTTTGCTGGTAACAAACTAGCTTCTAATGTTAAAACACCGAAGTTCTTTAAAAAATACAGAATACAAAGGAAAAGTAGGAAGTATGTATTTGATAAAGAACTCTATTGAACTTAACAATTCAGAAATTATATAATACTTCATACATGCAAGTAATTTGTGTGTGTGTTTTTTGTGTGTAAGAGAGTAGTTAGGAGAGAAGGAAGTTTCTAAAATAGGATTAAAATGTCTTGTTTTTATACTAATTAAAATTGCAATCATAGTCTGTGCTTTAAACACTATCATTTCACCTTTATTAGGTCTGGTATCTATACTAATAAAAGGGTAATATGCTAATTAGAGCAGATGTCTTCCAGACAAAGCCGCAGCAGCTGCCTGAGGCTCAGGCAAGCCATGGATGGTGGCTGCCGCTGCCAGGGCCGGCCTGAGGCTCAGGCAATGAGGGCTGGGCCGAGGCTCAAGCAAGCCATGGTGGCTGCAAGGGCCAAGGCTCAGGCAGTCATGGCAGCTGGCAGTGGCAGCAGCAGAGACATGATAGGGGCAACACCTTCCCCTGATTGGCCTGGTCGCCTCCTGCAGAGGAAGGCCAGAGGCAGCAGCAGTGAGCAGGTGATGGGGGCAGTGCCTTCCCCGGGGGAGCGGGCCTAAGCTGTCATTTGGACATCCCCTGAGGGCTCCTGGACTGTGAGAGGGGGCAGGCTGGTCTGAGGGACCTCCCCAGTGCACAAATTTTCATGCACTGGGCCTCTAGTCTGTATATAAAAGCCTACTATGCAAATTGTCCCCACGGGAGTTCAACCGGAAGACTGATCACTTGCTATGATGTGCACTGACCACCAGGGGGCAGTGCGAAATGAAGAAAGGCCCCGGCTGGCAGCTGGAAGGCCCCGATCAGCCCTCATTGCCAGCCTGGCCTAGGGACCCTACCAGTGCATGAATTTCGTGCACTGGGCCTCTAGTATTTATATAATTGGAATCATATGCTTGCCATGAATTATGTGGGTCTGGTTTCTGCTGATTAATATTATGCTGATGTGATTCACTCAAAGTTTTGTGACTGGCTATAGGCAATTCATTTTATATATTCTTTTATATGAATATATTACAATCTATCCTACTTTTGAGGGGATATGTGGGCTGTTTCCAGGATTTTGTTATCATGAGCAATACAATATGAACATTTTTGTCCATATCTCTTGGTGCACATACATATGTAGTTCTGTTGGCTATATGCCTGGGAATCAAATTGCTGATTTGTAAGAAGTCTATATGCTGAGTTTTGGTGGATAGTGCCAAATAGTTTTTCATAGCGGCTTTATCAATTTACATTTCCACATAATCAACAAAATCTGGTGCTGTCAGCATTTTAAAATTTAGCCACTCTGGTGGATGGCTAGTGGTATTTCCTTGTACAGTAGTTTTAATTTTAATGTCCCTGGTGATTAATGGTGGTATTTGTCACTCATTTGAATATGTACTTTTTGAAGTGTCTGTTGTGGTTTTACCCATTTTTAAATTGGGTAAAAATGGCTTTCTATCTGTACTTGAACCATTTGTCTTGTTGTAAAGATGTTCTCCCATGCTGTGACTTGGCTTTTCATTTCTTTAGTGCTGTATTTTGCTCTAAAGATGTTCTAAATTTTAATGTAGTTCAATTTAGAAGCCTTTTCCTATTATAGTTAGTGCTCTTTTTGTCCTGTTTAAGAAATATTTTAAGGTCATGAATTTATTCTCCTTTACTATTTTCTAGAAATTGTTTATGGTTTACATTTAGATCTGTAATCAACTTGAAACTCTTTTGTATGTTGACTTTTATTCTTCTTTCCCAAATGGATATGCATTTATACCTGCACCAGTTACTGAAAGGACCATTCTTTCCTCACTAATGCATAGCACTGTCTTTGTCATTTCTCAAATGCTTGTAGGATTCTTTCTTCTATTACAATAATTTGGCTGTTGCTTTAAAAAAATGTTTAGAATCAATTTATTTATTGCAATAGGAAAAGTATTGGATATTTTTGATGATTGCATTTAATCTATAGATTAACTTAAGAAATTTGACATCTTTTAATATTGAGTCTCTACAATCTAAGTGTCCATCAATAGATGAATGGATAAAGAAGTGGTACATACTTACAATGGAATATTACTTGTCCATAAAAAAGAATGAAATCTTACCATTTGTGACAACATGGTTTGACGTAGATCAGTGATTTTCAACCAGTGCTTCATAGGACACTGGTGTGCCACATGAAGTTTTAAAACATGCAATCCCTGACTATTTATTCAGGGGCACTGACTCTTTTCCTTTAATTTCCAAATGAAAAAGTGATAACCAACACAACAATAGCCATTTGGTATAAATGAATAAAAATTATACCTATTTTTTATTAGATTGGCAAAAAAAATATTTTTTGGTGTGCCACAGAATTTTAGTAATTAGTTTATATGTGCCATGAGATTAAAAGAAGGAGGGAAATTGATGACTTGGAGGTTATTATGCTAAGTGAAATAAGTCAGATAGAGAAAGATAAATACCACCATATTATTTCACTTATATGTGAAGAATAAAATAAATGAACCAACAAAAAGGAAACAGACTTATAAATATAAAGAACAAATTGATGGTTGCCAATGGAAGGGATGTTTAGGGGACTTAGTAAAAAGGATGAAAGGATTAAGTAGTACAAATTGGTAGTTACAAAATGGTCATGGGGATGAAAAGTATATCATAGGAACATAATCAATAATATTGAAAAAACTATGGAGGGTGCCAGATGTGTACTAGACTCATCAGAAGGGCCACTTGGTAAATTATATGATTGTTAAACCACTATGCTGTACACTTGAAGTTAATCCTATATAATGGAAGGCTAATATGCAAATCGACCAAACGTTGGAATGACCAGTTGCTATGATGCGCACTGACCACCAGGGGACAGCTGCTTAACACAGGAGCTGCGCCTTGCTGGTCAGTGCGCTCCCACAGGGGGAGTGCCTCTCAGCCAAAAGCCAGACTCACAGCTGGTGAGCACAGCTGTGGTGGATGGAGCCTTTCCCGCCTCTGAGGCAGTGCTAAGGAACAACGGGCCTAAGCCAGCAGGCAGACATCCCCCAAGGGGTCCCGGACTGCGAGAGGACGCAGACCGGGTCAGAGACCCCCCCTTCCCCCAGTGCATGAATGTCGTGCACCAGGCCTCTAGTATAAAATAATATTGAATGTCACTGTAATTGAAAAAAATAACTAAATAAAATAAATATTGAGTCTTCCAGTCTATAAGCACAATAACTTTTTTCCGTTTTTGTCTTGTACAATTTCTCTCACTATTGTTTTATAGTTTTCTATGTAGATGTTATAAATCTTTTGCTAGATTTATTTACGAATTTCTAATTTTTGTTGCCATTTCAAATGATTCTGTTATTAAACCTATCAATTGAGTTCTTTATTTTATATATTCTACTTTTCTATTTTAAGTGATAGAATGTCCCTTTGATTAATTTTTATAGATTCTGATTTTCTATTAAATGTCTTCATTCTTTTATCTATTTGATCCATATATTCATTATTTCTTTTACATTACAATTATTTTAATGTTTTTGCTAACTATACTAGTATATTTTGATTATCTGTGTGTTCATTTCTATTGTCTGTCCTTTCTTTTTTAAATTGGTAACATTTTCTTGCTTCTTCATAGTTGAAATAATTTTTTATTTCATGTTGAACATTTATATATGTTAGACATATAAGGAGTTACAGATATTCCTGATGTTATAAACTTCTACCAGAGAGGATTCTCTGTTTATCCGTTGAGCAGACAGAGTGAGAGTTTTGTTATCTCAATCCAATTCAAAATTGAACTAGGTTGAAGCTGCGTTTTAGTTTTAGTTACACAGTCTGTCTCCGCATCGTCTTTATTTCTAAGCTATGTCTCTTCCAGACTCTGGCTTAGAGCCTGGCTGGCCTTATTTTTCTCAGGTGTGAGGCATTATAACAGTTCCAGTTCTATGCTTGAGAGCCAAATCTCTAGGCTCAGACCCTGCATATTTTCACATGTTGGCAAATATTGAAGGAGAAACTTGACAGTATGCTTGAAATAAGTTTTAGTTTCCTGAGTTTTTAGAAACAGAGAGTTTCAGTCCCCTAGTAGAAGATTTTGGACAATGTTTATAGCTCAGAATGCAGAAAATGTCTTGTGAGTATATTGCTTTAGGTTCCTCACTCTATTAATTTGCCAGACTATTTTGACTATGATTACTCAAAGCTTTTCCAGTTTGCATTTCCCTTGTTAGAGGCCCTGTGCTTAGCAAACCTGAAGCTTGGACAAACTAGATCTTTAGTCTACAACTGAAATTACTTCATGTTTCATGGGAAAAATAAGTGGATGTTATTAGCTCCCCTGAGAAAATTTATCCTCTTAGATACTTTTCAGAATTCTCCTTAGAATTTTATTTTGTCTAACTCTTTGCTTCTATAGACTCCTAGTACCTTTAAACATATGACTTTAATAATTACTTTTTTCCTAATTGCTGCAGTAGCATTGGCCTGCTGTGAAATAGCTATAAGCTCATTTGTTTGGATTGGTTATTTTTATTTGTCCTCTTTATTGGCTTTTTAATTATACTTTGTGACCATGGATATTATAGAATACTTTCTTATTCTTATTGCCTGGACAATGAAAGGTATTTCTACCATCTAATTTTGCATAACAAACCATTACAAAACTCAATGCGCTAAACTAATAATTATTATTTCTTGTGTTTCTGTGGTGATTGGGCTGACTTGGAGAATTCTCACTTGGGTTTTCTTATATGGTTCTAGTCATATAATGACTACAGAATTATTTTAAGTTTCAATTCCCCTCCCCTCCTTTCCCTTCCCCTCCCCTCCCCTCCCCTCTCCTCCCCTCCTCCCTCCTTTTTTTCTTTTGTTCATCCTCACCTGAGGGTATTTTTCCATTGAATTTTAAGGAGAGTGGAAGAGAGCGGGAAAGACAGAGAGAAACATCAATGTGAGAGAAACACATCGATTGGTTGCCTCCTGCACGAGCCCTGACCAAGGCCCAGGCCAGGTTGGAGCCTGCAAACAATGCACGTGCCCTTGATGGGACTTGAACCTCGGACCCTTTGGTCCACAGGCTGAGCTCTATCCACTGAGTCAAACTGGCTAGGGCTGGGTGTTCTTAATGGTTGACTTATTAGGTTGGCAGTTGATACTGGTTATTGGTTGAGAGCTCAGCTGGGATTGTCGATCAATTAAGTACTTTCCTATGCAAGCGTCCTCAAACTACAGCCCGTGGGCCACATGCGGGTGTTTTTGCCGTTTTGTTTTTTTACTTCAAAATAAGATATGTGCAGTGTGCATAGGAATTTGTTCATAGTTTTTTTTAAACTATAGTCCGGCCCTCCAACGGTCTGAGGGACAGTGAACTGGCCCCCTGTTTAAAAAGTTTGAGGACCTAAAGTCATTCTGTAGTAAGCCGTTTTTAAAGATGCCCTTCTCAAGGAGTCATGTCCCCCACTATTCACAGCATTGTGTATTCCCTTACCCTCGAGTCTGAGCTGACACCGTGACTCAATTTTTTCTAGTAGAATATGGCAAATATAATGCCACTGACTACTGAGGCAATGTCACAAGAAGTCTTGCAACTGCCATGAGGATCTCTTGGCATGTTTATCCATGAGGTGGTTCCTCATGGAATTCAGTAAACATGATGTTCAGGCTCAAATCAGGTAGAAAAATGCTCAGGTTGACAGTCCCTTCTCAGCTGGTCTTGAACTCTAATTTAAGACTTGGCCTTATGAATCTTTATAAAGCCATGCTCAGCCATTCTCCCTCTTATCAGACTCGTCTGGAATTAGAAAATATTCCCAGGGGGGAAATAGTTTTATTTCTCTCGTTGCATATCTCTCTTTATCAAGTCTCAATTATGCAGTTTTTAAATTGCCTCATTAGCCACATGTTGCCATTTATGGATCTTTAAAAATCTTTTTGCAACCTCTACTTTTTCTCTGCAGGGAAGTTTGGATTGCCACTACAGGAAGGAAAACTTCCATATACCGGTATATTTTAAAAAACTTATAATATTGAACTTCTAATGAATCAAATTAGGACGATCTAAAGGCTTTTCCTGTACCTAATTTTAGTATCATTAGCCATTCAGCAGAATGGACCTTTTATATTGAGTAGAGAGAAAGGATTCTGTGAGGATGGGGATAAAAGAAAAATTGTGCTGATTGCCCTTCTTGAATTTGTTCTCAAATGTCCTTATCTTGTAGTTTATACATTTTGATTTTGGGCTCATACTGGCAGGGTGACATATTTTTAGTACCAAAATCACGTGAAAATATTTGTGCGAAAACCTGGGGGGGAAATGTCTATCCACACAACCACTTGTCTACTTAGGTAGGCTTTATATCCTTGAGGTTGTACCTTATTTATATCTCATTGTACTTCAATACATTGCATTGGAATCATCTTCTTATGTTTTTAAGTCTATGGTGCAAACAAAATTTCCTTAAGGACAACGGCCATTTCTATTAATCTTCTATCCCCAGCACCTGAACAAGACTGTCATATAGTCAGCACTCAATAGATGTATTGTGATCTGACGTGATGGAAGCACAAGCTGTGGTTTTTGAGATCAGTCAGCTTTCTAAAGGATTTCTATCAATTCAGGTCCTGTAGCTTTTAGGGGTGAAGAGCTAAATATAAATAAAAGTGAGTTTAGATATTTTGTGCTTATTAAGGACAAATCATCTAGAATTTTCTGGTATAAAACAGGGCTTAAATGATGACAATGGTCATCAAGTAAAAGGAAAAAGTTAACATTAAGTTGTCAGAAAAAAATATGTCATTGCATTTCTACAAAAGCCCTCTTCTTTCCTTTTGTTAGATCTCTTCTTCTCTAATTTTTAAAAATTACTAATTATCATCATATACAACTGATATTACTTGATCTTCACCCACCATTAGTGTTATAAATACAAAAGTGGTTATATTCTATTGGTTAGAAACAAGCCACAGGTCCAGCTCACACCCAAGAGGAGGGAATTATGCAAGGGCATGAACAACAGGAGGCCACAGCAAAGTCTTTTCACTGCATTTGGAAATGGGAGGATTGCCAAAAAGGGGGATAGATTTACAAAGGAGCAGAGGGAAACTTTTGGAGGCGATAAATATATTATCTTTATTGTGATGATCATTTCATAAGTGTATACATATGTCAAAACATATCAAATTATATAGTGAAATATGTATAGTTTATTGTATGCCAATTATCCTATTTAATAAAGAGGGCATATGCTTATTGACCATCATGCCTTCATAAAGATGGCAGCGCCCACAGCCAATAAGGAGGGAATATGCTAATTGACTGCCACACCCTCAAAGATGGCAGCGCCCACAGCCACAAGATGGCGGTGTCCAGTCTCAGCCCTGCTGGGGGCGGCAGGCACACAGCACATCTGGGCCCTCCCCCAGGCGGGTCCAGCCACTCCTCGCACTTACCTCCGGAGTCCCCCAATCCGCTCAGCCCCCTAGTCACCCAGGGCCGGCCCGAGGTGCAGGCAAGCCTTGGATGGCTGCTGCCCAACTGCCCAGGGCTGGCCCAAGGAACAACCAAACGACTGAACAAGCAGGCTGCATGGGGCAACCAGGCCAGCAGGGGGATTAGTGAGGGATGACCAAACAACTGACCAAGCAGGCTGTGTGGGGCAAGCAGGACACCAGGGGGGTTAGTGAGGGATGACTAAACAACTGAAAGCAGGCTGCATGGGGCGACCAGGCTGACGGGGGTGGGGGGGCATGAGGGGTGACCAGGCCAGCAGGGCGGGCTGTTGGGGGCAACCAGATCAGCAGGGGGGGCAGTTGGGGGCCACCAGGCTGGCAGGGGGGCAGTAAGAGGCGACCAGGCTGGCGGGGGGGCAGTTGGGGGTAAGCAGGCCAGTGGGGGGCATGCAGTTGGCAACCAGGCTGGCAGGTGGGGTAGTTGGGGGTGATTAGGCTGGCAGGGGGGGTTAGTGAGGGATGGCCAAATGACTGAACAAGCAGGCTGCGTGGGGTGACCAGGCCGGTGGGGGGGGGGGGGCGCTGTGAGGTGCTACTAGGCTGAGGGATGACCAAACAACTGAACTTCAGGCTGCGTGGGGTGACCAGGCCGGTGGGGGGGGGAGGAGCTGTGAGGTGCTACTAGGCTGACAGGGGGGCTGTTGGGGGTGACCAGGCCAGCAGAAGGGGCTGTTGGGGGAGACCAGTGATGAGAGAGAATCACTGATTGGCTGCCTCCTGCACACCCCACACTGGGGATCGAGCCCGCAACCCGGGCAGGTGCCCTTGACTGTAATCGAACCTGGGACCCTTCAGTCCACAGGTCAACGCTCTATCCACAAAGCCAAACCAACTAGGGCGAGGATGTATATTATTTTAATGTCAGAATGCAAGTTCTCTTTCATTTAATCATGATGGCAAAATTATGAAAATTTGTTTTACATCATGGCACACATGATGTTGCTTGATAGAAATGAGGGTATTAAAACTGACTAATTTATGTTTACTACTAATTTTGAAAGTGTATGGCAGATATCTTATCAAAAGAGCCAAAAATGGAAGAACATAGTAGTGTTTTTATATTTTGGAAATACTCATAGGTTAAAATAGTCCATGTTTATGAAAATAGAATCAAGAAAATTTTATTCACTATGGAAAAAGGGGGTAGCAATCATTGAATACAACGCTGGGTTGGGAAAATAGGATAGGCATTCATTAATATTTAATTCTTACAAAATTCCCATGAGTCATTTTTTAAAAGTCAAGAATACGGTGCTGAAGTCACATAGAATTGTTCACAGTGAAACTGGGTTTCCAGGGGTGGTCATCCTCACCCCAGGTACACCATGATGGTTAGAAGCATAATCATGTAAGAAATGTGGGAGTTATTTTTTTTATCTATGTCCCCTTTTCACTTCTCTTATTGAATAAGTCAAGTCTTTAATTTTCTCCCTTTTATTTATGCCTTAATTTATGATCCCACGGATTATTGCAACAACTCCTCTATTGGTTTCTCAAAATTCAAGTCTCCCCTCTCTCTGGTCCATCCTCCACATTGCTACCAGAATGTTCTTCCCAAAAATGCAAATTTGCTTTTATTGATGAAGACCAAGTTTCTGTGAGTAAAGGGTTAACAAAACTTTTTTCTTTTTTACATGAGACATTGATCTTGAATTAAGTGCTCCCCCCAACTTCCCTGGAAAACCTGATAAAGGTGGGATGTCAGCTGTATTACTGGGCAATATTGCTAATGGTAAAGGGCTGTCATTGGTATATTACATCTCGCCTAGGTGAATTGTGTCAGAAACCACAGCTCTGGACTCCTTGAGTGGATCCCTGGAAGCTATGTTATAAGAGTGTTATAAGGGATATTGGTTTCTATGTGGGTCCTGGGGCTACTAAACTGATGTGGCTCCTACATCCACCAATAAGATCTCATTCTTTAGCACCTCAGTGTTGATTAGGGTGGGACCAAAGGAGACTAAACTCTGTACTCCATGAGGACTTGTTCTGAGGAAACATGCTTGACACTGCCCTACTGCCATGTCCACGTGCTTCTACGAGTAAGTCAATCTTATGCCAAGTGTAGCCTATTATAGTCCTGTGGGCTTAACTGTTTCGCTAAACTAAAAGATCAACAAAGAGGGGGCATTGCAGTCATATACCAGTCCTGTTTCTGCTTCCCATGTTTATTTCCCGCCACTCTCAAACTCGTGTCTTATATACTGTTTAATTTTAGTTCCTTGAATGTGACATACTCCCTCATGCTCAGATCTCTGTGCTTCTTTCTCCTCTCTCCTTTCTTTGCCTTCCCTTTCCCTCCTTCCTATCTTCCTCCCTTTTTCTCCAGAACATTATTATCCTGGTGAATTTTAGTACTTCAAATTTCAACTAATAAGACTTCTGGAATGCCGTCCTTCACTACCTTAGAGTAGGGCTTAAATGACCTATGGGACAGATCTGGCCTACTGCAGGCTTTCTGTATGACCTGTTGTTACGGATGACTTTTCATTCTTTTTGAATGATTGAAAAAAAAATTTAAAGAAGAGTAATATTGAGGCATATAAATATTATATGACAATTGTACTTCAGTGTTCATAATGAGTTATATTGGAATGTAGTTACACTTATTTATTTATTGTTTGCTTGTCTACAACTGCTTTTGAACTACATTGGTAGAGTTGGGTCATTGTGACAGAGACGGTATGACTCACAAAACCTAAAATATTTACTGTCAGGAATTTTTGCAGATAAAGTTTGCTAACCCCTAGTTTAGAGCAGCACTGTTCAATAGAAATTTCTGTGGTGATGGACATATTTAAATTTGCACTCTTCAGTATGGTAGCTACTAGCCTCATGTGGCTATTTACATTTAAATTAATACAAATTAAATAAAATTAAAAATTCAGTTCTTTCCTCACACTAGCCACATGTGTCCGGTAGCTACCATATTATATAGCACTGGTCTAGAAGTGTGGCTTTGTTGTGTTGGCTAATTTCATAGCACCCTGGTTATAACTATCTTATTGCATTTAATACATTTTTTAATGACTTTTTTAAAAACTTTCTTTTAAATATATTTTTACTGATTTCAGAGAGGAAGGGAGAGGGAGAGAGATATAGAAACATCAATGATAAGAGAGAATCATTGTTTGGCTGCCTCCTGCATCCCCCGCTCAGAACACCAGGCATGTGCCCTTGATTGGAATTGAACCCGCGACCCTTCAGTCAGCAAGCCAATGCTCTATCCACTGAACCAAACCAGCTAGGGCTAAACCTTTTTTTTCTGACTTAGATAGTGAATTTTGGGGAGGAATTTATTTTAATTTTATTTGACCTTTGCTTATTAGGGTCTATTGTAGTACATGGTAGGTGGCAAGACCTCAGTTAAAATTTGTATGCTTTCTTCTTGTTAATCCATCTTTGACATTTAATTTTCAGATCTAGTTAGGGACTCTAATGGGGTTGAGGAAAACTTATTTTTCTCCTACATATCACTCTACCTTATCCTTTATATTCAATCTACTACTCTCTCTGGAGATAAATATTATAAATCTTAATGTATATCCTTTTAGACTAGATATTATTTTTCAAGATATGAATCAGATTTAGTTTTTGCTTAATGCAGTCATTCTATAATCATTTTCCTGTGACTTTCTTTTATGATTCACTCATATCTCTTTGAAATAATTACATGTTAGTACATGTTTAATTATCTGTTGGCACAGTAATGCTGTGTGATAACCCCCCCCCAAAAAAAACAACAACAACAACTTAATGACTTAAAATGAGTCATTTTTTTACTTCTAATGAGTTCATCATTTAGTTTGATGATTTTTCGATCCAAGCTGATCTCATTTGGGTTTTTTTTCATACATTTGCTGACAAGTAGACTAGGAGCTAGACTGGTCCACAATGACCTGAGCTGGAAAACTTGGCTTTTCTCCATGTTTCTCTCACATCTCTTAAGAGGCTAGTTCATGCATGTCATAATCATGGAGGCAGGGACCCAAGAGTTGAGAAGAAGCATACAAGAGGTGTGTCAAGAATATGTTTGCATCAAATTTGCTACTGTCCCATTGACGAAAGCATATCATGAGGTCAAGCCCAGGGTCAGTGTGGGAATGTGCTAATAAGGATGTCAGTACAGGGAGTTGTGAGAAATTGAGGTCATTAATGCAACCTATCACAATACGAATGCAGCATGATTTTAATTCTGCAGAGCATTTTACAATATTGTTGTACCAAAATTTATTAATATGACCTCCAGGAGGGACATAGTTTCCAGTTTTACAAACATTGCTGCAAGGAATATCTTTATACACATTTAATTTTTAATAGAAATACATTCCAAGAAATTCTAGAATTTTATTTTTCATTGAAAGGAAAATAAAATATGTATTGTAAAAAATATATTTTTTTTACATAAATGCAAGAAGGATGCTTTCCTCAATGCACTGCTTTCTGCCTTTGAAAGCAACATTTTGTGCCCATAATTTGAGATTTCGACTTACTATTGAATCAGGAAAGAGCAAAGGATATATTTCTCTCAATTTTTTTTGTACCTCTTAGTGGTTTAAAGTGGGATCCAATAAGGAGAAATAGAAGTTAGGGAACTGAACAACATATAATGTCAGGTGAAACTCTATTCTATCTTCATTCTTCCTTATAGAGTGTTGTTGGAGAAACCAAGATGGCGGCATAGGTTAAAAACCTAATCTACAGCCTGGCACAACAATTTCAAAAATACAACTAAAAGTCAAAACGGACATCATCCAGAACCACAGGAAAGCTGGCTGACTGAAATGCCCACAACTAGAAGGAAAGAGAAAACCACAAGGAAAATCAGAGGAGCCGTAAAAGCCTGAGGTACGGAGACACGAGCACGCGCACGTGCGGCTGACTGCCTGGCCGGCATTCTCTAGCGGGAAGGAGATAGAGTGTTGTTGATCTCATAACTACTAAGCCCTGGTGTCATTTAAATTTTTTTTTTTAAATTAGTATATGTGGTTATTTCATTCTGGTATCTACAAATAAAAAATAGAATCAATTAAAAGTGACATTGAGATTGATATAATCATGAACAATTCTATGTAGCTTGCTCCTGTTCTAACCCCATACATGGGTCAGTGACTAACACATAATAGGTGTCTTAAAAACTTTTGTTGAATGAAAGTCAAATATTTGTTTACAATTAACACTATACATCCCTTGTAAATGAGATTATGTGATAGCAGGAAATGGGCAAATATTTGAGATCTGGGAAATCTTGTTTTAGCTTCTCAGGACAGTTTTATATAACATGAGGATTCTGTTTTGCTTCACTATTCACTCAGTGTCTAAGATACTGGGAATAATAATTTTCTACCATTGTGCAGTTCCATTTAGTTTTAGATATAAGAGTGTTTAAAGTGCAGCGTAAAGATCAACACATTCGAAATGGATTTCTAAAGAGCCCAAGGCCTGGTTTGGGGTCAAGTAATGGAAGTCAATTTTTCTCAATATAATGAGAGCAGCCAAGGCCTACACGTGGAGTTTAAAGGAACAGATTTAATAAGGATGAGAAATACCAAAGCGTTATATAAAGAAAGTATTTTTTTATTTTCTTGGATTACATTTCCTAATAAGTCAAGGTGCAATTTATTTTACTTATAAATGAATATCCACTTTTGCCCTGTCTCCTCCTGTGTGAGGCACGAGTTTAGTCCAGAGAGCAGGGAAAAAATACTGTGTCCTTGGTCTTCCTTAGAGGAGATGATTATATATAATCACCAAATTCAATTAAGTATATGGGAAACACTTTTTTGAAAGCTTCTCTTTATAAAAAAGTACACGTTTATTGTCACCGATAAGAAAAAAAATGTAGTCTAAAGTAAGATAACATATTAGCAGTCATTTTTTGTCAGCCTGGGAAAATGAAAGCAGATTCTTTCATTAACAATAAACATGACCACTAACACTATGAAAGTCAATCTCTGTATTTGTGTGTCCCTGTAGAAAAATACCTCGAATACCTAGAAACTCTTTTGTCCTAAAAATTTAGAAGTCTCTAAGAAATAATGGCTTACCCACATTTAAATTTGGTTTTAGAAGAAAACAGGTAGTAATATCACATAATGCAATCTGTATTTCTCCAAGTCACAGCAGGGTACACGAAGTAGCATGAGGGTCCATACGGAATTACGTTAAAAACAATCATCCTTTATTTGCTGACTCTTTACCCCACCTGCTCACACAGAGCCCCGGTCCTGCCCCCGTGACTTTAGCAAGTCCCCTGAGTGTCTGCAGGGCAAGTCTTTCCCCATCATATGCAGTGCTCATATTCTTCAGGACCACCCCAGCCCTACCTTGCTGATGCCGGCTGTCCACATGTTGCTCGGGGATGATCAGCATGGCCCGTGGTGGCAGTGGTCACTGGGAAAACCTGTGCTGAGGTGTGCTGCCTCTCTTCCCAGTGATTGCCTTTGAAATACAGTAATGCCCAATTAGAGAAATCATTTTGCTGAATACTTCATTTTCTTGAATAAAGTCAAATGCAAATTGTGCATGACCAACATTTTTGAAGAAAGAAATCCAGGCTGCCCTACATTTAACCTAAAATTTTGGAGGATAAGTGAAGAAGGCAGTGGTGGTGGTTGTAGTACAATACTGTCTGTTTATATGTTTATAATTATTATCATTACTTTCCATTTGGGTGACATCATTACCTTTCTTTGGAAATAAAAGGCTGGATAGTTTCTGTTTAGTGATAATTTTAGTTGCTTATGAAAATGTCAGGATGAAATGTATAATTTATATAATTCTAACACAATAATACAATCATGCAGTCCAAATTTTACAATTTGTTAAAATTAAATGCACATTATAGAATTAAGCCTTCATAACAACACTGTGAAAGTAGATAATGGATTGTGTTTCTAATTAAATTTTGCAAATGAAGAAACCGAGGCTCTAGGAGGTTAAGTTGCCCAAAATGACATAGCTCTTAACTGGAAAAGTCAAAACTCAAAGCCAGGTCATTAAATTGAAATGAATGTATGTTCTCCTTTACTGCAATGACTTAGAGAGTCTATTATTTTCTTATAATTTATTCAAATAGTCTTCTCTCTTTATGGTTAAATTTTCACATATATGTGATACAGATACAACGTGTTCCATAAATTCATGTTATCATATTATATATCCCCCTCCATTTTTTTTGCTGAGCTTCTCTTTCCCCTCTTCTTCCCTTTCCCATCAAATAACCTTGACCCTCCATCTCCACCATAGGTATCCAATGCTAAAAACATGTTCTTCCTATTTTCTTTTTGCTTAAATATAAAATATACACACATATGGATATGAATACTAATTACATAATAGTCTATAGTTTTCTGTATTTTGTTTTCCTCACTTAACAATGCAAAACTCTCCAGATGTAAAGTTCTCATTCATATCTTTTATTTGCTAAATGTTATATTGTGATTGGGCATACTATAAATTGTCCAGTATCTGTTTCACGATGGGCATTTTAGTTTATTTGTAAGTTTAGCCACTATCAGCAGTGTTACAATTAACTATTATCCATATGTCTTCATGTGGTTGCTGTGTTGAAGGGATACAATGTTCTTAATTTTAATAGTTGTTAATAGATTGTTTTCCAAAGGTTTTTAAGCTAGGGTTGTAAGAAGCAAAAAGTGTATGAGAGTAGCCTTTCCTTTAGATGTTACCTAAAAGAGATGATAAGATCATTTAAAAATTTTGCCAATCTTATGGGAATAAGATGGTATCTCACAGTAACTTCAATTTGCACTTCTTGTACTGCTACTATAGTTGAACGTCTTTTAAAATATATTTGTGTCATTTGGGTGAAATCTTCTGTGAATTGCCTTTCCATGTCCTTAGTGCATTTTCTTTTACATGGTAATTTATCTCTTCTTTGGCTATTTGTAAGAATTTATATTGTATTATATTATATTATACTAGAGGCCCAGTGCAAGAAATTCATGCATGGGGGGGGGGGGGGTCCCTCAGCCTGGCCTGCACCTTCTCACAATCTGGGACCGCTGGCTCCTAATGGCTTGCCTGCCTCCCTGCCTGATCGCCCCTAACCACTCTGCCTGCCTGCCTGATAGCCCCTAACCACCTCTGTCTCGGCCCCCGCTGCTGAGGCTTCATCCGGAAGGACGTCAGAATGATGTCCGGAAGGTTGTTCAGCTGTCCGGTCTAATTAGCATATTAAGATTATATTATGTTATATTATATTATATTATATTATATTATATTATATTATATTATATTACTAGAGGCCTGGTGCATGGATTCATGCACTGATGGGGTTCCTCGGCCTGGCCTGTGGGTATTGGGCCAAAACTGGCTCTCTGACATTTTGAGGGGTCCCAGATTGCGAGAGGGCACAGGCCAGGCCGAGGGACCCCACCAGTGCACGATTCCATGCACCGGGCCTCTAGTATGCATATAAGATCTTTGGTTAATCTCTTCCCACCCTCCCCCCTCTCCCTTTCCTCTGAGATTCATCAGTCTGTTCCATGTTTCCATGTCTGTGGTTTCTGCTCCTGCATTGAGCGTCTACCCCCTGGTGGTCAGTGCATGTCATAGCTAATGGTTGGTCGGTCGGCTGGTCTCTTAGGCATATATATATATATATATATATATATATATATATATATATAATTTCCATTTTTTGTGGTTTGCATTATTATATTTTTAAAATCTTTTGCATACCTGTTTAAATATATATTTTATTGATTTCAGAAAGGAAGAGAGAGATAAGAAACATCAATGATGAGAGAGAATCACTGATTGATTGCCTCTTGCACACCCCACACTGGGGATCGAGCCCATAACCCGGGCATGTGCTCTGACCAGGAATCAAACTGTGACTTTCTGGTTCATAGGTCGACATTCAACCACTGAACAACACTGGCTGGGCACAAAATTTTTAAGTTTTTATGGCTCAAATAGGTTTAACTTATGTTTTATAGCTATTGGGTTTCTATTCACGATAAAGAAAATTTCTTAGATTGTATATTGTGCAGAAATTTTGTCTTATGTTTTAAATTTAAATATTTTGTCCTTCTGAAATTTATTTATGTATATGCTAAAAGAGTGGGTCTTCTTTCATTTTCCCAGATGGGAAGCCAGTTGTTCCAGTAACATTTGTTAAATAAGTCACAATTTTTCCACTGAATTATAATTATTCTTTTAGCACAGTAATTTCTCACATGGACTAGATCTATTACTGAATTATGTCTTTTTTCTTAAAAAATTGTTTTTTAAATTCTCACCTGAGGATATGTTGTTGTTGTTTTTAATTAAATTTAGAGAAGGAAGAAGGGAAAGACACACAGAAACATTGATTGGTTCCTCCTGTATTCGCCCTGACCAGAATCAAACCTGCAACCTTTTGGTGTAATGAATGAAGCTGCAACCCAGCCAGGACTGGATTATGTTTTAAAATTCTCTAACAAAAACTGTGAAGGCTCTGAGATTTTACCCTTCTTCTAAGTTAACAAGTTAGCTGCCATAGTTTTATAGGTGCTGGAAGAAAATACAAGTTTCCTGGGTCAGAGGCAAAGGACAGTTTATTATTCATAACAATAACAGTAGCAATAGTTTCTAAATTTTTGGACCCATGTTCTCTGAGCCCCAATTCGTACAAGGTAAGGCAACAAGGGCCAGGTAGCACGGTTTTAGCTGCATTACTTGAATGTTGATGTGTTATGATTTTTTCACTCAGTTCAAAAACTTTGCTGATTTTATTGTGATTTCTTTTGATTCATGTTTTTAAACAGGTGCTATTTATTTTCAAATATTGGGGGCTTCTCATATTTATTTTGGTTGATTGATTATTTTATCCCATTGTGTTCAGACAACAAACTTTACATTATTTTTTAAATTTTTTTCATAAAATAATTATTATTTGTCAATTATAGTTGACATACAATATTATATAAATTTCAAGTGTACCACCCAGTGATGAGACATTTATATCAATTACATAGTGATTACTCTGATAAAACTGGTAACCATCTTGACAGCATAAACAGTTATTGCAATATTGTTGACTATATTCCCTATGTGATACTTTACATCCCAGATATTCTGTATCTACCAATTTGTACTTCTTTGTAAAATACCTCCACCTTTTCACCCATTCCCCAAACCCCTCCCATCTAACAATATCAAACGGTTCTCTGTATCTATGAGTCTGTTTCTATTCTGCTTGTTCATTTATTTTGTTTTTCAGATTACACATACATGTGAAAAAAAGATGGCATTTGTCTTGTTCTGTCTGACTTATTTCACTCAGCACAATACACTCTAGGTCCATCCATGTGGTTGCAGATGGCAAGATTCTATTCCCCTTTATGACTGAGCCACATTCCATTGTATATATGCACCACATCTTCTTTATCCATTCATCTATTTATGGACACTTAGGTTGCTTCCATTTCTTGGCTATTGCAAATAATGTTGCAATGAACATATGGATGCATATGCTGTTTTTGAATTAGTGCTTTGGATTTTTTCTTATGAATCCACAGAAGTGATCTCTTGTTACAGCCTTTGTTTTAAAATCTATTTTGTCTGGTGCAAGTACTGCTACCCCAGCTTTTTTGTTTGTTTGTTTGGTTCCATTTCATAAAATACCTTTCCCATTCCTTTACTTTTAGTCTCTCTGTGTGTTTTGATTGGAAGTGAGTCTCTTGTAGGCAGGATATGTAAGGGTCTTGTTTTCTTATCTATTCAGCCACCATATATCTTTTGATTGGAACATTTAATCCATTTGCATTTAGTTAATATGTATTTATTGCCATTTTATTATTCACAGTTTTTTCTTATTATTATTAAAGAAGACTTTGACATTCTCTGTAATATTGATTTGGTGGTGATGATCTCCTTTAGCTTTTTTCTTATCTGGGAAGCTTTTTATCTGCCCTTCAATTTTAAATGATAGCTTTGGCGGGTAGTGTAGTTTTGGTTATAGGTCCTTGCTATTCATCACTTGAATATTTTTTAAAATATATTTTTATTGATTTCAGAGAGAGAAAGGGTGAGGGAGAGAGAGATAGAAACATCAAGGATGAGAGAGAATCATTGAATAGCTGCCTCCTGCACACTCCCCCTGGGGATCGATCCTGCAACCCAGGCATGTGCCCTTGACCAGAATCCAACCCGGGACTCCTTCAGTCCACAGGCCGACACTCTATCCCCTGAGCTAAACCAGCTAGGGCTCATCACTTGGAATATTTCATGCTAATCCCTTCTGTCCTGCAAAGATTCTGTTGAGAAATCAGCTGACAGTCTTATGGCAGCTCTCTTATAGGTAACTAAGTGCTTTTCTTTTGCTGTTTTTAAGACTCTCTTTGTTTTTAATCTTTGGGATTTTAATTATGATGTGTTTTAAGGTGGGCCTCTTTGGATTCATCTTGTTTGGGACTCTGTTGCCTACTGGACTTGTGTGTCTTTTTTCTTTACCAGCTTCAGGAAGTGTTTAGTCATTATTTCTTTAAATAGGTTCTCAATCCCTTGCCTTCTCTTTTCTTCAGGTACCTCTATGATGCAGATGTTGTTATGCTTGATGTTGTCCCAGAGGTCCCTTAAACTACTCTCATTAATTTATTTTTCTTTTTGCTGCTCTGATTGGGTGTTTTCTGCCACTTTGTCTTTAAAATCACTGATTCATTCGTCTGCTTCATCTAATCTGCTATAGATTTCTTCTAATGTAGTCTTCATTTGAGGTATTGTAGTCTTTCCTTCTGACTGTTCTTTTTATGGTTTCTATGTCCTTTTTTATGCTGTTGAAGTTCTGAGTTCCCTGAACATCCTTATAACCATTGTTTTGAATTCTATATCTCATAGTTTGCTTGTCTCCATTTCATTTCTTTCTTTTTCTGGAGCTTTATTCTTTTTTTAAAATTTGAGATGTGTTTCTTTGGCTCCCCATTTTGTCTGCCTCTCTGTGTTTGATTTTAAGTATTAGGTAGATCTGATATTGCCTTCTGGTCTTGGTAGGGTGGCTTTATGTAGTAGGTGTCCTGTAGAGCCTAGTAGCTCAGTCTCCTTGCTCACCCAAGCCGGATGCTCCAGGTGTGCCCCTATGCGGGCCGTGTGTACTCTCCTGTTGCAGTTGAGATTTGGTGGCTCTTGGCACCTCAGTTGTAGGAATTAACCCCCAAGTTGATTGGCTATAAGGACCAGGTGCTACAACAGTGGAAGGACTGCTGCGCGGGGGCTGACTCCACAGAGCAGATCTCCTTCTGCAGGGCTCTGCTGCCCACCGAGTCTGCCTCTTGAGTGTTGCTTGTACATATATCTCACTGGAAGTGGATTGCATGGGCCCATGAGTTTGGTGAAGCAGGGTCTCAGGAAATCACCAGGCAGGATGAACAGTCAGATTGATGGAGACTCAGATATGGCGCCCACCTGCCAGCTCTGTGGGGGAAAGGCTCAGCAAAGGAACAATGGCTTTTGCCAGCACTCTGTCTGAGAGAAAGCTGCCCCTCTCTTCACTTAAAAGCCAGACAATTCAGTTCCTTCCATATGTTCCTGGGACCTTTCAAACTGCTGTTCCAGAGCTGGAGCTCAGAGTGAGTTAGTCCAAGTAATTCCACGCACTGGTCCTTAAATAGGAATGCCTGGGACTCTCACATTCCTCAGCTGAAATCTCCCTTTTTTCACAGCTGGAAGTTATGGGGATTTCTCATCCCAGTACTGGAACCCTGGCATGGGGAGTCTTGTGTGGGCCTGGGATTTCTCAATCTTCATGGGGGATCTCTGATATCCCTCTCATTTTTTAACCACTTCACGTGGCTGTGGGTCCAGCCTATTCTGCACTTCTACCAGTCTCCACATGGCTTCTTTTAAAAAAAAGTAAAATATATATATAAATTAATTTCAGAGAGGAAAGGTGAGGGAGAGAAAGATAGAAACATCAATGATGAGAGAGAATCACTGATTAGCTGCCTCCTGCATGCCCCACAGTGGGGATCCAGCCTGCATCCTGGGCATGTACCCTGACCAGGAATTGAACCATGATCTCCTGGTTCATGGGTCATAGGTTGATGCTCAACCACTGAGCCCCACCAGCTGGGCATGGCTTCTTTTTTATACCCTTAGTTATAGGACTTCTGTTCAACTAGATTTCAGGCATATCTCAATGATGGCTGTTCCATAGTTTAATTGTCATTTTGATGTGTTCATGAGAAGATGTTAGTACTGCATTTACCAACTCCACTATCTTGACTGGGAGATGAAACATCTGTATTATTTAAATAATTTAAAAATTATTTACACTTTCTCATTTGGATGCCCTTTTTAACTTTTTCTTGCCTAATGGCTCTGGCTAGGACTTCCAGTAACATTTTGAGTAAAAATGGCAAGATGAAGCAGCCTTGTCTTATTCTTGATCTTAGAGCAGCCATTTTCAATCTTTTTCATCTCATAAATTAATTACTAAAATTCTGCAGTACACACAAAAATATTTCTTTTTGCTGATTTGACAAAAAAAGAGCTGTAATTTTTATTCATTCACACAGAATGCTATTGTTGTGTTGGCTGTTGTCATTTTATTATTTGACAATCTAAGGGAAAAGAGGCCAGTGCCCTTGACTAAATAATTAGGTATTGCATTTAAAAAAAATTCTTGCTCACACCAGTGTGCCACAGCACACTGTTTAAAAATCGCTGTCTTAGAGGAAAAGCATTCAGTTTCTCTGCATTGAGTATGATGATATTTGTTGTGGCTTTGTCATACAAGGCATTTTTTATGTTTAGGTACATTTCTTCTATAACTAAATTTGTTGAGAGTTTTTATCATGAAGGGATATTGAATTTTGTCAAATGCTCTTTCTGTATCTATTGGGATGAGCATTTTATTTTTACCCTTTATTCTTTTAATGTGGTATATCATTATCATTTTACTGATTTGTGTATGTTGAACCACCTTTGCATTTCAGGGGTGAATCCCACTTGATCATGGTATGTGATTCGTTTAATGTGCTCTAGAATTGTGTTAGCTTTTTGTTGAGAGTTTTGAAAAAAGGGAATCCTTGTACACTGTGGGGATTGAAATATTTATTGTCATTGTGCAAAACACTAAGTAGATTTCTAAAAAAAAAAGAAAAATAGAACTACCATTTCATCTAGCAATTCCACTTCTGCATATTTATTTGAAAGAAATGAAAACAGTAACATAAAAAGATATCTGCACTCTAAAATCCATTGCAGCATTGTTTATAAAAACAAAGACATGGAAACAAGCTTACTGCCCATTGATAAATAAATGGATAAATAAATGTTATTTTATATATATAATGGACTATTGTTCAGCTTTAAAAAAGGAAAAAATCCTGCCAAATGTGACAACCTGGATGTACATAGAGGGCATTGGGCTAAGTGAAATAAGCCAGACTAGAGACAAATACTGCAAAAAGGTCCCCTTTTTTCCACATCCTTGTCAACAATTGTTATTTCTTATCTTTTTGTTAACTATTCTAACAGATGTTAAGTGATATCTCAATTGATTTGCATTTCCTTGATAATAAGTGATGTTGAGTACCTTTTTTATTTATTGATTTCAGAGAGAAGAAAGGAGAGGGAAAGAGAGAGAGAAACATCAATTATGAGAGAGAATCATTGATCTCCTGTACGCCCTCTATTGGGGATTGAACCTGCAATTTGAGCATGTCCCATGACCAGAATCAAACCGTGAACTCCTGGTTCAACCATTGAACTACACGGGCCGGGCCATGTTGAATACATTTTCATGTACCTGTTGGCCATCTGTATGTCTTCTTTGGAAAAATGTATATTCAAATTCTCTTCCTAATTTTTTTTTTGTTGTTAATCCTCACCTGAGAATATTTTTCCCATTGATTTTTAGACAAAGTGGAAGGGAGGGTGAGAGACACAGAGAGAGAAACATAGATGTAAGAGACACGTCAATTGGTTGCCTGCAATTGAGAAACGTGCCCTTGACCAGAATTGAACCTGGGACCCTTCAGTCAAGAGGCTGAAGCTCTAACCACTGAACAAACCAGCAAGGGCTCTCTTCCCAATTTTTAATTGGATTTTTTTTACTACTGAGTTATGAGTTCTTTATATATTTTGAATATTAACCCATTATCAAATATATGATTTGCCTTTTTCATTTTATTAGTGGTTTCCTTTGCTGTGCTGAAGCATTTTTATTTGATGTATTCCCACTTGTTTATGTTTGCTTTTTTTGCCTTTGCTTTTGGTGTGAGATCCAAAAAATCATTGTCAAGTCTGATGTTAAGTAAATTACTACCTATATTTTCTTCTAAGAGTTTTATGGTTTTGGGTTTTACATTTAAGTCTTTAATTCATTTTAAGTAAGTTTTTGTGTACAGTATAAAACAGTGGTATAGTTTCATTCTTTTCCATTTGGCTGTCCAGTTTCCTAGCACCATTTATTGAAGATACTATCCTTTGTGCATTCTGGGTTTCTTTGTCATAAATTAATTGATCATTGGAAATTAGGAAGTGTGATGTCTTATCTTTGTCCTTCTTTCTCAAGATTGCCTTGGCTATTCAAATTTTTTTCTGGTCCAATACAAATTTTAGGATTTTTTTTTGTTCTATTTCTGTGAAAAATGCGATTAAAATTTTGATAGAAATAATTTTTAATAACTTAAAAATATTTTTCTTTACTCATTATATTGGAATATTTTGGTTAATCTCTCTTCAAGTTTGTTGTGCTTTCCATTTCAAATTTGTTATTATAACTATTCAGCAAAAGTTTAATTTTATGTACTATAATTTTCAGTTCTATAATTTCCATTTGGTTCACTGTTATAGTTTCCAAGTCTCTGATAATATTTTCCATTTCCTTATTTATTTGAAAATATTTCCTTTATGCTTTTTAGCATGTTTATTATAGCTTCTCTGAAGTCTGTGCTAACTCCAATATTTTTGGTAATCATAGATTTGGTTTCTGTGGGCCTGTCTTCCTCTTTACTATGGGACAATTTTTGTTTTTCTTTCGCTTTTCTTTTAATGTCAAGTAATTTTTTTTTTTGTACAATGAACACTATGTTTGACATATTATAAGGACTCTGGATTGTGTTGTCTTTTAATGTAGAATCTTGGCTAAGTTAGCTGAACTGCAACTTCTAACTCTATCACCTCTCTGGTGAGCAAGCAGCTGAAATTTCCCCTTAGTTTTTGGAGCCTCCAAATATTTCTTTTCCCTCACACCCTGGAGTACGTGCAGTTCAGGGATCAATGAATGATTTGGGTGAAATCTATAAACAGATTTACTTCCTCTCCTTGATAGCTCTCTTTCAGACCTGAACTCCATCTTCTGAGTTCACAATGTACTGAGCTGCTCAGACTTGGAAGTGCCCTCACAGAAAAAGCTGCATGAACATAAATTTCACCCAGTGCATTGCTCTTTCAAAAGTGTTTTCTTCTTAAGTTTTGAAAGTTTTGCTGACTCTCTAGTACTTAACTTAGAATGATGGTGTTTATTCATAATTTTTCTAGAGTTTATAATTGCTATCTGTGGGATAGTTATCCACTATGCCATTAATGGAAGAAAAATCTGTACAGATACTTAATACACTTAAGTGATCACAAATTATGAAATCTGCCTTAAGGTATTCTGGAAAAGAAAAGTCAAAAAGCATTTTTTTAAGTCATAGATTTAAAATAGAATGAACACTCAATCAAGCAATAAACATTTTCTATTTGTAACTCATCCAGTTTATACTGTGAAATAAATCAATTAAAGCTATTCTAGCCTGTTTACTTAATGCAATTTTTTCTAAACACATCATAGCTACCATGTATTTACAAGATGTCAACAAAGGCTGATCAACTAATTCATAGCAAAGCTGACCCTTGTGATTAGTACTTGTTTATCAATGGCTAGATTTATATGTAAACTTAAAAGTGCATTGATCAAGAAAAACATGAATAAAGAGTGTCAATGGCAGCATAGACTATGGAGATTAAGGATTAAGTGTGTGGAAAATATTTTGTTTTGTTTTTGAAATGATTTGTTTGGAAACTGGCAATGAGTATGGGTAAAAGTTATTTTAAAAAACTGGGTTAAAATGACTAGGTATTTCCTCTTTCATGTCACTGAAGCCAATTAAAGTTTGGCAATCATGGATGACTGGAATGGGTTCAATATTTTGTTCTCTTTAAAACACATTTTCTTCTTTGTTTTTCTGCCAAAAAGTCTGCAATTTTTATGAAATGAGTTTTATAATATGTATTTGTTTAAAAATAAGCTAACCAGAGTTTGTAGTCATTATATACTTTTCCTTACATTGAAAATATGCTTTTGTAGGATGTTGAAGAGAAGGAAAGAGAAAATTTCAATGTTTTATGCATGTGTGGTAATGAATTTGTATGGGAAATAGTCTATTATTACCATACTTAATAAGAATTTTGCATTTTTGCTTCTAAATTGAGTCTTAAGGTGACTAGTTTTACATGTAAGAATAGATTGAGTAGATTAAACTGTGCCAAAATACTTTGGGCATAGAATTGCATCATACTCCTTTACAGTCTAGTGTCTAGAGTAAGAAATATCTACTTTCCAAATAGTGTTTTCTACTATAAATACATTTTTAAAGCAATGAAGAATAATTTGTATTATCAGATTTGTATCATTTAAGTCACTTTATACATTATTTTAATGGCATATAGTTTTAATACAAACACTTCAATCTTAAATAAATTTCCTCTTTATTGTAAAGTATAGTAATTTATTTGGTAAATCAAAACTTTACTCTTCAAGTAAAGTTTTCAATTTTGAAAACAATCTAAGCTCTCCTATTTAAAAAACTGTGTCTCACGTTTTCAAAATTTAAAATTAAAACATAGCTAGGGAGACCATTGTTTAAAGGAAAAAAAAATAATTAGGCTCTAAGATTCTTAAGGTGATGGGTACACTATTCTGATTGTTTTTAGCCTGTAGTTGAAAAATCAATAGATGTTACATTAAATCAATGAAGGGTGAATGTTAAAGTTATTAAATATATTTTTACAATAATAAAGGTGATCTTAAAATTTCTTAGCTAATAAAATGTCAATTTGAAAAAGTTATAGAATAATAGCAATCCATTATGTGTTTGTACACTCCATTAGAATTTTCAAATATAACATTAACTTTCAGTGACCTACACAAAAACAGGGTGTGGCAAAAGTAGGTTTACAATTGTGAGTATGTGAAACAGTTTATTCTTGTACTAGAGGCCCGGTGCATGAAATTTGTGCACTGGGGTGGGGGTGTCCCTCAGCCCAGCCTGCACCCTCTCCAATCTGGGACATCCCTCTTACAATCTGGGACTGCTGGCTCCAAGCCGCTTGCCTGCCTGCCTGATTGCCCCTAACCACTACCCTGCCAGCCTGATCGATGCCTAACTGCTCCCTCGCTGGCCCAATTGCCCCCAACTGCCCTCCCTTGCCATCCTGGTTGCCCCTAATTACCCTCCCCTGCAGGCCTGGTCCCCCCCAACTGCCCTCCCCTGCTGGCCATCTTGTGGCGGCCATCTTGTTACCACATGGGGGTGGCCATCTTGTGCGAGGATATGATGGTCAATTTGCATATTACCTCTTTATTATATAGGACTAGAGGCCCGGTGCATGAAACTTGTGCACGGGGGGGTGGGGTGGTGTCCCTCAGTCCGGCCTGCACTCTCTCCAATCTGGGACCCCTTGAGGGATGTCTGACTGCCCGCAGTCGGACATCCCTCTCACAATCCGGGACCTCTAGCTCCTAACCACTCACCTGCCTGCCTACCTGATTGCCCTTAACTGCCTCTGCCAACCTGATCACCACCTAACCACTCCCCTGCCAGCCTGATGGCCCTCAAAAGCCCTCCCCTGCTGGCCTGATGGCCCCCAACTGCCCTCTCCTGGCCTGATCGCTTCTAACTGCCTCTGCCTTGGCTCCCACCACCGTGGCTTTGTCCGGAAGGAAGTCGGACATCCAGAAGATGGCTGGTCACCTGATCTAATTAGCATATTACCTTCTTATTAGTATAGATTATTATTAACTAACTAGAGGCCCGGTGCACGAAATTCGTGCACTGGGGAGGGTGTCCCTCAGCCCAGCTTGCACCCTCTCTAATATGGGACCCCTAGGGGGATGTCCAACTGCAGGTTTAGGCCCGATCCCTGTGGAATCGGGCCTAAACCTGCAGTTGGACATCCCTCTCACACGGATCGCCCCAGGCACCCCAGGGAGCGGCCACTCCCCCATGCCACGCCCCCTGGGGTGCCGATCGCCCCAGGCACCCCCGGGGAGCGGCGGCACAGGCGCGGCCACGCCCCCCCAGGGTGCCGATCTCCCCAGGCAACCCCGGGGAGCAATGGCAGGGGCGTGGCCACACCCCCCGGGGTGCCGATCGCCCCAGGCACCCCCGGGGAGCGGCCACGCCCCCTTGACATGCCCCCAGGGGGTGCCGATCGCCCCAGGCACCCCCGGGGAGCAATGGCAGGGGCGTGGCCACGCCCCCCCGGGGTGCCGATCGCCCCAGGCACCCCTGGGGAGCGGCCACGCCCCTATGCCACGCCCCCCGGGGGTGCCCATCGCCCCAGGCACCCCTGGGGAGCGGCCACGCCCCCATGCCACGCCCCCCAGGGTGCCGATTGCCCCAGGCACCCCCGGGGAGCGGCAGCATGGGCGCGGCCACGCCCTCCGGGGTGCCGATCACCCCAGGCACCCCCAGGGAGCGGGCACGGGCGCGGCCACGCCCCCCCCCAGGGTGCCGATGGCCCCAGGCACCCCTGGGGAGCAGCGGCACGGGCGCGGCCACGCCCCCCCGGGGTGCCGATCGCCCCAGGCACCCCCGGGGAGCAGCGGCACGGGCGCGAACACGCCCCCCACGGGGTGCCCATCGCCCCAGGCACCCCCGGGGAGCGGCAGCAGAGGCGCGGCCACGCCCCCCGGGGTGACGATCACCCCAGGCACCCCCAGGGAGCGGGCATGGGCGCGGCCACGCCCCCCGGGGTGCCGATCACCCCAGGCACCACCGGGGAGCGGGCACGGGCGCGGCCACGCCCCCCCAGGGTGCCGATCACCCCAGGCACCCTCGGGGAGCAGGCACGGGCGCGGCCACGCCCCCCCGGGGTGCCGATCGCCCCAGGCACCCCCGGGGAGCGGCCACGCCCCCATGCCACGGCCCCCCCGGGGTGCCGATCGCCCCAGGCACCCCCGGGGAGCGGCCACGCCCCATGCCACGCCCCCCGGGGTGCCGATCACCCCAGGCACCCCCGGGGAGCAGCTACACGGCGTGACCACGCCCCCCCGGGTGCCTATCACCCCAGGCACCCCCCGGGAGCGTGCACGGGCACGGCCATGCCCCCCCGGGGTGCCAATCGCCCCAGGCACCCCCGGGGAGCGGCAGCAGGGGCGTGGCCACGCCCCCCGGGGTGCCGATCACCCCAGGCACCCCCGGGGAGCGGCAGCACGGGCGTGGCCACGCCCCCCCGGGGTGCCGATCACCCTAGGCACCCCCGGGGAGCAGCTGCACGGGCGTGGCCACGCCCCCCGGGGTGCCGATCACCCCAGGCACCCACGGGGAGCAGCTGCACGGGCGTGGCCACGCCCCCCCGGTGCCTATCACCCCAGGCACTCCCGGGGAGCGGCAGCACGGGCGCGGCCACGCCCCCCGGGGTGCCGATCACCCCAGGCACCCCCGGGGAGCGGCAGCAGGGGCGCGGCCACGCCCCCCCGGGGTGCCGATCACCCCAGGCACCCCCGGGGAGCGGGCACGGGCGCGGCCACGCCCCCCCCAGGGTGCCGATCACCCTAGGCACCCCCGGGGAGCAGCTGCACGGGCGTGGTCACGCCCCCCAGGGGTGCCTATCACCCCAGGCACCCCAGGGGAGCAGCGGCTCGGGCGTGGCCACTGGGCACCGCCATCTTGATTTTATCAACGGTCGACAGGCCACCCGGAGTCCCGCCCTCAGCCTTCGCTGGCCCAATCATGGGCATAGCGGAGGTGCGGTCAATTTGCATGTTTCTCTATTATAAGGTAAGACTAGAGGCTCAATGCACACAATTCATGCAAGGGGCTCGGCCCTCACAGCCGAACAGCCCCGGCTTCATCTGGAAGGTTGTCTGGAAGGTGGTCCGGACAGTCATTCCACTGTTTGGCTGTCTGATCTAATTAGCATATTAAGCTTTTATTATTATAGATTATTGTACTATTTTCCATGCACAACTATAAACCTACTTTTGACCCACCCTGTATATTGATTTTCTCTCCTACTTTTTTTTTTAATTAAACTTCACCCAAGGATACTTTTTCCATTGATCTTTTTTTTTTAGCGAGAGTGGAAGGGAAGGAGAGAAAGAGAGAAAAAGAGAGAGAGAGAAACATTGATGAAAGAGAGACACATGGATTTGTTGTCTCCTGCATGCACCTCTCCCAGGGCAAGCTGGGGAATGAATCAACAACTGAGGTCTTTGCCTTGATTGGAATCAAAACTGCAACCCCTTGGTGTGCAGACCAACACTCAAACCACTGAGCCATGCCAGCCAGGGCTTCCCTCCTACTTTTATTATAGAATTTTATTATATATATGTTAACTTATTTAGATTTGCAATTTGCTTACTGTTCCTGGCAGCTATTATGCAGTGTGTTGAAGAGTTATGTGTTGTAGTTATTCAGATTGACTAGGATTTTGTTTGAAGGGGTGCTTGTCAGTGGGTGTGTACTCACCCAAGATCCATTTTAGGAAAAGAGCCCCCCAGTGCTCATTGTCTTTCCTTTCACCAAAAGATGCTGGACTGTTTGTTAGGACTATGAAGATAAATTGTTTAGAATATAGCATATTGTGCAATTGCCCTTTATTCCCGACTTTACTCTTTTTTTGATCTTGCATTCTTCTATTCATATTTATGCAGCTTCTATAAAATAATGATGATACAAATAATCTGTAATTGTAATGCAGTTGCTATTTTTCTATGTTCTTTCACATACACCAACTACTCAGCTAAACTGAAAATAAAACTAGTGGCTCTAATTCATACTAGTATTTTCAGTCAGTATGTCTAGTCAGAGGGGAAAAAAACAACGCTGGATATTTTGAGTAGAGAGGAATTTAATGTGGAGGTCAATACAATGGTGCTGAAGGGACTGGGAAAGGAAAGGTGTGGTATTACTGTCCCTCTGCTGCAGCCAAGATCCCCACTTGGCAACGGTGTGGCTGAGAACTCCAAAGCTGCCGGGGTACAACCTTCCTCCTTATTTTGAATTTGGAGATGGATATTTTTCTTTTAAAACTTTAATATTAGAGTACATAGATGAGTAAGAGTGAACTCTATTTAATATGTTATGGTTATAAAATCTAGTTAATCAAAACAAATCCCTGAGTATCTGCTACTATAATATTATGATGCTTTTGAATTCTTAGAGGGAAGCTCGCTATCTTTATTCAGTGTTTCTTTGTTGAATTAAATTAAGACATTTATGTTTTGTGACTTCATAAAATGTTGAAAAGAAGGGAAAAACTAGATAACTAAATTTTAAGAGACTTTTCACACAATAATCTTAGAAAACTGATTAATATTTATACTTCTTATTTGCTTTTAAGAATTTTATGGAGAAACTGGGTGAGTGATGGAATTGGGATGTGTCTGCTAGTTAATACTTAAAAGGGTAAAATTATACTAGACATAATATAATGTCACATGTAATTTATATTTGCATTTTTATCAAATATTTGAAAGTAAAATTATTAATAAAATTCTAAGTTTCAGAGAGTTTTTTGTACTTATGGAGTAAAAATGTTAAATGTATCTTAAAATTATTTTTATATAATGAAAGATTTAAAGTGTACAGAAAAGTATACAGGATAATATAATGAACATCATGTCCATACTTGTAAAATATTTAAAACATAAGAATAAAGCAAAAACAATTATACAAGTTTAGTGTAAAATTACATTCCTTATTTTTATGAAATCTTTACAAATTTTAGTTGTGTCTTTAAAGCTGATTGTCTCCAGAAGTTAAAAATCCTATTTCTAAGAGACATATTCTAGTAATGGTAGAGTTTAGTAATTTTAACATTTTCATAGGTTTATTAAATATTGTCTGTTCAGTCTCTTTGACACTCAGTTTTATATTAAAAACATCCATCCTATTTTTGAAAAATTATCTTCTCATATTTCTAGAATATAGTTTCTAGAATATAAATGCATGCAAGGGTCTCGGCATGAGTAGAATTATATTTTATTTATAGTTTACTAGAGGCCTGGTGCATGAAATTCGTGCACGGGGGGATGGGGTGTCCCTCAGCCCAGCCTGCACCCTCTCCAATCTGGGACCCCTCGAGGGATGTCCGACTGCCCATTTAGACCTGATCCCAGCAGGATCGGGCCTAACTGGGCAGTCGGACATCCCTCTCACAATCCAGGACTGCCGGCTCCCAACAGTTCGCCTGCCTGCATTACTGATCGTCCCTAACCACTTCTGCCTGCCAGCCTGATCACCCCCTAACCACTCCCATGCAAGCCTGATTAATATCTAACTGCTCCCTGCCAGCCTGTTTGCCCCCAACTTCCCTCCTCTGCCGGCCTGGTCACCCCTAACTGCCCTCCCCTGCAGGGTTGATCGCCCGCAACTGCCCTCCCTTGCAGGCCTGGTGCCTCCCAACTGCCCTCCCCTGCTGGCCATCTTGTGGCGGCCATCTTGTGTCCACATGGGAGCAGCCATCTTGTGTGTTGGAGTGATGGTCAATCTGCATATTACTCTTTTATTAGATAGGATAAAGGCCTGGTTCATGGGTGGAGGCCAGCTGGTTTGCCCTGAAGGGTGTCCCGGATCAGGGTGGGTGTTCCCTTGGGGCATGGGGCAGCCTGGGTGAGGGGCCTGTGGTGGTTTGCAGGCCAGCCATGCCCCCTGGTGACCCAAGTGGAGGCCCTGGTATCTGGGGTTTATTTGTCTTCTATAATTGAAACTTTGTAGCCTGGAGTGGAGCCAAGCCTCCTGCTCGCTCTGAGGCCGGCAGCCATTCCTGTTGGAATTTATGTATCTTCTATAATTGAAACTTTGTAGCCTGGAGTGGAGCCAAGCCTCCTGCTCGCTCTGTGGCAGCAGCCATTTCTGTTGGAATTTATGTATCTTCTATAATTGAAACTTTGTACCCTTGAGTGGAGGCCTGGGCCTGCCAGGGTGTAAGGAAAACTTGGCTTCCTCCATTGCCAGGGAAACCCAAGCCTCCCTCCTGCTCTCTGTGGCCACAACCCTCTTGGTTGGGGTTAATTTGCATACTCGCTCTGATTTGCTGGTGGGTGTGGCTGGTGGGCATGGCTTGTTGGTGTAGCAGAGTGATGGTTAATTTGCATATTAGTCTTTTATTAGGATAGTAGATGAAAAATGAAAAACTATAAAAATGACTATACCAAAACCAAAACACACGAGTATTTGTGCATATAATATTAATATAGAAGAATCAAATATGTTTTGAGTATTATCAAGCACATTGTTTCACAGAATAGTTAGTTGAAATAAAATTATGAATCTATTATTTAAATGAGGTATAGGGTTATATGGTCCTTTATGCAGAAAATATATCTTGTTTCTCTTACTTTATTATCTCACTAGAGGCCCAGTCCATGATTAAATCATGCACGTGTAGGGTCCCCTAGGCCTAACCTGCCATCCAGGCCATATCCACTGCCCTGCAAAGCCGGAGTGGACAGACAGCCAGCTCCCTGCTTTGGCTTTCAATCGCGGGGGAGCTGGCTGTCTGTCCGCTGGTGCACCAGGCCTTTCAAAAGCCTCCGGCATGATGGAGGCTTTCGAAAGGCCTGGTGCCGGAGCGGACAGACAGCCAGCTCCCCCGCTTTGGCTTTTGGCACGATGGAGGCTTTTGAAAGGCCTGGTGCCGGAGTGGACAGACAGCCAGCTCCCCTGCTTTCGCTCCCCGCTTTTGATGGTCCGCAGCAGGACGTGGGCTCACTGCCCCAGAGGCCCCTTCTGTGCCGCAGCACAGCCATGGCGCAGACGCTAAGCTTGCGCCACTGCTGGTGACGCAAGCTCAACGTCCCGCTGCCCAATCGGCCACCCCGGCCACTCCAAGTCCCGCCCCCTGCGCCTCCTGCTGGCCCAATCGTGGGCGTAACGGAGTGATGGTAATTTACATATTACCATTTTATTAGGTAGGATTTGGTTTTAGATGAAGGATTTCAGATTGTATAATGAGGAAACCAGTTCTTATTTTCACCAAGATTACACAAATTTAATACATGTGCTTAAGGCTTCAGTGTCCTTCTAAGTAATAATTTGCTATGTGTTTTACTTTTTTGTTTTTCAAATGTGGGCAAGAGCATTGTGAAGTTTATAATTTTGCTCTGCTCAATTTCCTGTAACAATATTAAATGAAATTATTATAGTTTTTTTCTGATATTAAAAGTTATAATATTCTACTATTTTAGTATGCATTTTCAAAATTTTCAGTTCTTGAAATTATTATAGGTAGCACCGAAGAGACTTATAAAATATTTCTAATAAACTTACAAATTATTTATTCATAATCAAAAAATAATATAATAAATAATATATTTACTTCTAGGCCTCTAAAGGTTTTTTCCTCCAAGAAAATCAATTCAGAGTAAATCATTCAATGCCTTTACTTGAAATGTCTTTGTATATATTGAGATAATAAAAGGACCAGTTTTATGTCTCTGTATTCTGCATCTACATGGAATTTACTCAAGTAAGAAAGGATTACTTAAAGCTAAAGTAGAATTATATTTTATTTATTCTGTTTCCAAATAGCCCCCGCCCCCCAGTGCATGTGTGCTCACACACACACACACACACACACACACACACACACACACATCATTTGAGTAGTGTTGTCTGCTAGCCCATACTTTTACATAGAAAATGGAGCAATAATAGTGGTATCACGAAGAGGAAAAATAAAAGGGCCAGCTTTCTCAGACTTGCTCTTTCTGAAACTAAAAATAGCAGCAGAGTTTCAAATAGTTATGAAGAGAAGTAGAATAGCAAATTATTTAATACCATGTTAAGATAAAGATTTAAAATTTATATTGATTATAAAGGACATAATTTGATTCTCCATGTTTAATAAAACTTTTCTGGATTTGCATGCCAGAAACAAAATGGCTACAATGAAGGATGACCTGGAGATCAAATCCGTACATGTTATTTCTTTTTTTTAAATTTAATGTTTAATTTATATTGTTATTGATTTCAGAGTGGAGGGGAGTGGGAGAGAGAGATAGAAACATCAATGATGAGAGAGAATCATTGACAGGTTGCCTCCTTCATGCCCCCTACTGGGGACCGAGCCCCCAACCCAGGCATGTGCCCTGACTGGGAATCGAACCTTGACCTCCTGGTTCATGAGCCACGCCAGCTGGGCCATAAATATTATTTCTTAATTGTTTGCTGCCACACTAGACACTCAGAAATGCAAAATAAGATGAATAATTTTATTTTGAGGATAAGAAATTATACTGAATTACAAAATAATGTGTATGTAGGGAGCATTGGGCATATATATTTAGGAATTGTAGTGTTCAGTTGAAGATAAGGCCTACCAGGCTTCACGGTAGATAGAGAGTTCCAGAAGACACAGCTGAAGAGGCCTCATACGTGTGGAAATGAGGGATAGTTGTGTGTATGCAGGACTTGGGGAAAAGGGCTTAATAACACCCAAGCTTTTATAATTTACTTTTGACCTAATTTAGGTGAAAACTTCAGCTCCAGAGATAAAGGGTGAATGGTAGGGCTGGGCTTGATTTACCCGCTGATAAGGGAGACTAGTTGTTCTGCAACTGACAGTGAAAAGTGATCTGACCTTGGTCTTGATAAGACAAGGAAAAACGCTGAATCGGCTGTGTGACCGGTGACATTTATAAATACGTGTTTATGCAATGATTAATCTGTTGATACCAATTAAATCCTGAAGAAAACATAAAAAAATAGCTTAAAACCTGCAAAGATAGATATTTCTGGTTTGTTGTTGGTGCTTTGACAGACGAGGAAAATCCACAACTCTGCCCCCTCCTGGAAGTTAGTGAAGACCTGCTCCTAAGTGCTATGATGTTTCCCACTTTTCCCTCCATGTGAGTCTTTTGCCTGGAGCCCAGATTTCCCTTCAGACAAGAGCAGAAGTGCTTCTACATAACAGACTGTCCTGGGATAAGTCTTTATTTGTCTGTAATGCAATGGATTTTGTTCATTCTATACCTTGTTTATTATTGACCCTTTTCTTTTGAAATCACAACTAGTTATATTACTTTTTCCTTTTGACTATGCCTGATGCAAAAAAATAAAATAAAATAGAAAGTTACAAGTCAGCAATCTTAAAGTGGGGGTTAGGTAGGTGGGGGGAAATTATTTGAAGTCCAAAGGAAACTTTTCATTCCTGATGTTCACATTTGTTGAATAGAGAACATGTCTTAGAAAAGGCACTCTAAGACCACTGTTTTCATGTGAGAAGGTAGGACAACAGACTTTCAAAATGACTTGACATTTCAGTCATTCCATCGGGATATGACATGGCCTATTTAAAGACCATATTGGGTTTTTATCAGTCTTTGCACATGAATTACTGACACCTGGTATAGTTATTTTTCTGGTGTAACTGACTCCCTTTGGAAAGCGATATAGTACCTATTGCCATCTTTAAATTTCAGTGGTACTTCTGTTTATACCTGATGTATTTTCATTATCTTCCCTATTTATTTTTTTCCTCAAGCTATCTATGCCTCATTATGTTGTTATTATTAAAGAAGGTAGAATGACTGTGGATAGCCTAAACCCAACAAATATCCAGTACAAAATCTGTGTTTGGAAAATCATAGTAGTTTTATAGCTTAATTTCTTTCTGAATTGGGATTTTGGTAGTATAGATAGGTTTCGGAATTCCCTAATATTATTGATTAAGATTACATGCTTTTGCATGTTTTTTCCACTTTACACATTTGGAAGTGTTCACAATAACTGAATTTAGGTGGGTGTAGTTGATATACCAGTAATAATAATTTTAAAGAGTTATATCTAATGATTGGAATCAAGTATGTTTAGGAATGTATTTATACAAAATGATACATTATTTTAAGAAAATTTTTGGAGTTTTATATGCTTCTTATAAATAATACAGCTCTATCTTATAGAAATTCAGAAGATCTTCCTTTTGGTGCTACAAGAAAATGTGATCAGAAAAATTATTATTATTTTTTAAAATATATTTTTACTGATTTCAGAGAGGAAGGGAGAGGGATAGAGAGATAGAAACATAAATGATGAGAGAGAATCATTGATTGGCTGCCTCCTGCACGCCCCCTACTGTGGAGATCAAGCCTGCAACCCCAACATGTGCCCTTTGCCTGAATCGAACCTGGGACCCTTTAGTCCACAGGCCGACGCTCAATCCACTGAGCCAAACCAGTTAGGGCAGAAAAATTATTATAAATAAATTTATTGTAGATGCATGGAAGAAAGGTAGAAAATATCCAATGAATAAAAATAAGTGATAGGGTCATTTCTTATACTAAAAAAATAATTTAAAAAATAAAGTGGGAAAGAAGGTGTGGTATATATGTAGATACAATAGAATACTACTCAGCCATAGAAAAAGATGAAATACTGCCATTTGTGACAATGTGAATGGATCTTGAGAATACCACGCTAAGCAGAATATGTCAGATGGAAAAAGTCAACAACTGTATGATTCCACTCATATATGGGATATAAACTGAATGCAACAAATGAACAAACAAGACAAAATAAAACTCATTTGCACAGACAACAGTTTGGTGGTTGCCAGAAGGGAAGGGAGATGGAGAGGAGGTAGTAAAAGGTAAAAGAGGTCAAATATATTTGACAGAATATTTGAATTTTGGTGGTAAGCACATGCAATATATAGATGATGTATTATAGAACTGTATATTTGAAACCTATATGATTTTATTAACCAATGTCACCCAATACATGTTTTAAAATAAAAAAATAAGTTGATGTGTACAACATTCAAATGCTTTTGCTATTCAAAAGTTAATGACATATTTAATCAACAAATACACTAAATAATAACATGGATATACATTAGTTTCAAAGTTGTAAGATAGGAACAGAAATAAAGCAGAAATAACAAACCAAAGGAAGGGCAAATGTACTCTCCCCATAACCCCTTTAACAGACAACAGTAGCTTCAACTTATTCCTCTGTTCCTAAATCTCTATGACATGCTTTCACACTCTTCTCGCCCCTACATCTGAGTAAAACATTCTTGGTCTTGGTCTCTTCCTCCCCACCAGTTCCCTAAATTCACAGCCTGAATCACCTTCACTTTTCTATATGAATCCTTTCTGTTTCAGCTTTTCATATTTCCTAACACTACCTTGAAATAGTCCAAAATGTTTTCTCTGGTCTTTGGCCTGCTACCAATATTACAAGTCTCCCCCTTCATCCTATCAACAAAACCTCAGGCAATTTACTGGCGAATTATCTTCCACCTGACTTGTAAAGTTGCCATTATCAACCAATTCATTAAATATTTATTAAGTTTAGAGTGAAGTTTCAAGGTCTAGCCCCATAATCCCACCCCCCCAATTTCCCAATATACTAGTATACTGACCTCCAACAGACTTCTTATGAGGGCTGAAAACTAGTTAATTTTATTTCATTCTATTTAACAATTCCTGTAATTAATTAAACTAAGCCCTAGATCTTTCTAACCTCGACTAAGGACTCCCATTTCTCTCAGAAATGAATCACCTCTTTGAAGACTTTCCTTCCTTAAGCCATTGAGACAGTTACCCTTTGGGGAGGGATGAAGGCAAAGATTAAGAGATCATATCTAAAATTGAAAAAGAAGCAGCAATCTGCTCTGAGCTGCTCATAACTACTGAAATGAAAAATGATATAACCTTTCAGAATGAATCCTTCCCTTTAGGTATCACAGGAATAACTATCACAAGTGTGAAATGGACATTATTTGGCATACGTTTAAACACATTCTACTAAGAAGTACAGTTTGATATAAAAATCTAAAACCTAATGTGATATTTAAATAATGATGAATTGAAATGGAATTAAAATAGTCTCAGTACCAGGCAATTGGGTGAATCCTCAATTCTGGTGATGTGGTCACAGAGTAGCCACAGATATCTTCTGGTTTAGGAAACTTTGCTAAAACACCTTCAACTAACTTCATAGTAATTTACTGCATTTCTACCTTACCTTAAGATCTCTATGCTTAAGTTGTGAGATCTACTTCCTAGGATTTGAATCATTATTTCTCTGATTTTTTTATATGTTTTTTTCTCTCCTGAGATGCCCCCTTTATAAAGTATAAAATATTGAAATTGGTATTTTGGTTTTGTTTTCTAGTTTTTTGCCTGGTCCATTTCTGGTTCAGGAATTAAGACTTCATTTTTATAATCTAAACTGGGCAGGAATACTGGGTGCTGTTGAGAGTGTTTTCCTTTCATGGGATCTTTGTTTTTGAGCTAAAGATACTATGTCAGTAATTGTATAGGATCTAGTTCAATTTGCAAAATTTCCCAGTTGGTAATTTTACCTGACTCTGTTTTTTGTTTTTTTTTAGTGTGTGTGTGTGTGTGTGTGTGTGTGTGTGTGTGTGTGTGTGTGTCATTGTGTGCAGTGGCTATTGCCCTGGAATTTGTGTGTCGAATGCCCAAACTTCAGATCTCGATGCTTTCAGGCTACTTCTGTCCCTCTCTCGCCTTTGCCCTCTTTTCCTTCCTTAATTCCACAAATATCTGTGGAACATGTAACTTGTGTCAGGCTACATGGTCATATATGGTGGGGAGCAAAACAGAAAGACTCCCTGCCATTAAGACTTCATTATTTAATGAGAAAGATACAAAATTTAAAAGTAATGCGAATCAATGAATAGAAGCAGACTATAATTAAAGAAAAACTGTTAAGTGTTTAGAAGATAAAGTATAGGTGGACTTTCCCTCACCATCTACACAGTGGTCATTTTTAGGTATTTAAATAGGTCAAGCTCCTATGGTTCTCTGAGTATCCACACAGGCTGTTTGATCTATTTTACTGCAGAACTCAGATTAAAATCTTTGGCATCCAGAACATGGAGACATCTGGAACAGGTAAATTCCCACATTTGTAAGTTTTCACACTATCCTGATTCTCCTTCTTAGCATTTATCTAGATGGAATTAATAATTTACTGGCATAATTATGTTTAATGTCTCATTTTCCCACTGGCCTGTACTGTGTCCATCTTGTTCAATGCCTAGAAATAGAAGATAGTAGTTATTTGATAAATGTTTTTGTTAAATCAGGGATACTGGACCATAGTGACTATTTCTTTCTCCAAGATAAGAAATTAACAATTTCATGTGCCATTGTGGTTGTTTCTCAGTCTTTATATTTATATATCCTTCTCCCTTTATATTATAGTCAGGTAATGTGAGGGTGGCCACTTGAGGTTGGACTCAAACTTTAAGAAGGGGATACTTACTGATTTATGCCCAATTTATCAGAATTAGAAGTAGTAAAGGTACAAGACAAAATTAAAATGCTATTAGTTTATCTTATTGGCTAATTCTTAAAATGGGGAAGAGGAGAATAGAGAGAAATTCCACTGAAGGGATGAGATTTAGTTGTATTTGAGTACAGATTCTCAGCCATTAACCCTGAAACTCTGTAGAATCAATTATGAGGGGGAGCCCCCTGAGTGCAGGCCAAGGATGACTGTGTAGAGAACCAGATCTTGGGTCAGAGGACAACATTCTGCTGAGTAGTATACCCAGACCCAGATGGCACTATATTACTTTGCCAAAACACTATATGGATTTGATCTTTAGATTCTTAAACTAAATTATTTTTTGCTTATTTTATTAAATTATCTTATATTCTTTCTCCTGGTAGTGCAAAATATTTATTTTCACCAATGGGTTCAGTTAATAGAATTTGCAAGATCCTTATGGTTCCACTCCAGTCTTTCAGTTGTTAGCTTTCCTGATAAATGGATCCCTATAGATTCTTAACTTATTTCATGCTTCTTCCTTGAGAATTTTTAATTTTGTGTTTTATATTTATCGTGTGCTTATTGTGTACAAAGAAGTTCCAGACCTGTTTTCT